>NC_059327.1:86572018-87855352 GCF_018350155.1 Leopardus geoffroyi
ATCTTCTAGAGTAGTTTCTTTCGCAGGACGCTGTATTTCACTTAAGGGAGAGACGGATGATAGTTTCTAATTCATGGAATTGGTAAATGATCTTGGACACTTACCTTCACCATCTTAAAGATGTAGTTCCTCATTGCAAGAGGAAATCCCAATGCCAGCAGAACAGGGGTTTGTGGGGAAAAAAAAAAAAAAGAACTGTCAGCTTAAAGTATGTTGTATATATCAAAAGGGATATACAAATACTGTATAAAAATGCATAGTTTAGAAAACATCCATAGTTCAACAATTCTTTCTTCTAAAATTCTAAATAGCACAGAGCATTTAACTTCAGTAATAGTTCTCTGGGCAAAACAGTGGGGTCCAGGAACACAGCGTAGTTTAGTCTGCCTTGAAACAAAAAACTTGGTTCAAGTTCCCGCTCTAACATCTACAGGTCTGTAACCTGAACACCTAACTCATCGCTCACTACTACCAGCTGGGTGCCTTTAGCAAGTCATTTAACATCTCTGAGATATACCTTCATCTATAAAGAAGGGATTAATACCTACATATGAGCACTTTGGAAATTACAAAGGGTAGTAATGTTTTAGATATCATTGGAGCCACTTTTCCTCCTAAAAAGTTGTGTCACATATCCTGGTGGACTTCCCTTAATTCTCTCATCATTCTTGGTAAATCAGTAAAAATACCATGTCATTTTGGAGAGTATACAAACCCAAGAAAACCTTGTTTTAATTGTAGATGCATTTTTATCTAGCCATTTTTTTTAGTAGGGTATAAAATATAATAGTTTTATTGTTTTAACTTTTAAAAAATATCCTATATAGATCCAAAATTAACAAAGACATCAAATCTTAATTAACATTTTGACACATTTAAGAATGTTTTTTGAGGGGCTCCTGAGGGGCTCAGTTGGTTAAGTGCGTGACTTCAGTTCAGGTCACGATCTCATGGTTTGTGAGTTCAAGCCCCACGTTGGGCTTTGTGCTGTCAGTACGGAGCCTGGAATCTGCTTTGGATTCTGTGTCTTCCTCTCTTTCTGCCCCTCCCCTGATCACACTCTGTCTCTCTCTCTCAAAAAATGAATAAACTTAAAAAAAACTTTTTTTAATGTTTTTTAAGAAATAAAAATTATAGGCTACCAATGTGCCTCTCCCTCCTATAAAGAGAACCTCTGTCCTGAATTTTGTTTTTGTAATTCCCAAACCTGTTTTTTAAGGCTTTATTTATTTTTTAAGATTTTATTTTTAAAATCTTAAAATATACCCAACATGGGGCTGAACTCCCAACCCCGATATTAAGAGTCACATGCTCCACTGGCTGAGCTTGCCAGGCACCCTTTGAAACCTTTACTTTAGGGCATGTGGGTGGCTCAGTTGGTTGAACGTCTGACTCCTGATTTTGGCTCAGGTCATGAGCTCACATTTCTTGGGGTCAAGCCCCACATCAGGCTCTGTGCTGACAGTACAGAGCCTACTTGGGATTCTCTCTCGCCCTCTACCCCTCCCCTGCTCACTCTCTCTCTCTCTCTCTCTCTCAAAATAAATACACTTTAACAAACCCCTTTACTTTAAATAAATGTATCCATAAACCACACACTATTGTTTTACATCAAAAAATTTACATACAAGAAATGAGGCCATTTAACTTGCCTTTTTTTTTTTTTTTTTAAATAACCACCATTTTGGAGGGTAATTTGATTCACTTAATGCTGGCTTATTCATTTTAACTGTACAGCATTCCATTAAATGAATATAGCACAACTTATCCATTCTTATGTCACAGACACTTTATTTCCAAATTTTATTATTATAAACAATACTGTGATGAACATTCTTGCATGTCTCTCTGGCAAATATGAAGGAATGTTTACAGGGCATATATATGTGTGTATATATATATCCTAGTGGAATTGCTGGTTCATAAGGCTATGCACATGTTTAATTTTAGTAAATAAATACTACCAACTGCCCTCATAAGTTATACCTATTTATATTCCTGAAGACAGTGCCTGAGAGTTCCTATGTTGTTTTCCAACCTCCTTGCCAACATTTGATATTCAGACCTTCTAAAATGTTACCACCTTGATGCAGTGTCTTGATTTTGACCCTGTTGATCCTCCTCTTTGAAAAACTTTGATTCCCCAACAGCATTATTTTCTAGTTTTTTCTTTTAACTAATACTATTTCTTGGTCTCTTTTGCTAGCTTCTCTTCCTCTACCCGCTTCTCTTGGCATTTGTGAGTTATCACCTTTGTTTTTTTCCTGTGAGTCTTGTCTAGGCCACACCACTCACAACTAACTCTTCAAGATCGACAAAAGCTCTCTTCTAAACATCAGACCCATCTGCCTAGCTGCCTACTAATCTTCAGGGATTTACATGTCCTATAAACGCCTATAATTCATTGTGAAAAGACCTTTTTCCCTCAATTTCTTTTTTCCAACTCTGTTTAATGATGCCGTCCAAGGCAAAGTGTTTTACGTCCAAACCCCGGACGGACATCATGAACTTTTACTTTTCCTTGCATTGCCTTCTGCCTTCCAACAAATCAGCTGACCTATGTCCTACCTTCTTAACATCTCTTGTATCCTTGCTCTCCTCCCCGTACTTAATGTTGTTGTCCTTACTACTTTTTGCCAAAGGTTACATTCATCAGAAGCAAGCACTTTGGAGTTAGACACACCTGGGCTTGAATGCAGATCTTTGTCACTAATAACCTATGTGACTGTAAGCAACTATGATCAAGTTTTCTGTTAAATGGGAATGATCTCTTCAAGAATTATATCAACTAACAAATGCAAAGTGCTTACTACATTGCCTGGCACATAGCAAAAGCTCAATGATGGCTATTATTAGCTCAGCTTGAGTCATATTACTAGTTCTGATGATTGGAAGCAAGCTTCCAATCTTGTTCCCCATCCTCATCATATTAATAGAATTCTCTCACTTATCCTTCCCTATTTCTTCAATAACTCTCCTTTGCTTATACAAAGCCAAATCCAATCTTTTAGTAAGTCGTCTAATACTCTTATTCTGATCCCCAGCCTCATTTCCCAGATTCTATTCACACTAGTTTACATGGTCCCTGAATACATGTTTCATGTATCTGTGCCTTTAGGTACATGCTACCTTCTATCTGTCTAGGAAACTGGTTTTTCTCTTTCCAAACTCAAGTGAGCATTCTGTTAAACTTATCTTAGTCCATACAAACAGAAATGTGTACCAACTCCTAGGAGGGTTATAAACCACTGCTGCACTCATTTCTTGATTTGTCTGTCTCCTTTACTAGCCCGTAAAAAATGTGATAGGCATTCATTAACTACCAGATGGATGGAAGGACACTGGGACTGGCCTAATATCACATCTCCTAAATAGCTTTAAACAGCAAGCATCAATCTACCAACTTTGCTAACACTAGTAAAAGTCAAAATGATCATGGAGGATGGAGGTATTACAGGTGTTTTTCTCTACTATGAGAAAAGGGAAAACAATGTAAAGTTCTCACAAGTGTAAAGTAAAATACTAGGGAAAAAAAAATTGAGCTGTTAGTACCTAGGAAAAGATGATCAACGATTTTCCTGTACTTTAGTCAACAAATAAGGATAACCAAGTTGAATATTGACAAACAGGAAAGAACATCCTTTTGCAAATGCTGGTATCTGTATTGAACACTTACTATGTGTCAGGTCTTGTGGTAATCACTTTCTATACAGTATGTGCGTTACTTAATCCAACAACTATGAACTAAAAATTCTTATTAACTTTCCTCAGGCACCTGTCCTTGGGAAAAGCTTATGTTTTCAACTACATCACGCTACTGTCATTACCAAGCTACAATGGATTTACGCCAGAAATTTAGCACTTAGTCACAAGGGTCAGAGGAAAGTAACCATAAAGCATTAAGGCCAGGCTTCTCTGGGAAGAGGCTAAAACAATTTAGACTTCACAGTTTGCAAAGGTGAGGGAAGATCATCCATCTCTACGCAATCAAGAATGACAATGAACAGTATCAAAACCACCAGATTCATTTATCAAATCCTCTAACCAGCCAAGAACAAGCTAGACAGAACTGATGATTGTCTGTAAAACAATTCCTATTCTATAAAGAAAAATACTGGATTAGAAAGATTTGGGATATCTACACAGATGTTATTTCAGATCTCACAGAGCAAGTTTTGGTTTGACACAGGATTGTGTAATATGTAAATCTCCTTTCCAGGTTCTACACTAACAGGCCAACATTTAGCTTTGAATTCTGTCTGTCCTAGAATCATGGCTCCTTTTACATCTGAGATATGTAATTCACTTGTTTATGTAAAATTAGGGAGAAAAAAAAACATATGTATTTGATTGCAGGGTAGGCATGTGTGACTTTCCAGGGAGTAATACCTCACACCCATTCTTATTTAAAACCCTGCCAAGTCCATGCTTTGCTTTGGTACTCATCCACTCAAAAACTCAAGCATCTATCCATGGCAATTATATTTTAAAAGTTGCTTCAGTGGAGACAAGTTACCATGACATCCAATAAAACCATGACTTTTTTCTCTTTGAATACCAACATCTCAGGTAGTAGAACAGCAGCATGATTTAAGCAAAGAATGGACTTTGAAAACAATCAGAAAGCTCTGGACAGAAAGTTCAAGAAGTTTTCTCCTTAATGTAAGATGGGGAAAAGTTCATCTTTTTGCACTTACATAGTTGCTTCCCTCTTCAATTTGAGGAAGAAATTTAATACTATAAAATGCTTTAAATTTCATCAAGGACAGTGGGCCTCAACTTTGGATGCACCCCAACCAGGATGCACCTGGGGATGGGGGGTGGTCGGAAGAGAAGCCGACCATCAGCACCTGGCCCGACACCAGATCATTCAAATCCGAATGGCCCCGCCATTGAGAAGGTTGTCTTTCAAATAGCTCTCCTGGGATTCTAATAAACAGGGTTAAATTTATGTCTTGAAAGGATTCCATTGCCTATCCTAAATAAAGATCAACTGTGGACCACAGCTGTTGGCTGTGAACACTGGCTGTAGGTCATGTGTCTAAAAATAACCATTGCAGATCCTAACCCAGTGTTTCCTTAGTTGTAAGGATTAAAAGTGGAGATACTAGGCTGTAGACAACAGAGCCTTGTAGGTAGGTGGTTGGTGTGTGTGTCATCTGTCTCCTCATACTATCTGAAAGATGAAAAGCAACTACTGAATGACAATCTCTGTAGTGACTTAATTCCACTGATGTGATGTTTAGATGGGTGGCTGGTTGCTAAAGACACGAAGGATGTGAGTAGATTTACTCGCAACTTATGCAACAATGACCAGGCAACTGAAAAAGTTAGAGAATGGTCCCACTCATCTTGCTTCCTACAAGGCCAGTCACAACCATTCCACTGACAAACTATAGGAAAAAAGCAAAAATTTGATGTGAGAGATGTATTCAACCGAAGTAAAAACGTAATGGATCTGTGGTATTTTGAGGAAATTCCTGAGACCAACAGAGAGGCACAGGGGGAAGGATGAATGAGAATACTCTTAAGTCACAGGTACGGGATAAAAAATTTGTGAGCCTTTGTAGGTGACCTGAAAGTTAACAGTACTTTATTGCTGTTTTCTACAATCTGTAGGGCAATATTAATATTCACAGCAAATTTAACAAGGATTTGAATACCTACTATGTACTGTCCTAGTTATTATACCCCCATACTAAAATGTACCCAGTGTAAATCCTTAAGATTTCATACATTAGAAATGGATTTACAGGAGTCTGAACAAAGCATTAGTCATTTAACTTCATACTGCATTTAGACATTTCTCTCAAGTAAAAAGCATCCTAGCAGGTGAATGAAAAATGCTAAGTGCAATGGAATGCTTGAAATAACAAGTAGGCTCTTGAAATAAAACTTTTAAGTTCTAAACAAAATCACAAGTTAAACAGGTGGCTTCTGAGGTCCTCCTCAGTGAACATCTAAATTATGCTAACAGTAAACAATGCTAGCTGAATACAGGTTTCTGAATACTTCTATTACTGTTATTAATATACAGTAAATCTTTTTTATTAAGTTAATGAAAGGAAGAATTAGTATTTCACATTCCAGAGTTCAGAACTTAAAGGATCTGGGAGATATTTACTATTTACTTCTTAAATGGCTCCATTCTCATTTTTAAAGATATCAACCAGCAGTCTGACTACTGGAAAACAAATACGTAGTTTGAAAGAAAGATGAAAAGTGGTGGCCAATTTAATTATTCATCATTAATGAAGAAAACACCAAAGTTTTGGAAGAGCACTTTAGAAAACCCAGTGCCTATCTCAAGTGTGATGAAGCATCAAGCACCGGTATATGGACCCGATAAACCTGCAGATGAAAATAAACAAGGGCAAGTTCATGAAACCCCTTCAGGAAACTATAGTAGACTGGAAAGATATCACAGAATGGTATGGCAAAAGGCTTCTTGTTTGTTAAGACAACGCACAAGTAACTAGATATAGAAGGGAAATGTAATTATCAGCTGAAAGCAAGCTATGGGACTCAAATCATATTCCAGAAATCCCTTTGCTCCTATGTTGTTTCCAAACAAGAGGATCATTTGTACTTCTTGAGGCCAAGCTGATTTAGCAAAAGCAGAATCTTAACATTCAGGAAACTTTTCATCACATATTCATCAAGGTCAATTATTTCAGTTAAGAACTGTACCACTTGTGTGAAATAAAAGACTGTTAAAATAGACACAAAGGTCTAATATAAAAGCTGTAACAACTACTTTCCAGTCTTGTCGGATTGCCAAGTATCAACTTCACTTTCACTAAAGCCACCTCGAAACCAAGTCTATACTGTTTTTGGCATATAGAACTCTATAAAGAGCACTGAACATTTAAGATACTAAGCTTGTCTATAGTTGACAATTTCATACAAGTTCTAATTTAAACTACCATTTTTTTTCTTCTGGCTTCAATCCCAAGATGGTGTCCTTTCAAAGACAACTGGATAAACGGAGAGGCTGGAAACTTTAAGACCTGCTTTCCTACCGCATACTGCTCCCTTTCCTCCTGCCCATCTTTATGTCATAAAAGAAGCAGGTCTTGAGGGGAGGTAGCAATGTTACATCGGCTGTATAACCTACAGTACATGACAAATACTCTCCTCCTTTACTGAAATATGAACATTTTCTCCAGAATCTCCTGCACACTACCAATTCTTTTGACATCCACCCTGTAGGTTGCATACTAAAAGGTAAAAAAAAAAAAAAGTACACTTCAATAAATAACCTTTTGCAAAAATGTCTTATTGCTATAAATAGTGAGATAATCTTCCAAATTGGAACAAAACTTAAGGTTTCAGCTCCCTGTGGGGCAACACAGCCATTTCATGCGACTGTTTTTAATGTAGGTTTGGCAGTGGATTGAATGGCATCAAGAAACCTTGCCTGTAACTTAAAGGAGTGTAGCATGAGCTGAACAGGAAGCCTACCTTCCACTGGACAGGTTGGTCTTTCTTTCCATTCTCTTAGTAAGAGTTATTTCAAAATTTAAGGCTAGTAATTAGTAAGACGTGTGTGTGTGTGTGTGTGTGTGTGTGTGTGTGTGTGTGTCTTGTAGGAAAATTCAACACTTCACTTTTTTACCTGTCCCAAACAGATGCTACGCATGGCAACTGAAATATTCCTACAAACTGTGCAGGACAGAGACTTCCCTGAATTTATCATCACCTACCTGAAACTAGACCATGCTTGTCTGGCCTCTTACAATCATAGCCTTCGTCTCACAGCCCTAACAGCAGCACACCGTGGAGTACAAACACCCCTGAAAGACAAAGTCCTCATAAAACCCACAGAAAAGCTATTCACTAATACTGGGACTACTTTTAGCCATGCTAGTAGAGATCACGCTTTATTTTTGTGCATCGTAAATACAGAAAAATGTTGAAAACGTAGGACTCAACTATCTAATTAAAGCTGAGTAAACTAACCTGGTCAGATCTTAATTTTTAAATGAGAAATGACAAGAGTAGTAAATATAAAGAAAAACAAAAATAACTTTACTTTCCTATGTTAATACAGGTCAAGGGACCCTTTCTTCTGAAAAGGGTTGTTAACACCAGTTCTCAGCAATAAACATAAGGCACTTGTTTAGAATACAACATCACTGCATTTTTTTCCCACTTGTTTTTCTAACCCTGTTTCCCCCCACAGTATCATTTGGAATTAATAGAGTGAATGAGGCAAATGTGGGATGATCCAGTCGATACTACTCAGAGCAAGACAGTACAGTACAATGTTTCGGGGGTGCTGTCTGGACATAAAACGAACCCTGTCAAGGTCCTCTGACACCAGACAATGTATCCACTATCAAGTAAACCTGAAAGAAAATAAAATATTTATTCAATAGTTCCAGTAAAATTGGGTCGGAGTACAATATACATGTTAGGAATTTTAGCTCCTCACGGGTGGAATCTGCATCAAGAGTTCTGAGTATTTACGAATTTTCATTCTAAGACAGTCTACATCAGTTGAACATTGTCAAGACAAATATATGAACTTCATTTCAATATACAGTAGAGTTGAAACATAATTCACACATAAACACCCCCTATCATATGGCTGGTGCCTCCTCCCAACACCTCAGTAGTGGCAGAGGTAGCACTAGTGTTCTTTCCCAACAATGAGAACTTCGGTTGCCACTCATAGGAGAAGTTGAAAAAAAGTTTGTGGTGGTGGTGGGGTTTTTTTTGTTTGTTGTTTGCCATCTGTGAAGATGTTCCTGAGACAGGGCCAGTTAATAAAACGGAACAAAGCACTGGAGTTCGGCTTGTACTTCTCTTTACATCACTAAATCGTTAGACCGGGATGCAGAATGCAGGCCACGTACTATGAAAGGTTGAGTTTAGCACAACTGTTCAATCAGTAGAAGGATCAGGTCTCCTGAAAATTCCCTTTAGAATATATGCCCTAGAAACTAAAAGTACCACAAAAAGATCAATCATATATACAATTGATTCATTTTACTTAATCTTATTTGCTCAGATCTTGCAAACGCAACGAGGATATTGAGCCTGAGGCCAGTTCTCAGTATACAGGTTTATCATCGTAAGGCTCAGTCTCTCCATCAAAATCGCAGTTCTCAGTTTCCTTTCAAATTAGGAAATTAGGAATTACATTCATAGTACCTGCCACCATCCTCGCCCTCAAGGAAAGGTTCATGCAGGAGCAGCACTACACCTGCATTACGGAGTCCCCTGACACCGGCACTCAGCCCGCAGCGAACGCAACCATCTGCGCTCATTTTACAGCACGTTACATTGCCTCTGGCTTGCACCTCTGTTTCCACCTGTGTATTTTCACAGAAGCCCAACACAGATTAGTTGAAATATTCACACAACTGTTTTTCAAAACAATTTATTGCATCATATTTGGTACCTTATGTTTGACAACAAAAAGGAAATTACATCTGTAACTGCAGGAAAAAGAAGCTGGTCTGTTATTGAAAAAAAAAAAAAAATCTTGGGCCCTTTAAAAATTACAAAGTCTTGGGCTTGCCTGAAACAACTGAGCAAGAAATATATTCTTAGAAATGTAGGGCTTCAAGTATTACAAACCTGTGACACTGTGGAAAAATTCCAGAGGTATCTAAACTGCAGCACTTTTTTTCTGCATATCGTGAACAAGGCCTGCTGAGGTTTTTAACTATTAGTCTCTTGATCAGTCATAGAATGGTAGTCAGGAGTTCTGCTCTTTAACTTCAAGCCATGGTAGATTTTCTTTTTTCACTCTTGGGTGAAAAAATTCATGCGTGCTAATTAGTTGGTGCCACATCACAGTGCATTTGGTTCTTGCATTACAGTTTTAACAAGTTTGGCCAAAACAATGCTGAAAGGTTTGCATTGCTATTTTAGTTCTTCAAGTTTTAGTTAAAATTGAGATTGTTCCAACTGGTTCCTTCAGTTAAAAACTGTGGTACAAGAACACCAAACTGATCATGTACAGTGAATTTTGGAAACACAACAAGCATATTGAACACCCTCTAGGTTTCTTAGAAATTCTGCTTGGTATCTATATGTCCCAGCTTCTACAACATCAAGCATCTGTTGTAGGTTTCTCTGTAAATAGTGATTCACATTGCATACTTCCTATGGTCAGAATCAACCCCGTAACAAAATCAGTCAGATGCTAAAGCCCCAACAACTCTTTGTGCTCAGTGAAAGAATCCAGTGCTAAAACAGCATTTATGCTGTCTGAGATATAGTAAAATCTCACAAGACAAATTTTAAAGTAATATTTCTGCCACACACCTGCTTTGTTAGCTGTAATAGCCTCCAGATTTTATATAAATTAGTTAAAAAACATGGGTGGGTAGGTAGGAATAGAATAAGGTATCTTTTTTTTAATCCCTCAATTTTAGCAGCTTTTAATTTTTTAAGAAACTGAACCTATATCCTGTAATACGTTAGATATTTTATATATACTTTTTCAGCAGGATAAAAAACGTAAAACACTATTTGAAGGCAAGAACATTTACTCTTCTCATTCTGTGTAAGTTAGAGCAATGCAGCAGGTGCGTGACAAAAATATTATACACTAGATATGGTCCAAAGTCATTCCATTTGCTTGTTTAATGATGTTCAGATTTCATTGGCCAGTTCTTCAGTTTCTGCAGAACTATCTCCATTAACTGTGATCTTCATATCCTCTTCATATCCAGGAGGCATGAAAGCCAAAGCATAAGGGAAAAGCTTATGACAATTTGCTCTATAAACTTCAGCAGCTTCTTTACAGTCTCCTAGGCTACCATCACACAAGGCTTCTAATACCTCCATACATGTCTAAAGAAAGAGAAAAGGTAATATTATAACTTGTCCAAAAACAAAAAGAAAGTTTTTTACTGTAAATTTATTAGACATTTCATTATCAACACATTTTCTAAGCCAAAGGCAAATGTACATATTGAAGACACAGAAAGCATTCTATACCAGCATATTCAATCCCTAAGAAATAGTTTCTTCAGAATCGCAGGGCTTATACAAAGGACGAATTCATAAACAGGGCCAGGACTAATGTGGGGCAAGCAAGATATGCAGCGGCTACATTTAAAGACACACTCACTCTCAGCAAGTGCTTGACCCCAGGTGGCAACTTTGCCTCAGCCCAGGCAGGCTCTGTGTATAAATGTCAACTTTTCCACGCTAATGTCAGGTATTGAACTTAAGCTCTTTAGTTTTTTTTTTTTTTCTTCTTTAAGAGGCTTAGAGACAGCTGGTGGTATCAAACATTGCTTTTCAGCTCTGTATTAATTAAAGGTTTGTCCACTGAGAGGAAAGGGAGGGTCTCAAACCAAAGGGCATATATGCAAGAAAAATTTGTTCATGAAAATTGGTAACTGTTTGAACCAAACCCCTTGGGAGATATTCTTAGATTTTAAAATGATGCATGTTAACTTACATTCCTCATGTTTTCTTTATCTTTTCACTTGGAAAACATGTAGTTTGCAGATATATAGTATCCAACAAACTTTGCCAGTCTAGAAATGTTATAATCTAAATGATGTATTAATTAGCAATCAATAAGTCAAATGTTTCTTTCTTAAAAGTGTTCCTTCATTTGCTATTAAAGGACTATATCAAATGCTTTATCTGGCCAATTATCATAGGAAGTAGCGCTATGTCCTTTGTTTTTAGGCTAAACTAAAATCGGTATCTTGCAAAACATATCCATGTATCTTTTATATTTCAAGGTACATTACAAGTTATAAAATGAGTGTTTTGATTTGATCCCTGGTATGTACATCTTAAATATGTCAGAATCTTCACTGAGACTACTGCTTGGTCAGAAATGTAGAGACAGGAATGAACCAAAATCTAAAATTAACTATGGAATATATATATATAATTTTACTAAAACAGATTCCTAGAAAAAGCATTTTAAATAAAGATGTGGAACTAGTTCTTGAAGGCCAAGTAGCCTACTGTGCATGTGCACACACAGACAATCCTAAATAAATTTAAGATAGGGTTAGTTTCTGATGTAGATTCATAATGGCTTGGTGAATAATACGCATAATTAACAAAAAAACAATTATTTGGTAAATGTATTCTCTTTGTGAAAAGAGAAACAGAAAGTAGTGAGGTATCCTTCAGAGAGATTATGAAAAACTTTACCTGGAGGTTTCTGTTAGTGAGGGATTCATCAAGTGTTGTTGCCAACTCTATAGCTCGCTTCTGACTAGAAGGATCTAAATAATATACCATTTTGGCAGCTAAATGAGAAGAAAAAAGAAAAATTTTTTTATTTTAAAGTACAACCAGCATCTTATCCTCTATTCATTCAAATATCAAATATAACATATATGTGCACACAGAGTGTGGCACTTTATTAGAAAAGTGGGAAAAGCCATTTGAAATAAACCAAAAAAATCATGAGAGGATAGATCAGAAATAGCTTAACTGTCTAAACTAGGAGAATGATTAAGGTAAAAAACTATGAAGAAATACAAATATTCTAATGATAGTTGTTTTTGTGTAGTGGGAACATGGATTTTTCCTCTTTCTAAACTGAACAGGGGTGCCTGGGTGGCTCAGTTGTTTGAGTGTCCCACTTTTTTTTTTTGAGAGAGAGACAGAGAAATAATGTGGGAGAGGCAGAGAGATAGGGAGCCTGAAGCAGGCTCCAGGCTCTGAGCTGTCAGCACAGAGTCTGACATGGGGCTCGAACCCACGGACAGCGAGATCATGACCTGAGCCAAAGTTGGACACTTAAGTGACTGAGCCACCCAGGTGCCCCAAGTGTCCCACTCTTGATTTCGGCTCAGGTCATGATCCCAGAGTTGTGGGATTGAGCCTTGTGTCGGGCTCTGCACTAAGCCTGGAGACTCTCAGGATTCTCTCTCTTGCTCTCTCTCCCTCTGCCCCTCTCCTCACTTGCACTCTCTCGAAACAAACAAACAAACCCCATAATTTGGGGCTGTGGGGAATACTCCATTTAATGTGTGTAGGAGTGGGGGGCCTGGGGGATTGAGGGTGTGGGAACATGGGAGGAGAGAGATACTCAAACTTGATGGCATGAGCCAAAAATCTGAATTCAGAATTCTACAAAGGCATACAAAGCTGCTGGCCTTCTTAGCCAGGTATTCTAAAAGCATCCTACTAAAGCACTATCCATACGATCCCATCAAGTGCAGATTTTGGACTGCTAGCACAGACCTTTGCCTATGAAATGATTTTAGGTGTTTTGCGCTGTCCAATTTAATATCTTATAAGCATGAAAAATAGAAGCTGATGGTCACATCCAAGTGAATCTTAAGAGCATGTTGAAGGAGGAGAAAGAAAAAACAAAGAAAGCCCTTCCTTCCTTATATGTAATATATAGTTAAATGAAGTTATATTGCTTCTTTGTAAAAAGCCTATGCTGAACCAGAAGAAACTACTGACCTTGATTCACAGTAATAATTTTAAGAAATTTAAAAATTTAGGGGCGCCTGGGTGGCGCAGTCGGTTAAGCATCCGACTTCAGCCAGGTCACAATCTCGCGGTCCGTGAGTTCAAGCCCCGCGTCGGGCTCTGGGCTGATGGCTCAGAGCCTGGAGCCTGTTTCCGATTCTGTGTCTCCCTCTCTCTCTGCCCCTCCCCCGTTCATGCTCTGTCTCTCTCTGTCCCAAGAAAAATAAATAAACGTTGAAAAAAAAAAATTAAAAAAAAAAAAAAAAAGAAATTTAAAAATTTATAGGAAGCATATTTAAGCTGCCTGTGTTCTTACAATTAAAATGTGACATACACACAATGCCTCTTCCATGTGAGAAATGTGTAACCTTGCCATGAATCCATTAAAATAAAAACTAAAATTATTTTAGAAGGCTAAGATAAAAAGAAAATGAAGTGATTACCTGATAATCTGTGTGGCAATGAATCAGAATTCCTTTTCAGAAAAGTTTCATTAAAATTCTTTGGATTTGTTGCTCCAAAAAGACGATTCATTTCTTGTTTTAATACTGTCCTAACTGTATCAGGTAAATCTTTACTTTCACACACTGCTGAACAAATTAAAAACAAAATTCTATTAGCAGTCAGATACTCTGATATGATTTGCAGAAGTAAAGAAATTACTTGATGAGGCCAATGAAACAAAGCAATTACATGTAAAGATTAAATGAACCTACTTATAATTCAACATGTAAAGAGCTTACCATATAAATGTAAAAAAATGTGTATCAGGAAAATAATAATTTTTCTAACAGCATTCAAAGACATTTCACTGATAAATGATTCATTTCCAGAAAAACAAAACAAAACAAAATGCAAAACAAATAACAAAAGATGTAGTTCCATAGTCTTCTAAGCTCTTAGGGTCTGGCCCCCTCAACTTTAAAACAAATTTATAAAGTAGGGCTCTGATGGCACCCACCTGATAAATAATGTCACAGCAATTATGCAGTGCAGAAGACAAGAGGATTTTCTTCACCTTCTCCATATTCTATACCCAAGTAAGGCATTACAAAATTTATTAATTTTAAAAGAAAACATGACTGACTTCATTGACCTTTATTTGCAAGGGCTACATAAATTTAGTTATCACTATATAATAAACTCCAAAGGACCACCAAAGTATTTTCCTATAATGAATACACTCTGATAATCATATTCCCAGGCCTTGGGATTCAGAGATGGAAAAGCTGAACCCCTAACCTCTCTGACTGAATGTTAGTATGCTTTTTTCATTACTATTTTGGTATAGACAGACAGTTTGAAGCTTTGAGCCAGAAAGACCTGGGTATGGATCTAGGCTTGAACAAGTCACAACCTCTCTGAACTTATTTCTTGATCCGTAAAACTGAGGAGCTATCTAACCTAAAAGGATCACAGTAAGGAAAAGTTACGTTTTTAAAAAAAAATTGTTTTAACGTTTATTTATTATTGAGAGACAGACAGACACAGAGCGTGAGCAGGGGAGGGGCAGTCACAGAATCCGAAGCAGGCTCCAGGCTCTCAGCTGTCAGCACAGAGCACGATGCGGGGCTAGAACTCACAAATTGCAAGATCATGACCTGAGCCGAAGTCTGTCACCTAACCAACTGAGCCACCCAGGTGCCCCAGAAAAGCTACATTTTTTAAAGTTAATTATATAATAGCTAAATATATAATTCAATAAAGTGCAGTTATTATTTTTGTTATAGATTGAAAATATATTTTCCTCATGGTTAGGAACTATGGTGGTCGCTTTAAATGTGGATAACGACCATTTGTACTGCTGAATATGTATCCTATATACATAAATTACTATGTGAGGCAAAAGTTTCATGGAATACTAACCTTAATTTTGTGCCATGCATTCTGGTATTTTCTACTCTATTCTTTTTTTAAGAGAGAGAGAGTGAGAGAGCGTTGAGTGGGCGGGGGGAAAGGGGCAGAGGGGGAGAGGGAGGGAGGGAGGGAAGGGGGGAGAGGGAGAGAGAGAGAGAGAGAGAGAGAGAGAGAGAGAGAGAGAGAGGGAGGGAGGGTGAGAGGGAGAATCTCAGGCAGGCTGCACCCTCAGCGCAGAGCCCAACTGGGGGCTTGATCCCAAGACCCTGGGATCATGATCTGAGCTGAAATCAAAAGTCCAACACTCAACCAACTGAGCCACCCAGGTGCCCCTCTGCTCTATAGTATATTTCTATATTAGGCTTTCGAATGGTAGTAATGGCCCACTTATTGTCTAATGGATCACTACACCAAGTTTAAACACACTGAATTCTTGAGTGGTTAACATCTCTGAAATATTCTACACGTAATTAGTAACTGAATAATTGATTGATGTGTCCTTTGTTAGTTAAATAGCATTTCTTCTATCATTCTATTGAATTGGGTGGTTCAAATAAATGAGTTATTAAGGAATTTTGCTTAATCTCCATTATGGCTGTACTTGTAACTTGATTTTGGCAACTTATCAACAGATTTCAAGGAGCGCGGGAGTGCAAACAGAAAGAAAAGTTGGTAAAACGGATTATAGCCAATCACAATGACTATTATATCAAAAAAACACAGGTCTTCTAAAAAAATGTTATATCCATGAGCCTTACTGGTTTGAATGAAGTGCTTTCGGGACACTATATGCAGATGGGAAAGTAACTGTATAGTTACATTATAGTTGGTTATAAGTGGACGCTATGCTTTTCATGTTTTTTATTACCTTCATTAATTTGTTTTCCTCAGATTAAAATAATCCCCCAGAAAAATCGAAACTGCTTTAAGAAAAAAAAAAAAAAAGCCCACACAATTAAAAACAAATATATATATTCAGGATGTATAAAGAAGAAATATTTATATAACTCCGAACTTCCACTAATAGCTATTTCCAAAAACATTTCCTCCCCAAGTCACAAAATGTTTGAGGCTGATTGTTAGCTCCCCTACACTATGTAGATTGGCACTATAATTTCCAGGAAGATACTAATTAAAAAAAAAAAAAAATTCAACTGCAGTAAGACTCAGAAAGTTGTATGAATTCTGTGTAATGCAATATTACCTATGTCTTTCAGGAAAGGGGCAATCTCATGCATCACAGGTCTACTACGTAAGCTTTTATTACTAAAGATTAGTAGGGGATGAACCAATCTAAAAGTCCTTTGAAAGTGACTAAAATGAACAAAAAAATATTGAGGTCTCAGGAAAATAAAACATCTGAGACTACTGAATTAGCTTCCTTGTTACCTTATGATACAATAGTAAGTCTTGTGAATCAAGGAAAAATAATAATTGAGGGAAGGGGAATAAAACTTTTTATGAGAGGCTTCTGAATCCTCTGACATCCTAAAATTAAAATAATGTTTGGTTCATGCTCTGAGCTTATTAGCAGACTGGATTAATTTAGTAATTGTCAATGGTTAAAAGTCGCACTGAAAAAGGGGTAGATTCTTAGCCAAAAGAATTTTTCTGGGTTCCTAGGCTAGCTCCCTGTTTTGTTAATAATTTGGGTAGAAAATGCTCATATTCTGTGCAAGATAATGACTACTCACTACTAGGCTCTAAAGCACAACCTACTAAGTGATTACTATTCAAAAGGGTAAAATAGGTTAAATAAGAGGATCAACAAAGCTTTTAGGGGAGAAATACATAAGCACAGAAGAAAAATAATCTGCAGATAAAAGGAAGAAATGGGTTTGTACAAATGAGAGAAGAAAAGATGTAAGATTCACTGTAGATCAAGGTGACCAAACAGTGATTTTTTTTAAAAGTATGTAAGGGAATAATAAACAACTGAATCCCTAAACTCCTTTTACTTAGTACCAAGCAGAAATGTAGTTTAAATTGCTTTAAGTCCTACAACTTTAAGAAAAAGTGAAAAACTTGAAAAGGGCACATACCAAATCATCCTCATAATTAAAAAGGGGAGAGGAAGATTGACATATATGGTAAATTAGTTTAGGCAGCAGATACTAATTACACTGGTAGTATAACAACATTCTGAAGATTTGGAAGGGTATTCATAACCAGGCTAAAATGAATATTTACTTAGAGAAGTTTCTGTAATAAAATAGGTGTCAAGGCACCGTTTTTTTCCCATATTCCCCAAGAAGGTGTTGTAAGGGTTTCTTTGTAAAGAAGCAGTTGTAAAATATAACTTGACATGACAAATGTGTTCTTGAAAAATTACTTCAAAGTTAAATCTTATTTTAAAACTACCAAAGCTATCAGTTTTATTAAAGGAAACTTGTGGGGTATATCAAAGATGCCCCTACTCTGGGTGTCTGTGGTTGCACAAATACTTTTACATACTACACAACTGTACCCAAATTCTTGAAGGCCTTTTAAAGACAGTGCATCTTTATCACTCCAAATTATCACTGCTTTAATGCCTAAATTTAGTCAAAATAAGGATTACTTTGTTACTCTTCCAGACAATGTCTGGAAGCTACGGATACAGCTCACAGCTAACTAAATAATTCTAACTCTTATATCAGGACCATTCTGCCTTTCTTTGTTCTTCTGAAGCATTTTTGTTCCTAATATAACTGTTCTAAGACAACAGCCATATGTTCATCAATCCACATACTTACTATAAGCAAATACATTTAAATATGCCACTTTTAATTCATATTTCAGAGGGAAGTCTCCAAATCCATAAGACTTCTATATATTATTTTACTACTACCTTTTAGGAAAGAGTTGATTATACAAGAACAAAGTGTTCATGTTAATTTTGAGAACAATTTAAGTGCACTCCATCCTAAGCAAGAATGGATTTAAGACCATTATTCCCGGCCTTAATTTTCAGACTCATGACTTCAAACAAATTTTAATATGAAAACACTAGAAAGAAATTTCTCTATTTTCTCTAAGAATAGCAATTCCTTCTTCTATTTTATGAGGTGGTTATGTTATTTTTTACTTTCAGAATTAAAAACACTAAAAAACAGTTCAGTGTCTATAACGAATCTTTTTTTTTTTTGACAGGCATAAATATACTTTAAATAAGGATTTACTTTTTCTTAGAAGTCAAAACAAGGTTTGTTTGTGTTTTTATTTTTTTAATGTTTATTAATTTTTGAGAGGGAGAGAGACAGAGAACGAGCAGAGGAGGGGCAGAGAAAGAGGGAGAGACAGAATCCGAAGCAGGCTCCAGGCTCTGAGCTGTCAGCAGAGTCTGACGTGTGGCTCAAACCCACGGACCACAAGATTATGACCTGAGCCAAAGTTGGACTCTTAACTGACTGAGCCACCCAGGCACCCCCAAAACAACTTTCTTCATCGGGAGGACAATTAAACATTTTTCAAAAGACTGACTGGGATGCCTGGTTTAATCTCGTTATTTCCAGGTATGTATGGATTCATATGTGACTGAGTATTTAGCAATGAGACAGGTAACTTAATAGTATTTGCAGACTGTTCTATTAAAAATTCAATTTCCCTTCTCTATTCACTTAAAAATCAAACCACCACCACACTTGACTACAGGAGTACTTTACTCTAAATTTCAAGCTCTTGTGGTAGTAGAAAGAACAATTTGAAAACCTGAGCTCTCATCCCTGCTTCATTACTAATTATTTATGTTACCTTGAATAAGTCATTTAATCTTTTAGGGTCCCATATTTCTCAACTATTATTAAAATGAAAAACAATTAGCATAACATTCTACCTTTTACTCTCTAAAATTCTATAGTTCTACTTTGTTAGTAGTAGTATATGGATCTTATTGTGAAAATATCTGAAAAGTACAATGATTGTCTTAAAGTTCTTTTAAACCTGTATTTATTAACAAAAATTTTATGACAAAGAATTCTGAAGACAGATAAATAAGGAGACAGCTAGTCAATTTCAAAGAGATCCTTCAATTTTAGAACAATTTACTAAAAGCTTTACATAACGAATATGATTCACAATTTCAACTTACGTGTTAACTTTTTAGAAACAGAAACAAAGGTGATTCTCAAATATCTGGACTAAACAATTCTATTATCAAAATCAAGTAACATTTCTAGCCTTAAAATAAATACCTTCATCACAAAGAAAAGAACCCTGCTTTTCCCCTTAGCTAATTTAATACCCAACAGCTTTAAAATGATTAAGTTTATGACAAGCTTATATAGATCACTTATACAGTCACTATCAACTACTATAACCAAATACTTAAGTAATGGAAAACAAAAACATACCAGTACTAAAGAGTCGAATCATACACTCATGAAGCCAGGGATGACTAGAATCAATAGCAAATGCCCTCTTTACTGATTGTAGCATCAAAAGAAATTTTTCTATAAAAAGAAAAAGATATATTTTGATCACATGATAAAATAAGATGCCCTCCTTTGGAAGATTAAGATCTTACAAATAGAGAAACTAATTTAGAGTCAACCACATTTGAACTGCAACGTAAGTGAAGCAAATGATTTCCTCAGATTAGCAACATTAGCTAATGATTTCCACACAATATTCTTTTAAGAAAAAAGGTTTTATGAAGTACAAAAAAAATTAGATAGCATTCAATATTTGAACTTCTGCCATAGGAACAAAATTTGAAGCCATTTCACTTCTTAACCTCCTTTAATCAGAATAAAGGGATCTTCTGCACTACTTATAAATCTTGATTGTTTATACTTGAATCTCCTTTCTTGGGTTTTGTGACATGTGAAATGGTTTCCCTCCTATCTGACTGTCCTCTCCTATCAATCCTTGACTCCTGTTTCTCCTCAAAAAGTACAGTATTTACCAAGGTTATTATTTTCAGTGATTTCTAAGCTCTCTCTATACTATCCCCATACTCACACCCCCATGTTTCCCCAGCTTTAGTAGTGTTTCCACCTGTTCCATGGAAATTTCACCTGAATACTTACTGAACTTCCAAGTCTCATCTATAACTACCTCCTCTTTGTTACGACTTCCCTAATTTGGTACCGTTCTCCAAATAACACAATTGAAACCTCCAGGCTCCTCTGACATTTTTCTCTTACCCAACACTCAAAAAGCTAAAAACACTGCCATACCCTTTACTACCCATTTCACACAACAATGAAATCCAACAGCTGAAGAGCCCTTCAGAGGTCTTTAGAACACAACCAAGAAGCCAACTGAATGGAATTTAGATTCCCCTTCCTCACTTCAAGCAGAACAACTTTTTTATACTTCGGTATTCCATTTAAGAATATTTATTAAAAAGGAAGTTATAATTAACTGTTCTTTAAAAGTTTCTAAATTACTTGACTATTTACTAAAGTTTATTTTCTAAATTTTGGAAAACAGAATTATGACAAAACACTGTAATCACTCAATCCATCAAGAGACCTTCTGTTATTTTTTTTATCTATTTCTTCCTGGCCTTTTTTCTATAATACATATTCATGTAAGTATCTTAATAAAAATTAAAATCAAACTATAGCTTTTTGTCCTATTTTCAAGCAATGCTATATGAGAACCTTTCCCCATTATTAATTACCTTTGATAAACATGATTTTTAAATGGAAACTCTATAGGGGCACCATTTTCCACCTCTTTAAGTAGAACGTAAGTTACACTGCTTGGAACAACAACCTTCTGTCAGAGCTTATTAACCAAGTTCTGTTCCCTTCCCTTAATGATATACTTAGTTTTTTTTCAATGAACCACTTGGATTACAGCAATTCAATTCCACAAAATCAGTATCTATATGTAGTTGAGGCATTCTAAACAAGACAACCAAGACCCTTCATTTATTTTCTATCTGGTTTGGGCAATACAGAAACCTCTACATTATTTACACATACTTGTGTTTTCTTAAAGCATCCTCTTCCTTTCTATCCAGCTCTTCTTTTAGAAATGATTCATCCTTCAAGATACACCTTAAGCGCCACATCTTGTAACAATAGCTAATAAAAACCAACATTTATTCAATGCTTACTGTGTATCAGGCACTAATCTAAGCTTTATGTCATTAACTTTATTCACACAAGTACACGGCAATTACTACATATGACCTTAATCCTAGTTATGGATGTTCATCTACTGTTGATTTTAATGTCCTAGAAGAGATAATAGTATCATTATACCTCCCCACAACATCTTGCACATGTAGCACGCATTTCTGTGAGGAAGCTGCATTGGCAAAAAATCCTACACTGGTAAAGCTACTGGACTTGGGTGACTATATCTAAGAAATACAGTGATCAATTTTATCAGGGCCACTATCCCCTAATTGCCTACCTTTCCTAAAGTAAATCTCAAAGGCAAAAAGATGCGTTTCTATCTTGTTCTTCACCAAGTTCTTCAACGGTGTTAAAAATTTAATAGCTTCTTCCAATGGAGTTTCAACCTAACAAAAATAAAAGATATTATACAAATGGAAGCAAGATGGAGGGGTATGATGTTATTCTCTCCATTAAAAACACTTTCTGGTTTTTTATTGTTGTTGTTGTTTTGGTAAAAATCACTTACCCATTACCCAGAAATACTGTCATATTTTAACCTCCCACAGTCTAAAGGAAGGG
The DNA here is from genome assembly GCF_018350155.1 of Leopardus geoffroyi. NCBI lineage: Eukaryota > Metazoa > Chordata > Mammalia > Carnivora > Felidae > Leopardus > Leopardus geoffroyi. Next base: position 86,593,933 of record NC_059327.1, read on the forward strand.
GATTTTGAACTCTAGAACTCTTCACTGGTTTTTAACCACAGATATTACATTATCTCTAAATAGAAACTATCCAACAAGTAAAGATGAAGATAAAACAGAACCAGGGAAAGAAAGACAGTGAGATAAACAGGTAAGATAATTGGGGTGGGGTTGGGGGGATGGGAACCGAGGAGAGATGTTAAATAGGATGAAGAGGGGTAAGAATGAGAGGTGGAGAATATTACAGAGTGAGTCAACGTTCTTTTCAAACTCAAAGTGAAGTACAATCAAGCTATTAAAAAAAAAAGATTCCATCTTGCATTGTTCTAATAATACAAATTCTATAGAATTCATATTTATTCTAATGCCATGCTAATGGTGAGATGGCATGTGAAAATATTTATACTTATAGAACTCTGTCTCTACCACCCTTTAGTAATTATATAAATGTCATATTAATTACATAATTGTAATCATTATTGGGCAGGTATAATGTTTACTACATAATTGTGCTATTGTTACACTTCTAGACTGAGTATTTAGACAAGATTCTTCTCTGTAGACTGAGTGTGGGTGGGGAACAATACCACATTTATCAGAAAGGCACTGAATATCTGTGCCTGTTTGTCTTGTCTCATGACAGAGGCAGTGACAATTTATCCTTGATGGAATCTGGATTTGCCATACCTGTCTAACATGCCTCTTCTAATTTGGTAATTGTGTTTCACCGACACAGTTTCTGGCTAAGGAAATGATTTCACAGTATTAAAAAGGAAAAAAAAGTTGAACAAAAAAGTGATGTCTATGAGATTTGCTGTATACTACTAGCATGTAAAGCAGCTGGCATTATTCTGAAAGATATGTGCTCTGAACAAGAAATCAATATATGGCACTGTCACTCTAATAGCTGTAGATACCAGGAGACAGAGGGGGAAAGAGGGGCCCTCAGAAGTATGTCTTTCTCACACATTTTTAATATTTTGCTTATCTTATTCCCATGATTCTATGTCCTACTGAGTTGGAATTTGTGATATACAGGGAAGAAATGTCTACCAAGGAAGGTAAAAAACTGGAAACTGAAATTGTAATGGAGCTGTATCAAGCTTGAAATGAAGACTGCTGTACTGATCAGGGTAATTTATCACCAGGGAGATATGGCTGCTGTTAACAAAATCGATACAAGGAATATAGGGCAGCTGAGTCATACAAACATTATACTTACTGAAATCAAGTTTTTGAACTTGGAAAAAGAAAAGGGAAATTCTACCTGCATTTCTAGTAAGTGAGAATACATGCCTCCACAGGAGATCTGGATCTGAAATTTCTACATGTTTCCTTGTGCCTTACTTGCATAGGGAAGATTTTGTTAGGCTAAATCTGAGTGCTTAAACATATGTCCATAACCACAATAAAGATAACTACATTCTACATTCATATATACAAAATGAAGTATAGGGTTATATACACAAAAGCCTATCAACAGGGATGAATTCTAAAATCAGTGCTTAAGATCAGGAGAAAAAAAAAAAAAAATCAACAGAACTACCCTTGAAAATTCCTAAAGTTGTAAAGACATATATATATATATATATATATATATATATATATATATATATATATATATATATATATATAATTAATTTGCATTATATGTATGAAAACCATATATTAGGTACCAAAATCCTAATCCCTGTAGCAAAATGTTCTCATTAGGAGAAGATGCACACAGAAACTGACAGGGACTAAACAAATGGTAGTTATACTTCTATCATACTTAGTTAGGGTTCTATGTTCACTGAGTGGAATACTGGATGAAATTGCTAGAATTATGCATACTCATTTGTTTCTCAAAAAAAAATTACATCCAGTACCTGCTCTGGCAGCACATATATTAAAAAAACTACAATGAGTCATGAAGATTTGAATTTACTTAAGTTAAAGAAATGTACACTGGGATTGCATTGTGTTGATGGGCAATATAAGAGATCTGCAAGGGTGGTTTGATCAAATGCAATTTTTAAATTTATAAACTGATGTGAAGTCTAATCCACGTTACACTACGTTATATAGGAGTACGTCTCCCTATGCTCCCAGCATAGCAACAAAAAGCTTGAAACTATTATACCTTATACAGCCAGAATATTAAGGACACACTGATAAAGAACATGTGTGTATACAGAAGGAAAAAGTAGTCCGGCTGAGGTAAGTACTGACTGAAGGTGAGGAGGGACACAAGATGGGTGGCACATGAGGGAACTCAAAAATAACAATTTATTGCCTCATGATACACTGGAGAAACTTCAGGTTTATATTCAGTTAACTAAATATTAAACTCACTCACTAAACCTTTTCCTATTTTCCTTACCTGGAATTACCGCTAACCTAACGATGCTTCTACTTCATATTATATATATAAAATCCTGAATGACACTAAATATACCACTTATCACATGAAGAATGATAAAATATAGGATCACAAAAAATCACAATCTATAGACAGTAGATCCAGACTTGGCAGGCAGCATTTAAAAGAGCCTACAATGCCATACCTTATTATGATGGCTTGGTATAATCTGGTGCTGCCACCACACTGGGGATATACGTAAGTGTGGATGCTATTAGAAGGGGGCATCCTGGTGGCAGTTATCCTAGGAAGAGAAGGGTGTTATGTGCCCAACAAGCAAGAGAAGTATATATTAAACAGCACCCCAGATCAGGGTGCCTTCCACTGGGCTCCTTCCAAATAAAGCACTTTCTGTAGGCATTATTTTCTTCTGAGACTCTACAACCCTATATAGGTATTAATAATTAGACTATAACTTGACGTCTGGTCCAAAAGCAGCCATGATAAGCTAGACACAAGAAAAACTCAAGTCAAAAATAAAAGGAAAACCCAGTAAGGAGGCCTGGTATGCTAGCATAAGAAATCTGCTCTGTGGGATTACTCTTTATTAGACAAGGACTAAACAAGCCAGACAGATCCTCTTTTTAAAAAGTATAATGTGAGGGGCGCCTGGGTGGCGCAGTCGGTTAAGCGTCCGACTTCAGCCAGGTCACGATCTCGCGGTCCGTGAGTTCGAGCCCCGCGTCAGGCTCTGGGCTGATGGCTCAGAGCCTGGAGCCTGCTTCCGATTCTGTGTCTCCCTCTCTCTCTGCCCCTCCCCCGTTCATGCTCTGTCTCTCTCTGTCCCAAAAATAAATAAACGTTGAAAAAAATAAATAAATAAAAATAAAAAAATTAAAAGTATAATGTGAGATATGAAGTGTTACAAAGGAAAAAGTCATTAAGGAAAGTCAAGGGAAAGAATGGTGCTGGCAGACAAGTTAGTGGTGGTAGTAATAAAGAAAGCTGAGGTATAAAGATGGAGGGCCCTTAAAGTTGATATTATCCCTGAATAACTGCAATTCTCCATGAGGCCTAAAAGGTCCATTTTCTGTGCTTCCTCCCTATTCTGTATATTTTTCCAATAAGCACCCAACAATAAAAAGTAGTATCTTGGGGCGCCTGGGTGGCGCAGTCGGTTAGGTGTCTGACTTCAGCCAGGTCACGATCTCGCGGTCCGTGAGTTCGAGCCCCGCGTCGGGCTCTGGGCTGATGGCTCAGAGCCTGGAGCCTGTTTCCGATTCTGTGTCTCCCTCTCTCTCTGCCCCTCCCCCGTTCATGCTCTGTCTCTCTCTGTCCCAAAAATAAATAAACGTTGAAAAAAAAAAAAAAAAAAAAAAAAAATTTAAAAAAAAAAAAAATAAAAATAAAAAGTAGTATCTTTGTTCCTAAAATAGTTACACAATTATTTGTGAAAAGATGTCAATATATCCTTTGAAATCCAAGCCAGATTTCTCTATGGTTCTTAAATAGCAACACTGCTATGAGACATTACTGTCCATCTGCTCTGGTATAATCCTAAAACTATTTTCCAACTCTATTTACTAAGTATTATAATTTTTCTTCATTATAGAGCAGTTGATTTTGGTTTTTTAGTTACTAGCGAGGCTAATACTGAACTCTAGGGCAATGTGCTCACTATATTTATTGCTTTAACATAATAAATATGCAATTATTTTCACATGGAGTAGGTCAATGTCAAGAGCCAGGAGTACACAGGTACGTTACTAATCAAAATGGTTTGTGTGACAGTGAATACCTTGGTTTCAGCTTAATGATTAAAAATGGCACATGTGATTTTGGCCTGGGGGAAAATATTTAGGAACTTTAAAGACATTAGGTTCGAATAGCAAAATTAATAAATAAGGACTGTAAACTGACACATGGATGAGAAATATACATATACACTCACTTTTTAACAAGCTCAGTTTGGTCTCTAGATATAAAAAGTTGCATGTTACCACTTGTAACAGATGCTACATTCTTTACACATATAGTTCCTTTCTTTAATCCTAACATCTCTGCCTAGTAGGGATTTTTACTAGTCCCATTTTATAGATGAGAAAATCATCAGAGAGGTTAGACAAAGTGTCCAAAACACAATGAAGTGTACATGCTGATATGTGGACCCAGATCAGAATGACTCAAAAGCCAAAACTTTCCACTATACCATACTAGATTACTCTGGATCATGATCATTACTACAAGTTTTAAATGTGAAGTATGATCAGAGAGAGAGAGAGAGAGAGAGAGACAGAGGAGACTAAAAATTAAAAATTTTCACTCAAATAATAATCAAATTGGTTGAATAAGACCATATTTAATGATAATAGCTGTCATGAAATTTCACTAAATTGTGCTAAACCCTTTATTAAGTACCTTGGCCAGTTTCTCAGGGATAAGTTCTTCTTTGGGACCTCCAATTTCTTCATCATCATCATCCTTTTTCTTTTTCTGATTTCTCTGCTGCTTTTCTTTTTCTGCATTTTTTTTCTCTTCTTCTATCTGGGCTTTCTTTTGAGCTCTTCTTTGTTTATTACGTAGCTTCTTTAGCTCTTTGTCAGACATGTTTGCTGTAGGCAGTAAGTGTTAATTAATTAAAAGCATATAAATCAGGTTAGTAATGATCAATCACTAATTTAATATTCTCACTAAAACTCTCATAAAAAACATTACATGTTAGGGGGGCCTGGGTGGCTCAGTTGGTTAAGCCTCTGACTTCAGCTCAGGTCATGATCTCACGGATCATGAGTTCGAGCCCTGTATCAGGCTCTGTGCTGACAGCTCAGAGCCTGGAGCTTGCTTCAGATTCTGAGTCCCTCTCTCTTTGCCCCTCCCCACTCACACTCTGTCTCGCTCTCAAAAATAAATATTAAAAATTTTTTAAAAATATTAAATGTTATATGTGTTCATATGCCTATGTGTATCTAGCCCTTTAACAGTTCCACACACATAGAGAATACTGCAACCTCTTTAAAAATTTTTTTTGAAAACAGGTGGAGACCTGGTGCTGCAACCATGGCAAAACATAAAAAAGTATACAAGTTCATCCAACAATATTAAACTAGTTGCAATTCTAGAAATGTTCATATTTCTATGGCTTTGGACTATGCTTTTTCTTAGTTATGCCCCTCTAACCTTGTCAGTTATTCATTCTCTACTCTGTGCTGCCACTATGACATATATTTTGCTTGTAACAATACTTTGTTTATACAGGTGTTTCTCTTTTAGACTGTGAACTCCTTGGTGGAAGAGACTTTGTCTTCCTCATAATCTTTGTATTCTCAGGGCCTAGCAGAATATACAGAAAACACTCAAGTATTTGTTGACGGAACAATGAATAACTGTAAGATAAATTAAAAATTTGACACTAAAAATTAACAATAGCTCTTGAGTATAAACTATGGATGTCTCAAAAGACAGCCTGGAAATCACTGATAAATATGTAATAATGAAGTAAAAACTCTATACTATTTAGTCTTCAAGCAGTAAATCTGAATGCTACATGTACAATTGGTATTTATTTGGTAATACTTGTTGATACCAAGAAATGAAAAAAGTCATTCTAAAATATACCACCACTGTGGTGACTTTAAAATATGCCCATAAATTGGAGCGCCTGGGTGGCTCAGTCGGTTAAGCAGCCGACTTCGACTCAGGTCATGATCTTGCGGTCCGTAAGTTCGAGCTCTGCGTCAGCCTCTGTGCTGACAGCTCAGCGCCTGGAGCCTGTTTTTGGATTCTGTGTCTCCCTCTCTCTGACCCTCCCCCGTTCATGCTCTGTCTCTCTCTGTCTCAAAAATAAATAAACATTAAAAAAAATTTTTTTTTAAATATGCCCATAAATTCTTTCCTTCAAAAGGCAGAACCTATTTCCCCGCTTCCCTTCATTGTGGGCTATACTTACTGACTCACTTCTAACACATGGAATGTGCTAGAAATCAAAGTATATGACATCCAAGATCAGAACATAAAAGCACTGTGGATTGCTCCTTGCTTTCTCTTGGACAACTCAGAAGAAACCAACTGCCATGTTGTGAAGATAGCCAAACAACTTTATGGAAAGACCCATGTGGCCAAAAAAAGGCTTCTGGGTATGAGACGAAGCCATCTTGGAAGCAGATTCTCCAACTCAAGTCAACCTCTCAGATGCCCTGGCTTTCTTGACTTCAACCTCCTGAAAGACCCCTACATCTTTCAAAATCATACAGCTAAGTGACTTCTGAATTCCTGAGCCACAGTAACTCTGATATAATAAATGTTTGTTATTTAAAGCTATGTGTAAGCAATAGCAGCAACAGATAACCAAGACAGATTTTGGTACCTGGAAGGGGGATGCTGCTGCAATAAAAACCTAAAATGTAGAACTGGTTTTGGTTCCAGAGAGTGGCAAAAGGTGGAAAGACTTGGAGAAAAGCATTAATGGAAGCTCAAAGAACCCTAGACTATTAACAGAGTTGATTTTGAAGAGGCTGCAAATCGATTTTGAAGAGACATGTTATAGTCATGTAGAGGCAGAAAGTTAAGTAACATTTATAAAATCTATCAAATGAACTGGGTGATCTAGTTAGGGGTATTTCCAGACCAAAAAAAAAAAAAAAAAAGGTAGTTAAGGGGGCATCTGATTCCTCTTTCAGCTTGTAATAAAAATGCAAGAAAAAGAAACAAATGGAAGAAGGATTTAACGGCTCTGAAAATTCTCAGCCTCTCCAGAAATGGCTGCTGAGCAAAGATCAAATTCAGAGAACTGCCAAGAAAGCATGTCAACAGGGAAAGTTGAGTTTGGCTTTAAAATCTTTTAGGACTCGGGTGCCTAGGTGGCTCAGTTGGTTAAACATCCAACTATTAATCTTGGTTCAGGTCCTATGTTGGGCTCCATGCTGGGTATGGAGCCTACTAAAGACAAGGAAGGGAGGGAGATTCCTTTAAGGCTTAGAACTCAGAAAGATGGTGCCTCAGTTACTAGTCACCCCAAAATTTTAAGGGTATGAGTCACAGATCCTCTCAAACAACAGAGCTTCTAAGAAACTTAAGGGTGGTGTCCTCTCAGTGCTCAAGGTAGACAAAGATATTTGTGCATGTGGATTCTAATAAGACTCACAAAAGATCCCTAAAAGTTTTAAGAGAATTAGATGGGTAGAAACAGCAAATCTGGACTGAAAGGAATGGAGATAGTATAAAATGAAAAGACCTCCCAAATTTTGGAAGCAGACTGAAAAACTACTAAGGTGCAAACAAATGTTAACTATCAATTAATTAATTAATTTTTAAAAAGTAATCTATACACCCAACGTGGGGCTTGAACCCATGACTCCAAGATCAAGAGTCACAAGCTTTTCCAACTGAGCCAACCAGGCATCCTGCAAATGCTATCTTTTAAGAACAAGAAAAGATGATACAGAAGGTGGAACCAAGAACCCAGAACATAGAACCAAGAGCCATAAGAGAATTATTCCTACACTGTGAGTCCTAATCCTGTACCCAACTGGACTTGAAAACTGCCATGAACCAGTCACTCTTGTGTACCTCTCATTCCTCCCTCATCACCCCTTTCTGAATAAGAATATCAACAGTGGGTACCCTATGCCTCTGCCATCAATTTATACTGAATATGTGGTTGATACAGGATTTCATATCAAGAACTATACTTGAAGAGCTATACTAACTATACTAAAGAACCATATTCAAGAACCCTTATCAGCACCTGCGCCTCATTTATATGTAACATTCTGGACTCTGAGCCAATGCTGTAATGGAATGAGACTTTTGAAGGCCTTGGGAGGGGCAAGTGTATTTTGCATTTAAGAATAATATAAATAATTTGTGTCCTGATTGTAGAACATGGCAGTTAAAAATATATCTACAAATTGTTTCATTCTTCTCCCACTCAAATATAGTTTATACTCGGTAATTCACTGCTACCAATTAGAATGTGAAGGAAGTAATGGAATGTTGTGTCAAGAGAACAGAACATTAAAAATGTTGTGGCTTCTTCCTTGCTCTCTCATGGCTAGCTTGATGAACTCAAGAAATCTAGAGAGACTGACATATTATGGCCACCTGCCAAAAGCCATGCAAGTGAGCCATCTAGGAAATGAATCTTCTAGTCTAGTTAACTAACTAGCTTCTAGTTAAGCTTTCGGATGACTGTAGCCCCAGCCAACATCTCAACTACAACTTTATAAGAGACCCTAAGCTGGGCCCACCTAGAGGCTACTAAATTCCTAAACTATAGAAATAATTATTTTAAGCTGCTAAATTTAGGAATATTATGTGGCAATAGATAACCACCATCAGAACAAATACAGACTTGTTTCTCTTTTCCCTAGTAAAGAAGCCCTTACTACTGAAAAATAAAATTTCAAACAAGGATGAAAATTTACATTCTGGAAACAAAAGACTATAAATGAGTAGCCACAAAAATGCTGACCTTTTAATGACTGGTACAATAATTGCTACCACTTGCATCCCATCCCTACGTTATTTTATTTAATGTCCTTAATAATCTCGTGGATTAGAGTATATTATTTTATGTATGAGAAAACTAAGGTTTCAGAGGAAAAACAATAACTCAAGTAATAATAAAAGGCACAGCAAGTATTTAAATCCACTTCACTCTCATTCCAAATTCTGGGATGTTTCTTTCCATTATGCTATACTGGGGGTCAGCAATCATTTTCTATAATGAGCCAGATACTAAATATTTTCAGATCTCTGGTGCAACTAAACTCAGCTCTTGTAGCACAAAATTAGCCATAGATAATATATAAATGAATAGGCTCAGCTGTGTCCCAATAAAACTTCATTTATCAAATCAAACTGCAGTACGGATCTGCCCACTGGCTAGTTTGTGACCTTATTCTATATTATCTGCCACTGCCTTGAAAGGACCCATGTAGTTAATAATAATAGAGTTGCCATACAAAAATAGGAAAGGAATAACTACATAAGAAATTAATATAGAAATTAATTCAAATCCTATTTCAGTTAATGTAGCACTAACTTATCTGGATAAGCACTGTCTAAATTTTGCAAGAATTACCTATGACTTATGTTAACATAAAAGAGGCTCAGAATTTCAGCTCAAGAGAAACCAGAGAAGAATTCTCCTATGCTAGAATATTGCACTATCTCTTAAATAAAACTGTGTGTAGGGGCACCTTGGTGGCTCAGTGAGTTAAGCATCATGGTCTGTGAACTCGAGTCCCATGTCGGGCTCTGTGCTGATAGCTTGGAGCCTGGAGCCAGCTTCAGATTCTATATTTCCCTTTCTCTTTGCCCCTCCCCTGCTCTCTGTCCCACTGCCTCTCTCTCTCAAAAATAAACATTAAAAAAAAAACTATTTAAAAAATTGTGTGCACGTATGAGTGTGCACACACACACATGAATGCATAGCAAATAACATCTAAACCTAGAGTATCCAGCCAAATCAACATTCACACAAGAAAGCAAAATAAAAGAAACCTGGCCACATAAAGACTGTAGGTTTACTGAAAAGATAAAACATAAAAAGTGAAAAATAACTTCTCAACCAAATAAAGGGTAACTACCACATATTTGTTACAAATAGCAAGCTTTACGGTGGATGGACCATGAGAAACATTATGTCTAAAGATAAAGAAGGCAGCAAGCACACACACTACTGTTTCTGTTAGCAGTTTCTGCCACCCTCACCAGTGCAGTAAAGCATGGAAAAGAGAGGAATAAATTCTGAAAGAAACCAAACTACTAATGTTTACAGATTAACATAATAGCTTACATAGAAAATTTTTTAAAAATCAACTGAAAAAACAACTAAACCTAATATCAGAGTTCAATAAGGATACCAACTTGACAAAAATTATAATAATATTCATTTAGAATACTGTTAAAAGATGGGGTGCCTGGGTGGCTCAGTTGGTTGAGCTTCCAACTTCGGCTCACGTCATGATCTTGTGGTTCATGACTTCGAGCCCCACATTGGGTTCACTGTTCTCAAGTGTGGAACCCGTTTCAGATCCTCTCTCCCCCTTTCTCTGCCCCTACCCTGCTTGTACTCTCAAAAATAAATAAACATTAAAAAAATTTTCAGAATACTGTAATGGAAAACAAGACATGTAGAGATAATGCTAGTAACAAATTCACCAAAGTTATCGGACAATAGAAGATACAATGCATTCTAGTATGCAAAGACTTAATAGTAATTGTTTAAGATATCCCCACCCCAAACAGTAATCTAGATGTTAAATGCGATTCAAATTAAAAATTCCAAAAGAAACTTTCTGGAATCAAGCTAATCATACAGTTCATATATAAGCAAAAATTTGCATGTAAAGGCAAGAAAATTCTAAAGACATAGTATTAGATTAAGAGACAAACAGATAAGAACAGAAAACTGAATACTGATGTCAATATCACAATCTTAACATCTGTATAGTAAGTTTTGATGTTGTGTTAGAACCAGACACCAGGGGGCGCCTGGGTGGCGCAGTCGGTTAAGCTTCCGACTTCAGCCAGGTCACGATCTCGCGGTCCGTGAGTTCGAGCCCCGCGTCGGGCTCTGGGCTGATGGCTCAGAGCCTGGAGCCTGTTTCCGATTCTGTGTCTCCCTCTCTCTCTGCCCCTCCCCCGTTCATGCTCTGTCTCTCTCTGTCCCAAAAATAAATAAACGTTGAAAAAAAAAAAAAAAAAAAAATTAAAAAAAAAAAAAAAAAAAAAAAAAAGAACCAGACACCATATCCACAATTCACTACATCACAGTTTAGTATTTTGTTTATTTGTTTATTTATTTATTTGAAGGAGAGGTTGGGGGTGGGGGAAGAGGGAGAGAGGGGGAGGGAGGGAGGGAGGGAGGGAGGGAGAGAGAGACAATCTTAAGCAGGCTCCATGCTCAGCACAGAGACATCGCAGGTGGGCCTCGATCCCATGACTCTGATCATGACCTGAGGTGAAATCAAGAGCCAGACGCTGAACTCACTGAGCCACCCACGTGCCACTTTATTTAGTTTCAAAGATTTTATTTTTAAGTAATCTCTATACCCAACGTGGGGCTCGAACTCACAACCCCAAGATCAAGAGTCGCATGCTCCACAAACTGAGCAGCCAGGGTCACCTAAAGATGGCATTTTAAATAGCAGGGAATATGACAACTTATCAATAAATATTGTTGAGGAATCAGCAGTCTACTTGCAGGTAATAAGCTACCTTCTACCTCACATCAGTATATAAAAATTAACTCCAGGTGATTAACAAATTGTAAACATAACAGAACAATTGTTATAAGGAAACACAGAAGATATTTATGAATATATTTTAAATTCTGATGTAGAAAAGTCTTTTTATGCAAGACCTAGAAGTCACAAAAGATTAAAGAAATCTTATCTCATAAAAACACTTTTACATAATAAAAGATACCCACCATAAAGACCTAAATAAAACAGGAAGAAAATTTCTGCAATATATAAATAAAAATTAAAGTCCTGACTATGTAGAAAACTCCTATAAGCCAAGAAGTTGAAAACTAAAATGGGAAAAGATAATCCAAAAACCAAATAATCCAATGAAGAAATGGGCAAAAGACATGTATAGACACTTCTCCAAAGAAGACATCCAGATGACTAACAGACACATGAAAAAATGCTCAACATCACTCATCATCAGGGAAATACAAATCAAAACCACAATGAGATACCACCTCACACCAGTCAGAATGGCTAAAATTAACAACTCAGGCAACAACAGATGTTCGCAAGGATGCAGAGAAAGAGAATCTCTTTAGTACTGTTGGTAGGAATGCAAACTGGTGCAGCCACTCTGGAAAATAGTATGGAGGTTCCTCAAAAAACTAAAAAATAGAACTACCCTACGACCCAGCTATTGCACTACTAGGCATTTATCCATGGGATACAGCTGTGCTGTTTCGAAGAGACACATGCACCCCCATGTTTATAGCAGGACTATCAACAACAGCCAAAGTATGGAAAGAGCCCAAATGTCCATTGATGGATGAATGGATAAAGAAGAGGTGGTGTGTGTGTGTGTGTGTGTGTATGTGTGTGTATATATATGTACATACACACACACACACACACACACACACACACACACACACACACAATGGAGTATTACTCAGTAATCAAAAAGAATGAAATCTTGCCATTTGCAACTACGTGGATGGAACTAGAGGGTATTATGCTAAGCAAAATTAGAGAAAGACATGTATCATATGACTTCACTCATATGAGGATTTTAAGATATAAAAATAGGGAGGGGGACAAAACATAAGAGACTCTTAAATATAGAGGACAGAGTGTTACTGGAGGGATTGTGTGGCGGGGGGGGGGCGGCTAAATGGGTAAAGGGCATTAAGGAAGACACTTGTGATGAGCACTGGGTGTTATACATAGGGGATCAATCACTGAAATCACTGTTGCACTATACGCTAACTTGGATGTAAATTAAAAAATAAATTTTAAAAAAAGGGAAAAAGATATGAACAGGCAATTCATACAAGAAACCCAAAGGCCACATGAAAACATAGACAGCTGTTCCCCTCTTAAAAATTTAGGAATTATTAAGCAGGTATTTTCCCAAAAATAACAAAAATGTAAAGAATGGATAATTTTCTGTGTTAGCAATAAAATAAAAGATAATCTCACAATACAGTGTTTATGGCAATAAAAACTGACGAACCTCTTAAGAAAGGCAATTTGACACTATTTCAAACTTTCATACTCTTTAACCAAGTAATTTCCACTTCTAACAATCCATGCTAAATAAACATGTGCAAAATGATGTACAAGGATTTACTATAGCACTGTAATAGTGGGGGGAAAAACACACAAAGGTTCCCACATGGCCCTTAAATGACTGATAATTGTAGTAAGTTTATGCCCAGACATGGAGCAACACTATGAAAAATAAAGTCTAAGTTGCAGAATACCAGGGATAATATGACTCATTTATGAAGCTAAAAAAATAAAACAAATGAAACCAAACAATCTCAAAGAACTGCTCTGAAACGTGTGTGTAGAGTTTACGTACACATAAATGTAATTGTGCACAAAGGAAACTGAATGTTTTATACGGATAATCTTTAAAAGAAGATGACCTACAGGTAAGAGAACAGTGAAAGGAAATTTTCGTATTTGTTAGTACATTTCTGAACTGTTTTAACTTTGTATAATTAGAGTTAATTGTATATTATTTGTATAATTTGAAGAGAAAGGCAGGAGGAGTGAACAGAAAGAAGTCAGTGAACAAAAGAAGTCAGAGGACAGTAACTCTCAGATTCAACAGTAAACTCTTCCATAGATTCTTACTGGCATTTTCTAGTTGAAGCAACAAGTAGAGAGACAGTCAAGTGAAATCTGTACGAGGGTTTCAATGTGTGGTTTTAGAAAGTTCTTAAGGGTTCCTAGGCAATAGGAAGTAAAATTTAACAACAAATTAACAAAATGATTCTCCTTAGCAGGAAGAAGGATACAGGAAACAACCAACCATAACTTCAGAAGAATAAACTCAGGACTGAATAATAACATGGTGACACACTTCTTACACCCCATCTCCTGTAACATTTTTGCCACAAATTAAGTCACAAAATATCTGGATGTACAATTAATTTATATCCTTCTACATGTCTCTTTCATTTTTATTGAAATTCTTCCCCAAATAATTATCTAAGGAATACTATACATCTGACATCATGGTAGAAAAACAGCACTTTAAAAACTGGCCAAATGATAAATCACTAGGCAATTTTACTAGTTTAATTCCAAGCTGGCTTTTAATATTGTTTTTTTTTTTTTTTTTTTTTTTTTTTGAGAGACAGCAAGCAAGCATGCACATGCACTCACAAGTGCACAAGCGGGGAAGGGGCAGAGAGGAAGAGAGAATCTTAAGAAGGCTCCAAGCCCGCACAGAGCCCAATGCAGGGCTCTATCCTATGACCATGAGATCATGACCCAAGCAGAAATCAAGGGATGCTTAACTGACTGAGCCACCTAGGTGCCCCATCCAAGCTGGCTTTTAATGTTCAAGCAATATTTGCCTCTCAGTAGGTTAATTATAAATAACTATTAAAAAGAAGAACTAGATATACTGACAGGCAACACTAATGATACAGTTAGCAATTTATAGTATCATAGTTAGCAATTTACAGTACTGGCTAAACCAGTTATTAAATGCTAAACTCATGAGATTCAACTTCTTAAAAGCTAATGACCAGTTACAAATTAAATTCTTGCTTTTCAAAGTATAAACAGTATTTTTCTTTCGTTGCTTAGAGAAATTCACAAACGTCCATCGTCATTTTCTAAGCATGTATAACATCTTCCCACAGGTGCTTAATAAAAAGCTCAAGAAAAATCTAAACTACACAAAAATATAAATATACATACACATATCATAGCAAACAATAAGAAATCTTTGAATATTATACCTGTATCAGCTTCATGTTCTTTATTCTCATCTGTTAGGGGGTTGTCATGAAGCTTCAAATAGATCTCTATAGCAATTCTTGCTGCTTTGAAGTAAAATGGATGCTGTCGAAGTACATCTTCTAGTTTTAATAAGTCCACATATGATCTAAGGGTAATCTTCCTCATACAGTAAGTATGAAAGTCAAACTGGTCGTCAGTGATTTCTATAAAATGCTAACAAAATCATCTTTTTTATTATACTGAAGTATAACAATGTTAAAAAAAGCTATAGAAATCAAACTTTTAGATTTACTGGTTTCCTATGCATGAAAAAATTAATAAATTAAAAAATATTACATATTACAATCATCCAGTATAAATACTTTCCATATCAAATAAGCAAATACAAGTGACCATCCCCTAGCACATTATATGGCAAACACCGGGCAATGATTTATTTAAATGAAAAGGAAGCACAATCATTTGAAACATATATACTTATTCCTTCTTTAACCATACTTAAATAAAGCTAGCATGACAAATCGAACATTATTAGTATACATAATGATGCAATAGGTTTACACACTAAACATTGTTTTTATATTCAGAATGATCTGCAAAGATTATAGTATACAGTATTTGGTAATTTTTCTGAAAATACAAATCTGAGTCCTACGCAATGTTATGTTGGTATGCGAGAGAGAAATCAATTAGTGAAGTCGAGCAACCACAACCTAGCTCATTTCAACTAAGTTCTGGGGTTCTCGACTTGGTAAGAGAAAAAGCATGAAATTATACAAATTATCTTTATCTGTGAAAAACACAAAAAAGGAAAGCCAACCACTAGTGATACAAATGAATCAGAAGTGAAGAGGACGAAGAAAACAATGAATTTATCAAAAAAAATGAGGAATTACATAGGCTACAAAAATACCGTAAAAAGACTTCAAAACTTGTACGAGTATCAAGAGTGTATTGCATCACCAATCAACCCCCAGTTTCTAGGATACCTTAATGAGCTTTGTATTACTGAAGATACAGCAGCAATTTGAAAGAAACATTCAAAAATCAATCAGAACATAACAAGATGCAACTCTCCAAATTTTTTACATGAATTCTTGCAGGCAGAGTAGACAATGGGGAAATCTGCTCATAATATAGTCAGCAACATTTTTATTGAAAAACTGTGAACACTGATATTTAGAATTCACAAGCTGTGAATTATAAAGAGGAAGAAAAGAAAAAACAGTTGCCCCAAACCTTCAACATATAACAGAATAAAATAAGAAATTCACATATACAGGGTACTTACTCTTTCAATCTCATGACATTTCTTAAGTGCTTCACCAAATTTATTCATTGCCTTATAAGCCTGGGCACATTCTGTCTGGAACCACATGCACTGCATTTCATTCAAATTCTCTACTGCTGATGTTCCTTCCTATATAAAAATTATATGCATTCAAGACCATGTCTTACCAAATACACTACTTCACCAAAGAATTTAAGAAGGAAAGTATGGTCTATTGACTTTAATTCTTTCAAAATCACTTTCTATATTAACCATTTTCAGAATGAGGGAACAGATATTATAAGAAATTGAAATTATATTTCTAATCACTGGGAAAAAAATGTACCTTTGTAAATAATCAAAAGATCTACATAACTGGGGTTGGAGAGTAACATAAGATACAGAACACTAGTACACAGCAGGTATTCAACTAATATTAGTTCCTTTCACTCCTAAAAAATTTCATCTGAACACATCTCAATGTAAATCAGTTTAAAAACACACTGTACAATAAATAAATAAAAAATAAAAAAGCATTGCGCAACCACCTAAAAAGAAAAATGTTTTATACTATTACTGATGTCAGTATTAGTATCAAAGGGAATTTAATTAAAATCCTGTTTTGATATTAAAAATATTAGAAAAAATTTTTGAAAAATAAGCAAGGTATACAAGTATAGACTGTTTATTCATAAGAACAGTAGCTGTACAAACCCTTGTAAACTTTGAGCACATTTCTTCAGCCTCTTTTATCAGATTGGCTTTTAGCATGTACTTTGCACACTTCGAATTGATAAATCTGTCTGCTGTGTCCAAGGCCTGGGCTTCATCCATCCACCTTGCAGCTTCTCTAATATTTCCAGCATGCTTATAGGGTAGAAAAGCAAAATAAACCAATCAGTATGCTAATTTTACTAGGCACGTAATTAGTTACCTATTGACAGGTAACTAAAACACAAGTGAAAAAAAAGGTATTCTTCTGACTGATCTTAGAACCTTAACCAATATACATGCATACATTTTGATACTTTTCTGGCTATACAGAATATAGGCTCCCTGCTAGTAAAAACTTGTTTTATTGTTTACTGTTATACCTCATTGCTTACAACAGTGCCTGGCACATAATGAATACTCAACAACAATGGTTAAATTTAAGAATAAATAATAGTCAAAATCTTTAAGTCAGAACAATATAAAGGTCAAAAAAGGCATCATGGTTGAGTATCAGAGAAATTCAGTTAACATACAAGAATACTTATTTAAAAAAATTATTCATCAACACTGAAAAGTAAAAGAAAAAAAAAAAGAAGAAGAAAAAATAGGCAAAGGTGTGGCCAAGTTTCTACCCTAAAGGAAACATGGGGGGCGCCTGGGTGGCGCAGTCGGTTAAGCGTCCGACTTCAGCCAGGTCACAATCTCGCGGTCTGTGAGTTCGAGCCCCGCGTCAGGCTCTGGGCTGATGGCTCAGAGCCTGGAGCCTGTTTCCGCTTCTGTGTCTCCCTCTCTCTCTGCCCCTCCCCCGTTCATGCTCTGTCTCTCTCTGTCTCAAAAATAAATGTTGAAAAAAAAAAAAAATTAAAAAAAAAAAAAAAGAAAGAAAGAAAAAAAAAAAAGGAAACATGGACACATTACTGACTATTACTGGGCATTCCCAGATGCATTCTAATTCACGTAACTAGTCCATTTGTCAAAGACACAAAACTAATGAGGATAATAACCTGACTTTGAGAAGTGCTTTTAAAACATCACTTAATTTCATTATTTTTTGGTAAATAAATTGTGAGTTTATAATCTCTTCCCTAAGAGATTTTATTACTAATTTGTATTTGTATTAAGAAAGAGAAGAGCCAATTTTATTTTAAGATGATGCTAAAACATAGGACCGGAGATTCTCAAAAAGGACCAAGAAGTTAAGAAGACATGTAAAACTATAAAATTTTCAGTTTCATTTCAGATACTGATCATGATCATACTCAAATGTTAATAGAAACAAACATTTCACAGCAAATTAATAACGTTTGAGTATCTATACTCTTACAACTTAAAACCAACAAAATAATTAGATATGTGTATGTGTGAATACATGAAAATATATAATATGAATAACCACATATCTGAATAACCATATGCATGTATGTATATCTGTGTGTATATATAGACATAAATAAAGTAGCATGACCATGACAAATCTAAAAGTAATCAGACTGAGGAATGCACTATATTCATTCCAGGTTTTACAAGCCATCAAATATATCATTTTTGTTATATCTTTTAGAATTTACAAACTATAGAAAAAATTCTTTCTAAGACACATTACCTTATAAAAAAGGGGGGGGGGGAGATTTTTACCTTATAGATTTTAGCTTTCACAAGAAAGAGTTCTATCAATGTAGGTGTACTTTCAATAGCGGTATTTATGTATTCCAAAGCAATCGATGGCTGACCAATTTTGTCATAATGTTGTGCCAAGTAGTACTGGACCCAAAGTAATGTAGTTGGTGGTTCCTCTTTTCCATCATCTTTGAAAAGTGGGGAAGTGGGTGAGAGAGGAAATAAACCAAGATTAGTCATTAACGTATAGTAAGCGAGTACCCACCTCCAAATGGCTTTATCTTTGTTAATAAGGAAAAATACCTTGAACCATTTATTTACATATCTAGCTATAAAACTATCCTTAAATTTGTAAGATCTTTGAAAGGGACCATGCTTTCTATTCTGTATCATTTCAGCCCCTAGCACAATGCCTTGAATTTAGTAAGAATTTTATATCATAAATATGGCAGATAAACAAGATCAAAGATACAAAAAAAATTACCTAAAAAAAGAAACTAAAACGAGTCAGGGGAAACAATCAGGGCTAGAACTATGAATGTGTATGGACTAGGAAGTTATTTATGAGAGATGGGAAAAAGGTATCAAAAGAAATTTTTCATTAATGTGAGGCTAAAAAAAACGGGCCTGACTGCTTAATATTTCTAGCTAATATGCTAAACTCTACATAAGTATACCTATGATGTGGTTGAGTTTTGGTGATTATATTTTTAATATATGTTAATATTATGCTGATATGCAACGATGCATAATTTAGGTTGAATAAAAACTATACCCAAAAGATGAGGTAAGAAAAAATGCTTACTCTACATTTTAGTTCGTAATTCGACTTCTATATATTCACAAGAAAATGTGTAAGTTAAATATACAACCCACACATGAAAAAATGCTTTTTTATTTCATACCAATATCTAAAATCTAAGAACTGTTATTTGCTTTCAAAGAAAGCAACAGATTGCTTATTTTTATCCTAGTAAAAGCAGGATGGCTCAGTGGACAAACAATAGGAGTGGAACTCACCAACTCCCGATCTGATAGATCTGCAACTAAAGTGCTGCATATTCTTGGGCATGTCATTGAACCTCTTCCACATTTGTAAAATATGTAGGAAAATGCTGATAATCAAAGGAACATCATGATGATTAACCAATGAAACCATGGTAACGCCTTTTAAAAAGTATTATTAAAATTAATCTGAGACCTAGAAACAATAATCAACCCAATAGCATCAAGCATCCCAGGTCCTATACTGGGCTTTCCCACTGTAAGAACCAGGGTTCCTTTGGAAAAACTATTGATTCCAGGTCTGCTATGGACAGTGTGCCAGATGAACTGGAATATCTTGTCACACCAAACTGCAAAAAAGCTATCAACTACTACCATGGTATGTGAAGGCTGGAACCATTTGAAACTGCAATGACTTAAAACATCAAGTATATTTAAACCCATGAATTCATCATACTTCTAAAATGTGCACTGGCATCTTTGAAGGATGCTACTAAATGAATTCATTATTTTGAAAACTGGGAAACAATAACAAAATGTAGGAGAGGTAGGGGGGAAAAGCAGAATTCATCTTGATTTTCCTACATAAACTCAAATACTAGATAAACAGGTAACAGATGAAGGGAAATTTCTCTTGTAAGATAATAGAAAATGAATGATAGAATATCACCAGTTTGTAATTCCTGACAATTGCTAACATACAAAATAAACACTAAATGCTTCCTGATGGAAGAACATTCCACCACCCATGAAATAATCTTGTTCACCCTTTAAATTTAAAAGGAAATGGGTGCTAACATACAAAATAAACACTAAATGCTTCCTGATGGAAGAACATTCCACCACCCATGAAATAATCTTGTTCACCCTTTAAATTTAAAAGGAAATGGGTGCTCAGTCAGTTAAGTGTCTGGCTTTGGC
Source organism: Leopardus geoffroyi (assembly GCF_018350155.1). Classification (NCBI taxonomy): domain Eukaryota; kingdom Metazoa; phylum Chordata; class Mammalia; order Carnivora; family Felidae; genus Leopardus; species Leopardus geoffroyi. The sequence continues at coordinate 86,614,241 of NC_059327.1, forward strand.
TCAGGTCATGAGCTCATGGCTTCTGAGTTCAAGCCCCACTTGGGGCTCTCTGCTCTGCCAGCAGAAAGCCTGCTTTGAATCTTCTGTTCCCCCCCCCTCTCTGCACCCCCCACCGTTCTCTCACGAGCACGCTCTTTCTCAAATAAACATTAAAAAAAAAAAAAAAAGAAACTTGGGGCGCCTGTGTGGCTCAGTTGGTTGAATGTCCAGCTCCGGCTCAGGTCACGATCTCACAGTTTGTGAGTTTGAGCCCCATGTTGGGTTCTGTGCTGACAGCTCAGAGCCTGGAGCCTGTTTCCGATTCTGTCTCCCTCTCTCTCTCAAAAATAAATAAACATTAAAAAAAATTTTTTTTTAAACTTAAATGAAAGGAAACAAAAAATAACGAACCAAAAAAAAAAAATAAATAAAAGAAAGAAAAACATGACACACACACACCCCCCAAAAACCTAAATCTCATTAAGCCTGTCTGTTAGAAGCTTTTGCAATGATGGAAATGTTCTGTATTTTCCCTGGGCAATATGGTAGTAGGCACTGGTTTTACATGGTACTGAGCAGCACCTGAAATGTGGCTACGGCAACTTAGGAACTGAATTTTTAATTTTACCGAATTAAAAAAATTTTAATAGTCAAGAACTATCATACGACAGTACAGCTCTACATCCAACTACCAATTTACAACAAATTCAGAGGACAGAGGAATAACATGTTAAGTAACACCATGGGAGTTCAGTCAGCAAAATATGGACTGTAGAAAAACTTGAGAAAATATTAAACTTGAAGTATAGATTTCATATGGATCCTCATTCAAACAAACTCCAAAACCAAAAAGGAAAAAAAAAATTTTCTAAGATAACTAGAAATGTAAGCATGGACTTTTTTGGTATTAAAAAAGTATTAATGTTCAAGTGTGGTGACGATATTATGGTTATGATCATTAGAATGCTGAAATATTCATCCATAAAATGATGTGATGTTCGGGATTTGCTTCAGAATAATACGGGAATACAGAGAGGGAAGTAGGTTAAGAATATAGATGAAATATGTTTTCCCAGGAGTTAAAAGTTATTGAAACAGGATGGCTAATAAATGATGGAGGATCATTATATTACCAGGACTAGTTTTGTAGAAGTTTGAAATTTTACATTTTTTTCAGTAAGATAATTAACCAAATATATTCACATAATGTGCAAATTAATGCATCTCTATCTTAAAAAGGAAAAAGTTTAAAATATTAAGCTTACTGTCTAAATTATGAATACTGACCTTCTGATTAAGAATTTCACAATACCTTAAAATTTTTAAGATGTTTGTAAAATATAAAAGCTGAGCACTTACCATTAGGGTTAAATAACCGGCAGCTTTTTAAAGAGGTTTCATAACCTACTACTAATTCTTCTATGATCGCCACCTAGAGTACAAACACACAAGCACACTTTAATAAAATACCTAAGTGCAGTTACTATTCTTGTACAAAACATGTTATTTACTATTAAAGGGCTAAATCAACATTCCAAATTATGCACACACACCTATGTACACACCCTTTTACAAATCTCTTAACTTTTGGATAAAAATTTAAAAGCAAGTAAACTGTACATTTTTGAAGGTGTTATTTTTTTGAAGGTATTAAGATGTAACTTTCTAAAAACTTAATGGCAACTCCTTTCCCTGCTAGAAAATAATGCATCAAGCTGAGTTAGAAATCAAGAAAAGGTTGGACAAAAAGAGGTAATATTGTAGATGACTTATCTTGGTTCATTTTTTATCTCAATTCACAGAAATAACACTCAAAATTAACATTTGCCCTTCAGGAATCAAGAATTAAAAACTACATGAAAAGAGAAATTCCAATAGTTTATGATAGCATCAACTCTCAATTTTATAATCTAAGGGAAAGTATCAATAAAAGTGAAACATGGAACAATAGGTGAGATTCTGAAATCCAGGAGAATGAGTGGCTGTCCAGGTCTGGTTTCTCCTGAGTCATGACTATACCACTTGCTCCTGGCTTTGTAACAGATCTGTGAATACTTTTAATTTATTCATTCCCTCCTTCGCTTAATCCATCTATAATGGATTTCTGTTACTACAGAAGCTGTCCTAAATGACCTCAATTTAACCGACTCAACAGATTAACACCAGCTCTCTCCGTTACCTCAGAAAATTTTGAGGACTGAATGGTCACAGCTAGGTTATTCTGGTGTGCCTATGTTCTTCTGCTCCCACAAGGTGAGCTATATGCTAAGAGTTCTGTTCTCCCAAACCTGTTTGAATCAGTTGCATTTATTATCATTACAGAATTTAATTCAATATTATGTAAATTTAAGAAACAAGAACAAAAGAAAAAACTGTTTCAAGCTGAATGGAAAGATTCAAGGATAAATTAGATACTTTTAACCAATTTAAAAGGTTTAAATGACACAACCATAATGGGGAAAATCATCAAAATATATAGGCTTCTACAATTAAGACTGCTTCACAAGCATCAAGTTTTCACTCTAATGAAACTGAAGACAACAGACCACATGTTATTAATGTGATTTATGCCATTTTTTTTAAAAAGTGAAAGTCATCAAAAAAGCCCATACCTTGGGCCTCTCAATAAAAGACTGGAAAATACGGGCACCTTCCATGCTTTAAGATTAAAGTGTTTAAAAAAAATAAATAAATAAAGTGTTCAGCATGTTTAATTTGTCCCATCTTTCTGATTCTTCAACTGTAACTGATTTCTTTTTATCCAACCAACGTCTTGATGCCACTGTACTTGCAAGCAATATAATCTAAATGAAGATTAAAACATCCTCTTAACAAGCAATTTGAATATTATTATACATAGCTAAAAAAGTAAGTTAACGTACCGGGACAGCAAACTCTCCTGACAGATTTTTCTACCAAATAAAAAAGGAGAAAGACTACGAAGCTAAACCTTAGTTTAAAAAACCATTTCTGACTTTTACCATGAAGAGGGATTACAGGAAATACTGAAGAAATCACTACCTTACCAACTTTTCATACTTATGCTGACTCAAAGTATATAACAGAAATAAAAGTCAAAATAAGCAAACAGTAAATCACTTGACTAAGAAAAGGATGAAAAGTAAGAGGCACAGCAGCATTTAAACTGGATAGGAAAACAGACACCAGATTAACAAAATGTGGACTACTGTCCACAGATAATCAAGAATCAACTATTCCAAATACTGAGCAAAGAAATGATAGTGAAAAGAAAATGGTATTTTGCTTTACCTTCTCTTTATCTTTGTATAATGACCTCAAAGTATTGAAGACTGGTGGACAACCCTTGCTGAAATTCATCCTTAGAAATTTATCCAAACATTCTTTAAACTTCTCACCTTGAAAGAAAAAAATTCTGTTGACTTGCATTTACCCAGACAACTCTAAAATGCATACTTTAATTTTAATATGCATACTCATGTATCTAAAACCAAAGAAACTGTAATTCCTAACATCGTTTTCATTCCTTTGCAATTATTCTCACCAGATAAAAAGTTTAATGGCAGTCTTCTTGGCACCAGTCCCCTGGGGTATTTAGTCCAGGCCTCCTCATAAATTTTTAGTCGTTCTAACATATTAGCTGCAAATTAAAAAAAAATTATTTTTATAGAAGATTTTAACTGGTTATATTTTTTCTAGTAAATTATAAATTTCTCAAAGTATAAATTCTTACTAAGCAGAAAATTTGAAGGTGAAAAGAAAATTATTTATAATCTAACCACCTAAATATACCGAAAATAATTTTAGAATATTTCTACTATTTTCATATTTTAAATCCCTATAATCATCTAAAATATAGTTTTCTTCATCCTGTTCTGCTTTAGGTACCTTTCAAAATCTGAGGACTTCTTTACTTTAGTTCTGAGGCTTGATTATTGTGTTTCCATGGCTTCTCCACTATTCTCTTCAGGTTCTCCTTTATTTTGGAACTTTGGGATCTATCCCCTAATCTTCCATTTCTCCATATTTCTTTTTTTTTTGTTTTTAAGGTTTTTCTTTCTTTTTTTAAGTAGGCTCCATGCCCAAAGCGGGGCTTGAACTCACAACCCTGAGATGAAGAGTCAGATGCTCCACCGACAGTCAGCCAGGAGCCCCTCTATATTTCTTTCATTCTGAGAGCTCTCCTCTGTTCAAATCTTCCAGTTCACTAATTTCTCCTCAGCTGTGGCCTCTCTTCCATTCAATCTACTAAGATTTTTTATGTCAATTCCCTTTTTTCATCTTAGTTTCTTCCATTACTACCTTTTGCTGGCACGAATGATAACCATTCCTGTGATGGTTTTCTAGAGTAGTACAATATTCTTTGTTATAAGGTTCCTTGCATATATCAATGTATCAGTAATGACTCACTACCGGTCTTAAGGGAAACGGCCTCAAATCAGATTGTCTTGGCTAAAGACCCCATTTGTAGAGGACATGTTTCTAGGCTTATCGTCACAAGTGGGTCCCATTCGGGAGAGGCTGATGGGAGTGTTGTGGGGAGAGTCTCTGGATCCAAGTTCATTTTTAATGATGGAAATTTAGTCCCTCTTCCCACACAGGAAACAGTGCTGCTCTTTCAGCATGGCTACATTCATGTGCCCTTGGGAGGCCATGGTGCTGTGACCACAGAAGTTATGCATGCTTCCTCCCTTTAGGGTGACATCTCTAAGTAAGGAGATGTTTCTGTCAGTAGAAATTTCCCTTTCAATTTCTTGATGCTGCCATGCCATTTATGAATTTTTAGGTTGTTTCTGAATTTTTCTCAACTACTTCTATAACTCTGTAGAAGAGAGGTTTCAGAAAATGCTCAGTCTGCCATATTAAGTCAAAGTCTGCAACTGTAATTTTTTATTTAAATTCTGAATCAATTCATAACCACTATTTTTCTAGTTATGCTTTTCAATGAGTTAATATTTATCAACAAAGGAAGCAATTAAAACAAAAAGGAAGTTTTAGGGGCGCCTGAGTGGCTTAGTCGGTTGAGTGACTTTGGCTCAGGTCATGATCTCACGCTTCATGGGTTCCAGTCCCATGTTGAGCTTTGTGCTGACAGTGTGGAGGCTGCTTCGGATTCTCTGTCTCCCTCTCTCTCTCTGCTCTTTCCCTGCTTGTGCTCTCTCTCCCTCAAAAATAAATAAACGTCACAAAAAAAAATTTTTTTAAAGAAAAAGAAAAGGAAGCTTTTTTGAACAATAGTACCTGGTTTGAGTGCCTTTTCCAGGCCCTTGTAATAGGCCCAGTTTTCAGGATTTCTCTCCTGTAATCCTCTATAAACATCGGCTGCATCTTCCAAACGACCTAACTGCAACAGAAGTTCCCCTGATGAAAAACAAATTAAATTAACTAAATGTCTTCGGATTATAACTTTAATCTTCCCTTAAACTTTCTCTTAAAACCTCCTCAATGTTGGGAAATGGATTTGGTGTCCTAAGTTTCCAATTTCCTTCAACAAGACTACCATGTTATTTTGTCTTTTTTTCTGAAGTTCATATTTAGAAATGCCATCCTGTCCACATCCTCAATTTATTCAGGTATTCGTCTAACTCCAAGCTACTTCCCCAAATTCACTGAACACGATCACCAAGACACCATCTACTACTTAATTATTCCTGACATTATACAGACAATTTCAACATCTGAACTCATTAGTTCAATCCAAAACTCTAACCTTATGCCCCCTAATCAATTATAAAAGGATTCTGCTCTATCAGCCCAGTCATGGCCACATTCAAAACCTGCTTTTTTTTCATCTCCTCCAACTACCAGACAGGGTACCTATCCTGCTCTAAGCTGAACGGTCTTGTCGGGTTTAGTCTTGCCTCACTAATCCTAGCCTTCAATCTTAAAGAAAAGCCATTCCTTTTTCTTTAGACCTTTCAATGACTCATAGACTCATTGCTTGTTTTCTCTGGGCTGCATAGCAATCTCATCCCCAAATGACACTAGCAGCCCCAAGTATCAAAATCAGTCTCAAAACTAAGGCTCCCTTATTTACCAATTAAGTCCTGGATCATCCCAAATGTTTGTTTGCTGCACACCTTCTCACAAAAGGAAGCAGGTCATTAGATGAAGGGACACAGCACTGGTTTCACTAGAAATCTATGAACCCTGAAATTCTTATCATTAATGGGCTTCCATCCACCAAAGGTTATTATTTTCAAATCACAACTTCACCCTTGCATTCTCTGCTCTCATCAGACAATAAAAATAAACACTTACTCAGTGTTCACTGTGTGCCAGTGACTTAAATGTTTCACATGAATTGGATAATTCAATTCTCAAAACTCTATGAAATAGGTTAGTATTATTTTCACTATTTTAAAGCAGAAAGAAGTAAATTTGCTTATGGTCTTTCAGATAGTTAATTGTTGGAATCAGGATTTGAATCCAAGTAATTTGGCTAAAAGAGCCCATATTCTTTACATCTGTATCAGTGGCTCTCAGCCAAGGGCACTTTTGCCACCCAGAAGACATTTGGTAATATCTGTAGATATTTTTTGGTTACCACAATAAGTGGTGCTACTGGTATTCTGGTAAGTAGAAGCTAGGGATGCTGCTAAACTTTCTGCAACATACAGGATGTCGGTCTCGCTATAGTGCCAAGGTTGACAACTGCTCTACACTAACCAAAAACCTACTTCACTAAGAACAAAAAAAAAAAAAAAAAAATCCTGCAACTTTTCTTCCCTACACAATACCCATCCAACATTTCCTTTCCTTAATTTTCTCCCACTTTTTCTTTGCACAGGAACTGGTGGTGTAAGAATTAACAAGGAGACTTTCTGCATAACTATGCCCACTCATCCAATGCAGGAAGTTCCCAAATTATCCAGACCACTAACACAATGTTTTTGTTACTGGAATTTCCAAAAATTAATGTTCTACTCTCGGTTCCTTTCTATTCTCTTTATATACCCTGTCCCCAACATTTGACTCACTGTAAGTATTCAATACATACTTTCCTGGAATGAAATAATGGCTGTTTCCTATTTCACTTAGGAAAATGGAAACAATTAGAGGAGAACTCCCAAATGTCCACTATATCTGTATACCTACTTCCCTATATACTCTGTCTTTTCTTGTTACTGTGAACTATTCATGTTGTTATCTAAAGCTAATCCTTCAGTTTACCCACTAGATCGCTCCTCTCTGCTGTATCAAATATTCTGCCTCTACTGGATTATTCTCCAGTGAGCACAAGCACATGCTATAAAAACAAACAAACAAACAAACAAACAAACAAAAACTTCCTTTGATCCTGTATTCCATTTCATCTAGCACCACCCCACTTTTCTTTCCCTAGAAAACAAAACTCCTTTTATGGGTCATCAATGCACGCTATCTTTAATTTCTTGACTTCCAATGTCATTTAATTCTACTTGATTTGTGTGGGGTTTTACCACTCTCCTTCCAAATGTTCAGAGAGTGCTTTTGTTAAGATCACCAATGACTTCCAAATTCCTAAAATCCATTGATCAATTCCGAGTCCTCATCTAACTTGATCTGTCAGTCATTCTTTCCCACTACTACAGTTATCAAAAGGATCAAAATTAAATGATGCACTTAAGAGTATTTTGAAAACTATCCTGTATTTCAATGATGAAACAAAGGGCCAAGCCTTGCACTTACTTGGTCATATAGCTAGTTAGAAGCCAACGAAGGAACCCAAACTAGTTTTTTCCAATCTTGTAATCTTTCCAGAAATCAGAAATCCCCTCTTTTTATAACTAATAGATGGCTAAGGGATGATCAACTCAAATGAAAGATAGCTGTCCTGGATCTGTAGTTCACAAATGAGCTCCAGCAACCTTAGACTTCCATTTTTTCTTGCCAATAGCATTATCCTCTGTTGAAAGTTCATCTGGCAAATAATGGTTATATCTACTATACACAAAAGTATCACTTTTTTAGTGTTCAACTTCAAAAGGAGCCAAAGGAATGTGAAAACAGCACACATCAAGGGCAAAGTGACATTTCAGATGGTAATTCTTAGAAAAGTACTTCTATTTTCAGTTACTTGTTATTCTTTCATTTTCCATAATCTTCCTCAACTTTTAAAACTCTGAGACTCCTTTTGCTCAGTCCTCTAAAAAAAGGCAGCGTTGGAGATCTTTACTTGGGGATGCCCCCTCCAATCACAATCCACACACATAAAGTCAAACCTCTGGTTTCAATTCATACTCTATGTCCAGAAAGACATTCAGATAAACCATGAAGACTCCGTGACTGCCCCATATGTACTTTAGTAAAGACTGACTTGCCAATAAATATTACAGTCAATAACACATTCAGTTTTGCTAATAAGCTGTTCCTAAGAAACTTATTCCTCTGTCTTACAAAATTAAGCAATTACCTGTGTTTTGAGCAAGACCTATTAATATTTTCAAGTAAAAAACATTTTATTTAAAGAAAAATATTGAGCCATTTCATGTAATCATTGTTTTTCACAATTATTTTTTCCAATATCAATAATATCTACTGTTTAAATGTGTATTTTCCCACATTACAAATTACTCAAAGTTCTGAGTAAGACATAGATTTTCTATCAAAAAGTTGAATTATATGCAATTATCAGCAGCAACTAGATTTTTAGCCTTGCTCTTTGTTGTAATTAAATACTAGAATAAGTGTATTCTTTAAAAAAAAAAAAAAAATACCTTTGGTTTCTTCTACAGCAAGTTTATCACAAATCTGCTTTTCATAGGTACAAAGATGTTCCAGGGCTTCTCTATATAGACCTGCTTCCCGAAGAACTTGGTTCTGATATAAAAGGAGTTCACTATATTCATAATCCACTTTATCAGGGGATGTCTATATATGGATATAAGCAATACTAACAGTAAGAATTTTGTTTGCATATTAGAAAATTGTTTATACACTCAAAATACATATAAGAAGTCAAAGGATAATATCTGATTGCTAAAATTTATTTTTTAAAAATCACTAAGTATCTGTCTAGAGAGCAACTAAGTAAATAATGAAATATTAACTTACAACCCACTGAATAAAGAATCCCTAAGTCCTTATGTATAATTAAAAACAAAACCAAAAACAGGGGAGACAGGAAGGCTCTTACTTAACAGTACAATGTCAAATATTTAATAAATCTAGAAAAAATAAGAGAATCACCACTTTGCAACTATCATAAAACAGTTGATTCAGGCAAGAATCAATGAATGTTATAACTACTGGTGAAAGTTTGATGAGGAACAGGCTATTTATAAAATCTCAAACTGTTTACTAAATACAAAGAGGAAAAAAAATAATTTTTTATAGGTGGCAGACACCATCTTAACGAAGTAATTAAATGGAACAAACAGGGGCGCCTGGGTGGCTCTGGCGGTTAGGCATCCGACTTTGGCTCAGGTCATGATCTCGTGGTTTGTGGGTTCAAGCCCCGTGTTGAGCTCTGTGCTGACAGCTTAGAACGTGGAGCCTGCTTTGGATTCTGTGTCTCCCTCTCTCTCTGCCCCTCTGCCCCCACTCACATTCTGTCTCTCTCTCTTTCAAAAATAAATAAACATTAAAAAAAATAAACAAACATTAAAAAAAATAATAAATAAATGGAACAAATAGACATTATGCGCCTCTCAATGTGATGAACTGAGAAGGGCTAAACATCACTTCTGTGGTTTCCTGCCAAAAATGCTTAAATATAAACTATAATGAGGAAACATCAAACAAATCCAAGTTGATAGACATTCTACAAAAGCACCTGCTCTACTTCTTCAAAAATATCAAGGTCATGAAATACAAAGAAAGTCTTCAAAACTTCCAGATTAAATCAGACTAAAGAGAAATGACAACTAAGTGATTCGAGTAACGGGGAGAGAAAATCTTAGGATCTAAAAAGGACAATTAATATATTTTGAATATGGGCTGTGGATTAGATAATAATAGTCTATGTTAAATTTCCTAATTTTTTGGAAATCTATATAGTATTATGTATACAGTTGGTAACTACAGACTTATTCTTAGGAAATATCACAGTGACGGATTTATGAGTAAAGATCATGGTGTCTGCATTACTGTCAAATTGTTTCAGGAAAAAAATTTAAATAGTTAAGTAAATATGGAGATTGTAAACGTGTCAAATATTAACAATCAGATAATGTGAGTGAACTCCCATATGGAGTTGTTTGTACTATTGTTGTAACTTTTCTGTAACTTTGAAACTATTTCAAAATAAAAAGTCAGCAAGTCTACGTACACTTCTTTTTATAATTAGAATCAGACCCAGTTTACTAGGTCTGGCTTCTGGTTGTTACCTGTTGAGTTTTCCTAAATTCTTCTAAAATCTTTGCTGCCATTTCATAATCTTCTAATAAATGGTAAGCAATAGCATAACCAATCCATGATGCTCTCTGTGCAGGACGCAGCTGAAGTAACTGATATCTCGTTTCCTTTAAGGGGGAAAAGAAACACCACTTTTTCTTAAGTTTACACTGAAAACGAATTCTTCTTAAAAGGTCATATTAATTTCCCCGACAATGCAGAGCGATTTGCAACACAATACTGGAAATAATCATGGAAAATAGCTTTAGACATTCATATTGTGTAGCTTTATAGCTGTAAAAAAAATATTTGGTAAGCGGTACAATGAAGCCTCCAAGACAATCTTGTAACTTTTAAAAGTCAAGACCAGATATGTTTTATTATTTCCTGAATTACTTTAAAAGAAAGGGACAGAATGGAAAAGCTAGTACAAAAGAAAAACTTTTTAAAAACTACAGGCCCCACCTACTGAGATCCACAGAAAACAACTGAGCAGGTACTACAAAGACTAAACAGATCTGAATTAATAGACTGATTTAAGGGTTAAAATATAGGTACAAAGACAGAATACTCCTCTCAACGGAGGTAGAAGAAACAAATAAATACACTTTCCAGACCAATGTGAGAACTAAAGGTTGTAGTTACATGTTAATAGGAGACAAAGGCATTGCCTACTTGAGGAACATCAATGTTAATTTTCACTGAATTAACTCCATTCTACACAGTAATCCAACTCTGCCTCAGAGTAAAATAATTTATTGTAAAAATCTGATTAGTCCAATCAGAACATATACACAATCACTACTGGGAGGAGATGGGTACGACTCAATTAAATTGTTTAAGAACAGAAAATTTTGTTTTCAGGAAGTACTCAAAAGTTTTAAATATTTTAACACCACTTTCCCTTTAAAAGAAAAAAAAAATTCCTACTTTACTTACCCTGTAACCCTCAAGATCTCTCATTTGAATCTGTAGTAAAGAAAGGTCCCTTAAGATTTGAAGATTGTCTTTATCCCATTTTAATGCATTTCTGTAACACTTAATAGCTTCATCATATTTCTTGTCTGACCTCTGGAGAAGGCCATAAACATGCCAACCTAAAGGATTTAGTTAAGGATACATCCCACAAGTCAAGAAGTAATATTACTCCAATAATATTCCTCAAGAAACTCAGAAAACTATGGCTATTTATAAAATTACAAGCTTTAAAAACAGGAGAGAATATAAAGATAGTAGTTTAATAGAATGGAAAACAACATAGCTTTTTGAGCCAGAGAAAACATTGGCTGTGATCTTGAACAAGTTATTTAGTCTCGTTATGTTTCTTCAATTATAAAATGTAAATAGAAAGTCTATACAGCATAGTTTTGCAACTAAATGGAAAAGACTGGTACAAAATAAACGCTCAATATACGCTAGGGATTATCTTTATTTTTAGAAGAAAAAAGAGGAAATGGGTATACACATAATTATTTTACATCATGTATATTTTCTTTAGCTAACAATATCCTTAGTATAGAATGCTTAGTGGAGTACAAAGTTCCTAAAAGTCAACACATAGAAGATAAAAGCCACATATAAGTTAAAATTCATTTAGCAAGTAATTATTAAAATATCTTAATAAGTAGGGTATGGGTGACCAAAATAGACTGTCCCCTGCATTCAAAACATGTAAAGTCTAGGGGCGCCTGGGTGATTCAGTCAGTTAAGTATCTGACTCTTGATTTCGGCTCGGGTCACTATCTCACAGTTTGTGGGTTTGAGCCCTGCATCAGCCTCTGTGCACAAACAGTGCAGAACCTGCTTCAGAGCTTCCATCCACCTCGCTCTCTGCCCCTTCCCCACTTGCTCTCACTTGCTCTCTCTCAAAATAAACAAACATTAAAAAAAAAAAAAGAATAAATTTTAAAAATTTAAAGTCTAATAAGGGCACAGATAAGTAAACGGAGTTACAATAGGTTGTAAAAAAAATGCCATAAAAGGGGGAAAATACATAAATAATTCCATTCCCCTCATACAGGTCTTTTTCACTTTAGATTTTGATTACTGCAGTCACCCATCCTACCTTCAGTCTCTCTGTTTTTATTCTCTATCAGAGTAACCTTTCTAAAAGCCATATAATCCAAAGAGAAGAATTCACTTCCCTTTCCAGAAACTTGTAATGTTTCCTTCCCAAATGAAATTCAAATTTTTCAATTGAACAACTTTAATGCCAGGGATCCTCAACAGAGTCAGTAAAATACATAATGTCTAGGATGGCACAAGTAACTGAAAATACATATTTAATATCATAAATTTTCTTTGCAAAATCCTTGCTTTCATAATATAAATGACAAAGTAAAGCTTAACACAATCTTCTCAGTTGGTTGGAACATGTTTTTAAAAGCCTAAGACACACCCCTTCATAATCTGGCCACCATTATCTATTATTTCAGGACTTGATCACCTCTCTTAAGCATTATAGCAATCTCTTAACTGCCTCTAAACCTCACCCCCTAAAAATTTATACCTAAGGAGTTTAACGTTATTAAAAATTTAAAGAAACGTGGGGCGCCTGGGTGGCGCAGTCGGTTAAGCTTCCGACTTCAGCCAGGTCACGATCTCGCGGTCCGTGAGTTCGAGCCCCGCGTCGGGCTCTGGGCTGATGGCTCAGAGCCTGGAGCCTGTTTCCGATTCTGTGTCTCCCTCTCTCTCTGCCCCTCCCCCGTTCATGCTCTGTCTCTCTCTGTCCCAAAAATAAATAAACGTTGAAAAAAAAAAAAATTTAAAGAAACGTATGGCTGTCAAGAGGAACACAAATAAGGGGCACCTGGGTGGCTCAGTTGGTTAAGCATCCAACTCCTGATACTGGCTCAGGTAGTGATCTCATGGTAGGTAGTGAGATCAAGGCCTAGGTCGATGGAGCCTGCTTGGGATTCTCTCTCTCTCCCTTGCTCTCTGCCCCTCCTTTGCTTGCTTTCTCTCAAAATAAATAAACTTAAAAAAAAAAAAAAGAGGAACACAAATAAATCATAAGTAAATACATACAGAACACTATGTAATCATTAAAAATGATGAAAAGAGATCTATGACAGTTATTAACTAATCCTTTGATTACCCTTTGAGTTTCTGCTTACTCCTGCTTTACTCGATTACTGATAATTTTTGAACAAGCTGTAACGCTTTATGTAATACTCGAACATGTTTCTGTATATGCTGCTAATAAGTTCCTTTCTTCACTGGACTATAAATTCCTTGAGCAAAACCTCTATCTTTTCTTCATCTGTAGTATGCCAGAGGCCTAGTAACACTTGAGATTTTGTTAAGTGTCTCAGCACTTAAAATTATGTCAGCTTATAAAGAGATAAAGAAATATCTATTAAAAAACTATTTTAAAAAAGAGCAACCCACAGTTTTTTCTCTATCTTCTCCCAGACATTTGTACTTGCTCCTAACTTCACACTTCTCTTAAATTTATCTGGTATAGTATCTTAGCATTATCAGGGACTATGTTAAACATAGAATATATCTCATCATGAAATCTTTACAACACCACAATGAGGTAGGTATGGTTATCCTCATTTTACACAAGAGAAAACTAAGCCCTAAGATCACAGAAAGAAACTGAGGTGAAATTCAAATCCAAGAGAAGCATACTCCAAAGCCTGTGCTATTAATCAGTATACTACAGTGCCTCTATTTTCTCTTAATTTATAATGATGATGAAATCTGCAGGGTACCTCTTTATTTGTAGGTATGGGAAGAGCTTTCATAAAAACAGTCTCCCCTTATCTGTGGGGGATATGTTTTAAGAACCCCAGTAAATGCCTAAAACAACAGATAGTACTGAAACCTATCTATACTATGTTTTTGCCTATACACAAATACCTACAATAAAGCTTAATTTACAAATTAGGCATGGTAAGAGATTAACAACAGTAACTAATAACAAAATAGAACAGAGCTAAAACAATATACCATAATAAAAGTTATGTGAGTGTGGTCTCTCTTGCAAATATTTTACTGTACCATACTTACCCTTTTTCTTGTGATGTAAGATGGTAAAATGCCTACATGAGATGAAGTGAGGTGAATGACGCAGGCATTGTGATGCCAATACTGACCTGATAGTGCATCCGAACGATAGTGTGCTTCCAGACCACAGCTGACCTCGGGTAACTGAAACTGCAGAAAGGAAAAATGACCATGGCGGGGGGGGCGGGGGGGCGTACTATAGTATTTTAAAAGGCAAGTCCAATCTACCTGAACAGAACTAATGTTAGAAAAAAGGTAGGTACATAAAAATGTTCCATGAAGACAACTGTGGTTATTCAATGTGAAAAAGAAATCATCTCCTCCGTAGTTACACAGTGAGAGGAATCTAAAATTTCTGATTCCCAAATTGCTATCTTAACTCATGATACCCCAATCCAATTCTTAAACATATCTCAAAAAGGATACACACATGACTCCTCAAGTCATTTCTCAAACCTCTACGAACCAATTCATAAGCTTCTTCTTTTTTCCCCAAACAGTTCAATGTTAATCCTTTCATAGCCAGGGTTTCTATGGAAGGAAGGAAGGAAGGAAGAAAGGAAGGAAGGAAGAAAGGAGAAAAGGAAGAATAATTAAACACGAAGAATAATTAACAAAAAAAGTAATCATAATCTCAAAAACAAATGTTACATTACCCTGAGAATTTAAACCTTCAAGGAGATTGTTTAGAAACTTTCCAGATTTGTACATAATTAAAATATTTAAAAAATTGACAAACCAAGTAAACACATTTCTATTGTCGAGGCATCCCTAGAATTTTTTTTTAGACTAAAAGATACACAAATGCAGGAACATGTGGAAATTCGTGTGCTAACAAGATACCATGACTCTACGGTTCTTCAAGGGACTTCCATGGGGTCACCTCACATAATCATTCAAGTACAGAAAACTTTACCTTAAAACAGACTTTATTTCTGTGAACCCAAGTTACATTAAGATTAAATTCACTGTCCAATGATTAAAACATACACACAAACTGTCTACATTTCTCATTTTCATAAATTTATTTTTAATTGACTCTGGAACACATAAGAAAAATGTCAGACATCTGTCACTCACTATCAAAAAGATTAGCAGAGAGTTGAGGGAAATAACTAAGTTTTCAGAAAAAGAAAAGAAAAATAGATACCTAATCTTATAATGTCTGTGTCATGAAGCATACAGGAATAAAAAATATTTGTTATAATTTACCAAACATTTAGGACTGAAATTTGTAACTTATAGAAAAATTAATTAGACATAAAATGTAAAAATTAAAAGTATTACCCCAAGAAAAAGTCAACATTTATAGAAAAATAAAGATAAAGAAATAGAAGAGGGGGGGAAACTATGTACAAATCATTATAAATCATGTATAACTTTCAAGGAAAAGCAAACAAAATATATTTGGCAAGTAGCCAATTAACAAGGTACTGCATAAGAAATTCTTTGTTGTCAAATATGCAAAGTCTGTTCATACAAGTTTACCAAACATCTTAAAGTGCCTTAATTAATGAAACTCTGGGCTGCCATTAAGTCTTAGACAAACCATCATTTTATGTACTGTTAAAACACTTTCAATTAAATTATGACACCTTATATGCAATCTGATTTCAGATTCATTAACATACAAGGGGAAACTGCATTTTAGAAACAATAAAATTTGGCATTCTCCTGTGTTGAAACTCTATCATGACTATAGTACTGAAAGTTACTTTACCAGTATGCATACTTTAGAAAGGTATATGAAACAATGTACTATCCATCTAACAAAAAAACATTTATTTTTTAACAAGGACAAAGAGATATATTAGGTACTTTTATTTCTACTGCTTTCCACCTCCAAACAATTTTATTATAGTAAAAGTATGCAGGAGTAAAGAGAGCCAACTGTACAAATCTGGCCAATGAAAGCTTAGTTTTCTTTTGCATCTTCACAAGTTAAGCCATGCACTTTTCTCTTACCCTACAAACACCTCACTGTCCAATCTTCTATCCTCCCATAGGCAAAAGCTATGTAAATTTTCAGAACGTTCCAATATACAAATATGTCATAATACAAGACAGTTTTGAAAAATTAACATACAATGCTAAATAAAAAGATGCTGGCTCATGAGCAATGGACAAAATGGGCACTTTCTGAATAAGCTTACTGTAAGAAATCAAATTTTTCCAACTCAAAAGTTCTAAAGCAAATTTTTTCTAATAACATCTTAAATAAACTTATTTATTAAACTTGCGCATATTTTTCCTACTAATTTCCTCAGCCTTTTCTACAGCACTAATCTTCAAAACAGGAATAAACCAGAAATCAAGTAGACTGTGTTAATTTTTATGACATTAAATTCAAACTATGGTATTAAACATCTTACAAAAGTCAAGGATAAGGTCCATTCTCTCCAAAAACTAGTTAAGGCAGCTGAGTAATAGAACCCAAAAACATGAAGCCACACAAGTCAGCAAAGCCCTATTTACTTACACTTACAAACACAGGGTATTTATACTTACCTCCATGCTCTGCAAATTTGGGATTAGAGAGGATTTGTTTACAGAACTTCAACCCATTTCGATACTGTTTATGTTCATAACATCTCTGTCAAAACAAAAAAGAAAAATTTGAATTTAGCAAGAAGTGCAAACAATTTTAAACTCAATCCTAAAATTTTGATTGCTAAATACAACAGAATCATCAAATGTTACTTCCATATTCTCCTAAATCCCACTAAAATGCCAGTTAAAACAAAAACAAAAAAAACCCTGAAGATTCAAATAAATAAAGTAAAACCAAGACAAGGAGACACCATATAGATTAGGAAAAATAAGAAATCATCAGCTCACAAAGGCACCTGGGTGGCTCAGCTGGCTAAGCATCTGACTCCTAATTTTGGTTCAGTCATGATTTCAGGGTTCATGGGATTGAGCCCCGTGTCAGTTCTGTGCTGGGTGTGAAGCCTGCTTAAGATTATCTCTCCCTCTCTCTGTCCCTCCCCCCCAAAATAAACATTTTTTTAAAAATTTATTAAAAAACCATCAACTCACTCTAAAAAGCCCAAATGTTACAGAAAATGAAAACTGAAAAAAAATAAAGGTATGGAAATTATATTTTAAAGCAATACTTTCATTTTACTGAAGGAAAGAAGTTTCTTAAGCCACAAGGGATGAACAAATGCATGCAAAATATAAAGAAGAAAAGACCTACACCATTATAATAAAATCATCATAATAAAATTTCAAAGCCTTGAAAACAAAGAAAAGGTCCTTAAAAACTTCCAGAGTGGGGAAAAAATATCACATAAAAGGATCTGTAATTAGAACGGCACTGAGCTTTTATTCCAAAATAATAATGGAATACTGCTAAAAGCTAGAAAACATCTATACAGTCTTCAAAATTCAGAGTGAAATCCAGTTCCAGTCTAGAATTCTATGCCCAACCAAATTATCAATCAAGTTTATGAGTAAAATGACATTTAAAGGCTTCTCAGAAAACTAAAATTTTACCTCTACACACTCTTCCTTAGGAAGCCATTAAGAGGAATCAAAACAAACAAAAGACAACATGGTACTGGTAAATAAATCTAATGCAGGGGAAAAAAAAAAATTAGAGAACGACCACTCCAAAATAAAATAGGAAGCCAAAGTCCACCATGGACTAGGCTTCCAGTAAGGGCAAAAATGGAACTTGTATACTTCATAATATGGAAATTATGATTTATTAGCACATGACAAAAATTCAGGCACATTTGGGGAAAATGAGCAATACATCCACAGAAAACCAGGCAACTGAATAAATCAGACAGGTTTAATTCTAGGAGAAATAAAGGCTTGTCTAAAAGAGAAAGTATGATCTCATTGTAATATTTGGCTTAACAGTAAATAATACATACGTAATTATAAAAACATATTCAGTACTAGTTTATCAAAATACTATGATACAACTATGATGGGGTAATGAGAGAAGTGGACAAATGTGTGAATGATGAAGTTCTAAGTCCTTCTTTCTATAACCAGAAATCAACAAATGTCTAAAGGTCATGTAACTATAAACAGTGGTGTATTATAAAGCAACAAGAAAGCAAATATCAGAGAAAATGGCTAGGAGGGTGCTTGATTCAGAAGTGGGAAGGCGGGGTGGGGGGGGTGGGGAGAGGACATATTTTTTTCACCATAAATGCGTTAGTATTTTAGTGTTATTTGACTTTCAGGTGTATCAATACGTGGTTTCACTAATAATTTTTTTAAACCACTGTATTGCTGCAGGAAAAAACTGCATGTAAAAGGTCAGGTAATATATGCCAGAATTCATGGTTATATATTTAAGCAAATTTTACTCACAACTTTTGAAACCGTATTTACAAAATATGGGAGAAAGACTTAATGCAAATGACGACAAAATCACAGCAGAAAAAATGTGTAAAAACAATGAAAATGTAAAACTTTACATTTGGCATCAAACATATCAATTACTCACTTCTCCAAAGATGACATCCAGATGGCCAACCGACACATGAAAAAATGCTCAACATCACTCACCATCAGGGAAATATGAATCAAAACCACAATGAGATACCACCTCACACCTGTCAGAATGGCTAAAATTAACAACTCAGGCAACAACAGATGTTGGCCAGGATGCGGAGAAAGAGGATCTCCTTTGCATTGCTGGTGGGAATGCAAGCTGGTGCAGCCACTCTGAAAACAGTATGGAGGTTCCTCAAAAAATTAAAAATAGAACTACCCTACAACCCAGGAGTTGCACTACTAGGTATTTATCCAAGGGATACGGGTATGCTGTTTCGAAGGGGCACATGCACCCCCATGTTTATAGCAGCACTATCCACAATAGCCAAAGTATGGCAAGAGACCAAATGTCCATTGATGGACGAATGGATAAAGAAGATGTGGTGTATATATATACAATGGAGTATTACTCGGTAATCAAAAATAATGAAATCTTGCCATTGGCAACTCGTGGATGGAACTAGAGGGTATTAATAGCTAAGCAAAATTAGTCAGAGAAAGACAATTATATGACTTCATTCATATGAGGAATTTAAGATACAAGACAGATGAACATAAGGGAAAGGAAGCAAAAATAATATAAAAACAGGGAGGGGGACAAAAACATAAGAGATTCTTAACTATGGAGAACAAACAAGAGTGCTGCTGGAGGGGTTGTGGGAGGGGGGATGGGCTAAATGGGCAAGGAAATTACTCCTGAAATCACTGTTACACTGTATGCTAACTAACTTGGATATATATTTTAAAAATTAATTAAGTAGGGGTGCCTGGGTGGCTTAGTCAGTTAAGCGTCCGACCTCAGCTCGGGTCATGATCTTGCAGCTCGTGAGTCCAAGCCCCACGTCCAGCTCTGTGCTAAAAAGCTCAGAGCCTTCAGCCTGCTTCTGATTCTGTGTCTTTCTCTCTCTCTGCCCCTCCTCCACTCACACTGTCTCTGTCTCTCAAAAAATGAATGTCAAAAAAAATTTTTTTAAATAAAAAAATTAAAATTAAGAAAAAAACAATTAAGCTCGATTACAGAATTACTCTATAACTATGTATTCACCATCCCTGCTTTGCTGCTTTTCATCTCAAACCTAATCCATCCAAAACACAACTAAATTTTTCCCCCAGAATCAGTTCTGCATCAAGTCTTCATCATCTCAGTAGATGCTTTCCCCTCAACTCACCCAACCAGATATGAAGCAAAACAAAACCCTATTTATCTTTGGTGCTTTCTTTTTCTCATACCTCCAACCTGCAGTAGGTACCATTAGTTCCAATTTCTCTGCAATATCTTCCTAACTGTCTGGCCCTCCCCACAATCAACTATACACTCAGCAGACAGTGATCTGGGGGATAAGAAGGAGAGGAAAGCAGAAGCAGTAACTTAAGGCTATCATTAACCATAAGTAGTCAAAGAAACATAACTAAGAAAATAAATTTAGCGTTCCTATTTACCCTGCAGAAAGCCTAAAAGTAGTTTGGTTTTCTTACAATAATTACAGTAAAAAGTTTTAAAGTAAGCTATGATATAAAGACTAGTTAAAAGGGACACTCCTGACTTGTCAACGTTTTCCAGGAACCACATACGTACAAAGAACAGTTTAAAGTGCATTGTTCTTAACCCTCAATTAGCTTTCTGAAAATTTATTTCTGTAAAAATACAGTAACTACTTTTGGCCATGATGGAATAAGTGAGGATGAACTTGCCCTTCTACTAAAAACAAGAAAAGTGGACAAAACATATGAAATAACTTGTCAGACACTGGACAACAGGCAGTGCAGCGTTGTGAACCACAAGAGGTGGGGAGAAAACATGACAAACGTAGAAACGCCACTGCTTTATAGATCACAGTACATGGAGAAACGATCCCAAGCAGAGCACAACAGTCCACACAGAGCTGAAGACAATGAATGAAATTCAATGAGGCCAAGCAGATAGTAAAGCAAACACTGATGGAACTATTCAGAGAAACAGATTAAAAACGTGCATGGGATCCCTATGCATTGGTTGCTGAAAATTATTAAGTGCTAAGTCTTGAATATGTAGAGTGAAACTTCATGAGGTAAATAATGACTAGGAAGTAGAAAGTTCAAGAATTTTCAGGGCTCACATGGTACTGAGAATTCCAAGTCACCAGAATGGAGTCTCCTTCAATGAACAAGCTGCACAATTCAGTAACCACTGCAAAAAATCTACTCAGCAGGAGACAAAAACTAGCCCTAGAGTAAGTGTTCTATAGACCCACCCAACAAAGCCCTAGACTTATATACAAGCACCTACACTGCCTGCTATTAACAAAGTCCTACACTCTGTAAAGACAATTCCAATAAAACAATGTAAAATTCATAATACCCAACACCCAATAAAATATTATTAGATAAACTAAGAAGCAGGAAAACGTGACCTATAACCTGGAGAAATAAAAAAGAGAAATGATGAAATTATGAGGTAAAGATATCAAGACAATGATCACAAATAGGATCAAGAATTTTTAAAAAATGTAAACATGTGAAAACAGAAACAGAACACATTAAAAAAAGAACCAAACAGCACTTCTAGAGGTGAAAAATACATACAATGAACACTTACATTAAAGCAATTATGACAATGCAGAAGAAAATAATCAGTGAAATAGAAGACACAGCAATAGAACTACCTAAACTGAAGGATAAATAAGATTAAAAAATAAATTAGTAGAGCCGCCATGCATCTGTTCCTAAAAATTGTTGAGTACTAAGTCTTAAGTATGTAGGGTGAAACTTCATGAGGCCAATGACCCTTCTATACAAAAGAAAAATAAACTGTGAAAACATCACAAATCTAAACGAAAAAGGTGTAACAATAAAACTGCTAAAAAAAAAAAATATTTTATGTTCAGTTAGCAATCTCCCTTATCCCTCAAACAGGAAAGCTTAAATGTTTGAAGTAGCATTAAAAAAACAAAAACAACAACAACAACAAAAAAAAAACGCAGGCCAAAGACATATGCAATGCACAGCAAAGATCTTACACCCAGAAAATATAAAGAACTGTAACTCAGTATCAGTAAGAGATAGCTCATTAAAAAATTGGGCAAGGGTCCTGAAGAAAATGCTCTCAAAAGAGGTTATCCTAACAGCCAATAAACACTTGAGATTCTTAATTACATCAAAAACATGTGCCATGCCTTTAAGTTAAATGTGATTAAAATGTTAGATGATATTAACTGATGAATGTATGGAGCAACTGGAACTCTCATAGATTTCTGGTAAGAGAGAAAACTGATTAATTGGTTCAACTGTTTGGCAGAAGGAGTTTTAGGATATAAAAATTATATCTCAATAAAACCAGATTTTAAAAAACACTGGCAATATCTAATCATACAATCACACAACAATTCTAATTTGAGATTCATACTTAACAGAAATAAAAACATGATACTCACCAAAAGAGAGGAAAAATGTGAACAGAACTTATTAGTAGCTGAGGTTACAAAAATATATGTGAGAGCAACAAAAAATAATGACCTATCTGAAATAATGGCAAAAAAATAACAGTCTCTTTTAATTTACTTTGTATTAAAAACTGCTTTTACACCTAAGGTTTCTATGTACCAAAGCCAACTTAATAAATATGGTACAAAAAGAGGCTAGGTCTTCTCTGCTAAAGTAAACAAATCATAAAGTGTCACCGTGTCATAATCCTAGCATTATATTCATAGGTAACTTTTACATACTAGTTACAATGTGAATGGAAAATTTTACATCAAGGAATTAGTCAAATAATGAAAAGAGCAGTCTTTGGAATCCAATAGTTCTGGTTTTAAACACTGACTTCAGGGATGCCTGGGTGGTTTGGTCGCTTAAGAGTCTGACTCTTGATTTTGGCTCAGGTCATGGTCTCATAGTTTGTGAGTTCGAGTCTGAGTTGGGCTCTGAGCTGGCAGCAAGAAGCCTGCTTGGGATTCTCTCTCTCTCCCCCTCCCTCTTCTCTCTGCTCCTGCCACTTGAGCATGTGTACTCTGTCTCAAAATAAATAAACATTAAAAAAAATTAAAATATAATTAAAAAATAAACACTGACTTCAGACAATAAAGCTACTTATTGCAATGAGTGCTTAAATCATGGAGATAACTTGTCAGAAAAAGACACATAAAACAAATAGTACTATAGCTAACATTTACTGAGCATTTGCTATGTGCCAGGCACTGTGCTAAATGCTTTACAGGGAAAACTCATTTAATCTTAACAATGGTATGAAGTAGGTATTCTTTTTAACCTCATTTTAGATGAGATATCTGAGATCCAGAGAGATTACATAATTTGACTAAGGTCACACGACTACTAAGTGATGGAAAAAAAGATTTAAACCCAGACAATTTGGATTCAGAGCCATTACACCTAGCCATTACAACTACTTTTCTAGGGGCACTTGGGTGGCTCAGTTGGTTAAGCATCTGACTTTGGCTTGGGTCATTATCTCACCATTCTTGAGTTCAAGGCCCATATTGGGATCCACACTGACAGTGTGGAGCCTGCTTGGGACTCTCTCTCTCTCCCTCTCTCTGCCTTATCCTCTCTCTCTCTCAAAATAAATTTAAAAAAATAAAAATAAAAAAATATACATATATATATCTACCTTTCTACTACCCTTCAATAGTGTAGAACAGAAAAAAAAAAAAATAAGAAAAAAGAGGGGCACCTGGGTGGCTCAATCGGTTAAGCTTCGGCCTTCTGCTCAGGTCATGGTTTTGTGGTTTGTGGGTTTGAACCCTGCAAACCCCACGTCAGGCTCTGTGCTGACAGTGGAGAGCCTGGACCCTGCTTCAGATTCTGTGTCTCCCTCTCTCTCTGCCCCTCCCCCTGCTTGCACTCTATCTCTCTCTCAAAAAATAAACATTAAAAACAATTTAAAAAGAGAAAAGGTTTTTTTAAAAAGGAAACCACTAACACAAGTAATACAAAGCCATTATAGAGAGCAGTCAGAAGGAGAGGAAAAAAAAGAAAAAATTAAGCTATATTTCCCATTACAGAGGAAATTGCTAGAAACATTCCGATTTTTTTTAAATGATTATTCTGGCACCTGGGTGGCTCAGTCAGTTAAGCGTCCGACTTTGGCTCAGGTCATGATCTCACTGCTCATGGGTGAGCCTACTTCAGATTCTGTGTCTCCCTCTCTCTCTGCCCCCTTCCCCACTTGCACTCTCTTTCTCTCAAAAATAAACAAACATTAATAACATTTTATTTATTATTTTAATTTTTTTTAACGTTTATTTATTATTTTTTTTGAGACAGAGAGCATGAACGGGAGAGGGTCAGAGAGACAGAGAGACACAGAATCCGAAACAGGCTCCAGGCTCTGAGCTGTCAGCACAGAGCCCGACGTGGGGCTCAAACTCACTAACCATGAGATCATGACCTGAGCCGAAGTTGGACGCTCAACCAACGGAGCCACCGAGGCGCCCCAATAACATTTTAAATGATTATTTATTTTTGAGAAAGAGAGAGAGAGTGCATGGGGGGAGGGGCAGAGAGGAGGGAGAGAGAGAATCCCAAGTAGGCTCCCCCACATGGGGCCTGATCTCATGAACTGTGAGCTGAAATCAAGAGTCAGCTGCTTAACTGACTGAGCCACCTAGGCGCCCCAAAATTCTGATTTTTTAATGAGAAGTTTTAATCCAAAACCACAGAACATTCTACTATCCCACAGTATAAATGGGAAGTGTATAAACAATTCATAAGAAGCATATAAAAATCATAGAAGTTTATATTCTTACTTGACATGTACAGTGTGACTTTTTTTTTTAATTTTCTTAAAGTTTATTTATTTATTTCGAGACAGACAGAGACAGTATGACGGGAGGGGCATAGAGAAAGGGGGGAGAGAATCCCAAACAGGCTCTGCGCTGTGCGCACAGAGCCTGATAAGTGGCTCAAACACACAAAACCATGAGATCATGACCTGAGCCAAAACCAAGAGTTGGACGCTTAACCGAATGAGCCACCCAGGGGCCCCCAACGTGACTTTACTTTGTATAGCTGAACTTAAAATACTCAGAGTTTTTTTCCCCTTGGTCTTACTGGAAATACCTTACATTGTTTACAGCACCACATTTTTTAAAGGGATTTCACACTAATGTATAATTTTCATGATACTCCTGCAAACTAAGCATAAAAGTTTCAATCCTTATTTTACAAGTAAGATTAAGAAAACAAGCAATTTCAAGGTGCCTGGGTAGCTCAGTCAGTTAAGTGTTTTACTCCTGATCTGGGCTCAGGTCATGATCTCACGGTTCATGAGTTTGAGCCCTGCATCAGGCTCCGTGCTGACAGCTGGGAGCCTACTTGAGATTCTCTCTCCTCTCTCTGCCCCTCCCTCACTCATGGAAGGAAACACACGCACATGCATGCTCCCTCTCAAATTAAATCAACTTTAAAAAGAGAACAAGCAATTTACCTAGTTAGTGGCAAAATTTAGACTACATCCTAGACCCTCTAAAGCTCTGAGAGCTCTTTCCATCATACACAGTAACTTTATTAAATTTTATTAACATAAATGTTATCAAAGCCTATATTTTTAATCTTTTACAGATCTTTTTAATAAGTTCATTTATTTATTTTGAGAGAGACAGACAGTACATGCACATGCACAAGCAGGGGAGGGACAGAGAAAGGGAGAGAAAGAGAATCCCAATAAGGCTCTACACTGTCAGTGCAGGCAGGGCTCGGCTTGAACTCACAAACTGTGTGAGACAATAACCTGAGCTGAAATCAAGGGACACTCAACTGACTGTGCCAACCAGGCACCCCAAATCTTTTAACAGATCTTCTAATCAACAAATTCAAATGTTACCTCACCTTTTGTTTCTTTGCTTACTTATTATTATAGTCAAATGGGCAATAAAAATGCCAAAAATAGGTAAGAAAAATGAATGCAACACAGAATAATTAACTAATTGGAGAATTCCCCCAAATAATGGAGTTTACCAATGAAAATTAAAAACCAAACTCCATGGGTGCCTGAGTGGTTCAGTAGGTTTAGCGTCCAACTTCAGTTCAGGTCATGACCTCGTGGTCTGTGAGTTCAAGCCCCAAGTCAGGTTCTGTGCTAACAGCTCAGACCCTGGAGCCTGCTTCTGATTCTGTGTCTCCCTCTCTCTGCCCCTCCCTCCCCAAATAAACAAACATTAGAAAGAAAAAAAAAAAACAATAACCAAACTCCACTTTCTTTACATGTGATAATACTATACTACCTAGTTTTTTTATTTTATCACATTTCAGGTCAGTAATTAAGTTTCAACTAATTCTCGATTAATGAAATTTGGCAGTCTTCCATCTTAAAATTATACTCAATGTCATTAAATCAATTTTCTCCTGTCAATGTGACCTGTAAAAATAATTAGAATGGCATACTCTTCCAAAAAACTAAGAATTCATTTCTTCCCACTGAAGAATCAGTGTGTGTTTAAGGAAATGGATCCCAAACTCTTTTTTTCCTAACAGCCCTACTTCTCCAACAGATCACTCATTACAAATGAGAACAGTATTCCTAGTCTAAGGGAAAAAGTAACAACAAATATTCAATTTAGTTTATACCATAAATTTTCTGCTCTTGCCCAAAAATAAACTGTAGTGACAAACAGTTTTAATAAGAAAAATAGGAAATAGTGTATATTTCATTGAACAATTTCCCTCCAAACATATAAGGCCAAATACATATATAACTCAGCTTTAACACACATTTTTGTCTAATTAAGATGGGGGCACCTGGGTGGCTCAGTCAGTTAAACATCCGATTTCGGTTCAGGTCATGATCTTACGGTTCCTGAGTTTGAGCCCCACATTGGGCTCTCTGCTGTCAGCACACAGAGCCTGCTTCAGATCCTCTGTTCCCACCCCTCTCTCTTCCTCCCCCACTTGTTTTCTCTCTCTGTCTCAAAAATAAATTAACATTTAAAAAAATTCAGGGGCGCCTGGGTGGCTAAGATGGATCAGCATCCAACTTCGGCTCAAGTCATGATCTCGCGGTTTGTGGGTTCGAGCCCCCACACAGGGCTCTGGGCTGACAGCTCAGAGCCTGAAGCCTGCTTCGGATTCTGTGTCTCCTTCTTTCTCTGCCCTTACCCCGCTAGTGTTCTGTCTCTGTCTCTCAAAATTGAATAAAAATGTAAAAAAAATATATATATATATATGAAAGATGATACTTCTGCCAAGCATAAAGCTAATAAGTAAATATGAAGTAACTATTTTCAGCTGTTGGATGAGAGCCAACACAGGACTAAGATCTCAGAAGGGAAACAAGGTAAACCCCCCAAAAATCCTCTTCTCTGCCTAGAGGCATTTTCCAGACTGTAGAATAGGGAAGGGGAAGCCAAACAGAACATGGCAGTCTCACTGATTTAAGCACAAATTTGAGTTAGAAACTGCTCAAACAGCTGGAATTTATGGGGTTGAGTCCCAGAGAGAACTGTACAAAGATGAAGCTTCAGAAATCTGCACAACTATCTTCAGTCAAATATTAAGCCCAATGAGTGGGCTCATTGCAAGATTCTACTGAAGTTAAGCAAAAGACAACTATCAAGTATCATGAGCTGAACAACTACTGGTACTCATACATGGGTGGGAGTAGGTATTAGAGCTCCTAACATCAATTTAGAAACTTTATTAAATACTCAAAGATTCAGTAGAGACCCAGAAAGACCACACCTTAGGAATAGGCTAATCTAGACCCACTTTTATCAAAGCCTCAAAACAAGCCCTGGAGAAAAGCTGATGCACAAGCAAATTAATGGTCTATCTAAACAAAACTCTTCAGAAGGACAATAGGATCCAGACATTTAATATCCTAGTGTCTATAATTTCCAGTATTATGAGAAACAAAAATTATTAGAAATGTAAAGCTGAAAATTATGATCCATGACCTATAGGAAATAAAAAATCAACAACTACTCAAAAATAATGACGATGTAGTAGCAAACACGTTAAAACACTATTAGCTATTAGGTAATATTAAAGGATTGAAAGGAAAACATGGACACAATCAAAAAACAAAAACTGGAAAATGGAAACTTAAAGGAAGGCACATGGCTGGCTCAGCTAGTATACCATATGACTTTTTAAAAAAAAATTGTTAATGTTTATTTATTTATGAGAGAATGTGCATCTGAGCAGGGGGAGGGGCAGAGAGAGAGGGAGAGAGAGAAAATCCCAAGCAGGCTCTGCACTGTCAGCACAGAGCCTTACACTTAACCAACTGAACCACTCAGGCACCCCAAGCATGCAACTCATGATCTCAGGGCTGTGAGTTCAAGCCCACGGTGGGGGAAGAATTTACTTAAAAAAAAAAAAAAAAAAAAAAATGGGGTGTCTGGGTGGCTCAGTTTGGTAAGCATTCAACTCTTGATTTCAGCTCAGGTCATGCTGTCAGGATTCATGAAAACAAGCCCCAACCTGGGCTCTGCACTCAGTGTGGAGCCTGCTTGGGATTCTCTTTCCCTCTCTCTCTCTTCTCCTTCCCTCCCCTGCTCTTACTCATTGGAAATAAATTAACTTTTTAAAGAATTAAATAAAAAAGAAAGAAAGAAAGAAAAGAGAGGCATCTGGCTAGCACAGCTGGCAGAGCATGCGACTCGTGCTCTTGGGGTTGTGGGTTCAAGCCCTATGTTGGATATGGAGATTACGAAGATTAAAAAAAGCTAAAAATATACGTATATTAAAAAAGAAAAGAAAAATGGACACTTAAAAAATATGGACATTGTATGGGCACTTGGGTGTCTCAGTTGGTTAAGCATCTAACCCGTGATTTCAGCTAGGGTCATGAGAGCTCAGGTTCATGAGAACGAGCCTTGTCTTGGGCTCTGTGCTGGGCATGCAGCCTGCTCAAGATTCTCCTCCCTCTGCCTCACCTGCACAGGCACGAGTGCTCTCTCTCTTAAAAGGGGGAGGGGGAGCACTGTTGAATAAAAATACCAAAAAATTAAAAGTTAATCATATGAGCTTAAAATATTAGACAATACAGTGAATTTCAAATCCAGTGCAGTGAACATAAAACCACTGAGAGAACTTAAAGTGACTGCAATGAACCTGAACATCTGTAACACAAATGGTCCAAAATGGAAAATGATGGGGTGGGGGGAGCAGGGAGAGAAAAAAGAGAAACTCAATGACCTGTAGTCTAATAGTCTAACACATACGTGTAACAGGAGTTTCAAAAGGGGATAAAAAGAGTAAAGGGGGGAAAATATAAAAAACTACAAATTAGATGAAAACTCTAAATCCACAGATCCAAGAATCTCAACAAACCCAAGTAAGATAAGCTGAAAAAAAGATGGGAGGAGGGGAACAGAGAGGCATATCACCGTCCAACTGCTGAGAAGTAACAACCAAAGAGAAAGTTATACAACTAGTTAGAAAAAAGCCTGCATTATAAAAGGTCTCCAATTATCTCAGCTTCTACCTTAAGAAATTAGAAAAATAAGAGCAAATTAAACTCAAAGTAAACAAAAAGGAAGTAAAAAAGGTTAAGAGAAGAATCAATGAAACAGAAAAAACAAAAAATAGACAAAATAAGTGAGACCAAAAGCTAGTTCTTTGAGATCAATGAAGTTGATAAAGCTCTAGCCAATCAAAGGCATAATCACAAAAGTGCATAGTACAATGAAACAACTAGAACCCCAGCTTTCTAGCCAGAAGGTGAAAAGGGGAGGCTCAGGGAAATAAAATATCAAGAATATCACAGAGGAGGAACTGGGAGAAGGCAACTCCATAAAGTTAGTTATGAACTCCATGGTTCATAACCCCTAAACTGCACATGCATGGGTCTGATCCTATTCACAATACCAAAGACTGAGAACTGAATTAATAGATACACTGTCCAGGACCCAGACTAGTTACGGGGTGAAACATCAGCAAGACAGATCCAAAAATGACTACAAAGATTTTAAAATCTGAACTCATATTAGAACCCCAGCTGAGGGGCGCCTGGGTGGCGCAGTCGGTTAAGCGTCCGACTTCAGCCAGGTCACGATCTCACGGTCCGTGAGTTCGAGCCCCGCGTCGGGCTCTGGGCTGATGGCTCGGAGCCTGGAGCCTGTTTCCGATTCTGTGTCTCCCTCTCTCTCTGCCCCTCCCCCGTTCATGCTCTGTCTCTCTCTGTCCCAAAAATAAATAAACGTTGAAAAAAAAAAATAAATAAAAATAAAAAATAAAAAATAAAAAAAAAAAAAAAAAAAAAGAACCCCAGCTGAAACAGTTGGGACTTGCAGCCTGAACCTAACCAGATTTGCTAAAATAAAATTAACATTCTCCATAGGATTTCAGCAAGACCCACAGCCTGACAAGCTGATATTCAAAACGTTCAGGATAAAATCCAAACTTAGTGGCATGTGAAGAAACAGGAAAAATCTCAACTTGCAAGGATAAAGACAATCTGCAGATACCAATGTAGAAAGGAGACATTTAAGATTTTAAATTAGCTACTATAAAAATACCAGAGGTAGGGGCACCTGGGTGGCTCAGTAGGTTGAATGACCGACTTGATTTCAGCTCAGGTTTATCCCAGGGTCATGGGATCGAGCCCAGCACTGAGCTCCATGCTCAGCATGGAGCCTGCTAAGACTGTCTCTCTAAAAATAATAATAAAGAATAATAAATAAGTATACCAGAGGAAGCAATTACTGTACACCGTACAACACATTTTTTGGTAGGAGGAAAAAACTCATCATGGGAGCTCAATAACAGAAGGGAGACAACAGGAAAGATTCAGTGTACTGGTAAACCAATCAATAAAATTTATCCCATCTCAAGAACAGAGAGAAGAAATTTAAAAAAAAAACGAACACAGCCTTAAGGCAACTGTGCCAGAGGAATCCCAGAAGTGGATCCTCTCTGGCCCAGCACAGTTGATCAGCACCATGCCTGAGGTGAGGCACTATGGTACCATGAGATCATAAAAATGAAACCGACAATGTTAAGAAACAGAACTTTTGTTCTAATGCTGAAAATTATTCCATTACTCTGCCTAGAAAAATGATCTCTAACTTCACTGATAAGAATATGAAGGAGGTTAAGAAATCTCCAAAAGAGCTGGCTGTTTATATAACTATGTAAGGTTATCTACTGTAGAAAGAAACTTCATCTTTTTCCAAATCCTTGTTACAGAAAAAAACAATTCCTTAGAAGTGGGAACTACAACAGAGCAAATTAAGAAACTAGGCAAATACTGTACATACAATTTAGATTTGGCATTAAGATTACATGATGTTCTTTGGTACTCTCTCTCTCTCTCTCTCTCTCTCTCTCTCTCTCTATATATATATATCCTTCCATTACTTTCCTTCAGCTAATCCAAGAAACCTTTCATTCTTTGAAATTGATTAAAAAGAATGAATCCTCAAATTAAGCTAAATGATAAAAGCCAAATCTGGCTTTAAAAGTCAACCATGTTGAAATGATGCCTGGTATTTTTTCAGAATAATCCAGGGGATGGGGGTCACAGATGAAAAAGAATGAACCAAAAGTTGGTAACTGTCAAAATTAGGACATAGGTTCATAATATTTTATTTTCGTATGTGTGAAATTTTTCACAATTAAAAAGTTAAAAAGAAAATGAGTCTTATGTATGCCAAAATCAAATCAAGAAGCATTTATTAACTTACCAGGAGGCTGACCAGCACTTAGTACCAGTGTACTGGAGCTACTTTAGAAGTTCGACTTCCGTCGAGCAGAAAGGTATAGAGAAAGAGCACATAAAGCCTCAAGAGTCAGAGGTTAAAGCTGTAGCCATTTAACATTTCAGTTAATCAATACTAAATAAAAATTAAAATTCTTCAGTAAAGCTCCTCAGTCACAATATCAACACCTCAAGTGTTCAACAGCCACACGTGAATAGTGGAACATCCTGGAAACTCAGATACAGAACATTTCCATCATCACCAAAAATTCTATTGGACAACACTGGTTTAGAGTTCAAATCTTAGCAACCACTTAATAAACAGCTTTGTATCACTGGTCTAACTATAGCCTCAACGAAATCATCAACCATCCTGCAGGGTGCAGGTGAGAGTTAAACGCAAACGTATGGGGCAACTGTGTGGCTCAGTCAGTTAAGCCTCCGACTGCAGTTCAGGTCATGATCTCGTAGTCCATGGGCTCAAGCCCCACTTGGGGCTCTGTACTGACAGCTCAGAACCTGGAGCCTGCTTCAGATTCTACGTCTCCCTCGCTCTCTGCCCCTCCCCCACTCACACTCTCTCTCTCAAAAATAAACATTAAAAAAAATTTTAATGCAAATATATATAAAGAACCTGAGTAAGCATTCAATAAAAATATTTAAAAAGGGGCACCTAGCTGGCTCAGTCAGTGGAGCATGTGACCCTTGATCTTGGGGTTGTGGGTTCAAGCCCCATGGTGGGGGTAGAATTGACTTAAAAATAAAATTGGGGCTGGGGGGCACCTGGGTGGCTCAGTAAGTTAAGCATCTGACTTGATTTCACCTCAGGTCACGATCTCATGGTTCCTGGGATCAAGCCCCTGCATCTGCTGTCAGCGCAGAGCCTGCCTGTGATCCACTCTCCCTCTCTCTCTCTCTGCCCCTCTTCCACTTGCTCACATTCTCTCTCTCTCAAAACAAACTTAAAAAACAGATTTTCTTTTAAAGTTAAATAAAGCACTATGATATCAGTTACAGCTTACAATATTTAGACCCAACCCAGCTTCACTGAATGCAGAGAAATATGAAAGCAGAAACTGAATTAAACTATTTAATCAAGGAGATCAAAGAGTCTTTCTGAGATGATGGAAATGTTCTACATCTTGAAAGGGGCTTGGGTTTCAAGGGTATATGCATTTGTCAAAACGAGCAGAAAAGTACCCTCAAGACACCTAAAAGAACAGTACACTCAAGACCTGGGCATTTTACTGCAAATTATATTTTAATTAAAAAAAATTTTTTTTAGGGGTGCCTGGGTGGCTCAGTCGGTTAAGAGTCTGACTTCAGCTCAGGTCATGATCTCCTGGTTCGTGAGTTCGAGCCCCACATTGGGCTCTATGCTGACAGCTCAGAGCCTGGAACCTGCTTCAGATTCTAGGTCTCCCTCTCTCTCTCTGCCCCTCCCCTGCTCACCATCTGTCTGTCTGTCTGTCTGTCTCTCTCTCTCTCTCTCTCAAAAATAAACATTAAGAAAATTAAAAAGAAAATATTTTTAAAAAAATTTTTAAAGGAAACACAGAATCTCTACTTTTATCCTCCATTTCCTAAAATTATTTTAGTTGGAACTTCAATTTGTAGACAATATGTCATCCTTTATATATCATATAATTTCTGGACAACTACAACAACCATGAAAACAAATTCTAAGGATAACCTTTCTCCTCCTAGTTTTATACTGTTTTTTTAAAAATGTTTCTCTTACTTATACAAAAAAACAAAAACAAGATCCACTAAGATAAGACTCAACAAGTCAAGGCTATTTTATAGTCTCTTAGTTGGAAGAGACCTTAAACATCATCTGGTGTGAATGGTCACACAGCTCATGTCTACTTCCAGCTCACTCTTTATTAAAATGTTTTTAGATATACCAAGGCAAACACTAGCTCCTTCTAACTTCTGTTTATTCATTTTAGGTCTGTAAGAATTCAGTTTTCCCTTTTAAGCTAAACATCTTTGTTCTTTTAGCTGTTCCTTACCTGAAAGTTTTAAGTACTTTAACAATCAGGGCCACTCTGTGAGGTTGATAAAATACCATTTCCATACTTATATATTTTTTCAAAACCAGCAAAATTTCAAAAACAAAAATTGGATAATTTAAATGAGGTTGCTAAATTTTATTTTTTCTCAGTAAACCATTTTTAAAAATCTGTCTCTAATATTTCACCAAACAAAAGGTATTTCAGTATTTTAAAAGTAACAAGTACATAGTCTCAAAATAAAACAAAGAAAGGTCTGTGGGAATTTTATACCAATATTCTTATGGCATATCAACCTGAGGGAGTCACTGGTCCGTATCTTTTGGACCCAGAATTTAAATTAGATATGGTCTTACTAGCAGAATTCAATGTGACCATCACCATCTGCTTTCTGGACACTACACCACTGTTAATGCACTGTAAAATGTGTTTTTATTTTTATTTTTTTTTTGAGCATTAAATGATGTCACTTGAGAAAAAAAAAAGTTGAAGGAAGACTAAGGATTCCTGCTTAATATGAGAACCTCTGATAAAGAAATGCTATAAGCTATGAACTCTAATGCTAAGGATAGAAAAAAATTTAATAAAACTTAAAATATACATGCACATATATATATATGATAATCAGTTATATAATAGAACCTTGTAATTACTTCAATGATAAATACTCCCAGAAGAGTTTGAAAAAAACAATGGAGTGGCTATGAGAACACAGAAACAAATATAACCAATTATTCAATTATAAAACACAAGTTGCAAATTTTTTTAAAGCACCATTATCAAGCATAGCACGTAAAACCAAAAATTAACTCTTTATAGAATGTCTGCTCCCTAATTTCTAAACTTTCCAAAAATCCTCCTAAAAACCATACAGGCGAACAAACAGCAAACAAAATCACCCAAAGCCAGCACTATAAGATGAAACAACTAAAAAATTCCAATTTACATATAAGTGCATAAACATCCGATACAAGAAGTTCCAATGGGAACTGTCCAAAAGATTAACACCACAGGGTCTAAGTGGTGACTGAATATCTGTAATATTAACTAGGATTTACCCTCAGAAGGTGGTCCCATCCTGAAGGGAAGTATTTAGAGACATGACAGATGAAGAGCAATGGCTACTGGGAGTCAAAAGAAGAGACTTAAGAGAGTCTGTTAAGACCATCTCTTTGACTATGGTGTTGGGAAAAATGGAGAGCAACATGCAAAAGCTTCTGCACAGCAAAGGAAACTCAACAAAACTAAAAGGCAAACTACTGAGTGGGAGAAGACATTTGGAAATGACATAATCCGATAAAGGGTTAGTACTTATCTAAAGAACTTACAAAATATATAAAGAACTTACAAAAGTCAACACCCAAAACACAAATAATCCAATTAAAAAATGGGCAGAAGACATGAACAGACATTTTTCCAAAGAAGATATACATATGGCCAGCAGACACATAAAAAGATGCTCATCATCACTTACCATCAGGGAAATGCAAATCAAAACTACAATGAGGTATCACCTTACAACAGTCAGATCAGCTAAAACCAACAACACAACACAAGAAACAACAGGTGTTGGCAAGGATGTGGAGAAAGGGAAACCCTTTTGCACTTACGGTAGGAATGCAAACTGGTACAGCCACTGTGGAACACAATCTGGAGCTTCCTCAAAAAGTTAAAAATAGGGGTGGCCTGGCTAGCTCAGTTGGTAAAGCATGCGACTCTTGATCCCAGGGTTGTGGGGTCGAGCCCCACACTGGGTATAAAATTATTTAAAAATAAAATCTTAAAAAAAAAAAAAGTTACAAATAGAATTACCTTACAACCCAGCAATTGCACTACTAGGTATTTATCCAAAGAATACAAAAATACTAATTCAAAGGGATACATGCACCCTGATGCAGTGTATCTATGATAGCCAAATTATGGAAACAGCCCAAGTGCCCATCAATTGATGAGTGGATAAAGGATATGTGATATATACACACAATGGGATATTGCTCAGCCATAAAAAAGAATCAATCTTGCCATTTGCAATGACATGGATGGAGCTAGAGAGGTTTTTTGTTTTTGTTTTGTTTTGTTTTTGAGAGAGAAGCAGGGGCACAAGTAAGCAAGTGGCAGAGAGAGAGAAGGAGAATCCCACGGGGGGGGCAGAGACAGAGAAGGAGGGCTCATACTAACCCAAAGCCAGGCACAAGCTCACCTGAAGCAGGGCTCGAACTCACAAACTGTGAGATCATGACCGGAGCCGAAGTCAGTCAGCCTACTGACTGAGCCATCCTGAGCCATCCAGGAGCCCCTGAGAGCTAGCTAGAGAGTATTATTATGCTAAGCAAAAAAAGTCAGTAAGAAAAAGACAAATACTATATGATTTCACTCATATGTGGACTTTTTTTTTTTTTTAATTTTTTTTTCAACGTTTACTTATTTTTGAGACAGAGAGAGACAGAGCATGAAGGGGGGAGGGGCAGAGAGAGAGGGAGACACAGAATCGGAAACAGGCTCCAGGCTCTGAGCCATCAGCCCAGAGCCCGACGCGGGGCTCGAACTCCCGGACCGCGAGATCGTGACCTGGCTGAAGTCGGACGCCCAACCGACTGCGCCACCCAGGCGCCCTGTTTTGTTTCTTAAAGTCCATGGGGCGCCTGGGTGGCGCAGTCGGTTAAGCGTCCGACTTCAGCCAGGTCACGATCTCGCGGTCCGGGAGTTCGAGCCCCGCGTCGGGCTCTGGGCTGATGGCTCAGAGCCTGGAGCCTGTTTCCGATTCTGTGTCTCCCTCTCTCTCTGCCCCTCCCCCCTTCATGCTCTGTCTCTCTCTGTCTCAAAAATAAGTAAACGTTGAAAAAAAAAAATTAAAAAAAAAAAAAAAAAAAAAAAAAAGAAACAAAACAGAGGGGGAAAAAGAGAAGAGAGAGGCAAACCAAGAAACAGAATCTTAACTATAGAGAACAAACCAATGGCTATCAGAAGGAAGGTGAGTAGGGAGATGGGATAAACAGCTGGTGGAGATGAAGGAGTGCACTTGCTGTGATGAGCACTGACTGGGTGATATATCCAAGTGTTGAATCATTATACTGTACAACCAAAACTAATTTACATTGTATTTAAAAAATTTTTTTTAATGTTTATTTAACTTTCAGAGACAGAGAGAGACAGAACATGAGTGGGAGAGGAGCAGAGAGAGAGGGACACACAGAATCCAAAGCAGGCTCCTGGCTCTGAGCTGTCAGCACAGAGCCCGACACGGCGCTCGAACCCACGAACCATGAGATCATGACCTGAGCCGAAGTCGGACACCTAACCAACTGAGCCACCCAGGCACCTCTTACATTGTATTTTAACTAACAGGAATTTAAATAAAAACTTAAAAAACAAAAAAGACCAAAGTAGCAGTTTAAGCAAGGCATGGCTTTCAAGGAGAAGGAGCCACCTTAGAAGGAATTGACATTTGAAGGTTTGATAGAGAAAGAAGCCACTGAAGATGAGGACCCTACTAAAATATTGATAGAACAACTGGAAAGGGCAGGGGAGAGACATATTTATTTAAAAAACAATTCACTGTAGCAACAAGAGGGTGCTCTCTTGAACTAAGAGATTGAGAAGTCACACAAACCTCACTCCAAAAGTAAAACTATGTATACTATTGGCCTAGTAAAATCCATCACAAATAACCTGAACAGAAAAAAGAACCCAGCACTTATACCAAGTTACGTATACAGAATAAAAAAAGTAAAAAACCCTGTGGCAGATGAAAACACACCAAAAAGCCTAGTGATTAAAAAAAAGGAAACATGTAATATAAGATTCCATGGCAAATTAAAAATAAATAATACTGTACATCTTACAGCATAATTAAATATGCCAGATGAAAATATAAAAGAACACCTCAAATCAGATGTTCAAATTTTTAAATAATGGACAAACAGGAAAATATAAAACAGGTACAGACTGATCTAAAGAAACAGGAAAAACACAACCACATCTCAGAAATGAAGACCAAACTTCAAGATATATGATCTAGGGGTACCTGGGTGGCTCAGTCGGTTAAGTGTCTGACTTTAGCGCAAGTCATGATCTCGCAGTTCTTGAGTTTGAACCCCACATCGGTCCCATTGCTGTCAGCCTGTCAGCACAGAACCTACTTCGAATCCTCTGGCCTTCTCCCTCTGCCCCTCTCTTGCTTGTGCTCTCCCAACCTGAAACCATGTACCAGGGAAAATATATCCAGAAGAGTCAACACAGGGACATAATCCAAGTAAAATGATTCAATTTTACAGATAAAGAAAAACCACTCAGATCTCTAAAAAGAAAGGCTAAATCATCTACAAAGAAATTATGGTGGTACCAGCAACATACAAGTAAGATAAGAGCAGGGCGATATTTTCAAAAAACCAAAGATGATGTGTGCCAAAGAATTTAAATCCAGCCAAACTGCCCTTCAAATATCAAGGCTAGAGAAAAAGTTTAACCATGTAAGAACTTAAAAGATTTCCACAAGCACTGCTCAGGAATTTCTAGTGTATATAAGCTTCATCCAATCAATAGATGATTGAGAAAACTTCAACTAAAGGTCTGCTGGTGAATATAAACTATATTTAATCATATAACTAAATCTAAAACAAAGGTATTGATGAGGGTGAAATAACAGTACATAAAATGACATACTCTCACCAAGCAAAAATAACTTTAAAATGTCAAAGGAAAAAGAGACATGAAAAAAAAACAGTAAAGTAAAATAAGCTCATTCACTGTCTCACACATAAGAAAATAAGACTCAACGGATTCATTTTTTTTCAAGTCCTATTACTTTTTTTTTTTTTTAAGATTTTACTTTTAAGTCATCTCTACACCCAACGTGGGGCTTGAACTTACAACCCTGAGATCAAGAATCACACACTTTACTGAATTAGCCAGGTAGACTCCCCTCAATGGATTTAATTTAAAGCTAACAAAACAGGGGCTCCTGGGTGGCTCAGTGGGTTGAGCATCCAACTTTGGCTCAGGTCATGATCTCACAGTTTGAGAGTTTGAGCCCCACATCAGGCTTGCTGCTGTCAGCAAGCTTTAAATCTCTCTGTCCCTCCCCTGCTCATGCTCGCTCTCTCAAAAATACATAAACATTAAAAAAAAAATAATGAAAATAAAAATAAAGCTAATAAATCAAATAGTAGAAGCCTAATAAGTAAGACAAAAAGAAAAAAGAGGACAAGGGGAATCTTCAAAGGTATAAATATAAAGTTAACTGACCAGAACAAAAATATAAAACTTCCTAAATACCAAAAAAATATACAAAATAAAAACATCAGTTTATAAGACACATGATAAGGACAACATAAAACAAAGATGAAATAAATGAAAAAACAGAAGTTCTTAACAGACTAAACCTACAACAAAGCAAGTACTAATTCACATGCTTTACTGTCTGCCAGGTACTTTTGTATGTATCTCACTACCTGACCAGTGAGGTATGTCAGAAAAGTACTGTTCTATCTTTTTACTCAGATTTGCAAACTGAGTCTTAAAAAGGGTAAGGGATAAAACAGAGCCAGGATTCAAACCCAGAATCTTTCTATTGTTTTTTCCACACCAGGCTCCCTCCACTGAATATCAAAATTGTTTCAAAACACAAATTGAAGGGGCGCCTGGGTGGCTCAGTCTGTTGAGCATCCCACTTGGGCTCAGGTCACGGGTTCGAGCCCTGTGTTGGGCTCTGTGCTGACAGCTCAGAGCCTGGAGCCTGTTTCAGATTCTGTGTCTCCCTCTCTCTCTGCCCCTTCCTGCTCATGCTGTCCCCCACTCTCTCAAAAATAAACATTTATGGGGCTCCTGGGTGGCGCAGTCGGTTAAGCGTCCGACTTCAGCCAGGTCACGATCTCGCGGTCCGTGAGTTCGAGCCCTGCGTCAGGCTCTGGGCTGATGGCTCAGAGCCTGGAGCCTGTTTCTGATTCTGTGTCTCCCTCTCTCTCTGCCCCTCCACCGTTCATGCTCTGTCTCTCTCTGTCCCCCCAAAAAAAAAATAAATAAATAAAAGTTGAAAAAAAAATAAACATTTTTAAAAAATTTTAAAAACACACAAATTGAAAAAATGTGTAATATTTTATTTCCTGCTTTTAAAATATTGGGTATTTTAAAATCCCTGGGTGCCTCGGTTGAGCTTCTGACTTCAGCTCAGGTCATGATTTTGCAGTTCCCAAGTTCAAGCCCCACACAGAGGTCTGCTGACATCTTCAGAGCCTGGAGCCTGCTTTGGATTCTGTCTCCCTCTCTACCTGCCCCTCCCTCGCTCAAGCTTTTTCTCTCTCTCTCAAAAATAAATAAACATAGGGGCGCGTGGGTGGCTCAGTCGGCTAAGCGTCCGACCTCAGCCCAGGTCACGATCTCACAGTTCCTGAGTTCAAGCCCCAAGTCAGGCTCTGTGCTGTCAGCTCGGAGCCTGGAGGCTGCTTCGGATTCTGTGTCTCCCTCTCTCTCTGCCCCTCCCCCCCTCAAAAAATGAACAAACTTTAAAAAAATTTTTGAATAAACATAAAAAAATTTTAATAAATAAAATATCGTCTCCCCCCAAAAAATCTTGAAAATGAATTAGCCTGGGGTGCCTGGTTGGTTCAGTCAGTTAAGCATACGACTCTTGATTTCAACTCAGGTCACAATCTCACGGTTAGTGAGACGGAACCCCTCGTCCAGCTGGGCGCTGACAGCAGAACCTGCTTGGGATTCTCCCTCTCTCTCCCTCTGCCCCTCCCCCACTCATGCTTGCAAGCTCACTCTCTCCAATTAAATAAATACAGTAAAACCTTGGATTAAGAGTAACTTGTTCTGCGAGTGTTCTGCAAGACGAGCAAACATTTCTAATAAATTTTAACTTGATAAATGAGCGATGTCTTGCAATACGAGTACACGATGCCAAATGTCACATGATCACAACTGAACCAACAGTCCCCTCCCTCCCTCTCCCTTTCATTGCAGGATTGTGGGTGATCGTCTCCCATGCTTGGATACTTGGTCTCAGGCCAAGATGTTCAGCAGAAATCAATGATTTTTCAGAATGTTGGAAGGTGCCCACAACAGGCACTAGTGTAGTTTTTGTCACTTCAAAGCACCTACGGACAGTCCTTTGCTTTCCCATAAAAGAATAAGCTTGGGAGTGCTTTGCTTCATTCTAGGTCAGGCTGTCGGCAGATATATAGACCCTTTCCTCTGGTGCCTTATTGCCAGTTACATTAAACACAGTATAACAGTATATGACGAGAGTTTATTAAAACTATACCGTAGTCAACATGTGTGCAAGCATATACAATGGCCCCCATGCAGAAAAAGATTCCATTGACCCAAGAGATAGCAGTGATTCCATTAGTGATGGCAGTGAAAGTTGTCCTACACAATAGCCCTCCTGTTTCGTGTCTCCCTCACACTAGTTACATAGGTTTTCAAAGGTTAAGTGCAGGTTAATTTATTTTTCTTTGTATTTTGCATTTTATTATTTTGTATTATATTACAGTATTGTACTGATTTTTATAGGAATATTTTGGGGTTGTGGAACAAATCATCTAAGTTTCCATTATTTCTTATGGGGAAATGCACTTTGACATGCAAGTGCTTTTGGATTACAAGCATGCTTCCGGAATAATTTATGCTTGCAAACCAAGGTTTTACTGTAAACACTTTTTAAAAATAAAATGAATTAGCCTGAAACTTTTGATAATCTGGAACAAAGCTTCTCCTTAACAAAGAAAATACTGAAGTAAGTTTGTCTTCTTAGTGGCAACTAAGATGGCAAAGAATGTGACACTAGCTCAGATACTAAATGCAAGAAGTTCTTGCTTATTAGTAAACAGTCACATGCCAGAGGGAAAGAAGTTACCCAAACTTAGGCTGTGTGATCACTGTAGCGCTAGGTTAGACAATGTATACAGTCAGTTCTGCTATAATGCTTGCTATGAAAATACGTGTTTGTTACAACATGATTAACATATTAAGGAATATTTTGAACATACTACATTTCAAATTTCATGACTGTTTCAGTGGGATTTTGTCTACCAGGAGTACTAGGTGAACAAAGAAAACTGCACCCAGCTGAAATAAGCCACACAGGCATGTACAGGACAGACATACACCTTAAACATCTGCCAGCTACAACAGTTCTGGCTGTTATGCACACACATCCATACCTGGTATTACAACTTTCCCTCAGACTACAGACAACTTTCCTCCCATTACTTCAAAATAATTCATAAGCTGCAATCCTTTTTAACATTTTTTTTAAGTTTATTGATTTGAGAGCGAGTCGGGGGGGGGGGAGAGAGAGAGAGAGAGAGAGAGAGAGAGAAGGAGAAGAGAGAGAGAATCCCAAGCAGGCTATACACTCACAGTGCTGGCTTGAACTCACGAACCTCGACATCATGACCTGAGCCAAAATCAAAAGGAAGCTTAACTGACTGAGCTACCCAGGCACCTCTGCAATCCTGACACTTCCCAAAAAACAAACTTCTGGTCTTTTCCAAGACAAAGGGCAGCAATTACTCTATATTATTTATGTATTTGTTAACTATTTAACATACAAAAATTGTGCTATCATTTAAATTCAGTTCTATTTGCTTTTTTCGCTAATGAAAAAAACTTTTTAAGTTTATTATTCATTTTTGAGAGAGAGAGGAGGGGCAGAGAGAGAGAGAGAGGCAGAGCCTAACACGGAGCTCAATCTCACAGATCTCACAAACCGTGAGATCAAGACCTGAGCTGAAACCAAGAGTTGGACGCCCAACCAACTGAGCCCCCAGACACTCCTTCACTAATGAAATTTTCGACTGTTGTGCTAACCTCATTTTCCATAAGCCCTGTGGTTTTTATTGCATGATTTTGCATAGTGCAGTGACTTTTAGGAACCCATTTGTCCTGATACAGCACAAATAACTGTATATAAAGCAACTGAAATCTACT
The DNA here is from genome assembly GCF_018350155.1 of Leopardus geoffroyi. NCBI lineage: Eukaryota > Metazoa > Chordata > Mammalia > Carnivora > Felidae > Leopardus > Leopardus geoffroyi. The sequence goes on from NC_059327.1 coordinate 86,656,631, forward strand.
TTTAACAATGTAATTATAAGTATTGTCTATACTTAACTACAATTTCCTCAAAGGAGAGATGCAACATTTGTATCAACTAATGTGTAAGAAAAGTCTAGTATAAAATGTTGCTCAAAATAGATATTCAATAGGGGCCCCTGGGTAGTTCAGTTGGTTGAGTGTCCAACTCTTGATTTCAGCTCAGGTCATGGTCCCAGGGTCGTGGGATCAAGTCCGCTGCAGTCTGTGCTGAGCATAGGGCCTGCTTGGGATTCTCTCTCTCTCCCTCTGCCCCTCTCCCCCCTGTTCATGCCTGCGCTTGCTCTTGCGGGCTCGCTCTCTCTCTAAAATTAAAAAAAAATTCAATAATGCTAGTTTACTTCATTTCCCCTCTTGAAGATTCTGACTCTGTTCCAAAGCACTGATAATCAAAGACAATCCTGTAATCTCCAATGAGATCTCTCTGAAAAATAGAGTATCATATTAAGTGGAAGCCATTATAATAAGGAAAAAAAATTTTTTTAACTGGAACAACCAACCTTAAAAGCTTTTTCCTAGGTCTATACTTTCAAAGCAAACTTTCATTTCTCCTTCTATATACAAGATCTAGATAAAACAACTCTTACAGATGACACACAAGAATGTCTAAATAATCTCCCACATGATGAAATCAAATGGAATCTTCTTCTTCTTCTTTTTTTTTTTTTTTAAGTTTATTTTGAGAGAGCAGGGAGGGACAAAGAGAGGGGGAGAGAGAGAATCCCAAGCAGGCTTCCGCCAACAGCCTGCAGTCCTGCAGGGAGTCCTGCAGGGCCCCACGAACTGAACCGTGAGACTATGACTGGAGCCAAAGAATTGGATGCTCTACCTACCGAGCCACCCAGGCGCCCCTCAAATGGAACCTTTATAAATATCACTGGCTAGGGGCCCCTGGCTGGCTCAGTGGGTAGAGCATGTGACTCCTGATCTCAGGGTCGTTGAGTTCAAGCTCCAAGTTGGACCTAGAGCTTACTTTAAAAAAATAAAAAAATAAAAAATCACTGGCTTGAAATAAAATTATGATGTTACAATTTCCCCAGTGGGCTTTGGTAGAAATTTCAAATTATCTCAAATGAAAATGTGTTCCTATTATATAAAGCAAGGAAATTTTCAGTGGAATACAGCATAACAGGTAACAAAAACATTAACCTCTCCATCACTTATTTCTACATTACAATTTTTATTTTACTTTAAATAGCCCAAAAAGATTGCCTTTATTAAATTAAAATCTTGAGGAGTTAATTCCAAATTAAGTAGTAAACAGTGTAATTCCTATCTTACCTAAGGGGAGAAAAACATATGCAACAAGTTAAACTAGTTTTTTGAAACCAGTTTTTTGAAAGTTACAACTTCAATAAAAGTTTGTACAGTATGCATTGTAAAACAGTTTAGGAGTTAGGTGTAAAGCTGACATTCCAGGGAAATTCTCAAAAGACTTCAATCACAACATAAAATTCCCTCCTCTCCAAACCCTAGTATTTATATTCAAAACATCACTCTTTTAAACCTCTTTAGTTGCTTTTCTTACCATCAGTGCTGGCAACTGACATTTTTTTCAGAACTATTTTTCACTAAGAATCTTAAATTTTTCTCTCTATAAATAGACAACAAAATTGTATTTACATGTGAATACTGATGGTTGCCTAGGCTCAATGATTACTTATGTGGCTTGCTCTGCCATACCAGCTTCCCAGCATACCTTTCCAATTCCAAAAATTCAACCTGATCTTTTACATTTTCTGAAAAACACAAAGCAACTCTAAAACTCTAAACTACAAAATTTTTCCTTCTAACATTTTATATCCCTGTTTTATAATATCATATGCACTGGTCCTCACCCCCAAATCTGTGTTGGGATCAGTTGTAGAGTTTTATGAAACTACAGATGACTGAGTCTTACTATCTGATTCAGCAGGCTCCTCACGACAAACATCCTCATTTAATCCAGATGCCATTTTTCCTCCAATGCTAAAACAACCAAAAGAAAAACAATAAAATTTCCTCTTATTATGTTTCTGTGACTGGAGAAAGGACATGTAAACAAACTAATAGTATGATTCATTCGTAAATGAAACTTCTAAGGTCTTACCGGGTAATACAGGTTCTGCCTGATATCCTACCATTACCTCATGTAACAATGTATTCTACAATGCCAAGGCCCAGTAACTCCCTTTCTCAAAAATCTTTATGTAAGAACACAATCCAAAGAGGTTTCTCTCTTGTCACTGTTTTAACATTCATTTTGTGCAACAAATACTAATTCAATATCTACTTTGGTACATTACTCAAACAAATGGGGGTATGGTAATTAACAGAAAAAAGTCCCTATCAACATAGAACCTACATTTTAATTACAGAAGACATATGACAGGGGTACCTGGGTGGCTCAACTGGTTAAGTGTCTAACTCTTGATTTCGGCTCAGATCATGATCTCAGTTTGTGAGTTCAAGCCCTGCGTCGGGCTCTGCACTGACAGGGTGAAGCCTGCTTGGGATTATCTCTCTCTACCCCTCCCCACTCTCTCAAAATACATAAATAAACATTAAAAAAAAAAAAAAAAAAAAGACATGATAAAACAAATTACCTGCACGTATGCCATAGGTGAGAAAGTGATATAGACAGAAGTAAGGAAGAAAATAAGATTGAGTTGAGAAGGACTTCTGGGTAAGGAAGGCCTCTATACAACATTTAGAGAACATCTGAACAGAATTCTAAGAGAAGAATTGTGCCATGCAGGTATATAGGAAAGAAAATTCTGAACAAACAGTCCTTTGCATATGATCCCTTATATAACCTAGCTTTTTATGTCCAAAAACACTTTTATGAACAAAGAAGATATATTTGAATCAATGCTCTGTGAGAACTACATTGTCAGAAGCACAAGTATTAAAGGAAATAATGCACACTAAACAAAGAGATCCCTACAGCTAAAACAGGTTGGCCAGTAGTTCTCCAGTCCTCCAACCACACAGGGCACCATGTCTACCTCTGTGGAAACTGTCTTTTAACCAGTACTTCAAAGTAATAGTTGGCATAGCAATTCTACTATCATCAAATAACTCAGTTATTGTAATCCCCAGTAATGACCCAGGTCGGCAAGCCTTCAAAATACCTACAGAATCGAACATTCAATTCAGTTCCCTATTAAGCTTTTGTATGTTTTTCTGAACATGTAGAGTTGTCTACTAGCATTAAAAACTAAACTGGGGTCAATGCTTTTTTTTTAAGTTTATTTCTTTATTTTGAAGGGGGAGGGGGCATGTGCAGGGGAGGGGCACAGAGAGGGGGAGAGAATCCAAGCAGGCTCCATGCTGTCAGCAAAGAAGAGCCCAACTTAGGGCTCGACTTCAGGAACCTGAGCCACCAGAGGCGCCCCAATCTTTTTTTGTTTCAAACCAGAGTACTCTATTCTCCAAGTACTACAAGCACTTTAACCCACTCTCTTAACACCCCCCCAAAAAATCGCTTTGAGACATTTCAGGTTTCTCACGCAATAAACCATTTAAAAAAATATATGCTTTGTCAACTTAAATAAAAACATACCTTTATCTGTTTATTCATACTACATTCTATTCCAGAAAGGATTTAGGGCAGAAATATAAAGGAAAACAAAGCACTGAGTTTGCTACATTACCAAAGGTTTTTTCCTAAGATTTTTAGACTTTTTAAAAAGTATTTTGTGTATTTTATAAGAGCATAGTATATTTACATTATAGCAAAATTGCATTTCCTTTTCTAGTACACTTTCAAGGGGAAATTTATTCCAGCTTAAACATCTGATTACCTACTGTGTACAAAAGAAAAAGGACTTCTTAGCAGGTAAAACTTTATTTCCATTTCTTTGTTTTTTGTTTGTTACATTCTGAACACATGCAGTACAGGCAAAAGCATATTAAAACCAATTTCAAGGTGACTGTCCACATTCGGTTGCAAAACTAGAACTGTTACGTAGAAAAATTAAGTCAACTGACCTTCCATGTACATATGGAAATTTACTTAACAATTCCTAATCTTAATTTTATCTGCAACTAAATCCAACCTAAGTGTCATTAAGTTATGTAAAAAGAGCACTTTTTTAAAGGCAATAAATCGTATGAAATAATTTACCTACGATGTGTGGGTATCTAAAATATATCTAGCCACTTACGACAATTATTACAAAACCTTTATTAACAAACTCTCTTTCCCTACACAACCCCACCCCCAACAAATAGATAAACAATAGGCAGGTAGGTATGGGTATAAAAGCCCTAAGATAACAAACAAACAGATTCTTGAATCTAACACTAAACTGTTAATCTTAATCTCAGCCCGCTTCCTTAATAAAAACCGACCCACCTTGAGAATTTTGAGAATAAAGAAGGACCCACAGAGTGCACTATCCAAAATGGTAACCATATACCACCACATATGGCTATTTGAACTTAAACTTAAGTTTATTACATTTAAAATTTCAGTTCCTCAATCGCACTAGCCATATTTCAAGTGTACAATAGCCACATGTGGCTAATGGCTATCATATTGGACACAGCAGATACAGAACATTTCCATCATCACAGGAAGTTCTATTGTGCAGTACAAATGGTAAGTTTTCAGTAAATCACAAATAATATCACCATGCTATACTGACTTCTCTTACCACTTTTCTAGGGAAGAAAAATTCTTTCTCTAGACTTTTACCTAACAACATAAATCATACAGGCAAAATCCAAAAATAGATTAAGGATGTACAATATTTTAAGTACCCCAAACTTGGGTTTTTTGCCCTTACAGCTCACATTAACATCTGAAGAGAGGAAAGCAGCAGCAACAGTCACCAACCTGGCCAACACTTGATTGCAAGGTATTAGGGTATATTCAATTTGTCCAAAGGGGCTAAAATCCAAAAAGGTGTAGGGGCACCCGGATGGCTCAGTCAGTTGAGCCTCGGACTTCAGCTCAGATGGTGATCTCATGGTTTGTGAGTTGGAGCCCTACATCAGGCTCACTCCTGTCAGGCTGTCAGCACAGAGCCCACTTCAGATCCTGTCTCCCTCTCTCTGCCCCTCCCCCACTTGCGCTAACCTAAAAATAAATATTTAAAATAATAAAATAAAAATAAAAACGTGTGAATTTCATCCCACCCTGGCAACCTCATTTTTCCTACCCTTAACCTAGATCCTACAAGAGTGGTGTAAAGATCTGGTAACACCCCCAAACTATTTAGATAAACAGCATCAAGAGGGGGCAAAGTCACAATTTTCTAACGACTTTCAAGTTTTCCAGATTGTTAATACAGTGTAGAATTACAACAACAAAAAATTCACACACACAAAAATACAAACACAGAAACACCAGTCTTTTCTGGTAAACACAAAAAACTCTTCTTTAAACTAACCTCTTACAGGGGCACCTGGGTGGCTCAGTCGGCTGAGCATCTGACTCTTGGTTTCAGCTCAGGTCATGATCTCAGGGTTCATGAGATCAAGCTCTGAGTCTGAGTCAGGCTCCATGGTGAGCACCAAGCCTGCTTGGGATTCTCTTTCTTGCTTACTCTTCCCCCCCACCCACCCCCCTTTCTGTGTGTACTCTCTAAATAAATAAATTTCAAAAAAAATAAACTAAACTCCAACATAATATAGATCCCATTAAATTCACTCCCTGACCTTTCTCCAAATTATAGACAAGACACATTTGCAGACATTGACCAACTTATGACAATTCTTTAGCAGAAAACAGTTAAGTAATATATGAAAAAAAGGGGCCAAATATGCAACAAAACTGAATTTTAGAGATCAACTAAACTAGAACAAGCCAGGCAAATCTATTACAGAAACTTTTTGCAAACTGATGTGTATAAGAAGTTTCCTTTGAAAAATTGAGGCAAAAACATACTTCATTATTTTGAAATTGAGTTTTCAAATATTTAAAAACTAACTTCATTTTCTACACAAATTTACTATGAGCAAGTATGGTACAACTAACAAAGTAGCAGCTCAAAAACTGAATACTGGTGGAATGATTTAACAATTACCAACCTAGCAACACTTATTGCAGGCATTAGAGTATGCCCAACTTTTCAGATGGGGGTGGGAGGGAGAGGGGAGCTTAAAATCAAAAGAGCTAACACACCATAAAAACCGAGGAAGCAAAAGCAGTTTTGAAAGAGCGAATACTAACTATACTTTTGTTTAGCAATGTTTTCTTCATTCCTAGTGTAATAGAATAAGGACATTATATACCCTTTTCTTTAGTAATTTTCACATTTCTTCTGCATATACCTTATCACAATAAATCCTTTAGCACTTTGATTTTAGCAATGAACTTAAAGGTTTTGCCCAACTATCCCAACCAGAAAAAAAACTGTAAAAAGCTTAATCAAAAATTGCTGTTCTATGAATGGTTAAACTGTGGTACATCTATATCACAGAATTCTACTCAACAAAAAGGAACAGACTAGTATGGATACATCCAACAACTTGGATGAACCTCAAGGGAATTATGTTGCATTAGAAAAAAGGCTAATCCTAAAAAGTTATATATTGTATGATTCTTTTCAGTAAGTGTTCTTCAAATGACTAAATTATAGAAATAGAGAATAGAATAGTAGTGGTTGCCAGAGTCTGGGGGTAGAGGGGATGGGAAGGAGGTGGAGGATGTGGTTCTAAAAGGGCAACAAGGATCCTTGTGCAGATGAACTGTTGTTCTGCATATTGACTGTAGTGGTGGTTATGTAATTACACTGTGATAACATTGCACATAACTGAATACAACACACAAATTAGTACTAGTAAACTGGAGAAATCTGAATAAGACTGGTAGAGTGTATCAATGTTACCATATTGAACTACAATTTTGTAAGACATTAGCACTGGGGAAACTGGGGAAAGGGTACAAGGGATCTTTGTGTTATTCCTTCGACTACATGTGAATCTAGTTATATCAAAATTAAAAGTTTGCTTTTTTAAAAACTGCTACCCTAACAGCTAGGATAATCTGAATATGAACTGTACATTCCACAGTATTAGGGAATGGTTGTTAACAGTATTATGGTTATTCAGGGCAATGTCCTTATTCTCAAAAAAATCTTGCTGGAGCATTTAGGGATGAAATATGTCTGCAACTTACTTTGGGAAGAGAGAAAAAGCACATCTGGCAAAATGTTACACATTAAGTTTAAGTAAAGAGTTTATGACTGTTCCTTGTATTCTCTAAACTTTTCTTCTTGAGTTTTTTTTTTTTTCAAAAACAGGTTTGAGGAGAAAGATTTGAGACAAATTTTTATCCTAAAACTGTTACAGTCGAACCTACACACCAGTTAGTCTTTTAAAAAATGTAAAAGTAAATAGTTTTGTTAAAACTATGTTATAGTCCCATCTACACTCATTATTCGTAAAACAAAAAAAAATGGCAACAAGGATTTCGAGGTAAAAGTTATGTGGTATTGGATATAACTTTCTGATAAATGTTTCAACAAAAATTGACTAACTCCATAAGGTATACGCATATTCTTGTAAAATCTAAAGTTAGTTCAGGACGCCTGGGTGGCTCAGTCGGTTAAACATCCAACTTCAGCTCAGGTCATGATGTCACAGTTTGTGAGTTCAAGCCCTATATCGGGCTCTGTGATGACAGCTCAGAGCCTGGAGCCTGCCTGCTTTGGATTCTATGTCTCCCTCTCTCACTGCCCTGCCCCTCCCCCGCTCACGCTGTGTGTGTGTGTGTGTGTGTGTGTGTGTGTGTGTGTGTGTGTCTCAAAAAAAAAATCATTAAAAAAAAATAAAATAAAAAATCAAAGTTAGTTCAACATGGATTACTCCTATTTCTAGAAAACTAGATCCCCAGAGTTCTATTTTTCAAACAAGTGATGTAAACTGAAATTGCAGGAAAAAAAAGCTAACACTTTCATGCACACTGTTTTAAATTTTGCAAACAGTTAATCCTTTCACAAACAGAAGTCTGCATCAAGGGGCAACCCACACACTACATGCCAAACAAAAAATGTGCCACAATGTATTAATTATAGCGCCAAGGCTACAAGATATATTTTACAATGTAAACAGTCCTTCCAAACATAACTGCATTTTAAAGGTATCAAAAAAAGAAACTGCACACATTTGAAATATAGGGAATAAGTGAATTCGAACTACCGTCAAAAAGATCCATCTCAAAAGCTCTTATGTTGTCTTTGCTAAAATTTCGCATCAGTGTTAATACACTTCAGTCCCTAAAAAAAGCCGCGTCTAGAACATCTGAACTAAAAAGTGCATAAACTTTTCACTTCCAGCTGGACCGCCCCCTCGCAATGGGCCCCACCTCCCGAGTAGGGTACGGGGTGGGGCTGTTTCCCGCTCGGAAACTAAGAAATAAATGCCCCTTCCCAGCTCCATCCAGAAAGGAGGGAAAAAGAGAGGCCGAGAATCTGCAAACTCAAGTATGAAACGGACTACAAGAAGGGAGTCGTTTAGAAAGCTTCCTTTCCTTTGCTGAACCTCTTCCTTCCCACCTTCCAGGTCATTCATTGACCCCGGGCCGGGCGGGGACAGGTGAATATCAAGAGAAGAAGAGGGAGGGACGGACGATGGAGAGAGAGCCGCGCTTGGGCAATGAATGAGCTGTGCCGCATCCGCACCACCTGTTCCTTCCAAGGGAGCCACCCTGATCTGCCGGCAGCGTTCCCGCACCACCACCACCACCCCGCCCCCCCCCCCCCGCCCCGGCCGCGACTCCTGCCTGTGTTGCCCGCTTCCCTGCTAAAGACCGGGCCTGTCCTCCCTTCACTTGGGGCGGGTGAAAACCTGCAGTCTAGAAGCTAGGAGAACAGGGCCTAGTCCGGAACCACAGCCTCCGAAGCGTGGAAACAGGAGGAGGAAGCCCGTGGCCGGGGGCGCGCGGGGTGAAGTGGGAACCACAGGGAAGGGACGAGGGGGTGCATTCGGCTTGACTACGAGTACGAAGGCGGGGTTCCTGGCGGAGGTGGCTCGGTGCCCGCCGGGCCGAGGTTAGGGGTGACAGGCCCGTGTACCGGCTAAATCCTCCCCACTGCTTGCCCGGAGTCCCACACTTACCAAAATCCGCTTGAAGAGCGCGTTCTCCTTGGGCGGGAGGCTCACGGCCGGCATCGTTCCGGCTCCTCCCGCTGCTCCCGCCACCGCCCGGCTCGGTCAGTCTGTTTGTCCGACCGCCGCCGCCGCCGCCGTCCCTTGGCTGCTTCAGCCTTAACTGCCCTGATCAACCGCCGCCACCAGGCCTCGAATGTCACCGCGTCGCCCAACCCGACACCCCCTTCCCCTCGTTGTCTTTTTTTCCTTTCTCACTTAATGCTGCCGCCGCCTGCCCCCCCCCCCCCGAACGGGTCTCCGTCGGCGGTTCACGTGGTAACTGAACAGACCGACAGAGGTAGCCAAAATGGCGGACGCGGAGGGCTTTCCCACCCGGGTCACATCTCCTAGCACGCAGGCGCGATGACCTCCTTTCCCCACCTCCTCTGTCCTAGAGATTGCTGGGAAACCTGGAGGCCGGTCGGTGGGCGGAGGCCGTGAGGGTCGCGGCAGGTCCCGCCCATCCCTTCCCTCAGAATGTTTTGGAGGCGCAGAGGGCAGGTTGGCTACGTTTTACGGCCGCCTCCAACTCAGAAATAGCCTTTCTGTTCTTTCTTGCTAGAGTGATCTTTCATTCACTGGGTAGATTTTCCCAGGCTGAATGATCACATTTTGAGCATGAAGTGCTAAAATGCAGGCGTTCAAGAAGTTCTGCGTTTGATCGTGAAGTGCCTAATTAAGAAGCAGAGGCGGAAAGGAAAGAAGGCTTCACCCCAGGGGGACTTAGAAACAGATATGGAAAGGAGAGGCTTAATGGTGTGTGAAAACCGTGAGAGAGCTTTACCAATTAAATGGGCATGGCTGGAGTATCGGTGATTTAGTTTATTACTTAAGGTGAGCCTGGAAAGATAGCTATATCCGAAGCGCCATATTTGTGCTGCCAAAGAAGCATCTGAAAGTTAAAGTGTTTTATTTAGTTGGTGAATCCATACAGTAAAGAGTTAATGACTGGGTCTCCTTGGGGTAGGGAGAGTTCAGGGACATTGACTCCACTGGAGCTGGCTTAAAGCTAGTGCTTAATACTGTGTTCAATTCCCCATCACCAGAAATCTTCAAATCTTGAAAACCGGAATATCAGGCAAGAATACTAGAGAACTGCTGCAGTAGGCAAGATCGGACTAGATACCGAACGTGGCCTGTTCGGCTTAAGTGTATATAAGTGAGGAGGAGGAGGAGGATGGTTAGTTCGTTCATCTTACCTTAAGTATTTGCATATCGCTATTGCCAAAGTGCCTCTTCACAAAAAAATTAGCCATAAATAAATAAATAGCCTCCCAGTTTTAATACTACGAAAGGGATATGTAGAGTGAAAATTCTCCCACTTCATATACTTAAGATTTTCTCTATTGACACTTGTATGTCTTAATCATTAAGTGTTTGAAATTTATAGAAATACAACATTGGGGTGCCTGGGTGGCTCAGTCAGTTAAGCGTCCGACTTCAGCTCAGGTCATGATCTCACAGTTTGAGTTCAAACCCCGCGTCAGGCTCTGTGCTGACAGCTCAGAGCCTGGAGCCTGCTTCGGATTCTGTGTCTCCCTCTCTCTGCCCCTCCCCTGCTCATGCTCTGTCTCTCTCTGTCTCAAAATAAATAAAAAGCATTAAAAAAATTTTTTAAAAATACATTTAAAAAGTCTATATATTTGTCACTCAGATTTAACAAATGTTAACATTTTGTCATTGCTTCTGATTGTTTTTTAAATAAAAATTCACAGGTACATCAGGAACCACATCCCTCTCCAGATCCTAAATTTGTTGTATAATATTCTCATGCATGGGGGCGCCTAGGTGGCTCAGTTGGTTAAGCATCCAACTCTTGGTTTTGGTTCAGGTCATGATCTCACAGTTCCTGAGTTGGAGCCCCAATCAGGCTCCGTGCTGACAGTGCAGAGCCTGCTTGGGATTCTCTCTGCCCCTCCCCCGCCAAAAGTAAACAAAAAAATATTCTCATGCATCATAAATCAATAAACATATATGTAGTGATCTTCTATTTTATATTGTTTTCAACTCCTGCTCTTCTTTAACCCTCCTTGGGAATAAGAAGTGTGAGTCGAGTAAGATGTTGTCCAGAGGAAAAATCTGGGACTAGAACATTGTTTTTCTAGCTGCTAACTCAAATCCTGTCACCTTTTTCCTGGGTCATAAATAAGGTTTTAGCATTCGAGTTCCGGAAATTCTTACATGGATTTCATGTAGCAGCTTCTACCAAAATATCATAGCTACTAGCTCCTGGCTGGAATTGCTTCATCAGGATTTTTCTCAAGATGGAGTTTCACCTACCGCTGCCTACTCCAAGTGTAGGGTTCCATCAGCTCTAACATGCTGAGAGGAATGTGCTTATACTTCATCACTTTCCCAAAATATACACTAGTAAAAGGATACAGGGACTAAAAGAACAAAACGGCCTTTTTCCAACAGCAGTACTGAAATTAGTAATTTGCTTACTGGGTTCTGTATGCTCTGACTAAACATAACTTCTGTTTCAACTTGTTGGATACTAGCAAAACCTGTATCCGGACAAGCTTCCAAGGGATGATGTAGAAAGAATACCACTGTCAGGTTGCTGAGTGGACAAGAAGTTGAGAACCAACAACTGACTCAGCATATTAGTTGGGTGGTTTGCTTACTTGAGCATGAGTCCAGGAGGCTCAAACTAGGTTACAAACTATAATGTGACTCACAGATTAGCAATCTAGTTAGCCATCAGTTACATGTAAAAAAGAACCTAAAAGCATAGTACAATTATTTTACTCTTTGGTCAATAATTTTTGGTTAAATTTTCCCCCCAATAACATTGCTAAAGAAAATATACAGAGGTGGGGCACCTGGCTGGGTCAGTCAATAACCAGCATGTAGTTAGTAAATAAGAGCATGTGGCTCTTGATCTCAGGGTGGTGATTTCAAGCCCCAGGTTGGGCATAGAGCTTACTTTAAAAAAGGGAGGAAAGAGGGGCGCCTGGGTGGCTCAGCCGGTTAAGCGTCTGACTTCAACTCAGGTCATGATCTCGTGGTCCGTGAGTTCGAGCCCCGTGTCAGGCTCTGGGTTGATGGCTCAGAGCCTGGAGCCTGCTTGGGTTCTGTCTCCCTCTCTCTCTGCCCCTCCCCCATTCATGCTCTGTCTCTCTGTCTCAAAAATAAATAAATGTTAAAAAAAATTAAAAAAAAAACCTTGAATTTAAAAAAAAAAGGGAGGAAAGAAAGAAAAAGAGATTTGCTGACATTCATTGTGCTTTTAGATGGCCTTAAGTTTAAAGGATTAAAGTGTTAAAATTTATTATTTCTTTTACCTACATACATATTTTTCACAGTCTTTTAGACATCAGATTGAATTGACAATTGAATGCACAAAATCTGGCTGAATCGTGAAAGATATTTGTTGTCAATACAATGTCTTTGGTAGCCAAAAACAAGTTGTTTACAACTACCAAACACTTTCTAAGCTTCTCAAGGACCCTATAGGTTTTATGTTATAGCTGTAAAACTCAGGCATGCAGATATTAAGTAATTTGCCTAAAAATCAACAGCTACAATATGGTCTACAGGAATGGCAATTTGAACTTGACACTATGAACACTGTTCTACAGCTCATGGCCCCAGGAGACTATCCAAGCCTGTTAAGGTGGGATAAGGAGGCTCACCAGATCTGGGGTCTGAAGACCTTAGTCTGAATCCCAACCTTCTCTGGCGGTGGGATCCTGAGCCTGAGCCAATCAGTGCACTTCCAAAATAGGAAGGTTCTCCCCACAGCGTTGTGAAGCTTTACTACGACAGTGTGTGTGAACAGACTTTTAGGAACTGTTGAGAGGTCTTTTCAAATATATTTCACCTTGGATGAGTAGCTTGCCTTCCTCGAGCTTCATCTGTAAACTGAGGATAATAAGGCATATCAAGTGGTCATTGTGAAGATGAAATGAGACAATGCATGTAAACCATATGATGCATAATGCAGTGTCTGGAACACAGAATTCAATCAAAGTGCTAGTTATTACTCAACATGACACTTCATTTTCAGTTTTCTGGCTCATGTAGCAAGATTTTAGTAAATCTCTTGAGTATCCCTGGGACAGGGGCCTGAAATAAACTCTCAAAGGACAGAGAAGTGGATAAACTTCCCTTTCCCCCTCTTTTAATCATTTCCTCTCTAACCTCATTTTACAGACAGAAGGCTGAGACCAGGAGTGCTAGAGTACTTGGCTTACCAGCGCGGTTCTCCAGAGTCAACACCTCGACGCAGCCTTGCGGCGCGGCGAGTCCTGCACTTTGTTCCGCCAGGGGGCGCTCGGCCAGGCGCCGACTCCGGGGGAGACGGGACGCGGGGAAGGCGGAGCCCGGCCCGGCAAGATGGCGCCGCCCGCGTTGTTGCGCCCGTTTTCCAAGCTGCTGGCTCCGGCCAGGATCCCAAGTGGCTGTGAGTGTCCATCCTCGCTCAGGCCGACCCGACCCCCCCCCCCGCCCCCGTCTGCCACTCCCAGAGTGAACCCAGCCCGCAGGAGCAGGGGGCGGCTGCGGTCTGGACTCGTCCCGCAGTGACCTTCGCCGGCCTGCGTCCTGGATCTCAGCCCTGACTGAGGCTCCCCATCACCCGCCGCCGACCCTCCTCTTAATGCCACTCGACAACTCTGAACCTATTTCTTGGGCTGTTTAAGCGGGGGAAGGTAGTAGTGAAGGAAGAATTAAAAGCAATAAAACGTAAATGTTAGGGTTTTTACTACAAGGCAATACGTTATAGATTTACAGACTCTGACCCCTTTCAGCTTCAGCGCGATCAAAATTCTACGTGCGGGAGCCGGCACATGACGGACCTGACTGGCTGAAAGTTGGACTGACCTTGGGCACCTCCGTCTTCTTGTGGATCTATGTGAGTTTTTACTCCCTTAATGTCACGAGACCCCAACACAGTGGGGAGGAGAAATGTCACTGTGAGATTGTTGCCGAGCAAATCTCCCATCCAGTAGGATGTTTATATAATTGCTAATTACATATTTCTTCATAAGGGAAGTCCCAGAGACTTAAAAGAAATATTAAAGATTTCAGCGGTATTGAGAAAATATGATGAAGCTGAAACTTCTGTCATTCATCCTTAAGTAGCATGATTTTGTGATGAATGGTAGTTTTACTAAATATTAATTGCACTTTATTTCCTAACGAGGATGGAGGCTGGTTGGGTTTTATGAAGGCACTTTTTTTCAGATGCCATAGGGACAAATCATCAATGAATAAGCTATACAAATTAAATCCCACTAGACTTCCCAAACATAAGATTTTAATCGATATTTGCATAAGTACATTGTTGGAAATTGTATTTAGTGTGTTGCAGCTCCACCCCCCCCCCACCCCCCATGCCTTTACATGTAAAAACTCATTTAATCTTTACAGCAACACTACATGGTAGGTAGTTTGCTGAACCCTGGTTCTCCCTGACTTAAGAGTCACACTATAGACCAAGGTGAAACACTGCCTCTCTCTAATTTTTTTAAAGTTGACTCAAAGTATCTGTGCTACATCAGTATTTAAAATGTTTTATTTTGTAGCTAATGAGTTTCTGGCTTCTTACACTGCTTTCCACCTCCAACTCTTAGGTCTCTTAATTTAATTTGGGTTTTCTCATTAAAATGGCTTGTTAAGGGTCGCCTGGGTGTCTCACTCAGTTAAGCATCCGACTCTTGATATCAGCTTAGGTCTTGATCTCAGAGTCGTACGTTCAAGCCCTGCATTGGGCTCTGGAGTCAACTTAGGAAAAAAAAAAAAAAAAAAAAAAAAAAAAAAAAAAATATATATATATATATATATATATATATATATATATAAAATGGTTTGTTGACATGGGAAGGAGTAAGAGATGTTGAAAGTCATTTACAACTTAACAACGACAGTAACTAATCCTTTTTACAATAATATTTGTTACAATGAAATTTTAAAGTTTTCCCCAAAAAGCTTGATTGCTGCTGAGAACTCTGATTGAAATTGGATCTTTGACTGCAACAAATGTCACCCTGTATCAACCATTGTTTTGATATTATGTCGCATTCTGTTAGACAGTGGTTTTAAGAAAGTGTCTATCTCCTGTGACATCTAATTAATACACATATAGTTGAGGGATGGAGTTGATCATTCACTGAAGTATCAAACTTCTACGGTTAGAAGTATAACACACCCACCAACCAACCTGGACCTCATTTAAGAACTCAGTTCTGGTTGGTTGTGTTGGTTTAGCTCCTCTATGGTAAGTTATTTATTATATTAATTACCCCTTGAATGAAATAACTTATTTGGCAGAAGTTGAATTTAAGCTTGTAAGGGCTGCTGTCTTCAAACTTAGCATGCTAGATTGAAGTCAACAAGTATATGCCATTCATAGTTTTTGGGCTTTTGTATCTCTTAGTCTTTCATTTTTAACTAGAATAGTTGTAATTCTTTTTTGCTTTTCCAACCTGTGTAGAAAAACAAATCCAGGCCCCAGTGCCCATGCCTTCCCCAAACCCTAGAATAGTTGTAAATTCTTTTAACCTATTCGTATTTCTCTTGTATACCTCTTATATACCAAATATAAGTATCATTAATTAGCCTCTTCTTTTAAGTTGCCAGGAAGATTACATTTCTAATTTTAATTGTTACCTACTCTAGCTCATCAAACAACATAATGAAGATGTTTTAGAGTATAAAAGAAGAAATGGGTTGGAATAAACTATTGAAATACTAATACAGTAAGTATGCAATTTTATAGGATTAATAAATTATGCAAGTTAATTTGGCCTCTTTTTTTTTTTTTTTTTTTTTTTTTAACGTTTATTTATTTTTGGGACAGAGAGAGACAGAGCATGAACGGGGGAGGGGCAGAGAGAGAGGGAGACACAGAATCAGAAACAGGCTCCAGGCTCTGAGCCATCAGCCCAGAGCCCGACGCGGGGCTCGAACTCACGGACTGCGAGATTGTGACCTGGCTGAAGTCGGACGCTCAACCGACTGCGCCACCCAGGCGCCCCTGGCCTCTTTTTAAATAGTGTATTTTGGTTGTTTTTTAATTGGGTTGATACATTTTTTGAAGTATTTAAGATTTTTTTTAATGTTTGTTTTGAGAGAGAGAGTGTGCACACGCACAAGAGAGCACGCAGGGGAGGGGCAGAGAGCAAGAGAGAGAGAGAATCCCAAGTAGGCTCTGTGCTGTCAACACAGAACCCGATGCAGAGCTGTCTCACAAACTGTGAGATCATGACCTGAGCCAAAATCAAGAGTCAGGTACTTGACCAACTGAGCCACCCAGGTGCCCCTATTCTTTTTTGTTTATTTTATTTTAGCAATCTCTACACCCAAGGTGAGGCTCCAACTCACAACCCCAAGATCAAGGGTCAGATCCTCCTCTAACTGGGCCAGCCAGGTGTCCCTGTTGGGTTTACATTTTTTAGCACCTATATTCCTGTCTGTGACAAATTTTTGAATTTTAATACCTTACCTCAAGTGTCTCTCAGCATAATCATTTTTAATCATTATGCTTTGACTATGTTCAAAGAACATTGTGTTAGAGAATGAAACCAAAATCATATTTTTTATTACATCATAGTCCTGAAGACACAAGTTACCACTATTCTTGTATATATTTCTTTTTTTTTTTTTTTTTTTTTTTATTTTGAGAGAGAACAGGCATGCAAGTAGGGGAGGGACAGAGAGGGGGGAGAGAGAGAATCCCAAGGAGGCTCTGCATTGTCAGTGCAGAGCCTGATGCGGGGCTTGATCTCATGAACCATGAGATCATGACGTGAGCCCTAATCAAGAATCTGACACTTAACTAACTGAGCCACCCAGGTGCCCCTTGTGTACATCTTATCTATTTATCATATACAACACTTGAGTGTAAATTCCATGAGAACGGAAACCTTGTCTATTTTATTAATCATGATGTACTCAGCAAATTGCCCAGTGCCTGGGCCTACTGGGAATTTAATATTTGTAGAATGGATGAATATATATGGGCAGTAGACTGGTGAATCTTTTACCATATGACCATTTCATTATGATTGTCATTACAACTAACACCCAATTGGACAGTTCCTGATAAAATCTGTCTATGAACAAGATACTATACTCTGCATGCTCTGTGATTTAAAAAAAAAAAAGGGGGTGAGTTTATTTTATATGTCAATATATATATGTATATACATAGTATATTTCTGAAAATCCTTTTAAAGAAATTCTGTATTAATCCTTTTATAAAATGAAAACACAAATCTCAACTTTCATGGATTAGGTTGATCAAAGTAAGTAACATATTCACTTGATAATAAAATAGTAAATACTAGCATACACTTTTTAAAAATATTTAACAACTCCCAAACTCAGCTCTTTAGGGTTTGATAATCCAAATTTTTCACTTTTTTTCCTATTGGTACCACCTTGCTGTCACTACTTTAGTCAGCCAATCAAGAGATAAGAATAAAATAGATATTTAAATCAAGATGCTTTTGCTACTTTCTTATAGGTCACATAAAATATTTTTTGCTAGGGGCGCCTGGGTGGCTCAGTCGGTTAAGCGTCTGACTTTGGCTCAGGTCATGATATCATGGTTCGTGAGTTTGAGCCCCTCATTGGGCTCTGTGTTGACAGCTCGGAGCCTGGAGCCTGCTTCTGATTCTGTGTCTCCCTCTCTCTCTAGCCCTTCCCCTCTCGAGCTCTGTCTCTCTCTCTCAAAAATAAATAAACATTAAAAATATATATATATTTTGCTAAAACTTAAGTAAAATGAAGGGTTGATACTCTTTGTGGATTTGTTTTCTAGACTTTCCAAGATGCTCTAAGGTGAATTATTCAGAATGGTCTAATTTTAATATTATTTCTGCTGGTTAATGCTATAGTTTTCATTTTTTTCTCTTCATTATAGGTATGCTTCATATAGTGATTATACCAGTTCCTTTGGATTCACCAATCTGTTGAGTTGTAAACGTGAGAGAAAAAGTTATATGTGAATGTATGTCAAATCAGCATTTGTTTGCATCATTAAATGAAAAAAATAAAAAAACTTCTGTGTTCTTCAGATTATATATGTTGTAACAATATGTCGAAAATGTCAGTTCTAGGGCATGTTATTAGAAATATTTTTATGTGGAAAGTACCATCTGATAACAGGGCCAGTGGTAATTAAGAACACATTGGTAAGAAAACTTACTTATTAAGGAGATAGATTAAAAAATCACTGCTGAAGGATGTATTCCTTATATCAACTTTTTTTTTTTTTTTTTTTTTTTTTTTTTTCAACGTTTATTTATTTTTGGGACAGAGAGAGACAGAGCATGAACGGGGGAGGGGCAGAGAGAGGGAGACACAGAATCGGAAACAGGCTCCAGGCTCTGAGCCATCAGCCCAGAGCCCGACGCGGGGCTCGAACTCACGGACCGCGAGATCGTGACCTGGCTGAAGTCGGACGCTTAACCGACTGCGCCACCCAGGCGCCCCCCTTATATCAACTTTTTAAAAAATAATGTGTATTTATTTTTGAGAGGGAGAGAGAGACAGACAGAGAATCTGAAGTAGGCTCCAGGCTCCGAGCTGTCAGCACAGAGCCCAATGTGGGGCTTGAATCCCCGAACCATGAGATCATGACCTGAACTGAAGTCTGGCACTTAACCGACTGAGCCACCCAGGCACCCTTCCTTGTATCAACTTTTAATTTCAAAAATTCTTGAGTGTCAGGGTGATAGAACTACTTTATTACTCAATACAGAAGAGCCCAAATACTGTTTTCTTCTGGAAGAGCCATTCTGGTAGGGTTTGTTCTGACTCTCTTTCCTTAAATTTGAATGATTGTCATTTGGGTGACTTCTGTACTCTCCAGTTATGACAATGCAGTTTGTTGTCCCTTTTATAATATGACTTAGCAAACTCCTGACTGTTTAAGCAAAGGAGGAAGGGGAGGGAGATTTATTAGGCACAAAATAAGATACATTTCATTTATCTTACATCAAAACCCTTTCTTGTGGGAAAAACAAAAACAAAAAACACCTTTCTTGTGTATCAGTTAATGATTTATCAGTTGAAATTTATATATATGCCACTTCATTAACTTGTGATTTAAACAGTGTACCATACATTTAAAAATTCATTTTTCATGTCTCTATATTGATGTTAAATGGAGAGACTTACTGTGTTATAATTACTTTTGTGTATGTTTTGGGCTGTTGCCAACATTTATTCTTGGGAATTCATGGCCTAATATCTTTGGAAATCACTTCTGAACATAAATTCAGAGTTACCATTATTTCAGATTAGTTACTTGATGCAATCAGTAAAAGACCAGATACAATAGTTACTATCAACTTTTGGTAGTTTGGAGTCCTAGCTGATAGAGCTGGAAAGGACCTTTAGGGGTTATATAGACAAATCTCGTAATTTTACAGATGCAGACAACAGAGGTGAAGAGAGATATATTCAATGGCACGGTAGCAGATAGAATAATGGATCCCCAAAGATGACTATTGCCTACTCTTTGGAATCTGTATTAATGTAAGATTATATGGCAAAGAGGAATTAAGATTACAGATGGAATTAAGTTTGCTAATCAGCTGACACTTAGGGAAATTATCCTGGATTAGTTGGTTGGGCCCAATGAAATCACAAGTTTCCTTATAAGCGGGGCAGGGGCAGGGGGGAAGGCACAGGAATGTGTAATTGATGTGATATGAGAAAGACTCAGCTGACCATTCCTAGCTTTGAGGGTGAAAGTCCTAGACTTTGGGTCTAAGAGCCAAAGAATGGAAAAGTCAAACAAATTCACCCCTGAAGCCTCCAGAAAGGAACACAGTCCTGCTGACACCATGATTTTTAGCCCAGTGAGAGCCGTGTTGGGTTTCTGACCTGAAAAAACTATAAGATAATAAATTTGTGTTGTTTTAAAACACTTCGTTATAGCAGCAGTAGGGAACTAACATTGTCACATGGTAATAGAAACCATGGTCAGGTATCAGGGAACGTTCCACTAAAAGAAACGCTTAAAAATTCACCTCCCAAAAGGGAATAGAAGACTTTAAGACACTTGAAATTCCAGAAACTGATGACCTTAGTTGGAAATAATCAACAATATCAACCATATGTCAGGCCTTGCAAATCTGGCTACTTTGTGTGGACTTTCACCTTGACTATGCCCGTATGACTCCAGGGGGAGCCATTCCTGAAGACCAGGGCTATCCCAGAGAATTTTTCTGTATTGATGGAAATGTTCTGTCTGCTATCCAATATAGTAGCCACTAGTCCCATGTGACTATTGAGCATCTGGAATGCAATTAATGTGACTGAATTTTAAATATTTAATTTTCATTAATTTAAATAGCCACATGAGGCTGGTGGCTGCTTTATTGGATAGCACAGATGTAAATAATTCTTTGGCTAACCTAGAGTTGTGCACATAGTGATACTGGTGAAAATGCTTTCTAAGTTAAATATTGAAACCTAACTCAAACTATGTTAAACTAAAAAAAGGTTATGAAGATACAGAGTGACTCAGACACCAAGAACAGGAATGCACCTGGGCCAGGAATAATGGATCTGGAACTCAGATGTTATCAAGACTCTTGTTCTTAGCCCTGCTGTCTGTGTGTCTGTTTTCTTTGCACAATTTTGTTTTCTAACTCAATCCACATTGTAAGGGGCCACAGTCAATAGTTCCTAGATTTACATCTTAGTTCAAGAGTGTAGCTGGATTGAACAAGAATAATTCTGATTCTAAATTCCTAAGAGGATCTTTGGTCAAATGATGGCTTCTTTAGTAATGATGTAAGAGATCCATTAAAAAAAAACAAAAAAAGGGGCGCCTGGGTGGCGCAGTCGGTTAAGCGTCCGACTTCAGCCAGGTCACGATCTCGCGGTCCGTGAGTTCGAGCCCCGCGTCGGGCTCTGGGCTGATGGCTCAGAGCCTGGAGCCTGTTTCCCATTCTGTGTCTCCCTCTCTCTCTGCCCCTCCCCCGTTCATGCTCTGTCTCTCTCTGTCCCAAAAATAAAAATAAAAATAGTCAGTTAAGCATCTGACTCTTGATTTCAGATCAGGTAAGGATCTCACAGTTCATGAGATTGAACCTACATCAGGCTCCAGGCACTGTGCAGTGATAGTGTGGAACCTGTTTGGGATTCTCTCTCCTCCTCTCTCTCTGCCCCTCCCCTGTTTGGCCCCCTCTCTCAAAAACAAAACAAAACAAAACAAAAAACAAACAAACAAAAAAACCCAGACAAAATCCGTTGTCAAATACCATCAAGTTTTTTATTAGGTCAATATCAGGTAGACATTTTCTCAGGTTTAGTATCTGTGGGGTAGTTATTCACTTATTCATTTATTATTTTTTTTAGTTTTTTTAATGTTTATTTATTTTGAGAGAGAGAGAAGGAGAGGGAGAGCATGAGCAGAGGAGGGGCAGAGGGAGAGAGAGAATCCCAAGTAGACTCTGTGCTGTCAGTGCAGAGCCTGATGTGGGGCTTGAATTCACAAGCCATGAGATCACGACCTGAGCCAAAATCAAGAGTTGGACGTTCAACCTACTGAGCCACCCAGGTGGTCCGCATTCATTTATTTTTAAGTAAGCTCTACACCCAATGTGGGGCTCGAACTCACAACCCCAAGATCAAGAGTTGCATGCTCTTCTAACTGAGCCAGCAGGTGCACCTAAATTCTTTAAGTTGCCATGGAAAGAACAGGCTATATAAATTTAGTTGCAAGTATAGGAAATTATAGGTTAAATTGTGTCCCCCTAAAAGATATGTTGTAGTCCTAACCCTCAGTATATCAGAATGTGACCTTATTTGGAAATAAGGTGGTTGCAGCTGTAACTAGTTATGATCTTCATACAGGAGTGGACCCTTAATCCAATATGACTGGTATATCTATGAAAAGAGACACAGACACCGGGGTGCCTGGCCGGCTCAGTTGGAAGAGCATATGACTCTTGATCTCAGGGTTGTGAGCTCAAGCCCCACATTGGATGTAGAGATTACTTAAAAATAAAATCTTAAAAAAAAAAAAAAAAGAAGAGACACAGATACACAGGAAAAAACAGCCATGTAATGATGGAGGCAGAGATTAGAATCATGCATCTATAAGCCAAGGATTATCAGCAAACTCAGAAGCTAGAAAAGGCAAGGAAGTCTTCTTCCCTACAGGTTTCAGAGGGTGTGTGACCCTACTGACACCTTGATTTCAGACTTGGAGTGCACCAAACTGTGAAAGAATCTATTTTTGTTGATTTAAGCCATCCAAATTTGTAGTAACCTGTTTCAGTAACCTAAAGAAAACTACACAGGGGCACCTGGGTGGCTCAGTCGGTTGAGCGTCCGACTTCAGCTCAGGTCGTGGTCTCGCGGTCTGTGAGTTCGAGCCCCGCGTCGGGCTCTGTGCTGACAGCTCAGAGCCTGGGGCCTGTTTCGGATTCTGTGTCTCCCTCTCTCTCTGCCCCTCCCCCCACTCATGCCCTGTCTCTCTCTCGCTGTCAAAAATAAATAAACATTAAAAAAAATTTTTTTTTAAAAAAGAAAATTACACAGAAGTGTGAGGGAATCTCATGTTTATTTTACCACAGATGAGAGAGTGAGTAGACGGGGAGTGTACTGAGTGACCTCCAAGAATAATTTAAGTATTTACTACCTTGATTACCTTTCCCTTTCATTTCATCTAAATGTTTTAGGCCATCAAAAGGGTGTTTATCTGCCAATTTGTCTCCCTAGATATTCTTATAAATTGTTTCACTTTATATTGATCTGTTGAAAGTACAGATTATAGCCTAAGAATTTGGTGTTCAGAAAAGCAAAGGTGTGGGGTGCCTGGGTTGCTCAGTCAGTTATGCGTCCACTTGATTTCCACTCAGGTCATGATCTCAGGTGCGTGGGATCGACCCCCTCCAGCTGTTTCTAACTTTTAGTGGAGCCCAGGAAATCACTCAGTCTTTGAAGATTGCTTTTTAATTTATAACACTTAGGCCTTGAATAAGTATGATTAATATTCCAGTAGACGACCCTTAACAGAATGTTTTCAAGACTAGTATCTTCTTTGTCAACAGTCACAATTAGATGGAGTCCATATAATTACAATTAATTATAGGAAGTCATGGAGTCTCACAATTGGACTCCATCTAATTGTGATTAGATGGTAAGCCAAATTATCCCTGACCCTTGATTCTTGTTTTCCCAGCCAGACCAAGAAAAATGTCAAGGATGTGCTCAAGGGCAGCATTATAAACAGTGTGACTTAACAGCTGGGAAATTATTGTCTGAGCATTTCAGAGTGTTCTATAGTGAAGACCTGTGTTAAAATTCTCTTGCATTTGGGAGGAACAGCTTGCCACAGAATAAATTTGACAACCCATGCGCATGTCCTCTCCAGGGAAATGTTTCATCGTGATGTGAAAAGAGTTTGCCACCAAAATGGAAAGCCACGTATTCTACAGGAGCAGTAGAGTGAGTAGAAAATTCCCTTCGATCCAAGAGGCATTGAGCTTGGGGCACCTGGCTGGTTTAGTCAGTGGAGTATGCTGCTTTTAATCTCGGGGTTGTGAGTTTGAGCCCCACTTCAGGGCACAGTGCTTACTTGAAAAAAAAAAAAAAAAAAAAAAGAGGAAACAAGAGGCACTGAGCTTTTAGCTAAGATGGATAAGGATCTGGGGAGTGGCATGGTTTATCTATAGCTCTTGCCTTTCCCAGCTGGGATGGCCACATCCAACCTAAAGAACACGATAATCTCCCCACTAGATCTTGCCAAATAATAAGAGAGTGGTATACAATAGATCCTGTCGTGGGTGCATTGAAAGACAACAGAATATGATAAAGGTAAAGGAAGCCTTGAGCTCTAACTTGGGCTAGAACTCAGAATCTACCACTGCTCCTCCAACTAGCTGAGTATGTTTCGTACTTAATGTGCATTAGAGCTCACACCAACCCTATGAATAAAGGAACTGTCCACGTTTTACTCAAATCAGGAAAACACCAGGTATCCGGCTCCCAAACTCATGCTCTTTTTTTTTTAATTTAATTTTTTATTTTTTTTAATTTACATCCAAATTAGCATATCGTGCAACAATGATTTCAGGAGTAGATTCCTTAGTGCCCCTTACCCATTTAGCCCATCCCCCCTCCACAATCCCTCTATTAACCCTCAGTTTGTTCTCCATATTTATGAATCTCTTCTGTTTTGTCCCCCTCCCTGTTTTTATATTATTTTTGTTTCCCTTCCCTTATGTTCATCTGTTTTGTCTCTTAAAGTCCTCATATGAGTGAAGTCACATGATTTTTGTCTTTTCTCTAATTTCACTAAGCATAATACCCTACAGTTCCATCCACGTAGTTGCAAATGGCAAGATTTCATTTTTTTTGATTGCCGAGAAATACACCATTGTATATATGTATATATACTACATTTTCTGTATCCATTCATCCATTGATGGACCTTTGAGCTCTTTCCATACTTTGGCTATTGTTGATAGTCCTGCTATAAACATGGGGGTGCATGTGTCCCTTCGAAACAGCACACATGTATCCCATGGATAAAATGCCTAGTAGTGCAATTGCTGGGTCGTAGGGTAGTTCTATTTTTAGTTTTTTGAGGAACCTCCATACTGTTTTCCAGAGTGGCTGCACCAGCTTGCATTCCCACCAAACTCATGCTCTTAGCCACAGTATTATACTACCTCAGTTTTTTTCTCACAGGTGATAAAAGGATAATCAACATTATCCCAATATCCTTTGGGACTGTTAGGATGAACTACAAAAGTAGATGTGACAATACTTTGGGAAAAGCTTCAAAAGTCCTATATATGTGTGTTATTCTTGCATTGTTTAAACCAGTTGGTTTGCATTGTTAAAACTAGTTTGGTTTTAACAAACCCCTTAATTACATTTATTATTAATATCTGATCAGAGATGTCTGTGCCATCATTGGCCCCATTGATAGTGGCCTTGGTAGCTACATCTAAGAAAAGATGCTGGTTCTGTGTCTCATTTATCTGCAACTAAAACATCTATGTGACAGCAGAAATTTTATCTTATTCATTGGATAATGCCTTGGAACAGTGCCTTGTGAAATAAATTATAACCAATCTCCAGCATCTAGCACAGTCCCTAGCATCTTGTAAGCACTTTGACAGACATTTACAGTTTGACTGAGATTGGGTGGATACTATGCAACCTGGGGGTGATGCAGAAGACCTCAGACTATACCCAGACTCTGAGTATACAACTGGATTCTGAAAAGGAGCCTGAGAACCACCATCATTTATAGTTGATGAAAGAATCCTTTTTCAGGGGAGCCTCCAACACATTGAATGACAGTACAATGCATGCATTAATTCATTTAGATAGCTAACCCCTAGTTGCCAGAGAATGTGTACTTGATGTTGGTCAAGGCAGTAAGTGCACTCACCTGCATCTTGCTACTTTCAGGACTACCAATTTTTTGGTGGAGTCCTAGCCCCTTCTTGTGCTGCTTGGAAATCTAAATTTGATCTCTCAACTACAGGTTACCTAATTGCTCTTATTAAGTGTTTAATCACTAGGGATAGCTAGCTGCTCTGAGTATCAAAAACCCAGTTCTGACTTTGTATTCTTCAAGTGAGAGTACGTTAAATATTACTAGAGTTGGGTGCAGAAGTAGAATCTCTGAGGAGTGTTTATTCAAATAGCAAATGAGCAGATGTGCCTGTAACATGCAAAAGAACTTGAAACTAGAAGAACTACGATCATGTCCTTTATTTTTTAATTCATGACCATCAGTCCCTGGACATTCCTCCCTACCACCAAGCCATTTGCTAAAGGTAATAATTACCATCTTCCTCAGAGGGTTGAAATGAGAATTAAAGGAGATAGTATATGTGCAAGTGCTTTATAAACTATCAAGTGCCAAACATATATTAGGGAACATTATAAATATCTTTTTTAAATGTTTATTTATTTATTTTTAAGTGAGAGCGAGCAAGAGCAAGGGAGGGGCAGAGGGATAGGGAGAGAGAGAATCCCAAGCAGGTTCTGTGCTGTCAGGAAGGAGGCCATTGTGGGGCTGGATTTCATAAACCTTGAGATCCTGACCTGAGCTGAAATCAAGAGCCGAATGGATGCTTAACCGACTGAACCACCCAGTGATCCAATGAGGGATTATTATAGTAGGAAACATGTCTTCACAAAATTAATCATTTAGAAAATTCTATAAGCATAAATTACTGGTTTCCATATTCAAATCATGACAAATTCTTGTAGCCACAATGAGGCAAGAAATTGAAATCTGGGGCAAGAAACTAATAGTTCAGCGTTTTTGGTTCATATGGAAATACCAATTTCACATCCAAGAGAGGAATATACAGCATTTTTGGACTTTGTATTTAAGGTCTCTGTAATTGCCTGGAGATTCAACTATTGCCTGGGAATTTTCTTGGGATTCTGAACATCACCCACTGCACTGATGGAAGGCTGAGGCTACTCCTCGCTCCATCTCCAGGAAACTTCCCGCTAGCCTTTCCACTCCTGGGGAAAGCTAACGGACTATGTGACTTAAAATGGGCTCAGATGTCACCCCGCATGATAAACCAGATCCATCTTACGACGCGAATCCCTAAACATTTCCAGCCTGTTCTCTGGAGTTCCACTCATTGGAACAATACGGGGCAGGCAGGTGATGGTGACTTCCCGGTTTCCGATCCCTTGTCTAAGAAGGCGCGACCAGCTAGCTTCCGAGCCCCGGGAGAAAGCAACAGTCTGGAGATTGGGTTGGGGGAGGAAGAAGCGCCCGACCAGCCGCTCCCCAGCTCCCCGGGCCCGCGCGGAGGCGCTGGGAGGGGGTCTGCGCTCCTCCCCGGGGCGGGGCTCGCCGGGGCTCCCGCGCCTGGCACCGCGCGCTAGGGTGCAGAGTCTGCAGCGCGGCGGGCAGCGGGCGCGATGTATCTCCGCAGGGCGGTCTCCAAGACCCTGGCGCTGCCTCTGAGGGCGCCCCCCGGCCCCGCGCCGCTCCGGAAGGACGGTGAGTGCCGCGCCGGCCCGGGCGTCCAAGCCTGCAGAGGACAGGCGCCTCGCGCGCGGATTTTGAGGCGCCCGCGTACCCGCCGGCACTCAGTGGGCCCAGAGGCTCGAGCTGCAGAAGCCAGGGGTTCAGGAAAGGGGGGAGGAATTGAGGAAAGGCGCGGGGAAGACGCCCCGAAGCTCTTGAAGACTTTGGGAGTAGGGGGCCTTCCCAGAGCGGCTTCTGAATGCGGAGTAGGCTTCCTGGGTTCGAAATGTTGATCTTGGGCAAGTGATTTAATCTCACTTTCCTCATCTCTAAAATGGGGACAATAACGGTTGTGAGTTTTAATGAGTTAGTATGTGGTTAAAAGCGCTTCGAGAAGTGCCTGGCTGACGTACGCATAGCTTGCTCTTTTTGTTAGAATAGGGACCAGTGCGCTCTCCACCTACATGAGGAAGCGGAGGAACGGTTGGGTAGATGGACGCTCATCTGCGAGCCCCGCAGGGCGGGGCGGGGCGGGGGTTGGGGAGTGCGGGCGCAGTAAATGTTGGGTAAATGCTCCTGAGTAAGTAAACTCAAGGCTTGTCCGGGGCTCGGCAGCCTGAACCCCGAGAGCCTTCGAAGCGCTTTCCTTCGGGGCGGCACGGACACCTGGAGCTATCCAGCTGCTCGGCTCTGTCGCTGCAGTGTCCGTCACCTTTAGATCTGGGGACGCTGGGGAAAGAGGGAGCGTCTTCAGAAATTTCCTAAAGGGGACGTTTAGGCGTGAGCTGGAAGCTTCTTAACTAAAACTTGACTTACACGAGAGCGCCTATTCTAGTGCCTGGAACGTTGTAGGTGCTTGCTGAGTGTGAGCATGCGTGTTTTCCCTCCTGCAGCCCGCGGCCCCCGGCCCGGCTTTGCGCCCCGGCGCAGCTCAGCGTCCGCGGCTCTTCCCGCACCTCCTCCGTCTCCCGTCTCCTTCCCGTCCCGCATAGCCCGGCGGCTTTTAGATAACCTCTTGGGACGTTCTTACTTCCCCCTGCACTTCGCCTCACTTCCTGAGGCTTGTCAGGTAGTTTTAGTCCAGAGCGCGCATTGGTGCCCGAGAAAGAGAGAAACACTCCCGCGGAAAATTCCATGGGCCGATTCCCCTCCCTCCCCTGGTTAGGCCCGAGGTGGTGATGGTGGTCGTGGGAAGGGAGGAAGGTCTGTCCAGCTAGCTTTATTTTTCTCTTAAAATACTGGTGGTAAGAAGCTGCATCACAAGTCACAGAAATAAGGCATCTTCGTTTTCCTTGATCTTTATACCAAAATACAGCAATTTTTTGTCACTGACGAAATAGAATCCATTAATTTTAAGCTTCTGAAGATAAGGAGGCCGTTGTGACCGGGAGGTGGGGTGGGGAGAGAGAGGAGTCCCCTGACCGTGGCCTTCGGCGTTATCTCCCTCACCCACCACCGTCATCAGGCACAAACATACGCACCTCTTTTGTTAGCTGCGCGTTTCAAATAATTTCCGGCTCAACTTGGGGTAAGGGAAAAGTAGGTTAAAAATTCTAAATCGGCAGTTAGCAATACTGGTTGTAGCAGCACTGATCTTATTCCAATTTTCATCTCATTCCTTTTTGTGTAGCACTGATTTATGTATTTTAAGAAATATTATTGACTGGAAATTTGGCTTTAGTCACGGACATTAACCTTTTATTGGTACTTTCTGTTTTGTTGAAAAATAAAACTTTCAGTTTTATCGAAGGGTCGAATTTTAGCGTGCCTCATCAAATTTTGTTGTCTGGCTTTTGCTTTTAAAACATGTAACTCTTAATGAATAAATAATTTGGGTTTGTAAAAGATCATTGGAAGGAACACAGAAAGGCAAAAGAGAAGTCATCTGTAATCCAACTACTCAGTGAATACCACCATTTAAGTTTTAGTATATATAATGCTCCAGACTTTTCTTCCTCTTACATTTTTTTTTTCTTACCCACATTGCTTCTAGGAACTGAGATATATACGAACTGTATAGATTATTCTGTTACAACTTTTCATTTCGTATATTGTAAATATTTTCTCATGTAAGTAAATATTCTTCTGCAAAACTTCTAATATCTTTCACATTGTATGGATATGCTCAAATTTAATCTTTATTAAATATTTCATATTTCATTGCTCTTTTATTATTTTTTAAATTTATTTTGAGAGAGAGAGAGAGAGAGAGAGAGCAAGCAGGTGAGGGGCAAAGAGGAGAGACAGAATCCCAAGCAGGCTCCACACCATCAGCACGGAGCCTGATGCGGGGCTCGAACTCACAAACCATGAGTTCATGACCTGAGCTGAAATCAAGAGTTGGATGCTTAGCAGACTGAGCCACCCAGGAGCCCCATTTCTCTTTTAAAGAGCTGTCATAATTGTATTTGTGTTTAAGTCTTTTCTCAAATCTCTGATTTTCTTTTTGCTTCTTATTTAAAATGATTTTTTGATATATTTTCCAATTACTTATTTTTATTTATGTAATCTCTACTCCCAACGTAGGGCTCAGATTCACCACCCGGAGATCAAGAGTTGCATGCTCTTCCAACTGAACCAACCAGGCGTCCCTAATCTTAATATGTCGTCTGTCTGGTTGTCAACTATGGAAGCTACATATTCCCCGCTTAATAACAGTTGTATGTTTAAACCAACAAAAGCCCCACTACAAGTCAAAGCCATAACCTCTTATGATAACCTCCTTGGGTACATTTTTGTGGAAAAAATATTTTTTCCAGGAGAAGGTCATTTATATCTAAACTAAAAATACACATACGAAATCTTTCCAATACTGCTACTACAAAAGTTGATAATCAGTGCAAATGTCTTAAGACTTGCCCTCTGCAGATCAAAACTTCTTACTAGTCCTCATACTCTATGTCAGGCCACTTCCAGTGACTTTGCACTTTCCCAGTCATACAACTCTCCTGCTTTTGCACGCCGTGCCGTGCCTTCTGCCTCCAGTGCAGTTTTCTCTTCCCTTATTTATCTGACAGTCTCCTCTACTTTCCTTCAAAGTCCAGGTCATCTCTTTTCAACTGTGACAGCTACCTTGAGCCACCTAGCTGAGGTTTTTCACTGAGTTTTCATGCTGTGGTTGCAACTTCTACTTACATCTGTTCTAGCAGTTGTCATATTGCATCACAATTATTTGTCTGTACATTTGTTCCCTCCTTGTACACTGTGAGCTGCTTGAGGCTAGGGACCTTGTAGATCTTGTTCACAGTTATATCCTTAACGACGCTAACAATGCCAAAGACATAGGAGGTGCTCAGCTGTATTTGTTGAATGAATACATGTCTCTACTTTTTTATCTTTAAGGAATTTGAGCTATATGAACCTTAAGCTCTTTCTAGCTTTGAGTCTATTATAAACATTTTAATTCCAGAGCATATGGCATATACAAGTTTTAGCACTACAGAGTAAGTATTTTTAAACATAATAATACAGGAACTTTATCTATTTCTATTAGTTTGTACAGAATTGTAGTTTCATTTCAAACATGACCTTTTTGCAACATTTGTCTTAAAAAGCTTATATCTGCCCATCTTTAAAGGCTTTACGTTGGAAAAATTAAGATTTTTTTCCTACCTATACATTTGTATTACAGATTTATAGAAATGTGTTGGATTTCAACATGTTTTATTTAGCATGTAAATTTTAAGTACAAATATATTTAATTCGTTTTTTTGGAAGAATGATCTTTTCCAATGAATCCTGTGGTGGAGTACATACAGCAAATGAATTTCTTTTGCATCTTGTTTGTTAAAATCGGTCAGTGCTTTTGTCACTTCTCCTTACCCACGCCTGCACTCCTTCCAAGAAAAGCATGATGCTAAGCATAAAGCTGACAGGTTTCATAAGTACTTAATCAAATTAGGTTGGGAAAATGTCAAATGGAATTACTACCCTACCTTGTAATACTGTATTCCCTTAAGCTAAAATCACTTGATGTTAGTAGATTCTAAGTTCACTGAAGGGGAAAAATTTTTTTAAGATATAATTATTTTAAATAGTTTTGCATAACTGGTGGAGCTAACTGTGTTTAAACTTGTTTTCCTAGCATCTCTTCGCTTGATGTCGTCTAACAAATTGCCTGGATCATCTGGATCAAATATGATCTATTATCTGGTTGTAGGTGTCACAGTCAGTGCTGGTGGATATTATGTAAGTGTTTAAATAAACAAAATATTCAGGAATTCATATATTTTACAACCTGTGGTAAAACTCAAAGCATTGTCAAGGTCAGGGCACGGGATTAATTAAATATATAAGATTATGAAGATTTTTTTTAAGTATGAAATCACCATTTCTTAATACTGCCAAGTATAGGTGATTTTCTGTAAAAATGATGTTATAAATACTAATAAGGGGCACCTGGGTGGCTCAGTAGGTTACGTGTCCGACTTTGGCTCAGGTCATGATCGCACAGTTTGTGAGTTCGAGCCCCACATCATGCTCTGTGCTGACAACTCAGAGCCTGGAGCTTCCTTCAAATTCTGTGTCTCCCTCTCTCTCTGACCCTCCCCCACTCACATTCCATCTCTCTCTCTCTCAAAAATAAACATTAAAAAATTTATAAATATTAATAATAAGAAATGATATTTGAGTGTTTATCATATGACAGACTCAAGGCCCATTTAGTAATTAGTGATTCTATAAGGTAGGTACTACTGTTACATTTAACAAGAACTATTTTGAAAGATTAACTTAAAACAAATAGACTATTTTTTAGAGCATTTTAGGTTCACAGGAAAATGAACAGAAAGTACAGAGTTCTCATACCTCCACCCAGCCCTCCTCCCATCAACAATCTCACATTAGTGTGGTACATTCGTTACAACTGCTGAGTCAATATCGAAACATTACTATTAACTAAAGTGTTTTGTGTACATTAGGGTTCACTCTTGGTATTGTACATTCTTTGAGCTTGGACAAATGTATCATGATACATATCCACCGCTAATGGTATCATACAGAGTAGTTTCACTGCCCTAAACATCCCCTGTGTTCACCTATTCATCCTTTCCTCCCCCAATCTTTTTTACTGTCGCCATAGTTTTTATTAATTTTATATATCTTTATACATTTTCATTATTTTTAAAAAAATATTTATTCATACATTTTTATTAACATTTTTTTACATTTATTTATTTTTGTGAGACAAAGAAAGAGTGTGAGTGGGGGAGGGGCAGAGAAAGAAGGAGACACAGAATCTGAAGCAGGTTCCAGGCTCAGCTGTGAGCACAGACTCCAATGTGGGGGCTCAAACCCAGGAACTGTGAGATCGTGACCTGAGCTGAGGTCAGACATTCAACCAACGGAGCCACCCAAGCACCCCATATTCATACATTTTTTTTAAGATTCCAAATAGGGGTACCTGGGTGGCTCAGTCGGTTAAGCATCCGACTCTCGATTTTAGCTCAGGTCACCATCTCATGGTCTGTGAGCTTCAGGCCCATGTTGGGCTCCGCACTGACATTGTGGAGTCTGCTTGGGATTCTCTTTCTCTCTGTCTCTCTGTCTCTCAATCTCTGTGCCCCTTCTCTGCTGCTGCACGCTATCTCTCTCAATAAATAAATGAAATAAAAAATAAATAAATAAATATTTAAAATAGACAATGTAGAATTAAAAAAAAAAAAGTTTTCCTCCCAGGGAACCACTGTGAAACAAAGCTTTTTTTTTTTTTTTTTTTTTTTCAACGTTTATTTATTTTTGGGACAGAGAGAGACAGAGCATGAACGGGGGAGGGGCAGAGAGAGAGGGAAACACAGGATCGGAAACAGGTTCCAGGTTCTGAGCCATCAGCCCAGAGCCTGACGCGGGGCTCGAACTCACTGACCGCGAGATCGTGACCTGGCTGAAGTCGGACGCTCAACCGACTGCGCCACCCAGGCGCCCCAGAAACAAAGCTTTTAATAGTGTGACTTTGGAGCTAAAATGATGGAATAATTGTGCATTAAATAAGATGAATCTGTATGAATCATTTTGCCATAAATTTTCTAAATCAAAATTTAACCTTCATTTTGAATAAAAGTAAAATAAATATGAATTCTTCAGAAATTCTAAGAGTACACAATCACTACATTTTGGTTTGACCCTACAGAAATATGCATAAAGGGATTTTTAGTCATAACTAGGAACAGTTTGAAGGATTATGTAAATGGCCAAACCAAAATACTTCCTCTAATCTTCAGAATTTTGAGAGCCTCGAGAAACCAGGAAACTTCAAACATGCACTTATGTTATTGTCCTCCACTGATCTATCAGCTTTCACTCATACCCAGATTCCTTTCCTTCCACTATCTTTCTACTGCTTAATGTTGAATTCACTGCCCAGGGCTACTATCATTGGATGTAGGCCACTGAAGAAACAGAGATTGGACTAGGCCATGTGATTATGTGAGGAGCTGGAAGACGGAATTCCATCTGGAGCTCACTCTACCCATGACTATGTTTATTAGTGCCAGACATGAACCTCTCCAGTCCATCAAATCTTTCTTTGCAAAAGCAACCTTACACTGGAAGGTTATAAGCAGGCCGCTCCTGCGAGCCCTCTCTGGCCTTGTTCTCTCACGATGGGAGTGGAAGTTGGACAAGGTGATGATCTCCAACTCTCTTTCCACCTCTAAGAATATGTGTTTATTTTTTAAATAAATAAAAACAGTTTTTATATTTATTTATTTTTGGGAGAGCGCAAGTTGGGGAGGTGCAGAGAGAGGGGGACAGAGGATCCAAAGTGAGCTCCACACTGACAGACTGACAGCATGTGGGGCTCAAACTCAGGAACCAGGAGATCATGACCTGAGCCAAAGTCGGACGCACAACTGACTGAGCCACCCAGGTGCCCCTTTTTTAAATAATTTTTAAATGTTTTTTTTTAACTCTATTTATTTATTTTGAGAGAGAGTGTGAGCATGAGTGGGGCTGGGGAGGGGCAGAGAGACTCCCAAGCAGGCTCCACACTGTCAGGACAGAGCTCGATACAGGGCTTGAACTCATGAACTGTTATATCGTGACCTGAGCCGAAGTCGCAAGTTGGACATTTAACTGACTGAGCCACCCAGGCCCCCCAAGAATATGTGGTGTTACTCTGGAATGTTGGAAGAGTTAACTCCCAAGAACCTTAGGCTATTGTCAGGAGGAAATACAGAATGTGAGGCCCTTGAAAACCTGTATTGAAGTCCCCCTTCCCTTCTTTGTCCTGTACTAAAACAAATTCTGTATTAGATTGATCTGAATTGAATCCAGAGTTGCTCCGTAGTCGGTTTTTTATTTCCAAGTAAAATCTTCTATTACGAGGGCCTCTTGGAATCTGAGAGAGGCCCAGGTCATTTCCATTTTTTCAGGGTCTGAGATATTTGTGGGATATTTTAAATGCTTATATTTAATATATAATATCACTTGGAAATAACTTCGAAAGTCTAGATTTGAGGCTTTCCAAAGGCCTCTTCCGATAGGCCTTTCTTCTACTCTGTGTTTCACCGTGTTAGATTTGGAAAAGCTAGATTCTCTTGGCCACACGTGAGTATGAATCATTCTAATACCATGGTCTCTTTGATTCTGCCTACACTAGTCTTTTTTCTCACCTTGTATTGTAGGCTAATGTTCCCTGGGATGTTGCTGCTGGGATGGTCATTTCAGGGACGAACTGTGAACTTCCACACAGGCTCAGCTTTAGGGTAGTGAGAACTGAGGGTGGAGGGTGCTGACTCAGCACAGTGGTATTATAGCTTTCAGGAGCTTCCACCCTACTAGGAAAGTATTCCCTGCTTTTATTTGGAAATGGTGGTGGGCATTCCTGCTGGCCCTGTTTGCTCTGTATGTTTCAAACCCAGATGAAGTCTGAACTCACCAAACTTGAAGGGGTTTGTTAGGGCCGCTTTGGTATCATTTCCACCCTCGAGGTCATAGATTTTCCATTTTTAGAGCCTAATTTTAAAATCTTATAAAATGGCCTGTAATTTGCAAAGTAAAATTTTTAAAGAAAAAATTTTTAATGTTTATTTATTTTTGAGAGAGAGAGACAGACAGAGCATGAGCAGGGGAAGGGCAGAGAGAGAGGGAGACACAGAATCCAAAGCAGGCTCCAGGCTCTGAGCTGTCGGCACAGAGCCTGATATGGGGCTCGAACCCACGAACTGTGAGATCATGACCTGAGCCAAAGTCAGGCGCTCAACCAACTGAGCTACCCAGGCGCCCCGCAAAGTACAATTTTTAATAATATGCTTGGTTTATGACTATTAAAATTTTGGGAATACTATATATAAATATACAAATCTAAAAAAATCTGTAATGCTACCATTAAGCAATAAAACACTACCTACACTTTTTAAAATGTGAGATAATATAAACAATATTATCTAACTAGTGAGATTTTCATCTTTAGAATTTCATTGGCTAATATGAGTACAGGTCAGAGATGACTCTACTCGAATGAAAGGAAGCCTGCACATTGTATCTATGATTAAGATAACCTTGGTTCCTAATTCTGTTTCTCACATAACCCATAGTCAGGTCATAGAGCTGCTTATAAGAAATAACCCTAGCTTATTTAAGAAATATTCATTAGGGTCTACAAAAATGCCATTTTGGAAGATTTTTTAAAAACTTTTTATTTGGAGATGATTGCGTTTCACGTGTAGTCATAAGAGCTAATATCAAGAGATATAATATGGTCTTTGCCTCATTTCCCCCTGTGATCAATATCTTTTCATAGCTATAATTCAATATCACAACCAGGAAGTGGACATTGATAATATCCATTGACCTTACTCAGATTTCACCACTTTCACATGCACGTGTGTCTGTGTGTGTATTTACTTCTGGGCAGTTCTGTCACATGCGTAGGTTCATATATTCACCACCACCGTCAAGATACAGGATCCCTTGTGTACCCTTTTATAATTGCACTCACTTTCTTTTGCCCTCCCATTCCTTCTTCCTGTCCCTGGCAACCACTAATCTCTTCTCTGTTTCTAGAACTTTTCTTTTTTATTTTATTTTATTTTTTTATGTTTATTCACTTCTGAGAGACAGAGAGAGAGACAGAGCATGAGCAGGGGTGGGAGGTAGAGAGAGAGAGACACACACACACACACACACAGAATCTGAAGCTGGCTCCAGGCTCTGAGCTGTCAGCACAGAGCCTGATGCATGGCTCAAACCCACAAACTGAGAGATCATGACCTGAGCTGAAGTCGGTCGCTTAACCGACTGAGCCACCCAGGCTCCCCATGTTTCTATAACTTTTCATTTCAAGAATGTTACATGAATGGAATCATAAGCTGTATAACCTTTTGAGACTGGCTTTTTTTCCCACTCAGCATAATTACCTGGAGATTCATCCAAGTTGTTACACCTGTATGTACAGTTCATTCCTCTTTGTTGCTGAGTAGTGTTCCATGCTATGAATGTACCACAGTTTGTTTAACCATTCAACTGTTGTAGGGCATCCAGATTGATTACAACTTTTGGCTATTACAGATAAAGCAACCGTGAACATTTGTGTGTAGGTTTTTGTGTGTACATAAGTTTCCATTTCCCTGGAATAAATACTAGAGAATATTTATAAATGCCTGTCAGAATGTTTGATTCTAACATAATTTATTTTTTCCTCTTTGTCTTCATCTTTCTATCTACTGTGTGTTTTCTGTTATCTTTGACTCCTGTTAGAGCATTTGTTTTTTTCCTGTTTAAAGTATTCTACTTAATAACAAAAGTTTCCAAAGGAGAAACAAAATAGTAGATGGTGACATTGGTTTCTCATCTTTGAATTGTATATACTTTTGGGGGCACCTGGGTGGCTCAGTCGGTTAAGTGTCTGACTCTTTTTTTTTTTTTTTTTTTTTTTTTTAGCGTTTATTTATTTCTGAGAGAGAGACAGACAGAACATGAGCCGGGGAGGATCAGATAGAGAGGGAGACATAGAACCTGAAGCAGGCTCCAGGCTCTGAGCTGTCAGCACAGAGCCTGACGCGGGGCTCAAATTCATGAACCGCGAGATCATGACCTGAGCTGAAGTTGGACCCCCCTGTCTGACTCTTGATTTTGACTCAGGTCATGATCTCACAGTTTGTGAGATCGAGCCCTGTGTCAGGGTCTGCGTTGACAGCTCGGAAACTGCTTGGGACTCAATCTCTCTCTCCATCCCTTCACTGCTCGTTTTTTTCCTTTCTCTCTCAAAATAAATAAATATTTGAATTGTATATACCTTTGAACTTGGCATGATGAATCTTAGAGCTCAAGAAATAAACTTCAGCACACATTTACTTTCAGACTTACAAGACAGTCACATCAGAGCAAGCCAAACACACGGAACATGTAACAAATTTGAAAGAAAAAACCAGAGCAGAGTTACATCCACTCCAAGGTAAAGTGAACTTATTATTTTTTTTCCCCTGAGGCACTGATTTCCATTATCTTAGTCTAGCAATGAACACTATTTGCTTGTGGCTTCTTTCCTAACCTGACAGAATGGCTCTGGGCAGGAGTTCACTCGGAAAGGGAAAGCCCAACCAAAACCTAAAGAATATTGTTACACGTTTTGAATGAGTGCATTAGATAAATGAAAACGTTTTACATTTGTACTGCTGACCAGTGGCTTTGAATTCTTTGTGTGGTAATATTACTTTCCCCCTACTCAGGCTTCCATTCATGCAGGCATAATTTTAGTATCTGTCTCTGTCAGCAACTTAACCTTTCATTTCCCTTATTATTATTTTTAAATCCTGAAACTAACTTTTGTTTCAGTTTTGTCTAAGATCATCCTTGTGTCTTTGCCTACAGTCCACTTGACATTAGTACAGTCAGTCATGTCTCTGACGTCCCTCAGTTGATCTGATTGAGAAAATGGGAGCTACTAGAGCAGAAACTTTACATTTTCACTCTAATGTATATTTCTTGCCTTAAACTGCTTGCTTTAAATGCTTTTTTCCATCTCAGTTATAATGCCATTATTATCAATTACTATGATCACTATTTAGGGACAGAGATAATAGCTGCTGATGAACCAATGTTAACCTTTTAGTCATGACAACAGTAAGCAATGGAATATCATCAATAAACATTATTGACTATAACCATGAGAAGGCTGATAGTAATAATAATAAAATACAGCATTTCCATAGCACTTTTGGTTTTAAACCCCTCTTCATGCACATTATTTTAATCAAACCTTACGATAACTCTGTGAGGTAGGTATTATCGTTATCCCCATTTTACAGGTGATAAAACTGAGGTTCAGAGAGGATTAGTGATTGCTCAGTCATCAACTAGTAAGTTGGCTGCTTTCCCATGCTATTTCACATGACATGTTGGCTGTTTATTTTCATGTTCTTTGTATATAAATAAATAATATATGTAAATTATTTTTTTTAAGTTTAACAGATTCAAAAGGGGTTATGAAAAAGCAGATCCACATTTTCCCTTCCCAAAGGCAACCAGTAATACCAGTTTCTTTGTATCCTCCTAGAGAGAGTCTTTGCAAATAAAAACTATCTAGGTGTATCTTACCCTCCTTTTGTCCTAAGATAAATAGTACCCTATGGTCTACATTGCTCTTTTCCTTGCTTTTTTCACATAACAGTCTACCTTAAGGACCACTTCTATCAGTATATACAGATTTGTCTCATTTTTAAACATGGCTGCACAGTGTTCTACTGTATTCTCGTGCTCTTTAAATTAATACTTTGCTTCATGGGCTACATCTTAAAGGTGAAAAAGAGAACCGTGTGGAAGCTGAGAAGGCAAGTTCAGAAGTCCCTGAAGCATCTTTAGTGGAAGTACAGGAGGCAGATGCAGAAGATACCCTGGATGCTACAGGTGCAGCCACGAGAGAGGCTTCAGCCCATCCAGGTGATTTGGAGGACGCTCTGGTGGAGACAGACACGGTCGGTGCTGAAGCTGGGGCAGAGGTTACAAATGCAGCACCCAGCACAGTGGCAGAAATCAGCACTGAAATGCCCTCAGAGGTTCAGAATGCAGCTTTGGTTGAAGCTGTTGCCATCAGTAATGATAAAGGGACAACAGAGAAGGAACCCTCTGGTGAGACTGCTGAACTGGAAGAAGAGAGTCCTCCAGCTAAGTCAGAATCCTCTGCTGGGGATGATTTACAGGAGGAAGCCAGTGTTGGTTCTGAGGCAGCCTCTGCTCAAGGCTGATCTCATGCTGAGTGACACCTCAGTGAAAAAGGCCATAGAGTATCTGATAGGTGCTTTTGTAGTTTCAGTAATCTTAGTTTTAAAATAGGCTTCTTTTCTAGAAACCTTTAATGTGCCTTGAAGATTTTTGGCATCTACTGATAGATTTCAGGATTGAGAGATTTGAGACTTTACATGTCTGAATAGTTTCCTACTCTCTGAGTTCAGAACATGACATTGCAGTAAACAGCTTAAAGAGTTCCATCTCTGAATTTAAGTTTTACATCATAGCAGTTGAGCTACCTGCATTCACTTTAATTTTGCTAGAACTGTACCTTATTTTAATGTTTGTGATTCTAGATTCTTGAGTTTTGATTTGAACTCATTTAAATAAAATTGGAAAATCTTCAGTGCTTCTATTTTTATTTGCTAATATTTATATGTATAAATAATGTATAATATATAATATCAAAGAACTATGTGTAATATAGCATCACATGAACAATCGAAGAAAACATATAATCTATGGAGAACTCTACATATAACAATATATATATCCATCTTCCCATCTATATTACATGAGGGATTGTGCCAAGGTTTTCATTTCAGTTTATTTCAGTTCAAACAATGGCTTTTTTATAGTTTTTTATAAGTTTATTTATTTATTCTGAGAGAGGGAGAGAGAGAGCACGCACAGGGTAGGGGCAGAGAGAGAGAGAGAGAGAGAGGGAAAGAATCCCAAGTAGGCTCTGTGCTGTCAGCACAAAGCCCAATTTGGGCTTGATCTCACAAACCATGAGATCGTGACCGGAGCTGAAATCAAGAGTCAGATGCTTAACTGACGAAGTTACCCAGGTACCCCAGTTCAGACAATGTTTATTTGCCAGGAATCATTCATTAACTCATGTATTTATTCATTCATGTGTTCAACAAATACTAAGTAAGCACCTATAACCTACCAGGCACTGTTTTAAATGTTGAAGTTAATATATATATATATATATATATATATATATATATATATATATATATAAATTTGTACCCTTCCCAGCTTGTATTCTAGAATATGATCAAATAATAAAACACATAAGAAAACTATACCATATGTTAGATACCGACAAGTGTTTAAAAAGAAAGGTAGTGAAAGTGAAGGGATTGTAAGTGCTTAGGAGTGGAAGTTGTAATTTTACTTTATTTATTTATTTATGTTTATTTTTAAGAGAGTGGGCGGGGGAGGGACAGAGAGAGAGGGAGAGAGAGAGAATCCCAAGGAAGCCCTGCACTGTCAGCACGGAGCTTAATGTGGGGCTCAAATTCATGAACTGTGAGATCATGGCCTGAGCTGAGATCAAGAGTCAGACACTCAACCAACTACACCGCCCAGGCACCCCAGAAGTTGTAATTTTAGATGGGATGGCCAGAGACAACCTTACTAAGAAGCTGTCTAGTGAGTAAAAACCTGAAGGATGTACAAGGGACTTAGTCATGAGGACATGGGGGGTATAGGGGAAGAAGAGTCATTCCAGATGAGGGAACTGAGAATTATAAAGGATCTGAAGCATGAACATGCTAGAGAATTTGAGGAATTCTAAGGTGGCCAAGTGGCTAAAGTGGAGTGAAAGGGAGGGAGAGTAGTTGGAGATGATTTCAGAAATAGGACAAGGGTTATGCAGGGATGAGCCACATCATGCCGGGTCTTGTAGGGTTTGAGGTATTACTTGGAGTAAGTTGGGGTGTTGTGGATGTTGCTGATGCTCTGCCTAGATCCCCTTACCTGGGCCAGTACGTTTACTCCCAGCTTCTGTGAGTGTGACACACACATGCCCCACCCTCACCCCAGGCAGCTCACAACCAATGACTGACTGCCATAGTGGTACAAAAGGTGGGGCCGACTCTGTGGGACAGGTCATGCTCCCAAGCTCCCTGGGGGGCTGAGGTCGAAGCTCATTTTCAGTCTAGATTACATCTTTGTATAGCTTTTCTCTCCTAGTCTCTCCTGCTTCCCTCCCTACTACTCTCCAACAGCACTTCCTCAATAGGTCAATTGCCCCCAAATTCCTGCTCTGTTTTAAGCTTTGTTTCTAGGGAACACCACCTCAGATAATTGGTACTGGATGTGGTCCTTGGAAGCAGACCCTAAAAATCAGATTCTGAAACTGTCACACTTCTGCTAGATGGCAACAAGGACCTCAATTGTGGTAAGTGGAAGACTGCTAGTTCCTGGCATTCTATAGCAACATAATTCCGGAGATTTTCACCTATGGTAAACTAGAGTGGAATATACAGGCACACCTCAGAGATATTGCAGGTTTGGTTCCAGACCACTGCAATGAAGTGAGTATTGCAATAAAGCAAGTCAAATGGATTTTTTGGTTTCCCAGTGCATATATATATATATATCAATTATGTTTATTAAGTCTATTAAATGTACAATAGCATCATGTCTATAAAAAAAACAACATACATACCTAATTTAAAAATGTTTTTTGGGGCACCATCTGGCTCAGTTGGTAGAGCACCTGACTCTTGATTTCGGGGTTGTGAGTTCAAGCCCCATGTTGGGAGTGGAGCCTACTTAAAAAAAATACTTTTTGCTTAAAAAATGCTAATCATCACCTGAGCTTTCAGTAAGTAGTAATCACTGATCACAGATCACCATAACAAATATAGTAATAGTGAAAAAGTTTGCAATATTGTGAGAATTACCAGTATGTGATACAGACTCACAAAAATGAGCAATGCTGTTAAAAAAAAATGGCCACAAAAGACTTGCTCCATGCAGGGTTGCCACAAACCTTCAATTTGTAAAAAGCGTGATATCCATGAAGCACAACAAAATGAGGTATGCCTTTAGGTAGAAGGTGATCTACCGCTGGCTTAACGCCTCTGGAATTTGAGAAGTACAAAGAAACAGTAGCTATAAGGACTTCATCATTGCTATACGATGTTTAAGTCTCAGATAAGGATGGTACCTTGGGTTTGTTTTGAATTTGTCAACTCTGCACTAGCCTCATAAACCTGAGGACTATGGCACAATTGAGGGATGCTGTTCTACTAAACATTTTATAAGATAAAGCAGAAACTCTACCCAGTGCCACACTTATGACTTCAACATACACACAAAAATGCATTCTTCTCTACTGTTTTGCTTAGGATGATTTCTTTTTCTTTTTTTTTTTAATTTTTTTAATATTTATTTATTTTTGAGACAGAGAGAGACAGAGCATGAATGGGGGAGGGTCAGAGAGAGGGAGACACAGAATCTGAAACGGGCTCCAGGCTCTGAGCTGTCAGCACAGAGCCCGACGCGGGGCTCGAACTCACAGACTGCGAGATCATGACCTGAGCCGAAGTTGGCCACTTAACCGACTGAGCCACCCAGGCGCCCCGCTTAGGATGATTTCTGCTGCAAATAACAGAAACCAACTCAAAATGGGTTAAACAACAAAGATAGGGTTTTTTTGTGTGTGTGGGGGTGGGTGGGGGTGGGTGGGTAGGTTGTTGTTTTTTAAGTAGGCTTCACATCCAGTGTTGGAGCCCAATGCCCTGAGATCAAGACCTGAGCTGAGATCAAGAGTCAAATGCTTAACTGGCTAAGCCACCCAGGCACCCCAAACATGGTTTTTATCTAACTAGATACTGGGGGGTTGAGCTGCTCCAAGGTTGGTTTATTTCATGGCTCAGTCGTCAAGTGCCAGGCTGTTTCTATTTTTCCACTCTACTATCAAGAATGTTTTGGCTTTATCCTTGGTAGGCTTTTCTCATATTCACAGGATGAATCACCACAATTCAGACACAGTAACGGCCACCAGAAGTCTTTCAAAATGAAGAATTTCCTCATCTTTAAAAAAAAATAATTTAAATGTATATATATATTTTCTTTTTAACATTTTCTTGTGGAAAATTGCAAACAAAAGTAGTGAGAACAGTATAAGGGAATCTTCACGTGCCCCACATCCCAATTACCAATTATCTACTCTCTGCAAATCCTGTATTTATAGTCCTACCCACTTATCTTCACCGCTGCCACTGCCTATATGTAAAATAATAATGATGATAACAATAACAATTCTTTGGTATTACTAATTATCTTAGTCAGTGACCAGATTGCTTCAACTACCTCAAAAGGGTTTTCCCCCCTTCAGTTTGTTCTTTAAATTAGAATCCAATTAAAGTCCACAAATTGCAGTTGGTCAATATATGCTTAAGTTCCTTCTACTCTAGGTTCCTTCTCCATCTGTCTTTTGTTTTTCTTTGCTTTTATTTGAAAAAATTTTTAAGCTTATTGTTTTTTAGTAATCTCTACACCCATTGTGTGGCTCAAACTCACCACCCCAGGATCAAAAGTCTCACACTGTTCCGACTGAGCCAGCCAGACGCCCCAAGACTGATTGTTTTTGTGATGTTAGAAGTCACTGATTCATTATTTCATTAGGAGTTGTAAAACAGTGATATAATTTTATCATTGTTTATTAGTGGGACTGTTTTTATAAAGGGGAAATTCTTTCACCAACTGTTTGATTACACTGAGATACAGTTCATATAGGAAAGCTAGAATAAATAATTGGATCTTTCTTTGTATTTCTAGCTTTCAAAACAATTAGATGGCTTGCTAGCATCCTCCATAAGGGACTAATAAATTGTTTTAGTATTGTTATGAACTCATCAATTTAAACATAATTTATGTACTTCAATCAATTGCAGTTATTCTTATTAATGCTTAAATTTCCAGTCATTGACATATGG
Organism: Leopardus geoffroyi; assembly: GCF_018350155.1. Taxonomy (NCBI): domain Eukaryota; kingdom Metazoa; phylum Chordata; class Mammalia; order Carnivora; family Felidae; genus Leopardus; species Leopardus geoffroyi. The sequence continues at coordinate 86,700,569 of NC_059327.1, forward strand.
GAGATTCTTCAAGTGGGCTTCTGAGTTCTTTTGACTCAACCCTAATAGTCTTGGAAAGCTTCCTTGCTTTCTGGTATGATAAGAGGTAAATATCCTACCACAGACCTGGAATCAGCTATTTCTTTAAGGAGCCTTGCTGCTATTTAATGTGATTGTCTATTTAAGGATTTAAGTAGTCAACTGCAGTCTCTTTCATTGCCACTGGGTTGGTCATCGTATCTAGGCCTTTATACAGAGCTAAGAGGTACTTTTTTTTTTTTTTTTTTTAATAAAATACGTGATGAATTCATACTGATACTTCCAATTCAAAGTTAGGATCACAGGGTTTTTATTTAATCTGATTGATCTTCTATTCCACTCCAAAAATTTCCATCTCAAAAACACCAACATAATTACTCAAGTGATTTATCCCACAACACACAAACTGCAGTCTGAAAATAACAAATACTGTCATTAACAATGTAATTAATAAAAACACCTCAGGATTTATTTTTGTAGTACTTATATATATGTATGTATGTCTATACATATATATACACAGTTGAATTACTGTGATTTAAAGTCACTTGGAATTGTTCCTCTCTGTGCAATTATACCACAACTCAAATCACTTTCCTATTATTTTTGAAAGATTGCCTTTTTAAACTATTTCAAGTTTCTTTTTTTTAATTTTTTTTAACATTTACTTATTTTTTGAGAGAGAGAGAGAGAGAGAGAGTGAGCATGAGGGGGGAGAGGCAGAGAGAGGCAGACAGGGGATCCGAAGCAGGCTCAGTGCTGTAAGCACAGAGCCCAAGGCCAGGCTGGAACTCACCACCTGTGAGATCATGACCTGAGCTGAGAACAAGAGTCGACCACTTAATCGACTGAGCCACCCAGGCACCCCTAAAATTTAGTAGTTATTTAAACCAACCTTTTCAAGCAGCAACTATCAAGTCTAAAAGCAACTTGTATTTTTTTATTAACATTTCTTAGACTTTAACAACCACTGTAATGAAAGTTTAATAATGTATTTCATAAACAGTATTTTTATTATTAGACCATTTGCTGATTTTAATAAAACTAAAAATATGCCTTAAAAAAGTCAAAGTGGGATAGGGTGTGGGGCTTAGAATGTGAAACCAATTGCAAAAGGTAAAAAATGACAGCAGAATTAGATAACCAAATTTTCTTTGATGAAGACAGGAATATAAATGAGGACCAAGGGGCTCCTGCGTGGTTCAGGCGTCTGACTCTTGATTTTGGCTCAGGTCTTAATCTCATGGTTCGTGAGTTTGAGCCCCACATCAGGCTCCACACTAACAGTGTGGAGGCTGGGTGGATTTCTCTCTCTCTCTCTCTGCCCCTCCCCTGATCGCACTTTCTTTCTCTCTCTCAAAATAAATAAACTTAAAAAAAGAAAAAGATGAGGACTAAATTTAGAAAAACACAACACATGTTTTAATCAATGACAGGCCCTTGAAATTTAAATATTACTTTCACTTTTGAAAGTAATGTATGGAGCAGTCTTGAACAATGGATCTGAGATAACTACTCTGTTCGTTTTTTTTTTTTTTTTTTAATGTGAATTTTCTAATACAGTGTAATCCACAGCCAGCTTTTGAGTCGAAGCTGGATTCAGGGCAGATTAGTTTCTGAATGTGTTAGTAATTTCTGTGCCAAGTATTTGTCCTGTCAGATAACATCTGTTGACCAGAAGCAACACTGTCCATTATAATAAAGCACAATATACAATGTTTTTCCTCAGTGAAAAATCTCTCTAAAGAAATTTCTAGAAAAAAATTTATTTTACTTAACTTTTAGGTAATTTTTTAGTGGATAAATGGGAGGAATTTAACCAGTTAAATATTATTATTTGAATTTTTCACATGGATATTTAATTTTAAATAATCATTGCCCAAATTAATGATTAAACTAATATAAAAACTTACCTTTTATTTTCCGAGATTATTTCTTATGATTACTGATTTCTGGGGGAGGGGAAGAAAATGAAGAGAAAATTACCTTTTTCCTTTATCAAGTGATGTGACGATGAAAACACTGTGGGCATTATTACTCCTCTTTAAGGATGGCAATCCCTTCTCCCATATCAGAAATGCTTTCCTTCGGGGGGCACCTGGGTAGCTCAGTCGGTTAAGTGTCCGACTTCGGTTCAGGTCATGATCTCATAGTTTGTGAGTTCGAGCCCCGCATCCGGCTCTGTGCTGACAACTTAGAGCCTGGAGCCTGTTTCGAATTCTGTGTCTTCCTCTCTCTCTCCTCCTCCCCATGATCTCTCTCTCTCTCTCTCTCTCTCTCCTTCAAAAATAAATAAAAACATTAAAAAAAAAAAGAAATGCTTTCCTTCAGAACTGGGGAAAGAACTTCCTTTGGAGTGAAAGATCTGTAGACTGTGGTTATACTGATTATGTTTCAAGCAGAAACCAAATAGAATGACCAATTAAACTGATTTTTAAAATTCATTTTTAGATTAGATGATGATTGAATTAATCATATAGTGATTTTATTCTATTTTTAAGATATTTAGGGGGCATCTGGGTAGCTCAATCAGCTATGTGTTCGACTCCTGATTTTAGCTCGGGTCATGATCTCACAGTAGTGAGTTTGAGCCCTGCATTGGGCTCCATGCTGATAGCACAGAGCCTGCTTGGGATTCTCTCGCTCTCGCTCTCTCTGCCCCTTCCCTGCTCATGCACGCTCTCGCTCTCTCTCTGTCTCTCTGTCTCTCTCTCAAAATAAATCAATGAGCTTAAAAAAAAGATATTTAGAACTGCAGATTTTACAAAGGCACCACCCAGTTATTTTACTCATATAAAACTTTCAATAAGGAAAATGTAACATTTAAAAAAAAAATTCAAATAGTAGAAAGTATTCTGGAACTAAGCTCTTTTGAATTCACCACCATGGTCCCTCTTACTTCTCTCCACCCCAGACTGTCTCCAATCTGTTACTGTACCTCAGTTCCTCACACCTGTGGCCATCTAGGGAGTCTCCCTACCATTCAATTTACAGAGTTATTCTTTTAAAATGGTAAGTTGAGCGTGTTACCTCTCAGTTTGAAACTTCACTAGCCTACCATTATCCAACTGACATTTAAAATTGTTATGACATGGGGCGCCTGGGTGGCGCAGTCGGTTAAGCGTCCGACTTCAGCCAGGTCACGATCTCGCGGTCCGTGAGTTCGAGCCCCGCGTCGGGCTCTGGGCTGATGGCTCAGAGCCTGGAGCCTGTTTCCGATTCTGTGTCTCCCTCTCTCTCTGCCCCTCCCCCGTTCATGCTCTGTCTCTCTCTGTCCCAAAAATAAATAAACGTTGAAAAAAAAAAATTAAAATTGTTATAACTTTACAGTCAAAATTCTTACTCTATAGTATAACATCTGAGGCCCTCCACAGACCACACCTGTTCCACCTCTCTCCATTCTTATTTTCTGTTCTTACTCCTATTTTCCTGCGGTCTCCAGCCACCTTCCCTCACCCATGATCCAAACAGCCTACATGATTTAACAGCATCCTTACTTGAACTTGCCATCCTGTTTATGCCTCACAGATTTGTACATATAGTTCACCCCACGTGGAAGGGCACTCCCAATCCCTCAACTGGCTCAACTGCTCTCTAATCACCCAGCTCCAACTTCATCTGCTTTGCAACGCCTTTCCTCACTGGACTGAGCTGAATCTTTCACACCTTTCTTTGCGTCATTCTGTACCTTCTCTGTTATTGGATTTATTCTGTTTTTCAATCATTTGTTTACATTTTAGAATCTCCAAGCAAAATGGAAGTTGTCTGAGAAGAAACACCATATTAGGGCCCTCAATAAATGTTTGTTGAATGAAATTATGAGGTTCAGAGAGTTATGGTCCTGTGTATAGTATCGACCTCTATGAACTGCTGCTCTTTGGCCATTTTGACCTACAATAATGGCGATTTCATAAATATATTCCAAGAGGTAAACCCTGAGAAAAATTCAGATTGTTAATTTCCCTAAAATAGTAATAGCTTATAATGTAAACACAGAATTTTCTCAGGTTGTATGGAAACCCAAGTGAAGATATTCCCACATATAAATGTGTTTTTTCCCATAAAGATATCAGCCCATATACTTCTCCTCATAGTACAAAGCCTACTTGTTATTCTGGATGGAATTTTCATTCCATTTGTATTTTTCCCCCCTCAAGAATTACATACATACACATCTTGCTCAGGTCTCTATGTAGACCGTTTCCCATCATATCTTAGTTACTAGTTTAGAGAGAAGAATGTAGCATTTTGGTTCAACAGTGCTCTGGGAAGCCTTTTCAGCTTCAGAACAAGCATCACCACATTAATCAATTTACATGAGAACTGTAGCTGCAGGCAGATTCCAGTGCAATTACTTGTGCCACCTCACATTATTTTAGCTTCACTGTTCCTGAAGAGATTGCTTCCCCAGTATTTAAACATGACTCTTCATGACAGTGACTGGCTTTCTCCTAGGCCGAGCGCTGAACAGAAATATCCAGTGTCTTCCTTAAAATATAGTATTCCTTAAAAATCATTCAAAAATCAAGTTAACATAATGAAACTGACACGAGAGCTTATATAAGTTCTTGCAAAGACATTTCTTGTCCAATGATAACTCACTTCAAAAGATTTATCCATGAATATAGCAGCAATGAAGCAGGGTTCCCAGCACCATCTTAACTCTTTTTTACCTATTGGCTATTTTGGTTACAGTAATATTTTCTGCTTCTCCCTAAAAGTCAATTTCCTGTTTCCTCATAGCTCAGTATTGAAATTGGAAGCAAAATTTCTCATATTCCTGTCTGCACACACAGTTGGCCATCATCTGGACTGTGTGGAATATCGTCGTGGGGATGAGTCAAATCCCCATTGTTTGCAGTCTAATATAAAAAAAATGGCTTGGGGCGCCTGGGGGGCTCAGTCGGTTAAGCGTCTGTCTTCGACTCAGGTCAGGATCTCACGATCTGTGAGTTCAGGCCCCGTGTCAGGCTCTGTGCTGACAGTTCAGAGCCTGGAGCCTGCTTCAGATTCTGTGTCTCCTTCTCTCTCTGCACTTCCCCCACTTGTGCTCTGTCTCTCTCTCTCTCTCTCAAAAATAAATAAAGTGCAAAATAAAAAAATGGCTAAAAATATGTGGTTAAAACATGAAGAAAGTTGTGGTGGAACTTACTCTACTAGATATAAAGACCTATAAAGCTATAGCGAGTAAAATGGTTAGGTGAATGGATGAACAACTGGCTATTGAAAGAGAAGAGGGAGCTGAGAAACAAGTCTACATACACATGGAAAGAAAAATTACTACTGATTAGAAATCATTGAGGAAATGATGACTTCTTTAGTAAGTGGTATAGGGATTATTGAGTATCCAAATGGAAAAATAACATCAGCCCATTACCTCACAATATACAACCCCAAATTTCCAAATGGATTAACAATTTTAAAGCGAAAAGAAAACACTTAAAATTTGTGGAAGAAAGTATTTCTTTGACTTTAGAATAGGGAAGGGTACCTCAGACACAAAATTATAAAACAGAATAAAAAGATTAGTTGTTTAATTTGATTACATTAATATGAAAACTTCTAAACAACAAAAGTAACCATGATGGAAATGAAAAGATAGACTACAAAATATAAAGCCAACAGAGTATAAGAATCTAGAATATTTGAAGAACTTCTACCTATCAATAAAAAACAGAGAAACATCTTAAGCAGAAATTCACAAAGGGCAAGAAGTCATAGAAGAGTGGCACCTGTCTGGCTCATTCGGTACAGCATGTCACTCTTGATCATGAGTTCAACCCCCGCGTTGGGCTTAAAAAAAAAAAAAAAAAAAAGTGCCTTAGTGCCTTCATTTAAGAAAAAGAATTCATAGAAGAAAGATGAATAGCTAATAAATATGTGAAAAGATCCTCACCTTCACTGGTAACCAATGAAATGCAAACAAAAACAATATGAAAAGCATTTATACCTATCAGACTTGAAAAAAATTAAAAAACCTAATACCAAGCCATGTGCTTGTGTATATTCAAAGCTTATTGGTAGATTGTTTGGAAAAGAATTTGACAGTATTTAGTAAAGATGAAGATCCTCATACTCTATGACCCAACAATCCCATTTCTAAGTGTATATCCTGTGGAAACTCCCACACGTGCTCAAGGTAATATGTACCAGAATGACCATAGAAACACTGTAATAGTGAAAAAATTGGAAATAGCCTAAATGAATATCAGTAGAAAATGAAAAAAGAGGGGTGCCTGGCTAGCTCAGTCAGTGGAGCATGCGATTCTTGATTTCAGGGTTGTGAGTTTAGGCCCCATGTTGGGCCTAGAGCTTACTTTAAAAAGTAAAACATAGGGGTCCCTGGGTGGCTCAGTTGGTTAAGCATCTGACTTTGCCCCAGGTCATGATCTCACTGTTTGTGGGTTTGAGCCCCACGTCAGGCTTTGTGTTGACAGCTTAGAGCCTGCTTCAGATTCTGTGTCTCCTTCTCTCTCTGCTCCTCCCCCACTTGTGCTCTGTGTGTGTCTCTCTCTCTCAAAAATAAATAAAAACATTATAAAAAAGTAAAAATACATTAAAAAAGAAAATGGAAAAATATCTTATACTTTGTTGATACAATTTTATTCTGAAAAATTGAGTTTCTGTGTAGATACTAAAATTAATCTGAGTCCCTTACTTACTTTTCTAGGAAAACAACTTGTTTATAAAGGGGAATACTGCTACCTATTATATACATTATATATCAATTATATAGTCAGATAAACAAGAAAAAATTTGTTTTACATTATCAATCAGGTGATAGTTCATTAAATATAACAAAGCTACTGAGCAAAATCAGCCTCCTCTGCAAACATAATTTATAATTTAAAGTGAACAAACACAGTTTTCTACAGCACACATTCTAACAAAATAATTACCTATTAAAATAAAACTTTAAATGTTTTAGGAAAGATGGGGTTCTTTTTGCCATTGTTTCAGTATACAAGCTTAGAGAAGCAATTTTCTGTTGACAACATAGAAAAAATACATAGAGGGGCGCCTGGGTGGCTCAGTCGGTTAAGCGTCCAACTTCGGCTCAGGTCATGATCTCACGGTCCGTGAGTTCAAGCCCCGCGTCGGGCTCTGTGCTGACAGCTCAGAGCCTGGAGCCTGTTTCAGATTCTGTGTCTCCCTCTCTCTCTCACCCTCCCCCATTCATGCTCTGTCTCTGCCTCAAAAATAAATAAACGTTAAAAAAAAATTAAAAAAAAAAAAAAAGAAAAAATACATAGATTTCTTTAATTTTTTGGGAACTGATATGCAAATATAATATTCACCCTTACATTTCTTTCTAAAAACAAGATAATTGTGCTTTTAGGAAGGAACTAGAACTACATATATCAACATGGATCTCAAAGATATAATGTTGAATAGAAAATGCAAGTGACATGTAGTGTATGATACCATATGCTTAAAAAGAAGAAAAACCTTGTTATTCATAGACAGCCGTGTATAAAAGTATAAATATATGCAGGGACATGATGCATACAATTTTAGAAGAGTGGTTACCTCTGAAGAAGGAGAGGAATGAAATAGGGGAAAGACACGTAGGAGAATTTTATATTTTTATTGCTTTATTTCTTTAGTTTATTTTTTAAGTAAGCTCCATGCCCAATGTGGGGCTTGAACTCACAACCCTGAAGTCAAGAGTCACATGCTCTACTGACTGAGCCAGCCAGGCACCCCTGCTTTACTTCTTTAAAAAGATGTAAAATAAAAATGGCAAAGTGTTCTACTTCAAAGCAGGATTGTGGGTAGATGTGTATTCATTATACCATTCTCTATCCTTTTTTGTATGTTTGAAATATTTTGAAATTAAAGTGTTAGATAAAAGCGAGAAAACCTCACTCTTTTATGTTTATGTACTTTATCCTCCTTTTCAAAGGCTGGAATATTAGCTAACTGGCCCTTCTGCAACAGAAAAAAGCATACATCTGGCATTCAACACTACCATGAACTTGGAAGACTAGGTTTTAATATTCTTCAGGACCAAACTGTGTGGCCTTGAACAAATCGTACATTCTCCCTGGACCTTGGTTTCCTAACTTGTTAAATGAGAAGACTGAACTAGAATGTCTTCTAACTTTCCTCTGACTCCCAAGAGTTGAGATCACCGTACCTGTGAGAATGGACGGAAGAATCCTTAATGTCATGAGGGATGTATTCTGAAGCTATATGGCTGCCAGGTGGCTAAAAACTCATAGGCAGGTCCTGTCTTAAAGGCAGACGCTGCATCTGATCCAAGAACTCTGTAATGCTACGGGTCCATGAGTCCTACTGAAAAGTAAGTGCATCATGGACTAAATGTCTGAGGAATTTTGACCATTCCCTGCCCCTCGCCTTACAGTTAATAATTACTGTGTTTTCCTCTGAACTTCTCACAGCTCTTCTTCCATAAACGGTCAGCACAGAGCCCAACACAGGGCTCGAGCCCACAAACCGCGAGATCCTGACCTGAGCCAAAGTCGGATGCTTAACCAACTGAGCCACCCAGGCACCCCTAACTTCTTCTAGTACTTTAAACCTTCCTCAAAGCTAACCACTCACTACACTGACTTCAGTTGTAATTTTAAAGGAGCATGGATATATCTAACATAGAAAAGAAATACAGCAATGAGAATTCATTCAGTTACCATGAGAATGAGATTCTCTACCTCTGGAAATCTTAGGACTTAGTGAAAGTCATAGAATTCTTTTCCGCCTCCAGAAAAGAAATACACAGACTGCGCAAATAAATGGCATTTTCAGGAAGGTGTTTCTGGTTCCCTACTGCATCCTTCACACTTGACAAAGATGAAACCAGCTACGATCTCCCTCAGTCACTACAGACTTGGGAGCAGAGCCGCAGGTAACAGCCAAAGTTCCCTCTATGGCCAGAAAATGCAGAACAGAAGTTGCCCTTTCACCTCCTATAGACTGATGGGACATAGGAGGTCAGAGAGGGTCCCAGTGCGTTCCCAGATACAAGTGATGAATCATGTCTAATTATGATGGATAGGTAGAAGAGTGATAGTCTCCCCCCACGCACCTGCTTTGGGATATTAAAAATTAGACATTGCTTGCTTTTTCTTCCCCCTTTGGCAAGTTTTGATTAAAAATTCCTTTCCTCTGAATGGTTTGAAAATACTTGATTTTCTGCCAGGGATTTTCTTGAAGTAATATCCTGCTTTAGTTTCAGAAATGTAAAATGTGGGTTAGGGATTAAGAAAGATCTCCCTGACTTTAGGACAAATAATTCTTATAAAAGGCCCTGTCTAAAGTAGTCCAAGAAAAGTACAGGCTGTCTTTTATGATTGGTCGAAAAGATTGGACTGAAAACTAAAAATCTGTTGCTTGATTGGATGGTAAAATCTTCCAGCTCCGTTTTGAGGTTGCTCAGCCTGTAGGGCCAAATACCATCCTATGATTCCCTTCTGGGATCTTGTTCCAGGTTCTATGAGTAGCTGAGTGATCAAAGACCAGTGATCAAAGACTGCATCTGCATTTCTCTGCCAAATGGAAATTTAAGAACAAATCTTCTCATTAGCCATAGGTGTTGCAGATTTGAGGCTAGAGTCTTATTTTTTGTGGTCAAGAGGGAATTGAGAATGTGCCATCCTGAACCTGGAAGAGAAGGAAAGGTCCAGACTCTGCAGAGCAGTACCCGGTTATGAATTCCTGCCCGTCATTTCCCTGCCACACAGCAAGAGCCGTTGCTGAATAGAGAGAGAGAGAGAGGCAATTATCCTCAATTTTAGATTTTTCTGAGTAGAAGAAGAAAGCCATAGTGCGTCCTTACTGTACTTTTGGACAGACGAAATGGCAAGAAAACCGAACAGCACTTAATTTTTACCTCTTTTAATGACCACTGGAAAGCTTTACAGCGTCAAAGCTTATTGTCGATACAACCGCTCTAAGCAGCAACTACTTTTATTTGGTGACATCAATTCACTACTTTTGAAGACTCTGAATAACATTTATTAATGGACATGTATGGAACTGCCTACTATGGTACCGGCATTGTACTAGGTGCCTGGACAGACGGAAAAGCTCACATTCTAGTCGGAGAGAAAGACCAACAAGAGGTGCTATCAAATTGTTAGGACACAGAAATGTGAAAGCAGCCGCGGAAGCCTGTAAAAGTGGGAAAGGGAACCGTGGCCACAGAGGGCTCCCGGCAAAGACAGTTCGCTCACCTGAGTTTTTTTTTTTTTTTTTTTTTTAATTTTTTTTTCAACGTTTATTTATTTTTGGGACAGAGAGAGACACAGCATGAACGGGGGAGGGGCAGAGAGAGAGGGAGACACAGAATCGGAAACAGGCTCCAGGCTCTGAGCCATCAGCCCAGAGCCTGACGCGGGGCTCGAACTCCCGGACCGCGAGATCGTGACCTGGCTGAAGTCGGACGCTTAACCGACTGCGCCACCCAGGCGCCCCTCACCTGAGTTTTGACAGATGAGTAGCATTGGCCAGATGAAGAAGTGGGGACTTGGGTCAGTGGGCATTCCAGGTGAAGGGAGAAGTCGAGGTGACCATTCAGAGTCTAAGATGTTTGGGGCCTGTAGGTAATTCCTGTCGACACTGCTACTGTTCATTAGAGTGCATGCCAGAGCACCTGCTGAATGAATTTCAGTGCTACCTGGAGCTCTGACATCTTGGAATCGAATCATAACAATCACAGGGTAGGGGCATTTTCAGACAGGACCATTGCCTTTCTGGTCCTTTTGCACAGTTACTACTATATTCATGGCTAAAGCAGTTCCATGCTTTTACATGAGCTAAACTTTTTTTTTTTTTTTAATGTGGATGTTATGCAATCGGAACACCAATACCTACGGGCGACTCTGATTGCCATTAGTCTGATTGCCATTTTATTGACTTCTGTCTCAGTGAAGCCATCTGGATTGCATTGTACTGCTTTTCAGTCAGAAATAGTTTCCCTTCTTTCTAAAGCAATAAAACATTGTGACAGTTATGACATTCTTGGGCATTTTCTTGACTCAAAAGAGACAAATATATAATAAGGCATTTTGTTAGACTTTTTGAATACAAATCTTCATTTTTTCAGGGAGAATCATACATATATCTATAGCCTAACCATTAAATTCTAAATGTGACCCACTTAAGAAGTAATTTTTAAAAAAATCATTATTTAAAGCATGTTTCCTGGGGCGCCTGGGTGGCTCAGTCGGTTAAGCGGCCGACTTCGGCTCAGGTCATGATCTTGCAGTCCGTGAGTTCAAGCCCCACGTCAGGCTCTGTGCTGACAGCTCAGAGCCTGGAGCCTGTTTCAGATTCTGTGTCTCCCTCTCTCTGACCCTCCCCCGTTCATGCTCTGTCTCTCTCTGTCTCAAAAATAAGTAAACATAAAAAAAAAAAATTTTTAAAAAAGCATGATCCCCTTCCGACCGCCGCCCCCCCCCCCCCGCCCCTGCAGAAAATCCCCCTAAACTCTAAGCAAGGTTACAACTGTGTTTCTGGACCACACAAAGTTATCACCTCTGTTTCAGAAACCTGGCATATGCTATGTCTAGAACCATCTCTGTCTAATGCTGCAAGGGCGCTCTCTTGGACGGGAGTCATAGCTCCAGGAGGCACACGTGAGCAGGGAGGGTCAGTTAGATCTCTGAGGGATGACAGAGCACTCTCACTTTTGACTTTCTAAAATGAGTGAGTGACATGGTTTCCTTTTACGTGTAAATCGTGTGCAGCACATTCATCACTGACTTCCAGACCTTGCCTGCCCTTGCCATTAGCCTCTGGGGCCTTTGCCTTCCTGCCAGGACAGCTGTTGTGGGCTGAAACCATGATAGCACCACAGGCCAAAAGTCTGTCTACGCTCCCACTCATATGTTCATTCTTTCGTTCACTCATCATCCGTAAGTAGTTATGGCATATCTACTACATGTCAGGCACTGCTCTAAGCAGACACTAGGACAGACAAAAAGCTATATCTTCAAGAGGCTTATGCCCTTTTTTTTTGTTTTAGGTTTATTTATTTATTTTTGAGAGAGAGAGAGAGACAGAGAGACAGAGAGAGAGACTGAGACAGCACACATGCTCTAACGAGCAGCAGAGGGACAGAGAGAGAGGGAGAGACAGAATCCCAAGCAGGCTCTGCGCTGTCAGCACAGAGCCTGACTCGGGGTTCGATCCCACAAACCGTGAGATCCTGACCTGAGCCCAAATCAAGAGACGCTTAACTGATGGAGCCACCCAGGCACCCCAAGAGGCTTATTATATTCTAAGATGTATTTCTGTTAGCCCTGGTGCCCTGCTCAGTTTCTGTGACTACTGATATGGGTCCCTGTGGATGTGGCTGGGGCTCAGTATTTCTTCCAGGCACTTTGCTCCAGCGTCCCTCTTAGAAGTGGCCTCCTCAGCACAGTTCTTCCAATTCGTCACAAGCTGACATTTGCTGCGAGGCATTTGAACAGTATCTAGGGAGGGAGAAATTCCAGCCTGAACTACACTGGACCCCAAGTGAACATCTGCCTCCAAAGATTCAGGTCCTGCAGAAAGGTCTGCATCTTCAGTCCAGACTGTCCCTCCCATCTAGTAAATTTCCTCTCAAGGATTTTCCTCTCCCATTTTAACGATCTGATAGTCATTTTAACTATCTGATTCCTATCAGACTCCTCACAGCCCTCTTTGCCATCACGCATGTACTAATACGTGATCTAATATAGATCCTTAAAAGAAAGGATCTATATCCCAATTTCTAATCTCACGAAAGTTTTTTCCTACCATCCCTAGAGAAATTTGTAGATGCAAATAAAAATGAGAAGGGAATACCATTCAGCTTCATTAGATTGGGTCCAAGCTCAAACGCCAGTGGATGTTACTTCTTTTTATCTAAATGGCTAAGCCCCAGGTCTTTGTCGAGCTAAAAGAAAAATGCTCTGTTATATATGAAATACAGTAAACACTGTGCTTAAGTTAACTTTAAAAAAGCTATCTGAGGGGTGCCTGGGTGGCTCAATCGGTTAAGCATCCGACTTTGGCTCAGGTCATGATCTCACACATGGTTCATGGGTTGGAGTCCCACATCCAGCTCTGTGCTGACAGCTCAGAGCCTGGAGCCTGCTTCGGATTCTGTGTCTCCCTCTCTCTCCTACCTCCAGTGCTCACACTATGTGTCTCTCTCTCTCTCTCAAGAATACATAAACATTAAAAAAATTTTTTTAAATTATCTGAGTATTTTCTGGCTTTTTAAGTTAAGCTTTTCCCAGTTTTTATTATAAAAGTAATATATAATCACTTTTAAAAAATAAACATAAAAATATAAGCCATATTCTACTACCCTAAAGGTCATGATTAATCATTATATATACCATTAGATATATTATATAACTATAATTTCATTGCATTTCATGCATTTTAACTCCCTATCTCTTAAAAATTAGTTGTCAGTTTAATTTTTAATTATTGCTCCAAAATCATAAGACAGAGTATAAAACAGTTCCCAGTTTTCCCCTACAATAGCATTTCTGAGATTTAATCACTGCTAATAGTGACTCTAGACATTTGTCTGCATACATAAGCTTATATTTTTAATCTTTTTGAATCTATGGGGTTTTCTGTTGTTTGATTCATAAAATGTTACACTTCTTTCTTCCCAACAATTTTTGAGGCGTATTTTACATATCGTGTAATTCATTCCTTTCAAGTGTACAATTCAATGATTTTTTGTACATTTATTTTACTATTTTACATATGTGACCATTACCATATATCAGTTTAGAACATTTTCGCCACTTGGTAAGATCCCTCATGCATGTTCATTGTCAACCCCCATTCCCCTGAGTTCCACCTGGGCAACTACTAATCTACATTCTGTCCTTAGAGCTTTGCCTTCTCTGGACATTTCATATAAATGGAATCATGCACTATGTGGTCTCTTCTATTTTCTTTCACTCACTATATATATATATATATATATATGTTTTAGAAAGTGGAGAAAAAACACTTATGGATTCTTTAATGAGTTTTATCTGAAAATGCTCTCTCATAACTAAAAAATACAAAAGAAGTTTGATATACTGCTAATGTTAGGGCAAGAACTAACACCAATTATCGGCCATCAGGAATCCATGAAGATACCTAATTTTTTGACATTCTACTCTTCCCCCTAGTGGCCAAGATGAAAAAAGGATATTGTGTTAGTCGGAACACATCCTAGATTCTTCAGATGCTCCTAAGTGAGAGGCATTACATTTGGGAATTTCATGTAAGAAATATTATTTTTTTGTTTATTGGAGGTCTTTTATAAATCAAATTTCTTAGGAGACATAATTTTTCATTCTCTGCAGCTTTTCCCACCATCAGGTCTACCAGCTTCCCTATGTGGAGGGATTTACTATTGCTATTAAGAGCTCAAAGTGTGGAGCCCAATAGCACAAGCTCAAATCTCAGCCCTTCCACTTGGTAGTCATAGGATCTGGGGGCAAGTTACCCACTCAGTGGCTGAGTTTCTTCTGTAAGATGAGGATGATAATAATATTTGTCTCAGTTGTTGTAAGGATTAAGTGAATTATGATCATGGAACTCCTTTAAACAGTCCTGGGATATAGTAAGAGTTGAATAAATCTTGAGTATCTCCTTTCCAATATTTTCTGCCTTCTTTCCTACTAAAATAAGTACCCACACCAGCCCTCCCCATGTTCTGCTGTTATCCCCACCTTTCTTCCCAAAGATTCTGCCTTGTTAATTTCTTCATCTTTCACCTCTGGTAGCTTTCTCTTCTTTACCATCATCTTACTTCCTTTCATCTCCATGATTGCCTCTCTAGTTAAAGACACCATGGTGCACTGGTCCTGAGGGAGACTTGTGCTGCAGCTTTCTGATCAGCCGCCCCACTTCTCCCTCTGCAGCATACTGTCATCACTCAGCAACCAGAATTTATTTATTTAATGTTTTGTGGGAGTGGGCAATCTGAATGCTGTATGCGATGAGTGCTGAAAGACTTTCTACTCAAAAACAGCTCCCCTGCAGCCAACTACTGATGCTCCATAGTCCTTGCTTTTCCAGATTCAACCCTGTAACCATGGACTTCCCAGTTTTGGAGATAGTTTTGACCAAGGCAGGCAATATATCTAGAGCTCCTTTTCACCTACAGGTGGTCTGGGCTTAATTCTGTTATCAGCCCTACGCTTCTGCCACTTCCACACTTCTGGGTGAATTCTAGTGCTCTACTATCTACATTCTAAGCTGCCCCTTTCCCAATCACTCGCTGTGCCTGCCTAGGATACATGTGCCTAATCTTTTGCTACAGTATCTGCTTTAGACACTGAGATCCTCTGTCAGAAGTGGGATTTTTCCTTAATACTAACCGACTAGATTGGGACACTACTTTGCTTGGGTCTTGCCATTTTTCTTTTCAAGGGGTTGGGCTGGGCCTCTGTTCCCTATAGCTTATCTCGGGTCCTGCTGGAGTCTAGATGGACCACCAACACTACCACTCACCTCACTGAATAACAGCTCCCCACCAAGAGACTCCTGCCTCAGACATGCCCCACCTGCCAGGATAGAATTCCTTTGATATTGGGGGGGGGGTTGGTTAAGTCCCCTCAATTCTTATGTGTATGATTGGCCAAGTTCCAGGTAGCAGATTTTGTTTCTTTTGCCACAAAAGCAAGAAGTCTATTCTCTCAGAGCTGTCAGTCCAAAAGCACCCCTTGTGATAAACTGACAGAGACAGGCTTCATCCCTCCATAACTTACCCCAACAGAGCTATAGGTTTCCTAGGCCATCATGGAAGCAGGGAAGGAATGCAAGCGTAGGCCCACGTGCCATATGTTGACATATGTATAGATTATAAATCCAGCAGAAAAACTGTTTAATAAAATCTATTTTATCCTCCTGCCTTGAAAAATATCCTTTCAGAGTGAGTGATAAAATAGGTGTAAAACTACGTTGTTGTTGTTTTTTTCAACGTTTATTTATTTTTGGGACAGAGAGAGACAGAGCATGAACGGGGGAGGGGCAGAGAGAGAGGGAGACACAGAATCGGAAACAGGCTCCAGGCTCTGAGCCATCAGCCCAGAGCCCGACGCGGGGCTCGAACTCACGGACCGCGAGATCGTGACCTGGCTGAAGTCGGACGCTTAACCGACTGCGCCACCCAGGCGCCCCTGTTGTTTTTTTTTTTTTTTTTAAGAATTTATTTTTAAGTCATCTCTACACCCAGTGTGGGGCTTGAACTCATAATCCCGAGGTCAAGAGTTGCATGTTCTACCCACCGAGCCAGCCAGGTGGCCCTGTGATTTTTAATATGGCTAAAATTAGACAAAATATTATAAAGGTGAGTGAATTTAATTATTATTGCACATCTGGGTGCTTTTTTTTTTTTTCCTCTTTGGACTTTCTTTTATTATGCTAAAACAGTGGTGCTTTTGGATTTACATTATTGCACTCTCCAATACAGTAAGTACGGGGCACGTCAAAGTGTGCAGTATACCTTCTTCATACATGTACAGCATTTTATACTGTGAGTATAAAATAAAGGCAATCGTAATTCATAAATTTTTATATATTTATTTCTCTGCTCTTCGTTTCAGCAAATCACTAATTAGTACTGTTGTAATCAAGATTTTCACAAACTTTGTGATAATAATAGCTCTGATCTAAAAGATTAAAAAATGAAATGTAACCGCATTCACAATATACAAAATTTGAGTGTTTTAATAAAAAAATGTGAAGTAGAATAAATGCAAAAATCAAATTTAATTATTTGTTTATATATTCCCCCAAAGTGTTTTTTCTTGTAAAATATCTTAAATTATCTATTAAGGCAGAAAAACAAAACACAAATTATAATGAATGAATATTACATTTTAAAATTTAAATCATTTTTATAAGCTAAAGTGTTTATTTTACCTAAAAAAATTAATTAAGTGGTATTAAATATTTCTATAAAAATAAAACAATAGTAGTCCCCTCTTACCCATGGGGGATATGTTCCAAGACCCCCAAGCGGATGTCTGAAACCACGGGTAGTCCCAAACCCTATTTATACTATGTTTTTTCCTTTACATACATACTTATGATAAAGTTTAATTTATAAATTAAGCACAGTAAGAGATTAACAACAATAATAATAAAACTCAACAATGATAACAACATGCTGTAATAAAAGTTATGAGAATGTGGTCTCTCTCTCTCAAAATATTTAATTGTACTGCACTCACCCTTCTTGTGATGACGTGAGATGATTAAATGCCTACGTGAGGAGATGAAGTGAGGTACACGACAGGGACACTGTGACGTAGCATTAGGCAACTATTGGCCTTCTGAGGATATATCGGGAGGATCTTCTACTTCCAGACCATAGTTAACCGCAGGTAACAAATCAGGGAAAGTGAAATCGTGAGTAATGGAGGGCTACTGTATTCATATTTTTTAAAAAGTTTATTTATTTATTTTGAGAGACAGAGCACGCCAGAGGGGAAAGAGAGAATCCCAAGCAGGCTTTGTGCTGTCAGCCCAGAGCCTGATGCAGGGCTTAGTCTCAAGAACCATGAGATGATGACCTGAACCGAAATTGAGAGTCGGATGTTGAACCGACTGAGCCACCCAGGTTCCTCTTACGGTTAAACATCTATCTCTCCATATAAAAAATTGGTGTCATGCTTGACATATGTATCTAAACCTATGAAGTAGTCAGGCTGTAAGATAGCCTCCAGGCTGTAAGATAGCCTCATCTCCCGGCATTCATACCATTTTGCAGTCTATTTCCACATTGAATAAGGGTTCGTCTATACGACCAATAGGATGTGATTGAAAAGATGCTGCATCTTTTCACACAATCTGCTTTGCTTTTCCGTGTAAAAGTTGTCCAGCACTGCCTGTGATGAGATAGGTAAGTTCAATTCCAGGATGACATATTAGGTAACTCCTTGGCTGACATGCCTCAGCCATTTCTTTCAAATGCTTTTAATGGCAATAAAGGTGATATTTTTGCTCTCCTTCTGCTTTACGCTTTCATCTCTCTCCCAGTGGCCTCCACATTTGGGCAGGGAACAGAGGTATCATTCATTGGGCCCTCTAAATTCTGACATGCGGGGTGGATGAGGTTCACAGAGGAGTACAGTCTGGGAATTGTGTTCCTCTACATAGCGTTTGCCCAAATGTAGGCACAACTTTCATCTAATTCTTCATAGCACAACTTAAGCTTTTACTGGAGGCACCTGGAGGGAGTACAACGCAGAAAATAACTCAGAATTACAGCTGGGTCCCAGATCTGCCCTGGGGTCCCTGGCTACATTAGCTCTCTGTTTGGTTCCCACACTATTGTAATTAATCTGGGATAGCTTGCTCTGTCCTCACCAAACCTGCTTAAACCACTGTGATCTCCACATCTCAGCCTCAGAATCCAGGCCCAACAATCCCCACCCCCTGCTAAGTCCCAAAGAGAAGAGGAAGACCTTCTCTCCTCTGAGCCACAGTCCATCTCTCTAAATCCTCTCCTTTTTTTCTGTCCCTGAACCAACTTTTTCCCAAGCTTAGTGACAGCACGAACATAGTTTTCTTTCAGAGAAAAATTCATCCCATGTAGAGGTGTGAATTCTGATCTTTGGTTTTTACAGTGCAGCACAAAAGTACATTTTCTCAAAATCTGGCTTATAATAATATTATGGGTGGTAAACCAATTGATCACACAGTTCACAGTTCGCTGTATCAAACCTAGGCTACTTCTTTCCGCAGCCTTTCCTTCTGCCTGAAGAGAAGATAAGACCTGACTATCTTTTCTGCACTTGTCCGCCTCTGAATTCTGCATCTCCAAGCAGCTACTCCAAAACAACACGCAGGACTCCTCGGAAACATGGGAGAATTCGGTTGCCGAATCTTCTGAGAAAATTTAGCAGACAATTAGTGAATTGTGGCCTAACGTCATTATTTTGCAGATGTGAGTAGGGTCCCCTGGGAAGCAGATATTGAGACTGAGATCTACTGGTGAGTAAAGATAAAGGGGGGAGGATGCAGGATAGGCGGAGAGAGCCTTAGGCCTAAGAAGATCTGATCAAGTCTCAGCTGACCCTCCCAGAGCCAACCGCTTGGTGAGGAGTCCCGCTTTGGGCAGAAATGATCAGTCCTAGTGACATTGCCATATGCACCCATTGGCTGGGGCTGCCTAGGAAGCGTGTGGCTAGGCGAAAAATTCCCTGAGGCTGAACAGCAAGTTCTTCCTTGAGAGGAGATCCAAGCATGGAGCCTCTTTGGCTTCTACAGCAGGGAACCTTCTGTTTGTCAGCTGATTTTCCATCCCAGTACAGGACCAAGTGAACCCTTGAAAATGTTTTTGCTTATCACTTTAGCAAGATCATTATCTAACTATTCTCTTTCTCTTTTACTTCTTTCCATCACTCCTGCCAGCACCCCATCCCAAGCCGTTGTTTCTTGCTAGGACTATTACAATCTCTACTGGTCTGCCCATATTTCCATACCCACTCCTGTGCCTTCCAGACTGCTCTTCCCAATGCAGTCAGAGTCGTTTTTCAAATGCAAGTCTAATTAAACGCCAACTAGCTTAGCATTACTTTTTTTTTTTTTTTTTTTGCACAAGTGACAACCTGGACTTTTTCTAAGTTTATTTATTTTGAGAGAGAGAGAGAGAGAGAGAGAGAGAATGTGCGAGTGGGGGAGGGGGCAAAGAGACGAAGACAGAGAGAATCTCAAGCAAACTCTGAACTATCAAAGTGGAGCTCAACGGCGGGCGGAGGTGGGGGGGGTGTCAAACCCGCAAACCGTGAGGTCATGACCTGAGCCAAAATCAAGAGTCAAACTCTCAACAGACTGAGCCACCCAGGCACCCCTAGCTTAGCATTTACTCTTAAATGCCATCTTCAAGTTCCTGAGGGTCACCCCATCTATCTCTTCAGCCTAACTTTATACCTTTTGTTCACTGTGCTTTCTATTCCTAGAAGGGGTGCCTGTGTGGCTCAGTTGGTTATTAAGCATCTGACTTTGGCTCAGGTCATGATTTCATGGTTTGTGAGTTTGAGCCTCACATCAGGGTCTGCACTGAGAGTGCAGTGCCTGCTTGGGATTCTCTCTCTCTCCTTCTCTCTCTATGCCCTTTCCCTACTGGCAATTTTTCTCTCTCTCTCTCAAAATAAATACATAAACTTAAACAAAAATGTGTCTTGCTTTTTTTCTTTCACAAGGCTTTTGTCTGTGCAAGTCCCTCTGCCTGGGATGCATCTTTTTTTTTTATGTCAGAAATACAGCATGATGCAGTTTGGTGTTTATTTTTTTCCCGATTCAACATACTCTAAATGTCTTTATTTTATTTTATTTAAAAAAATTTTTTTAATGTTTATTCATTTTTGAGAGAGACAGAGTGTGAGCAGGGAAGGGGCAGAGAGAGGGAGGCACAGAATCAGAAGCAAGCTCTAGGCTCTGAGCTGTCAGCACAGAGCCCAACGTGGGGCTCGAACTCACAAATTGTGAGACCATGACCTGAGCCAAAGCCAGATGCTCAACCAACTGAGCCATTCAGGTGCCCCTAAATGTCTTTTTTTTTAATTGAGCAAAATGTAGGTAAAATACAGTGTTTTTATGAAAATAAAATTAAATATATATAAAGAGTATAAATAGGCACGTAAAGAATGAAGAAGGATGTTACCACACAAGTTGAATACAATTATTGCTTTTGAAGAGATACTATATTAATTATTTTAAATTATTTTGCAGACTACACTAAAGAATAAGTTTGCACCCATCACTCTAGTGGAACCATGAAAGAATTGGGTGATGCTCTGTGAATAAAAAAAAGCAGAATACAAATTGATAAATCTAGAACTTCCATTTCTGGCTGTACAGTCAACCAGATAACCTGAAAAACTTCTTGCCATAGAATATCTAGACATATTGGGTAACATATAATAAATGATCTTTCTTTGAGAGAGAGAGAGAGAGAGAGAGAGAGCATGTGAGCAGGGGTCTGGGGCAGAGGGAGAGAATCTTTTTTTTTTAAGTTTATTTATTTATTTTGAGAGAGAGAGAGAAAGAGAGAGTGTGTACACCCACACATGGGAGGGGCAGAGAAAGAGGGAGAAAGAGAATCCCAAGCCAGCTCCACACTGTCAGCACAGAGCTCAACGTGGGGCTCGAACTCACAAACCAGGAGATCATGACCTGAGCTGAAACCAAGAGTCATATGCTTAGCTGACTGAGCCACCCAGGCGCCTGAAATAGAAAGAATCCTAAGTAGGCTCCACCCTCAGAGCAGAGCCCCACATGGGGCTCCTTCCCACCACCCTGGGATCATGACCTGAGCCAAAATTGAGTCGGATGCTCAACTAACTGAGCCACCCAGGCACCCCTACGTGTTCTTTTAAATGCATAGCTGAGCTTGTATACAAGTAAGAAATATCTCTAAGGGAAAGAGAGAGAGAGGGAGAACTGGAAGGGGGAGAGAGAAGATGTTAGCGATTGCTAAAAATAGGTGAGGTGTTTACAGGTGTTCTTCAAATGATTTTTTTTCACTTTTCTGTGTGCTTGAAATTTTTCAAGTTAAAAAATGTAAAGTAAGACAATAGCAAAAATAACAAATTATACCCCAAATTCTGAACACAATATCACATGGGACAAGAGAGAGAATGAGGGGTGGTCAAAATTAAAGCACTTCAAGCTCCTTGTATTCTCTAGGAGGGTAGAGATAACTACTTTCTATAGATGTAAATAGAGAATAGAGAAGTGCATATTTTCAATTTCTTCTAACCATGACTTCATAATCTTTAATATGTTGCTTATCCCAAAGACATCAGACAAGCTCATTTAAATATTTTTAAAGGTAGTGAAATATATGTACAAGGACATTGATCTCAGCATTGTTTATTTTTTTCTTGTTTTTGGAAGTTTACTTATTTTTGGGGGGGGGGCATGGGCACGAGGGAGGGGCAGAGAAAGAGAGACAGAGATAATCCTAAACAGGGTCCACACTGCCAGTGCAGAGCCTGACTGGAGGCTGGATCTCATGAACTATGAGATCATGACCTGAACTGAAATCAAGAGTTGGACGTTTAACCGACGGAGCCACCCAGGCACCCCTCTTTTTGTTTTCATTTTTATTTTTTAGAAACAAAGAATCAGGCTTTATTTTTGTTATGGTAGCTTCACAAATTGGAAATGACCGACTTGAGAATAGGCTAAGTGGACTATGATATATATATGTTCAGAGTAATACTCTGCAATCACAAATAATGATGATGTTACTCCATATTTACTGACTTGAAAAGATTTCATGCTTATGGTTGAATAAAATAGGTCACAGAATACATGTACGAGCTTACTTACATAAAATTATTTTATATATATCTATAATTATTGTTAGGGTCGGGCGTAAGGCAGGGTAAAGATAGGAGTCAGAGGCTAAAAAATTTTAGCAGTCAAAGGCTTTATTTGGGAACTAAGGTCAAGACACTTTTTTGACCTTGGGCAAGGTCATTGTGACTTTGACACAATATTTGACCTTGGGCGAGGTTCCGTGACTTAGGGGGGAGAGAGAGAAAGGAGTCAGGGAAGTCGCACCCAGGTGTGGTGGGGTGGGGTTTTTAAGCTGCAGTGGTTCCAGGTTAAGGTCCCAGTGGGTTTTTTCCGCATCAGGTCGTGCTGTCGCTCAGTGATTGGTTGACCTCTACTAGGGGCTTTTCGTTGGGTTGCGCTGGCAAGATGGCCATCCCCTCTACTGTGGTTCCAAGGACATCCTAACAATTATGACATTGGTAGTCTCCATAAATTTCTACATGATTTTCTTACTTTGTAATTTACACTTTCCCGTGTTTGGATATGTTACAATGGGCATGCGTTATTAAAAAAAGAAAAGAAAAGCGGTAAAGGTGTACTTAAATGTAAATAATAAAATAAGTTCCAAGTACTTTTGCTCTTCCGTTTCCACCTGGGCTCTGTCCATTAGGAAAGAAGTCTGAAATCATTGTATCCAGGCATGAGGAGAAGTGAGCAAAAACTAGAGCACAGCCACTTCCTCCTCTCTTACCTGCTTTCTGCAGTCTGTTAGAGGACTTCAGTACACACAGAAAAGTCTCTTGTGCTGTCTGGAAGGTAGGAATAGATACCCCACTCCTGACGGGCAAGGAGGTCTACACGGCGGGGGGGGGGGGGGGGGTCATCATTTCCCTGATCAATTTGAATGAAAACAGGACTCTTGAAGGCTCAGCTGCCACTAGGGATTAGAAAAGCAGCTGTGATCAAATATGTACCCTAAGGCTGTGGAACTCAATATCAAAGAATTCTTCTCAATCCCTTCACTCAGGATGACCCCTCCCTTCACATTCTTTCAATATTTCACCCAAATCATCTACCAGAATACTTTTTAGTTCCTTCTCAGCAATTCATTCCCATTTTTCCTAAAGCTTACACCTAGGCACTGCTTCCATTGGGGTTTTAGCAAAGTATGTAAGTGCACATGTGAGCTTTCCCTCAGTTTTGAGGTATGGGTGCTTCCTAGGCTCAAGGATGCATCAAGGTTTGTTGTGGGTGTTATGGAGCCGGCAGCAAGAAAATGAACCTGAGAGTCTATGAAGCATTTAATAATGAAATGTACATCCTGACCTAAGCCCCTTAGTCGAACCTCCTATTTGGGTAGCGATGAATGTTTGTCCAACTCTGAAGGTCCAAAAGTTCCATTTTCAAAATAGTCGGGGTTTGTAAATGTAAAACTCTTGGGCAGAATGTAGGGTAGGCATTCGTCAGCACAGAGAACGGAAGTATAAATTTGTGCAATCTATCTGAAAGATAGGTCAACAAAAGGTATTGCTACAGACTGAATTGTGCTCCCCCCTCCCCCAAATTAATACATTAAAGCCCTAACCCCAATCTGACTATACTTGGAGATAGGACCTTTAGGGAAGTAACTGAAGTTAAATGAGGTCATAAGGGTGGGGCCCTAATCCCTCCCACAAAGCTAGTTTCCTTATAAGAAGAGGAAGAGACACCAGAACTCTCCCTCTGTCTCCACATGAGCACAAAGGAAAGGCCATGTGAGGAGACAGGTAGAAGGTGGCTATTTACAAGCCAGGAAGTGACCTTTCATCAGAAAGCAAATTTGCTTGCATTTTGATTATGGACTTCAAACCTCCAGAATGTTCTGTTGTTTAAGCCACTCAGTCTATACTATTTAGTTATGGGGGCATGAACAGACTAAACAGATACCAAAACTTTAAAGAGGTTTATTGTACTGCATAATCACATTTATCATTTTAACCATTTTTAGGTGTATAATTTACTGGCATGAAGGTACATTCACTATGTTGTACAATTGAGATTGCAAATAAGAGAAATTTATTTTTGAAACAGTATGTTAGTTACATTTTCAACAAATATGCTCAATGTGTTGTTTTCAACTTTAAGGCACTTTTCAAGTACATTTAAAGCAATGGATCCGAATGTCAATCTGAACAAACTAAATATGCTGTTTTACCTATGTTTCCAAGGCTGTGGACATTATACTGCCAGAGGCAGGCAGATGGGTAGATAGGGGTAAACAGAAGTTTTGTAGTCTTGGCTCAAACCCTAGTGAATATTTGACCTTGGGCACATTAGTTAGCCACTTACTATTCTATTATTGTTTGACTAGTCTTTCTTCCTACATCCCAATGACCTCTAGAGAGGTTTAGTCTCTTCTCTACCCCAGTAAATATAGTTTTAGAAGTGGTTGCAACGAACTCGCCTACACGGTAAAATTTGAAGGACTGTCCATCTGAATCATCTTCCCTAATGGCCTGCTGTGTTACTTCAAATTCCAATTTGACACTACTGCTTTGCAGAGCTGGCCTCAGCAGGGCAACCCATGCAGATAACAGAGGTCCTCACACTTAGAAGGGCCCTGTGCTTGGTTTAATGTTCTGCTGTTGCTGGCTTGAAATTCTTTTCGAACAAGAAGCCCTGTTTTCATTTTGCACTGGGCCCCGTAAATTATGTAGCAAGTTAATGCTGTCCTGCTCCTTTGGGTGAAAGCATTGTCTGGAGAAGGGCCTTATTTTATGAGCAAATAATTTACTTGAAAAGCATGCCATATTAACACCAGTGAACGCCATTTGTTCATATTAATTAACGTGTTAATTAACTGATTAAAGAGAGCCGATATCTGAAAAAACACTGACCCTCCAAGTTTTGATGTGAAGAAACAGCTTGAGTAGGTCTGGAGCATGAATACTGCCTGCACAGGGTACCCTCAGGGCCTTTGAGAGGGTGAGTGACAGGGGGAAATGAAGGCACCAGACACTAGAGGACCTGATGTATTTTTTTTTTTTTAATGACAATACAAATAAATGAGTGAATAAATGAATAAATGGATGAATGAGCTCTGAGGGAAAGAATGGAGGAGACATATAACTGAAGTACATGTATACACATACACATATATATTCTATAAGGCGTAGACTTACACACTTGGGCCTCTACCCTAGAGGAGGAGACTGAATGTTGCTTCCTATCTGAGCTAGTGTGCCTTGGGGTCCGCGCTGAGGTGAAACTAAGCCTGCCGTCCCAGTCACAGAGAACTGGTTTGAGGAAGCCGAAGGCAACAACAGAAGGCCTGACGTGGGCTAGCTGCCCCTCAGGGTGTCTGGCTAGCACTTTGCCCCAGGATAATGCTCCACAATAAAGGGCAATAAACTGTCTTAAATAAAATATCTCTTTGGAAAACATAAATGCCAGATACACCGAACAGAAGGTAAATCATTTTACCACGATTGCTGCTGTGAATAAATGTTCTGGTTCCTATCGTTTCTTTCACACAGTCTTCTGAAGTATGAGCAACCGGATGAGGCAATTTTTAGAACGAATTTTCTTTCTTGGAGCCCCAGGTTCCTACCCATCCTATCATTGAAATTGGTGTGTGTGTGTATATGTGTGTGTGTGTGTGTTCCTTTGATCTTAAACAAGCTAATTCAGAACATAATATTAATGTGACAAAAATATTACGCAGACCAAGTGAAAACAACCCGAATGTCCACCAACTGATGAATGGATAAACAAAATGTGGCCCATACACAGAGTAGAATATTATTCAACCTTAAAAGGAAAGGAAACCTTGTCACATGATACAACACAGATGAAACATAAGGACATTATGTTAAATGAAATAAGCTAGTCACAAAAAGACCAATACTGTATGATTTTGCTTTTATGAAGTATTTAGAGTAGCTAAATCCATAGAAACAGAGTAGAGTGGTGGTTGTCAGGGCTGGGGAAAAACAGGGGGTTGTTTAATGGATATAGATTTTCAGTTTTGCATATTGAAAAATTCTGGAGATCTGTGCCTAACAATGTGAATGCACTTACTGCTACTGAACTGTACGCTTAAAAATAGTTAAGATGAGGGGCGCCTGGGTGGCGCAGTCGGTTAAGCGTCCGACTTCAGCCAGGTCACGATCTCGCGGTCCGTGAGTTCGAGCCCCGCGTCGGGCTCTGGGCTGATGGCTCAGAGCCTGGAGCCTGTTTCTGATTCTGTGTCTCCCTCTCTCTCTGCCCCTCCCCCGTTCATGCTCTGTCTCTCTCTGTCCCAAAAATAAATAAAAGTTGAAAAAAAAAAATAGTTAAGATGATGAATTTACAATTTTTTTTTTTAAATGTTTATTTACTTTTAGGAGAGAGACAGAATGTGAGCGGGGGAAGGGCAGAGAGAGAGGGAGACACGGAATCCAAAGCAGGTTCCAGGCTCTGAGCTGACAGCACAGAGCCGATTGTGGAGCTCGAACCCACAGACTGCGAGATCATCACTCGAGCCGAAGTCGAATGCTTAACCGACTGAGCCACCTAGGCACCCCAAGGTGGTAAATTTCATATTTTGTATTTATTACTACAATTTTAAAAATTAAAAATTATACTAAGAAATATCTTACAGGGCCGCCTGGGTGGCTCAGTCAGTTAAGCGTCTGACTCCTGGTTTCTGCTCAGGTCATAATCTCACGGTTCGTGAGTTTGAGCCCTGCATGGGCTCTGCTCTAACAGCACGGAGCCTGACTGAGATTTTCTTTGTTTCTCTCTCTCTGCCCCTCTGCTCTCTCTGTCTCTCAAAATAAATAAACTTAAAAAAAGAAAAGAAAAAGAAAGAAAAATCTTACATACACCACTCAAATCGGGGACCATGTGATTCACTATCACTGAAAATTTTCTCCTTAAACATCTGTCATGATGGTTGATAAGGTCTGTCTAAGCCACTTAGGACAGTTATACTGCTGCTAAACTTTTATAACAACAGAACCCTTTTACTAAACAAAACAACAAATTGGGTTCCCAAATGGTTTCATTTTTTAATATAATTATTTTTTATTTTTATTTTAATATTATTTTTTAATATAATTTATTGTCAAATCGGCTAACATACAGCGTGTACTGTGTGCTTTTGGTTTTGGGGGTAGATTCCCGTGGTTCATCACTACATACAACACCCAGTGCTCATCTCAACAAGTGCCCTCCTCAATGCCCATCACCCATTTTCCCCTTTCTCCTACCCCCCACCTCCATCATCCCTCAGTTTGTTCTCTTTATTTAAGTGCCAAATGGTTTCATTTTCAAATCCAAAAGGGATTATCTAATTTTAATTTGGTTAGCCACATCTTTGGTTTTATAGGTTAAAAAGCATTTTTATATGTTAGCTCATTTGATCCTCGCAAGAACACAGATGAGAAAACTAGGACGTAGAAGAGTATTATGTGACTGTTAATGAATCACACATCCAGTTAGCAGCAGATATGAGTATTGAAACTTAGATTTAAGAAAAAAAAAGAAACTTGGATAGATCCCCTAACTCCCAGGAGAGAGCTCTACCACTGTGAAAGTGATAAATATAGCACATACAGGTTAACATTCATTTTAGCAACCTTAAAGTTTATATTTTGGCAAAAATCACAGTTTCATGAGGAAGCAAATTTATTTCATAACCATGAGAATCATACCTCTGAGAATTATCACTTTTTTGGACCATGAGATATAACCAAGCCATGTGGTTCCATGCCTAGCAATATGATTTAATTGGGGTCAAGGTCAAGGTCACTTTTCAAATGCAAACCTTCTTAAAATGATGGCTAGTTTACTCTTACTTCTTGTAGTGCAGAACTTGTAGTTCTGGAAGTCTGGGTCACCAGGGACAGGAATGAAGTCAAGGGTCATGCTGGGGAAAGAATCCTGGGTGGCCATTCAGAGTGTGGCCTCTATGGTACTTCTGTTTTCTACCCTATGATTGTCTCTGTCCCAAATGCTTCTAAAGTGGTATTTTCCTCATTGTCATCAGTTATAATCTGATTAGAATGGAGAATGTTATCCTCTGTCCCCTTCTGCCTCTCCAGTAGGTAAAGGAGAAGGCCATGGCACTGTTATCAAGGACATAGAACAAATTTAAACAAACATTCTCTTTTGTCAAGACAATTTAAAAACATTTCAACACTAGTGTAATGAAATAGGTAATAAGCCCTGTCTAACAAGAAAGCAAGTAAACTTGGTTTTGTTGATTTATAAAAGTGTGTTGATATTCACTAAATTAGAAATACGGCGTATCCAAAAGTATTAGGCATAGTTTTGGAAAAGGAAAGTGAGACAAATCTAATTTTCGGGTATATTGTTCTTGAATCCCTTTGTTGTGCCCACATTTCTCAGAAGCTGCCATTTACACAATTTTCAAGCTGCATACAAACCTACTAGGTTTGTTCACAACAGTTCCAGTCTTTTTCAGGCTGCTTGAGAACGGGGCAAATTGCCTGGATGCGCACTGAAAGTTTTAAACAGAAGAGGGCACTAAGTCTGAGAGCTTCAAACACCATGCTCTACAGGGAAGAGGGGGTGTGGCACAGTAAGGGGAGGAGGAGGGAAAAAAATTGAAGAAGAGGGATGGAGAGACACTTGACTGGTGGGGATTCATAATCAAACCCCACTGCAGCTGCAGGTCAGGAAGGAAGTGAATATTCGTGTGAGTTCTCTTTCATGCTAGAAATCACCTGGGATTTGGTGCAAGGCATCAGGTTTGAGATTTTGTGAGTGATGCTCTGAAGAAGGGGTTGACTGGAGAGGGCTGACTGAGGTAGACTGCACACTGAATCTGAATGCTACCCGTAAACAAAGGAAACAAGTAAGGGAAAAGATCCTGTCTGTGTGTTCAGTTTCTAAATATATGGACAAAGACTAGACTATGATGAAACAAATTGTTTTGGTGTTACTGCCACCTTGTTCTATTTCAATTTCTTTCTTTTTTTTTTTTTTTTTTTAACATGGAAGTCTTTTAGTAAATTCGGTAAAATTCTGTTCTAGAAGGAAAAATACTATAGTTTACTGTTTATATCCATATTTTGGGTAGATTGTTAGGGCATTTAGCTTTTTTGGTTAAACCTACAAAGTAAAACTTTGTAAAATGGTGGCTTTGAACAGATTTTAGGCTCATATAATTCAGAACAAATATTTTGGTATCCCATTGTAAGAATAATGTCTTGATTTTTATGTTGGGCTTTTCCTTTTCTGGGAGAACTGCCCACACTGTTCCTCACCTCCCTTTCCCCAGGATGTGCAGACAAGAGCTCAGCTCTTCCTGCTGTCAGAAAATCTGTGCAGAGCAGCACTGCTTATTGAAAATGGAGTGCCAGCTCTGTGTATAATTTTCAATGCTTTAGTATCCACATTTTTAAAAAGTAAAAAAAGGTGAAATTAACTTTAATATGCTTATTTAACTTAATATATCTAAAATATTATCATCAACATGTTATCAATAAAGATGTTATTACTGAGCTATTTTACCTTTTTTTTTTTTTTTGTACCAAATCTTTGAAATCTAGAGTATTTTACACTTGTACTACAAGTCAATTTGGACAAGCCACAACAAGTGCTCAAAAGCCACACGTGGCTAGTGACTACTGTATTGGACAGCACAGGTCTGGAACATATTAACTTTTGGTCATGAAAACTATGCAAATAATCAGTTAGGTACCAAGTTCAATAATGTATTGAAGATGCACTGCCATCTATAAGTCTAATTCTACCTTAACTTTTTTTCAATTGTTTTTATTGTAGTAAAATGCATACAGTGTAAAATTAATCATCTTAACCATTTAAAAATGTACAGTCTACCTTAACTTTTATTAAAAATATTTTTAATGTTTATCTTTTAGAGAGAGAGAGAGAGAGTGCGCTAGCAGGGGAGGGGCAGACAGAGAGGGAGACACAGAATCCGAAGCAGCTCTAGGTTCTCAGCTGTCAGCATGGAGCCCCACAACCCCACATGGGGCTCAAACCCATAACTGTGAGATCATGACCTGAGCTGAAGTCATACACTTAACCGACTGAGCCACCCAGAAACCCCCAGTCTACTTTAACTTTTAAAATAATTTATTAAAGTTACTGAAATATTGAGGGCTTCCTGGCTGGCTCAGTGGGTAGAGCATGCTATTCTGACTATTCTTTTCACTTAGAATGTTTACATAATTTTTTTTCCTATGGATATAAGAAGAGAGTTTCAATATGAAAGTAACTTTTTTTCATTTTCAACAAAATTAAGTTTTGAAATGTATTGGGGGAGTCATTTCCCTACCATCTGAGAGTCTCATAGACACAAAACTCAAAAATACTACGGGAAAATCTAAGAAAAGTCTAATAGGCACTGCTCTATACCTAAAAACAGAAGTTAAGGGGCAGCCCGGCTGACTCAGTCAATGGAACGTTTGATTCTTCATCTCAGGGTTGTGGAATTTGAGCCCCATGGTGAGAGTAGAAATTACTTAAAAATAAAATCTTACAAAAAAAAAAAACCCACAGAATTTAAGGACAAAATGTATAAATGGTTTATATTAATTTTGTAAATATTGAAATAACATTTTAGTTATATTGATGATGCTATTATGGATTTTACATATCTCCATAAAGATCGACATAATGCTGAATTTTTCTTAACCTGACATAGGTTTCTTTATTCTTCTCTTCTTAAGTAAATAAATACAAGTGGATGTAGAATATTCAGGATAAAAAAAATTAACTCAAATAATACAGTAAACACATTTCTTTGTAAATTCCACTGTATGTTTTATTTAAACTACAATTTTACATTCAGAATTGACAGAATTGTATGTGAATGATGTGGTATTAACTCTTATTTGAAAAACTTAACTTTTATGTTTTCTCAGTTGTGTGAACTGAACTGTCATAAAACTTTTATTTTTGAACCATCTATAATAATTTCTGCCATTTCATGATGCTCTGTGTAGATGACTATGTTTTTATGAATCCATTGAACCTAGAACTCTGAAGTAAAATAAGGAATTGTTTAGCATGCTTGGTTCCTGAGGATACTTTGGTAGTTGGCTGTCCCCCACCACTCTGCCCTCTCCACCCCAATCCTTCAGTTAGAGCACACCTAAAAGCCAAGTTCAGTATCAGACTTCTCCCATAGTTACCCCACAGCAGAGATAAATGGGTTAAGTATGGTCCAGCATTACATCAGCTGGCTTCAAATGGACCCACTGAACTTAAATCTAGATACTAAAAGGGTCAGTCCGGAACCAAATAGTTTACTGTACTGTTCATTTGCTTGTCTCTGATGCCATATCAACATCTCTTTTTCTCCCAAGATGTTCTTTAGGTACTGGCCGTTTCATGGATTTACTTTCTTGGTCAATATTCATACTTACTAATATATTGTGACTTCATAAAAATAAGAAAATTATAATATTTCTTATGGTATTCCAAATATTCTTCTCAATAAACAGTATATCCCACTCTTTCTTTAGGAATTTCTTTTACCTTCTACTCAGACCTGCCTAAAATCCTGAATATAATATAACAATAAGGTGTAAATGTCTATTGTGAAAGATATCAAGTACATGTTTCCTTGCTTAGGTCTTTCCTTCTTCCTTTCTTTTTTCTCTTTAATTTATTTTCAATTTCATTTTTTCCACTCTTATTGAGCTATACCTGACAGGTAGCATTGTATAAGTTTAAAGTGTACAGGCTAATGATTTGATATCTGTATGCATGGCATCTTTCTTTTTCTAATCTCCATTTAATTTAAATGCCATTAGGTTCAGTAATGTCGAAGAAGCTTCTGAAAAATTTTGGGCTAAAAAAGTCACCACTTAGGGGCACCTGGGTGGCTCAGTCGATCAGGCTTCTGACTTCAGCTCAGGTCATGATCTCATGGTTCGTGAGTTAGAGCTCCACATTGGGCTCTGTGCTGACAGCTCAAAGCCTGGAGCCTGCTTCAGATTCTGGGTCTCCCTCCCTCTCTCTCTGCTCCTCCCCTGCTCGCACTCTGTCTCACTCTCTCTCTCTCAAAAATAAATAAAGAATAAAAAACATTTTTTTTTAAATAAAAAAGTCATCACTTGAAAGCTGCACCAGTTGCACCCTATAAATTCATAATTCTACCCATTCACTTAGCACATTTAGAGACATATAGAGCCTCAGTAGTTAGTGCCCTCTCTCTATAAAGCTCCCTTCAATTGAACGCTCTGAGTCCACAAAAGACTTGCTATCCCTCTCCAGGAAGAAGTGGCCTATGCTCTGTGTGTTGTTTTTTCCATTTTCCCTCTCTTTTGAACATCACTTTGGAAGGAACGTTTATCTTATTTTTTATTTAGGGTTATCAAAGATATTCAGATTTATTGTTGATTTGTAGGTTGTAAGGAAATGAGAAGCTTCAACATCCTGATCAGGAACTGACATGACATAAAGATCCCATAGCTGGGATCTTGTGTAGTGGTTAGGCAAGGACACTTTTGGAATTGTATGTATAGGAAGGGTATGTTATGTGTATGAGTGTGTGTGGTGGGGTAGGCAGTAGCCAAAGAATGAAAGATACTGAAAATTTTTTTCTCCCAACATTTTTCTATTCTTACGGAAATAGCACTCTTATTTTTGGTAAGAATTAGCCCATTATGCCCAGCGACACTGAGGATGTGAGCCTGAAGGCTATAATATCTCTAATGTAGCAAGCTGGCTTAGAGAATAAACCCAAACCACTAAAAGAAGCAGAGAAGAAAGATGGGGAGTGGGCAACCTGCAAGTGAGAGACTTTGTTACAATCGTCCTTGCCTGTCTCATAGGTTGGATATGTGAGCCAATAAATGTATTGCTATATTTGGCTTAGCTGGCTCAAGTCAGTTTTTGTTCTTAACCTTGAATATAAAAACTACCAGTTATTGTACCAGCAAAAATGAGCTTATGCAGAAATAAAAGAGGATTGCGATCCAGGCCAAAAACCTGTTGGCAAAACCATATAGGTGAGTCTGGAGAATGAAGGAGAGGTATGCCTTTTTTAATGGAGAAAAGGAGCAAGTTGGGAAGACTGTTATAAACAGTCCACTGGAATAAACTGGGAGTTCCAAGTGTAATGGCTTCTCATTGGCTGAGCTGTGGAGGTGAGGGGGGATAGCCATATAGGATCAACTTGCAAGGTCGAGTCTGTGTAAGGTCAAATCCATCTGTTCCCCTTGTGTCTGCAATTGACTAGGAATGGTAGGGCAGGAGACCTCCCCCTGCTGAAACCTCCCGGCTCCATTTTAGTGAGGTTTCTTATAATGATTTTCACATTGTCACATGCCATCAAGAGTCCTAATAATTCAATGGGTAAAACCCAAAATTCTTTCTCCTTTTATCCCAAAGATGCAATGTCAGTTGTATAACTTTCACCACGAATTCACTCTCAGCATATGCCATTTACTTCAGAGATACTACTGAGGATGATCTTTGCATTCCAGGGAGGCTAGAGATCAATCTACTTTATAATTTAAAAAGGCATGGGGGTGCCCGGTTGGCTCAGTTAGTGAAGCATGTGACCCTTGATCTCGGGATCATGAGTTTGAGCTCCACACAGAGATTACTTGAAAACTAAAATAAAATAATTTATTTTAAAAATAATTTATTTTTTATTATTTTATTTTATTATTAAAATATTTTTTTTAATGTTTATTTACTCTTGAGAGAGAGAGAGAGAGAGCGCGTGCGCATGAGCGCGTGAGCGGGGGAGGGGCAGAGAGAGAGACAGACACAGAATACGAAACAGGCTCCAGGCTCCAAGCTGTCAGCACAGAGCCTGACGCGGGTCTTGAACTCACAAGCGGGGCTTGAACTCACAAACCGTGAGATCATGACCTGAGCCGAAGCCTGACGCTCAGCCGACCGAGCCACCCAGGCGCCCCTAAAATAATTTTATTTTAAAGGCATTGATTTAGTCTCTTAAAATTTTTAAAAATTTATTTTGAGAGAGAGAGGGAGACTGCACATGTGCGAGCAAGCAGGGGAGGAGCAGAGGGACCGGAAGAGGATCCCAAGTAGGCTCTAGGCTTTTAAATTTTTTTTTTTTCAACGTTTATTTATTTTTGGGACAGAGAGAGACAGAGCATGAACGGGGGAGGGGCAGAGAGAGAGGGAGACACAGAATCGGAAACAGGCTCCAGGCTCTGAGCCATCAGCCCAGAGCCTGACGCGGGGCTCGAACTCACGAACCGCGAGATCGTGACCTGGCTGAAGTCGGACGCTTAACCGACTGCGCCACCCAGGCGCCCCTCTAGGCTTTTAGAAAGGATCCTGACTGGGCTCAAAGTCATGAACCATGAGATCATAACCTGAGCCTAAATCAAGAGACAGACACTTAACCAAATGAGCCACCCAGGTGCTCCTACTCTTTCAAATTTTAAAACTTTTCCAAAATGGCCACATGATGCTCTTATAATGAGAAGAAAAGGCCAACTTTATTCTTAAAAAGTTAAATCTTCAGGGGGCACCTGGGTGGCTCAGCTGGTTAACTGTCTGAATCTTGATTTTGGCTCAGGTCATGATCCCATGGTTCATGGGATAAAGCCCTACAGTCAAATTGCACTTCGTGTTGGGGATGGGAGGTTTGTTGGGAAATTAGGGAAAAGTATACGAAGGAGAGGATATTTGAGATAGACTCTGAAGGATATGTAGCTCTGACAGCCAGAGCAAGAGAGGGAGTTATATGTAGGAGGAGAATCCTGAGCAAAGGCACACGGGTGGGAAAGCTCAGGGCATGATGAGTGAGAGCTACCATGGCTGTTGTCACGACTCCATTAAGGCAAGTGGTGGAAAGTAAGCCTGGAAAGATAGTGGGCCACTTTACAGAGGACTTTGTTGTTGTTGCTGCTGTTTTTATGTTTATTTATTTATTTTGATAGGGACAGAGAGAGAAAGAGCAGGGAGGGGCAGACAGAGAGGGAGAGACAGAATCTCAAGCAAGCTCCATGCTGTCAGCACAGAGCCCGATGCGGGCCTCAATCTCATGAATCATGAGATCATGACCTGAGCTGAAATCCAAGACGCTTAACCAACTGAGCCACCCAGGCGCCGCTTACAGAGGCCTTTGTAGGGGAGGAAAAAGTTTTCCTTTATCCTCTTAGGGTTCCTAGCTGCATCTGAAAAGTAAACTGACAAAGACTGATTAGCAGGAGAAAAGCACAAACATTTATTTAATATAAGTTTTATATGACATGGGAATCTTCATGCAGAAGTGAAGATCCAAAGAAACAGACCTATGATCTTTTATGCTAGCTTTGATGAAGAGAGGAAGTCATGGAAGAATATGATAGGTTAAGGATTATGATGTAATTGTAATAAACTGGGGGAAATTTCGCAAGGCCTGTTCATTAGGATTCTTCTTGGTGTTCCTTTGTCTTCAGAGATAAGGATGCTCCTTTCCTCTGGGTATAGAGAGGACGCTTCTCATAGGAGCATTTTATGGGACAGGGGGTAGGAGGTCAGAGTGACCCTCCTGCTTCTGCTGTTTTATCAAACTCCTTCAGCTTAAAATATTTAAGGTGTCAGGATGCCATATTTTGGTGCAGTGTGTCCTAAACCCCATCACTTTTATTTATGTATTTATGTATTTATGTATTTATTTATGTATTTATTTATTTATTTAAAGTTTATTTATTTATTTTGAGAGAGAGAGAGTGTGCACGCATGCATATGCATGAGCCCGGAAGGGCAGAAAGAGGGGGAGAGAGAGAATCCCAGGCAGGCTCTGCACTCTGTGCTGAGCCTGAGGAGGACTTGGGGCTGGATCCCACCACCGTGATATCACGACCTGAGCCGAAACCAAGAGTGGGATGCTCAACCAACTGAGCCACTCAGGCGTCCCCCTGAAATCCCATTACTTTTAACGCCAAGTTGGGGAGTATGTACTCAGAGATTCTGAGGAATGACATCATCAGAGTTAAGCTTTAGGAAGATTAATCTGGCAGGGACGTATGAAACTGGAATCGGGAACAGCGTGATGCATACCAATTACAGGGGCACCTGGCTGGCTCAGTTGGTGTAGCATGGGACTCTCGATCTCGGCGTCCTGAGTTTGAGCCCCCATGTTGAATACAGAACTTACTTTAAAAAAAAAAAAAAAAAAGAAAGCATACCAGCTACAGGTCTAATGTAGTGGTCTGAGAAAAATATAATAGAGTCTTGTATGAGACACTGGTTTGCAAAACATGGGAACCAACCCGATGTAGCCTAAGTCAAAAAGGAGAGTATCTTATAGGGGAACTGAGGTGATTCAGAAAGCCCTGGGGCAGGTTGGGCCCCAGGTTAATAAAATTTAACTTCAGGGTTTCTTGCTTAAACTGATTGCTGTAGAGTACCTGGGATGGGCCCCACCAATATATACTTACAGTGGTGAAGTGTTTTTGTAAAATTTGTAAAAGTGAGACATTTTAACCACAGTTGGTTAAGATCACCTCTCCATTCACTTATTCTTGGAGTCTGTGCCACCACTGGCTGTTTTTCCTGTTTGGAAGGGATTGGAACTGGGGAAAGCTGTCTCCACAATGCCTCCATTTGTAGACTACTTCAGTATTTTGCAGCAGTTACATGTTTTCTTTTTAGATCATGGTTTAGATGAAGCATTTCTAATTTTTAGTTGCAGCATTTAAACACACCTGCCAATTTGTATTTCTCTGTAGGGCCTACAAATAACAAGATGGTCTGTCCATTGTAAAACTATCCTATCCTTGGAGTGTCTGGATAGCTCAGTCGAAGAACATGTGACTCTTGATCTCACGGTTGTGAGTTTGAGCCCGATGTTGACAGTAGTAGAGATTACTAGACTAAATAAATTAAAACAAACAAACAAACAAAAAAACTGTTCAAGCTTTGCTACATGGGTACAATGACAAATTGAAGATTCTCAATCTTTTGGAGATTCAGAAGAGAAACGAATAAAAACAAGATGCAAAATATTTACTCAAAAAGTTGATAAACCTTGAATGTGCATTTTAACTGTAATTTTAAAGACATTTTGATGGGCACCTGGGTGGCTCAATTGGTTGAGCATCCAACTCTTGACTTTGGCTCAGGTTGTGGTCTCACTCATGGTCATGGGATCAAGCCCTGCACCTGACTCTGTGCTGAGTGTGGAGCCTGCCTAGGATTCTCTCTTTCTCTCCCTCTGCCCCTCTCCTCTGCTCATGCTCTCTCTCAAAAATAAAAAATAAGTTAAAAAAAAAGACACTTTAGAACATTTCAAGAAAACAAAGAAGAACTAGACTTCTGATTTGGAAGGATATGAGGAGTACCTTCTTTTATCATTTAAAAAGTTATTTATTTTTGAACATATATTTAAAATTTCATTAAAATTGAAATTTGGATGAGAATGCAAGCTGGTGCAGCCACTCTGGAAAACAGTATGGAGGTTCCTCAAAAAACTAAAAATAGGGGCGCCTGGGTGGCGCAGTCGGTTGAGCGTCCGACTTCAGCCAGGTCACGATCTCGCGGTCTGTGAGTTCGAGCCCCGCATCAGGCTCTGGGCTGATGGCTCAGAGCCTGGAGCCTATTTCCGATTCTGTGTCTCCCTCTCTCTCTGCCCCTCCCCCGTTCATGCTCTGTCTCTCTCTGTCCCAAAAATAAATAAACGTTGAAAAAAAAAAAATTAAAAAAAAAAAAAACTAAAAATATAACTACCCTACGACCCAGCAATTGCACTACTAGGCATTTATCCAAGGGATACAGTTGTGCTGTTTTGAAGGGGCACATGCACCCCCATGTTTATAGCAGCACTATCAACAATAGCCAAAGTATGGAAAGAGCCCAAATGTCCATCAATGGATGAATGGATAAAGATGTGGTGTATATATACAATGGAGTATTACTCGGCAATCATAAAGAATGAAATTTTGCCATTTGCAACTACGTGGATGGAACTGGAGGGTATTATGCTAAGAGATAACATAAAACTCATACTCACTACTCACTGAACATCAAATAGCAATTTAGTAAGTGTTTTCAGTTCAAAGAATATTTAAGATTAGTTACTGCTATGTGTTACTGGAATGTGGTAAAATCCTACTTCTACATGAAAAATATGTAATGGAAATTTCCTTAAATTGAGAACAATCTTTTTGTTTTTTAAGATTTATTTATTTTTGAGAGAGAAAGAGAGCAAGCAGGGAAGGGGTAGAGAGAGAGGGAGACAGAGGATCTGAAGCAGGCTCCATGCTGACCGTGGCAAGTCTAATGAGGAGCTGGAATCCATGAACAGTGAGATCATGACCTGAGCCAAAGTTGGACGCTCAACTAACTGAGCCACCCAGGCACCCCAAATTGAGAACAATCTTAAAAACTTACATGACATTATCAACCACAAGATATGAGGCTTTTAGAAACTTTTCTAACACAAAAAATTTAATTATCTTTCTATTCTTTCCATTGCAAATAATATTTGCAAACTCATCACAGGCAGAAGCAATGAAAGAATATGTAGCCAGTGTATATCATACAATTACTTTAGAGGTATGTCAGGCAGTTGATTAATAAAAATTAATAAATATATCATATAATTCATTTTTCTGGGGTTTTATAATATTTGGGATATTGCTCAGCTTTTAAAAATATGTCATTTTTTTGTGATTTATTTTTCATTCTAAATAATATGCTTGGTCACACCTAATTCTGTATTCATAATTTTCTATTTTTTTCGAAGAGGACTCCCAAATTATAGGCCCCACAAAAGTTGGATTCACCCCCAGCCACTGGAATGGAGTGGATCCAGACCAGGAACCCACACACTTCTCTGTTGCTCTCTCTTGTCTGCTTCTGCTTGTGGCTGAGCCACAGCTGAAGGCTTTCCCTGCTCTGAGTTTTCATATGGGAGACTATGGCTCTCCCACAGCTACTAACATACATATACACGAGGTTCCAGACACGTTAAGAGACTGTAAATGGCTTTTTGGTCCCAGTTCTAAATTCCTGAAAGAACCCTCTCTCTCTCTCTCTGCCCCTCCCTGGCTTGTGCTCTCTCTCTCAAAAATAAATAAACATTAAAAAACAAAAATAAAGAGTTGGACGCTTACCAACTGAGCCACCCAGGTGCCCCAACCGTGAGGACATTTTTAAAGAAACATTTCATCTCTTTATAGCTCATCAGGAAGATTTTCATACACTACTCTTATAATAATCATTTCAGATTGATGTTAATTTTAGAAGTTCTAACATTAAAGAAAAAAAAGAACATGAAGTGTTTGTCACCTAGCATACTGAATGATCTTAGGCCCTGGATTTACCATAATTTCTTTTCTCTCTCTTTTTTAAAAATTTTTTAATATTTATTCATTTTTGAGAGACAGAGAGAGACAGAGCACAAGTGGGGGAGGGGCAGAGAGAGAGGGAGACACAGAATCCGAAGCAGCCTCCAGGCTCTGAGCTGTCAGCACAGAGCCCGATGTGGGGCTCGAACTCACAAACCTCGACATCATGACCTGAGCGGAAGTCGAACGCTTAACCGACTGAGCCACCCAGGCGCCCCTCTTTTCTCTTTTTTTCTTGCATTTGTTTTTAATCTTTATTTTTGAGAGAGAGACAGCTTGTGATCAGGGAGAAGCAGAGAGAGAGGGAGACACAGAATCCAAAGCACGTTCCAGGCTCTGAGCTGTCAGCACAGTCTGATGTGGGGCTCAAACTCACGAACTGTGAGATCACGACCTGAGCCAAAGTCAGACGCTTAACCGACTGAGCCACACAGGCGCCCCATCTTGCATTTTTTTAATTTAAAAATTTTTTAAATTTTAATTATGATTAAAAAATGTTTTAAGAGAGAGAGAGAGTGCACGAACTGGGGAGAGGGCAGAGGTAGAGAGAGAGAGAATTTTAAGCAGGTTTCATGCTCATCAAGGAGCACAATGCAGGGCTTGATCTCATGACCCTGGGATCATGACCTGAGCTGAAATCAAGAGTCAGATGCTCCACGGAGTCTGGAGCCAGCCTGCTTGGATTTCTTGCCTGGCACCATTACTCACTTGCTGGTGGTCTTGAGAAAGTTGCTCACTCCTTCAGTCATGTCAGTGTCATAATCTGCAAAATGATAACAGTACTTTCCTGATTCAGTTGTTAAGAGGTTTAAAAGAAAAGATTTAAAAAATTTTTTTAACGTTTATTTATTTTTGAGACAGAGAGAGACAGAGCATGAATGGGGGAGAGTCAGAGAGAGGGAGACGCAGAGTCTGAAGCAGGCTCCAGGCTCTGAGCTGTCAGCACAGAGCCCAACGCGGGTCTCGAACTCATGGACTGCGAGATCATGACCTGAGCTGAAGTCGGATGCTCAACCGACTGAGCCACCCAGGCGCCCCTAAAAGAAAAGATTAAAAGAAAGTACACATTCAATCAAAACTGTTAAGATGATGCAAAATTTCAAAAGTATTTTGTTGGTATTTAGGACTCTGACCATATATAAGTACAGATATTATCAATTACTATACCTATCATGAACTTTTGAATATGAGCGATAGAGTTATTCTTATTTTCCTCTTCTCCTTCACATTATGGGAATTTCCAGTCGTTCATATAGATTCACGGTATTTTAAAACTCTCAACCCATCTTCCCATTTACTTCATTTTCTTCTGTCTGGCATTCACAGTTTAATTATAGTTCTTCTTAATTATAGTGACCCTTCCATCCTCCAGATTGATTGGCTTCTTATCCTGACCCTAATTTCTCTTTTTGCTTAGCAGTCAGTGTCATCAGCAGATACGGGAGACACAATGAGGCAGACAGGAAGAACAGGAAACAGGAACTGGAGTAGAGGTAATATATTGGCAACCAGCGGAAGAAGGAGTGTCTGGAGAGAGGGAAATAGGGAAGACGGCCAGAAACACTCAACCATCTACAGTAGTGTCTGCTATGTTAGGCAGAACAGGGCCCCAAACAGAGGTGAGTAGGACTGCAAGGTGGTATCCAAGCCCAGGGAATTTGGGGGACTAGGGCTTGAGGCTGGTGTCAAAGCTGAAACAGAGGGCAATACCTTTTGTCCTTGATGTTTGGTCATGAACAGTTAAAATATGCCTGCACTTCAGAAGTGCTAGTGGTTAAGAGGACAGGCTCTGGAGGATTCAGTAGCCAACTCTATTGTCAACTGTGTAACTTTGAATGAGTGGCTTAACCTTTCTTACCTTCAGTGTGAATTGTGACATGGAGATGCTCCTAAGAGCATGTAAGGTACCTAGCAGTATACTAACGGTGGCCAATATTATTGTTATTATTGTTTTTTTAATGTTCATTTACTTTTGTGAGAGAAAGTGGGGAGGGGCAGTCGGAGAGGGACAGACCATCTGAAGCAGGCTCTGCACTGACAGCAGAGAGCCTGATGCAGGGCTCAAACTCACAAACCGTGAGATCAGGTCTTGAGACAAGTCAGACGCTTAACCAACTGAGCCACCCAGGAGCCCCTGTTATTGTTGTTATTATTTACTATTGCTAAAATAGTGTCACTCACTCTGACTCGCTGGCCAGTAGGAAAAAAACTGCAGAGAAGAAAGCAAATAAATGGTGGAAAAAACAAAGCTTTTGGTTTGCTTTTCTATTCTTTAGAGTGATCCAGGAAATGAATGGAAAGGAAAATTTCTATTAATCCATTTTAACTTAGTATCATGGAAGAAACAGTTAAATGCCCTTGAAAACTAGTCAGCTCACAAATATGGAAATTTATTTCAGAACTTTCCCTATGGAATATATTTATCTTTGTGTTTTAATTAACTACTATGGCATTTATCCTGAATTTTATTAAGAAACCAATTTCATTCAGAGACTCTAAAGATTAATATGATCTTAAATCACTAATAAAATGTCTTCATGTACATTTCATTTGGATTTTTAATTTTTATAATAAAGATAAGTAGGCAAATCTGCTTACAAAAATTGGTTTTATCATGGAAAATATTAGAAATTCTAACTAGAATAAAATATAATCCATCTTCAACACTTCAGATATTTTTTAATGTTTATTTTTTTGAGAGAGAGAGAGAGAGAGAGAGAGAGAGTGAGAGAGCACAAGTGGGGGAGGGGCAGAGAGAGACAGAGACACAGAATTCAAAGCAGGCTCCAGGCTCTGAGCTGTCAGCACAGAGCCCCCCCACCCCATGGGGCTCGAACTCATGAACACGACCTGAGGTGAGATCATGACCTGAGGTGAAGTTGAATGCTCAACCGACTGAGCCACCTTGGTGCCCTGACACTTCAAATTATTTTAATAAAGCAATAAAATGTATGCTAAAAGTAATTTATTTGTTAATAGAATTAATAAAATGCTTCCAAGTAAAGTACTATCTTAAAGAGAAGGCTGCTTTAAAAATATATCAAGAACTCAAAGTATGAAATGACTTTAAGTACTTATTTTATTAGAAAACATTCCATGGTAAAATTACATGTGCAACTCACGTAGATTTAACTTCTCTTCCATATTCAAAACTTGGTACTTTCTGATGGCATTTGATGATGCAAATTTCATTTTCAAGAATTGTTTCATTGGATTCTGGAAACTTAACATGTCCCCCCTGAAATTATTTTGTTTTTGACCATTCTCTGAAGAAAGCCTCTTATAACTTGTTTAACATATGACGTTTAAGAGATTCTGATTCATACAAGGCAAAATGATACCTCAAACAAAAGTGAGTCTGGAGACTGAGTCCCTTTCAGAACCAGAGTATGGGAGAGTTATGAATAATATTTTTGTAGAAGCCCAGAAAGGGGTGGTGGGAGGGATGGATATAGTGGCTTATAAATAAGGTAGGCTAATACCAGAATAAAACTTGGACAATAGCGCCCAGACCACTCATTCTTTAGGGAGAAGCAAAAGAAGAGATTTTTCTGGTTGTTCTTGAAAGTCTACATAATTGGTGGTAACCTGGGGATTTGCCCATCTGTAATGAGGGAATCCAACAGGTTTAAAGGCTGTATCAGTAATTCAAAATTTACTACTGCAGAATGCCCTTGTAGTAGCTCACTTCCAACATGGCCCCAGGGATCTTCACTGGTGGTAAGGCACAGGTGTGCATGCGCGTATGTGACTCTTGAGGCTAGGTCAGAAAACACAGCACAGAATCCCCTTCTCTTGGACTACTCACTTCGAAATGTTGTAAGAGAATATAGCATTATTTAATCAGCTGTAACTCAAAGTGTCCAAGGATTATCTCAAGGAAGAGAATTTCCAGTTTGGGAAGGGCAATGATTTACTGGCTACCAGTAGGAGAATTTAGTCTTCTTCGGTGTTCCTCATGATATCACTCCCATCCCTAAACTGGCCCTAAAAGGTCCTTTTCCCATTTAACATTCTGATATAAAAGGGGGAAAACCTCTTCTCTTGGTTAATCTACCATACTAAAGCCAGGCTGGAACTTTAAAAATACTTTCTTAGGTAAATAAGAGAGAATAAAGGGTAAATAAACAGAAAAGAAGTACAGAAGCATTCTATCTAATACACATATTATACCCTTTCATTTATAGTTAGTCTACATAATTGCATGTATATGTATATAAATGCATGGAAAATGTCAGGAAGCTGAAATGCTAAACTATCATTTATGGTTACCTGTGGAAGGGTAGAGGTGTGTAATGACAGGTATGTGTGAAGGGTGAGGAGTGGACAGGGAAATAGAGAAGGAAATGAGGAGACTTGGTTTTCAAAAAGTCTGTTTTGTATTATTTGAAAATTGACGATGAGAATGTATTAATGAGACACTTGCATAATTAAAAAATAAATTGTATAATAAAAAAAACAGAGGCAAGAGCAATTGAGTTATAACCTGGAGACCTCTTTGATCATTAACTAGGACTACTGACCACATCACCCCTTTCCTACTGAACCTGAGGTCTTCAGAATGCTTTGCTACAAACTTTTTCAGTTTCTTACTTGGCTAGCTTCCACAAAGGATGTGTCTTTCCAAGACCCACTCTCAAAGAGCTAACCCCAAAGACCTAAGTTTGGCACCTTCAAGGCCAGTACTAAGAAAGCAGATTGCTCCGTCTCCTATTCCACTAGTCAATGATTGGAAAACTAATTCTGGGTAAAAAAACCACTCCAAAACACAGTGTTTAAAACAAGGCTTTTTTTTCGGCAGGTCACTGGCTCCAAGTTGGGGATGGTTCTAGACCACCTCATGTCTCTCATTCTTCTTGTCCCAGCAGACTACCAAGTCATGTTCTTCACATTGTGAAAGGCAAGTGTGGGAGGGAGGCAAGCAGAAACATGCAAAATCTCCTAAGAACAGGCTCAGAACTGTTACACTGTCACTTCTGCCCATATTCCTTCAGCCAAGAGCAAGTGTAATAATCTAAGCCTGACATCAGTGGGGTGGAGAAACTTTCTATCTCCAATCAGAAGAAATGCAAAGCCACATTTTAAAGATCATGCATGGAAGGAGCACTGAAGAATTGGAAACAATGATG
Source organism: Leopardus geoffroyi (assembly GCF_018350155.1). Taxonomy (NCBI): domain Eukaryota; kingdom Metazoa; phylum Chordata; class Mammalia; order Carnivora; family Felidae; genus Leopardus; species Leopardus geoffroyi. The sequence continues at coordinate 86,745,246 of NC_059327.1, forward strand.
TTATTTACCATTGTTATCTGCCTGGGACTTTCCAGTTTACTTCCAATTGGCAGTTGGAGAGACACGTTTCTTCTCATGGTAGCTGAAAACCGGAATGATTTCACCCAGCAGGTGAGATCTGTTCCTAACTATAGGAATTAGGCTTTGTCCTTGCATGCTCCTTATATGACATGTTAATGTCATAGACATTCAGTAGTATAATTAATTCCTTACAAATATCCAGTGGACAACGGTTCCCTATTTTTGGAAATAGAAGATTAGAAATACTGCCCTAGAAAGGGTGCTAGGTTTGTAGTATTCTGTTGTTTTGTGTGTGTGTATGTTAAAGTTTTGAATTCTTTAGTTCAAAAGAATGCCGAGTCGCCATGTTTTAGAACTCAGGAATTCATAAAACTTCATCAGAGTTCAGAAGATCTCTTTGACTAACCCTATTTGCTATCCAGTCTCCCCCTACATTTCAAAGTAAAAACCTATGAAGGAATCACCAGAGTTGCTTTTTCAGACAGGAAAGGAAGAATCCCACTCCCACCTCCGCACCCCCAGTAAATAAAAAGGCATTAATAGCTTTAAAAAAGAAAGAGATCATTAAATTCTTAGGTTCTTCAAAGACAAATGAGTGGGGCCTCCTGTGGTCCTCTGACATTTGAGACCTGCTCTAAGGTTATTTCCATGGTTCCCACGTTACTTTCAAGAACAGCTATCACTTGTATTCCTTAGGGTTTTCTTTTCTCTCCTGACTGGTTCTGGAACTGCAAAAAGACTAAGGATGGAGCCCAAAAATGAACCTGGCGAATACTGCGCCAGGTCTATCGGAGTGCGGCTGCAGGAGCCCGAGAGAGGGCTAGAATTAGTCCCTCCGCGCACCGGGACAGTCATCGCTCTTTGTTAAAGAAACAAATACAAGAAAATACGGCGGCGGCGAAGCGTGGTGGTGGGGGAATAGATTGTGCCACAACTTTGCGTTTGTAGGCTTAACTGTGCGTAAGAAAGATCATTAGTGAGGCGCTCCAAACGCAGGACAGTCCAGGACACCGTGTCATTGGCTTTTATGCATTTGAAGGCGCGTGAGTGCCCTGCTCAGAGGTTCCCCTTTGTGTGAAAGTGGGGAAACCAGAAGCGTGCTACTGCTGGGTTTTCATTTTCGAATTCGTTAGGCACTGCGACCAAAATACCCCCGCACCAACACACTACCGCATTCTCGCACCAACAATACTCGGACTTGAGTTACTCAACCGAACTGACCGAGCGAGGAGCGACAATGGCTTGGTGCGGGCGCCCGCAGCTCGGGGGGCAGCGCCAAGGGGCCGCCCGCCGCGCTCCGCAGCTGCGCGCTGAGCCCCGCCACCCGACCGTCAGCAAACGCGGGCACCAACCGCCGCGCGGCCCGGCCGTTGGGCGGGTGGTAATTTCTGGGAATGGGGCGGGGTCGCGGGTGTACAAGGCCGGGCGCCTGCGAGCGAGGAGGAGGAGCGGGCGGCGCCGAGGGCGCGAGGTTGGAGGGGCGGTGCGCCACAAGCGTCACTGACCGAGGAGGGGCCGGGGCGGGGCTGGCGGCGCGCTCGCGCCCCCACCTTTTACTTAGCCCAGGCTGAGTGGAGAGTGGAAAGGGCTAGGAGTTTCTCCAGCCCCCGGCCCCCGGTAACTGTCAGACTGCCCGAGTGCGGAACAGTCCCTGGAGAAGGGCGGGAGTCCAGAGCTGGGGATGGAGTGACAGGCAGGGCCCGCGGAGGCTTCTGAGAGTGGCGAGGGTGTGTGCGTGCGGTCCCGGCCAGCTGGGAGAAGCGGGCGGGCGCTGCAGGTGCACGCGCGGCCCCGCCACCCCCACGCGCCTGCCCGCGTCTTGGGGCTCCGGCACCAGTCCGGGGTTGGAGAGTGGGATAGAGGAACCCAGAGCAGGGCGCGGGACAAGTGCCCAGAGTCTTTACCTGAGAAGGCGGGTTTGGTAGAAGTTGGGGGATAAGGGGCGGGCGAGAGTCGAGACAGCCACCGAAGCAGGTTGGCCGGCTAGGGGGCCGGTGGGGCCCTGCCGGGTATAAATAGCCAGCCCTGGTTTGACAGACGCAGCGGTGACTGGCTGTGCTGCCCCCCCCCCCCCTCGCCGCGTGGGGAGGGGAGGAGCGCTCGGAGCGGGCGGGGTGGGGGAGGCGGACTCGAGTGTCCTGGTGGCGGCGGTAGGAGGCCGAGGGGGAGGAGCTGAAGCGGGGGGTGGAGGGAGGGGGCCCGGAGCGGGGCGAGGGCGGGGGCCACCATTGCTCCCCGCGCCGGGCTCTGTGTCGCCGCCGTCGCCTCGGCGGTTGGGGATCCGTGGGGCGGCGCGGGCGGGGGGCGCTGCGCGGGCCGGCTCGCCGCTGTTTTGTTTCCTCTTCTCCCACTGGAGCGGCTCGGGCTGCCGGGGAGGCCCCGGCTCCCTCGGGACGCCCGGCCAGCGGCGGCGGCGGTGCTAGTCCTCGGCCCTGCCGGGAGGGAAAGCGACGCCGTGGTCTTCCCGGGCGACGCGGAGAGCAGGTAAGAGCGCGGGCAGCCGAGGCTGGTGGGAGGGAGCGCGGAGGGCGCGGCGATAAAGCCTCGCCGTCCCGAGTGCCGCCTCCTCCCTCCGCACCCCCGCCCCGCGCCTGTGTTGTTTGCTCCGGGGTTTGCCGAGGGTTTTCCGGAGGCTGTAGCGGTGACAACGGCTAGGAACTGGGGAAGGGGGCTCAGTGCCCCCAGGCAACGGTCGGGAAGCGGGACTTGGAGAAAGGGGAAGGCGCGCTGCGCGCCTGCCCGCGGGGAGCACAGGGCGCGGGGCAGGGCTGAGGGAAGAGGTTACGGACCCCGGCGGAGGGGGGGGGGGATGGGCCGAGCGCAGCTGGTCTCGCTGTGTTTACATCTCCGCGCGAGTCACCTCTGCCGAGAAGCGGACTGAACTGACCCGCCTTATCCCGCGGGGAGGCCAGGGCGGGGGTCCGGCTCCGGAGGAAGCGCGTCCTGGGAGGGTCGGGTAGGGCGGGAGGCTGCGGCCGGCGCCGGGGCAGGGCAGTGAGATCGGGGCGGGTCCTAGAAGGCTCGGGCCGCTCGGGGTGGCGTGGAGGGCTGGAAACCAGTTTCCTTCCCCGTCCGGCCTTATCGCCACCTCTTACCTTTCCTTCTCTTCACGGCTAGCTTGCCTGGCAGGTTGTACTCGGTTCTTCTTTTATTCTCACTTTCCACTCCGGCCCCCTGCTGCCACTTCCCCCAATTCCCCTGGGGGTAGGGAGGTTTGGCTGTGATAGGAATCTGTTTTTTAAACCAAACAAAAACGGGCTCGGTAACACGCGCGTCCAATGACCGCCTTCTGGGTCCTCTGTTGGGGAAACTGTCCCCTTGGGACCGTGCTACTGGATGTTTGGGGGCGCGGGAAAGGAACGGTTAGGGCTCTGCTAGGGTTGGTGCTGACTGACGGAGCAGCTTTGAGAGCAGGGTAGCCGAGGCGCCCCCCCCGCCGACCTCCGACCCCCGACCCCGCTCCATTGGGCATTTTTATTCCACGTCGATAAAGGACAGAGAAAATATTCCGTAAGGCCAAGAGTAATCCCGATTGCAGTTTCTTATGTGCCAGCATCCTGGGCTCTCTTTCTAGGAGCTAGATTAGCTGCAGAACAGCCTTTAAGTTCTTAGTACTTGTTTAAATGAGTGGGGGGGGCGGGGGGGGGCTCTTCATTCTAAAACTAAAATTTCCCTCGTTCATGAACATTTTACTTTAGCTGTGTGGCTTTAATTTTAATCCAGTGATGATAAAACAGTAAGCTTGTCTTTGGTAATCAGATTTGCTTTTCTATTTACCTATGAGTCAGTATGGAGAGGCAAATTATGCACTTTCCATAGTGCCAGAATCACAGAAGAATGTACAGTTTACCAACGTAGAATTGGATATTTTCGTATCAGAGTTTCTTCCTCTCTTTAAAATGATTTTATATAAGCCTGGAAATTATTGAATTTCATTTAAGGAACTAAGGAATGATTAAACTTTACATATATATGTGTATACATACACATATATATGTAGGGCAATCCAGTTTATGTAGGGCGTTCATATGACTGTCAATGAACTATCTCCTAGGAAACACATGAAGTAGAAAATTGAAGTATCTTCGGCATTTGAAATCTGAATATTTAATGTCAAATTTATTTTTTAAGGTTAGTGACTTAACTAATTACTTTGATTAATCATTGCTTCTCATTTCAGATATATACTCATTTACAAAATAATCAGAGTATGATTGGAAGGTATTTGTAACTGAGATTTTTTTGTCCTAAATAAATAGATTGGTAACTTTGGCTGTGGTAGTCCTACCAGTGTTGATGGCTTTACCTACTCCTAGATTGTACACCAAGTGGGGGTTTTTTTTTTTGGTAGCAGTTTTATTGAGATATAATTCATATACCATTCAGTTCACCAATTTAAAGTGTACAGTAATTTTGAATATATTCACAGAGTTGTGCAACCATCACCATAATCAGTTTTGGAACATTTTCATTATGGGAAAAGGAGCTCTGTACCCTTTAGTGGTTACCCCCCCCCCCCCCCCCCCCCAAGATTCCCAGCTCTAGGCAACCACTCATCTGTCTCTATAGATTTGCTTATTCTGGGCATTTTATATAAATGGAGTCATATAATATGTGATTTTTCATGACTGGTTTCTTTCACTTAGCATAAAGTTTTCAAAGTTCACATGTTGTAGCATGTGTCATTATTTTTATTGCTGAGTAATAGTCTATTATATGGATGTACCACATTATTAATCTATTAGTTGGACATTTGAGTTTCCACTTTTTAGCTATTATAAACAATGCCACTGTGAACATTTTTGTATTAGTTTTTGTGTGGCTGTGTTTTCATTTCTCTTAGGTGTGTACACAGCATAGAAAATTAATATGCACAAGTCTGTTGCATTTCCATACACTAATAATGAACTATCAGAAAGAGAGATTAAGAAAACAATCCCATTCACAATTGCATCAAAAAGATTAAGATACTGGGGTGCCTGGTTGGCTCAGTCAGTTGAGCGACTTTGAGTCAGGTCATGATCTTGTGGTTTGTGAATTCCAGCCCTGTGTCAGGCTCTGTGCTGACTCTGGAGCCTGGAGCCTGTTTCAGATTCTGTGTCTTCCTCTCTCTTTGCCCCTCCCCCATGCATGCACACTCTCTTTGTCTCTCTCCCTCTCTCTCAGAAATAAACATTAAAGGGGCGCCTGGGTGGCACAGTCGGTTAAGTGTCCGACTTCAGCCAGGTCACGATCTCGCGGTCCGTGAGTTCGAGCCCTGCGTCGGGCTCTGGGCTGATGGCTCAGAGCCTGGAGCCTGCTTCCAATTCTGTGTCTCCCTCTCTCTCTGCCCCTCCCCCGTTCATGCTCTGTCTCTCTCTGTCCCAAAAATGAATAAAACATTAAAAAAAAAATTAAAAAAAAAATAAACATTAAAAAAAATTTTTTTTAAAAAGAATAAAATACCAAGGAGTAAATTTAACCAAGGAGTTAAAAGACATTACTCTGAAAACCGTAAAACATTGATGAAAGAAATTAAAGATAATACAAACAAATGGAAAGATAAACCATACTCATGGATTATAAGAATTAATATTGTTAAAATGTCCATATTATCCAAAGCAATCTACAGATTCAGTGTAGTCTCTATCAAAATTCCAATGGCATTTTTTTGTAGAAGTAGAACAGATAATCCCAAAATTTGTATAGAACCACAAAAGACCCCATATAGCCCAAGCAGTCTTGTGAAAGAAGAACAAACCTAAAGATACCAGGCTCCCTGATTTCAAACTATACTACAAAGCTATAGTAGTCAAAATAGTATGGTACTTGCACAAAAACAGACACCTAGATCAATAGAACAGAGTAGAGTCCAGAAACAAACCCATGCTTATAAAGTTAATTAATCTTCAGCAGAGGAGGCCAGAAGCTACCACAGGGAAAAGACAGTCTCTTCAATACATGGTGCTGGGAAAACTGGACAACTACATGGCAAAAGAATGAAACTGGACCACTTTATTATTTTATTGCTTATTTAATTTAAAATTTTTTAAATGTTTTATTTTTGAGAGAGAGAGAGACAGAGACAGTGTGAGCAGGAAAGGGGCAGAGGGAGAGGGAAACACAGAATCCGAAGCAGGCTCCAGGCTCTGAGCTGTCAGCACAGAGCCTGACAGGGGGCCTGAACTCACAAACTGTGAGATCATGACCTGAGCTGCAGTGGGATGCTTAACCGACTGAGGCACCCCGGTGCTCTATTTTTTATTTTTTAAGTAAGTTCTACATCCAGTGTGAAGCCTGAACTCATTACCCTGAGATCAAGAGCTGAATGCTCCACAGATTGAGCCATCCAGGTGCCCCTGGACCACTTTCTTATATAGGAAAATAAGCTCAAAGTGGATTAAAGACTTAAATGTAAAACCAAAAACCATTAAAATCCTGGAAGCAAACATAAACAGTAAGCTTTTGGACATGTGCCTGAGCAGTATTTTTTTGCATCTATCTCCTCAGGTAAGGGCAGCAAAAAAGTAAGTAGGACTACATCAGACTGAAAAGCTGATGAAGGGGCACCTGTGTGGCTCAGTCGGTTGAGCTTCTGACTTCGGCTCAGGTCACGATCTCATGGCTGAAAGGTTTGAGCCCCACGTCGGGGCTGTGCTGACAACTCAGAGCCCGGAGCCTGCTTTGGATTCTGTGTCTCCCTCTCTCTCTGCCCCTCCCTCGTTCATGCTCTGTCTCAAAAATAAATAAACATTAAAAAACATTTTTTTAAATAAAAAAAAAAGCTGATGAAACTATTAGTGAAGGAGACCATCAACAGAATGAAAAGGCAACCTCCTGAATGGGAGATGATACTTGTAAATGATGTAACTGATAAGGGGTCAATATTCCAAAATATAGAAAGAACTTACAACTCAATATATTAAAAAGTCCAATTAAAAAATGGGCAGAGGACCCAAATAGACATTTCTCCAAAAAGACATACAGGTGGCAAACAGACACACGAAAAGGTGCTCAACATCCCTAATCATCAAGGAAATGCAGGTCAAAACAACAATGAGATATCACTTCACACATGTTAGAATGGCTACTATCAAAAAGACAAGAAATAACAAGGGTTGGCAAGGATGTGGAGGAAAGAGAGCTCTTGTGTAGTGTTCATGGGAATGCAAAATGGTGTAGCTACTATGGAAAACACTATGGAGTTTCTGCAAAATAAAAGTAGGACTATTGTACAGTCCGGCAAATCCACTTCTGGTTATTTGAAGAAAATGAAAATACTAATTTTATCGTTTTTTTTTTTTTAATTTTTTTTTTATTTATTTTTGAGACAGAGAGAGACAGAGCATGAACGGGGGAGGGTCAGAGAGAGAGGGAGACACAGAATCGGAAGCAGGCTCCAGGCTCTGAGCCATCAGCCCAGAGCCCGACGCGGGGCTCGAACTCACGGACCGCAAGATCGTGACCTGGCTGAAGTCGGACGCTTAACCGACTGCGCCACCCAGGCGCCCCGAAAATACTAATTTTAAAAGATATACGCACCCTGTGTTCATAGCAGCATTACTTAGTATGGGCAAGATATGGAAGCAACCTGAGTGTCCATCGATACATGAATGGATAAAGATGTGGTATATAGACAGTAGAATATTACTTAAACATAAAAAAGAGTGAAATCTTGCCATTTGCAACAACGTGAATGGATCTAGGAGGTATTATACTATGTGAATTAAGTCAGAGGCAAATACTGTATGATATTATATCAAATGAACAACCAAACAAATGAACAACAAAACAGAAACAGGCCCATAGATACACAGAACAATTTGGTGGTTGCCAGAGGGGAGGTGGGACAAGGGGATGGAAAAAATAGGGGAAGGAGTTAAAAGGTACCAACTTCCAGTTGTAAAATAAATTAAGACATAAATATTCAATGTAGAGCACAAGAAATATAATTAATCTGTAACAACCTTGTATGGTGGTGATAGATGGTAGCTAGATTTCTTGTGATGATTGCTCTGTAATCTATATAAATGTTAAATTTCTATGTCATACACTTGAAACTAATATGTCAACTACACTTCAATTTAAAAAATTAGTATCTTGAGTTATTTAATGCCCAAAATGAATCCATTTTGAGTGCACAATTCAGTTAATTTTATTTTTATTTTTATTTGTTTTTCCCAAACTAGAATGATATACTACCTTACACCTGTCAGAATGGCTAAAATTAACAACACAGGAAACAACAGATGTTGGTGAGGATGCAGAGAAAGAGGAACCCTCTTTTGCTGTTGGTGGGAATACGAACTGGTACAGCCACTCTGGAAAACTTTTTGAGGTTCCTCAAAAAGTTAAAAATAGAACTACCCTACTACCCAGCAATTGCACTAGTAGGTATTTACCCAAAGGATACAAAAATACTGATTTGAAGGGGTACATGTACCCCAATGTTTATAGCAGCAGTATCAACAATAGCCACATTATGGAAAGAGGCCAAATGTCCATCGACTGATGAATAGATAAAGAATATGTGGTATAGGGGTGCCTGGGTGGCTCAGTCAGTTAGATGCCCGACTCTTGATTTCAGCTCAAGTTTTCATCTCACGGTTCTTGAGATTGTGCCCTGCATTGGGCTCTCGGCTGACAGCACGGACCTGCTTTGTATTCTCTGTCTCCCTCTCTCTTTGCCCCTCCGTCTCTTGTGTGTGCGCGTGCGCTCTCTCTCAAAATAAATAAACATTAAAAAAAAGAAAATGCAGTGTATAAATATATATACACAATGCAATATTATTCAGCCATAAAAACAGTTATTTTTAGTAAACATATAGAATTGTTATACTGTCATTATAAGCCAGTTTTCTTGTCTTTTCTTTCTTTCTTTCTTTCTTTCTTTCTTTCTTTCTTTCTTTCTTTCTTTCTTTCTTTCTTCTTACAAACTTTAATTCAGCAAAGAAAGGTCTGTAAGAGAGGACTGGGGAGATGACACTCCCCTGGGACTCCCCAGAATCAGGGGAGGGAGCCTGGTGGCCCAGCCAGCCAGGGGGAGGGCCCAGGGTCTTCTCAGGCCACCAGGTCCTGCTTGGTGATCGGGGACAGAGCTTTATATGCGTGAAGTTGCTGGACTCAGCACTGGGCCAATGGGAGGCCAGGGAGGCCAGCTCCAGGTGGTCTATCCTAGGGATGGAGAAGTGGAGCTCATCTTCAACATGGTGGGAGACAGCGATGGCAGAGACTGAGTGGGATGCACAGTATCTGACTCCCACAGACTGACAGCAGGACTGGTTTAAGCTTACAAGCCAGTTTCAGAACATTTTTGTCCCCTCCCCAAAATTACTTCTAGTCTGTTTGCATTTACCCTCAATCCCCCACCCCCATCCCAGGCAACCACCGACTTGTGTTTTGTCTCTATAGATTTGCCTTTTCTGGGTAGTTCATAGGAATGGAATCACACAAGAAACATCAGGCTTCTTTCACTTAGCATAATGTTTTTTGGGGTTTATCAATATTGTAGCATGTACCAGTATTTTGTTCCTTTTTATTGCTGAATAGTATTCTACTGTCTGGATATACCACATCTTGTTTATTATTGACCAGTTGGTAGGCATTTGGATGGTTTCCAGTTTTGACTGTTGCAAATAATGCAGCTTGAACATTTGAATACAAGTCTTTTTTTTTTTTTTTTAATTTTTTTTTTCAACGTTTATTTATTTTTGGGACAGAGAGAGACAGAGCATGAACGGGGGAGGGGCAGAGAGAGAGGGAGACACAGAATCGGAAACAGGCTCCAGGCTCCGAGCCATCAGCCCAGAGCCTGACGCGGGGCTCGAACTCACGGGCCGCGAGATCGTGACCTGACTGAAGTCGGACGCCCAACCGACTGCGCCACCCAGGCACCCCTTGAATACAAGTCTTTATGTGAATATATGCTTTCATTCTCTTGGGTAGATACTAGGAATAGAATTGCTGGCTTATCTATTTAACTGTTTAAGAACCTACCAAACTGTTTTCTAAAGTGGCCATATGTTTACGTTTCTAACAGCAGCGTAAGAGAGTTCCAGTTTCTTCACATCCTTGTCAACACTAGTTATTGTCTGTCTTTTTTGTTATAGCTATTCTAGTAGGTATGAAGTGGTTAACTTATTGTGGTTTAAATTCACATTTTCTTAAAGACTCAAGGCATTGAGCATTTCATGTAATTATTCATTCATATATCCCTTTTGTTGAAATAGCCATTCAAATCTTTTGCCTGTTTTTAAAAAATTTTATTATAGAGTTGTAAAAGTTATATATTCTGGATGCAAGTCCTTTATTAAATACATGATTTGCACATATTTTCTCCTCGTCTGTGGCTTGTCTTTTCATTTTTTTATTGGAGGCCTTTGAAGTGCAATAATTAAACTTTTTTTTTAGAGTTTTAATTTTTTAATTTTTTCAGATTTTTAATGTTCATTTTTGAGAGAGAGAGAGAGAGAGCAGGAGAGGGGCAGAAAGAGATGGAGACAGAGAATCTGAAGCAGGCTCCATGCTGTCAGCACAAAGCCTGACATGGGGCCCGAACCCACAAACCGCGAGATGATAAACTGAGCTGAAGTCAGACACTCAACTGACTGAGCCACCCAGGTACCCCTAGAGTTTTTATTCTTTAAGTAAGCTCTAGGCCCAGTGTGGGGCTTGAACTCATGACCTCACAGTCAAGAGTCATATGCTCTACTGACTGAGCCAGCCAGGAGCCCCCTTCCCCCAAATTTTAATTTTGATGGAGTTTAATTTCCCACTTTTTTTCTTTTATAGATCATTAATTTTTTTTTTTAATGTTTATTAGTTTTTTGAGAGAGAGAGAGAGAGAGAGAGAGAGGTAGGGGCAGAGAGAGAGGGAGACACAGAGTCCGAAGCAGGCTCCATCCAGGCTCTGAGCTGTCAGCACAGAGTGCGACATGGGGCTCAAACCCACAAGCTGTGAGATCATGACCAGAGCTGAAGTCAGACGCTTAACTGACTGAGCCACCCACGTGCCCCTATAGATCATTCTTTTGTTGTAAGAACTCTTTGCCTAATCCAAGATATTGAGGATTTTCTCTTTTGTTTTCTTCTAGATCTTTTATAATTTTTGCTCTTAGATTTTGGATCTATTTTCAGTTAATTTTTATGTATGGTATGAAGGGTCTAAATTCATCTGTTGTATATGGATTCTCTTAGCACAGTTTGTTGAAAAGACAACATCTATGTTGAAAAAATATCATTTCTCCACTGATTATAAATGTGGCACTCAATTCTGTTCCATTATCTATGTCTGTCTTTTTTTTAAATTTATTTTTACATTTTTGCAGCTTTTTAAGTTTATTTATTTTTGAGAGAGAGAGAGAGAGCATGAGTTGGGGAGGAACAGAGAGAAAGGGAGAAAGAGAGAATCCCAAACAGGCTCCACACTGTCAGCACAGAGCCTGATGCGGGGCTCAAACCCACACACCATGAGACCATGACCTGAGCCAAAACCAAGAGTAGGATGCTCAACCAACTGAGCCACCCACGCGCCCCTCTATATGTCTATCTTTATGTTTTTACTACTGTGACTTGATTTTTGTGCTCTATGGTAACTTATGAAACCAGGTAGTATAAGCCCTCCAATTTTGTTCTTCTTTTCTTCTTTTTATTTTTATTTTTTTTTAGATTTTTGTTTTTAACGTTTATTTATTTTTGAGACAGAGAGAGACAGAGCATGAACGGGGTGGGGGGTGGGGCAGTCAGAGAGAGGGAGACACAGAATCTGAAACAGGCTCCAGGCTCTGAGCTGTCAGCACAGAACCTGACGTGGGGCTTGAGCTCACTGACCATGAGATCATGACCTGAGCCAAAGTCGGCCGCTTAACTGACTGAGCCACCCAGGCGCCCCCTTTTCTTCTTTTTAAAAGTTATGGCTCTTCTAGGCCCTATATACAAATTTTAGGATCATATTGTGGAAAGAGCCCAAATGTTCATATAACTGATGAATGGATAAAGAAGATGTGGTACACACACACACACAATGGAATATTACTCAGCAATCAAAAAGAATGAAATCTTGCCATTTTCAACAACACTGATGGAACTGGAGGGTATTATGCTAAGTGAAATAAGTCAGTCAGAGAAAGACAGATATCATATGATTTAATTTGTGTGTGGAATTTAAGAAATAAAAGAACATAAGGGGAAGGAACAATAAGTTAAAACAGAGGGAGGCAAACTCTAAGAGAACTCTTACATACAGAGAACAAATTAAGCGTTGCTGGAGAGGAGGTGGTTGGGGGGATGGGCTAAATGGGGATGGGTACTAAGGAAGGCACTTGGGATGAGCACTTCATGTTAGTATGTAAGTGATGAATCACTAAATTCTGATCCTGAAATTATTATTACACTATATGGTAACTAACTTTGACTTAAATAAAATTTAAAAAAATTTTAGAATCAGCTTGTTAATGTCTGCAAAACAGGCTTGGAATTTTGATGAGAATGCACTGGATCTGTGGATCAGTTGGAGGAGAGTTGCAAATCTTGTAATATTGAGTTTTCTAGTATATGAACTTGAAAATTTCTCTTGATTTAATGATCTTTAATTTTTCTCAGTGATATTTTATAATATCAGTGCATAAATCTTATACTTAAAGTTTTATTTCCTTTTGGTAAGAACACTTAACGTGAGATCTATTTTCTAAACTTTTTAAGCGTACAGTACAGTATTGTTTACTGTAGGCACAATGTTGTATAGCAGATCTCTACATTTGGTAAGGGATTCCTTTTTAATCCCAGTTTGTTCCTGATTTTTTATCATGAATGGTTATGGGATTTTGTCAAATGCTTTTTCTTCATCTGTTAGCATGACCAACTGTCACCTTTTGCCTAAGACCGTTCTGGTTTTAGCACTGAAATTCCTTCATCTTGGGAAACCCCTCTGTTCTGGACAAACTAGTATGGTTGGTCACCTTAGTGTCTGAGATGATCGTGTGGTTTCTGTCTTTTATTCCATTAATACGGTGTATTATATTAATTGATTCTCAGATACTAAAGCAGCCTTAGTCCTAGGATAAATCTCACTTTGTCATGGTATATAATTCTTACTATATGTTGCTGGCTTTGGTTTGCTAATGTTTAGTTGAACATTTTTGTGTCTGTATTTATGGAAGATACTGGTCTGTAGTTTTTTTTCCTTGGGATGTCTTTGGATTTTGTGACATAGTAGTACTAGCCTCAGAATGAATTGAGAGGTGTTTCTTCTTTGATTTTCTGTAAGAGTGTGTGCATGATTGGTTATTATTACCCCCTTGAATACATTTGATAGAATTGACCAGTGAAAGCATCTGGGCCTGGATTTTTTTCCTTTGGAAAAATTTTAAACTGTTAATTCAATTTATTTACTTGTTATAGGTCTCTTCAGATTTTTTGCTTATTCTTGAGTTAGTTTCAGTAATTGTATTCCTTATGATTTGTCCATTTCATCTAAGCTATTTAATATTTTTGGCATGTAGTTCATAGTATTCCTATATGTGCTTTTAATTTTACTAGTGTAGTTTGTGGCGTTCCTCTTTCATTATTAATTTTAGTAGCATGTGTATTCTCTCTTTTTTACTTGGTCATTCTAGCTAAATGTTTGTCAATTTTGTTGCTACTTTCAAAAAAAAGTTTTGGTTTAATTGATTTTTTTTCCATTTTCTGCTTTCTATTTCACTGCTTTCTATTTAATTTTTATAATTTTCATCATTCTGCTTATTTTGGGCTTAGTGTGCCTTTTTCTAGCTTCTTAAGGTAGAAGTGTAGGTTATTGATTTGAGGTCTTCTTTACTGAGCCGGCATTTAAAGCTCTAAATTTCCTTTCAAACACTGGGGTAGCTGCATCCTGTACATTTTTAAATTTCTGCGTTTTAAAATTTGTATTCACTTCTAAATATTTTTAAATTTCTTGTGATTTCTTGACTTCTGGGTTATTTAGAAATGTATTATTTGATTTCCAATTATTTGGGGATTCCCCAAATTACATTGTTCTTGATTTTTTATTTAATTCCCCTGTAGTAGTAGAACATACTTTGTATGATTTTCTCATTTTAAATTTTTTGAGACATTTTTATGGCCTAGTATGTAATCCTTTCTGAAAAATGTTCCCTGTGTGCTAGAAGAGAATATGTGTTCTGCTGTTGTTGGGCGGAATGTTTTGTAGGTGACAGGTCAAGTTGGGTGATAGTTTTCAAGCCTTCAATGTCTGTGCTGATTTTCTGTCTAGCCATACTATCAATTATTGAGAGAGAGATTAAAAGCCCTATTATTACTGGAGTGTCTATTTTTCCTTTCAGTTCTGTCAATTTTTGCTTCATGTTTTGGGGGCACTGCTATTAAGAAGACCTTTTATCATTATGAAAGATTCCTCTTTGTCTAGTTGTATTTCATCTGGTATTGGTGGAGCCACTCCAGCTCTCTTATACTTACTGTTTGTGTTGCAGATTTTTTTCTATACTTCGGTTTTCAACCCATTTGTGTTTTGAGTCTAAAGTGTATCTTACAGACAGCATGTAGTTAAAATGCTTTGTTTTTTTAAGTAGTGTGATCATTTCTGCTTTTGTTTTTTTCATTTCTGCCTTTTGATTGGAGGGTTTACTCTGTTCACATTTTATATAATCATTGATAGATTTATATCTGCAATCATATGTCTCATTTCTCTTTTATTTCTTTGTTCATCTTTTTCTTCTGGAGTTAGTGGATATTTTCCAGAGTATCATTTGAATTCCTTTGTTAGTGTTTTAACTAGATTTTTGGGATTATTTTCTTTGCTCTAGGGAATACAGTATGTATCTTTGTCACATTGTACTTCAGATTAACAATTTAATTATGGTAAAATATAGAAACTTTGCTCCATTTCCTCCCCTAGCCTCTCTGGTGGTATTATCATACATATTAAGTTTTTATATGTTAGAAGCCCAACAGGACCATTTTATAGTCTTTATGCAATTGGATGTGTTTTACAACAAGTAAAAGAGGAAAAAAATGCTTACGCAGTCTTTTATACTTAACACATATGTTGACCTTTTATGGTGCTCCTTATTTCTTTTTGTGTAGTTGGGTTATGGGCTGGTTATTTTCTTTCAGTCGGATGGACTTTTAGGATTTCTCATAAGCAGGTTTGTCATAAATGAATTATTTTAATCTTTGTTTTTTGGGATTGTTTTTATTTTGCCTTTATTTTATTATTATTATTAGTTTAATGTTTATTTTTGAGAGAGAGAGAGAGAGAGAGAACGAGCAGGGGAGGAGAGGTAGGGAGACAGAAGGGGACACAGAATCTGAAGTAGGCTACAGGCTCTGAGTTGTCAGCACAGAACCTGATGCAGGGCTCGAACCCACAGACTGTGAGATCATGACCTGAGCTGAAGTCGACCACTTAACCAACTGAGCCTCCCAGATGCCCCTGTTTTTGCCCTTATTTTTGAGGAATAGTTTTGCTGGACATAGAATTCTTTGTTACAGAAATTTTTTCATTCAGCACCTTGAATATGTTGTCTCTTGCTTTCTGACCTCAATTGTTTACAATGAGTTATTCTTTTTGTGCTGTCAAGACTTTCTCTGTCGTTGGCTTTCAATAATGGTACATCTAGGTGTGGATCTCTTTGTGTTTATTATGCTTTGGATTCATTAAACTTGAATCTATGGATGAATATTTTTTCAAAAGTTTCTTAAGTTTTGACCATAATTTCTTCAAATATTTTTTCTGTTCTCCTTCTCTGTTCCTTTTTGGACCTCGCATTACATGTAGATTGGATGCTTGATGGTGTCCTATAAATCTCGGAGGCTCTGTTCATTTTTTTTAAATTCTTTTTTTCTGTTCTTCAGAATTGGTAATTTCTATTAATATATCTCCAAGTTCACGGACTCTTCTGTCATCTCAAATCTGCTATTGAGCTCTGTTAGTGAATTTTTAATTTTGGTTGTAGTTTCCAACTCTTGGATTATACTTTTCATCTCCAGAATTTCCATATTTTCCTATTTTTTAAAATAGTGCCTGTACTTTATTGATATTGCTCATTTTTTGAGTTACAGTTGTCATACTCTCCTTTAATTCTTTAAACTTGGTTTCTTTAATTGCAGATAAAATTAAATTTTAGATAGAAGATGATATCTAAACTGTGTGTTAAATCCTAAAATGATATTTGTTGTATTTCTAAATTATGTTCAATAATTCTCATCTATATTTCATGATGTGCGTGAATGTAATTGCTCATAAATGCTAAATTTCATCTGATAGTTTTTATTTAAACATAACTAACAATTTACTTAAAATTACTAATGTTTATTGATACGTAGGATCAGTGTACAATTGGAAAGATATGCCGTTATCTGAAACCTTGGCTCAGTTTCTGAACTGATTATACAGTATAACATATATTTGCTTGTCCATATTTTTTATAGTTAACCAGTTCTCTCATGGTTAAGTACTAATGGGTAGAAAAAAATGGAAGAAGCCTAAAAGAGCGATATGTGTGAGAATGGTTACAAAATATCAAAATGTTCCTATCAGCCAGCACATTTAATAATAATAATATTAATTCATTTTAGGTCCTTGAAAGATTGCAGTAAACAAGATAAATGCAGTACTTGTTCTTATGGAACTTACATTTTAGTGGAGGAGACAAGCATTAAACATATAAACAAAAAAAGGGGGGCACCTGGGTGGCTCAGTTGGTTAAGCATCTAACTCTTGATTTGGGCTCAGGTCATGATCTCAGAGTTGTAACGTAGAGCCCCATGTTGGGCACCATGCTGGGCACGGGGTCTGCTTAAGATTCTCTCTCTCCCTCTCACTGTGCCCCTTCCTTGCTCGTGTGCACGCTGTTTCTCTCAAAAACAAAAAAACCCAAAAAACAAGAAGCAAAGACATATAAACAAGTAGGATAATTTTAGGATAATTTTTATAAATATAATGAAGAAACAAAATAAGGTAATGTGATATCAAATAGAGACTGATAGGGAAGCTACATGGAATTGGAATATAATTGGAAGGTGGGGAATCATGATGGAAATGTCTTTGTGAAGGGATGGGGCTTGAGGTGATATCTGCATGATAAGTGAGGAAGATTCTGTCTGTGGATGATCTGAAAGAACCTGTAATCTGAGAATAGGAGGTGCATAAGCTTGGTGTGTTATAGGAACAGGGCCACTGTAGTTGGAGCTCAGCAAGCCAGTGAAGAAGAGATGAGAGATGAATGAGGTCAGAGAATTGGGGTGGGCTAGCCCTGGGTTGATCTGTACATAGACCATGTTGAGTTTAGACTTTTTCCTTTTTTTTTTTTTTTTTTTTAAGTTTATTTATTTATCTTGAGAGAGAGAGAGCAAGCTGGTTATCGGGGAAGGGTCAGAGAGAGAGGGAAAGAGAGAGAATCCCAAGCACTGGCAGTGCAGTCGACCCAGGGCTCGAACTCACAAACAGTGAAATCATGACCTGAGCTAAAACCCAAAGTCAGACGTTTAACTAACTGAGCCACACAGGTACCCCTAGGTTTTTTTTTTTTCTACATGTGGTGGGAACCCACTGGAGAAATACTTCAGTGACCTTCATTCTGGACGAAGGAGTTAATTGACAGCCCGGTTGTAACTTTATTCTTTAACAGTTTTTGACTGTGAGTAAACATATGTAGAATTTTCTCTAAATGATTTTAGCTTCATAAAGAACAGCAGGGAAAATAACTTTCCAGATGTTTCTTAGTTGAAATTTAGCTACCTAAAACTAAAATAAAATACCATATCTATGAAACTTTAAATTTGTAATACAATTATAGCAATGGCAGGCATTCTTATGATAACAATTTTAATTAACTCATGTTAGTATTATAAAATTAGACTTTCAACTGTTCATAATTATAGGCGAAAAATATACCGATAACATGATGTAGTTAGTTGTTTGATGACTGACTTTCTAAATAATTCGGTATATAACTTTCCCCCCTACTTCACTAGCAAAAACAGTCGATTATTTTTGTTTGACTAACTATTATTAACACAAAATAATTATGACCTCAAATTACTTCAGATTAAACAGTGTGGAGTATAGTCCTCCAAAGTTTTATGTGAATGACATTTTTGAAGATAAACTACCTCTTCAAAGTACCACTATTGGTTATTAAAAAAAAGTGAGGTATAGTTTTTATAAAGTGAATAGTAACCTTCAATATCTAATATTTCCCTTTATAATTGTCATGTATTTTTTGATATTTAAAATGCACTTTTCTGTAATATTTAAGATATACATTTTTAGTACAGTAAAACTTTGGATTGTGAGTAACTTGTTCTGCGAGTGTTCTGCAAGATGAACAAATATTTCTGATAAATTTTAACTTGATACACAAGCGATGTCTTGCAATAGGAGTAGTACGGGACGCCGAACATCACGTGATCACAACTGAGGCAATGTTTCTTCTCTCTCTCTTTCTCTCCCTCTCTCTCTCTGTGTCCCTCCCTTGCTGGCTCGCTCGCTCGCTCTCTCTCTCTCTCTCTCTCTCTCACTGCAGAATTGTGGGTGATTGTCTGCCATCTTCAGATGCTTCAGTCTCAGGCCATGGTGTTTGGTAGAAATCAGTGATTTTTCAGAATGTTGGAAGGTGCCCACAACTGGCACTAGTGTATTTTTTTTGTCATTTCAAAGCACCTATGGACAGTCCTTTGCTTTCCCATACAAGAGTAAGCTTGGGAATACTTTGCTTCATTCTAGGTCAGGCTGCCTGCAGATATAGAACCTGTCCTCTGCTGCCTTATTGCCAGTTACATTAAATACAGTGTATGACCAGGGTTTATTAATACTGCACCGTAGTCAGCATCCATTTGAGTGTATACAAGGGCCCCCATGCAGAAAAAGATTCCACTGAGCCAATAGAGAGCAGTGATTCCATTAGCGATAGCAGTGAAAGTTGTCCTACACAGTAGCCCTCCTCTCTTGTCTCCCTTGCACCAGCCACAAAGATTTTCAAGGGTAAGTGCAGGTTAATCTGTTTATTATTTTTTTTATGTTTTGTGTTTTCTTTATTGTTTTATATTACAGTATCATCGTCATTTTTATATGAATAGTTTTGGGTTATGGAACGAAACATCTGAATTTCCATTATTTCTTATGGGAAATTTGCTTTGGTATACAAGTGCTTTGGATTACAAGCATGTTTCCAGAATGAATTATGCTCCAAACCAAGGTTTTACTGTATTGAAAATGTATTGAAAATATATTTCAAATAAGCTAACTATATAAAAAAACTCAGATATGCCATAATTTGGAAGGTATTTTTAAATTACTCTAATTTTGTGTTAATATTGACTTATAGTGTGTATCTGAATGTTTATTTCTTTGCCCCTTTAATCACTATCCACTTACTCTGACTATATTCAGTATCGTATATATAGTTGTTAAAAGGTGCTCACTTTTTTCCCAAAATGATTTAAAGTGGCTTAACAAAGGACACATGTGTGTGTGTATTAGAGATAGTAAAATAGAAAAAGGAAGCCAAGAACAAGAAAAGTTGAGTTGGGAGTTAAAATTGTTGTCTATTATGTGCTACGCACTATTTCTGAGAGATATATATGCAATGCTGATTAAAATAGCTATGGCTCAGCTCTAATGGAGCTTTTATTCTAGTTTGTGTTGGTAAGGTGGGTAGAAAGATTTGCAATAAGCATGTAAGAAAATACCTTCACCTTTTACTTCATTATAGGGAGGTGACAAAAAGATGACTTGGGACAGGATAAAATCCGGACAATTAAAAAACATTCTTTAGTATCCTTGATATGATTCATTTAAAATAGAATAAAGTGGGGGTGCCTGGGTGGCTCAGTCGGTTGAGCGTCCCACTTTGGCTCAGGTCATGATCTCGCAGTTTGTGGGTTCAAGCCCCGCGTGGGGCTCTGTGCTGACAGCTCAGAGCCTGGAGCCTGCTTTGGATTCTTTGTCTCCTTCTCTCTGTGCTCCTCCACTCACACTCTGTCTCTCTCTCTCTCAAAAATAAGTAAGCACTAAAAAATTAAAAAAGTAAAATAGAATAAAGCTAATTTGTTTTGGTTCCCAAGTTAGCATATGTTAATTTGCATTATTTTGGGGATTATAAATTTGGCCAAAGAACAAAACCAAAAAATTTCTCTAATCCAGTAATTTATAATGGTCTATAGTTTTCTACTTAGCCATAATTAGTGATAATAAGAAAACTTAGAGGGACATTGTGGTAGATTGATTATAGGGTTAAACTTTATAAATAATGTCTCAGCCAGTTGAGTGTTGGACGCTGGCTCAGGTCATGATCTTGCGGTTCATGGGTTTGAGTCCCTGCTTCAGGCTCTGTGCTGACAGCTCAGAGCCTAGAGTCTGCTTCAGAGTCTGTGTCTCCCTCTCTCTCTGCCCCTCCCCGACTTGCACTCTGTCTCTCTCTCTCAAAAATTAAAAAAAAATTTTTTTTAGGGGCGCCTGGGTGGCTCAGTCGATTGACTGTCTGACTTCGGCTCAGGTCATGATACCACAGTTCATGAGTTCGAGCCCCGTGTCAGGCTCTGTGCTGACAGCTCAGAGTCTGGAGCCTGCTTCAGATTCTGTGTCTCCCTCTCTCTCTGCCCCTCTCCTGCTCGTGCTCTGTCTGTCTCTCTCTTTCTGAAAACTGAACATTAGAAAATAATTAAAAATGTAAGAAAAAAGTTAAATTCATGAATTAGGGATAAAACAAGCAAATAATATAGTGATTTCAGAATAAATATTAAACCTCAGAATGTTTTGGATTCTTATCTATGTTTGAAGGCCAAAGTTTCAATGTTTTCATGAACAAACTGCCCGATTTGAATAATGTTATATATAATCTTGCAGTGGATACCATTTAGATACATGAATTAAAAAATAGGTTTTCCTTATAAATCTCAATTCTCTGTTAAACATATACCATTCTAAATCTAAATTTAATGATTATCTTAATTTTAGGTGATAATTAGTAAGAAATAGAAAGTATATTCATTTTAAAAGGATTAGTGAATTGTTTCCTCTTTCTTTTTTGTTTTCTAATAGTGTGCTTAAATAAACTTCCAGGGCAAGCTCATGTTTTATTTCATAATCTGGATGAGTTGAGAATGTTCCAGGAACTCTGCCTTCATGAATTTTTACTTAATTTTTGGAAGTGCAGATGCTATTCTATGTCCTATCCAAGCATTTAAACTCAATCATAATATCATTCTATAATAAAATAATCCTCCCATATCTTTTACAGGAGAAAGGTGGGGTTTATGTCCTCTTCATTCCAGATCATTATGGTTTTTATCCTCCTCTAAAAGTTGCTGCTGGGTTAAAGATTAAGTTTTAAGTTGAAGTTTTACATTACTATAACTTTCTGTAGTCCTCCTCATCATTATCAAGTGATCTTTATGAAGTCTTGCCATCATACTGGAGACTAATACCACTGTAATAATCATGTTAGCCATGAAGTAGTTTGTTATTTTTTTTTCCTTTTTACAGATGAGTCTGAGACTTTAAGAAGTTAAATAACTTTAACATAGTAGGTCTGAGACTACTCTCCTTAGAAAGATCTGTTTGCAAGGTTGGCTCATAGCTGACATCTGGGAACTTGACTCTCAGAGTGTTTCCAGTAACTGATAAGGATGATTCACTGTGCCTAGACTGTTTGTGCAAACAATATGGTTTATGTTGAACATCTGCTTTCCTCCTAGGGGTCTAGAATTTGAGTATACCTGAGGTAGAGGGTGCCCATGTGAGCAACCCTCAATAAAACTTTGGGTGCTGAGTCTCTGATGGGCTTCTCTGGACAGAAACATTGCATATGTACGTTGGTGTATTTAGTATATCCATGAATACAACTATATGCTGAGATCTGTGAGACTCCTGATATACCTCTGCAAGACTAAAGGAAATTCTGCTCTGCAGAATCTAAAGATTTGTGTTTTAACCTCTGGGGATGAAGTGTATTTACCTTTGCTTGGTGATTAGAGTCCTAGGTACAATGGAAGAGATGATATTTAGTCCTTCAAATAAAAATAAGCATGCATTTGTTCATACATCCATTTATTATGCATCCTATAGGCCCATATGTACCCATGTTCCAGGCCCTGAGGAGGGAGCTGTAAATCTTAGCATGATTAGGTAACCTTGTAAATAGTTTAGGCCTCAAAGTGAGAGTAGGTGTACTTTTTCCCCTAGTTGCTTCTGCAGGGAGCTTATTGATTGATTTATAAATTTTTATTTTTAAATAATCTCTACACCCAGCATGGGGCTCAAATTTATAACCCTGAGATCAAGAGTCACATGCTCCACCTGCTGAGCCAGCCAGGTGCCCTTGCAGGGGCCTTTTTATTTAGCATTACGAAAATGTTTATACTTTGGTTCCAGGTTCTTTTACTTGAAATATGGGTAAACTTGAATCAGCATATAAGGCTTATATCTGAGAATCTTTGTTTGCTGATAATTCAGAATTCCAGGCCAACATTTCTTTCTAAAAACAAACTCAACCCTGAAGAGAGCAAAGTAGAAAAAATTTCTAATGCTGTCACTTTCTCCCTAAGGCCTATAGAATTTATATGAGAGGATTTATGAGTTAAAGAATTCATCTTCCTGCCCTCCCCCCCCCGCCCCCGCTTTTTTGGAAAAGAGAAAAAAAAAAATCTATCTACTTATGTAGACAAGGTATGTGTAACATCCACTTAACGTGTTTTAAGCCTTTTAATTAGCCCATGTTATAAGCCAATTAAGAAAGTAGATAGAAAAATCTCCTAGGGTGGGGTGGGAAAGATGCTCTGTGATTCTTTCATAGTTTTAGTAAAACAAAACCAAAAATACTTGTATAATCATAAGGCAGAAAAACTTAAGATTCTGGAGCCCTACTACTTAGGTTGATATTGTGACTCACTTGCCTGTTGCTTGACCTTGGATAAGTTATTTGAATTTCCTCATGTCTCAAGTCTTCCCCAATATAAAATGGGACTGATAATACCTGTTTTGTAGGATTGTATCGATTAAATCAATTAACAATATAATGAATTTAAAATAATGCCTGGCATGACGTAAGTGCTGTATGAATGTTACCTGTAATTATCCCATTATTGTTTGGAAAATGAAGGAAAAAATACCCTAAACTAAGATAGTTGTTGACTTTCGTCCAGGATAAATTCACTTTAATGGATTCATATCCTATCATATCAGAATATTAAAAAGATTCTTGTATAAGGCAGTTTTATTTCCTTTTTAAATCATGAAAGTGCAGAAGTTGGCTAAGGTTTTAGAATTATTTGCACTAAGTTAGGATCGCAGTTGCTAGGCTGGCAATTTGTCCCTCCTTAAAAAAGGAAAATTCCTTTTTTGCTTTCTGGAATAGAACCTAACTAGATTTTAGGCTTTCTTTGCACAAAGCCCGACGCGGGGCTCGAACTCACGAACCGTGAGATCATGACCTTAGCCGAAGTCGGAGGCTTAACCGACTGAGCCACCCAGGTGCCCCTGAAACAAGTCTTTTAAGACTTTTATGTATCTTTTTTTGATATACAAGGGGCTATTGTGACCAGACTTGAGACTTTTCAAACATCTGAGCAAAGTCAGGACATAAGCCATGACTTTGTTACTTTTTCCCTAACTAAACCTCCTAGTACCTGTCCTTTTTTCTGGTTCTTACTTGATTTGGAAATTGGCTAAACACATTTATTCCCACAATTTACTATTTCTTACAAATAGTTCATGAAGTAAATCTGGGAATGAATAGTCATATAAATTTAAGGTTATTGATAAATAATCAGATCTTTGTTGCTTATCTTCAGCCTCAAGATAGGTTGGATTGTAAAATGTGCTTCCTTTGTATACTTATTCTGACCCTTATTATTGCTGCCCTAGAATTTGAGCATTATGCAAAATGGTAACAGAGATTAGGAGGATAATAATATTAAAGGAGTGTAGCTAGGTAGCAATATCATTTTTTTATTTCCAGTGGTGACCGTAGGCAGCTAAGTCAGGTTGATTTTGTCTTGTCTCTTTACTCATCAATTCTTTAAATAACTGTGAAGTTTGATTATTCAGAGTATGTTTATTTTTTCTATTAAGATATCTGTATTCAGAGTGTTTTTAGATGATACTTCTCTGTTAGATTTTAATCATCATAAAATAGGTTGAACAAGTTAACATTAATTAGGTTATGTCCAGGAATCTGGCTATTGTAATTATTTTGTTGAAGAAACCAACAAAACATGCTTGTAAGAAAAGCATCAAAATATCTTATATGGAATTTAGATGAAGTCACAGATTATCTAAATTCACTCCTTATCTATATATCATTCATATATATTTCACATGAGAATCTATAAGATTAAGAACATGTATCTTAATTGGATAACAATATCAGGGCCATGAGTAAATGAGGATGTTAAGATACAGTTTTCCATGGTGTGGGACTCTTGAAATGCAAAACTGCTTTTATGGTTGGCAAGTTATTTCACTGGATTTTTCAATTAGCGTTTTCCGTGTGTTTTTTCTTCTGTAAAATGAGCGCTAAGATCTCTTCCAGATTAAAAGGGCTTTTCTGCAATTTCTTTTATCCTATAAATTTCTAACATCCAATTTTAAATATCTGGATCGATCACCTTGCCCTAAAGTAGGTACCATGACATGAACTGTTGCTGCCAAAATTATTTCTGGTTCTGACTTACGGGCCCGAATATTTCTAAACTGTATACTCCTTAGACTTAGTTCCCTCAAAATGATCTCACTCCCATTTTCACAAGGGAATCTTTTTAAAAGATTCATTAGTTTATTTTTTATCCCTTTATTTTTAAGAGTTTGTTTGTTTTTAAGTAATCTCTATACACAACATGGTGCTCAAACTCACAACCCCAAGGCCAAGAGTTGCATGCTCTTCCAACTGAGCCACGCAGGTGCCCCTACTTTTTATCCCTTTAAAATGTTGTACTAAAAAAAAAAAAAATGCTGTACTATTTTTTTTTGTTTTGTTTTTTAAAGTTAATTTCTTTATTTTAAGAGAGAGAGCAAGCCAAGGAGGGGCAGAGAGAGAGGGTAAGAGAGAATTGCAAGCAGGTTCCCCACTTTCAGAGCAGAGTCTGACACAGGGTTCAGACTCAGGAACTGTGAGATCATAACCTGAGCCAAAACCAAGAGTTGGATACTCAACTGACTGAGCCACCCAGGCGCCCCCTAATTTTTGTTTTAACAAATTATAAAAATGAACATTCCCGTTTTGCATGAGGAACAATTAGGTTTTAGGAATTATCATCTATTCTGCTACTGCTTTATTCTTACGTGAAGTTTTAGCAGTGTGATTCAGTTCTGACAGATTCTACAAAGACATAATAATAAATTGACATTCAATGTTCATAGTGTGCCAGACACTATATGTAAAGAATGAAAATATGGGCACCTGGGTTGCTCAGTGGGTTAAGCCTCTGACTCTTGATTTCAGCTCAGGTCATGATCTCAGGGTTTCTGAGTTTGAGCCCTGCACTGTGCTTGGGATTCTCTCTCTTCTCTCTCTCTGCCCCTCTTCCCGCTCACATGTATGCGCATGCACACTCGCTCTCCTTCTCTCTCAAAGTAAATAAATAAACATTAAAAAAAGAAGCAATTAGATCAGAAGCAATTAACATAGCCTGTTAAAATGAAAAAAAGAGAATTTGCCAGAGGATTAGTAAATATTTTTTCAAATTGCATGACATATTTAAAGGGAACCAGTTGAGTTTTTCACACTTTGGATGGGAAACTAATAAAATTAATATGGTTTTAAACCCCCTTCCTTGGACCCCAGTTATATAAAATCATATGAATCATAGTCCTTGATTCACGACATACTTAAATAATTAGCCCAAGCATAACTTTTTGTTTATGAAACACACAAGAATCCATAATTCAACATGAAAACTGGAACCTTAACAAGAATTCACATCACATTTACTCATGTGTATATTAATGTAGATTGTATAAAAATCTTTAATAGAATTTTTTAAGTTTATTTATTTTGAGAGAGAATGAGAGTGAGAGTATGAGTGGGGGAGGGGCAGAAAGAGAGGGAAAGAGAGAATCCCAAGCAGGATCCATGCTGTCAGCCCAGAGCTTGACGGGGGCTTGATCTCCTGAACCATGAGATCATGACCTGAGCCAAAACCGCGTGGGACACTCAACCAACTGAGCCACCCAGGCGCCCCTAAAGGCCATCTTTATATGTGTTTTTGTAAATTGTATATTTATGTGTTTTCTTTATTTTTTCTTTGTTTTTTTGGTCCTTTATTCCTCTATTTTAAGCATTCTTTGTATATTAGTTATACTAGCCTGTTATAATATCCTATTTCTAATATTATAGTTGGAGTGTTCCTTGTTTTTGTACTTTACATGAAGTCATACACTTAAACAATTTTTTGATGAGAGTGTGATTTGTACTCTAAGGAACTAAATTATAGTCTGAGCAGAGATTTCCTGAGTGATACTTAAGTTTTTATCATTTTTCACAGTTTCTTTTCAATCCTGAGACTAGCATTTATTATTCAAAGTTCTTTCTCTTCTTATTGCTGTGCCAATATCTATCTGGCTTAAAGTATCAGAGCAAATGGTGGTTCCTTTCTAAAGTCTCTCCAGAACTCTCCAAGGTCGACTTGGATTTTTTTTTTTTTTTTTAATGTTTCCACTATACTTTGTAGGTTCTTTACGTGATTGTAATTGTTTCTGTATTATTGAAAGAACTGGTGTAGTAAGAGATAAGGAAGAGGTTACTCAGTTGTAGGGAAAAAGTTGTCCTTGAGGAATAGGTGGAATTTGAATAACCAAAGAAGAGGACCTTCCTGGTAAGAGAAGAGCACTAGCAGAGGGATAGGGATGGGGATGAGCATGGTATGTGAACAGTGAAGATACTTGTTTCATTGGAATGTGTTTGCTTATTCTTGTATTCATCACATCTTTACTGTGTATCTACTGTATGAAAGGCCCTGGTTAGGTGATATAAACCACAGATTTTTAAAACTTGTTACTTCGGGGGAAAGTAGTTCAAAGTAAGACTAGGAAGGTAAAGAGGAGCAGGGTTTTAGAAGGCACTGAGACAAAGGCATAGGTGTTGGGCTTGATACAGTTGATAGGAGGTGGCAAGTGAAGGATCTACTGGAAGCTGTTATTTCCCTGATGTTTTTGTGAAGGAGGCACATGGTGTGGATGGGGAAGGAGAGTCCTAGAAAATGATATTGAGCCTATCATGATTTCATGCGTATGTGGAATTTAAGAAACAAAACAGATAAACATAGGGGAAGAGAAGGAAACATAAGGTAAAAAGAGAGAGGGAGGTAGACCGTAAGAGAGCCTTAAATACAGAGAACAAACTGGGGGTTGCTGGAGGGGTGTTGGGTGGGGGAATGGGCTAAATGAGTGATGGGCATTAAGGAGGGCACTTGTTGGGATGAGCACTGGGTGTTATATGTAAGTGATGAATCACTAAATTTACTCCTGGAACCATTATTACATTATATGTTAACTAACTTGGATTTAAATAATATTTAAAAATTAAAAAAAAAATGATATTGAGCCTGAGGGGATAAGGGTACTTACAACTTGAGACCTGTAAGACAACTAGGAATTGGCCAGATGGGCAAGCAAAAGGAAGGATGTTCACAGAAAGAGAGAGAAGAATATAGAGAACTATAAACAATTGTGGTTTAAGGTTAGATAAAGGGAGAAATGGAAGATGAGACTGGACAAGTGAGTGTGGATTAGATTTGTGATTTTCATACCTGAGCATATCAGAATGAACATTTCATAACTTCTGAGAAATAGACCTATACCCCTTGCTTGTTTCTATTAAATTAGGATGTTTACAAAAAGGCTGAGAGTTTCTCCTGTGATGAGAAACTATTGAAGAATTTTGAGAGGGGCTTAACATTATTCCATCTTGGATCATCCTGATATTGCAGTAGATGGAGTTGAAGGGTGGAAAAATTAGAGATGAGGAGGCAAATTCTGAGGCCATTAAAACAATACAGAGAAATGATAATAAGACCTCAGCTATGGCAGAGGATATGAGATTGTAGAAATGGGGTGAAGAGTGAGAAACTATGATAGTGTTGATGGAACTCTGTTTTTCAGGAACTCTGAACTTCAGGCACTCTTCATGTTAGATTGTTTGTGTGGGCGTTAGGGTAGCTTACTTAGCTAAGCACAGTTTCCTCTGTCAGGAAAACGTGTTTAGTTTGGGACATATACTTCTCCTGCTGCACTTTTCCCTATCCCATTTAATGGCTATTCCTGTGTACCTGACTGCTATCTTTGGATTCATTCTTGATTCTTTATCTCACATCCACATCCAAATTGCTATTAAATCTTGTCCATTTACCTTCAGAATATATCCAACAGTTGGCCACTTTTCACTCTCTCCAGAACCTACCACTTGGGTCCTAACCACTATCATTTCTCACCTAAGTATTATAGTAGCTTCCTAACTGATCTCCCTGTTTCTGCCCTTGTCCCCTTGTCTGTTCTCAACCCAGCTTCGTTTTTTTTTTTTTTAATTTTCTTTTTTCTTTTTTTAAATTTACATCCAAATTAGTTAGCATATCTTCAGGAGTAGATTCCTTAGTGCCCCTTACCCATTTATCCCATCCCTCCTCCCACAATCCCTCCCGTAACCCTCAGTTTGTTCTCCATATTTATGAGTCTCGTCTGTTTTGTCCCCCTCCCTGTTTTTATATTATTTTTGTTTCCCTTCCCTTATGTTCATCTGTTTTGCCTCTTAAAGTCCTCATATGAGCGAAGTCGTATGATTTTTGTCTTTCTCTAATTTCACTTAGCATAATACCCTCCAGTTCCATCCATGTAGTTGCAAATGGCAATCAACCCAGCTTCTTAATGATTCTTGTAATTAGTCATCTCTCTGTATAAAACTCTCCTTCTCCCTGGAGTAAAAGTCACAGTCCTCAAAGAGGGCCTACATGGCCCCCTCCCCTTAACTCTCTATCATCTTCTGTTCTTTCTTCCTCTTGCTCATTTCACTCTAGCCATATTGGCCTCCTTGAACTAGTGAGGCATACTCCCCCCTGAAGATACTGCATTTCCCTTTCCTTCAACTACAGGACTCTTCCCCCAGTCATTGTCACAGCTTACTTCCTACTTTCAGGTCTTTATTCATGTCAGTTTTCTAGTGAATTCTTTTTTGATCACCTAACTTGGAATTATAGTTCTCTTCCCTGCTGAATATTCTTTCTCTTTGGTTCATTTGTCTCCTTAGCCTTTATCACTATCTATGTGTATGCTAAACATATTTTGTTTATTTTCATCTTTTCCTGCTGGAATTTAAGACCCATAAGAATGAGGACTTTTCCTTTATTCACCGCTACACCTCTAGCCCTGAAAACTGATAATATAACAGGTGCTCAGTATTTACTGAACGACTGAATCAATTAATGGAGTGCCTGGGATATCCTGGAACAGATGCTTACTGTTTATTTATACGCTACTTAATTTCACAAAGAAGTAGAGGCAAGGAAGTGTCTAGTAGACAAACTGGAGCCCATAAAATAGTTTAGATTGGAAGAGAGATTTTCGTGAAGCCATAGCAGTATATGAGGTAGTAAGAAAGAGTATAAAGAATCAGAAGAAAATTAGGGATGAGATCCTGAAAACACCTCCACGTAAGGGCTGACCATAGAGTAACACTGTTGTTTGACTTCACCAAGCAGGAACCCTGCTCCAGGCCCTGTGCTTTAGAGGTCCAAATCTAGCCTTTGTCCAGCTATAACCCTTCTGGTAGAATGAGGATTTGGTGGGCAAGGGTGGGGGAGGGGGAACGTGCAAGGGAACTAGTCCATCTGGTACCCATTTCTAGATTAAGCTCTGAGTATTTGAACCCCAGAATTCCCTGCCCATGTGGCCCTTCAAAAGCTTCTTTCCTGATTCTCTCCTCTCTTGACTGAACACATGTATGGGCTTCTTTAGGCCCAAGGGATGACCAAGCTGCAGCTGTTTGCAGGCATGTGGCCAGAATTTGGACGTGTGGGATGGGATGTCTACATGTGTGTGTATGTATATGTGTATATGTACATATATATATATATATATATATATATATATATATATATATATATATGAATGAGTGATTCCCATGCTCCTGTAGAACTTCAGGGAGAATTCCAAATCAGAATTCCAAATCAACCTTTTAGGTTGTTATAGAAGTATTTATGTGAATATAGGAGGATAGAATAATAATTTACCAGCTTGTTAGCTTGATTTATAACTTTAAAATATTTAGGCATGTGGACTGTAGGCTTCTATTTGTACTCTTGCTCCGAGCCCCTTGAAAATTAGGGGTGGGCCTGCAGAAGGGAATTGAAAAAGAGTAGCTAGAGAGGGAGAAGATAAATTCCAGATGGAGTTTCAAGGATGGAATGATCAATAGTATCAAATACTTCAGAGACATTAAGTCCTATGAAAACAGAAATGTATCCATTGGATTTGAATGACAATTAGAATTTAGAGTAAAACTTTCAGTTGGTGGTGATGGATTCCAAACCTCCATAAAAGGAGGAATACCTGAGGAATTAGGAAGTAGAGACAGAAGATAGATGTTTTTTCTAGAACCGTCTCTGAGAAAAGAAGGAACTAGAATAGTAGGTGGAGGGGTATGCAGAGTCATGGAGGAGGACTTTTCTATGTTTAAGATGAAAGAGTCTTACAGATGTTTAGATATTGAGGGAAAGGACCCAAAGTTAAGTAAGAGAAGGTTAAGGAAAAGGAGGGAATAATCGATGGAGCAAGGCCTAACAAACATCTAATGCATGGGTCTGGAGATTAGCCTTTGAAGGGAAGAGGGCTATTTGAGAAGGCTTGGGATGTTTGGAAGTGTATGCAAGCTAAATTTGGAGGGTGAGAGAACAGGAAAGTGACTTATTAGGCAATATGATATATCATTAGTGTTGTTTTACAGTCGTTTTCTGGGTTAGTCTTTTTAAACTTGATTTTAAACTTCTGGGCATCAAGGGTTATACCTGCAGCCATGTGTTAAAATCCTATTGGTTTATTGAAATATAGCCCATAATATGAGGCATAGGCCACGCATGTTGGATCTGTCATTATTCAGTAATTTGACACTTTAGTGGTGACTTAAAATTTTAAGTTTGATAAACACTTTTGATTCTCAATAGCCTAGAAATAACTTCTTTATTATGTCCATTATATAATGTGTGTTATCAGGATTTGCAGATGGTTTGTTGTAATAAGTACATATTGTCTGAATCATACCTGTTTTGAGCAAAATATTTTTAAATAGAATTATATTAATACTGTCTTTTTTCCCCCAAATAGTAGTTCAAAGAACTGCTGGTTTGTATTTTAGCTCTTGCCAAGTTGTGAAAATAGTGAAGGATGCTTAGACTACTTAACATTCAAATTGTAAGTAAACTTTATTTCTGCCAATATTACCTATATGTTAAGAAAAAAGAAATTGAAAATAGTTGTTACCTTATATGATAATAATGAGCTTTAGTGTGATGTATACTGTGGATTTTTACTAATTTTTGTTAAGATACATATATGTCCTATCCCATTTTCTGTTGATAAGATCAAGAAGAATACTCATAGTCCTGAATGAATCTTAGGAGGTAGGGTGAAATTTTTTTCCAGGTATTTCTTTTATTGTATAAATTTATAGAAATTCTTTATTATTTTATTTCCATATCTGTATGGTAGCAGTAGTCAAAATTAATGTAGGACATAATATTAATGGAATGATTTATTAGAAATATATGTTCATTTCTCTTTAAATATGCTTAATTTCTCTGAATTATTTAATTGTTATGTGAAAAAATTCTTTAAGAAGTAAATCTTACAAGGTGCCTGGGTGGTTCAGTTGGTTAAGCGTCAGACTCTTGATCTCAGCTCTTGAGTTTGAGCCCTGCGTTGGGCTTCACCTGGGCATGGAGTCTACTTAAAAAAAAAAAAAAAAAAAAAAAAAAAAAGCTTTAATTTAACATACATAAAATCAAGTAAAATATAAGCTTTTAGAAATAATCTAAAGCATAAATCTGGATGATGTATATATTGACAGTCATCTCTACTAGGGGAAAAAAAGCTTGGATTATGTTTCCTTGAAACCATTTGCTATATTGAATATTTAACCAGTAGCAAAAAAATTATTGATGAAAGAATGATAGAATGATAAAGTAATACTAAAGGCATTATAAGTGATTTACTACTTTATTTTTAAACTATTTGAAAGTATAAACAACTCAAATTAATGTTTTTAGTCCTAGTAGAATATTCAAAATGTGAACACAGAATAAGATTGCTACCATAAGCAAAAGACAAGTCTAATTATATTATTTAGGTAAATAAACCAAATGAGCCAAAGAAGAAGAATGAAATATTTGCAAACCAGTAAATCTTTTAATTTGTTAAACAGGAAAATAATTTTACTTTATTTTGTATATTTTGTTACCAACGCATAAAAGGTTTTAAAAATGTCTACTAAAATATTTCAGGAATAAAAGTACATCTTCATAAAAGGAGAAAGTTATAACATTTTCTCTCTTAAAATAAGAAACAAATATCATAAGGTCATCCATGTGCAATAGCTTGGTTGTAATAGATTGCTTATGAGCTTGACATTTCTGAGAAGTAGAATGCTCATTACTGCCCTCTTTCGACACAGGGCTGTATAAGCCAAGTTCCCTTTTCTTAGTTTATAAAAATGTCAAAGATTAGATTGTAAAATAGGTTGTGCTTTATATCCTTCCTGTATATTTTTAATAATTTTTCAAAATCTTCCTCTTTTTAGGCTCTCTGGTTAATCATCTTTAGAAGACTGGATTTCTGGATATCTACTTCACTCCATGTTTATTGACTTTTAAAACATGATTATGCAAATCTATAACATTGGCAATCATCCATGAACCTTTACATTATATTGGTTAATAGCGTTTGAAGCTTCCTCAGGGAATAAACAATGACATCAGCTGTGGTTGACAGTGGAGGTTCTGTTTTGGAGCTTTCCAGCAATGGAGTAGAAAATCAAGAGGTTAGGCATCCAATGTATATTACATTTCTGTTTTGTTCATAGAAATCAATACGTGAAATAATTTTGAAATTAATGGGAAACAGGTATTTGAGGGTAAAATGTACAATGCATGAAACTGTACATGTATGTGTCATGTGCCCTTATATAATTTAGGTAATAGAAGGTTGAGATAATTACTGCCAGGCTCACCTGAATTGTTGGAACATGCATATATTGGAATGAACTGTGAGGAAGAAATTGAAAGAAAGAACACAAAGTACTAGAGATATCTTTTAATTCCTGATAAAATCCATTGTTTTGGATTACAGAATTTGTAGATATATGATATACCTAAATACATAAATTAAATTCATCTTAAATTAGAATTTTGTATTTCCTTTAGTTGTCATCTTTGCTTCCTTTGTTATTCTATCATTTCTAATTCAGCAGGGGGATCTATTATATTTTAATCCTATATGTATACTTAAGAATTTGGATGATTTGTAATTACAATCAGAAAGGAAAGGTTTTGAAATTTTATACATATAGAACTCTGTATCATTAGCATATTTGGTTATTTTCTTGTTGTGATAACATTAAAGAATAGGAGATAGTAGAAAAATAACAGTACCAGAAGCATATGGACTTCCATGGCCTGGCTTCTGGTCCCACCATTCAGTAAAGACTGAATACTGAAAAGGATCTAAATTATAATTTGTCACAATATTTGGTCAGAGATGAGGTGGACAAATGGAGAGTTGACTGTCTTTAAAAAATCTGTTTTCTCTGTATTCTATGAAAGATATTGCTGTTACTGGTCCTTAGTAGCAGCATAGTGGTGTAGTGATGGGACCAAGAAACAAGTTAGGCTATCAGGCTGTGTGTTCTCGAGTCTGCTGCTTTTTCTTGCTTGTTTGTGGCTGTTTAGTCTTCCAAGGTAGCTATATGGTTAAATTCAGTGGGAAGGGGGTAAAATGAAGGTACTGCTTTTCCTTTATTCTCAGTGGACTTGGTAACCAGAATGTTCCTGTTATATTTGAATCTAAAACGGGTTCAAAGCCCATTAAGAGAAGCCCCAGCTACAGAACAATCAATGTCTACTTCTTCCTTGAAGATTCACTTTCTGTATGATCACTTCTAGGTGTGATTCACCAAAGAGTTCAGGGACTCGGGGGACTTCCATCCCCTCCACATCACCCAGGCCAACTATTGCTTCTTTTTACAATGCTTTCCCTTTGTTGTATAGTCTTCCTTTGTTGTATTTAACCCTAAGAAGTGAGCCACCAAGAACAATAGGCAGAATATATTTACCTTGTGCTGGTTTGGTATCATTATTATTTGGGAAAAAGAGTACAACAGTTTGTTTCCGGAAGACTCTTTTTATTTTTCTTCTTTTACATGGAACCCAGGCGTTCATGGCCTGGAGAACTGGTTATTATGGAAGAAAGAATCTGATAAGTGAAATCATTTTGCCAAGGCATTACTAATGATTTATGTGGTAGCGTTATGGGTAGTCACAGGCATTTTAGGTAATACGGCACCAGAAAGGGGGAAATTATTCTTGGGGAACTTTTTCTTCAAATTATGCTATGTAGAAACCCACTTACTTTCATTCATTTGTTCCTTCAGCAAATATTAATTGACCACTTACTGCCAATTGTCAAGTACGTTTCTAGGCACTGGAAATAAAATATGTCAGAATGGCTATAGAGAATAAGTCAGGGTTAGATT
The DNA here is from genome assembly GCF_018350155.1 of Leopardus geoffroyi. NCBI lineage: Eukaryota > Metazoa > Chordata > Mammalia > Carnivora > Felidae > Leopardus > Leopardus geoffroyi. Next base: position 86,779,970 of record NC_059327.1, read on the forward strand.
TTAGTAAACAAAGAGATGTGCTTTGTACTTGGATAGGAGAATGGAAAGAGTCAATATTGTGGAGGATGTCAGTTTCTTCCAGTTAATCTATATATTCCACCTCTATAAAATGTTAGGGCAAGTTTGGGGGGAAATTGATTATATGACCTAAAGATTGTATGGAAGAGTATACATTCAGGAATAGCCAGAGCAGTTTTCTGAAACAGAAATGTAGAACAGGTAAGTCTCATAGAAATGAGAATTAATGCAGGAAAAAATTAAAAGAGGATTTAAATAGAGTTTAAAAAAATTGTTTTTTGATGTTTATTTATTTTTGAAGAAGAGAGAGAGCGTGAGCATGGGAGGGGAGTGGAGAGGGAGACACAGAATCCGAAGCAGGCTCCAGGCTCTGAGCTGTCAGCACAGAGCCCGACGCGGGGCTCAAACCCGTAAACCACGGGATCATGACCTGAGCTAAAGTTGGAGGCTTAACCGACTGAGCCACCCAGGAGCCCCTAAATAGAGTTTTTAAAACACAGCAAATACAGTTTTAGAGAGCATCTTCTTTCAGACAGACAAAGTTAGGAGTTCTTCTACTTCAGATTGTGATGGGATAACTGAGACCAGATTTAAAAAAAAATTTTTTTTAAGTTTATTTATTTTTGAGAGAGAGACAGAGCATGAGAAGGGGAGAGACAGAGAAGAGAGAGAGACACACACAGAATCTGAAGCAGGTTCCAGGCTGAGCTGTCATCACAGACCCCGACATGGGGCTTGCACCCATGAAGCATAAGATCATGACCTGAGCTGAAGTCGGACGCTCAATAGACTGAGCTAGCCAGGTGTGCCTATACATCTCAATATTTTTTAAAGGATTGAAATCATACAGAGAAAGCTGTGTGACAAAAGCAGAAATATGTTAGAAATTAACAACAAAAAACACTTTCAGAATCCTCAAACATTTGGATATTAAACAGCTCACTTTTATATAACTCATGGATTAAAAAGAAATCACAAGAGAAATTAGAGAATATCCTAACTGAATGAAAATGAAAATACAATATATCAAAATTTGAAGGATGCAGCTAAAACAGTGCTTAAAGGTAAATTTATAGTTTCAAATACTTATGTTGGAAAAGTCTAAAATCATTTGAGCTTTCAATAAACTAGAATATGAAGATCAAATTAAATCCAAAGTAGAAGGAAGGAAGTAAAAAAAATAAGTCAGTGAAGTAAAAAGTAGACAAATAGAAATTATCTGCTAGCTGGTCCTTTGAAAAGATTAAGAAAAAATTGATAAATCTCTCAGTAGACTGCACAAAAAAAAAACAACAACACAGAAGGCAGAAATTACTATTATAAGGAATGAAAGGGTTGAACAACTTTATGCCAGTAAGTTGGCAACTCAGATGAATTGGACAAAATCCTTGAAAGTCATTCTAAGAGGAATAGAAAATCTGAATAGCACTGTATCTTAAAATAAATTGAATTCCTAGTCAAAATCTTTTCCACAAAGAAACCTCTAGGGCTAAGTGGCATTATTGATGATCTAACAAACATTGAGGAAAGAAATAATACTAATTTTACATAACTCTTTCAGAAAATAGACAAGGTAGCATGTCCTAACTCATTTTGAGGCCAGCATTATCTTGATACCAAGACCAGACAGAGATATGTAGGAAAAGAAATCCTCAAACAATATCCTTCACGGGCATAGATAAAAACATTCTTGATTAAATACTAGCAATTAAATCCAATAATGTATAAAAGGGATCATATGACCCAAATAAGGTTTATCCCAGGAAGGTAGGTTTAATCAATCAATGTAATTCATGACAGTAACAAAATAAAAAGAAAAAAATCATTTGATCCTATCAGTGACCACAGAAAACCCATTTGCCAAAATTCAACACCTATTTATTATACAAGTTCCCTAAATTAGGAATAAGGGCATCTTCTTCAACCTAATAAGTACATCTGTGAAAAACTCACAGGCAACATCATGTTTAAAGGTGACAAAGGGAATGTTTTCCTTTTAAGGTTGGTAGTAAAGCAGAGATGTCTGCTCTAACCACTTCTGTTCAACATTGCACTGGAAACATTGCTACAGGTTAAGAAAAATAAAAAGACGTATGGATTGGAAAAGAGGTCGTAAAACTATTTCTAAATGATACAATCATGTTTATAGAAATTCCCAAGAAATCTACACAACTGTTAGAACTAACAAATTTAGAACAAGTGACTATGTAAAAATTAATTGTATTTATATATCTTAGCAAAATAGGAAATTTAGCAAAATAGGAAATTTAAAAAGCAGTACTGTTGAGCAGCATCAAAATGACACAGGGGTATGTTTAATGAAGTAAATAAAAGATGTATATGCAAACACAGCATCTTATGAGAGAAATTAAAGACCTGAATAAATGAAGAGTTATACCATGTTTATGGATTAGAGAATTTATGTTAAAACAGAGTTGGAGGGCCTACGCACCTTACCGTGAAGTTCCAGTAATTAAGTTCCAGTAATTAAGACAGTGTGGAATTGATATGCCAACAGACATGTAGATCAGTGGAACATAATATAGATCCATCTGAGGCTAATTTTCTTTTTTAAAGTTTATTTTGAGAGAGAAAGCACTCGTGCATGCACACAAGTTGGGGGGGGGGGCGGAGAGAAGAAAGAATCCCAAGCAGGCTCCATGCTGTCAGCACAGAGCCTGACGCAGAGCTCAATCTCATGACTGTGAGATCATGACCTGAGCCGAAATCAAGAGTTGGACACTTAACCAATTGAGCCACCCAGGCACCCCAAGGCCGATTAATTTTCAGTAATGGTGGTAATGTAATTCGGTGGAGAAAGGATAGTCTTTTAAACAAATAATGGTGGAATAACTGGATACCATATGCAAATGAACTCAATCCTTTCTCACATCATACACAATGAATAACTCAAAATTGAGCATAGAAAATTTTTCAATCTTAAAATAGGCCATGGTTTCTTAGATTGAACACAAAAGCATGACAACACTTTAGAAGAAAAAAAATGATGAATTGAAGTTCATTTAAATTAAAAACTTCTGTTCTTGAAAAAAAATTCCATTAAGAAAATGAAAAGATGAAGCAAAGATTGGAAAAAAACCTTTACAATACATATACTGACAAAGGATTTATATTCAGAATATATAAAATAATAAATTGGAGATAATCCATTAAAATAGGAAAAAGATTTGGACAGATAATAAAATGGCCAATAAGTGCATATAAAAATGCCCAACGGGGCACCTGGGTGGCTCAGTCGGTTAGCATCTGACTCTTGGTTTTGGCTCAGGTCACGATCTCCTGGTTTGTGAGTTTGAGCCCTGCATGGGGTTCTGTGCTGATGATGTGAAGCCTGCTTGGGATTTTCTCTCTCTCTGTCTTTCTCTCTGCCCACCAAATAAATCAGTGAACTTTAAAAAATGCCCACTATTACTCACCATCAGGGAAACACAAAACCACAGAGAGATACTACTACATACTTACACAGAATGGCAAAAATTAGAGGGATACCATATGTTGGAAAGGATGCAGAGCAGTGGAACTCGCATACATTTATAGTGGGAATGTAAAATAATATAATTTGATAGTCCTTTTAAGATGAAGTGCACAGTTACTGGGTGATCTGGTAAATTGACTCCTAGGCAAACATGGAATAGAATAGAACAGAAGGGGGAGGAAGAGCAGGGACAGTAACAGGAATATTATAGCCTAGTTTATGAGTTTATGATAATTTGTTACAGCAGCTCCAAGAAATTAATATACCACCTTTGCAGCCTTATTTCCTATATTACCTCACATAGCTCTTAATTGCTTTGCCCCTAATTCCCAAATGTGAGAGTTTCCAAGAGTTTTGTTCATGTTCATTTTGTACCTGAAATTGCCTTCCACATCTGTCCAAATCCTTTTCATCCATTCAGGGCCCAGTTCTAGGAAGTCTTCTGTAGTTCCTCAGTCTGAATCAATTCAATACCTAACAGGGTTGAGGGTTATATTTCAAAGAGTCTTAAAAATCATTGTTTAGTATGTTCAGTTTTCCTTTTAGACAAATGGGGAGTCATGAAAGCTTTTTGTACAAAGAAGTAATACAGATAATTTTGATTGTAGTGTGAAGACATGCCCTCCTCACTCACTGAGTATTTACTCCATTCTAAACACTGTACTAAGTACTTTGTGGATATTTAATTTTCAAGGGAATTTGAGAGATATAAACATTTATAATCTCTCTTTTTTTGTTAAATATGAAGACACACGTGTAGAGAAGAACACAGGGTGAGGGCACAGGGAAAGATGTTAATAATTTGTTCCATTTAAACACGTTAAGCTCAGAGTATTAGCTGATTATTCCTGTAGTGATGTTAAATTGGTAGTTTAAAAGTTGGTTCTGGAGTTCAGAAGGTGCTTGGAGAAGAACCAAACATTTAGTAATCATCAGCATAGAGGTGCTGTTTTTAACCATAACAATGGGGGGCATTGCCAGGGAAGGTAATATAGAGTAAAAAGGAAATGCTGAGAACAGAACCTTAGTAGGTTGGCTATATTTCTGACACTGGAGATGGAAGAAGAGTCAAAGGATATGCTTAAAAGTAGATTGGTAGAAAGAGAAAAAAAAGATTGAAGAAGCAATTTTTTAAATGAGGTAACAGTGTGTAAGTATATGAGTCTGCAGAAGGATAAAGGAGGATGAAAACTGAAATAGAGTTTAATCCTTACTGACATTTAAGAGAATAGTTTCATCGGAGTGGTAGAATCCAGATTGCAAGGTATATGTAGATAATGAGTCAAAGAGTTAGACTATCTTTTGAGAATGTATACAGGTATAAGATGCAAAGATCTGGAGTTCACTTGAAAGAAGAGTTGAATTTTTTTAATAAAGATTTTGGCTTTTTTATAGTTAATAAGAAGGAGCCATTGAAATATTAAAACCCAGCCTAGGTATACAAGAGAGAACAGTGGGTCGAGAATCCTAATTGGTGGGGGGAAGAGACTATAGATGGGGGAATTGGCCTTGTCCAGAATTCTACATCTCCAGTATTTCATAGTTTAGAAAATTTGAATTATTTCCTACTGATAAGATGGAGGTGGAGAGTTCACAGTATAAAATAATTTCAGGTTAATGTTACTGTTAAAGATACTATTAGATTGCAGAGGAATGAAAGAAGTTATCAGTCCTTTGGGTTCTGTATAAATAAGGTATTTACTGCTTGGGTCAGTACCAGCTCAAATGCCACTTACGATGTTGCTTTCTTAATTTATGAGTGGGGACCTCATCAGTCTTTACCTATCGCATGCTCCTCATTAACATCCGTTTTATAGCTAGGTGATGTTGCCTGTAGGTTGTGGTTATAAAGCTGAGCAAGAAGAATGGAGATTCAACTGTTGGTGTATCTAATTTGTGGGGAAGGATTTTTTTTTTCTTCACGCATGCAGAGAGGGAGGAAGAGAGGATCCCAAGCAGGCTCCATGTGCAGTTGGAGCCGGCCAGGGGGCTCAATCCCATAACTGTGAGATCATGACCCCAGCTGAAATCAAAAGTCAGCCATCCAACTGACAGCCACCCACGTGGCCCAAGGATATTTTTTTTTAATGTTAAAAATGTTTTGCCTTATACAAAGTAGGAAATTCAGTGTTACTGTTCAGCATGTGCTTGCTTGTTTTCCTTTTCTTTTTCTTTTTTTTAATTTTAATTTTTTTTTTTTTTTTAATTTAGAGAGAGAGAGTGTGTGTGTGTGAGCAGGGGAAAGGGGCAGAGGGAGAGAGAATGTTAAGTAGTCTCCACTCTCAGCCCAACGAAGGGATCCATCCCATGACCCTGGGATCACGACCTGAGCTGAAATCAAGAATCGGAGGCTCAACTGACTGAGCGAGCCAGACACCCTTATGCTTTCTTATTTTTAATTTATCATACCTTTGTTTTGTAATTTATTTAAAGGTTTTTTTGTGCAGTATTTGATACAATATGAAGACTGCGTTTTATATATATATATATATATATATATATATATATATGTGTGTGTGTGTGTGTGTGTGTACATATATATATATACATATATATTAGTTTAAGAACAACAAAAAGAATAAATATTACCTATGAACCAGGTTAAAAAATATAAATTACTAGTATTTTACAATATTAACTGTGCCCCTCTCTTACTACCCCAGAGGTGCCATTATCCTGACTTATGGGGTAATATTTCTTTACTTTTCTTTATAGTTTTATTGTTTGTGGATATATTCGTAAACAACACGGTGTTTACTTTGAAAATATGAATAATGTCCCAAGCTAACTGAGTTAGGGAAGGATAGCATTACCATAGTTAGATTAAAGCTTCCAGGAAAAGGAGGACTAGTTTGGCATCAAGTTCACTGCATTTCAAGAAGTTCTACTCAGGCAATCAATAAGCAATGTCATGAGTTGGTTCTTGGAAACATAGGGCCATAGGGTTTCAGGCAGTGGTATGACCTGGTGATGCAGGTTTGTTCAGCAGGTATATATATATATACACAGTCCCATGGAAAGAATGCTGTTCTTGTTTTTGTTTCGTAACTTTTTGTGGTTTTCTTTCAACACTTGAGAGTAGATCAAAGCAGAACACATCTGGGAGGTGAAAGGAGTGTTCTTAGCTAATCCAGGTAGCAAGGCAAGGTGGAGTGAATAGGTACATCAAAGCAAGCCAGATATCAGATATGAATAAAAACCTGGAGTAGGCTTATCTGGACACTCTGTCCTTAGGAACCATGCCAGGGGTTGTCTTGGTGACAGTTTATCGTGCTGTCTCAGGAGTCCTGGTCGTATAATCCAGACTGGTTGCCCTTTAAATCCAGTGTATAGCTGGCATCCTAGAATCTCTCTTGCCAATCCTCCCAAAGATTACCATTGTCTCTTTCCCATGTTGGGTCTCCTATATTCTGTATCCTAAGTTGTGGTCTTTATTAAAATTTTACTTTTGATGAAATCAAAATTTGCTTCTTGAGAAAGGATGTATGCAAAGTAAATGTTTTGAGATCTTTCATATCTGAGAAAACTCCTTATTTTCTTAAGTTGATTTGACTAGCTAAAGCATTCTAGGTTAGAAATGATGTTCCTTTATAATTTGAAGAAATGGCTCCCTTGTCATTTTCCTTCTAATGTGACTGTTGAGAAGACTGAACTCTGAATCCATTTCTTTGTATGTGACCTGTATTTTCTCTCTAGAAACTTGCAGAATCTTCCGTTTTATCTCCAGTACTGTGATATTTCACAGTGGTGTGCCTCAGCTTAGGTCTCCCTTAATTTTTTATATTAAATATCTGGTAGGTCCTTTCAAATGGGCAGCTCATATCCTTCAACTCTAGAAAATTTTCTGGAATTCTTTCATTTCTTTCCAATCTGTTTTTCCCCCCTCCCCTATTTTGTTCTTCTGGAACTTTATTATTCAGATATTGGACCTCCTGGACTGGTTCTCTAGTATCATTCTATTTTTCTCTCCTATTTTTTATAACCTCATCTTTTTTTCTCTGGTTTCTGGAAGACTGCCTCAATTTTATCTTCCAAGCCTCTTTTTTTTTTTTTTTTTTTAATTTCAGCTATCATGTTTTTTTAAAAAAAAATTTTTTTTTTAACGTTTATTTATTTTTGAGACAGAGAGAGACAGAGCATGAACAGGGGAGGGGCAGAGAGAGAGGGAGACACAGAATCTGAAACAGGCTCCAGACTCTGAGCTGTCAGCAGAGAGCCCGACGCAGGGCTCAAACTCACGGACCGTGAGATCATGACCTGAGCCGAAGTCGGACGCTTAACCGACCAAGCCACCCAGGCGCCCCACATGTTTTTAACTTCTAAGAACTCTTTATTTTTAAATGTCTTTATTAAATTGTATTCTGTTCTTGTTATGGATATAATATCCCTGAGGAATAGGACTATAGATGTATGTATGTATGTGTGTACATGTATGTATTCTGTGTTAAAGGCTTTTCTGTAAATTACTAGTAATACTTGACTGTTTGCTTATGATTAAAAGTGGAGGACTAAAAAGCTGATTGAAAAATCTATTTTGGGGGGGTGCCTCGGTGGCTCAGTTGGTTAAGCCACCGCTCTTGATTTTGGTTCAGGTTATGATCTCATAGTTGTGGGATCAGGCTCCATGTCGGGCTCTGCACTGAGTGTGGAACCTGCTTGGAATTCTCTCTCTCTCTCTCTCTCTCTCTCTCTCTCTCTCTCTCTCTCTTTCTCTCTTTCTCCCCCTCCCCTGCTTGTTCATGCTCTCTCTCAAAATAAATAAATGTTAAAAAAACCCTCTATTTTTGGTACATTATCAATACTAACAAATATGCCTAATATACCTTGAAAATGCTCCTGTTATTCCCTCACCAGAAAGTTAATTCTCCAGTCTTCTGCTGAAATGAGGGCCAGTTGCTTAACATCATGGAGGAGGAACAGGTCTAGGAATCAGAGTGCTTTTCAAACAGCTTGGATGGGATTTTCCTGTTTGAACCCCTCCTCTTTCTCTACCACCTGCGACTCCATTTTCAGGGGTAATGGGTACTGCCTTCTGTGGGTTTTCCAGTGTAAGGTGTGTTGTTTCTCAGCTTCTTTTTGCTGCCAGGTTGATTTGGCTTTCCTGGATCTCCTTAACTACTTCATAACACTTACCCATCCACTTTTAATCTTCTAAGATTTTGTTGCTCTTATCTCTTCTCCTTTGTCGCACTTATCTCTTCTCCTTATGGGTTTGTGTTGAAAAGTCTTTTAGTTCGTTTTAGTGGGTTTCATGAGATAGTGCAATTATATGCATGGTTTTAATTTGTCATTTTAATCCTGAAGCCGATTATTTAAAAAGTTTAATCTAAGACTCACTTCCTGAGACTTGAAAAGATTATTAAAGTTCCCTTTTCATCCCTTGTTTTAGTTTTTACGTTCATATTTATATGTAATCCATGAAACTCATTATGTAATATACATAAAACTCATCGTGTAATATGTGAAACTCATTGTGTAATACATGAAACCCCTTGAGACTACGTGAACTCAAGTATTTATGAGTAAATCCAGAATTTGTGAATAAAAAAGTTGATTGTTTTCTAAATTTGCTCTTGCAGGAAAGTGAAAAGGTTTCTGAGTATCCAGCAGTGATTGTGGAGCCGGTCCCAAGTGCCAGATTAGAGCAGGGCTATGCAGCCCAGGTTCTGGTGTATGATGATGAGACTTACATGATGCACGATGTGGCAGAGGAACAAGAAGTTGAGACCGAGAATGTGGAAACAGGTAGACATCTCACAAAATGTTCATTATTTGTGACTTTCTCATTTTATAAGTGTCAGTGTTACTATTGCCAACTGAATGATACATACGAAAGAACCTCTTTTTGCTTAGAAACCAGTGAAACATCTCTTATTTAAGGGACTTTAGTATATATATATAAATAGTATATATATACACAAAGTCCTACATCACAGTTCTTTGAAGTATGACAGGTCTCATACAATGGACCCTAAGGACAAAATTACAGGCCTGCAATAATAGAATTATCTTTAGCATTTTTTTTTTTTGAGAGTGTGACTAGTTATTTAGATATAGAAGTCCATAGGCTAGTATATGAGGGTAACTTTTTAACTCAAAATCTGTAGAGTACTCTCATTTTATAACAGATTCAGAGTTTCTTTGAATCAATATTGGTGGAGCAGTATGATTCCTTTTTTCTTAGGTCAGACGCGTCTTTGTAGCAGTCGGTCAGCATCTTCTTCCCTTTTTGTCGTCTGAGAAATTTTGGTGTTTCAGTCTGTCTGCATTTAATTGGAGATTAATAATATGCAATCCTTGGAAACCTTTTCATTTTTGCCGTTGACCATAAAGAGAATAGAGTATTTCACCAGAAAGATGGTATGACTGTTGTGTAATAATAAACGTTAAAATTTATCTTTAGCTCTTAATGGAGAAAAAAATCCTTATACTTGGCTTGCAATTCTCATAAACTTTCTTGCATATTTAGATAAATTTCTACAAATGTAGTTACGTCTCATGGTTAACATTTTTGAATATTCTGCTGTTGAGGCCCACTAGCACCCCTCAGACTACTAGCTCCTTCTAGCTTAAGGCTTTTCTTCCTCCAGTTTTATTTCTTACTGAGCCGAAGGATTAAAAGTTACCTTGCTCTTCAGAGCAGTGATGGCAACAAGGCCAGCAAACTCCGCTTGAAGTGATAATTCCTTCTCTCAAAATAGGTAGTTAAGCACTTCATACAGGCTTCGTGACCTTGGACTGAAGTGGTACTTGATTTACACAGTAGATAATGCAAGTGGCAGGAAGATACATGTGTGGTTTTTGAGGGTTTTGGAGAGTTTTCCAGTCTGAAGCGAGACACATGGGGGCAGAGATGAATTTTCTTCTTGAGAAAAAGAATAGGAAGAACAGCAGGGTGATAGTTTGAAGTAGATATTGTAACTGATTTTATTACAGGAGCATAACTAAGCAGAAAACTAATGGCACAAGAAAAAAAGTATGATAGCTTAAGTTGAATGGAAAAAAACAAAAAAAAGAACCTGTTTGAAATTCCTGGAAATTGTTTTGATCAAAAAAATAAGGAAGACACACTATCTGGTAACTAATTTGGATGTAAATTTAAAAAATAAAAAATAAGATTAAAAAAATAAGGAAGACTATGATTTTGGTAGCAAATCGGAAACTTTGTAAAATATGAAAACTACAGTGCCAAATTTGCATAAGTAGAAAATTATGGATATTTATCACATTAAAATACCACAGCAGGTCAGCCAGATCTTATTGGTTGTATAATTGATGATTGCTGCTTCATTAATTTCAATTACTCAGGTAAAAACAATTCCAAATAGGAAGTGGATATAATCTGTTCAAGGGATTTTATTTTCTTAGTCATCTTAAACTCTGAGGGTGATGATAATCATTTATAGGGCAGAGATATGAACGATCGTGATATTGGAAAAGGGAATATACATAGTCTGGGTAAAAGAACATTTATTTTTGTGATATTTTGAAAGCAGTTTTGACTAGCTGATAATATTTTTTAGATTTTTTTTTTCTTCAACATGAAAAGGAAGTATTAGTAAATAACTTGTATTATCCTAAAATAGTCTAAAAGTACCAGAGAAGTTCATCTTAAACATTTTTAATTCTATTCTGGTTCATGTTTCTGTTTGTTTTTTAAACCTATGCTTGCTCTATTACTTCAAAAAATAAAGAATAGTATCATATAGCTATTTTTGTCTCTCACAGAATAACACAGTAAAACTTAGAATTCATTTATAACTCTTTTAAAGGCAATGCCAAATTGAGACTGAAAACTGCTGGCTCATACATCTCATACATCTATAATTAGAACAATTTAAAACACTCCAATTTATTCATCATAAGGCATGCAGAACTTGAAACTACAACATACTAAGTTATTTGAAAATACTATGGCTCATGGGTTTTTAATGTAACTTTATAAGAATTGTTAATATATATACATTAGTTTAGAATCAGCTAATCCAAACCTAATTTTGTTTTTATTTAAGGAATAAAATGCATTGTTAAAAAGATTTTATTTTTAAGTAATCCCTACACCCAACATGGGGCTCGAACTTAAAACCCTGAGATCAAGAGTCCCATGCTTTACCTACTGAGCCAGCCAGGTGCCCCAATAAAGAAGAAAATGCATTTTTTTAAGTTTATTTATTTATTTTGAGAGAGAGAGAAAGAGAGCAGGGGAGGGGCCGAGAGAGAGGAAGAGAGAGAAAGAGAAAGAGACAGAGTCCCAAGCAGGCTCCTCACTGTGAGCACAGAGCCTGACGTTAACCAAGAGATCGTGTGTGACCTGAGCCAAAATCAAGAGTCGGACGCTTAATCGACTGAGCCACCCAGGTGCCCCAAGAATAAAATGCATTTTTAAACAAGTAAAAATCTGAATAAATTTTCATTCTTCTGATACCTAGAACATATACAGATAAATAAAGTTGTTATGACTTATCCTAATGTATGTTTCCTTTTAGGTAGTGGATTAAGATCAGGTTCATTTTGTAGTGCTATAAATTTTTAACTTAAATTCCAGAAACGTGTAGGTTTTGGAGAAGAAGTTGGGAAAAAAGGGAAAGGAATATTTATAAGATGTCTACAGAGGTTTTCATTTGTTGAATTGGTGGAAATGAGATCTGTATAGAATAAGATTCCCTTTTGTACATCTAGGAAATACTTTCTGGAATGCTCCTATGTTATAACTTAGGTTATATTCATAATTCATAATTCAATATTCATATATTCATATTCATATATTCATAATTCAATATTCATAATTATATTTATTGACCTGATATAGCAATTCTCTGCATGTGTACATTAAAGTTTTTCTTTTATTGCTATATAACCATATGTATATGTTTATACCAGAAACCATGTTCATGATGAAATCTAGGCAGGAGTACTAAAATTATATAGTGAAGTACAGTTAGCCATCTTAATTATTTTGTGTATAAAATGATTTCTCATTTTGTTAGTAGTAACCATAGGCTATTTTGCTTCACCTTTTTATAGACAAAAAAATTCTACATTTCTCTCACAGAGCTTATGTGCAATAGTAATCCTCTCTTAAATTTTATAGGAAAAGCCAAATGTATGTTTTGAGACTTTAAAAATAGGCATATTCATCTAAACCTATAAATTGCCTTTTGATGATAACTGGAGATCAGTAATCATAAGGAGTCTTTGGGGAATAGTAATGAAGTATGAGTGCCGTCTTGAGTCTGGCAGGCTGGAGATACCCTTGCCAGTGGCTGCAGACTCCACTCCACTCCAGTTCTGGGGGCCTGCTAGATAGACTGATGTGGCACATTGGGGATGGAGAGGAGTCTCTGGGATTCCCTACTGAGATTTGAGGTAGATAGATAGATAGGTAGATAGAGAACACATGAATTTTAAAAGGTTATTACAGATTACCATTTAAAAAGTAACAAGTTTATACCAATACAATCAATAGCAGATACGTTTTGATAGAAATCTTTTAAGGCTCGGCTGAGAAGATTGAACTGTTTAGGATCTGCTTCTTCATCTTGCACCTTAACTCTATTTATCCTCTTAACCTTCCACTTTAATTTATGAGAATATATCACAGATACTTTGCATTTCTTACGTGCAGAGGTACTGCCTTCAACATGTTTCTTTCCCTCAAGGGGTTAATCATTTAGTTTTAACATATATAATATATACTGTATTGGAAATGTAAAGCAGTATAGAATCAATTGGGTGCTGCTTACAAGTTCAAAGAGATTTTCAGAAGAACGTTCAATTTACAGGATTAGGGAATGTTTAGAGAAAGTAAAGAAGGAGGACAGATGGTAGGATTTGGATGGGCAGATAGGAGGTAAGTGAAAGACACTGTAGACTGAGGAACAGTCTAATTAATAATAGGTAGAATATTGAAGTTCAAGGCATGTTTAGAAGATATTGTGAGTAAACGAGACCTTGACAGGAGGTCCCATTAAGAGTTGTGACTATATTATGATTTGAACCCGAGAGTGAGTGATAAGGCTTGTAAGAAGCAGAAAAATTTGGAAGGTTTTGAGTGGAAAGTACTATGTAATTAGTATCTCAGGATCTGATGATTGTAGAGGAAGGGATGAGGCAGGCAGACTCGTTGTTGTGGTTATGAGTTAAGGGTTGACTTGAGAACTATTAAAACAAGGTAGAAGCAACAGGAACAGAAGGGGCTTATGTAAGCAATACTACTATGCAAGATCTAACAATACTTAACATGGCAAATTAGGGGGAGAGGCATAGTTAGAGAAGATATTACTCGGTTTTTTTTGACCCTAACTTGATGGCTGTAATATACAAGAATTCGAAAAAGGCAAGACTGTTTTGGGAAACAGGTAAGTTTGGTAGTAGGTGTGTTGATTTTGAGTTGAAGCAGAGCAGATCTGAGGAGAAATATTTGGGTATTTAAAGATGCACAAATGTGTAGTCAGGTTCCCACTGCAAAAGTGATGGCATATTCAAATTAGGATAATTTTTAGAATGTTTTAATAAATGGCTAGTTACAAATGTGTGGGCAAGCATAGGGTGCCCATAAGAAATAGGGCAGTAGTCCAGAGGTGGCAGCAGCAGAGCTTCTTCTGTCCTTTGGCCTGAGGCCCAAAGGGAGGGCATGGTTACTGGAACCCAGCAGAAGAGAGCCCTGGAAAGAGGGTCACCTTGGGAGAATCTGGGACCTTTGGTCAAAGGATGCAGCTGGCTTGAGGGTGATGCTACAGGGAAGGAGCCAGGGAATAAGGACCCTGATTTTGTTCTCCTTCTTCCCTCTAATTCCCTGCCAAGGCTCTCCACTGATCAAATGCAATCTAAAGCTATGGGAGTCCTGTTGAAGTCAGCCTTCTGGGACAGAGAGCAACATTAAGAAGGGTGGAGAATAGACCTGGAGGGGCAAAGGGAACATATCTAGTACAGTTGAAGCTTATAAAAGAAAGATCAAGGAGAGACTGATTTGGGAATCATCAACATCGATGCCATGGAAACATATGGAATCTCCAGAAGGAAAGGTGTTTGAGAGATTTCTCTAAGGGAGAAGGTATTTATATTCCGTGTTTGTCTTCCTGTGATCAAGAACAAAGGACACAAAATTAAAGAATTGACCTTAGGGAATGTTTACATTAAAAAAATTTTTTTTCTAATGTTTATTCATTTTTGAGAGATGGAGAGAGACAGAGCATGAGTGGGGGAGGGACAGAGAGAGAGGGAGACACAGAATCAGAAGCAGGCTCCAGGCTGGGAGCTGTCAGCACAGAGCCTTCGGGGCTCGAAACCATGGACCGTGAGATCATGACCTGAGTTGAAGTCGGATGCTCAACTAACTGACTGAGCAACTCAGGTGCCCCCGGGGAATGTTTACATTTTGAGAAACCTGAAGAAGAGCCAAGAGTAATCAATTAATGATAGAAAATCCTATTCCTGAGATTAATATTTTTTTTCTTCTAGCCTTTTAAGTAGTTCTCTTTAGTAGAAAAAGGAAGAATATTGATTGGGTTAGTTAGTCTTGGTTTCAGACTTCTAATTTATCACTTACTTATCAGTATTTAACTTTTTGGGGGCCTGTTTCACTGTCATGAAATAGTAATGCAAGGTTGTGAGGACTACATAAAATAAATATATAAAACACAGTGCTTGTGATGTAGTAAGTGCTCTGTAAGTATCCCTTTAACTTCATTAGGTCCTTTCCCGTGCCTTCAAATGTATAGAAGGTCTTTTATACATTAAAACAACATTTGTTTACTTTTCCATTGTGTTTTTCTCTTTCCTTTCACTTCACTTTTTGTAAAAAAACAAGTGCTGTATACCTTCAGTGTGTACTTTTTCCTTGTCATTCCTTCCTTAGCTTACTGTGCTTTGGCACCTACCTTTATCATTCTCCAGAAGCTCTTTGTTTATCAGATTTCAAAAGACACTCCTCTGCGAAATTCAGTGACCCACAGAATCATCCAGAAGAAGGTCCTTCCTGTTCTGGCCTTCTTATCTACTGAAACATTATACTCTAGCTGTTTTCCTTATTGCCCCTTGCATGGACTGTTTATGCTTCTGAACTTTTGCTCAAATACATTTTTCTATCAACCTGTGTTCAGGTATTATCCATTTTTTTAAGGCCCAGCTACACGAAACTTTCCTCAGTGATTCTGGCCTGCATTAAATGCTCCCTTTCCTGATCTTCTGTTAGACCATCTGGACTTAGGCACTTGATCATTGCTTTCTTATACTGTTCTTGTGTGTATACATATTCCTTTTGTTTTCAAAGTAAACGTAGAAGTCCCTTGAAGACATACTTTTTTTTTTTGTTGAATACAGTGTACAATATAGTATTTAACACATAACTGTTAGGAAATACAGATTGAAACAAATTGAGTTTTGACTTAGTATTGCAGTATAATCAAGAACCATCTATGTAAAATCTTAAATATATTTTCTTTTTTTGGTACCGAATTAAATGTCGAATACCTTAGGGTTATTTAAAATATAAAAAGGTAGTCATCCAAAAACATAAATATGGCTATCCAAAATATCTCAAAGCCCATAATGTTGTCATACTAGATTAACTTCATCTTAAAATCACAGTAGGTTTTAATCATTTGTGATTACACCTAAGTTTGATTTTTTTTTTTTTACAATAAAGTCAATACATAGCCATTGGAGAAATTGGGAAGTATTGCAAAGAGAAACAGTGAAAATCACTCATAATCTTACCAGCAAGGGAACAGTAACTATTGCTTTTTATATGTCCTGCTGACCTTGTTTAAATGTTATGTAATACAAGTGGATTTATTAATCTTTACTAACAAACTGGCTGAAAGCAGTCTGGTAGCTTCTTACTTCTCTCTTCTGATCATTGGGAGCAGGACTTTGGTTTTTAACTAGGTATCAAAACATAAAACTTTTGTGTTAATAGTTAAAGAAATGATCAGGAAAAATTAGAAAACTTAGGCATCTACATTTATGAACAAAATTGTGTTTAGGGGTTAGTTGAAAAGATAGACGAATGATCAGAATTTTTACATAACTCAACAAGAAAGCACTGCTTTTAAAAAAAATACATGGAAGTTTAGCTTTTTTAAATGCAGTTTAAAAAAAGAAATGAGATTTCTGTCTTGAAAAATAAGTTCAGGAGCCAAATTTCTTTTCTTGAAAAGTCTCAAGACTAGGTTGACTTCATGATGAGCTGTGATAACTTTTGTATTTGTTATACCATCAGAAATCCTCCCTGTGGCACAAAAGGACTCTTTTAATTAGAAAATATTGTTGCCACAGGGAGGTAGAAGATCGACATGAAAAACTGGGGATCTGAAAAGGAGCCCCTATCCTAGGATTACCTGAAGGTGAAACAGATTGAGCCAGAAGGAAGACAATGCTGGTAGGTTGGTTTTTCATTTACTAAGAATGTTTACAATTTTCCATTTAATTACAATTATTTCAATATACCTATTCCATATTTTTGTTTCAAGAGTGACAATGATTTCTCCTTAAGGAGGGAGAAATAATGTAACAGTATCTTTCCTCCTAAACAATTTGTTACCTGTGCTAACCCCTGCCATGTTCCTAATATTTGTTTCTTTTTATAGATTAAGCTCTAGGGCTGTTTCATGCCTCCACTTACTTAGATGCTACTACTGACCAACATCTTCCAGTCCTTTTTTCTGCATTTCTGTTATTTCTGTTGCTTCTAATCTAGACTTTTTCTATATTTTTTTAAAGAAGTGTTTTCTCCCAGTTATCCATTTTGTTGAGTTTAGCCTAGTCACTAGTTTTCTAAAAAGGTAAAATGTGAATCTGAAGTTCCTTTCATTTTTATTCTAGAACTGTTTGAATTATAATTGTACTGTGATTTGGATCAGTTAGAAAGCATTATTAGGGAAAAGTTTTTAATATTTTAGTAAGTATATTTCATTTAGCCTAAGATGCCATCTATTGTAAGAAACATTTTTAGATCACTAAAAGAAAAAAACGCTGCCAATTATAAATTTTAGGATACCATCAATTGTAAGATACATCCTAGTTTCAGAGATGTTAAAATGTGAAAAAGCGTACATCTTAGAATTAATGAAATATGGTATCATGCAATTGTTAATCTTCCTGAAATTCCCATTTACTGGGCATTGGACATTAAAATGTCAGGTTTTTAAAAACTGGAGGTGAGTTGTGGTTGTGGAAGTCCCTAAATGTGTTGAGTAAGGTCTCTAAGTAGAGGGTGTTTAAGTGGAAAATCATTTAACTGTATTGTTTAAAAGTATACAAAGTAGCTAGAAGGTATTAAATTATGAAGAGTATAGAAGATGAAAAGTTTTAATATGACACATTTACTTAAATCAATAAATAGAGTTTTATCATAATTGTTACTTTATAATTGGACTTTATGATCCAAAAGGAAAATGAAGTGAAGCTTCTGCTTTCTAAACTGTTATTTTATTTTATTTTTTTAATGTTTATTTTATTTTTGCAAGAGAGAGAGAGAGAGAGAGAGAAAGAGAGAGAGAGAGTCCACATGGGGGAGGGGCAGAGTGAGAGAGGGAGACACAGAATCCAAAGCAGGCTCCAGGCTCTGAGCTGTCAGCACAGAGCCCGATGTGGGGCTCGAACCCACGTACCATGAGATCATGACTGGAGCCAAAGTAGGTTGCTTAACGACTGAGCCACCCAGGTGTCCCTTTAAGGGCTCTTTAAAATATCTGCCAATTTTTAGTTCACTTGAATGTATGTTTTACAGATTATTACGTGAAGGAAAAAATAGTGGACAAAAGTAAAGAACTACCCTGTCAGTTAATAAAGGAGAAATGAAAAGGAATGATTTTAAATGATATTTGTATGCTGTAAGAAACATGTATTTTATATAAACGGAAAGAGAAGTATATCTAGAAAGTAGATCATTAAAGGATGTTTACTTTTGGAAACTAGTAGCATTCATTCCTTTGCACTCAAACTTTTTACGTTTTAATTTTTAATTTTCAAACTTTTATTATTTTTTTATAAGTTTTTAAATGTTTATTTATTTTTAGAAAGAGCAGAGGAGGGGCAGACAGTGTGAGAGAGAATCTTAAGCAGGCTCTGCACTATCAGCATGGACATGACCATGAAGTCATGACCTGAGCTGAAATCCAGAGTTGGATGCACTTAACTGACTGAACCGTCCAGGTGCCTCCAAATTTTTAATTTTTTAAAGCACTAGTTAACTTTCAATTTTGCTATATAACAATGTGTCTGAGTAATAAATTTTTAAATTTTTATTTTGTAATAGTTTTTTATTTTTTTATGTTAGCAAGAGAGAAGGAGAGCATGAGCAGGGGAGAGGGGCAGAGAGAGAGAGAGAATCTTAAGCAAGCCGCGTACTCAGTGCAGAGCCTGATGTGGGACTCGATCTCACCATCATGGGATCATAACCTGAGCCAAAATCAAGAGTCAGATGCTCAAAAGAACTGAGCCACTCAGGCACCCCAGTAATAAATTTTAGACTGAGGAGAGGGCTAAATTTGGATTGTATAAAATTTTAAATGAGTGTGGCACCTGGGTGGCTCAGTTGGTTAAGTGTCCAACTTCAGCTCAGGTCATGATCTCACAGCTTGTGAGTTCGAGCCCTGTGTCGGGCCCTGTGCTGACAGCTCAGAGCCTGGAGCCTGCTTAGGATTCTGTCTTTCTCCCCTCCCCCACTCATGTTCTGTCTCTCTGTTCTCAAAAATAAAAAAAACATTAAAAAAATAAAAAAAGAAAAGAACTTTAAATGAGTAGCACACAAGGTTATAAATGTTGCCAAGTAGGGATAGCTGAAGGTTCTTAACTGTAGGAATGCTTTAAAACATCTCTGGGTAAATTCATCCTCTACCAGCTCTTCCTAAGGGCTGATGCATGTTGGGCTCAGAGCCGAGTATCTTGTGGTAAACAAGACCTTGTCTTTGCTCTCACCATGCTTTCAGCTTTGTGGGCAATGAACAGTTAAACATATTATTATAACTAACTGTGATGGCTGTTATGATAGGATTAATGAAAAGTTTAGGGAGTATGCAGCTAGGGAATGCCTAGGAGGACAGAGAATGCCTCCCTGAGAAGTGACATCTGATGAACAGATTTGAAGGGTTTGAAGTAATTAGCCAGGCAGAGAATAGCGTGGTTGAAAGTCTGGGAGGAAGGAGAACATGGCCTATTTGAGTTGCAGAAGGGAATTCAGTATGGCTAGAATATGGATTATGAAAGGGGAAGGGAATTAAAATGAAGCTAATGAGGTAAAAAAATCTTATTGCTAAGGACTTTTTAAAGACTGTATCTTGTAATTGTAAGGCTGAGGACTTTGTAAGATTTGTATCTGTTTGTTGGGCCTTACCTAAAGCCCAATAGGAAGCCTTTTAAGAGTTTTTTAAAAAGTATGTTTTTTTATACAAATTTAGTTGTTTCCCAAACAGTACTGTAAATGAGAAGTAAAACAAGACAATCAAAGCATTACCGAAAATTACGAAAATGACGTCTGAACTCCGTAGCTTCTCATTCAGAGCTCCTTAATAGTTAGCTATTTTTATTCACCTGCCACTAAATTGTCTGCCTCTGTAGATTTGAGCTTTAGGTGTGCTCATCGCCTATACTAAGCTAAAAATTACAGAGATTAAAGTAGTTGCACATCTAGCCTTTCTTTTTGGAATTCAAGGCTGGGTGCTTTGGTACAATGCTGTTTCAGGAGGAGGAATCATTGTCCCTTGTGCATCCTCCATGACAATTTGTAAACTGGGAAAGAGACCCATGAGTTTTCTCAGGTTCATGAAGGCGCCCATCATTTAAAGGAGGTCAAGAACATTTTCAACGCAACTATTAACTTTTGTAGAGTTGTTTCATCTTGTTGTGTCATGTACCTCTTTGATCACATGGTAAATTCAGCCTGTGGACCTTCTCACGGAACAACTTTTTAAAATATATAAAATACAATAACTAGGATTACAAAGGAAACACATATATTGAAATATAGCTTTTGAACTATTTTTAATTGTGATATATTAATGCATATGCTTCTTTAATAATGAATCATAAAATGAGATCTAGTGGCAGATCTAATTTATGTCGATAGATAGTTATGACCATAAGTTACATTTTGAGATATCTGTAACAACTATAATATGAACATATTTATGATATCTATTGGTCATGAAGTCACAAAACTGCCCAAACTATTGTGATTTGTGCCATTATTTAAAATTAAAATGCTTGGGGCGCCTGGGTGGCGCAGTCGGTTAGGCGTCCGACTTCAGCCAGGTCACGATCTCGCGGTCCGTGAGTTCGAGCCCCGCATCAGGCTCGGGGCTGATGGCTCAGAGCCTGGAGCCTGTTTCCGATTCTGTGTCTCCCTCTCTCTCTGCCCCTCCCCCGTTCATGCTCTGTCTCTCTCTGTCCCAAAAATGAATAAACGTTGAAAAAAAATTAAAAAAAAAATTAAAATGCTTAATTTCAGTTAAAATCTAAAAAACAGTTTTTCTAGGTTTCATCCATATATTATTATTTTAGCTGTCATCTACCTTTTTCTCATCCTTTCTTGCCTATATTCTGCCCTACTGCTATTTTCTTTTTCCTAACAAGTCATAGTGGGGATCTGGAAGCCATTTTATTTTTTTTTTTAAATATTTTTTGTAATTTTTTTTAATGTTTATTTATTTTTGAGAGAGAGAGAGAAGGAGAACGGGGGAGGGACAGAGAAAGAGGGAGACACAGAATTAAGATCAGGCTCCAGGCTCTGAGACGTCAGCACAGAGCCCAACGCAGGGGTCAAACTCACGAACCATGAGATCATGAGCTGAGTTGAAGTCGGACATTTAACCGACTGGGCTACCCAGGCACCCCTGAAAGCCATTGAATACACTTTTATGATCCCTGCTAAGAAAAAAAAAAAAGCCTCTTAACTATGTAGTGGTTGATTGATTGACCTAATTTAACTTATTCTAAAACATTCTAATATTTGAGCATTTAGTATATTTCTTTAAAGGCTCATTTAATATTTCATGACCTATTTGTCAGTTTGAGATCCATCTATTTCCGTGACAAAAATTTCTGTGGCCAGTGGTTCTCAAACTTGACCATACATCAGAATCATCTGAAGCACTTGTTAAAATACAGATTGCTAGGCCCACCTCCAGAATTTCTGATTCAGTGGATCAGGGATGGGACTTGAGAATGTGCATGTTTCACAAGTTCGCAGGTGATGCTGATGCTGATGCTGTTGGCCCAGGGATCATACTTTGAGAACCATTATCTAAACTATTGGGAATGACAGCACTGAAAGAGAGCTTCTGCCATCGTGAAAACCCAGTAAATACAGTAGCTTCTTACCATGTTGTGTTATTTCCATCACAGAAGATTGATATTGGGGGTGAAAAGATACCAAAATTCTTTCAGGTCTATATGAGATGATGTAATGAATTACTATTAATTAATTCATCAATAAATATTCATGGAGCATCTGCCATATGCCAGGCACTATTTTAGGCATGGACTAGCCGGGTAGACAAGACAGGCAATGTATCTACATTCCTAGTGCTTAGAATTTAGTGAAGAAAGCATGTAAGTTTGCCGTACTGTAAAATTGTTTTGTCACAAATCAGATTATATAAATTAACATCTCCCAAACTGGTTTTTTGTAGATTTAATATTTGCAATTAAGCTAAGATCATTTCTTTTCAAGCATTTGAAGCAGCAGATAAATTCTCCCTCTTCCACCTTCATGTGACAGTTATTAAATGCAGATGAGATACTGGTAAACTTAACATTTATCATGCACAAAGTACCTATTATATACAAACAACATCATGGCTCCTAGGGAGTAAGTGATTCAAAGTCGAATAAGACATGGTGCCTGGCCTTAAGGAAGCTTACCACCTAAATTGAGGAAAACTAGCATTCAAGGAAATAATACCGTGGTGTAGGTACAGTTGCGGAAAGGTGAGGAAGCACAAAGAATTGCCAAGTATAGTAGCTAATCTAAAAGTTCCAGATTGCATTATAGCTATATGGTGGTTCATTTTAAATTTCATCAGAAAGGCATAGCTGACAGTTAAGGCCTCTGGCTTTAGGGGCAGAGGAGCAGGTCAAATGGAATTAAGCATTCCTAAATCTCACCATTTTAATTTTTTTATGTGTGGATATAGTACCACAAAACACGAGTGACTTCTTTTTTCCCATCTTTCTTTTTCCCATTCATAAATCAGGGGACATTGAAAGAACCCAGCCTGTTTACAGTGGTTAGCTACAATTTAGGAATGGGATTAGGAAATGGGATGGTACTAATTGTTATTTAAAAAATTTTTTTATGTTTCTATAATTTTTTTCATCAATATACCAGGGAAGAAAGAATGTAGCCCATTTCCTCTCTTTTGCTTAGGCATTATTAAAATGTAATGCCAGTTTTTATAAGAGATAACCCATATTCTCCTAATTTAAGGTCGGTGTTTGATCATAACCGGATGTTTGATTTCTTGATTTCACTTTGTAAATCAGTCAAAATACATATCCTACTTGAATGAACAGTTAAATTTTAAAATTTAACTGAAAATATTTTTCATATGTTTTATATTAGGTGGGTGGTGATCATAGGTAGTTATTCTCCAGGATAACTTATATATTATTTTCTTCTTATTATTTATTTAAGAATATATTCAAACAAAACAAATTACTTGTTAGAACTTGGGAGAGATTTTCTTAAAACTAGACGACCTTGCAAGAGATCACTCTAGGAAGTTTTACATCAAAAAAGAAAGAGTTATAGCTCTAATTTAGTTAGTGAAAAGGTACTTCTTATACATGATGTTTGACAAGACTTTTAGGAAAACCAGAATTCTTTTGCTTCTTCTATATTACCTTTTTTTTTACAACTTAATTCTCAGAAAATAGATAGAATAATAAGTTAGAATGAAAAAATTCTTTTCACAGGAAACCAAGAATTCGTCTAAGAGGAAAAAGAAATGGAAAGGTGCTGATTTCTTCCTGAGACATTTGCTTGCTTTCTTTTTTTTTAATTTTTTAATGTTTATTTATTTTTGAGACAGAGAGAGAGCGTGAGTGAGGTAGGGGCAGAGAGAGAGAGAGAGAGAGGAAGACACAGAATCTGAAGCAGGCTCCAGGCTCTGAGCTGTCAGCCCAGAGCCTGATATGGGGCTCAAACCCACAAACCGTGAAATCATGACCTGAGCCGAAGTCGGACGCTTAACCGACAGCCACCCAGGCGCCCCCAGGCTGAATTCTTATACTTCCTAAAGGAAGTAAAAGAGCATGAGGACCTGAGACCATTTGTGGAGTTATCTGAGATGGCCTGTTGTACACAGAGCATATTTATGTGTGTGTGTGTGTGTGTGTGTGTGTGTGTGTGTGTGTGTGTGTGTGGCTACAATAAGAAATTAGATATGGCCCTAACTGTAAAGGATGTTGCTTTTTATTGGGGAAAATATATAAGAAAACAACTCTTTAGGAGTGCCTGGGTGGCTTAGTCAGCTAAGCGGCTGCCTTTGGCTCAGGTCATGATCTCATGGTCTATGAGTTTGAGCCTTGTGTCAGGCTCTGTGCTGACAGCTCAGAGCCTGGAGCCTGCTTCTGTTTCTGTGTCTCCCTCTCTCTCTGCCCCTCCCCCACTCGCACTCTGTCTCTGTTTCTGTCTCTGTCTTTCTTTCAAAAATAAACATTAAAAAAAAAAAAGAAAGAAAAGAAAACTCTTTATAACCGAAGGTTCAAAGAAAATCTGTGTTGTAAGAATGAGAGAGAGAGCTATTATTTATTTTGATGGAAAGTTCATATTTTAGCTGAGCCTGGGAGAATAAAATTTCATTTGAGAAATGTTAAAGAAAAAAAATCAATGATCCTTGTTAAAGCACCATAAGAAAGACTTTATTCAAGAGGGGGGTACTATTATGATAAGGATAGAGACCACTGTTACATGATTTTGCAGTGAGGGAGAGAGAGAGTGGGCTCAACTCTGAGTACAGCATAAGCAAGTGGTAATTTATGGCCAAGGAGCAGAGTCATTGGATGGAAAATTTCTAAGAGAAAACATCAGGAATGGAGGGGTGGGGGTTCTGGTTAAACAGATTCTTGCTAAAGACAGGCCAGGATAATCACATATTACCTGGGGATTTGGGAAGGATGAGGAACCCGATTAGATATGGAGAGTAATCAGATATGGAGGATGGGGGATTCTAAACAGACTAGCTAAACTGACTTAGAGTTCTTGTTAGAATGGGATTTTACAAGGAAGTACACAGATGGGCCTAGGAGAAGGTTCAGGAGCCTGACTAAAGGTAGACTAAAGTTTGGTAGACAAAGAATCTTTGTTCAACAGCAAAAGATTTTCTGGTTGAGAAGTCATCATTTATACCTTCTTCTACCTTACCTCCTAGCCCAAAACCAGATCATGTCAGTTTTCAATTTTGCCTCCAAAATATATCTTGAATCTACCAGTTTCTTTCCATCGTCATTGCTCCTAGCCTAGACTAATCTGTAGTTATTTTATGTGAGTTATGACCATGGCCATTGGCCTTCTAACTGGTGTTCTTATTTTCA
Source organism: Leopardus geoffroyi (assembly GCF_018350155.1). Lineage (NCBI taxonomy): Eukaryota > Metazoa > Chordata > Mammalia > Carnivora > Felidae > Leopardus > Leopardus geoffroyi. The sequence continues at coordinate 86,805,021 of NC_059327.1, forward strand.
CTCTTGGCCCTTCTGCCTTTCACTCCAAACAATCCATTCTTTATATAGTAACCAAAGTGATTTAAAATATATATTTATAAATTTAATCATTACATTCCCTTCCCTAAAACCTTGCAGTGGGTTCTAATTGCACTTAGGATAATATTCATAATTTTTAACATGGCCTTCAAGACACTGAATATTTTGTCTCCTCTCATCCATCTAGAAACAATAACAACAATAATAGCAACAAAAACAAAACCGTAACATTTAAAATGTATTTACCATATTGCCAGGAATAGTTCTTAGGTCTTTACATATTAATATATTTAATACTTTCAACAACCCTAGGCTGAATAACTTTTCCAAGGTTGGACAGCTATTTAAGTGGTGGAGCAAGGATTTAAATTCAGATTGTAAGCCCAAGCTCTGAAGCATTTATACTCTGATGAATTATATACATCACCCTCCCCCCATTCGCACACTGTTGTCTTTTACATATATACACACATATACACACTGTTGTCTTTTTGCATTTCCATTAATCTAAAATTTACCTTCACATAGTACTCACATACACCATTTGCTTTCTGGGACAGAGTGCTTTCCATTTTTCAGCTTCTTACTCCTGGTCATCCTTTCGATCTCAGTTTAAATGTCACTTTCTAAGAGAAATATTGCGTTTAACTGATAAAAAGTCAATCTCCATTAGGAATGTTCTGTTATTTTTGTCATATCCCCCCATTTTTCTTTTTTGGTTAGCACCGACAACTTTGATACAATGAACTCCCACAATGTGAGGGTAAATAATTCCCAAAACCTCAAATTGCATGGAACATGGCATTATTGTGAGTTTAATAAAATGGCCCGAGACAAGCTGTGTGGAGAAAGACGTCGTGTGTGAAAGGGGTTCCAGGACTCAGACTATGGCATCCAGATCAGTCTAAGGTCCGGCTGTGGTTTGGTGCCACCTGGTGGGTAGTTGTGTACTCCAGTGACGGTTGTTTGAGGGTAGAGTGGAAGATGGGAGCCAATTACCATGTATTCATTATTCAGTACATTACCATGTATTCATGTATTCATTAAGTTCTGTTCTATTTATATTTACTTGTTTAATGTTTCCACGTGATGCTTCATAAAACCAGAGGGTTTATCCTTTGTGTTTACTGGTATTGCTCAGAGCTAGGCACCAAATAGGTTTTCAATAAATTATTTATTGATGGGTGAGTGAATGAGAAGACATCATGAACCCAGAACAATGCCAGGAATTTTGGATTTTATTTAGATTAGGCTTTGTAGTGGCATATGGTAGAGAGAGATAAGGCTAGAAAGATAGAGTGGAACCAGATTATGGTAGCCCTTGAATAAAATAGTTAGGAACTGGGTGAAACGTGAGCTGGAGAAATTGAGAAGTGAAAAGAAGGACATTTATTTTAAGCAACTAGAACATACCGAAATAATAGAAATAGAAGGTATAGCTTCCAGAATACTAAGTTGGGGGTAGGAAATAAACTAAACGTGATGAAATCTAACAAAAGGCAACAAAGGAGAAAAAATGGAAATACAAATAATAAATCAAGATAGTAGAAGTAAGTCCAAAGCATCAGAAATCATATTAAAATAACCTGTTGTGATCTTAACATGAGCCTGTGTTATTTTTAACAGATAACACAAAACAAAATGATGTAAATAATATAAAAAGGATAGAAAAAAAAATATTCACCTGAAAAATGCTAACCAAAGGAAGCTGGTATAATAAAATAGAATTTAGGGTGAAAATTTTTAATTGCTATGGAGACTCTTCAGACTGCTAAAAGGAACAATCCAGAAAATATAATCATCATAAGCCTATGTGCATCTAACAACATAGCTTTGAAATATCATTTAAAGCAAAACCTTTCAGAATTGCAAGGAGACGTAGACATTCCTACAAAACAATGGGACTTCAGTACACCTCAGCCAAAATTGCAAAATCAAGCAGATACAAAATTAAAAATGGGATCAAAGATTTGAACCATGGGACTTACAGACTTCATAAAGTAGAGATTTATAGAACATTTTTACTCAGAAACCGACATGGGGCTCAGTGTCACAAACCGTGAGATCATGACCTGAGTTGAAATCAAGACTTGGACGCTCAACCAACTGAGCCACCCAGGCGAATAGAACATTGTAGCTAACCTAATAAAATACAACCCCATACACTTTTTTCCAGATATATTTAGGTCGGTTTTTAACTGTGTACTAGGTCATAGAGGCATCTCAACGATGTCCAGAAAATCCATATCATTCAAAATTTTATCATGTCATCCTAATACAAGATATATTAGAAACCAACAATGAAGTGAAAATCAAAATACTTTCCACTGGCAACTAAAAACTCATTAACTGATGAAAGAGAAAATGAAAATTATAAAACATTTGTAACGAAATAACAATGAAAGCGTTGCGTATAGAAATTTGAGATGTAATTTAAATAGAACTCACTGGAAAATTTAGTAGCTCTAAATGCATTTATTGGAGAATATGAAAGATTGATATAGTGAGCATTTAGATGTTAATAAAAGATCAACAGAATAAATCAAATTAAGTAAATGAAAGGAAATGATAAAGATAAAAGTCAATATTAATGAAATAGAAAATAAAATAGATTATTGATGAAACCATAAGTTTTAAAAAATGGATGAACCGCTGTGAAGACAGACCAAAGAAAAATGAGCACTATGAAGAAAAAAAAAATGACCAGTAGAATAGAGTTTGGAAATCATAAGAAAGTACTATGAATGACCTATTGCCAAGGATTTTGAAAACCTATGGACAATGAAAAAAATATATATATAAATTACAATTGATTCAAGAAGAAATAGAAAACATTCAAATCAACTTTTTACGTTCTTTAATTTTACACATGTATTCCCTCATTCAAATAAAATCCACCAGACCGAGGTCTATTACTAAAATGTCAAGGGATACACACTCCCTATTATATACAAACTATTATGGAAACAGTAAAGAGGGAAAGCTTTCCAACTCATTTACGGAGGTAGTATAACTTTACTTTAAAATTGACCCAATATAAAAAGAAGAAAATTTCTTGCTGAATTTATGTATGATCATAGCTACAAATATTCTAAATAAATAATAGTAAATCTAGTGCTAATTAAAAAACACATAGTGACTAACTGCATTCTAGGAGGCAAAGAAGGCTATTAGAAAATCTGTTGAAGCACTTTGTGGCTCCGTCAGTTAAGCGTCCAACTCTTGATTTCAGCTCAGGTCATGATCTCATGGTCCTGAGATCGAACCCCACTTGGGGCTCCGTGCTGAGTGTGGAGCCTGCTTGGGGTTCTCTCTCTCCCTTGCTGTCTGCCCCTGCCCCACTCATCCTCTCTCTCTCTCTTTCTCTCAAAATAAGTAAATAAACTTAAAAAAAATTAAGAAAAAGGAAAATCTGTTAATCTGCCATATGAATAGACTAAAAGAGAAAACCTGTACAATCATTTCAGTAGGTGTAAAAGCATTTGTTAGAATTCATCATCTTCTGAGACTTTTTATCTGGATTGGGGCTATCTGGATTGGATGAGGTATCTATATTAAAAATTATGGCAAATACCATAATTAGTAGGGGAACAGGATGCCACCTATCATCTCTACTAACTCACATTTTTTATGGGGGTCCTAGCAAATGTAATAAGAAAAAGAAATAAAAAGTATGAAGATCAGAAGGGAAGAAACAAATCTGGTATTCACAAATGGTTTAATTAACATATAAAATTTAAGAAAATGCATAGATTTTAAATCTGCTTTAGAGAGTTCATCAGGGTTGCTGTATACAAGAACAAGAATCAGAAAATAATAAAGATGTGGTATGCATGTGTGCATGCGTGAGTGCTCACACACACACACACACACACACACACACACACACACACACAAGAATAATACTCAGCCAAAAAAACAGAATGAGATCTTGCCATTTGTAACAACATGGCTCTAGGATGAACTTAGAGGGTATAACATGCTAAATGAAATAAGTCAGACAGAGGAAGACAAATATCATCTGGTTCCATTTATAAATGTGTGTAACTTAAAAAAACAAATAAAAACCAGAAACAGATCCATAGATACAGAGAACAAAGTGTTGGTTGATAGAGGGGAGGGAAGGTGGGGGGATGGGCAAAATAGGTGAAGGGGATCAAGAAGTAGAGACCTCCAATTATAAAATATAAATAAGTCATGAGGCTATACATGCACATAGAATATAGTGAATAATATTGTAAAAACATTATCTGGTGATAAATGATGACCACACTTATCCTAGTAAGCACTTAGTAATATATAGAATTGTTGAATCACTGTGTTATACACCTGAAACTGATATAACCTTGTATGTCAGCTATACTTCAATAATAAAAATTTAAAAATAAAAAAATCAAAGTGAAACAAAAAGATCCCATTCATAATAGTAAAAAAACCTTAGGTATCTAGGAATAAATCTTTTTTTTAAAGATGTTCATCCATTTATTTTGAGAGAGAAAGAATGTTTGTGCACACACGCAAGCAGGGCAGAGAGAGAGAGAGAGGGAGGGAAGGAGAGGGAGGGAGAGGGAGAGGGAGAGGGAGAGAGAGAGAGAGAGAGAGAGAGAGAGAGAGAGAGAGAGAGAGGAGCCCAAGCAGGCTCCTTGTTCACAGCGTGGCTCGATCCCATGAACCAGGAGATCATGAGCTGAGCCAAAATCAAGAGTCAGACACTCAACTGACTGAGCCACCCAGGCACCCCTAGGAATAAATCTTAACAATAATACGCAATACTTTCATGAAAATAAGAATATAACTTTATTGAGGAGCATAAATAAATGAAGAGATATGTAACTTAGGAGGAAATTCCTTTCGTCTTTAACCCACAAACACACATGGAAAGATGGACAAGGTAAAACTGTTAATTCTTCCCCAATCTATAAATTTAGCACAATTCCAGTCAAAATCTTAATAGGTATTGTTTTTGGTGGAGTTGATAAACTCTTAGATAAAGATCAAAATAATCTAGACAATTCTGCAAAAGAGCAAAGTGTAGAGTACTTGCGCTCCTATCTTTAAGGAATGATTATATAGCCCTAGAAAAAATTTAAATGTGTTATTGGCCCACAGACAAATAGTTCATTAGGATAGAATAGAATAGAAACCCCAGAAACCGAGTAAGCATGTATTTATAAACCTGGTATATAATAGACATAGATTTATAAATCGGTGGGAAAGGATGGGCTATCAATCAATTATATTAAGATAGTTGGCTTTTTACATAGAAAAAAAAAGTAAGAGGGTACTTCACACCCTCGTTTTATTGTTTCAATTGATCTATTCCTTTCTATCCTTTTTATGTATACGACAATCACATCTCCCTTCCTCATAAGCATCGACTTTAATTTGACCAAGCCATATTTTGTAACATATTGTGTATATCCTATTGTACATATTTAACATTTATATAAATGGTATTATGTATCTGTTTGCTACATTTTTTAGTAAGTACTATTCTTAATATCCATGCTGTTGCTTTGCGTATATGTAATATGTTGCCACACAATACTCCAGGATAGATACCCATTACATTTTACCTTTATAAGTTAACCAGTAACGGATACCCATCACTCCTTACTTGTATCAGCTATTGTTGCGTAGCAAACCAACCCCAAATTTATTGGCCTGAAACAAGAACTAGTTACTGATTTTCCTGAGACTGTGGGTTAGCTATGTGGTTCTGCTGAGATGGCTGGACTTACTTACCTATTTGTGGTCATCTGTGGATCATTTGGGAGCTTACTGGTCTAGGAGGGTCTCAACTGTTACAACTCAGCCCTCTTCTCTTTTTTCTGCTTATCTCACATCTTTTTCTTTTCTTATAATGTCGGTAAAGAGCTCTAATATGTTGAAGGGTAGTGATACTAATTGGCATCCCTGTTTTGTTCCTAATCTTGAAGGGAGTGTAGCTAAAGTTGCAATCTAAAGTATAATGTTTGTTGTAGGTTTTAGTGTATAAAGAATTCCCATCTGTGCTTTTGGTTTTATTTTTGTATTAGTTATACATAAATATGGAGTCTTATCCAATGCTTTTTCTGCATTTTTTGGTAAGTTACAATTTTTCTCCTTTAATCTTTCGATGTGGTCAGTTAATTGATGGATTCTCCATGCTCTGTTTTAAGTTTAGGACTTTTCACAAATAATATGGAGAGGAGGTTGTGGACTACATTTTAATTTCTCTACTACTTACTATTCGTTTTTTCTTTATATAATTTATACAGTTTCTTTATATAATTCATCCACATTTAAGCCTAACATACAATTGGTTAGAATACCGATTTCTTATTTTCTATATCTATTGTACTTATGGTTATTTCTCCCGTTTTGTTTTATATTTGCACCTTCTTTTCTTGATAACTCTTGCTGAGGTCTATTTTATTAATCTTTTCAAAACCATCTTTTGGTTTTGTGAATCTTCTCTGTTTTTTAAAATTATTATTCTCTATTTCATTTTTCCTACTCTTTTTTATGTCTTTCCTTCTGTTTCTTTGGTTTTGTTCTGTTGACTTTTCCATCTTTATGAGTTGAATGCTTAGCTTATTTTTAAACCTTTTCATCTCCTGACCTCTGAAGTACTGTTTTAGCTATGCCACACCTAGTTTGACACGTTATATTTTAATTGTAATTCATTTCTAAATATTTCTTAATTTCTTTATGATTTCCTTTTTATTCCAGGGACTATTTAACATACATTAAAACACATATTAATTTTACTACATCAAAATGTAAAGTTTTTATAGGACAAAGGATACTATAGACCAACCAAATTAAAAGTCAAACAGCAGGTTGGCAGAAGATATTTGCAACACATATCTGAATTATTATCTATGATATGTTGACATTCTATACCTCAGTAAGACAAAAAGTATCCTAGAAAAATGACAATGGATACGACTAGGCAATTTATAGGGGGCCAGTAAGTATATGAAAAAGTATCCCCAGTACTTATTAAGTGTATGCAAATTAATACAACAATGAAAATTTTCTTGTCACCCAATAGACTTTTTAAAGTCTGATTATATCTTGTATTGACAAGAATTTGAGAAAAATGGAAACTTTTACCACATCACTGATGGGATTTTAGACTTGCATAGATACTTCGGATAGAGTAACATATAAGATTAAAAATGTACTTATTCTATTCTATAAAAATTCTATTTGTAGGTATATACAGTGAACTAACTCTAGCGTACATGTTTTTTTTATAATGTTTAGTTTTGAGAGAGAGGGAGAGAGACAGAGAGTACAAGCCGGCAGAGTACAAGAGGGGCAGAGAGAGGGAGACAGAATCAGAAGCAGGCTCCAGGCTCTGAGCTGTCAGCACAGAGCCTGATGTGGGGCTTGAACCCACGAACCATGAGATCATAACCTGAGCCGAAGTCGGATGTCCAACAGACTGAGCCACCCAGACACCCCTAGCGTACGTGTTTAGATAAGAATTTTTTGCAGCATTGTTCATTAAAGTGAAAAATGGAAATAAATTTATTTGCCTACCAGTAGATAATTTGATGAATAAAATGGGGTAAATTCATGCATTGGAATATTTTGCAGCATCTAAAAAGCATAGCAATATTTATTTATGCCAGCATGGATAGAATGTAAATCTTGAATGAAAAAAAGTAAATTTTAGAATGGTGTATATAGAATAATGTCATTTATGTACCCAAAGCATGCAAAATAATAGTATAAATTATTCTGGGACACACACACACACACACACACACACAAATGTAAAAAATAGACTAGAAGAATATACATAAAACTTAATGATAGTGGTTTCTTTGGAAATGAAATGGTGAATGAGAACTGAGAGTAGTACTGAAAGATGTTATCTTACCCTGTAATGTGTTATTTCTTAGGGGGAAAAAGCATCTTCAGGCATAAATAACAGAATGTTAACAGTTGTTGTTCTGGATGTTGGAAAGATAAATGTTTGTTACATTATGTTTTATAATTTCATGTAGGTTTTGAATCCTTCTCAAAAATTGTATAATACATGACTACCTAAACTAGGATCATAGATGATGCAGATTTCTAGCCTGGGAAGATGGTAATGTTGTTGATAGGAGATTTGTAGATAAAAGATCTTTAGGGGCGCTTGGGTGGCTCAGTTGGTTAAGCATCCATCTGACTCTTGATTTCAGCTCAGGTCATGGTCTCACAGTTTGTGAGTTCGAGCCCTGCGTCCAGCTCTTGTCTGATAGTGTGGAGGAGCCTGTTTGGGATTCTCTCTCTCCTTCTCTCTCTCTGCCTCCCTGCCCCACCTCTCTCAAAATAAATAAATAAATATTAAAAAAAAAAAAAGACCTTTAGGTACCAGTGGGTTAGCCCAATAAAGATGTTTACCATAACATTGGAAATTAGAGCCTAGAGCTAAAAAAAAATAATAAGTCAGGCCTTGAGATACTGATTTTTGATCAGTAGAGAAATAATATTGAAAACACTAGTGTTGGATGGGTAATAACATTCTTGAGAGAGTCAAGAATGAAGAGAGAAGATGGTTAAGGATCACACTTTGGGAGGACAGCCACCTTTAAGGGTTGTGGAGAAATGGGTGAAATCAACTGAAAAGAAACAAATAGGAAAAAAAACAAAGCCAGGCAGTTAATTCTCATGAAAATCAAACGAAGGGAAGGATTTCGTTAAGGGGTGGCCAATAATGTCATTCGTTTGGAGGACTAAGAGGAGTTGGCTGGGTTTGGCAATTAAAAGCTCAGTGTTGACCTCTGAGGAATTTTTTGGTAGGTAGCACGCAGAAGCTGTATTGTGAGAGGGGAAGAAATTAGTTAATCCGAATATTCCTTTTGGAATCACTCAAGATAGAATTTAACTTAGAGTTGCAATAGATCTTAGTTAAGAACTCCGTTGTTAATTTTTTCATAAACATGCTAAATGGGAATTATGTATTAGCTCTTAGAAAGTTTCATAAGAATTGAAAAAGATTTTTCCAGAGTATTCAAGATTCTACAAATTCTTTAATGATAATAAAGAACCCAAACCCTTGAAATCAGCTGTCATAAATGTTATCTGAAATACAGAGATCGTTAACTATTTAAACTCATTTTGCAGGGTGTCATGTACATATGGGCACTTAATAAATGCTATTTGGAAAGAGTTGTTTCTCTAATATCCATTAGAAAGAACCAGCTACAATAATCAATTGACGGGCTTCTAGGAGTGGCTTCTAAGAGTCCGAAGCTGTGTGTCACCCAGTGTAAACTATAGAGTATAGAGACAGCAAGCTCAAGGAAGAATCGGGCCCGGGAATAACTTAAGTAAAATGCAGAAAACCTAAACCAAACCATCCGCCTTCAAAACGGTACATACTGAGTCCTTACTCACTGTAGGGTTTTTGTGGTCCTTAAATGCATACGGCAAGATAATTTATGATGAAATAACTGTTAGGAGTCATAGATTTCTTTGAGAGTCTAAAAATAGCCATGACTCTTCTCCTTAGAAAAATGCACATTGTACTAACAAAACTTTGCCTTTGTGAACCCCTCATTAAAAATGTATGCTTTATGAAGGCTTTTATACATATAAATAATTTAACTTTCCTGGGTGGTAGTTAAAAATGTAGTATATACTCACTCTTCCCTAATTTCATGTATAAGCAATTTTGTACATCATACTGTCTCTAAGGACTTCACCATTAGTGGGAGTTCTATGTGAATTAGGAAGGCTTAATTCTTTTCTTTTGTTAATATAACGTAGTGTTACCAGGTGTGATAATAGGTACCTATGATAGAAACTTGCTCAAAGTAAGTGCTAGATAATTCTTTGTTGAATAAATGAATATGTGACTTTGAGTTCAAACGCCTTCATTTTAATAATACTTTATGGATGTTTATTTATTTATTTTGAGAGAGAGACAGAGCGTGAGCAGGGGAGGGGCAGAGAGAGAGGGAGACCGAGGATCTGAAGTGGACTCTGTGCTGACAGCATAGAGCCTGATGCGGGACTCAAATTCTCCAGCCAAACTGTGAGATCACGACCTTAGCTGAAGTCAGATGTTTAACCGACTGAGCTGCCCAAGGGCCTGGGTAGTTTTTAAGGTTAAGGATTGGGGAGTGGCTTATTTGCTTGGTTCTAGCTCAGGGATTTTTGTGAGGCTGCAGTCCCCTGAAGGCTTGATTACGGCTAGGGGGTAGGGGGGAAGGGTCTGTCTTCTAGATAGCTCAGACACAAGACTGTTGGCAAGATGCCCTGTTTTCTTGCCTGAAAGGCCTCTCTGCATAGTTACTTGAGTGTACTTATGACATGGTGGTTGGCTTCCTTGGAGAGAGTGACCCAAGAGGACGAGATCAAGCAAACAGTTTCTGAAGTTCTACATCATCACTTGAGTTTTATACTATTTGTTATAAGTGAGTCATTAAGTCCAGCCCACACACAAAGGGAGAGGGGAATTAGGTTCCACCTTTTGAAGGGAGGAATATAAACTAATTTTCAGACAAGAAAGAAAATGGACAGGTACTAAATGCATTGTAACAGATAAGAAGGCCTTGTTACTTTGGTGCTTGGGTAGCGTTTGAGAGTAAGGGCTCTTAGAGTCAGTGTTTGGGTTCAAATCCTGGCCCTGCCTCCCATTAACTCGATGACCTTGCTCACGGAACCTTAGATCCACATCTATAAAATGAGCACAATGGTAATATACATTTCACAGAAATGTAGAGAGGAATATATGAAAAAAGTGAAGGTAAAGCATTTAGCATAGTAGCTTTTATTTTCAGAGTCCGAAGTGCTAACCATTACACCATGGAACTACTAGCTTTTATTTCAACAAGAGTTAGCTATTTATCGGGGGCCTGGGGCTTCTGGGTGGCTCAGTTGGTTAAGCATCCAACTTCAGCTCAGGTCATGATGTCCGTGGTTGTGAGTTCAAGCCCTGCAGCAGGCTGTCAGGCTCTGTGCTGACAACTTACAGCTCGGAGCCTGGAGCCTGCTTTAGATTCTGTCCCTCTCTCTCTCTCTCTCTCTCTCTTTAATATAAAAAATAAACATTAAAAAATTTTTACAAAAAAAGAGTTAGCTATTTATCTTTTTTCCCTTGCTAATATAGAGCAGTAACTTTAGTATAGGAGATACCTTTCTGTAATGTTATTAGCAGAATGTGAATTTGCTCTAAAGTGTCTACCATGCTAACCTATCTATTCTTACTCAGTTTTTTATTCTGCTTATTAATACCTGCTTAATCTTGAAGACTTGAGAAATGCAGATGAATGTGTGTGAATGTGTGTGTATACTATACACGTATACATATTATATATACATACATTCACATGTACTACATGGTTTGGGTCATATTGTGTGGAACAAATACATATGTAATTAAATCTTGGCACATTTATATTTTTACTATTTTACTGTGTTGTTAAAAATTCTTCAAACGTGGCTCAGTTGGTTAGGTATCTGGCTCTTGATTTCGGCTCAGGTTATGATCTCATGGTTTATGAGTCCAAGCCCTGCAACAGGCTCCGAGCTGACAGTGTGGAGAGCCTGCTTGGGATTCTGTCTCCTTCCCTCTCTCTGCCCCTCCTGCGCACGCTCTCTGTCTCTCTCTCTCTCTCTCTCAAAATAAGTAAACTTTAAAAAAAAAGTACTAAATTTTAAAAAGAAAATAATAAAAAAATAAAAAATAAAAAACAAATGGACCAAAAATAGTTAAGTGTTGGCAAAGATGTGGAGAAACTAGAACCTTCATACAGTGCTGGTTTGGGAATGTAAAATGGTACAGTCACCAGGAAAAACAGCTTGACAATTCCTTAAAAAAAAAAAAATTCTTCAAATCATTTTTAATGGAGCAATCAATCCATTGAGTGTCTTCCATTTCTTCAGGCTAGGCCCTGGAAATGAAACTCCTGGGTCAGAATACATGAACCTCTTTTAGATTCTTGATATATAATGCCACACTGCTTTCCTGAAAGTTTGTACCAATTTATATTTCCAGCAGCAGCTTTTCCTTACTTGCTATTTCCAATATAGTATTTTTAGTTTGCAAAAAATATTGGTGGCTCTTGAAAGTCTGGTTTCAGTAGCAAGGCAGAATTGCATTAAAGCCCAAGGAATTGTGTTTTTACAAGAACTTTAAATATGTAGGAATACTTTCCAGTCTTTCTGAATTGATTTCTGTTGTTACACACACACACACACACACACACACACACACACACACACACACACACAGGAATACTGTGAAGTATTAGGTAGGAATACATACAGCTTCTCTTCTCTTGGAACTTAAAATATAAGGCGAGGTAAATACATATAATTAAGATGTACAAAGAGTAAAATAAACGCTATTGACTTCTTCAGATATATCTCAGGATGCAAATCGTGAGGTAAAAGTTATATATCATACTTCAAACTGACTCTTTTGTTGTGTATTCCTCCTTGAGCCCAAGTTAACCTGTTGCCTCCAGAAAAAATAAGCTTCTCTTTCTTTTTAAATACATGAAAAACTACTGATTGATAGGAGTAGACATTCAAATTTATTATCAATTTCAGTGATTTGCCTAAAGCCAGGAATTGCTTCTTGGTTTTCCTTATCATCCCCCACCTGGAAACTGTCTCAGTTTAAGATGCTGCTTATCAGTAGATGATCCTTGTTTTAAATTGACTAGAGATTTAAAAAGCTACCACTCATATAGTCCCTTTTGTCCAACAGGTGAAAGTTTACCTAATGCAAGAAAGATCCTTATTGAGTTTAAGGGGAGTTGTACTCTGGAAATGGCATATAAGTTCTTTTATGGGAGGGTGGGTATCATGGTGGAAGGGCTAGGACAAAGCTCCAAGAGAATAAATGAGTATATAAATGAAAAAAAAAAAAAAAAGTCATGGGCTATGCAAGTCTATTCTAAAATTGCACTGACATGTTGGGCAAACTTTTGCCAAATATTGCATTAATATTACCACTGGAAAACTTTTTTTCCCCTCGGATTATCAGCACAGTTCATTCGATTCAGATCATAAAAATTGTACCTTAAATTTGTAACTGCCAAATTTTTTTTTGGTGTGTATTTAGCCAATACTTATTGAGCACTTACTCTGTAGGAGGCACTGTTTTATGTAAATTTTATGTAGAAACAACTTAAGGGCAACATTTTGTTTCAAACTTAGGTTCTGAAATTTTGAAACCAGGGAAGCATTTTTTGTTGTTGTTTTAATGAAGATTCATCTGAGTCATTTTATTGGTTTGATTTTGTGTTGTCAATAAATTTAAAATCACTAAATGGCAATTTATCTCGCTCTTCTATTGTATTTTAGCATGTACTTATTTGTTTCTATGAAAAAGATTTTTAAAAGTAGATGATACAAATGAATACGTTTGTTTCCAAATGAACCAAACAGAAATGAAAGGGTAAGAAGAGAATTTCATGACTAGCAAATTGGGGAAGGATAATCTAATCTCCCAGAGGTTGGCAAATTCTGTTGTTTACTAATAAATACCTGTTTAGTGTGCTCTTTAACACTGCTGTAGAGGAAAAAAGACGAAGCCAGCCTCTTAAAGTAGTTGTAAACGACTTAACTTTCCAAGTAAAGCTTTTAGAATATTTTGTAGGTATGCCTTTTTTGTTGTTGGTATTCCTGTTTTAAAGTGCAGCTTTTTGAAGTGGACGGGTTACATGTTGCATAAGCTTTGAAACGGCCAAAACAAGTTAAATAGCCACCTTTATTTACAGCTGTTGGACTAGGTATTAGATCTCTTCCAGGAAGAAAATTTGATTAATGGCTTTTTTCCAAAGTGGGGACAATTGCAGACTTTTCTTCCGCAGAGCGTGAAATGTGCCTCTTCCTGCCGACGGGCCTTGTCCTAGCCGCGGCTACCGGGGCGGTTTCCAGCCTCAGGTGTCTCTCGCCGTGGGCCGCGGCCGCTCTCCGGGGCGGGCGTCCGGGACTTCCTGTCTGAACGCGGGGCGGAAGGATCGCGTTGCCAGCCGAGGCGGCCGCCGCCGCCGCCGCCGCCCCTGCCGTTAGGTGGTGGGGTTTCTCAGCCCCGCGGCGGGAGGCGGGCCGGCCTCGGCTTCCTGTCGGAGGACGCGCAAGGATCCGGGCGTCTGAGTGTGTGCGAGTGCGTGAGTGTGTGTCGGTCGCACGGCGTGTATCTCCGGCCGTGGGTTCCGCCTCCTCCCCTGCTGCCGCTGCTCACGGTGTAAGTCAATGTGAAGCAGCAGCTCCAGCCCCGGGATAAACATGGCGACGTCTCTGCATGAGGGACCCACGAACCAGCTGGATCTGCTCATCCGGGCTGGTAAGGACAGGGAACTTTTCTCCTGTGCATCGGTGCAGCAGGAGAGGGGGTGCACAGAAGGCGGGGTGACTCCCCTGTGGCGGTCAGTGCAGGGGGTTCAGTGTCCACCTCAGTCACCGGGGCGGCCGGGGGAAAGGGGGGTAGTGAATGAAGTAATGGAGGCGACGAATCAGGAAGTGATCACCTTGGAGAGTAACCTGCCTCGAATCTGGCGCTGTCGCTTCAGGGTGTGTTCGGCGAGCAGCGGCGGCAGCTGCCGGGCGGAGCGCTGGCAGCGGGTGCCGGAGAACCGAGCCGCAGTTAAGTTGGGGACTCGGGGGCGGACGAGTTGTGCGCTTCACCCCAGTTGCTGAGGAACCAGGAAGTGAGTGAGGCTGTTGTCTCTCGGCTGCGCCTGCCACGCTGTCTGGCCGGAGAGGCCGCTACTGCCCGCGGTCGGGGGCGGCGGGCTTCTCCGGTGAACGCTCGCCACCCCCGCTCCGTTCTCCTTTGAGACTTGGTCCACAAATCCGTGACTTCCGCGTGGACGATGCAGCCCCGGGCCACGTCCGGTAGACCGATACCCGCCAAAAAAATGCTCTGCCCCTCCTCTTCACGTCCCCACCTTGTGCAGTCTCAGGAGTAACGGTTCTGGAAAGGGTCACTGAATAATGTGGAATAGCCCGGGATGATGTTGCTCTCAGGGGCCCGCCTCCCTTTCCTCATTTAATGGGTGGCTGTGAAGAAGTAGGCTTATAGCCCCTTCCCTCGTGGGTTGTTTTTTTAGGGGTAAGAGTGGGAAGGACACGGAATATATTTTGTACCCCTGACCTGGACGGTTGAGGCATCAGAGAAGAACGGTTATTTTTGTAAACAGTGGGTGAATGTGAAGGAGTGGGGCGGGCGAGAGGGAGTCTTGGCCCTAGGGAAGTCTCAGCACGGAATTGCCCCCTTTTCCCCTCCCCCCCAAACCTCCCACCATAGCGGAAGCGCCTCGGAGAGGACAGAACGGGCGGGATTGACAGGCCTTTGGTTCCAATCTGCTCTCTAAGATGTTCCAAATAAGAACGTTGATTTCTGGGGGCGGGACTCTGGGCCCGCGCTGGGCCAATGAAGATTGGGCGGGAGTGAAGCTGACAATGTACGCATGGAATTGGAGGGAAGAGGAGTGTAAACACGGAAGTGGCCGCGGGGGTGGGGGATGTGCAGCGCCACTGCTGCAGCGGAAGGGCACGGACTTAAGTTACATAGAAAAAGCAGCTTTACTTAATAGCAGACAGCGCAGTGAGGGCCCTGAATCGATGTAGCAGTGCTTGAATATTACTTACTTATGCTAACAACAAAGCATACATGTTTCTTTTCCCCGGGTTCTGTTTCATATCGCCAGCTATGGGAGTTGGAAGATGGGACATACCAAAGACTAATGTTGCAAAAAGATGTTACCCTTTGAGAGTGTGAAATTAGTAGTTCGGTTGGGGAGAATCATGAACATAAATGCGTATCTCTAAATTTAACGGAAGGGCTTTAAGTTGAAATAAAGTCTTGAATAATATAACTGTATTGTATAACACATAAGCGACTAGCCTTTTATCCTGTAAGATGTAATACACATATCAAAAGTCCCAAAGAAAAATCACAGTTTACTGCGTGATGATTAAAACATATTTGACAGTTATTTTCTTGTAAGAGCAAGAACCTAAGTATCAGTAAATAAGAGGCAGAGTACAGCGAGAACTTGGTTCCTTTTCTGTATGTTCAGTCCATTAATAATATGAAGGAATGGAATTTTAGGCCTCATGTTACTGGTACTAACAATACCTGTAATTGTGGGGGTCAGTGATATTTCTGTGAGTGTTAAACATTTCGAGAAATGTTTTCAGTGATTGTGAACATACCAGGAGAACCGTAGCATAGCCCCCACAGAATTTGGAAAAACATTGTTAATGTTAGAGGGCTTAATTTTCCCAGTGGAAGGTATTTCTTTCATAAGCTTTTGGAATTAGCGAAGCTAAACGAGACCTGTAGATATTTTGTTTGGAGTGGAAACATATAGGCAGTCTGCAATTTGAAAACACAAGTTTTATCTCCTTTGATAAGAGGTTTTTAAGTTATATGTTGTTTTCTAGTCTCACTGCATTTCTTTAGTATTTATGAATCTTACAATTGAAGTTTCCTTGTGAGTATAATATTCTGTAAAGAATGTTTTACATATAATTGTTTTCAGATTATTTCCTCAATAATTTTCACGTAATCTGAAGCTCTTTTACAAGCTCTGTTTTAGAAGGAAACTTGAGATAGGTTTGCTGATTTACCCAAGGATTATTCAGTGAGTTAAAAGTTGGGGAGGAAACGTGACCCATAAAATGAAGAATCATGGATCTAAATTAATAAAAATTTAGATTGCTGCCAATTTCCAGTGATGTTGGCGGAGTAATGTTTGTGAAGTTTGTATTTGTAAAATAGAATGATACTTTTTTATTCCCTTGAGGGAAGTCATTGAGTGTTAGACATAATTCTTCCTCATAAAGATTTTACAGTCTAATTGGGGAGACAGATGTAAATCTATGCAATACATAAATGTTAATGCTATAATAGGTTGATGATTAGTGTATAATAACTGATACTAATGAAAACTTGTAGGAGGTAAGCTTTAAGTTGAATATTGTTAGCAAAACTGTTGTTTCTAAGTTTATAAAGCACTTAATATTACCACTACTATATTGTTATATGTTAAGGTGCTGAGGATACACTTTTGCTTTTCCTCCTTTTGAAGTTATCAACTTTAGCTATCAACTTCAGCTTTAGTTATTACCATTTATGCTGTCAGAGGAGTTTGAGTTAAGAATGAAATAAATAAGCTTACTTATTAAAAATCACTTTTATTTTAACATAGAAAATATTTTTGTGGTAAAGACTTGACATACTTTATAAAACTTTCATTTACAGTGTGATGTATGAGAAAGAGCCTTGACCCTGAGGTCAGGAGATGAAGATCTGCATCTCACTGTCACTAACCTAATTGTGTGGTAGTGACTTGACTTCTCTAAGGCTTCACTTTCTGTAAGAGAACAAGACTGACTAGGGGATCTTTAATAATTATTAAAGCTCTAAAATTATAAGTGGTTCAAATATTTAATGGACAGTGAAGGATTTTTTTGGGATTTTTTTTACATTACACCATGTGAATGAATATGTCTGTAAGGTCATTACATAATTGGGTTAATTTCTGCTAGCCAGTCTTTGTGCCACATTGGAACTTGAGGCCAGGTCTTTATGTTGAATGAGACTATGATATAGTTTAGGCTTATTTTCATGTATACATACATACATACATACATACATACATAGTATGTATATATACACACACATAAACGTATATAGCTAATTATAGGAAAAATAAATGTCTAGTCTATAGGAAAAATGAATGTTACTTTCTTAACATTTATGTGAAAGCACTGGGTGTGTATGGTCTATAGACTTTCTGGAAGATTTTCAATTTAAAATATTCTACCTTCTTGTTCTCAATTATACTTTCCTTGACTTGTTTCTACTTGTTTTAAGAAATTGAGAATTAAGAAATTGGAATTGAGAGATAAGGTCACCAGAACTTTTGCTCTACTTTAATGCTGTTAATAAATGGGGGGGGGGGGCAGGAAGGGGGGGGGTTCTGGAAATTTAGCTTAAGTATTTTCACTGACAAAACAAATCTGTCTAGTTTGTCAAAGGCCATTGTGAAATTTGAACTTGAAAATCATTTCCAGTTTACTGTAAATTGAAATATCTGGTATCAATCTTGAAAAGATCAATTTGGAAACAATTTAGGATGTGAAAAACTGAAGCATGTGTTAAAATAAACCTGGAAAAATGGCATTCATTAAAAATTTTTTATTTGGAAATGTGTTTAAGAAATTACTCTTCAGAATTCATTGCAGCATGAGTACTGAAATTCATATAAAAACTGAGTTGAAGAGTAACATCAATGTTTAAGTACTCAACCAGGATAATTTAACATAAAATCTTTAGAAACATGTGGTTGGTTGAAAAGGGCAGGCAGGAGAATGTTCTTGATAATTATTTAAACTCCCTGTGTTAATCTATAGCTTAAATGTTCATAGGGATGCAAAGAAGTATTTGTGAAAAACTTGCAAAGTCCTTTATGTGTAAGTGGACAAAATGCTGTTGTACTTACGGAAAATAGAATATGATTTTTCATCTATACGCACTAAAAGCTAAAAGTTACAGAAACACTAAGATAGAATTTGGATGTTATTATGTTTGGCAACAAATTACAGTTGCAGTTCTTAAAAACTGAAATCTCTTATCCGAGGATCTGGGGAGTAACTAGGCTCAGGGAGTCTGTGAGGTCAAAATTGTTTTCATAATAATGCTAAGACATTTGCCTTTTCACTTTCACAAGTGTTCAGAGTTTTCTAAAGGCTATGTGACTTGATACCACAACAAATTGAATGAAGAAGCAAATATGAATTCAACTGTGTTTCTATCATGTATTAACAAAAAGTTGCTACAATGTAAAACAAAGCTACTTACTGATTTTTGTTTGTGATAGAAAATCTGTTTTCATAAAAATATTATAAGTATTGGGTTTATTATTTTCAATGAACTTATAAATATTGTAATGTCTTCTTAATTTCAATTTCAAATAGAATAATATCTAAAAATAGGACTTGTATAGGGGCACCTGGGTGGCTAAGTGAATTAAGCAATTGACTTGGGTTCAGGTCACGATCTGATGGTCTGAGTTCGAGCCCCGTATCCAGCTCTGTGCTGACAGCTCTGAGCCTAGAGCCTGCTTTGGAGTCTGTGTATCTCTCTGTGTAATCTCTCTGCCCTCCTCCCCCATAAATAGTAAAAAAAAAAAAAAATTTTTATAAAATAAAAAAATTCATAAAAATAGGACTTATATAAACAAAATCTCTTTGTGGTCTTCAGTAGTTTGAGTATAAAAGTTTCCCTTGACCAAAAAAGTTTGAGAATATCTGTGTTACAGTTTTCTTTAGTCCGCACTTTTCAGTACCATAGCCACTAGCCATATACGGCTATTGAGTACTTGAAATGTGACTGAGAAACTGAATTTTTAATTTTTTTAAATTTTAACTAATTTAAACAAACTGTGGAAAACTTTTATATTGATTTCGTGTTGAAATGACAATATATTGAATATACTGGGTTAAATGAAAGGCATTAATTTCAGTTTTACTTTTTAAAATCTGGCTGCAGGAATTTAAAAACTAAACGTGCCTCATGTTAAGTTTTCATCAAGTAGCTCTATTTTACAAAAATAATTTTAGTTCTTTTTCCCTTTTAAACTTTTAAATTGTAACTATAGTAATTAGAAAGTCAAAGAGGAACAAGAAAAGATGGAGTGTCCCAAAATTTTTACCTTTTCCCCCCTTTTTATTGCATTCCTTTTTATTCTTCACTCACCTGTTGACACCTTGGGGCATTAGGAGATAAGCTGTAGTAAGTCAGGTGCACAGTTGAGTGATGACCTTGTAATACTAGTTTATGGTCTTGCTTGTAGGGGCATACTACTATCATTTAAGGAAATGTTGTTGTTTTTTCCCATTGCTCTCAAATTAAGTTGCTGTTAATTTTTATTTTTGACCTTAAGAACTTTCTTATGAACTAGATCCATTGCCAGCATTCTCTTCTGCAAAGCTGAGAGGTATGTCTCTTGTCAGACTTAATTACCAAGTTTGGTATTTTGTAACAGCTGTTGAGTGAGTCTGGAGTACTCTGCCATACAAACACCAGTTGATTAGAAAGCTGGAAATGAAACAACAAGACTCTTACCAATACTAAAGGAGGGCATAAAAAAGCAAATTTGATTTTGGCAGGATGATTAAAGTTGAAATTGTTTTGAAGTTTATTTGATACATTTATTTCTTCAAGAGGGATTAACCAGCAACACCACCTACTAGTCTTAAGTAGAAAATGATACCTTTCAGATTACTTTTGTCTTCATTGTTTCAATTTTTAAAATGTGTTGCTTATTTTTTTCCTCCCATTAATTTCATACACAGGTCTAGAAAGATGCCAGTAAATCAAGTTTTAAGTAAGAGATAAGGAGTTTTCAGCCCTTGCATGTAGTTTGGTTATTTGCTTACTTTGTACACCACTGTTAAATTCATGTTTATCTTTAAGAATTGTGCATAATTCTAGTTTAAATTGTATTTGAATTACTGAGCTGAACCAAAGGAATTGAAAGGTTTTAAAAATTACAGAAACTTGAATAAGAGAAATATTTATTTTTTTAAGTTTATTTATTTTGAGAGAGAAAACAGGGAAGGGAGGGAGGGAGAGAGAGAGAGAGAAAGAGAGAGAGAGAAAGAAAGAATCCCAAGCAGGCTGCTATCAGTACAGAGCCCTACACAGGGCTCAAGCCCATGAACTGGGAGCTCATGACCTGAGCTTAACCGACTGAGCCACCCAGGCACCCTGAGAAATATTTCTTAAATTTCTTTTATCAGAAACTACTTACAGACTTGTATCAACAAAAGAAAATTAAAAGGAGATAGTGCTTTCTTTTACAAAATGGTTAAGTATTCTTGGATACTGATGGGTACAATATTGCAAATTGATCTGAGTATGAGCTCCTAGTGCTTAGGGTTATTTCAGTTAATAAAAATGACAAAAGGTAAAATTAGTAAGCATCAAAAAAAAAAAAAAGAAATCAGTGTTCTACTTAATAAGCTGTTTACAGAGTAACTTTATTTTGTACTTTTCTTTAGTTTTGAAATATTTTATTTTCATTTATGTTTTTGATACTACCATTTATGTTTCTAAACTCTTAGTATATAAGCTTCATGAGGCCAGAGATCTAGTCACACTTGTATTTCAGATTTGTGGCACAGGATCTGGCTATGATAAGTGCTCAACAACCATTTGTTGACAGAACACAGAGTATTAGATCTTCTCTTTGATAATTCTTAAAGAACATCTGCATTTTTTATATTCTTATCCTAAATTTAAAATATGAATTGGTAAATTTAATTCTTAAAGTTTGTTATGTAATGTTTTACTCTGTAAATGTAAAATATTTCTGGGAAATATATGTTGAATTTGGGGGAGACGGAAGTTTGAGGTCAGAAATAGCAACATGACTAACATGAAATGTGCCTCAAACTGCATAAAAACTCAGAGCAGCACTATATGTAACCATTAGGCACATTTCATTGTTTATAACTGAAAACATTAAACATTGGGTAAAATTCTGTTTCTGTATTATCAAGTGCTTTGAAGCTGTCATTTTAATATGGTAAGGTTTTTAGGGTGTGTCTTAATACAATTACATAAGGAATTAGTTTACCCAGGATAGTTTATTAATAGCACATAAGACAACACCTAAATTGCAACACAAGCAGACTCTAAAGAGAATGAAGTTCCTAGAATAAATTTTAAAAGCCTGAGAAATTGCTTTCCAAGGTTCTTTAATACATGTGAGTGTTGGGGGAGGCACTTTGAAAAAACTACTTGAGAATGGGAATATATTTTATACTTACTAAGTTTCTTAAAGTTGAGCTGGGACTGATTGAATCCTTTGCTTCAGTGAAGCTGCAGATAAAGAGTAAGCAGGGTCACCTAAAGATAGATTTACTTAGAGGTTTGGCTGCCTCTCTGGAACTGTTTAGCTTTGAGCAGATTTCCATAAATGGAAAGAGCAACTGGAGAGACTCAGTACCTTGCTTGAGAGTGTGGATGATGTGCAACAGGTGGTAAAACAGTCGCTGGATTTTTTTTTTTTTTTTCCTTTAAATAAATGCTCTCCAAATGACTACTGTTTAGGGCTAAAGCTTTAGCATTTGGTGAATTTTGAGATTAAGTGAATTTTTTTTTTCAATTCAGAGTTTCCTGAAAACAGTTTTAAAAGATTCATATCTTTAGTGTGTAGAATGTATGCATCTATCATATGGTTTATGCAGTTTATACAAATATTTCGTTTTAGTTTTTCTATAGGACATACGGAGAAAAATCTATCAAATTAGAAACTGTTGCATATTCATGTTTCAGAAGCTCTTACCAAGTAGAATATTCAACATTTTAAGTCAGGGTGTGAAATTAATATGTCATTAATGCAAGTTTGTGCTTTGAATGGCCAATTTTCCTGTGAGGTCTGTGGGTTGTTTTTAACTTTAATATATAAAAGAAATACTTGCATGCCTGTTGTATTTAAAGTCTATATTGGAAATTATAGCAGATATAAAGATGAATTAAGATAGCCCTCCTGACCTCAGGGAACATACAATCTTATAGGAGTGGTAAGAAATTATCATTTATTAAATACCTATCTATATGCCAGGCACTGTACATGCTTTTTATGGGTATTGCACATCACTTAATTCTCACACCTATATGAGGTAAGTAATACACCTGTTTTGTGAAAGAGGAAACTGAGCTAGTCTAGAGTAACATATAAGTGGCAGAACCCAAGCTGTTGGACCTGAAAGCCCAAATGATTGCTGTATTATGTTTTACTGTTTCACAGGTATTTCAGTCAGCAAAGCATACAGTGCTAAAAAAGAGTTACAGAAGGTGGCAGAATTAGAAAAGGCTTCATGGGAAAACAAACACAGAAACTTTATTATTTTTTTTAATGTTTGTTTATTTTTGAGAGAGACAGAGACAGAATGCGAGTGAGTTAGGGTGAGAGACTGAGGGAGACACAGAATCCGAAGCAGGCTCCAGGCTCTGAGCCGTCAGCACAGAGCCCAACATGGGGCTCAAACTCACAAGCTGTGAGATCGTGACCTGAGCCGAAGTCGGACGCTCAGCCAACTGAGCCACCCAGGCGCCCCACAAACACAGAAACGTTAAAGACAAATTTATTGGGTAAAACCCAGAAAAGCTCAGTGAAGTCCTGAAGAAGAGACAAGGTTATTGGGAAGAAAGTTCCTAGTGTTCTGGTGCTATGTTAGAGTACTCACCTAGGAGGGTCTGTAAGAAACCAATTCATTAAACTAATGTAGAAATGTGTGTTTCCCACTGATTCTGCAAGGTATCTTCCCTGATTTCAGTAGCAGTATGTCAAGATACAGAACTGACTTCCCCAATTGTTAAACTACAACTACCCACCCCCCTACCCCCAAGTTAGTTTTGTTCTAAAGTTGATATAAGATTCAGATTTCAAGGGTCTGTCCTTGTTTTCCTTTTGATAAGATTCAGAAATTTCTTCGTAATTTCTAATCATTCTCAATAGTTGCTTTATAATTCAACACTTATTTTGTAAAGTATAGATACCGGATTGTTTTTTTAAATTATTTGTGTAAATAATTTATATGGACTAATATGTATCAATGACTTATTTATTCATATGAGAGTGAATTTGTTTCTCATAGACTAATATGTTTTAATTTAGTAATGTATTCAGTATATTTTTAATTGAGTAGAACTTATTTTCCCCCCAGTGGAAGCATCAGTTCATAGCAGTAATGCACACTGTACAGATAAGACCATTGAAGCTGCTGAAGCCCTGCTTCATATGGAATCTCCTACCTGCTTAAGGGATTCAAGAAGTCCTGGTATGTGAATTGTTCTGTTTTATATTAAACATGTCACATCACTCCACGTATCTAAAATAAAAGTTTCTTCTGTTTTTGTCTTTAATTAAAAAAAATGTGTTTTTATTTTGAGAGAGTGAGTGAGCAAGCAGGGAGCTGGAGAGGGGCAGAGAGGGAGGGAGAGAATCCCAAGAGTGCTCCATGCTGTCAGCGTGGAGCCTGACGCAGGGCTTGAACCCACGAACTGCAAGATCGTGATCTGAGCCAAAACCAAGAGTCGGTGGCTTAACGGACTAGGACACCTAGGTGCCCTGAAAGTTTCTTCTTAAATACATGGGGATTGTTGTTGTTCTCAAGGTTTATTATGCACGAATACCTGTGACAGCAATAATTGATCTTTGTCAAAGTTCCCAAGACTTAAATACTTGAAATACTTGATTTTTATAATAAATATACAGAAAATGCCCACTATAGACAGATAAATGTTCGTTAAGTTTTTACTTCTCCTGTCATGTCTTATTTTCTTAGTTCTGGGTAAATTAGAAACCTTTGTAGTCCTTAAGGGAATGGCACATGGGGTGGTGGAGTTGCCTCCCAAGACTGCTTTCTATCCTTTCTTCAGTGATAAATAGGCAGTAGCTCCAGGGAACCATCCGAGGTGGAAAGAGGAGATAGAGCTTCCACCATTTCCCTATACTCCCTCAGGCTACAAGTTTCTTTTTCTTTTGGTCCCGTTTTTTCTTTAAGACTGCCTTTGAGAGTCGTTTTGTTTTCCAATTTTAATGTCCAAGTGTTAATTTGACTTAATACAATGATATTGGCCTTTCTTATAGGGATTTATAATAAATCCTAAGAGCAAATGTCCTTTTTAATAATTGGAATCCCATGTATTATTTAGAGATGTGAGAAAAAAGTTAGGGCATGCTGGTCAATGTATTGATCCACAATAGTATGTATTAACTGTCTCCTAATTGAAATAGAAATGTCCTATTCTGATCATTCATGCACATGGAAAGGAAACCAGAGCAACATTACTGGAATAGAACACTGAATGGCAGTCTGTATGTATTGGTTTAGTGACTCAAAACATCAGGACTGTTACATTAAATAAAAGTTTAAATACTGAAAGATGATATTAATTGGGCTATAATGAGGTTTTCCTTTTCTTCATATTTTGAAATGATCTGTAAGTGCTTTCTTTTCACTGCAGACACATTTATTAAATGGTTTTTAAAATATTTTTGTAACATTTTATTTTTGAGAGAGAAGAGAGTACAAGTGGGGGAGGGGCAGAGAGAGGGAGACAGACAACCTGAAGCAGGCTCTGCACTGTAAGCACAGAGCACGATGTGGGGCTTGATCTCAAGACCCGAGAGATCATGACCAGAGTCGAAATCAAGAGTTGACCGCTTAACTGACTGAGCCACCCAGGCGTCCCTTTATTAAATGTTTTTAAAATATACCATGTGCATGTATTACCTAGTTAGAGCATAATGATGGGTACCAGGAAGGAAAGTAATTATTAAAGAACTCACTATTTTATTATACTATTATTTTATTTTCAGATGTTTTCCCAATTGTCAAAATAATTCAAAGTCTTCTACAGTAAGCTCGAAAGCATGTAAAAATGTGAAGAAGGGGGGTGACCTTGTATGCAATTTTCTTTGCATTTATTTCCTTACATACTTGAGATCATATTGCATATTCAGCAAATTAACTTCAGGCATTTATCCTGTTTTGATGAATTGTTAATAAGTCTCACCTCTATCAAATATTGAATTGTCCGCATTAAAAAGTGTTAATGGGGGTGGGAAATTTTAATTTTTCAACTTTTCTTTATAGTGGAAGTGTTTGTCCCTCCTTGTGTATCAACTCCAGAATTTATCCATGCTGCTATGAGGCCAGATGTCATTACAGAAACCGTAGTGGAGGTGTCAACTGAAGAATCCGAACCAATGGATACCTCTCCTATTCCCACATCACCAGACAGCCATGAACCAATGAAAAAGAAAAAAGGTAGAGTATATTTATAAATTTCTGGAAAAGTGGGTGAAATTTTTTCTGGTATTTTTTTTCCCACATCAAGGGACATAGGAAATATATGCTGTAGATTTAAGATTGAAGTTATCTTTAACTAGATATTCTCAAAGAATCAACAAATTGAGATTAAAGTAGTGTTTTAACATATTCATACTGTTTAAAAGGAGTGTGTATTTGAGCTATAAAGTAAGTTGCCTGCAAATAACAAGTGTTGGAAAATGGAAGATCAGAGATTCACTGCCTATTTGCTTTCTGTTTTTAAAAAAATTTTTTATTTTCTCTATTTTTAATAATCTTATGTTCCCCTCTTTTGTGGGAATTAAAATAGAAAGCCCAATGCTATTTACCTTCTGTCTTAAAACACCAAGATTGCCAGTAAGGACTTTTAAGTGGAATAAACTCACCAATGGATAAAGAGCCTTTCTACTTACTATTTGACTCCTGCTGAAACTTCTGTTGACCTGATCTCAGTGGGTGAGGCACAAAGCCCCAGCACACCTCCAGCATCCCTAAGGGATGTGCAGCAACTGGGTCCTTTTCTTTCCTCTTCGGTCCAAAGGTAAAACTTGAAAAAAATGAAAAGTCTGTATAAATGGGTACTCATCTAATTCCATTTTCTCTGCATCTCTTCACATTTTAGAGTAGAAAAAAACAAAGGCAAAAGTAAGAAAAACTTGTGTTAGAAATAATGGTAGCTTTTTCATCTATTAGAGGTATTTCAAATTGCTGTGATATTCATAGGTCTGTGCTCATTACTGTGAGGGACACAGTGAAGAATAAGATTGAGTACCTTCAGTCCTGTGTTAACATGTAGATTACATGTATCTTGCGAGAGCTATGAATGAGAGAGGATTTATTTTTTTTTTTTTTAATTTTTTTTTTTTTTTTCAACGTTTATTTATTTTTGGGACAGAGAGAGACAGAGCATGAACGGGGGAGGGGCAGAGAGAGAGGGAGACACAGAATCGGAAACAGGCTCCAGGCTCTGAGCCATCAGCCCAGAGCCCGACGCGGGGCTCGAACTCACGGACCGCGAGATCGTGACCTGGCTGAAGTCGGACGCTTAACCGACTGCGCCACCCAGGCGCCCCAGAGAGAGGATTTAGAAAGAATTATTTCCTGCTGTAAATGTTTAAAAACAAAAGACATACATATAAATAGCCCTGTTTACCTACCTTCCCATTGTACCTTGGCTGGCTGTATTCACATGGGAGCTATTATTACAAAATACTTAAGGAATTTTTGGATTTAAAAGAAGATGGAAAAGACCATGAAAAATGGGATCATTTAGGGAACCAAAATGTGGTATGATATAAACCAGGAAATAATTTGCCAATTTAACACTAATTTTACATATTTGAAAATAGATGGTCTTAATGACCATTTAAAAGATAAATAATGTATTTGTAAATATATATACCTTGTATTTTGTGCTTAAGTTCATTTGGGACAGACAGAGTTAGGTAGGGTTTTTTTTTTTTTTTTTTTTTAAGTTTATTTGTTTTGAGAGAGAGAGCACGTGCACGCACATGAGTGGGGGGGAGGGGCAGAGAGAGAGGGAGAGAGAGAATCCCAAGCATGCGGTGCTCTGTCAGCGCAGAGTTGGACACACGGGGATCAGTCTCACAAACCCATGAGATCATGACCTGTGCTGAAATCAAGTCGGATGCCTAACCAAGTGAGCCAGCCAGATG
Source organism: Leopardus geoffroyi (assembly GCF_018350155.1). Taxonomy (NCBI): domain Eukaryota; kingdom Metazoa; phylum Chordata; class Mammalia; order Carnivora; family Felidae; genus Leopardus; species Leopardus geoffroyi. The sequence continues at coordinate 86,832,557 of NC_059327.1, forward strand.
CCCCAAGTAGGTTGTTTTTTAATAACAGATCCTTCTGATACACTAATGTGTGTTATGAATCTCCAAGAGACGATTACATGCAATTCTAAAAATTAATTTGGAGAACCTTGTTTTCTACTGATGAATAAACTATTTCTTAAGGAGTATGATTTCACAAATACTACTTTATATGAAAACAAATTAAGCCTTTTTGGGCTTTTTAAATTATTATTTATTTTTAAGTAAACTCCACACCCAGCATGGAGCCCAACATGGAGTTTGACTCAACCCTGAGATTGAGACCTGGGCTGAGATCAAGAGTCAGATGCTTAACCGACTAAGGCACCCAGGCCACATCCCTGGGCTAACGTTTTGATTAAGGAAGTTGGTTTTGTTTTTTTTGTTTTGTTTGTTTTTGCTTGAGACTTATTACTGATTGATTTATACATCTAAACATTATTTAAATTGAAAAATTAATCTCTGTTCTAATAAGGAGACCAGTGAACTTTCCATTTTAATTTTTGTCAGAGCATACTTCTTATTTATTAGTTTTACCATGATGAATTCTAGAATATAAAGGCTATGTAGTTTGAAATAAAACACTTTAATTTAGGTCTCTATTTAGCTCTAAATAATCCTTGCTAATGAAGAACAGAGTGACATCAGAAATCCCAGATGTATGACAGTCACCAAATTAGTAATATAATCTGTAAACATAGTATGCTTGGCTACTCCCAGCCTTTGTGGAGGCTTCCCCCTCATTTGCCAGAATTCTTCTGTCAGTGTTAAGGATTGGAAACAATGCATTTCAGCCTTACACGTTTTAGTATAAAGTACAGCTCTTGCTTTTCTTTCTGTTCATGCTGGATGCTAGTCTGTCTGAGAGAGCCTTATGGCAGAAGTGAGAAGCAAAAGGAAGGGCACCCTTATTAGACACACTAAATAATTATTTGGAAGGTTTTTTTTATCCTTATAATGTACCTACACGTTGAGGTGGGGAAATCTGGACACATATGCTTAAATTCTGGTGAATTGATTGGCTCAGAGCAATAGAGTGTTTAAAATAACACTTTTTACTTTTCCTCATTTGAGCTGAAAGGGCTTCGCAGATTACCACATCCTCTGCAATAGGTAGGTAAAGCTTTTTCTAACAATCCTGTAGAACAGAAAAAAGTTTATACTAGAATTTGTTTCCATTGCTACATTATTGGAAGAGGTTAGCAAATTGAGGCTCTGACCATATAAATAATAGGTTGGTAGTACCTGATTTGCCATATACACTGAAATTACTGCCAACTAACTGCTGTAATCTGAAATTGCAGAAGTGCTTTTAATGCTCATTTTAAATGCAGTTTTTTATATACACTGCAGTATATTAATACACAAATTAGTGTCAATTTCATGAATAATGTGTTCTCACAGAGTCTGCTGATCATGCTTCTGTTTTTCTTGTTTTCACTGTATGGTTTCAATCTTATTTTTTCAGTTGGCCGTAAACCAAAGACCCAGCAATCACCAATTTCCAATGGGTCTCCTGAGTTAGGTATAAAGAAGAAACCCAGAGAAGGCAAAGGTAATTTGGGGAGGGCTGTTTTGGAGGTGAGATGATTTTTTTTTTTTCAGTCGACATTTCTGCATTTGTAAGAAAATTATTTCTAGTACAAGCGGAAGTACAGTCTTTGGTAGTAGTTCTTAATCAGGGATGTATGAGCATCACCTGGGGAGCTTTTTTAATTTGTACCCAGTCCCTACCCCACTGAAATTCTGTAGCCATAGATAGGCTATGGGGGAGTAAAAGGCAGTAGGCATTTATGTTTGGGAAAGGTTGTCTTAAGTACAGTCTTTGAGGGAGAGAGAATCCCAAACAGACTCTGCATCCTCAGGACAGAGCCCAGTGCAGGGCTCAAACTCGCGAACCGTGAGCTCACGACCTGAGCCGAAATCAAGAGTCGGAGCTTAACTGATTGAGCCACTCAGGTGCCCCTTAAGTGCAGTCTTATGCACACCCTTCTTAAGGGCCATTGTTCTTGATGGGGAGGTATGTGTAACAGCACTCATCCTCACACAGAGCCACTCAGAATTGAAAGAGTTTATAATGAAGACTTATTTCGGATACATCATTTATTAACTGATACAGGTAATGCAAGAATTCCCAAGGCAAACTGGATTTAATTTCCTACTCAACCAATGTCAGTACTGTCAGGAGTCAGAACAAAAACTTACCATATTTTTGCTTTAGAGTTGGCATATTTTCGTTAAAAACAAACTTTAACAAGAGTTCTACATTCTGTTGTCTTAATATGTTAAGTAAGTTGATTTCAGGTCATTTTAATCATGGTTTTAGGTGTGTTCTGATTATCTGATAACCAAAATTTCTCACTTTCACGAATGTTTTCAGATCTATATTTAATAGCTGGATATATTTTGGTTTAATACATTCAAGTTTATTCTATCTTCAACAGGTGGTTTTACATCTAATTTTAAATAATTAAAGCAAAACTTAAGTCTCTAGTAAAAAAAAAAAAAGTTCTCTAATAAGTTTGCCAGGAAATAAAGGCAAAAAAAAAAATCCGTTACAAATCAAGTTACATTGAAATGTTATTTATTCAGGAACCAATAATAATTCAATTTAGGATGGATTTAGGATACTTATTTCCTTGTCTGTCTTTGGTCATTTTACATTTCTAACATCTTAGGTTTTATCTTTTAATTTATGTTGTGTACAATTATTACTGTTTTTAAAATAATTCCCATCATCAGCAGTCTCCTGTACTCAAAGACCGTATGCTTAACACTGGAGAAAACCTTTGTGATGACCTGTTTTTGCCAGTCAGAATCACTTTTTGTTAAAATTCCCATATTGTATTATTAAACTTGAGGCAGCGTGGTAAATGTGAAGATTAAAGATTAAAAATCAGTCGGGAGCACCTGGCTGGTTCAGTCGGTAGAGCATGTGACTCTTGATCATGGGATTGTAAGTTTGAGTCCCACACTGGGTGTAGAGATTACTTAAAAATAAAATCTTGAGGGGCGCCTGGGTGGCTCAGTCGGTTAAGCGTCTGACTTCGGCTGAGGTCATGATCTCGCGGTTTGTGAGTTCGAGCCCCGCATCGGGCTCTGTGCTGACCGCTCAGAGCCTGGAGCCTGCTTCGGATTCTGTGTCTCCCTCTCTCTCCACCCACCCCTGCTTGTGCTCTGTCTTTCTCCGTCTTCCAAAAATGAATAAACATTAAAAAAAATTTTTAAAATAAAAATAAAATCTTAAGGGGTGCCTGGGTGACTTTGTTGGTTAAATGTCTAACTTCAGCTCAGGTCTTGATCTCACGGTTTGTGGGTGTGAGCCCTGCATCAGGTTCTGCACTGACAGCTCAGAGCCTGGAGCCTGCTTCAGATTCTGTTCCTGTCTCTCAAAAATAAACATTAAAAAAAGATAAAAATAAAAATTTTAAGAAGTTCAGTGTTTCCTCTGTAAAATGTCATTGTAAATGTTGACAGTATGTCAGAGGCTTAATGAACTACCTTGTCTGATAAAGGCTTCCCTTTCCAAATTGTTTTCCTTAAAATGAGATGAAGACTTTTAAGTTTTAACTTGTGGTTGGGAACTGGGGTGGAGTGGTACCTAAAGGTAACCTGAGGAACGTTTATGAGTCTAGTTCAACAAACATGGATGCACTCAAATCCCTACTATATAAAAGGCATTGTCTGTTATTCAAACATTTTTTTACAGAGTAAGTTCTCTGCACTTTTACTATATCCACTTCTGGGGCCTGATCACAAAGAAAATAAAAATGTCTCAAGTACTCATCTTGATGTGGTTGAAGGTTACCTATAGTTTATACATGTTGATGCTGGTACAGTGGGGTTTCAGAGCCATAAATATAACCTTGTAAAGTTGAAGGTTAATCTTTTCAAGTCAAGAGATTTACACTAGTCTCAACTATGGCTTAATAAATTTATTGAATTTTCAGAGAATTCCAGAATGAAAATGAAATGCCTGAGGAAGAGCATCAGCATTTAGATTGAGTAGCAGTGGCTTAATTTGGAAGTCTCCCACCCTTAAAGGTTCTTCTCATGAAGGCTGTAATTTGGATCTAGATTTGATGAGAGTAAGGGGATAGTGAGTAGGAGCCTAGAGATGACCCAGTGACTCAATGGTGGTGTGTGTAATTTTCTTCTTCTCAGTGATCTTTTCTGTTCTTTGATCAACTTAAGAACGTCTGGCCCTAGAGGCTTATGAGGGGAATAAAAAAATCAGCAGCCTGAAAAGCCTGATCTTCTTATAAACACTGTCCACTACTTGTCCGCCCTCAAGAGTTCTCCAAAGGGGAAAAAAAAAATTGACTCTTCTTTGGGGGATTAAGTTCTTTACCTTACCTACCCAGTTTCTCTCCTTTTCCTCTATGCACATCTTAGTCATTTTCCAAGTCTTCATGCTTTACTGATCCACTTTATTTTCATTCCTGAAACCCCAGAAACTTTGTCAATCATTTGGAATATAATTATGCATTGCCTTGTGATAGATCCTAGGTCATTTTAAACCATTACTTCTTTTTTGTATTGTTAACTTGTCATTTACTTTTTCCCCCTTCCCAACTAGATTGTAAATTCCTTGAAGGACCACGTTTTAAATGCTCTTTTGTGTCCTACTACATAGTGTGTGATGAATAAGTATTTTACTCTGCAGAAATATCCCATTTTCAAATTTTGTTAGTATATGATCAAATGTTGTATATAGTTAACATTTGATGAATACTTGACAGTTAAAGGAAATGCTAGAAATACTACTTAGTATTTCTATTTAAGGAGTTCATATTTTAAGACTAAAGCACAAATGTATTTACTAACTGAATTGTTCGTGTATAATGAAATCCTAATATACGGCTTATCTTCACTGAATCGGGTATCATCAGTAGAAAGAGATTAGCAGTTAAGGGAAAAAAAAAAACAACCACCCTATTTTTAGAGGCAGTAGCTCTCATTCATTGATAATCAAATCCAAATTGACTGGTAGTCCAGAGGATAGTGATAAAAGAATGTTTAAAGGGTCATGGGTAATTTATACTTTATAAGACATGTACTTCAGAGTTCATGCATAAAGGTGAACCAAAGAAAAATACGTTTCAGAGAGCTTGGCTGGCTTACGCAGTGGAGCGTGCGACTCCTGATCTCGGGGTTGTGGGTTTGAGCCTCATGTTGGGTGTGCCATTATATAGTATATAGTATAGATCTTATAAAAGTATATATATAGATCTTATAAAAAGATCCTTGGACTAATGTCTAAAAGTTTTGCATATTTCATTGTGTACTACTTGCCTTTTCAGTAAATAAGTGCCTTTTGATGAATTTTGATCACAGAATTTGGGCTTATATGATAAACATACTGGTGCATATTTATTCGTGGTTTAAATCTGTAAATTAATAAATTAGATTAAATTAGATTATGTTTAATTCAGGTTCACTTTGTGCTATGCATTATGCATTTGCCTTTACTGAACTCAAAATTTAGGATAGGGTGATGTATAATAGTACAAAACCCAGGACCTCTATTATAGGAGTATCATAACTATAAATAGGATATTATTTTTGAAAACCAGCAAACAAGTGTATGTAGGACTTTTATAATGAAAGATAGTTTATATGTAATTGGGCGACACAATTTGACACTGTATAAGTGATTGCTCATATAGTCAAGTACTTATTGACAGACTCTTAGTACATTTGTTTTACCAGTAGTAAATGAATTTTTATTCAGCATAATTAAATATTTGCTTTTAATTATATTAAAGAATTTTTCACCAATGTCTTATCACTTTTTCAAAGGAAACACAACCTATTTGTGGGAGTTTCTCTTAGATCTACTTCAAGATAAAAATACTTGTCCTCGGTATATTAAGTGGACTCAGAGAGAAAAAGGCATATTCAAGCTTGTGGATTCCAAGGCTGTCTCTAAGCTTTGGGGGAAGCATAAGAATAAGCCAGATATGAACTATGAAACTATGGGACGAGCTCTGAGGTAAGAACACAAGAGTGAATTTTTAAACAAACCGTAATACCTCTGAACATTGTCTTAGTGGTTTAAAAAGAGCTCTAAAAGCCCTTATTATAACAATTTGGGGGATATTCTAGAGCAGTTTCTTGGATTTGGAGGTAGATAGGGAGAAAGATTTTGGTCTAGATGTCTAAAATTTCAGCATCACTGGAAACCCATCTTTGAAGAAAAATGTGCTTAATTTTAGGACCATTCTTTAATAGAAAAGTTGAAGACCTTTAAGAAAATTAAACGCAAACAAAATGGTTTCCAAATCGTTAATTTACTTTTTAGTTCCTGTGAATTTGTTACAATGGATTTATCTTAATATGAAAATTTCCCCTAAGTTTTGTCAATTTGGGAAACCCATAAAACTTTTCAGTATACATGCCTTCTTGTAATTAGGGGTGTTTGTAAATGGACATATAGTTTACGTGACAGTATTCACATACTCCACAGATTCAGCCTTTTAAAGGAGCTCCTTCTGGTCTCTAACAGGAACAAATGAATGTTTCTGTTACTATTCATTCTCCATGGTGTTTCTTGGGGGGTAAAAAAATGTAATGCACTTGATTCATGTAATACTGTTTCCCTTACAGATATTATTACCAAAGGGGTATTCTTGCAAAGGTTGAAGGACAGAGGCTTGTGTATCAGTTCAAGGATATGCCCAAAAACATAGTGGTCATAGACGACGACAAAAGTGAAACTTGTAATGAAGACTTAGCAGCAGCTACTGATGAAAAATCATTAGAACGAGTGTCACTGTCTGCAGAAAGTCTCCTAAAAGCAGCAACCTCTGTTCGTGGTGGAAAAAACTCCTCTCTAAACTGCTCCAGAGCAGAGAAGGGTGTAGCTAGAGTTGTGAATATCACTTCCCCTGGTCACGATGCTCCATCCAGGTCCCCTACTACTACCACATCTGTGTCAGCAACGGCAGCTCCAAGGTCAGTGAAGGAAACCATTATTCGTATTTATTTTAGAAAGTGCCTTAGCAAAAATATGTCCCCCTTTTTTTTTTTTTAACGTTTATTTATTTTTGGGACAGAGAGAGACAGAGCATGAACGGGCGAGGGGCAGAGAGAGAGGGAGACACAGAATCGGAAACAGGCTCCAGGCTCTGCAGAGCCTGACGCGGGGCTCGAACTCACGGACCGCGAGATTGTGACCTGGCTGAAGTCGGACGCTTAACCGACTGCGCCACCCAGGCGCCCCTATGTCCCCTTTTTAATGTTAGCAGCCTAAGAACCCACTGTCATCAAGACTTGGAAAATTGCCTGATCTTTTTTAAATGTATTTTGTTGCTGTTAAAGTAGATGTCTCAACTAACTTGACTTGGTTTTTATGGTTTTGTAGATGGAACTTAGTGTGGGCTTTTGTTTTTAAAATGTATTTATTTCATGCTATTTCATACTGTAAATTGTCAGTACACCTGTAGAGTTTGAGAGCAATAGTTCTGTACATTTTAGATTTGCATTCATCTTTTTGCTCAAGAAACCTGTTGTCTAACATTAAATCAATTTTTTTAATCTACTAGGACAGTTCGTGTCGCAATGCAAGTACCTGTTGTAATGACATCGTTGGGTCAGAAAATTTCAACTGTGGCAGTTCAGTCAGTTAATGCAGGTGCACCGTTAATAACCAGCACTAGTCCAACAACAGCAACCTCTCCAAAGGTAGTTATTCAGACAATCCCTACTGTGATGCCAGCCTCTTCTGAAAATGGAGACAAAATCACCATGCAGCCTGCCAAAATTATTACCATCCCAGCTACACAACTTGCACAGTGTCAACTTCAGACAAAGTCAAATCTGACTGGATCGGGAAGCATTAACATTGTTGGAACCCCGCTGGCTGTGAGAGCACTTACTCCTGTTTCCATAGCCCATGGTACACCTGTAATGAGACTATCGGTGCCTACTCAGCAGGCATCTGGCCAGACTCCTCCCCGAGTTATCAGTGCGGTCATAAAAGGGCCAGAGGTAAAATCAGAAGCAGTGGCAAAAAAGCAGGAACATGACGTGAAAACTTTGCAGCTGGTACAAGAAGAAAAACCAGCAGATGGAAATAAGACAGTGACCCACGTAGTGGTTGTCAGTGCACCTTCAGCTATTGCCCTTCCCGTAACTATGAAAACGGAAGGACTAGTGACGTGTGAGAAATAAAATAGCAGCCCTACCACGGACTTAAGACTGTTAGTGATAGTACTAACATAAATACTTGCAAGGGAGGTCATCAAGAAGAGTCAAAAGAAGACTTTAAAACATTTTTAATGCATATAAGAAAACAATCAAACTTACTGGAAGTAAATTACCTATCCCATGTTTCAGTGGGAAATGAACTACATACGGAGATGCTGACAGAAAACTGCCTCTTACAGTAGGAAACAACTGAACCCATCAATAAGGAAAAGGATTGAAAAGGGACCAAGCAACTCACTACAATATCAAGTTACACTAAGACTTGGAACACTAACATTCTGTAAGAGGTTATATAGTTTTCAGTGGGGAGGGGTTGGGATGGGTGATCTCATTGTTACATACAGCAATTTTTGATGCATTTTATATGCATACCAGCAATTATTACTGTGTTCACACAGAACTCACTTAACTGGTGCTACGTGAAGACTGCTAATATAGGTATTTTAGAATGTGAATTGAAAATGGATCCAAAAGCTTTTCAGAAAGATAGCAAAAAAGATCTAGTGCGATTTTTTTTTTTATATCATATAGCTTAAGCTGATTTAAAACAAAGGCCTTAGACTAATTTTCAGTTTTCTTTATCGAAATAAGCTAATGGCTTGTTTGTGTAAAGCTTTTTTATTAAAAGAAAAATTTTAAAAATCTTGTACCTAGCACAGTATTGTTATAGAATTTACATGTAACATTTTATATGGTAGTTTAAGTCTGTCAGTTTCCTAATTGTGGACAAATTAACAGTTGCTCTGGCCTTTTGCTGTAACCTGCCTGTGTCACTCACTTAGCCCTGGCATCTGTGCAGACATATCAGTTCCAGTTCTACTGTCACTTGGAAGTTCAGGCTCAGCATGAATTTTTGTCAGGTAGCTCTAATACCTGGTGTTTTTGTTTTTTTCCTTCCTTCCTTTCTTTTCTTTCTTTCTTTCTTTTTTTTTAGTTGAAGTTTAAGAGGGAAAGTACCAGTGTTCAGATTTGAACTATAATAGTTTGTATATTCAACATTTGAAGTATATTCTATTTTGTTGTACTCTTGTTTCAAAGTGTATTCAAGTAGGTTTTCTGAAATATAGAAATGAAATTTATGTTGTGGTTTGGTGTCTGGTGATATTTATAATATTCAAAAGCTAGTATAGAGACACTGTTTTAGTTAAGTAGTAGAAGTCTTATTTCTCCTTCCCAACTACCGTGTGAAGAAATATTCCTTCTGTTTTGTTTCATTACATTAATATTTGCAAGTATCTGCATGTTGCCACTTAATTTCTAATTACTGTCATGAACTATAATGTTCTACTTACCGTGATGAGTTTATTATTTTAATGTTGGCCACACGTAAAGAATTTCTATTTCAAATCAGACCAGTTATTTCTCAAACAGACCTTTTGAGGGTTAGGATGAACAAGTAATATTCTTGCCCTTTTGCAAATTAGGAAATGGAGGTAGGTACCAGAGGGATTACAGGAGTTTCCTAATTTCACACCAAACTAGGTCCTAGGACTCCACATCTTCATGTTCTTTCTACTACAAAGAAAAGTTGTCTATTTTTACATCTTTTAGAAATTTAAATAAACTGATACTTAATATTTTGTGGCCTTTAATTGTGCTTTTGATCAGATACTACTTAGGTCAACAAAGATTTTTTATAACCGAACCCTTTGTAAGCATTGATCTTTTCCATAAATATACCTGATGGTACTTTTTTTTTTTTTTAATTTTTTTAACATTTATTTATTTTTGAGACAGAGAGAGACAGAGCATGAACGGGGGAGGGTCAGAGAGAGAGAGAGGGAGACACAGAATCTGAAACAAGCTCCAGGCTCTGAGCTGTCAGCACAGAGCCCGATGCGGGGCTCGAACTCACGGACTGAGAGATCATGACCTGAGCCGAAGTCGGACACTTAGCCGACTGAGTCACCCAGGCGCCCCTACCTGATGGTACTTTTTAATAAAAGCTGAAAGAAAAACTCACTTCTTATCCCATTTGGGAGTTAAGCTCAAATTCTGCCTACTTTTAAAACATTTCCTAAGTATTTCAGTTTTCTTTGGCACTTTCTTTTTTGCACTATAGTTTCATTTGTTGAGTCCTATCTTCTATATTTTTTGAGGGCAAAGAGTACATATATAGCTTATACCATACGTTCACCACTCCCAAAGTGCTAAGCATATTGGACACTCAGACACGTATTGGTTTTGGTAACACATTTGCTAAGAATCTAAGTCACGTACTGTGAATGACAGATAAGACTTAAATTTTCAATGAATAATATACCCCCCTCCCCACTATAATATTAATTGGTTCTAACTGGGTCAAACCAGAACTACCTAGCTTATCTCTACCATTCTGCCTAGACATTTTTCTAGCTCTCAGAACAAGTACACCTAAGGTCTAGATCTGAAAACCTGTATGTAGACAGTATTACTGATCAGAGTGTTTCTGCTGATTAAAATCACCAGTGGTATGGCTTTTAATCTCAACCCTTCCAAACTGTAAACCACTGTAACTTACATTTGTTTTTTGTGTCTGGTATATTGAGGAACCACATAACAATAGCTTGATGCCACTATGTTTTCCAGCCTCACTAGGGCTTTTGAACAATAATCAGCAGTCTGTCGTGAGCTGTGAACTCCCTCCATATCTGGATCCTTTGCTTTAAGAGTATCTTATACGGGCATCCTTCCTCACCCACCTGTTTCAAGGAGGCGGCAGGTGTGCCCTCCTCCTGGACTCTGCCTCTCCTCTCCTTTCACACCTCCTTGGTCTCCTTGTTCCAGCAGTTTAATAGCCTATCATTCTGTCTCTTTTTCTTCAGTGGCTGAATTCTGGCTTAGAAACAGTTCTCACTGAGGTCCAATAATACAGTAGTAAAATCAAACAGACACTTCATTTTTTTCATGTGACCCTGTGCCTTAGCCTGCTTCTTAAAAATTCTCTTTTGGTTTTCCATGACAACCTTCTACCTGACCAGTCAGTCTTCTTAGTCTGCTTCAGTTTTCCCATTTAATGTTAACACTAAGGTTCTGTCAATGGGGCTCTTTTCTTCAGAGTAGTTGTAAGAATTAAATGAATTAATTTGTTAGAGTCAGTGCCTGGCATCTAGCAAGCACTCTAGTAAGTGCTTACTATTACGATTTTACTTCAACTGAATTGTAAGATAATTTCATCCATGCCTGTTGTTTTTACTGCCAAATGCGTTCTGGCCTAGAGTTTTCAGGCTCAGTTGGGTTTATCTAAATGCCTACGATTTACTCCTTGAATGTCCAGCTGAGCTCTGTTCTGAAATCTGTTCTCAGCTCAGTAAATGACATAACCAGCAGCCCATTGCTCAGGCCAGAAGAAACCATTCTAGACACCTTACTTCCTACCTCCAGCCGTTCACCAAATCCTCTTGACAGTACCTTGTAAGTCGCTTCCTTTCCCATCCTCCCTACCTTTACTGCTCATCTTGCCAAGCCTCTCTGTAGTCCATTTCTCTTGCTACTGCTTTAAATTCTTCAATGGCATCTCTTCCTGAAAACATAAAAGTTCAAAGCAGAACATTTAAGTCCTTTGATCTGGCCTCTGCCTACCTTCCCAAGCCTTATTCTCTTGCTTCTCTTTTGGTCATCTCTGGACTACAAACTTTCCAGGCACCTGTACCTCACTAGGCCCTTCCACAGATGGCTGCTCTCTAGACCTCCCTCTGCATTCACCCACATAGGAGTTCACTTTATTTATGGAGTTAGAAGTGACAGATATCAAAATAAAAATCTCTGAAATAGGCTGGGAAACCACCCAGGTTGGGAAGTGGTCTACTCTGAGTGAATTCTGAGGATAAAGACGGAAATGTGTAATGTATATGAAGACCAGGGTTAGGGGAGAGGAAAAAGAATAAGCAGTGGGAATGAAAGATGGTTCACAGAGAATTAAAAGGACGGATGAGGAAACATTTCCAGATATGGTGGGCAACACTATCAAGTGTAGCAGAAAGGGCTAAGCATAGGTGGCCAAAGAAAAAGCCAGAGATTGTTGATACAGTAAAAAAAAAAAAAGGGCAGTTCTAGTAGGCGGTGGCCTTGAAGGCAGAAAATAAGGGATGGGGCACCTGAGACGTTACCAGTGGCCTCCCTCTGACAACCTGGCAATTACTTCACTACAGAGAAGGCATCCCTGATCACTGTATATAAATCAGTCGTGTGTAAGAATTAGACTTACACAGGAAGACAATTTTACTGTCTTTGGGGTTATTTACAGAGTATCCTATGCTACTTTGACTTGACGTCACCTGGCCTACTCCGAGGGCATGGACACAGCACATTGTTTTGGGGAGGCAAGAATAACCCTACTTTATTTTAGTTCCATAGCTGTCACTGTAACTTTTCCCTGTATTACTTCTTTTAACCATTCACAACCCAAGCCCTCTGTGGTTGTGATTTATTTGTACTTCAGCCCCTATGTTACAATCACCATACAATCTCCGTAATTAAAACTTACAATCTTCTGTAAAACTTAACAATCTTCTGTAGGAAGTCGTACACAGTGATACATTCCTAAAGAGAACGAGAAGATACTATGCAACCCTTTGCAAGTGCACTGGTTTGCTTCCTTTGCGCATCACGCCTCCAAAGCCTTGAAAACTCAAGTGCTGCAAGGGAGACTGATCTGATTTGACTTTTGTCTACTTCTTGTTTTAAGCAACCGTAACTATCTTTATGAACACTGCAACTCAGCAGTAATGTTGGGAGTTCAGGACTTAAACACAGTATATCGCAACTTCCACAGTGAGAACTTACAAACAACAAGACTGTTTAATACTTCTGTATCAAAAACCAAATAAAACTGAACTATAAAATAGGCTGTAAAATAACAGTTGTCTTCTCCCAAGATCTTTCTTCCCATCCCCTTATAGTAATATGTTTAACTTTGAGAAAGTGTTGTCTATTTCAGAAGACTTAAGTGACACCATCGCTGTCATAACAGATGAAATACTATTTACATAATCCGCAAATTATTTCTGAGTTACAGGATATTAATTCACTGTAACATGTACCTTTGCTGCCCATTAGAATCACTTGGGAAGACTGAACAATCCTGTTGCCCAGGTCACACTCCATACCAATTCAGTTACAACATATGGCAGTGGGAGCCAGGCATCAGTATTAACTATGTCTAGGAGACTTCATTGTTGCTGCTGGCAAGTTGTATGGATACAATCAAAGAAAGCTTTATATTCAGGGATCTGCTCTATCTATCCCAAGCTTTTCTAAATGTTCAGTAGAAAAAGGTAGTTTGACATAGGTATATTAAGTATTACAACGGGCTTTTGAGGCACCTGGGTGGCTTAGTTGAGCGTCCAGTTTCAGCTCAGGTTATGATCTTCCGGTTCATGAGTTCAAGCCCCACATCAGGTTCACTGTTGTCAGCACAAAGCCTGCTTCAAATCCTCTGTCCCCCCTCTCTCTATCCCTCCACCATTTGCGTTCTCTCAAAAATAAATAAAACATTTTTTTTAAAGTATTAGAACAGGCTTTTGAAAAGCTTACATACTATATATTTCATCAATTCCAAAGCCCTTCTCATATTTAACAGCTCTTTAATTAAGGTGAGAAAGTCTCACAAAACAGTGTATTATGTTAACGTGCCTTGTCCCTTCAAAGAAATTGTTTTGGAAAGCTATATACTAATGCCAACAATGCTACCATTGTTCGAAATGTTTTTTTTTTTTTTTCTTTTTTTTTTTTCCTAATTGCTTCCTGGAGCAGGGCCTAAAATTTAAAACATAATTAATAGAGGCAAGTTTTCCGAGGAAGATTTTAGTTTTAGAAACTGCCAAGTCACTTGAGGTAAATAAATTGATGTGAATCAAACTAGGTAATGCCATATTTGGTTCAAAACGAGATGTGGCTATAAGATTCACAGTACTTTTCTGGAGAGCACCCTAAAACTGGATATGGAAGCAGTTCCAAAAAGTTGCAAAAATATATTTTTTTAAAGGGACTTTTTTTAAGTTTATTTAGAGAGAGGGAGAGAATCCCAAGCAGGCTCTGTACTGTCAGTGCAGAGCCGGATGTGGGGCTCAGACTCACGAACTGTGAGATCATAACCTGAGCCAAAACCAAGAGTCAGAGGCCCCCTGCAAAAACAGTTCTGAGCAGTGTGAATAGAAACTCAAATTTTGTGGAGGTATCAGAGTTCAATGTTTTGAGAAACCTTAGAGATTTTCTGATCTATTGCCTGTGTTACAAATAAAGACACTAAGGTTTGAAAACAATGGACTCCTCAGTCGTAGTTAGGTTAGTCAGTGGCAGACCTAAAAACAACTTCTCTGCCTCTCAATTCAGTTTTAGCCTCAGTCTCCATTCCCTCCCTTCCAAAAAAAAAAAAGGCGGGTGGGCGGGTAGGTCAGTTTAGGAATAAGTCTGTACTATCATCTAATGATCCTTACTTTCTCACAAACTAAATCTTAAAACGTTGCAGAATTATGCTGTGATGTTGTTCTCTTCAGATTTACCAATCTGTGGAAACCAAAATGAGGTGTTGGACATATTCTTGGTGCCCAGTCTCCCATTCTCTTTCTTTTCTTAGTTTTTTTTTTTAATCTTAGAGACGGAGGGGCAGAAGGGGAGAATCCCCAGTAGGCTCCATGCTCAGCACGTAGCCCCACGCAGGGGCTCGATCCCGTGATCCTTGGGATCATGACCTGAGCTAAAATCAAGAGTCGGACACTCAGCCAACTGAGCCACCCAGGCGCCCCATTCCATCATATTTCTTGATGTTTTTACATTATAGATAAGGATTCTGTAATCCTATTTCAACATTCTTGTACACAAATTGTCCACATCTAAAAACCTGAATCTGTTTAATGTAGCAAGGTAATTTATACTCTGCTTTATTACCAAAAGGATTTCAGATAGTTTACATATTCTAAGAACAAGTGAAAGTCAAAAAATAGGTAAAAGAAAAAAGGATGGCAAAAGATGAAAGCATACAGAATACATGTTGTAAAATGTTACACAGTAATTAAAATTCAGCTATAAGGTTTGGTTTTGAATGTCTTGGAAGCCAAGGCAAAAAAGATGATCAGTAATGAGATTCAAAGAATCCAGTTTACCAGCTGCTTAGAAGCAACTAAGCTTTTCCTAGCATTTTGTCAAGAGGAATCGGGGCGCCTGGGTGGCTAAATCAGTTAAGCGTCCGACTTCAGCTCAGGTCAGGAGCTCACGGTCATGAGTTTGAGCCCCACATGGGGCTCTGTGCTGACAGCTCAGAGCCTGGAGCCTGCTTCCAATCCTGTGTCTCCCTGTCTCTCTGCCCCTTCCCCACTTGCACCTGTCTCTCTTTCATTCTAAGAAATAAACAACAAACAAAAAGGAATGGCCGTGTCTGCATGTCTAATCTTGCATGAGTGTTCTTAGATGTGGGCTTTATACAGAAATCTAGGGAACAAAGGCCTGGAATTGTGAGTATTCCGTTCATCACTCAAAGGCAGATATTTTTTTACTTTACAAATCAAAGTAGGGTTGACATTCTCTCATGAAATTTAAAAACCAGATCACCCACAACCTCACATATGCCTGGAAGAACAATTAGGAAAAAAAACCCTTGCCATTCATTCTATCAACCTCTCACCTATTTGGGGCTTTATTTTCTATTACTGCTATTAGTTCTGCATTTTCAAACTGAAAGATTACTCTTCTTGGAATAGTAAGAGTGGGTTGTTACAACATCCATGAATATTTTAAGACATCAAGTACAGTGCCCTTCCCTTTCTTGCTCTGAACCTTTGAAGGAAGGTTCAGTGACTTACGTGTATAACAATTTATTGTTTTACAAACACCTCCGATATCTGTGGGGTTGACAGGGCAGGTACAATGCAATACTCTGTAGATGAGAAAACGGAGGCCCTGGAGATGGAGCGGCTCGTCCAGGGCCACGCCGGTCGTGTGTCTTCGCTTGGAGCCTGGCCCCTTCTATTTGATGTTGTTTGTTTTCTCCTCCCCTTGTTTCGTGAGCCCAACTCCAGTCCTCTACCATTCTGGGATCCATCCACTCTAGATAAAAGCTGGACTGTGCCATATTTTTATACATGTCATTTAAAAAAGCTCTTTCTGCAAGTACATTCGTTTTTTGGATGACTGTCCTTGTCTAAAATTGAAATCAATTATGATTATGAACATGTGTTTTTAATCCCTTTTTAGAATTTATATCTTGGATATAAGCTTCCTCAAGCCTAAAACACATTATCTAATTATATTTCCTTCACTATTATAAAACCTTGGATGGTTTAAAAATTTGCTCAAATAGAGAATACTTGCATCAATTTCCTCTAGTTTGAAACACTCCGAGTAGCTGTTCTCACTGCTTAAAAAAAAAAAAAAAAAAAAAAAAGCTACCATCAAAGTATGCAAATAGTATTAGATATTCTACTTTTGAACTGCTTCGCTGCCATCAGAATAACTGAAATCTACTCTTTCGGCCACTATTTGGCCTCTGTATCTCGCTTCTGTTCTATACTGTGTATGTACTACAAAGTATTTGACTCAGGTGTTTGACCATTTTTCATTGAACCGATCTCTTCCTCCTCCACCTATCACTTTTCTCTCCAATTGTACTCACTTGGGGCCAAAGGAGCATGTTGGCAGGGGAAAGAAGCACGTACTCTGGAGTCAAGAACTATTAGCTGTCATGTCACTTTGGTCCACGTATTTGATGTTTTACATCCATTTTAAATTAAGAGTAGTTGTAGAAACATTAATAATAAAGAACAGCTGTAAGATCATATATGTAAAGCTCTTAGAGGCAAAGGTGTAAGGAGTTCAAATGTTAGTTTCTTTGTAAGTATACACCACCATGCTTTGCTTGAGTAAATGAGGTGGTCATTCCTATTCCTACCACCTCGTAGAGGGGAATCTACTGAAATAGGGCACGGAGGAGGAAAAAAAATCCATCGCCCCTCATTCTCTCTTCAAATCGGCACAATTTTACCTTCTCTCTGAAGACTCTTACTATGACCACGACTAAAATATTATGTGATATAAAAAGAAAAGCCAAACCAAAAGGTACAGAGGGATGGAATAAGAGAAATTCGTTAAATGGAACATGCTTAAAAATTTAGAATACAGATTTGTTACTTACCATTCTGCCTTCCGGTTACTCTGATAGTCCATAAGGCAAAGGTGTCTATGAAGACTTAAAAGGAAGAATAAAATATGAAGTATAATCCAACAAGATTTAATACACTACTAAGAAATTATTTACCTAAATGCTCCCATAATTACATTTTAAATAGACAAATACAAAAGCATCAAACACAAGCATACTGAAGTGTTTAGGCCTCCTGTCACGGTAACTCCACAAGACCACTCATGACGAAGAGTTCCATTATAGGTTTTCCCCCATCTCCTTAATTTATGGGAACATTACAATCACAAGGTGTTTCCATTTTTTTTTGTTCATTAGCATTCCCACCAACCCCTAGCCTAACGCTCAACCCATCGCCTGTTAATTCATATATTGGTGGACATTTTAAATTCAGACATTATTTTGGCTTTCATACTCATCTGGAATGGTTTGCTTAAGGCTGTCGTGATAGTTTCTCTTTAGGCTGGTGTACTTTGGGGTAGGCAAACAATATTTAATGCTGGTACTAGTGAGTATTCTAATCAGTATTGTTTCTCAACAGCATAGGATTACCATTATTGAACCAAATGACAGTTGGTATAGATGTTCTTCCTGCTTACCATTCCTTCCAGGCAGCCTTAAGATTCTGTGTGTGCAATGTACTGAAAACCTCATTTGTTTCCAAAGTAGCTCCAATGCAGAACATTTGGGTGAACCATTTTGGGGGACTCCAACCTTGATGCCTAGAGATACTACATAAGCACAGCACAGATGCCTTTCATGTGCAGCTACAGACCCACCTTTGTCCGCTTTGAAAATGAAGGTCTGTGGGTAAATGGATACTGTCGGTCACCATGTTAACAGTATTCAAAGATCAAATCTACTCCCAGATTCTTTTTTGGACTAAAAAGACAAGATATTAAAAGCACTAGCTTTAAAAGACCATTTATTATTCTTAAATATTTACAGCTCATGGGTTAAAATATTTACCAGTTTATTACCAATAGGTTATTTGTTGGGATTTTGTTTGGAGGGGGCTTCGCCTGTTATCTTTACCACTTTTATTTCCTATGGAAGAGAATTCCAGGTTATCTTTCAGACTTTTTATACTCTTCTTTCTAGACGTTTTGAACTAGTCACCTGGCTATCTTAGGAAATTTCAATGACAGCTTCGTTAATAGGCTTTCTACTTTCCCGTCTCTGAAAAGCAGGTCCCACTTACTTTCTTAGCTACTGCCACATAACAGTTCCTAATTGTGAAAAGCACAGTCCAATACAAATAGACACTGGGTGACTTCAAATGTATATACCATAGCATTCCAATGGAAAACGATAAATGCAAAACAGTGATTAAATAATGAAGACTGACTGGCCATGGAATCTCTTTAAGAAACACAATTATGGGAACATGGAGGCATAGCAAGCATTACTTATGAAGAATGCATCAAGGAAACCTGATATTGTCACTTAAATAACAAAAAAATGCCTTCAGGCTAAATAGTCCCTTCGTACACGGCTACTGTTAGACCTGAAGTAAAAATATCTTGGAGATTTAAGAAAATCACTATAAATTACTCTATAACTTATGGTTTGCAAGGGTTTAAAATGTTCGTAATGTTCTTATTTACTTCATCTTACATGAAGATATAAAAAAATAAATATTGCCATGCATATCTTGTTGGCATTCTAAAAACCCACAAATAAATAACTTGAAATGCTATCTAGAGAAATTGCTCCTGTATACTTATTATTATCTACGGAGGACTCAAGCAAGTCTGTTTTTATACAGCATCCTTAAACTGAAAAAAGCTACAAAACAAGCCTAATTGAAATACCCTTAAATGATCAAAATGTAATGCTAAGGGAAAGAAAACAATACAAGCCAAAACTGGAGTGCAAACACCTTTTTTGCTGTAGGTTTTAATGGAAAAGGTTTGTGGACTAATGGGATTCCTGGGTTCCCAAGGGCATGCTGGAAACACAGAAAATGATGTAAAAGAAATTGGGAATCCTTCCTCAGGCAACTTTTTATCCTATTTCAGTTTCCTGAAACATCCCTGGTTAAGACTTCTTGTGATGAAAAAGACACAGACGAGCATTTATAAAAGTCCATCAGGTTCCTCATTAAAGCTGAAGTCACACACTAGAGACAGATGGTCTGAAGGGTAATTAAATGACGGTAGCCGGTTGGGTCCAATCTGTTCTTCGGTGAGCAAATCAAGAGCCGACCTCACACTCAGAGCGTGTTTAGAATACCAGATATAATCCAGCGTGTGCCGGCACTCCCCTGAGGTCCGGATCTTCCAGGTGGTATACGGGGGCTCTGACTGCCCGTCAGCACTCAGCAACTTGTAGGCACTGTTCAGGTTGAGGCTGGAGGAAGCAAAGTGTTTGTAGACCTCCTCTGTTGGCTCTGCGTTGAAGTCCCCACAGACGATAAGGGGGATCTTGGCTCCTTGAGTGATGTTTTGGAGGTTCTGGAGAAGGTCACAACCCTGAGCTGAGCGAAATCGTTCCCAGCCAGTGCGTGCTTTTAGGTGAGTGACAGCGATACAGAACTGTCTACTGGACTCCTTGCACTCTAGGGTCTGTGCAATGGCCACCTGATTGGTTTTCAGTGTCATGGCCGTCAGCCTGATATTGGCACTATTGACTAGCTTGAATCGGTTCTGGAGAAAAAACAAGGCACAGCCATCTGGTCCGTTGTTGTGTTCCACATCTAGACAAGGTGACCAGGGCTTGGGGAAAAATGTGCCTTGATAGCCCAGTCTACTGAGGAGTGGTTGGAAGGTGTCAAAATAATGGTCCACCTCTTGGAGGCACAATATATCAGGCTGATAGGCCAGGATTTCTTCTAGGATGAGACATTTCCTTTCTTCCCACTTGAGTGCTTCCACAGGGCATTGCACAAAGTTGTCTTTTCCTTCTCCAAGAGCTGAAATAAAAAAGCCAGTCAGCTGTCAGCTACTACAGGACACATGACTTCTAAGTACCTGGAAGTCTCCTTAGGTCTGACAGTACTCAAGACCCTCAGAACGCTTCCTCTACTTCAGATGCTTTGGGTGATTTCTTCTCTAATCCGCATTAACCTACCAAACTAAATAACCTCTTACTATCCAAATGAGGCAAGCAATTTCTTTTCTTTCATATTACAACTGTTTCATGTAGGGGTGCCTGGGTGTCTCAGTTGGTTGGGCAGCCGACTACAGCTCAGGTCGTGATCTCGCGGTCTGTGAGTTTGAGCCCCGCGTTGGGCTCTGTCCTGAGAGCTCAGAGCCTGGAGCCTGCTTCGGATTCTGTGTCTCCCTCTCTTTCTCCCCTCCCCTGCTTGCTCTCAGTCTCTCTCTCAAAAATAATAATAAAAAAAGTAAAAACAAAACTGTTTCATGTAACTATATTCTAGGATATAAGATCTTAAGTTTTAGCTTGAAACAGTGTTCTTTACAATCCCTGGGATCTAACCTATGTCAGAGGAAGTAAATATTTAACTCTGTACACTAATTTTTTAAGGAAGATTTTATTTTTAAGTAATCTTTATACCCAACATGGGCTTAAAACTCACAACTCCAAGATCAGGAGTCACATGCTCTACTGACTGAGCCAGCCAGGCACCCCATCTATACGTTAACACTAACTATAATGAACCATAAGAACTGATGCAGACACTACTTGGGATGAATGGAACCTATTTTATTTATTTATTTTTATTTATTTTTTAATTTTTTTTTCAACGTTTATTTATTTTTGGGACAGAGAGAGACAGAGCATGAACGGGGGAGGGGCAGAGAGAGAGGGAGACACAGAATCGGAAACAGGCTCCAGGCTCTGAGCCATCAGCCCAGAGCCTGACGCGGGGCTCGAACTCACGGACCGCGAGACCGTGACCTGGCTGAAGTCGGACGCTTAACCGACTGCGCCACCCAGGCGCCCCTAATGGAACCTATTTTAAATAGGCAGGTTTTCCAATCAAATACTGGGAAGTCAGGGTATACACCCTTCTTAAAAAAGCTGCCTTTGTTTCTTTTTCTTAAAATTTCAACTGCAACATGAAAGGCAATTCTACAGAGAGCTGACACATTTTTTTAAATTCAGCAGACCTGCAAAAGACAGCCTTTCTGCCATAACAAAGTAGTATCTTAATGAACTAAAGCATTATCTCCTTAGCCTCAGGTTACAGATGCATATGGGTGGGAATCTAGCTTCAAGAACACCCAGACTCGGGGTGCCTCAGTTGGTTAAGCATCTGACTTCGGCTCAGGTCATGATCTCACGGTTCGTGGGTTTGAGCCCTGACAGTGCCAAACCCACTCTGGATCTTCTGTCCCCCTCTCTGCCCTTCTCCTGCTTGCACGTGCTCTCTCTCAAAAATAAACATTAAAAAAAAAAAAAAAAAAAAAAAAAAAGAATATCCGGATTCACCACCACCCACAGAGGCCCCATTCTCTGCAGAAAAGTCCTATATGTTACCCATCCAGCAGACTTAGTTTCTGCCTTGCCAATGCTATCCTAGTGCTGTGGACTGAAAGTTGGAGGCAACAGAAAGTGTGAGAATGATAAAAGACAGGGTCCTTTAAATATGGATGTGCTAGGAAGCAGACATTGTATTTGGATAGCCTACAAACATGGAAGGTAAGGTATAAATCTTGAGTTGCTGGATTTGTTAGTGAAAATCAGATGGCTCCCTTTCTTACCCTCCCCGTCTGGGAGCTCCTCATACTGCCCTGGTCACCCCGTCCCCCTACACCTCTATCTGCCCACGCCTCTTCCCTCCACGTAACACATCAGTGCTTTAGGTATGCGCAGAAAACAGAAAGGTAGTCACAGCAAACTTAACTGCTCAGGCACAAAAGCATCAGGCATACCTTGGGCAAGGATGTTCCACTGCATGACCCTAATAGGTGGGTGGCTGCTGGGGTGATCCGTCCTCAGGTCCACAAAATCCCTCTGGAATCGGGGGGGTCGAGTGTGCAGGACAGCCCTGCATTCCTCAAGGAGTTCTTTAGGATCAATGGGCTCCAGATGTTCTGGATCAGGTGACACCAAATACTCCGGGTGCTGGGAGGCAGTGCTGCTGTTCAGTGTCTTGGCGAGAGCACTATAGAGCCTGCTCGTGCCGTGTCCCATGGAGCACACTACAGGGAAGGAGAGCACAGTCACACGCCCTGCTCAACCAGAAGCTAAAACATTCACCGTCCCTAGAAGCCAAGAACCCGACAGAGGGCAACGTTGCCATGTTCATGCAGAAAGCCATTGCCACAGAGGTGGATTAAAGGAGTTGCCAGGTTCTAGCTTTCTACTAGGACAGGTAACTTAAATACAAATGTTAAAGTCGGTTTCTGATTAACTAAGATAATTCTTTTAAGGGAGAAATATCTTCATCTTTATGGCCTCTTCTAATTTAGGATTTGTCTTTATAATTTATAAACCCGGTCTTAATGAAAGCATGGCTTAACAAAATTCACATTCCTTTTTCTAAATATTTTACTAAAAATTTGGAGGCCAGTTTGGAAAAAGCCAGATGTTAGAAAGCCCATGTTAATCTGGAAGAGATTAGGTTATAGCAAGCTGTTGCTGTGGACACCTCATCTATATAGATCCCTCCGTTACGGAACGTAACAGTTGGGTTAAATCCATATCCGTTTCTCTTAGGTGTCTACTATACATCAGGGCTCTGGCTTTCTGTAGGCTCTGGACGTCGCTGAGCCATATTAGTCTATAATATCAATTGCCAGATTTTTTAAGAATCTAGAAAAGGGGTTGTAGGTAGAAGGGGTAAGAGAAGGTTGCCCACATCTCCTGGGATCCTGTGAGGAGAAATGGGGTGGAGAGGAGCAGAAAACATTTTCTAGTGCTCCACTTTTTATCCTGATAGATTATAATTCACCAAGGAGAGGAGAGCACAATCTCCCACTAATTAGCATGAGGGAAACCGTACTTGTAAGCAGGTGATGGCTCTTTTATTCTGTTCAGTTAAGCATAAATTAGGGTCAATTTTACTTGGAACAACCTTCAAGATTCTGTGTATGATGAATGTTGGTATGGACGAATCTGGATTTCCCTACCACATCCATTATCCTTGCCTTCTCTTCAAAGACACAGTTTTCTAGGGTGCATGGGTGGCTCAGTAGGTTGAGTGTCAGACTTCAGCTCAGGTCATGCTCTCACGGTTCCTGAATTCGAGCCCCACCTCGGGCTCTGTGCTGACAGCTCGGAGCCTGGACCTGCTGCAGATTCTGTGTCTCCCTCTCTCTCTGCACCTCCCCTGCTTGTGCTCTGTCTCTCTCTCTCTCTCTCAAAAATAAATAAACTTAAAAAAAAAAAAAAGACACAGTTTTCTTATAAAATACATTATCTGGCAGGCTGCACCTGAAACCAGCAATCATATTCACTGTCGCAGGACACAAAGGCAAATTCAAATATTTACCACCAAATGTCCTTAAACATCAAGGTCAATAAGCATGCAAGCATGCTCTCTATTGTTCCTTTTCATCAACTCAACGTAGTTTTCTTTTCCCCCCAGCAAGAAAACTAAATAAAGGCAAAGAAACAAACACATCATACATTTAAGCAAGCCTGTTCTCTCTCACACATACATGCGCAAACACATGCACACACCTGTCTCCAAAGTGCTTGATTTGAATATATTAAAATATTTTTGTCAATTTGCTTGCCTATCTGAATGCATGGGTCCAAAGGAAGAGATTTTCTTCTGGGCTGGTAGTACAACTTTGAAAATCTTTCTTCTGTACTTCTAGTTTTTAAGAAAAAAGAAGTGAAAGGTCTTACTGGTTTTTCAAGTGTAGTCTCCAGAAGAGTAGCACCACCCAAACTGTAGACCGGAATGTCACAGAGCACCACAACAAACTCCCAGGTTACCACGGGGTATTTTAAATTTGAAATGTACAGCAATATTTGACATATGTCAAGCTCTAAGCAAACTACTAGCCTGATGTAGCTTAGTTTCATTTGTCAGGCTGAGTTTTGGGGTGGTTACTGTGATAAAAAAAAAAAAAGTGTGCAAAAATGAACATGAAAAAGAGAGTAATAGTGTCCAACAGGAGTCTAGGGTCGGAGGAGTTATGTGAAGCCAGAAAAACCATCTTGAACCACATTTCTTTTTAAAAAGTTAGAAACACCTTCACATAAAGAGAGTAACATCCATTTTCAGACAATGAGTGCAAACCAGAAAAACATGCCCAGAAAGCAAATCAAAACTGTATCTCACTACAAATGCAAATGAGCTAAACATCATTAAGAAAATGATAGTACAGCCTAAATCAGAATTAAGAAACTCAGAAATGAGGCAAGAATCAGTAATTAAAAAAAAAAAAAAAAGATCATTTGAGAGATAGTGGCAAATATTATGTGCTTATTTTAAGCAAAGACACAGTTTTGTGCTTAACCTTAAGCAAAGACGATCCAACATATGGGTAAAAGGAATTCTTGTAGCAGGAAAACCAATGCAAGGAAATGAAACAAATACTGAAAACTATAAATCAAGAAAACTTTTGAGAGTACAAATCATGGAGGGTTGAATTAAGTTCTGGAGAGGTAATTTCAGCATGGTAACTATAGTTAATACTACTGTACTGTATACTTGAAATCTTCTAAGAGAGTAGACAGACCTTCAGTGATCTCAACACACACACACACACACACAAGGTAACTGTGAGGTGACAGATGTGTTAATTAGCTTGGTTGAGGTAACTATTTCACAGTGTATTCGTATACCAAAACATCATGTGGTATATACCTTAAATATATACTACTTTATTTGTTAATTATACCTCAATTAAGCTGGAAATAAATAAAATGGTTTAAAAGAAAAAAAACTATATGAGGTTAAAAAAAAGACGTATCATGGATATATTTAAACATACATGCATAAAGGTCTACCTTCTCTTTGTTATTCTAAAAAAAAAAAAAGAAAAAAACCTTAAAAAAAACAATATTTGAAACTACATATTGAAAAACACATCACATACCTGAGAATATCAACCCAGAATGAGCAACACCAACTGGACTGTAAAGAAAAAGAAAATCCCTTGGGCATCTAGGCAAAAACATCGAGTTAACTTGTAAGGAAAGTAAATTAAGAGTATCATCAGACTTCAATTGCAACGTTTTATGCCAGAAGAAAATGAAGTTGCATATTTGAAATATATAACTCAAACTTTATATATATGGCTCATCTACATGTGTGCAAGGAATTTATATCTAGCAACATGGGAATATTGACTGACTCCATCAGCCCTTCCTGAGCAAATGAGCGGGGCTGACAAACTAGCCAGAGGTACTTTTGCACAGTCCTCCAGCTAAGAATGGTTTTAAAGGTTGTTAAAAACATACACAGACACACACACAATATGGAATAGGATCACTTTTGGCTCTCAAAGCCTAGATGTTTACTACCCAGCCCTCTTCAGAAAAATTTTGCCACCTCTGGAACTAGAGCACTGACTTCAGACCAAAATGGTAGGACTTTGATATAAGATGGGTGGTAAGCATGAAATATACTGCTACTTAGAAAATCAAGTCTAAATGAGGTTGAGAGAGTACAATATATAACGACTATGTGATCCCACAATGACTTACAAAGATTTAATACAGCTGAGAAAGGGGGCAGGGAGTAGGGACCACAATGACGAAAATATATTTAAATTTTTTTTTTTTTTTTTTTTTTTTAAATATATTCTAGGGGCATCTGGGTGGCTCAGTGGGTCAAGCGTCTGACTCAATTTTGGCTTAGGTCATGATCTCGTGGTTCATGAGTTCAAGTCCCGCGTCGGGCTCTACACTGACAGTGTGGAGCTTGCTTGGGATTCTTTCTTCCTCTCTCTCTCAAGAATAGATATTTAAAAATATATATTCAATTAAAAAATTTTAAACTGGGGTGCCTGGCTGGCTCAGTAGGAAGAGCACGCAATTGATCTCGAGGACATGGGTATGAGCCCCATGCTGGGTGCACGGATTACTAAAATCAAAATATGATAAAATTTAAAAACCTGTAAATTGTTTTCAGAGATCATAATTAGTAGTGGTAGTGTTTGTATTGTTGTTATTGTGAGACTGTTGTGTAGGTGTGAAACAAAGCAAATGGATATTCTAATTCCATCATTCTCTGTTGTCCTTTTTTTGGTTTAGTTTTGAAAATGCATTTATAGACTTTTAGCCACAACACTCAAGGAAAACACTTTTGTTAAAGCCAACCCATTTTGGACTAATTGCAATGATTAAATCTGATCACCTATCTGTTGACTCAGCCTCTCAAAGTCTTTCAGTGGTTTTCAAAAATTAAATCTGCCCTCGAAAGACAAAGCTTTACAGCAAACACAATGAAGGACGCCTTGTGGCACAGCCAAGTACTAAGGCCTGAACGGGACAGATGTCAACACACCAATTCCGCTCCTGGTTCCGTCACTGTTTAACTGTGCCCAGCTCTCTATACCTGCTTACCCAGCTTTCAAATGAGGGCCTGTCAAAGGATCCTCATTTTCTCGAGATTGTTTTTGGAAAATGAATCAAGGTTAGAACTGGTGGCAACCCCAAAATAACATTTCTATTACTTGTACCAGAGACACACAAATTTCTCTTGAGAAAACTTGCACGTACCATTCAGAATGACTTTTATTCCTCTCATATTTGAGGCCCAGAATGGACGATTTCACATATTAACAGAACAGCTGACCCTGAACAACACAGGTGGAAAATGTGATTCAATTACATGTGGATTTTTCACAGTACAGCACTCTAAATGTATTTTCTCTTTCTTATGATTTTCTTAACATGTTCTTTTCTCTAGCTTGCTTTCCTGTATGAATACAGCATGTAATACATTTAACAGACAAAATATGTGCTAATCGGCTGTTTACATTAGCAGGAAGGCTTCCTGTCAACAGTAGGCTATCAGTAAAGTTTTGGGGAGTCAAAAGTCACATGCAAATTTTTTTTACATGCACATTTTTAACTGTGCAGGGGGTCGGTACTCTTAAACCCCCTGTGTTGTTCAAGAGTCAACTGTACCTGGGTATGGAATGCACTGAAAATAAGCCTTTAAAGAAGTTTTACTAGCGTAGACCTCTTGCTCTTATTTCACTGTGGATTCATTTAGCTGCAAAACTGTGAAGATTCTAGGTAGAGGGAAATTGTTAGGGAGTAGTATTATAGTCTTGTCTCTGCTCCTTGGATCTTAAAGGAAACTGAAGATGGTCCCTAAGATGGACTGATGCAAACGTGAATACCAAGTTCTATAATAACAGTGACCCAGCACATGCCTTCTAATGGTAAAGTACCTGGGAAGCTGATTAATCAATCAACCAATGTGTTGCACAGGGAGCCTGAACTAGAAGAGAGAACAGATGATGCTGAAATGTCTCTGAGATCTACCCACTCCTGGAGGAGGGCGTCAGTCTATGCCTTCTCTGTACACTATACAACTTAATCTTTTACTCTCTTGGGTGTAGTCTTGGAGAAAACTTTTTTTTTTTTTTTAAATGTTCATTATAGAGGGAGAGAGCATGAGCGGGGGAGGGACAGAGAGAGAGAGAGAGAGAGAGAGGGAGAGAGAAAGGGGGGGACAGAGACTCTGAAGCAGGGTCTGGGCAGACAGCATCGAGCCCCACGCGGGGCTCAAACTCACAAACTGCAAGATAACGACCTGAGCCAAAGGCGGGCACTCAACCAAGTGAGTCACCCAGGCACCCCAAAACTCTAATCTTCTTAATCTAATCTCTCAGTCCTCAGGGATAATCTGTTGACAGTACATTAATTTTACATTCTTATTTCCCTATTCCCTGAATTTGGGGATGGGCACTCATACCAAGAAGATGTGTGTTGATCTTTTCTCTCAGGAAATTAACAAGTGTTTGGGGAAAGATTAATACACATGAACTAATGAGAGAAAAACGGAGTACTTACTATGCGGAATGGGCTAGGGTATAATAAGGGTTAAAATAATCAGAATGGATAACAATAACCAGAAAAAGACTTAAAATATGGAGCTCTAATTGCTGACTAAAACAGTTGGCCCATCACAGGTAGCCACCATAAAGTCCTGCTTCCCTCTCTCAAACACACACATACTGGACACTAGCCCACTGGAGACAGACCAGTGAACTGACTAAAATCTGTCTTCATGGAGCTTCTGCCGTAGTGGGGAAATACAAGGGGATGGTCATCTGGTGAAAACGGCTATGGAGAAAAAAATGAAGAAAGGGAGATAGGGAATGCTAGCAAGTGGGGAGCTGCTGATCTGTGTGGGGTGCTCAAGGAGATCTCACTAAAGGATGGAATTTGAGCAGAGAGGTGAAGATGGTAAGGCAATAAATTCATTAAGTCTTAAGGAGATCCGATGGGAGAACAAACATTCTGGGCAGAGGGAACAGCAAATACAAGTCCTGAGAAAGGACCACGCTTGGCAGGGTTGATAAATAGCAAGGCACTGAAATGATACACAGAATGAATAAAGAGCTAAGTGAAGCAGTGAGGACAGGGGAGCAGATTATACAGGGCACTGTAGGCCATTCTAAGGACTTGAGCCTTTATCTGAGAGGGGAAGCCACCTGAAAATGTTAAGCAGGAATAAGAATCTGATTTACATTTTAAAAAATCTCACTGGCTGATGTCTTAAAAATACACTACACCGTAGGGAAGTAAGGGCAGACATAGAAAAAGCCATCAGAGGACAATTACAATCATCCAGGCGAAAGACAGTGTCAGTGTCGTAGCTTAGACCAGGGAGTGACAGCAGTTAAAGTGGCTGGATTATGAATACTAAAATTGGAGCCAATAAGTTTTGGTGACAAGCTGGATGTGGTCTGAGAGAGAAGAGTGGTCAAAAAGGCCCTGAGCATTGCCAGCACAGCAACCAGAAAGAGGAGGTTTCCAATACTAGCTAGGAAGATTTGATGGGGTTTGCAGAAAATAGGAGTTTAACAATTAGATACGACTAGGGTTCAGGAGAGAGGTACACACTGGAAATAAACGTTTAGAAGTTAGTGGACACTTGAGACTAAAGTGAGTGTAGAGAGAAAACAGGTCAAAGGATTGAGCTCTGCAGCAAACCGGGGAAGATGTGGTGAAAATCTGAGGATGACAAGCCAGAGAAGTAGAATAAGGGGATCCTATACTGGAATCTTCCTGGAAACAAAGCAAAGAAAGTGTTTCCCCCATGAAGTAGTTCCCTCTTGTGCCAAATGCTACTGACGGTTCAAGCAAAACAAAGACTGAGACCATCTGGATTTAGCAACATGGAAAACTTCAGTGACTTTAACAATAGCCATTTCCAATTTTTGGTGGAGTTGTGGGGAAAAAAGGAAACAGGAGAGAGTAGAGACATATTTTGAGGAAATTTTGCCCTGAAAGAGAGAGAAATGTAGTGGCTAGAGATGGAGGCAAGAGAATTTTTGGAGGCTATTATACATGTTTAGTTTGCTAATGGCGGGGGGGGGGGGGGGGGGTGGCGGGTACCAGAGGGAAAAACGCTGAAGCAGGAGACTGGACATGACAGGCATGAAGAAGCCCACATATCCTCTCCCCCCCAAAAGCACTATAAACCTGAACAGAACTGTCAAAACCAACTATGTCAATGCTCTGGATACAGACCAAAGGCATACAACAAACAGAAGCTTCTGTTCATGAAAGCTACCGAACCCTGCACCAGGGCTAGTCCCCCCTGCCCCTCAAGCTCGATGCGAGTAGTTCAACTAGGGCAGCAAGGATATCAAATTATCAAGCCCAGGCCCTGTTGGCCTCCCTGGTGAGTCTATCAAATATTTAAATAAGAAATGACACCAATTTTCACAAACTGCCATTTATTGCTTCCCACGTACAGCCCCTCTAGAAGACAGTCTGGCAGGTTTTTATAAAGCCTAGACTTACATATGGCCCATAACTCGTGCCCCTAGGTACTTTAGCTAAGTGAATTGAAAACTTCTGTTCCTGCAGAAAAATACACACACAAATGTTAAGCAGTTTTATTAATAATCATCCCAAACTGGAAGCAACGAAGATGCCCTTCACCATGGGAATGGATAAACAACTGAATAACACGGTATCCAGCCGTGAAAAGGATCAAGCTGTCGATTTGCAAGAGTCATCCTTGCAACACGGATGGATCTCAATTGCATTCTGGAAGTGAAAGAGGCCAGATCCTAAAACTTACCTATTATGTGACTGTGTTCACATGCCATTTTTGAAAAGGCAAAACTATAGATTAGTAGTTGCCAGGGGATGGAGGGGGGAAGCGGTGGCTGACTAGGGGAATATTTGGGGTGATGGAACCAATCTGCACAGTCCTAGAGTGGTAGAGACACGATCCTACGCATTTGTCAAAATCCAAACAACTGTCTGTCAAACTTTAATGTGTACAAATTTAAAATATCAACCAGGAGGTGGAATGATCTCAAAAGGGAATGCAGACTTTGACAAATGAATCTAACTTTTTACAAATAAATGTATGGCAATCTCACAGAAGGGGTTCAATAAAAAGGGAGCTGTTGATCTGAGTAATTTTGGAAAACACTGTTTAATGGGAAACCACATGGCTCAAGACAAAAGGAACAGTATTCTAATTAGTAAAGTTTCTCACGGGTGTAGTAGGTGTTAATCTCAAAACTGCTTCATATATATTGGTGTTCAACAAGTAAAGGGGTAGTGGATGATGGGAACCCTATTTCTCACAGAGACTGAAGTTAAGTTAAAGAGCAAAAAAGGCTAGAATGAATCATGTGGTCAGAGACATCAGGATGAATTCATGTTTCGCTTACCATACACATAAGATATACAGATACAGAAATAATTATAGATATGTGTAGGATTCTGATTTTCCACTTGCTGTATGCCATTAGCTAACAACTGAGTTATCTCTGCCATCAACCTGCTTTTATGCATTCTAAAAACATGCATTTTATATCTTTATATGTCCAGGATTATTGTAAGGATAAAAATAAAGATATGAGCCTAAAACATTTCTTATAAAATATAATCTCTCTCTGCTCGAGAGAGAGAGAGAGAGAGAGAGAGAGAAAGAAAGAGAGAGAGAGAGAGGGAGAGAGAGAGAGAGAGAGAGAGAGAGAGAGAGAGAGAGAGGGGCAGGCGCCTGGGTGGCTCAGTTGGTTAAGCATACCACTTCAGCTCAGGTCATGACCTCACTGTTCATGAGTTCGAGTCCCTCATTGGGTCTCTGCTGTCAGTGCGGAGCCTGCTTCAGATCCTGTCTCCCTCTCTCTCTCTCTGCTCCTCCCCGACCTGTGCCCTCTCTCAAAATTAAACATTAAAAATATGTTTTTTAAAAACAATATAAGAGGTTGAAAGCAGACATGTATACAATTCATACAAACACAGAGCACATAACTAAATTTGTTTTAAACTGTTTTTTTTGTTTGTTTAAAAAAAAAATTTTTTTTTAACGTTTATTTATTTTTGAGACAGAGAGAGACAGAGCATGAACGGGGGAGGGTCAGAAAGAGAGGGAGACACAGAATCTGAAACAGGCTCCAGGCTCTGAGCTGCCAGCACAGAGCCCGATGACGCAGGGCTCGAACTCACGGACCGCGAGATCATGACCTGAGCTGAAGTCGGACGTTTAACCGACTGAGCCACCCAGGTGCCTCATGTTTTAAACTGTTTTAAACTGGTAGCACATATGATCACAAAAGCTAGGAAGTCACTGCTGTAAAGTTGTCTCCGTGCTGCTCCAGAGACTTCAATTACCCCAAATTATGGATAATCTTCCCTGACGTCTGTCTTTATATTTCTGGTATCCAAGCTAGATTTTCTATACTTCAAAAATATTCTTCTCAAAAAGTCATGAGACAGAAAGAAAAGGGATTTGGGGAAGTCCCAACTCATTTTTCCCATGTGTTCGGTTTTACTTTTCTGTTCCTAGTCCCAAGAACATATGAGCTTACTTAGTTATTTTTTTTTTTTTTTAATTTTTTTTTTTCAACGTTTATTTATTTTTGGGACAGAGAGAGACAGAGCATGAACGGGGGAGGGGCAGAGAGAGAGGGAGACACAGAATCGGAAACAGGCTCCAGGCTCTGAGCCATCAGCCCAGAGCCTGACGCGGGGCTCGAACTCACGGACCGCGAGATCGTGACCTGGCTGAAGTCGGACGCTTAACCGACTGCACCACCCAGGCGCCCCACTTAGTTATTTCTTAAGGCTGTATTTCCCAAAACTTTCTGGTAACATACAGACATGTCAAAGTAAGTGCAAAATCCCAAGCTAGGGAATTAATAACTAAAAGTGAACACATAAAGACTTCACATACGGCAGCTCTTTCTGCCCCGGGGCCCTGTCCCCATGCTTTAAGAAAACCTGTTCATTATGCACCAGGGGAAAAAACCCAAAACAACACTTCACATACTATTTTTGCACTTAAAACACAGTGCCAGCCAAGACTTAGACCCACATAAGGACTACAATGTAGTAAGGCTATAAAAATTTGAAAACATAAGAAAACTAAAGATTATTGGGCACCTTTCTTTCTCCCCATCCTAAAAATGATGCCAGTGACCACTAAGGATTACTGAATACTTAACAGGCACCATTTACAAATTCTGGGGTGTCTGCGTGGCTCGGTCAGTTAAGCGTCCAACTGTTGATTTCTGCTCAGGTCATGATCTCACGGTTTCTAAGATGGAGCCCCACGTCATGCGATTCTCTCTACTTCTCTCTCACTCTCTCAAAATATATAAACTTAAAAAACAAACAAACAAAAACAAAGAAAACCCAGGAGCACCTGGGTGGCTCAGTCGGTTAAGCATCCCACTCCAGCTCAGGTCATGATCTCGTGGTTCCTGAGTTTGAGCCCTGCATCCGGCTCTGCACTGACAGTGTGGATCCTGCCTGGGATTCTCTCTCCCTCCCTCTCTGCCCCTCCCCAACTTGTGTGCACGTGCACTCGCTTTCGCTCTCTCAAAATAAACTTAAAAATAAACAAACAAACCTTACACCATTTACAAATTCTGCTTGCTCTAACTGCATTTTCAATTAACTCTCATAACAATCCTAGGACGTAGGGACTCTTATTATGCCCTTTTTACAATGAGGAAATGACTTGGTATCAATTCTCATGGTTTCTCACCTGTTTTTTAAAAATAGCATTCATTTTGTTCTTTCGGAGAATTAAAACAAAATTTCTTTCCATACATAAATACATGTCCAATTTCAAGATTTTAAGTCATCCTAGTTTAAGTCTTATGCCATAATAGGGGTTGCTATGTGGCACTTTAAAAAGATCTTCAAAGGTTCAGGATGCTCAACATCCAAAGCCAATTTCCTCAGGTGAGACAGTATAAATAATTCGTCCCCGAAGATACTGAAATGTATGAAATACTGACAAAAACCTCTGTGCTAAACTTTATTTGGCACTCATACTGGCTTGTAGGTGAGTTTTTTATGTATTTAGAGATGAGTATTTTCTTTTAAGTTCTTCTCAGTACAAGGAAGTCACCTTTTTTTTTTTTTGAATGTTTATTTATTTTGAGAGAGAGTGAGCATGAGCAGGGAAGGCGCAGAGAGAGAGAGAGAGAGAGAGAGAGAGAGAGAGAATTTCAAGCAGGCTCTGTGCTGCCAGCGCAGAGCCCCATGAAGGGCTCGAACTCACGAAGCATGTGTGAGATCATGACCTGAGCTGAACTCAAGAGTCAGATGCTTAACTGACTAAGCCACCCAAGTGCCCCTGGAGATTGGTATTTTTTTCAACGTTTATTTATTTTTGGGACAGAGAGAGACAGAGCATGAACGGGGGAGGGGCAGAGAGAGAGGGAGACACAGAATCGGAAACAGGCTCCAGGCTCTGAGCCATCAGCCCAGAGCCTGACGCGGGGCTCGAACTCACGGACCGCGAGATCGTGACCTGGCTGAAGTCGGATGCTTAACCGACTGCGCCACCCAGGCGCCCCTGGAGATTGGTATTTTTGATTTGACACCAATATTGTATTTGTTCCCCCTCCCCACCCCCACCAGGCATTTTACTAGAAAAAGTATCAGCCATCATCCTCAGTGTGATACACATTATATAATTTATACAGGCAACAGGCAGATCAAAACAGATTTCTTATGACTAGTTATGATTTAGCAATACCATTCCTGCCTTTTTCTTTTTCTAAAAGCGTATTTCCATATACATTTGGAACTGGGTATCTTCACTCCTTGCATAAATACCTCACTGCTATTTTACTTAATAGGAACAAATACTTCTTCCCTCCCTCAAAATAGCCTTTAAAGAGTTGCCAGAGAATTCAGATTTAGGTTTCTGAAATACCCATTTAGTCATCCCTTTCCTAGAAAACAAGGCAAAAGTGAGCTAATCACTAAAATACAGAATACAAGTTTACTCTTCATATCACCTATTATACATACTTCTAAAGCAACAAGCAGACTACAGTATAAGTTCCTGAGTGCCAACCATCAGAGGGAAGTGATCAAGACTTAATGAAACACCTTCACACCATAATCAGAATGCTGGATGAGAATCCTAACAGTTAGACCCAAACTGACTGGGCCTAACATTCCAGGCAGTCCTAACAGCACTTAGAAATCACAACAGAAAGACATCTCTCCACATAATGTTTCTCTAGTTACCCAGCAGTTGCATACTCTGGAGCTTGCCCAAATCAGTCTGTGAATAATTTCTCTCACAAGTTTAGTCTCCTGAAACTGTGGCTTGGCCAAAAAATGCTGATTAAACGCCAAAAACTAAACAAAAACCAGGATAATCTGCATACACACCTGGGAAGCTGCTGGAGCTCACCAACCCTGGGCCCAAGGAAACCTCAAAGAGCAGAGCAACACAAACTGTAAACGACCAACGTCACAGGAAGCCATCATGGAAACAGCAATCCTATGCTGCCATCTGCTGGCCATGTGTTGAAACCTCAGAAAATTTACTTCCCTTGTTCAGTAGCTAATTTTCATTAGGCTTCTTGGGGTAACTAACCAAATACACACATACACACATACACACATACATACATACATACATACATACATTAGAAAAGATGCCAAGAGACAGCAAAGCCCCAAGGAATTCTGTCAAACACTGACGAACAACTGCCTTACACTGGTAGGGCGTTTTATGGTATACTGAGCACTTTTACTTGTGATCCATTACCCTCTCAAAAACTCCTTGGCTCTTTCATAGATGAGGACACTAAAGTTCATAAGCTTAAGTGATTTGACCTGAGTCACTATGAAATGTAACTATCTTTCTAGAGTTTTGTGAGACTGTAGTTGGGACCCTCTCTCTGTGGTGGTCGGCAGGTCGACCTGGTAAACACACATAACCGCCTTCAAGTTTTGTGTAGGAGTGTGGACGTGTAGTACATTAAATCCTGGATCCTAGGGGCTGGATTCTAAGTGCCAATTTAGGAAGAGACAACTTTCCGGTGAGGGTTAAGTATTTTAGCCAACGTCCAGTCTTCAAATTTCTGTTGTTGAGCACTCAGCAATCAGGTATGTTCTTACGTGAAACCCCTGTGGCCAAAGCTTCAACTTTTCTCAGTAAGGCCAGGCTATCGTTTAGCAGAGGCAAAAACAGTCGTGAACGCGGGGACTCAAGTTAGGCTGCCTCGTTTCAAATCCCAGTTCCTCCTTTTACTAATAGGACCCTGACCAAGTTAGCCACCATTTTGCACCTCAGTTTCTTCATCTGGGCATCACTCTAATGTACTTCACTGTGTTACTATGAGGACTGAGTTAAACCAGATATACATCCTAACTGGTCAGTTAAAGGTTAGCTATTCTACGTAGGGAAGCTCACTTTCCGGGTTTAAAGGGAAGGCTGTTCACTTTTGAAAGCCTGGCATACGCCATACTGCTTCCGTGTGTTTTCATTACTCTTTCCAACAATCTGGCAAAGGAGGTACTGTATTCACCATTTCACAAAAACAGATACTGAGGTTACGACATGAGGACACAGTTTTTTTAAGATTGCACAATTACTGAGAAGTCTGGCTCCGGAGAAAGTTCCTCGCACCTTGGACTCTTGCTCATCAGCATCTCCGACAGCACGGACAGCCAGGACAACTGCCACGGTGCCTTGCCAGGGCACACACGGGAATAAACAGAGGTCGAATTCCACCTGCTCCATCTGCCAACGTCACTGCCGCCACGGCACACGCGCTGGCATGGCACACGGTGTACAAAGCAGTGTAACAGCCTGCACGGCAGTGCTAGAGACACAAGTGAAGGTCGGGACTCTCAACCGAACACGTCTAAAAATACCAGCACCTAGACACAGTGGGACAATCCGGACGACCTTTCCTCTCGAGGCAGCAGGCTATACAAGAACGCCAAAACATTTTCCAGGCTCAGCCACACCTTCAGCCCTACCAGATTCATCTAGAAAACCTCACCACGGAAGAAGAAATCTCTTCACAGTAAGAGCTTAGGTTGACCATTTTAATTGGTGCTCAACTGTGAAGCTGGCTGACCAACCATTTCCACAAACTGGGCTTTTTCTAGCTCAAAGTGAAACGTGAAAAGGTAGAAAAACTAACAGAATGTGGTGGAACTGCTCCTCACTAAGACATGAGGTCTGTGTTACTACATCTTGCCCCCCAAATAGTGCATTTTTACAGTTATGAATGGAAATGTGAAAGCTAAAAGGAAAAATCTGCTGACAGTACAGACATTTTCCCTTGTGACCAGGAGTCCACAAACTACAGTCCATGAGCCAAATCTAGCTGGCACCCTGGTTTTGTGCTGCCTGTGGTCTTTCATTTTTTTAATGTTTGAAAAAAAAATAATAATAGTTTATGACATGGGAAGACCGTATGAATTCAAATTTCGGTGTCCAATTAGTAAAGTTCATGTCCTGTCTATGGCTGCTTCCACACCACGATGGTAGAGTGGAATAGTTGTGACACTGACATATGGCCCACAAGGCCTAAGGTATTTCCTACCTGGCTCTTTACAGAGAAGGTTTGCAGACCCCTGTTCTAGATTCTATTGAAATGCAATTGTATAGCTAGTTTGTACACATTTCACAAAACCAATAAACGATTTTCAGTCGCTTCAAATAGGGGAAAACAATTTGCACATATAAATTTCCATGGCCTTGCTTGAATAGTTAAAGGTACATGTAGGAAAAGAATGATCTTTCACCATCTGAACTGAAACTGTAAACTGCTTTAAAACCTCTATTCATACCACTCAATTTTCAAGTGGGAATTGAAACAAATAATTAAAAATATATATAATAGGAATTGATATGTTAATACACTCAATAGGTCACTGGGCATGAAGTACAACATATATTTACCCTCTCCTTCATTAAGAGCTTTCAGGAATAAACTAAGTGTATTCAAATTTTTAAAAAGGATGAAACGATAATATGGGAAGACAAGAAAGGATGCCATCAGTGGACCAAGAATTTGGAGGAATTCCAGGAAGACAGAAACAGATTTGCATTAACAGAGAAACCAGAGGGGAGGAAAATGTAGTACAAGTTACCAAAGGTGCATTAAATATGGTTCTTCCCAAGGGAGCTTTGAAGAAACTCCAAGTGGAGTCAACAAAGATAAAGGGCAGGAGAAGCTGAGGGGCAACTGTTAGGGTAATTCATTCAAGAATGGCTTTTGAAACAGCTGTGCTAATTCCCCCACATCCCCTGTCTTCCCCAGAAGCAAGGGTGGCTTCTGCCTGTGGGATAGAACCAGAGAACAGCTTCAAAGAAAAGGGGGAGATGTGCCTTGGAAGGGCTCCCAAAGATGACAGATCTAAAAGGAAAGTAGACCAGGAGCCCCTGGCTGGCTCAGTCAGAAGAGCATGAGACTCTTGATCTCAGGGTCATGAGTTTGAGCCCTATGCTGGGTGTATAGATTACTAAAAATAAAAACTTGAAAAAAAGAAAAAAAAAAAAAAAAAGAAAGAAAAGCAGACCAGATCAAGGTCTAACTCTGACCTCAAGAATATTTTTATGGGAATGCAAGCTGGTGCAGCCACTATGGAAAACAGTATGGAGGTTCCTCAAAAAAACTAAAAATAGAACTACCCTATGACCAAGCAATTGCACTACTAGGCATTTATCCATGGGATACGGGTGTGCTGTTTCGAAGGGACACATGCACCCCCATGTTTACAGCAGCACTATCAACAATAGCCAAAGTATGGAAAGAGCCCAAAGGTCCATCGATGGATGAATGGATACAGAAAATGTGGTATATATACATATATACAATGGCCTATTTCTCGGCAATCAAAAAGAATGAAATCTTGCCATTTGCAACTACGTGGATGGAACTGTAGGGTATTATGTTTAGTGAAATTAGTCAGAGAAAAGACAAAAATCATATGACTTCACTCATATGAGGACTTTAAGAGACAAAACAGATGAACATAAGGGAAGGGAAATAATATAAAATAATATAAAAACAGGGAGGGGGACAAAACAGAAGAGACTCATAAATATGGAGAACAAACTGAAGGTTACTGGAGGGGTTGTGGAGTGGGGATGGGCTAAATGGGTAAGGGGCATTAAGGAATCTACTCCTGAAATCACTGTTGCACTATATGCTAATTTGGATGTAAATTTTTAAAAATTAAAAATAAAATTAAAAAAAAAAAAAAGAATACTTTTAAAAGTAGGGTGAGGAGTTAAACAGATTAGTGAACACAGAAAGAAGCCTTCCTAGCTTTGGCAAAGGTAGAGGTCTCCAACCTGCTCTTGGGAAACCTGCCTGTCCAACCACCACATAACCTTCTACTTACAGAACCGTGTAAACTGTTCTCCCCCTTAGGGGAGGCCCGTGGGAGAACCAGGCTTACATATCTACATAAATTTAAAGCTACAGGAGAGTATTATGGACACAAAGCAAGCTTCTATGAAAAAAAGCCACAGAGAACTAGAAAATGTCTAGAAATTTTTTTTTTTAAGTTTATTTATTTGAGAGCGAGAGCGAGAGAGAAAATTCCAAGCAGGCTCTGTGCTATCAGCACAGAGCCCAATGTGGGGCTTGATCTCAAAGCATGAGATCACAACCTGAGCCAATATCAAGAGCGATGCTTAACTGACTGAGCCACCCACGTTCCCCTAGAAATTTTAAATGACTGCAAAACAGAAATATTCAGAAAAACTGACAAAATGGATGAGATAAAGAC
Source organism: Leopardus geoffroyi (assembly GCF_018350155.1). Classification (NCBI taxonomy): domain Eukaryota; kingdom Metazoa; phylum Chordata; class Mammalia; order Carnivora; family Felidae; genus Leopardus; species Leopardus geoffroyi. The sequence goes on from NC_059327.1 coordinate 86,871,966, forward strand.
ATTTAAAAATGACAGAAGAGACACAGGATAGATCCACATGGTCAACAATCTGTCTAACGGGAGTTTAAGAACATGAGAGTAGATGACAGAGTTGATAAAATAATCCAAAAAATAACAAAGTTTTCCTGTAGTAAAGAAAGGTATGGCTTTAGATTAAATGGGCTTGCCCAATGCTGAGACATTTTTCCTGATGGAATTCTGGAACACAAAGTGTAAGAAAAATCCTGTAAGTTTCTGGAAATACTCATAAAGACATTTAAAGTTTTGAGGACAGAAGATTTTTATTGACGGGCATGCGTCATTCCAGTAATTTTCTAAAGACTTAATTTAAAAATTCATCATGACTTTTTTTCTAAATAAAATTCAGAACGAAGTACTTGAAAGAGAAACCAATTCCAGAATACGTCTCAGGACACCTATCTGACCTATTAAGATTTGAAAGATAAACTTCTTTCAGTAGTCCCTGGATGATGGCTAACATTCATGACAGCAAAACATAAAAAGGAAATACAAAACTATTATATTCCAGGTATCTTTAAAATCTGCAAAGTACTTTACTGTGCACCCTGTACTGCACCAGACACTCAGAGTCACAAGTGTGCCTGCAGACTAGCAACGACCTGCCCAAGGACCGGAAGCGCAAAGAGCTGGGAGCAGGAAGATAGTGGGAACAGGCAGGGCAAGTGTGAGGAACTCTCTGGACATCCTGTGGAAACAATTCTTTACTGTACTTCTGTCTGCACTGTAACTTTTACTTTCCTGGACTTCCCACACTACTCTGATTCTGAAGATGGAACAAAAAAGGTTTTAAATTTTTCTTCTCTGCACAGTCCCTCATCATCTAACAGCAGAATCTAACTTTTGGAGGCATGAGAATCAATGCACTGGTAAGAAATTTCTAGCAGGCTGCTATGCATTTAGTAAAACAAATCTCCTCACTGGCAGTAAAACAAATCTGTGTGGTAAGAGGCTCTCCGCCTGGGCTATGCATCAGAATCATCGGATGCTCAGGCCCCATGAGTTAAAATTCAGAAGATCTGAGTGGGCCCAGGTATTTTTAAAAATCAATTTATTTGAGAGAAAGCACAAGTGGGGGAAGGGCAGAGAGAGTCCCAAGTAGGCTCCACACTGTCAGCATGGAGCCAAATGCAGGGCTCCATCCCATGAACCTTGAAATCATGACCTGGAGGGAAGTCAGAAGCTTAACTGACTGAGCCACCCAGGTGCCCCACCCCTCCCCCAGGCATTTTTTGATACTGAAAGGAGAAAAAAGTTATTTCTGGGGAGACATTCAAAGTAGTAATTTTCTTTATCCTTCTTTCCCCTGAGCACTCCTGCCCACAACAGATACTGAATTCTTGGTAACCGGTATGTTAAGTGTTGCTTTGACACCAGCTAAAATCATCCACTTGAGGTATTACTCCTTCCTGTGGGAAGGCTGGTTTTCACCTATTCTAAGAATAACAATAAATTCAAAATATTTTGGCTGCTTTTCATGAAAGTACAATTGAGTTTTTTTTTTTTTTTAATTTTTTTTAAACGTTTATTTATTTTTAAGACAGAGAGAGACAGAGCATGAACGGGGGAGGGGCAGAGAAAGAGGAAGACACAGAATCTGAAGCAGGCTCCAGGCTTCGAGTCATCAGCACAGAGCCCGACACGGGGCTCGAACTCACGGACCGCAAGATTGTGACCTGAGTTGAAGTCGGGACGCTTAACCGACTGAGCCACCCAGGCGCCCCCAACTGAGTTTAGTACAGAGCCAAACACCCATGCACATTATCCTTGAATTTCTCAGTATTTATTCAAGTATGATAACCATTTTCAAGTATATAAATCCTGATTAGAATTTAAGCAAATGGGGCGCCTGGGTGGCTCAGTCGGTCGAGCGACTAACTTCAGCTCAGGTCATGATCTCACGGTTCGTGGGTTCGAGTCCCGTGTCAGGCTCTGTGCTGACAGCTCAGAGCCTGGAGCCTGTTTCGGATTCTGTGTCTCCCCCTCTCTCTGTTCCTCCCCTGCTGTCTCCCAAATATAAATAAACGTTAAAAAAAAAGAATTTAAGCAAATATAGGGGTGCCCAGGTGGCTCAATCGGTTAAGCGGCCGACTTTGGCTCAGGTCACGATCTTACATTCATGAGTTCGAGCCTGCATCAAGCATAGTTCAGAGCCTGGAGCTTTAGATTCTGTGTCTCTTTCTCTCTGCCCCTCCCCCACTCACACACACACACACTCTCTCTCTCTCTCTCTCTCTCAAAAATAAGTAAACCTTAAAAAAAAAAGAATTTAAGAAAATATAGACACTTCCTCTTTTCTTCCTCCTCCTTCCAAAAAAATTTGGAAATCGCCTCATTTATTCATTAGTAAACATCATTGAAATCTACATGATACTACATTTATCCACACTGCTACACTTCCATGACAATGTCAGTCTCAAATTTTTCCTCACTGAATTTCCTTAAATGCACCAATTCTTTCCTTTTTTTAAAAAATTTTTTAATGTTTGTTTATTTTTTGAGAGAGAGAGCCAGAGCGTGAGTGGGGGTGGGGGTGCAGAGAGAGAGGGAGACACAGAATCCGAAGCAGGCTCCAGACTCTGAGCTGTCAGCACAGAGCCCAACGCAAGCCCGAACTCATGAACTGTGAGATCATGACCTGAGCCAAAGTCAGACACTTAACTGACTGAGCCACCCAGGCGCCCCTCCTTCCCTTTCTTAAAGCCTGCTTTTTGTTCAGGTAAATGTTCTTACTCAGAGGCCTCCTAAATTGCCTTGGAGCCCAAGTTCAAAGATCCTAACACTCCTCCAGAATCCTCTCCCAGGTTTCTCAAATTTTCCAGAAATAAATACTTTTGAAAGGAGGAGTGGAGCTTATAAAATACTCGCCAAGTTTTCCAGAAAGAATCACCTGGGGCACTTGTTAAATATACAACTTGGGGTGCTTGGGTGGCTCAGTCGGGTAAGCCTCCAAGCGTCCCGACTCTTGATTTTGGGTCAGGTCATGATCTGGCAGTTCGTGGGTTTGAGCCCCATGTGTTTGAGCTCCGTGCTGACAGTGTGGAGCCTGCTTGGGATATTCTCTCTCTCTCAAAATGAATACACACACACACACACACACACACACACACACACACACACACACACCCCAGGCTTCTCCTACGAGGAAATGATTCAAGTACATAGGTGAAAGACAAGAAATCTGTCTTTTAACAACTGTCCCAGATTCTAGAAGTACATCTTTTCTGATGGTATTCATTCATCACTGCTTCCATACCTGCCACCTTCTCATGTGGTCTTTTCGCCCTGCCTGTCATCACTGTGCTCCCTTCCAGGGATGTACCCTCCTTTCACCTATTCAAAAGCACTTTGCTTCCCAACAAATCCAGCCACACTGATTTCTCTTTCTTCTCAATTCCTGACACAGTCATGTGATACAATATTTGGCCTTTTAAGTATACTGTATTCAATAAAACTTGTGGACTGAATGATGTCAATTTATCTTCTTTATTTTTTCTAGGTCAAGTCCAGTGTTGAGACAGTAAGCAAGATTAAATGCTTTGCAAAGGTTCATACGTAAATGTGTTGAATGTGATTCTGGAGCTATGGTTATTAACTCAAACACCCCCAATAGCTCACTATTTAAACTATTAGCACTGAATGCTACAGGAAAATGATACCTTAGTTCTCCCACAAGGAAAGCAATTTATTCTGTAGGAACTTGATAATTACAAGCTTTCCTATTTCTTCTCTCTCATCAACAGCTTACTCACAGAGTTAAGGGACATACTAAATAAAGCCACCTCCTGAAATGAGATGGTATTTGCTTTTAAAATTGTCCCAAGAAAAAAAGCAACATGTTCCAGGGGTGGTGAACAGTCATTCAGCCAAACTCTTAATTATCTGAGGGGGAGGGATCTGGAAGACAGCACTTATAAACCCACAGATGACTCCCGATGGCATTTCATCCAGTACAGTAACTGTGGCAATTGCTACTTCTTTATGGGGGTGCTGTCCTTGTGTGAGAAAAGACAGCAAAACACTGAAGTTGTTTCCAAGTTTCCCTCTAAATTCTAATAACCTAGGATGTGATGACTGTACTCGTCTTTCTAGTGACCTCTGATGGACTGCCAAGGGACCTATGTTAGGAAGGAAACGATTATCAAATGGAGTCAAGGGTTGGGACTCATCACCTACCCCCAAGCCTCGACAAGAGACTCTCTGGAGGGAAGAGTAGCTTTCAGCTACCTGAGGACTTCTCTTGCCAGATGTCTAAACTTCGGGGCATGGAAGAATAATGGGGAGGTTTATTCTTATTGTTAGCTTGTTAAGTAATGTGGAATCTGTTAAGTAATGTGGAACCAATTCTTTTAATAGGTCTCTAGTAGGATCCATTAGTCTGCCATTTCTAAAAGCACTGAATGCTGGTTCTGGGGCTCTTTGGAAAACATTTTACTGGGGGATTCTTCTCTCACCCTGCCAGCTGCTTCCATGCTTCATGCTTTTCCCTTTTTGTTCCTGCCTTTTCCCAAATAAAATGATTTAATTTCTTTCAATCTTAACCATGCTTCAAGGCCCAGCTCAAATACCAATTACTTCTTGAAGGCTAAAAAGATCACCTTTGCTGAAAGGGACCTCCCCATTTCTGGCACCCTTGTGTCATGAGCAAACCTCTAACTGTAAGAGAATAAAAGGTGTTTCATTTCATTCAACAGTTATTTCTTTTTGTAAGTTCTTCTCTCTTATTAGACAGTAAACTCTATAAAGGCAGACTAAGGCTCACATTCTTTTACTTCCTGTAATAAAGCACCTACAGTGTGTGTAAGGCATTCTGCAAAGACTTCCTGAATGAATGAGTGATCCAGCAATGAGTAAATGAATGTATTCACATTTCTTCTCTAACAAGTAGCTGAAGCTAAAACTGCATGAAAAAGGAAAACTGCCTAGATTTATAGTAACTGTCTATGATATCATAAGCATCCTAAGGCCTTTCAGTTTCTTTATTTGTAAAACTAGGGGGTTTCAGAGACTTTTTAAAAAGTTCGTTAAATACCTGTATCAAAAGCCTAATGTTCCAAATACTCTAACCTGACCTTTTTTCCTCAGCCAACACCACAGCTATCTGTATCACACAAGCTATCTGTATTCCCAAGATTAACTACGGACAAACTCTGCCTAAGGGACTTTGAGATCTGAGCCGGTTCTGGAGAAGACACTAACTGGCTTTCTCTTTTACCTCTTCTTCTTCAAACCAAACAACATTCCTCTTGAAAATTTCCAGCAAGAAAAAACACTAACAGTTATTAGGTGGCACCCATCCTAACAGCTATTTTCACACAATGTGCCAAATTCCTACAGAGCTGGGGGGAAAAAAAAAAAAAAGAAACCCTGTGAATTTCATGTAATCGACATGTTCATCACACTATAAAAAACAAAAAAACCAAAAAAGCTGAATAGGACTGTCAAGTTCACCCTTTGTAAAGAATAATATGGAGTTGAGTCTAAAGTAACCAGTTTAGCATCCTAATTTTAAAGGTACATCTCAGCCTAAACATCTGCTAATAATCTGAGAAGAGTTTAAAGTCTTTTTGTTTTTTAATGTTTATTTGTTTTTTGAGAGAGACAGTGCAAGTGGGGGATGGGCAGAGAGAGGGAGACAGAATCCCAAGCAGGGCTCGAACTCAAGAAACAGATCATGCATGACCTGAACTGAAGTCGGAGGCTTAACCTACAGAGCCACCTAGGAACCCCGAAGAGTTTAAAGTCTTGGCTTCAATCACGTTTAGATTTTAGATTATCACTTTCATTAATAAAAGAAAGTCCCATTAAACATATTTTTTCTACTGCTCAGTTCTTAAATCAATCCAAAACTTTCTGAGGAAAATGTATTTATAACCTAGGATGGCTATACAAAGGTCTTAAACAGCAATAACCTAACTTGAGCATGGCCAAGATACACTTTTCAGTGTGATGTAGTAATTGCCAGATTTGAAAGAGAACCTTCATTCTTATTTAAAACAGTATCATTACTTTGTACGTAATTTTTAGCCTCAGCAATGTGTCCTCAGGCAGAAACGGAGGTGGCAAAAAAGGTAAAGTCCAGGGTATGTATGTGATGTATCACATTGGCTCTTGACAAACGAAGGCATCGCCTTTACAAGATCTTAACCCAGGTATACAGTACACACAGATTGACCTAAGTAGTAAGAGTGGAAGACTCCGGAAAAATCCAAATACGTAAATGTAAAACCAGTCAATGTGTGTTATAATGTAGTCAGCATAACTTTAAAGAAATTCATAACATCTAAATCATGCAAGCTCCATGATCAAAAAATACCACTTTCGATGGCTTTTTTTTTTTTGCACAAAATTTGCTTAATTAGCGCAATAGGAAGTAAAACAGACACAAGTTAATTTGCGGCCTTGGAAGGGGCACATTTAGCGTTAAGAGCGAGAAATACCAAAGGCACCGCATCCAAGGATCAAACGGGACCCTGAAAGGTGTTCCAGTTCTTACTGGACGCAAACCCCAGGACAGGCAGGGCAAGGGGAAAGCGGAAAACGGGAAGAGTCGTCTGCTCGGGGAGAGGAGGGCCGGCTTCCCGGCCAGACCCCCACACCCTGGCAGCCCCGGGCTTCCCATTCATTCCGCGCCGTCCGCCGGAGGCGGCCGCGGGTCGGCAGCGGCGGGGTTCTCCGCCCGGTACCGCGCACTCACCTGTTCGGGAACACGACCTCGCGGCGCCCGAGGCCGCTGAGGCCGCCGCCAGGAGCCGGGGGGACGCGGGCCGGGGGGCGGCCGCCGGCGGAGGCGACTGGCGGCGCAGCCCGGGGGTGGGCAGGCGGCGCAGGCCGGACGCGTCCCTCTGCAGCAGGGCGGAGCAGAGCCGCCGCGGGCTCTGATACATGCCGGGCGCCGCCGCCACAACCGCCGAGGCCCCTCGCGCGCGGGAGGAGCGGAGCCTGGCCGAGGCCGAGGCGGGCGAAACGAGCAGACTCTCGGGGACCTTCTGAGCGGATGCTCCCAGGCTCCTAGTCGCCCAGCCCAGGCCTGAGGGCAGTGCTGAGCAGACAAGCCCGGGAGGGAGACGCGGGAGCTACGGCAGCTCAGGGAGCAGCAGCTCGGTCTGCCGCCGGCCGGCGAGAGCTGGAGGGTAACCGGCTAGCGCAGCGCGCTGACAAAGCGGGCGCGACCAAACGGGACCAGGAGGGGGGATCCGTGGGACCGGACCCTGGCGCGACCAGGCTGCGGCTCCCTGACTCGGAATAGTAGTATTTTGAAAGGAAGGAGATCTTAAGCTCTTCGTAGGGCGGAGGCTGTAGAAGATCTAAAATAACAAGTATCTGTTAGAGTGTCTTAAAGGAATGAGCCTCCCCTTCCGCTGGCTGGAATGGAAGCGCCCACAGGCAGAGGATCCCGAGACAGTTCAGGCCTGTGGCCCTGGGGACACGTGTGTGTGCCCAGGTGGAAGACAGCATCTGTATGTGCGTGTATGTGTGAATACAGCAAAGGGCGTTCGCCTCCGGTCCCTTCGGAAGTATATGTTTCGTTAAACGAAATTGAGCGTGTAAAGCACCGACTGTGTGCGAAGGCCATGATGGATAAGACAATGTCCCTTTCTTCAAGGGTGCTCTACTCAGGCAAAGGGGGCAGAAGATGGCAAGAGAAATCAGACTATAAAGCTCTACAAGGTAGATTAAAATCAGTGCCACAAGATCCACAAGCGTGACAATCGAGGTTATAACCGGCTTGGGTGTTCTAGGTTTATTAGAATTGGCATGAGTTGGGCCATGACTAGGAGGTCTAGAATTCAACACATGTGGAATTTGGGAGGGGAGCGGTGGTGATTTATACACGAAGAAAGGAAGTAAGCAGAAAGCCCTGGTTGTATTTGCGGAAACAACTCTTCTTGGTTATGTAGGATGGAAGCTAAGGTAAGAAGACAGATGCTTAGATAGGTTATAGTGTGGATGGCAGAGATTATACCAGACTTAATTTGGTAGAAAATGAAAGTGGTTGATGTTTTGTGAGCTAGGCAAAGATATGAATTAGGGTCATGTTTTAATTGGAGATCGTGTATTCTTGGCACATGAAAAGGCAGGAGAGGGGCGCCTGTATGGCTCAGTCTGTTGAACATCCCACTCTAGATTTCTGCTCAGGTCATGATCTCATGGTTTGTGGGATGGAGCCTTTCATGGGGCTCTGTGCTGACAGTGTGAGCCTGCTTGGGATTCTCTCTCTCTCCCTCTCTCTGCCCTTCCCCGGCTCGCACTCTCTTTCTCTCTAAAAATAAATAAATAAACATTAAAAAAGAAAAGGCAGGAGAGAGTTGACCAGCTGAAATGAAAGATAATTTAGATCTGCATCTGGTACTAGAAAAGAATGAAAGAAACTTCTCCAATTGGGCCGGAAATGACTAACCAGGAATGAAGTGGGGGGGGGGGGGGGAGCATTAAGGGGGAAGAATATCCAAGATTGGATTCCTCTTTGAGTGACTTATGAGCTAGAAATGTTTTCTTGTTGGTTTTCCCATGATTTTGCTGATTCTCCTATCTTACAGAATTGGAAGCTTTTCATTAGCAAGAATATTCAAAATACTTTTCAGAGGAGGGTTATTTATCTAACACCCAGAAGGTAAGGATGAGTCAGCTGGCACAAGTTGATCACAACTCCAGGAAATAATCTCCTTAGGAAGTCATTAAGCCCTCTTGGTCTCAGTTTCCTTATCTATAAAACATAGAATCATACCTTAGTCATTACATGAAATAAAAGGTGATAACAAAATTAGCCCATAAAAAGTATTCTGCAAATATAAAAATATGTCAAATTAGAATCTAGGTGATGGGTGTATGGGTATTCACTTACAATTCTTTTTCTTTTCCATATGTTTGGAAATACTTGTAATAAGTGTTGGGGGAAAGGTGCTTTGAAAAGTTAAAAGTACTGTTTAAATATAAACTGTTATCATTAAAAGGGTTTTAGAGGGCAATTCTATCCTAAGAATGGGTCAGTAGTATTATTTAAGATATATTAAACACTGTGTACTTTAAGAAATCAGAAAAATATAAAACTTACTCATTTCAAAATTTCATTCAGTCAACATTTTGTTGAGTACATATTCTGTGCCAGGCTCTACGTTAGGGCACGTACAACAATGAACTGAACAGTCCGTTCACAGTTTAGTGGGTGAGACGTTGTATAAACACAAATATAATTATCCGATAATAAATATAGAATCATGATATGAACGAGGTACTGTGGAAACACAGAGAATTCCTATTTGCCTGGAGAAATCAGGGGAGCCTTTTGGAACAAGGTGACTTCTAAGTAGGAAGGAATGAGGGGTGATATCCACCGAGAACAGCAAGGCAAAGAAGGACGGATGTTCCAGGAACAGCAAGTACCACACTTTGATATGGCTTGAGTGCAGGGTGCCCAGGAGGGAGTGGCAAGAGATGAGGTGGAAGCTACTGGCAAGAACCAAAGCGTGAAGGGTTTCCAGAGGAGTTTGGACTTTATTCTTCAGGATAAAGAACCTGAAGGTTCTGAAGAACCTTTGAAAAAATAAGTAGACAGTTTGCAGTACAATCAAGGTTGCATTTTTGAAAGATCATTCTGGGTGGCTCAGTTGGTTGAACGTCTGACTTCGGCTCAGGTCACGATCTCGAAATTTGTGAGTTCCAGCCCCACATTGGGCTGTCTTCTGTCAGCGCAGAGCCTGCTTCTGATCCTCTGTCCTCTTTTCTCTGCCCCTGTCCGACTTGTGCTCGCTCTCAAAAACATTTTTAAAAAAATTTTGAAAAGAAAGGTCTTTCTGTCAGCCGTGTGGGAGATGGACTGGAGATCAGGGAAGAATAAGAACAATGCAGGTAAGGAAGAGTATATGCTGGCTCAGATCTCTGGAGGAGGGGCATAAGACACACACACACACACACACACACACACACACACACACGTGATTCTGATGCACATCTCTAATCCTTTCTCAATGAATAAAGTGGGGGCAGTGATGGTGGAAAAGAATCATGAAGGAGACAGAAACCATAGGGTTGAGTGACAGATTAAATCTAAGGGTCGAAGGAGGGAGGAGAGTACAGAGTCTAGGGATGACTCCTGTGACTGGTGGATAACAGTACCAAATAAGGAAAACAGGTACAAATGCTGCTCTCAGGGACACAAAACACTGAGTTAAGGTCAGAACATATAATTGTGATGTGCCCGTGGAACCCCCAGGGGGAGTCACTTTGTAGACAAATAAAATGGTGGACCTGGAGTTCATAGTAGGGTCAGGGCCAAACACTTAAGAGCCCAGGAGTTGAAGCCATAGATGGTGAGATCACCCACAGAAAGCCTTTAGAGTGAGATAAGAAAAGCAGTAAGGATGAAATCCCCGTGAAACACGTACCTTTAAGGATTGGTGGAAGGGAAAGAGACTTGAGGCCTGGTCAGAGGAGAACAAGAGATTGGTGTCTTAGAAGCAAGGGGACAAATGGGGCACCTGGGTGCCCCAATGGATTGACTGTCCGAATCTTGATTTCTGCTTGGGTCACGGTCCCAGGGTCGTGGGGTTGAGCCTTGGCGGGCTGAGAGTGGAGTCTGTTTAAGATTAGCTTTCTCTATCTGTCTGCCCCTCTCTCCTTCTGCCTCTTGCCTGCTTGTGCACACACTCTCTCTAAAATAATAAAAAATATTATGTATATATATATATATATATATATATATATATATATATATATAAAGGGGACAATAAGTTTCTAGACAGGTGTAGCAGTGATAACTGCTCCCAAGAGATCAAGGTGGGGACTGAATCCTTTGAATTTGAGTTAGAAGGTGGCTCTTTAGCTCATTGTGAACAGTTGCAGGTAGGCATGGTGATGGTGGAAGAAACCAGAGTGCACTGATTACTGGGACTGGAAGGCTGGAGACCGATGAAAAACAATGGAATAAAGCCCCAGGTAAGGCTTTCTTTTTCTTGTAAGATTGGAGCAACCTCAAAATAGAAGTTGGGGAGAAGGAGCCCAATAAATGTAGGAGAAAGTGTAGTTTTTCTACTGTTGAGACTTCCTGCTTAGCACCACTGTTTGCCCAGCAGTTCTGCTAGTTCCCCTATTAACGTTAGCGGTCTGGGGCAAAGCTACATAAAAATAGCACACAGACAGGCTGGAGGGCAAGGGAAATCTCTCTGTCTCTGTCTCTCTCTCTCTCTTTTTTTTTTTTTTTTTTAAGTAATCTCTATGCCCAAGTTGGGGCTCAAGGTCACGACCCTTAGATCAAGAGTTGCATGTTCTACTGACTGAGCCAACCGGGCACCTCTCTCTTCTTATAAGCCTGATGAGGGAGAGTGAGGCAAGCTGAGGGTGAAGTACAAGTTAGTACCCATCCCCTCCCCCTGTGGGACATGCATGGTATTCCTTGGACACTCCCAGCTACTCCAAAACAGGAAAGGACAAAAAAACCCAAATGGTTAAACTGGTAAGAGTCTCCACAAGTTTACCAGAAAAATGCAATCTCATCATAGCCTGAAGTCCAGGAACTCCCTACTGTCTTAATATTAATGCCTTGCTAGGGGGAAAAACAACCTTAGCTTGACAATAGCTAGGCCTCCAGTAAGTCTTTAGCATGTGAAAGTCTCTTTGGAAACTCCCTCTTGACTTTTCCTCCCTGGACTCCATAAAACAGTCCCCCCCGCCCTCCGCCCCCCAACCCCAGTACAGCTCTTCCTGCCCACAGGTCCTGTCCCCGTGTTTTAATAAAATCACTTTTTGCACCAATGATGTCTTCAAGAATTCTTTCTTGGCCGTTGGCTTGGGACCCCACGAACCCCCCATCACCCCATAACTTCATCAAGCCTAATAATCCTTTTGGATTAGGGTGCTGCCTTTATGACCTCATTTAACCTTTATTGCCTTCCTAAAGGTTCTGTCTCCAAATACAGTCGCTTTGGGGGTTAGGGTTTCAACATATGAATTTGGGGAGACACAATTCAGCCCATAGCACTGTCAAAAGCTGGAAACATCAATTGGTGAGTAGTCAAACAAAATGAAACAAAGTAATAAGGACTCTCAAATTCTATCACTCTAAATTATTCTAATTTTTCATAACTGAATAACTGATATTGTCTTTAGCATATTTAACAATGCAGAAAAACCCCAATTGCTTTCACTAGATTTTTATAGTTAATAAATTCATTCAAAAATCATCGTTAGTCTCCTTTGGAGTTTTCTCATTCATGATATGCTTGTTCTCAGAAGGTAACACTTTTTGCAAGTATCTTTTCAGAGGCTAGCTCATCAGGCATCCTGAGCTAGGAGAAATGTGTCTTTACATCTCCTACTGGGACTGCAAAGGTATGATTGCTCTGACACCCGTCACCACTGTGATGCTGAGGCCTTGCTTCCCACAAAATGCGTCCAGCCATGGCTGATGTGCACTGAGCTCACCAGGGGCACCAAGGCAGTAGGGTTCCTGCAAAATGTAGGACTACTTTGAGGAATGATTGAATTTGACTTGGTAAGTCCCCACTGGCCTTATCAAATTCTCTGAAAACTGGACTGCTGCCTAACCTTCCTTCTCCCTTTCCTCCTTTCCAGCTTTCCCTGTATCCTGCCTCAGAACTTCTGAGGGCAACAGCTCCCTCCACCTCTTCCAGGTCCTTTCTGTTTCCTTCACTGACTTTGCCCTATTTTTTGCATGTATTAAATGCCAGTGCCCAAATATCACCACCACCAACAAGATAAAATTGAATTTAATGCTCCCTGTTGCACAGGAGAATTACCACCTCAAGAGAACTTTGTTGTGTCTCAAAGAAGGAAGGGCAGAGTCTGTTCTTACTGAGATTTTGCAGTTTGGTTTAAGACAGGTCCTTCAATGAGGAGTGACATAATAGTGATTTAGGATTGGTGGAAATAGCAAGAAAAGGATTAGGAGGCTCGGAGTCCCAAGAGTATTGGTAAGAAAAATGTTGATACCTTCTAATAAAGAGTTGATGATCTTTTTTTTTTTTAACGTTTACTTATTTTTGAGAGAGAGCACGAGCAAGGGAGGGACCGAGAGAGAGGGAGACACAGAATCTGAAGCAGGCTCCAGGCTCTGAGCTGTCAGCACAGACTTGATGTGCCGGACGTGGGGCTTGATGTGCCTGACGTGGGGCTCCCACTCATGAATGGGTGAGATCATGACCTGAGCTGAAGTTGGATGCTTAACCCCAACTGAGCCACGCAGGTGCCCCAAGAATTGATGATCTTTCAAACAAATTCCTGGAATGAACAATAAAGTTATTTGCCTGAGGGGCACCTGGGTGACTCAGTCAGTTAAGGGTCTGACTTTGGCTCAGGTCATGATCTCATGGTTCGTGGGTTCGAGTCCTGCATCGGGCTCTGTGCTGATGGCTCAGAGCCTGCAGCCTGCTTCGGATTCTCTCTCTGCCCCTCCCATGTTTGTGCTCTCTCTTTCTCTCTCAAAAATAAATAAACGTTAAAAAATTTTTTTTAAAAAAAGCTATTTGAGCAGAAGTCTCCTGGAATAGTAAAGTTATGCAAGTGAAGACAATGGAATAGTAAATCAGGTTAATGCAGATGTGGGAGTGGCTGGTTTCAGTTTCACAGTTAATTAACTCTCGGCATCTGCTTCTTGGAGGACAGACACGGGTACAAGTTTAAAAGCAAATTTCAAAAACCTTGTTTTCTTTGATGCAGTAATGAACACTCCAAACTCTTGTAGTTGTCCATGACCAGAAGTTAAATTTTAATCTCCTTTTCTGCATGGGCTCGAGGAACTCTCAAGATTTCCTCTGTATTCCTGCATTTATAACATCATCCAAAGGTATTTCATGGTCTTTCTCGTGGAAGGTCCGGTCCAATGATGCCATATGAAATTATTATTCCCTGCTTCCTGTCAATGGACCAAATGTTCTTTTTCATGATTAAAATTAAAACATGGCAATCAGCTCAGAATAAAAAGCCCATATTTTATTCTTTAAAAGAGAAGTACATAAAGCAAAAGATTTCTCACTTTTTTTTTTTTTTAAAGTCGCCAACTTTTATTATAATTCCTGTATTTCATAGAAACAGGAGTGTAACAGACAGGGTAATATGAAAAATGTGTTTTGTTTTGTTTTTTTTTAATTTTTTTTTTCAACGTTTATTTATTTTTGGTAGAGAGAGAGACAGAGCATGAACGGGGGAGGGGCAGAGAGAGAGGGAGACACAGAATCGGAAACAGGCTCCAGGCTCTGAGCCATCAGCCCAGAGCCCAGCGGGGCTCGAACTCACAGACCGCGAGATCGTGACCTGGCTGAAATCAGACGCTTAACCGACTGCGCCACCCAGGCGCCCCGAAAAATGTGTTTTAAAACTGCAGGTGTAAGGGCGCCTGGGTGGCGCAGTCGGTTAAGGGTCCATCTCTGCTTCGGTTCAGGTCATGATCTCACGGTTTGTGGGTTTGAACCCCGCGTTGGGCTCCATGCTGACTGTGTGGAACTTGCTTGGGATTCACTCTCCTTCTCTCTCTGCCCTTCCCACCCCCTCAAAAATAAATAAACTTAAAATAAAACTTTGCTCTTACAAAAATAAAATAGAAATGAAACTGCAGGTGCGTACCTGTTGCTCTCTCTCCATCTGGAACAGGCTCTCCCCCACATCAGGCACAGCAGCAGCATCATCAGGTGTCTCCTTGCGGATGCAGCCCTGGGCACACTTGGCACAGCCCACGGGGCAGCAGGAGCAGCAGCTGTCCCCGCAGGGGGTGTGTTTGCACACTTTACATGTACAGGAGCCGGCGCAGGTGGAGGAGTCCCCGGTGGAACAGGAGCAGTTAGGGTCCATTTTGAGCCAAGGTGAGGACAGACCTCCAAAGCAGGCGACTCGGGAAGACGCTCGATGTCTCATTATTTTTAAAGAGCATTTATAGTATTACTGAAATCCTCAGGGACCCTTGGTTGAGGGTCTGACCTCGGCTCAGACCATGATCTCACAGTTTGCTCGTGAGTTCAAGCCCCCCCATCAGGCTTACTGCTTCGGAGCCTGTATCGGATCCTCTGTCCCTTTCCCTCTGCCCCTCCCCTGCTCTCTCGGTCTCAAACATAAACAAACCTTTCAAAACAAAAACAAAAACAAAAAAAGAAAAATCTTCAAAGCTTTAGGAAGATGACAATCAGTATATGTGGTTTATCAGTTAGAAATTGTGTTTAGCTGATAAGAAACCTGAAATAACTGGATTAAAACAAGATAGTGCTTTCTTTTTTTCTTATGTAAAATAGCATTTAAGAAGGCAGTCCAGGGTTGGTGTGGTCTATGATGACCAAGAAAGAATTCACTGACAATATAAGCAAACGGGCATTTATTTGGGCAATTAAAATTGCAATTCAAGAGACACAGAGTCAGGTGACTTGTGTTCTGAGGAAGACAAAGAAAGGGCAGAGTTATGAAGAAAAAAGGTCATGAATGCAGTTCTCATTTGGGAACTCTGTGCAAAACAGGGATTGAAACTAAGTTGACTGGTATGGTTGGGTTAATATGCAAAAGAGGGATTGAAACTTGTCCTGGAAACTGGAGGGTATTATGCTAAGTGAAATTAATTAGTCAGAGAAAGACAAATATCATATGACTTCACTCATATGAGGACGTTAAGATACAAAACAGATGAACATAAGGGAAGGAAGCAAAAAAATATATAAAAACAGGGAAGGGGACAAACCGTAAGACTCTTAAATATAGAGAACGAACAGAGGGTTGCTGGAGGGGTTGTGGGAGGGGGGATGGGCTAAATGGGTAAAGGGCTTAAGGAATCTACTCCTGAAATCATTGTTGCACCATACGATAACTAGGATGTAAATTAAACGATAAATACATTAAAATAAATAATAAATAAAAAGTTCATGTCGAAAGAAAGAAAGAAAAAGAGAAAGAAAGAAGGAAAGAAAGAAAGAAAGAAAGAAGACAGAAAGAAAGAAGGAAAGAAAGAAAGAAAGAAAGAAAGAAAGAAAGAAAGAAAGAAAGAAAGAAAGGAGAGAAAGAAAAGAATGAAACTTGTCCTTGAATGGCGTTGGCTCCTTTGGAAGTGAAAAATGTGACTGATTCAGGTATCCTGGCGAGGACGGAGTTAAAACCAGGCTGAGTGTCTGTTGCTGGCAAAAAGTTCAAGGTTTCTTTGATGAGGACCTGCATAAATTCCTCCTCCCTCATGGCCCCCTGACCCCATTTAAACAAAACTCTTAGCTAGGCTTGCTTGTTCTATTTTGAAATCTCATTTTACATCTCCACATCACCAGAGATTCTGATTCCTTCTATCTTTCTGCTCTATCATCCACTGAACAGAGTTTCCATCCTTCAGTTTACCTCATTGTACAAGACAGGGCTGTTGGAACCATCATGTTCACATTGGAGGCAGGAGGCAGAAGGAAAACAACCATGCCAGCTATTTGTTCCCATTTCAAAGAGCTTTCCTAAAAGTACTTCCAACAGTTTCCATGTATATCTTACTAGTCATCTGACCACACCTATCTGCAGGGAGATTAGAAATGTGGTCTTCTAGGGGCACCTGGGTGGCCTCGTTGGTTAACTGTCCGACTCTTGATGTCGGCTCAGGTCACAATCTCATGGTTGGTAAGTTCAAGCCCTGCATCTCCTTCTGTCTGCTCCTCCCCCACTTGTGCTCTGGCACTCTCTCTCTCTCTTTCTCTTTGTCAAAATAAATAAACATTAAAAAAAAAATGTAGTCTTCTGGATGAGCACATTGCCTTCAAAAAGCAAGAGAACCTGAAATTAGATTGGCAACTAGCAGTTTCTGCTGCATATGAGAACTGAGGAATGCAACTTTTATATTTGAAGTAAGCATGTGATAAACGGTTAAAGCTTAAATTGTGCCACGATAAATAATACCAGAGAATGGGATAAATATAGGAACATATCCACTTGCCAGTGTTGTTAAAACCTGCTACTGAATCTTGTCACTTCAGTGTTGGAACTGATAATAAGATTAAAAATAGGGACGCCTGGGTGGCTCAGTCGGTGAAGTGTCTGGCTTCAGCTCAGGTCATTATCTCAAGGTTCACGAGTTCGAGTCCCACGTTGGTCTCTATGCTGACAGCTCAGAGTCTGGAGCCTGTTTTGGATTCTGTGTGTCCCTCTCTCTCTGCCCCTCCCCCGCTCATTCTGTGTCTCTCTCTCAGAAATAAATAAAACATTACAAAAAGATTGAAAATAAAACTTTTCCCTATTTCATTTGTTCTTGAAACAAATACTTAAATGTCTTCCATATATCAGGCACTGTTCTAGATGCTTGAGATATATCAGTAAACCAAGACTCCTGCCCTTGTGGAGCTTATATTCTAGCAGGGGTATATGGATAATGAACAATAAATAAGTAAATACCGTATTTCAATGATGAAGACCCAACTTAGAAATGTTAGGTCTTAAATACACTAAATCTATCTTAACTATCTCTGTCAAGTGACAAAACTACAACAACTGATTTTTTTAAATTAAAAAAAAAATTATTTACTTTGAGAGTGAGTGAGCAGGAGAAGGGCACAGGAAGAGGGAGAGAGAGAGAGAATCCCAAGCAGTCCCCACACTATCAGCACGGAGCCCATTGCCGGGCTTGAACCCATGCACCTTGAGATCATGACCTGAGCCAAATCCAAGAGTCAGACTCTTAACTGACTGAGCCATCTGGGTGCCCCAAAACTGCAACAATTTAGTAACCAGTTGATGTTCTTTATTCAAGGAAAAACAATCTGTGTATGCCTCACAAGCTGGGGAGTGCTCTGCCTGAGGAACTTGGGGGCAGGAGCAAGTTTCACAGAGCCTTAGAAAAAGCAACCCAGAAACAGGGCATGATTAGCTAGGAGGTCAGGGATCTCCTTAAAAGGTTAGCAGGTCCTGGCATACCTGGGCGGCTCAGTTGGTTAAGCTTCCACTTTGGCTCAGGTCATGATCTCACGGTTCCTCTACACTGATAGTGAGGAGCCTGCCTGGGATTCTCTGTCTCTAGCCCCCTCTCTCTGCCCCTCCCCAACTCACACTTTCTCCGTCTCTCTCTCTCTCTCAAAATAAATAAACTTAAAGGAAAAAAAAAAAAAAAAAAAAAGAAAGGCTAGCAGGTCCTATTTTCTAGGGTAAGGTAAAGTAGCTATGGCTGATTCGGATGATTATGATTGATGTGTATTTTGGGTTTTCTTGACAGGTGCTTCTGATCTGACTTCAGTTTAGATTTGTGACTTGGACTGGGCCCCTAGGTAACCTCCATTTTGTGGGTCTCCATATATGAATCAAAATAATTATACCACTTCTCAATATAAACATACATTGGTACAACTTCTTCAAAAAAATTTTTTTTAAAACATTTATTCATTTTTTTGAGAGACAGAGCATGAGCAGAGGAGGGGCAGAGAGAGAGGGAGACACAGAATCCAAAGCAGGCTCCAGGCTCTGGGCTGAAAGCTCAGAGCCCTATGTGGGGCTCGAACTCACGAACTGTGGGATCATGACCTGAGCTGAAGTTGGATGCTTAACCCACTGAGCCACCCAGGTGCCCCAAATTGGTACAACTTCTTGAAAAAAGCTATGAAATGGTCACATCCTTTGATTCATTCATTTTAATTCTTAGGAATCAGAATCGATCCAAAGAAATGATTCTAAATACCAAAAAGCTTTCTGTATAAAGATATTAATCTTTTTCCCATTTACTTCAGATAGGGGAAAACTGGAACCTGTCTGTCTGCCCAGTGATAGGGTAATGGTTAAACATACCATGAAACCTCCATTGGCATTAAATGATGTTTATAAAAACAACTTAATGATGTGGAGAAACGCTTATAATATAGCGTTAATGAAAAAAAAACTGCAGTGCAAAATTATTGGAAGAAAACACACTGAAATATTAAGAGCGATTATCTTTGAAGGTTGGGCTCCTCCTTCTCCTACGTGGATACATTTTTCTAATTTTCTTGATTGGTCATCTATTTTTTATTAACATTTTTTTTTGAAGTTTATTGATTTATTTTGAGAGACAGAGAGCACGAGCTGGGGAGGGACAGAGAGAAAGGGAGAGAGAGAATCCCAAGCAGACTCCCCACTATCAGCATGGAGCCTGATGTAGGGCTTGAACTCATGAACGGTGAGGTAGTGACCTGAGCTGAAACCAAGAACCAGACGCTTAACTGACTGAGCCACCCAGGAGCCCCTTGATTGATTATTCATAAACTAGGTAAAAATAAGAAGTGAACACAGCTACTGGAGACTTGATTTACTGTTCTAGTGTGAGTACTGGGTAACTGACCTCCACAAATGTTAAACTCACATTGTTATGCATATTTGCTTTTCTGTATACACAAAAAATATGCCAGAGGTTTTTCATAATTGGCCCTGCTGATCATCTAAATTGAAATCATACCAGATTTTGACTATTTGGTGCTGAGGAGAAAAAAACAAAACAAAACAGCAGTTCCACTGATGGAGTCCAAGCTCTTTTAGTGTCACAGGAAGAACTTTCAGAGATCATCCACACAATCTTTTTTATTCATAACGAGAAGACAGAGAGCCATAGGTTTAAGATGTTAATAGCTAAACAGGGATTGGGAGTTAGGTTTACACATTTTCTAAGAAATCAAACCTCTACAATCCAACCAGAGCCTTGTGATTCAAATCCCCAGTACAGGCTGTCATTTAAAAAAGAAAAGACAAGACAAGCTCTCTGAGAATGCTGATGGTAAGGAGAAACAGAGTGACTAGTTGTCAACTGGCTATTTGGACAACATCTGCTTGAAAATATAAACAAAGAGGGGCATTGTTAAGCATTTGACTTCTGCTCTGGTCATGATTTCACGGTTCGTGAGCTTGAGCCCTGCTTCTCTCTCTCTTTCTCTGTGCCCCTTGCTCACTTGCACCCTCCTCTCTCTTAAAAAAAAAAAAAAAAAGAAAGAAAATATAAACAAAGAGACTATATAGGTTTTTTTTTAACAGCTTTTTTGAGATAAATACCATATAGTTCACCTATTTAAAAATTTTTTTAAGTTTAAGTTTTTTAAGTTTTTACTTTTTTAAAAGTTTATTTACTGTGTGTGTGTGTGTGTGTGTGTGTGAGAGAGAGAGAGAGAGAGAGAGAGAGAGAGAGAGAAAGAGAGAGAGAGAGAGAAAGAGAGAGAGCGCATAAGTGGGGGAGGGTCTGAGCGAAGGAGATACAGAATCCCAAGCAGGCTTTGCACCATCAGCGCAGGGCCCAATGTGGGGCTTGAAGTAATGAACTGGGAGATCATTTCCTGAGCTGAGATCAAGAGTCTGATGCTTAACTGACTGAGCCCCCCACGCGCCCCTACCGTACAATGGTTTTTAATACACTTGTAAGATTGTGTAACCATCACAGCAATCAATTGTAAAATATTTTGATAACCCTAAAAAGAAATCCCATAGATACTAGCAGTCACTCTCCATTTCTCTGCAAACTTCCCATCCCTGGGTGACCATGAATCTGCTTTCTGTCTCTGCAGATCTTCCAATCACGGAGGTTTCTTGTAAGTGGAGCCGCGCAGTTCGTGGTCTTTTGTGGCTGGCTTCTATCATTGGGCATAATGTTTTCAAGATTCATCGGTGTTATAGCATGGATCACTACCTCATTCCTTGTCCTGGCCGAAAAATATTCTAAGGTCACACTGTATGTCGTTTACCATTCGTCAGTTGGGGTATTCACGTTTGGGCTATTGTGAAAAATGCTGTTTGAACATTTGTGTACAAGTTTTTGTGTGGACATATGTTTTCCTTTCTCTTGGATATATAACATAAGAGTAGAATGGCTGAGCCATATGGTAACTCTATATTTAGCCTTTTGAGGGACTGTTGGACTGGTTTTCGAAGCAGCTGCACCATTTTACATTCCCACCAACAAGGTAGGAGAGTTTCCATTTTCCCCCTCCTTAGCAAGCACTTGTTATTTTCTATTTGCTTACAGACATCTACAGTGGGTGTGAATTGATATTTTATTGTGTTTTTGATTTGCATTTCCTTAATTAGTAGTGATGTTGGGGGAAATGTTTATTAAGATTATGTGCCCATTTAAGAAAAGTGGATGTTTTCTTTTTATTATTGAGTTATAAGAATTATTCTTATATTCTAGATGGAAGGCCTTTATCAGATATATAATTTTCATAAATTTTTTCCTATTCTGTGGGTTGTCTTGATGGTATTATTTAAAGCACAAAACTTTTAAATTCTGATTAAGTCAAAAGTATATTTTTATCACTTGTGCTACTGGTTTTGTGTCTAAGAAACCATTGCCTAACCCAAAGTCACAGAGATTTACCTCTACACTTTTTTCCTTTTTTAAAACAGTATTTATTTATTTATTCTGAGAGAGAGAGAGAGAACGAGCAAGGGAGGAGCAGAAAGAGAGAGAGAGAGAGAGAGAATCCAAAGCAGGCTGGGTGCTGGTAGCACAGAACCTAATGTGGGGCTTGAACCCACAGAGTGTGAGATCATGACCTGAGCCGAAATCAAGAGTCATACACGTAACTGACTGAGCCATCCAGGCAACCCCCTGTACTTTTTTCTAAGACGTTTGTAATTTTAGTTTTTACACTTGGATCTATGATCTTTTTTTGTTTTTTGTTTGTTTTTTTTCTTTTAGTAATCTCTACCCCCAACTTGGATGGGGCTGGAACTCACAACCCTAAGATCAAGAGTCACACGCTCTTCCAAATAAGTCAGCCAGGTGCCCCTCCATGATCCATTTTGAGTTCATTTTTGTATATGGTGTTAGGTAAGTTTTGAATCGCCTCAGCACTCTTCTTGAAAACCATTTGACCACAAACGTTAGTTAGGGTTTATTTCTGGACTTTCAATTCTATTCCATTAATTTGTGGAATTCAGTCCTTTTCCCGTGCCAGACTGAGTGATTACTGAAGCTTTGTGGTAAGTTTTGAAATTAGGAAGTATGTGAGTTCCTCAACTTTGTTCTTTTTCAAGATCATATTGGCTATTGTTGATTCCTTGACTCTCTTTTTGAATTTTAGGATCAACTTAACAATTTCTGCAAAAAAACCAGCTGGGATTTTGAGAGGAAATGTGTGAATCTGTAGATCAATTTGGGTAGGATTGGCATTTTAACAATATTAAATCTTCTGATCCATGAACATCGATATCTTTCCATTTATTTAGGTATTCTTTAATTTCTTTCAACAATATTTTGTGGTTTTTAGAGTACAAGGACTATTTGGTTTTGTGGAAACAACAATAGCTTTGCAATCAGTCAGGTCTGGATTTGAATTCCAGTTTTACCACTGAGAAACTGAGTGACATTGGGACAGTTATATAATTTCATGAAACTATTTTCTTCATCTGAATAATGAGAGCTACAGTACCTATTCTATATAATGTTAGGGTTAGATGAGATAATCAAAATTCTAGCAATAGAGTCTAGCACATAGTAGGTATTCAACTATATATATATATATATATATATATATATATATATATATAAATTTAATGTTTATTTCTGAGACAGAGACAGAGCATGAGTGGGGGAGGGGAAGAGAGAGAGGGTGACACAGAATCAGAAGCAGGCTCCATGCTCTGAGCTGTCAGCACAGAGCCGGAATCAGGGCTTGAACTCATAAACCGTGAGATCCTGACCCCAGCTGAAGTCGGTTGTTCAACTGACTGAGCCACCCAGGTGCCCCAGGCATTCAACAATATTAATCCCTTTGGGAACTTCCTCATAGCATTACATTATCTATCTTCCTTCCTTCCTTTTTAAAAGTAGTCTCCATGCCCAACATGGAGCTTAAACTCATGACCCTGAGATTAAGAATCCCATGCTCTACTGACTGAGCCAGCCAGGCACCCCTCATGGTATACTTTCTGATTGATTGATGTCACTGTTTGTTTTTGTGTGTACCTGTATTTATTTATTTGTTTGTTTGTTTATTTAAGTTTATTTATTTTGAGAGACACAAAGATAGCACAAGTAAGGGAGTGGCAGAGAGAGGGAAAGAGAGGGAATCCCAAGCAGGCTCCACACTGTCAGCACAGAGCCTGATGGGGAGGGGGCAGGTGGCTCCAACTCACGAACCATGAGTTCATGACTTGAGCTGAAACCAAGAGTCAGACAGTTAACTGACTGAGCCACTCAGGCATCCCTGTGTGGACCTGTTTTTAAACTGTAACTTCCCTATGTACTCTATTTTCTGCACCATGGTAGGCAGACCAATTTCCTACCATACTGTTTCCAATTATATTATACTCTGTTGAATAGCCTTCAGTGTTATTCTATTACTTTCTCTATAGTGTCTAAACATCTCTAACTTTCCAGGTCTCACACTACCCAGTCAGCATTCTTTTCTGGATAGTTTTTTCTGTCTAGAAATTGGACCAGAGATTCCACGTTGTGTAATAAAGCAAAGAGAGTTGGGATGCCATCTTGGGCTTTCTGCCACAGACATCTGTTCCTCCATCCCAACAATATGTGCCCAACAAACCAGGTTTGGACAATGCAGACTGCTAGACAATCAAGAACATTCTGTCTTTTAGGCTTCAGGTTGCATGATTCTATTATTAAGCAGAACTCCTCTTTACTGATAGCAAAGAAAATATAAACTGTCTCAGTTATACAGACAGTTGACAAGATTAGAAATTTAGAATGTTAAAACCAATAGCCCAAAGCCAATCATTCATAATATAAATAGAGAAAATATTACACTGTACTTATGAATATAAACAGGATAGAATCCTTTTGACTAGAGTTATCAGTCCCCAGCTGATAGAATCCCAAGGCTACCATGGCAACCAAAATTTATTTAAATCCCCAGGGTCCATCAGTGAAACCTATAACAATAAACAACAACAACAACAACAACAATAACAACAACAACAACAAAAACCCTGTAACATATAAATTGGTTTAGTAACCATGTGGGTTCAACTTCCTTGGAGGTGTTTTTGGGGGAATAAGAAACCAATTGGAAAGTTTCTGCATGGATATCTAAGACTAATGCAGTAGGCTTGGAAGGAAGTGTGACCATTTCAGTACAAACTAATGACCTCATGGGGCCTAGATATTGACACAGATCTTCTTTGTAATGGACTCATGTATAATAATAGTCCTCCCACTCAGAGCTCCTAATTACTTTGGCCTACAGTTTGTTCTGAGCACGTACCCAGTTCTGAGTCTTGTCCTAACAATATTTTTGCCAACCTAAAACAATCGTCGTTATGTTTTTACATACATTTCTCTTTGGCTTCTTTCCCAGTTGAGGAAATGTGTGCCTCAGTCCAGTCCTCATCTACCAAGCTATGTGTCATCAATTCTAAGATATGTGTTTGTTTTTGTTTTTTTTTTTCCTTTTACATTTTACCACCTTGGAATTTGAGACGGTTTTTTAAATTCAATGGAATTCAATATTTACATTCATCAGAGGTGTAATTATAACCAACGTTTTCCTAGATCTTTTTTGAGATCTGCTTTTATTCACCTAAAACTGACTGGGAAGTTTATGATTTTCCTGCCTTATGCTAAATCTTGGTTGGGTGAGTTAGGCCCAACCACTCTAAGCTGTGTCAGAAACAGGGGCATCATAGAGCCAGAGTCTTGGATCCTAAAGGACAGAACTTGTATGACCTTCAGGATGTTCTTAGACATTTTTTCCCCCAATGTCTAAATATTCTGTGTTCCAGTGTAGCAAATGCAATGGCTCCAATCTTTCTTTTTGTTTGGCTTAAATATCATTTACAAGAGACCAAGGTATTAGAAAGTGCAATTTCCCACATCTAAGATTTCAGATGCTACCTCTTCTCCCTTTTCCCCAACCAATCACCTCAGAAACCTGTATGTTAGCCTTAGGCAAATTTGATGACGTTTTGGAGTGATGGGGGTTCTGGGTTGACAGCCAAGAAAGAATTCTGGAAGATATCTTTGGTGCATAAAAGGTGATTTTATTAAAGCACGGAACAAGACCTGTGCAGAGAGAGCTGCGATGGCGTCCTAAAGAGTGACTGGTTATGTACTATGGAGTTGGGGGAGATAAAGTCAAGAGGAAGTTTCTTAAAGGGATTTCCATATGCTAAAGAGGATTTACAGATTACTAGAATCCTAGCTATTGCCAAGCTAAGGTTGTTTTTCCCCCTAGCAAAGCATTATCATTAAGATAGTAGGAAGTTATTGGAGCTTAGGCTATTGAATAGATATTTGTAAACTTATCAAGACTCTATCAGTTTAACCATGTTTTCTGTTTTTTCCTTTGTTCTTAGGCAGCCAGAAGTGCCTGAGGAAAGTTACACATATTCCACCTTGGTGGGGTGTGTGTGTGGCCTATCATCCTGCTTTATGCTCACTCATCAAACTGACCAAGCTGATTTTTGTTAACATTAGAAAGTCTCTGAGTTACTTGTCCATATAAATTAGAATCCATTTTTCTCATTATAGTCAAACTTTGGTGTATTTTGGTAAGCCGTTTTGTATCTGTGTCTTAAAAAAAGAAATGTTTTTTATGTATATCCTAAATCTTTCTACTCATTTGTGTACCCATCCATCAGAAGTCTGGAACCAATTTGATAGTCCTCCAAATTGTTTTCTTAAACTTCATTAGCTTGTATAATAACTGTAGGGAACAAACACCAAACTTGGTGGCATTCTACTAAAGCTTTATTTAAAACTGAACCACAACATTTAAGCAGACACCATAATAGGATCTCATCAGCCACATGAAGCTCTGCAGTTAAAAGTTCCACCCATGAATGATCCATTTGCGGGAAACTTTGGAAACTTAGCATCAAAGGAACTGTGAGAAATAAGCCCATTGACCCAATCAAAGGAGGGATGTGGAGACTGGAGCACAGTGAAGGGAGCTTTAATTGACTGTCTTGCAAAAGTGGGTGTCTCAGTGGACAGGCACACCCAGGGCAGTTATAGCAGGCAACTTATCTCCTGGCATGCAGGTCCTTCCCCTGGTTCCTCATTGGCTGACTCCTACAGAAGTTACAGCCTTTCCTGGATGTCGCCGATGCCCATGTAAGGCAAAAAGTATTCTGAATGGAACAAAATGTACATTCCTTGCGGTGATGCAGACTCTCAGTCCTTCCTTTGTTCTTTGGCACATGCTCATTGCAAATAACCTCATGAAACGGAGAGGGAAAGAAGAACCAGGAAGTGAAGTGTCTGAAAAGTTAGGACTCCATTATGGGGGTGGGGTGGTTTGTACATATTTCCAGTAGGTTGTAAACCTACTGTTAACTGGAGAGCACAGCTTTTATTTAGCATTTCTGAAAATGAATCATCTCTTTTACTTCTCACAGGAACTGCTAGGCTGTAAATGTAATCATGAGTTAAAATTGTGTGTCTTCAGGGTCACAAGGCCTTATTTGTCAGGACTGAGACCCTTCCTTGGGTGCCTGGGTGGCTCGGTTGTTAAGCATCAGACTTCGGCTCAGGTCATGATCTCAGGGTTTGTGAGTTCCAGCCCCACCTTGGGTTCTCTGCTGTCAGCACAGAGCCCACTTCAGATCCTCTGTCCCCCTATCTCTCCCTGCCCCTCCCCAGCTGTGCTCTCTCTCAAAAAAAAAAAAAAAAAAAAAAACATTAAAAAAAAAAAATCAAGTCCCTTCTTTGCAAATCAGCAGATATTCTTTTTTATCATTTCATTTCATTTTATTTTATTATTTATTTATTAATTTACATCCAAGTTAGTTAGCATATAGTGCAATAATCATTTTAGGAGTGGATCCAGTGGTTCATCCCCTATATATAATACTCAGTGCCCATCCCAACAAGTTTCTTCCTTAATACCCCTTACCCATTTAGCCCATCCCCCCACCCACAACCCCTCCAGCACCCTCAGTTTGTTTTCTATATTTAAGAGTCTCTCGGGGTGCCTGGGTGGCTCAGTCGGTTGAGCGTCCGACTTTGGCTCAGGTCACGATCTCGCGGTATGTGAGTTCGAGCCCTGCCTCGGGCTCTGTGCTGACTGC
This sequence comes from Leopardus geoffroyi, assembly GCF_018350155.1. Classification (NCBI taxonomy): domain Eukaryota; kingdom Metazoa; phylum Chordata; class Mammalia; order Carnivora; family Felidae; genus Leopardus; species Leopardus geoffroyi. The sequence continues at coordinate 86,898,915 of NC_059327.1, forward strand.
TCAGAGCCTGGAGCCTGTTTCAGATTCTGTGTCTCCCTCTCTCTCTGACTCTCCCCCGTTCATGCTCTGTCTCCCTCTGTCTCAAAAATAAATAAATGTTAAAAAAAAAAAAAAAGAGTCTCTTATGTTTTGTTCCCCTCTGGGTTTTTATATTATTTTTGCTTCCCTTCCCTTATGTCCATCTGTTTTGTATCTTATATTCCACGAGTGAGGTCATATGATACTTGTCTTTTTCTGAATGACTAATTTCGCTTAGCATAATACACTCTAGTTCCATCCATGTAGTTGCAAATGGCAAGATTTCATTCTTTTTGATCGCTGAGTAATACTCCATTGTATATATATACCACATCTTCTTTCTCCATTCATCTGTTGATGGACACTTGGGCCCTTTCCATACTTTGGCTATTCTCGATAGCGTTCAGCAGATATTCTTAAACCTGTTTGAAATGACTGGGAAATTATATTTTGTAGCAATAATATTGTTACATAGGGCCCCTATCCAAATGGGATCACCAGTCATTTTCCAGCTTTTAAAAGCATCAAAACATTTCTACTAAAAGTCAAAGTTAAAAAAAAATCAATTGGAGTGTTAAAAAACAAAATTGAATCAAGCTAATTTTGAAGATCTAATTGGCTTTTTTTTTTTTTTTTTTTTTTTTTTAAGTAGGCTCCATGCCCAGAGTGAAGCCTAATGTGGGGCTTGAGCTCATGACCCTGAAATCAAGGCCTGAGCTGAGATTAAGAGTCTGACTGCTTACCAGACTGAGCCACCCAGGCACTCCTGGCACTATTAAATGATTAATGAATTGGGCAGCATCCCATCAAGTAGAGTTGTACAAAATAGGAGGTTTTAATAGGAAGGAGGGTGGGGCAAGAAAGTTATTAGCAAAAGAAAAGAAAGGCTTGTTTCAGGCAAGGTCACCTAACTTCCCTTATGGGGAGGGCAAGAGGTCTTATTATGCAGATGACCTCATCTTCCTTTGGGGGCTAGAGATGGGCAGTGGGACAGATTACCTTATTTGCTCATGGGAAAATTCCTGACTCACCCAATTAAGACTTACATTTCTGGGGGAGGTTGAAATTGTAATTAGGTTAGGTATTAAGTCCTGGTTTGGTGACTTGGCCAGGCCCAAGTGATACCATTTGGGGTCTTTAGTTTTCTTTTTCACAGCAGCCCATAAAAATCAATACTACGTAAGACGTGAGTACTATTGGGATATAGAGGCTACAGGTTCATAGTACAGTAAACTCTGCAATTGATAAGGTCAGAAAACAGTAAATAGAGTCAACATAGAACACCAAGCTGGAGAGCACAGTGAAAACAGTGCAGGGCAGTGAGGGGCTTCTTAATCTTGGCTAATCTTGGCCAGTCCACAGGGACTGACCCATTGTAAAATTTCTTCCAAGTCTTTTGTTTCATCATAAAAATAAGTGCAAATTTGGCCTTCTGCACCATAACGTATCTATGTTTGTTTCAAATAAATTTGCTTTATTCCTAAACCCTGGAGTAAAAGGTGTCTTACATGAATGTGCTATGTGTATTGTGTGGCTTCAGAGAACCTGGCCTGTTGCTGAGCACCAAAGTCTTGTGCTGAGAGTGAGCCGGGCTAGAAGTGGGTGTTGAGAAGTCCACCAGCTTTGAAAGGAGATAGAGCTGAGGTGAAATTCCAGCTGCGTGAATTTGGGCAAGTTATTTAACCAATCTGAGCTTCAGTTTCATCAACTATAAAATGGTTTTAGTAATGCCTATCTTAAGATGGCTATTCATTTTCCCCTTCCTTTTGAGCAACAGCATCCTGAGTTTTAGCAGGACCTGGTACCTCGAGTTAAAAGACTACATTTTCTAGACTGTTTTGCAAAAAGGTGGAGCCATATGACTAAATTTGGGTTAACAAGGAGTGGAAGTGTGAGAAGTAAGTGAGATGATTCATTTTCAGAAATACCAAATAAAAGCTGTGTTGTCTAGTTAATAGGCTTACATCCTATGGAAATATGTACAACCCCCCCTCCCCCCGCCAATGGAGTCCCAAACCCCTAGATACTTCACTTCCTCGTTCTTTCTTCTCCTCTCCATTTCGTGGGCTTATTTTTTTGCGAGCTTTGCCATGAGCATGTACTAAAGAACTGAAGTCTTTGGGTCACCTCAAGGAATGTCTTTTTGGCCTTACATGGGCACGGGCAGCTTCCAGGTAAGGCTGTAACCTCTGTAGTACTCAGCCAATGAGGAATCAGGGGAGGGACTTCATGCTAGGAGATAAATTGCCTACTGTAACTGCCACGAGAGTGCCTGTCCATCAGACACCTGCTCTTGCAAGAATGTTGATTAAAGCCTTGCTTCACTGTGCTATGAGTCTCTGCCTCCCTCTGTTGATTGTATCAGTGGGCTTATTTCTCAAAGAAGGAAGTGTTATATGGTACTTCTGAGAATTCTCCATGACGTTTGCTGGGATGTGGGTGTGATGACTGGAACTCTGGAAGCCATTATGAACCATGAGAATAAGGGTAACACTTCATAGAAGGTGACACGTGACTGGAAGGAGCCTGGGTCCTGGAGCATCTGGGAACATGTGACCTGGAGCAAACTCCCTCAGGCGTAAAGTTCCTCTTGAGAATGTAACAGACACCACCTACTCCGCCTCAGGTTTCCCTCAGGAATTTGACAAAAGACCTGACTAAAAAAAAGCAGTAGACCATAAAATGTATGACCTGCAAGGAACATAAGGCCATAGACCACCCCTCATACAGTAGAAATGAGCCAATTGAGAAGGAATGACCAGGCCTTTAGAGTTACCTAGCCAATAAGGGTAGAACCTGAGAAGGAACAGGATGGAGGGGGAGGGAGCCAACCAAACCCCTGTAAAACAGATTCTCTTGCCTATAGTCGGGGGTATTCACTTTCGAATGCCCCCTCTCTGCAAAGAGAGCTTTCTTACTATTCTTTCTGACCTTATACTCTAATAAACTTTTGCCTGCTGCTCATTTTATTCTGTGTCCTCCTCTTCATTCTTCGAAGAGGCAAGACAACGAACCCTGGTACTGAGGTAAAAAATCCTGCAACAATAGTGTATGTACAAGGAACCCACACAGACATGGAAATTCCAGAGACAGTCAAGCAAAATGAAGGATATAGGTCATCCTGAACTAAGGAAAAGGGAGTAGAGGTCTGGGACGTCAAAGGGAAGAAATACAATCTTCAGGAAGATGAAAAAGGAGAAATGTTTGGTAAACAAAAGTTTGCTGGGCCACTCAGAGACAATGGGGCACAGAGGACTTTGATCAAACAAGGTTCCTCCATATTCACCATACACCTAGTTCATATCCTACTGTAGTTATCTATGGTGACAGGTCTCTTCCTCGAGCAAGTTCCATAAATTATTTTAGACAGTTGTGGACAAAGTAGGTCCATCTTGGAATGGTCTGCTATTGACCCCTACAAAGGCGATATAGTAAAAAATCAGCCTCGGGGCACCTGGGTAACTCAGTTGTTTAAGCATCTGACGACTCTTGATTTCGGTTCCAGTCATAATCTAATGGTTTGTGAGTTCGAGCCCAGTGTCGGGCTCTGTGCTGACAGTGCACAGCCTGCTTGGGATTCTCTCTCTCTGCCTTTTCCCTGATCTCTCTCTCTCTTTCTCTCTCAAAAATAAATAAAATAAGGGAGGGGGGATGGGCTAAATGGGTAAGGGGCATTAAGGAATTTACTCCTGAAATCATTGTTGCACTCTATGCTAACCAGCTTGGATGTAAATTAAAAAAATGAATAAATTGAAAAATAAAATAAAATAAAATAAAATAAATAAACATTAAGAAAATTAGCCCCTTTTCATCCATTGTCCCCTCACTCACATGTGCGGCTCCTCTCCCCAGAGACCATCCCCGTTACCGGTGTCTTGTGTTTCCTTCCAGATATTCCACACATAGACAAGCCACACATGTACACATTACTCTGTGCCTTGCTTGTTTTTTACTTTCTGTATCTTGGAAATCGTTCTTGTAGCTTACCCTAATGCTATTTCTTCCGTCCTGCTTTCTTGATCTATGATTATTGTTTCTTGACTGCACTATCTTAGAAGTACCCAGAATGACCTGTACCAATGACAAATATTAGTTAATACGACCAAACGCCTGTCCCATTTTTAAATTAATGAGCTGGCATTGCAGCTTATAGTGGATCTCTCGTGTGTTTGATTATCCTCAAATTGTCATCTTTCCTCCAGATAATAGCATTATCAAGGATCATTTCATCCAATTCTGTAACCTGGCAATTACCCTTACCAGATTGGTAAATAAAAATGCAAGTGCTCAGTTAAATCTGAGTTTCAGATAAATTAAAAATACTTTTTTTAGCATAAGTATGTCTCGTGTAATATTTGGGAATACTTATACCGCAAAATTATTTAGTTTTTCCCTTTGAAATTCAAATTTAACCAGGCATTTTCTCTTTTATCTGGAAGCCCTACTTTCTCAGAATCTCTCAAAGTAGCACAGACTGCCATTCGAGCTCCAGAATACTCTCTCTCTTTCTCCCATTTTGCTTCCCAGCTTTACAACATTTCTCAGTCTCCCTTGGAGTTAGATAGAGCCAGGTGACTACGTTTTCTAAAGGAATATAAGCAGGGCATGATACATACTACTTCTAAGCCTGATCTATAAAATATCCCACGCACATTCCTTTATCTTCTTTCTTTCTTCCTCTCAGGGGCTAAATTGGCCTTTCCAGTGATGGCCAGAGTGGCTTGGGAAGCAATGTATTAAAGACGGTTGAGACTCAGTCAGCCTGGGTCCCTGAATGACTATGTGAACCAGAGCCCTCACCAACTTGGGATCTCTGCCCCTGAATATTATTTGGAAAAAAAAAAAAAAAAGTTTGGTTTTGAACCACTAAGTTTTAAAATCCGTCTGTTAGTGCAGTTTGCCTTACCCTAACACATGCAAATATTTTAACCATTTTTCTCGAATCTAACAAGGCCTTCTACTCTGTTGTGTGCTGGGCTGGCTTGCACTGACTCATAAGGGCCAATTGTGAGCACCTCTTTTGTTTCTTACTGTTTATTTTAAGTTTACTTATTTTGAAAGAGGGAGAGGGAACACATGCACACGTGCGTGGGATGGGGGGAGAGGCAGAGAGACAGGGAGAGATAGCATTCCAAACAGGCCTCCATGCCGCCAGAGGAGCCTGACGCGGGGCTCGATCTCAAGAACCTCAAGCTCCTGACCTGAGCCGAAATCAAGAGTCAGACAGATGTTAAGCCGGCTGAGCCACCCAGGCGCCCCGTGAGCATCTCTTTTCAAACCCTGTTCAGTAACATCACATTGGTAGCTTGAAAATAGCCATGGTGGGAATATTTATCCTGGGAAATGGGCAGACGTTACAAAATCAGGTCTTCCCCCACCCCCAGATGTTTGTTAAACATTTACCACACACCACTGCCCTTACTTCACTGTATTTCACTAGTTCAGGCACTTAACAGCTTATACTTGGCGTATTTCATTACCTCCTGAACGGTTTCCTTGCCTTTGTATTTACCTAAAAATCCCGTTTATATTTCCTTGATGACTTCCGGATTAGTTCGAATTCTTTAAACTTCTCACAGTCCAGTGTCTTCAAAATTTGCCTCCATTTTTAAGTGTGCAGTTCTGAGTTTTGACAAATGTATACACTTCTGTAATCACCAACACAATAAAGATGAGAACGTTACTAATCCCCTGAAAAGTTCCCTTGTGCTCCTTCCTAGTAAAGCCTTACTCCCAAATCCTGACCTCAGGCAACCACTGATCTCTTGTATATTGTTATATTTTCAGTTTGCTTTTTCTAGAGTTTTATATAAATGAAATACACACTGTATATTCTTCAGCATACTGCTTTTGTGATTCATCCATGTTGTTGTGGGTGTCTCTTTTTAAAGAAATTTTTTAAAGTATTTATTTTGAGAGAGAATGAGCATGAGTGGGGGAGTTGCAGAGAGGGAGACAGAGAGAATTCCAAGGGGTCTCTGTGCCATCAACATAGAGCCCGATGTGAGGCTCAAACTCACCAACCGTGAGATCATGACCTGAGCCAAAATCAAGAGTTGGACCCTTAAACAACCGAGCCACCCAGGTGCCCCAACTCTTTTTTTTTAATGTTTATTTTTGAGAGAGAGAGAGAGAGAGAGAGAGAGAGAGAGAGAGCACGAGTAGGGAAGGGGCAGAGACAGAGAGGGAAGCACAGAATCCGAAGCAGGTTCCAGGTTCTGAGTTGTCAGTGCAGAGCCCGATGTGGGGCTCGAACTCTGGAACTGTGAGATCATGACCTGAGCTGAAGTTGGATGCTTAATCAACTGAGCCACCCAGGTGCCCCCTCTCTTTCTCTCTCTTTTTCTTAATGTTTATTTTTTTTATTTTTGAGAGACAAAGAGAGAGAAAGAGAGAGAGAGAGCACAAGTAGGGGAGGGGCAGAGAGAGAGAATCTGAATCTGAAGCAGGCTCCAAGGTATGAGCTGTTTGATAGGGTCTGATGCAGGGCTCGAACCCACAAATTGTAAGATCATGACCTGAGCTGAAGTCAGCCACTTAACTGGCTGAGCCACCCAGGTACCCTGTTGTGTGTCTCTTTAGTTCCCCTCATGTTATTACTGGAAAGTATTCCGTATATACTACAGTTTGTTTATTCACTCACCTGTTATTGGACATTTGAATTGTGTCCAGCTTTGGCTTTTAAGAATAAAGTCCTTTTGGAGCTCCTGGATGGCTCAGTTGGTTAAGTGTCCAACTCTTGGTTTCAGCTCAGGTCATGATCTCATGGTTTGTGAGTTTGATCCCTGCATCAGGCTCTGTACTGGTAGCTTGGAGCCTGCTTGGAATTCTCTTCCCCCCTCCCCCGCCCCCCCCCCCCCCGCCTCTCCCCTGCTCACGTTGTATCTGTCTCTCTCAAACAAACTTAAAAAAAAAAAAAAAAAAAGAACCAAGTCCTTTGGGCATTCATGTGCTAGTCTTTGTGTGAACTTGGATAAATGCCTAGGAGTACAGTTGCTGGATTGTGTGGTAAATGTACATTCATAAAAAAGATAAATTATTTTTCAAGTGGCTCTTACCGAGGAAGACAATCTCATTCTGAGAAGATAAATTAGAGGTTTGTTTTTAAAGTAATATTATTTTCTCTTTTTATGGTAATACATATACACAACCTCCCTTTAAGACATTTAATCATTCAAACAATGGAAGAACAACCTCACTTGTGACTCCTCCTTCCCTTCCAGATAACTTTTTTTTTTTTTTAGTTTTTATTTATTTATTTTGAGAGAGTGAAAGCACAAGTTGGGGGAGGGGCAGAGAGAGAGAGAGAGAGAGAGAGAGAGAGAGGGAGGGAGGGGCAGCAAGAGAAACGGGGAGCGAGGATCCCAAGCAGGCTCCGCACTGTGAGCGCAGAGCCAGAAGTGGGGCTCCATCCCACAAACCTATGAGGTCATGACCCGAGCAGAAACTGAGTCGGATGTTTAAGTGGCTGAGCCACCCAGGTGTCCCTCTCCCAGGTAACTCTTACTCAATTTCCTTGGAAGGAGCCTGCCCAAGGCACCTGGGCATCTGCCCAAGTGCCTGGGCCAGCAGGACAGAAGGAACAGGAGGTGCCTCAGCAGCACTGAGCAATTGGGTCCCTTTCTCAGTGGCTCCTGGGCTTGCTAGCTATGAAAGGATTACTTTTCACTTTTGCAGAATAATTATAAAGAAAAACAGGTATGCTTTTCCCAAGAATACACAGTGTTTGAGAAACATAGGCAGATTCTTTCTTCTGGTGCTCATTTTTTAAGACCCCATTTGAGCCACAGCCCTCTAGGTACTTCTTAAAAAGAAGTTTAAGTTTCTTTGTGAGTGTGCATGTGTTCCAACACATTTTATTTACAAAAATAGGCAGCAGGCCAGATTGGGCCCAAGGACTGTAATTTGCCAACCACTGCCCTCCATGACCACTGAGTAGATGACCTGGCTCCCTGGGGGACTATGGTCCGTTCTGCTCCTCCGTGAGATGGAAACCTCTAAGGTCTGGTGCTTTGCTGAGTTGTACGTGTGTGCAGCACAGGATACTGCGTATGGGAGTTTCTGACCAAGTGATGGCTGCAGAGGCCACCATGTAAGGGCCCCACCGGGACAGGTTGAGCGTCCTTCTTCATAAGAAACTGGTTGATTCCAGATCAGGCCCAACCCTCCCACCCGCATACACACATGGGCCCTGGGTGGGTACTGTCCTCACTGGGCACTTAAGAGCCCTTGTGCCGGGACCTGCCCACCAGCCCCTCTCTGGTGATGGCCTGGCTATAGCTCTTCTGGGAGTCCGGCGCTTCTTCCACCCCCACCTCCAGGTTGTCTTGGGTGATGAAATGTTTTTGCCTCCTCCTGCAGCTGCAGCACTTCCTGCTCCTTGAGCTGCACGGGCCGCCTTCTGCTGCACCTGCCGCTGCTTCTGCTCAGGCCCCTCCTGCCGCAGCCTCGCCAATCGCGCAGCCCGAGCAGCAGCTGGTTCTCCCCCTGGTTCCAGGCCCTCAGGTCGCGGTGCTCAGCGGTATCCCGCAGCACCTTGCGCTCTGCCGGGACCACGCCCGGGCCTCGTGCACCTTCTTCTGCATCTCGGAAGCGAAGCGAACTCCAGCCCGGGCGGAGACGCGCGCAGAGTCGGCGCCCTCTGGGCGCGCCCGCTTCGACACACCACCCCGGGGCCGATGGCAGCCTCTTCCCTGTCACACACACCTGAGGGCGCGCACCGTCTGGCGGGACTCAACCGGATCCACCACGGGCGGGTCGCCACGCACCCACCCTTGCACTTGGCCGGCGGGTCCTGGCGGGTCTTGTGGCCGCGCATGGGCACCAGCAGCGGGGCTCGGAGGCCCGCCCAGGGGCCCCGCACCCAGGCCTCCAAGAAGCTTACGTTTTGTAACATGTCTGTGCTCCAGTCATGTCTTCCCGAAGATACACCCTAAGTGGAGATTTAGCAAGCACCTGATCTTTTCTTAAGCTTTTTTTTTTTTTTTTTAAATGTTTATTTATTCTTGAGAGAAGGGGAGAGACAGAGCATGAGCAGGGGAGGGGCAGAGCGAGAGAGCGACACAGAATCCGAAGCAGGCTCCAGGCTCTGAGCTGTCGGCACAGAGCCCGATGGGGGGCTTGAACCCAGGAGCTGCGAGATCATGACCTGAGCTGAAGTCAGACGCTTAACCGACGAAGCCACCCAGGCGCCCCAAGCACCTGATCTTTTCAACACCTGGAAGATGTGGGTACTAGCCATTGGGCGTTCTCTTTTCAAACGGTAAATTTATCCCAATTTTATCTATTTTGGGGATGGGACCGAGACACTTTCTTAACTGTAATTCTTAGCACATTGAGTATTTGCCTTTTTCTCTGAGAAGAAACTTCAGACTGTAAATTCTTGGTTTGCATGTTACTTCTTTCCCTACAACGTGGTATGCTTAGTTTCATGGCCACTATGATTTGGCGCAAAGGGTATAGGGATTTTTAAGCACTCATTCATTTGTCTACCCAACACACACTTTTACTGAGCATCCCTTACTGCAGGCAGTGCTAGGTGCTGGGTGCACAACAGTGAGTGAACAAGACAGACAACAGAGCCTTATGAAGTTTACATTCTAGTTCAGGGAAAAGACACAGATTAATAGATCAGCGAAATGAATGGGACAATTACACAGTGTGGTCAATGCTATGAAGAAGGTAAGACCATGTGATAGAAAGTGACATTTGATTTGAGACTGAAGGATGACAATGAGCCCCCATGCGGGAAGAGCTGGGGCAGGGAACTGCCTGGGTAATGAATGGCCTTGGGGCGGGGAAATCAATGACTTTGAGGGACAGAAGGAGCCAGTGTGATGACAGGCACATCACAACCATCGAATAAAGAATTTCGATATTATTCTAAGAGCAATAGAAAGCCATCGGAGGCTAAGCAACAAAGAAACAATATCTGATTGATGTTCTTAAATATAAAACACATTTAAAAACATAGCATATAAAACACAAAACATCTGGCTGGGTGGAGAAGGTGTTGTAAGGGGATGTAGTATCAATGGAATCAGATTCTGTTGTTTCCCTAGTGGCTTCCTAGCTGAAGGCAGCACCTTTTATGCAAACAGCAGGAGCAGGAAACTCCACTTTCTTTCTTTTTCTCTTTTCTTTTCTTTTCTTTTTTCTCTTCTCTTCTTTTCTTTCTTTCTCTCTCCCTTTCTTTCTTTCTTTCTTTCTTTCTTTCTTTCTTTCTTTCTTTCTTTCTTTCTTTCTTTCTTTCTTTCTTTCTTTCTTTCTTTGTAAATTTACATCCAAATTAGTTAGCATATAGTGCAACAATGATTTCAGGAGTAGATTCCTTAATGCCCCTTACCCACTTAGCCCATCCCCCCTCCCACAACCCCTCCAGCAACCCTCAGTTTGTTCTCCATATTTAAGAGTCTCTTCTGTTTTGTCCCCCGCCCTGTTTTTATATTATGTTTGCTTCCCTTCCCTTATATTCATCTGTTTTGTATCTTAAATTCTTCATATGAGTGAAGTCATATGATAATTGTCTTTCTCTAATTTTGCTTAGCATAATACCCTCTAGTTCCATTCACATAGTTGCAAACAGCAAGATTTCATTTTTTTTGATTGCTGAGTAATACTCCATTGTATATATATACCACATCTTCTTTATCCATTCATCGTCGATGGACATTTGGGCTCTTTCCGTACTTTGGCTATTGTTGATAGTGCTGCTATAAACATGGGGGTGCATGTGTCCCTTCAAAACAGCACACCCGTATCCCTTGGATAAATGCCTAGTAGTGCAATTGCTGGGTCGTAGGGTAGTTCTATTTTTAGTTTTTTGAGGAAACTCCATGCTGTTTTCCAGAGTGGCTGCACTAGCTTGCATTGCCACCAACAATGCAAAAGAGATCCTCTTTCTCCGCATCCTCGCCAACATCTGTTGTTGCCTGAGTTGCTAATGTTAGCCATTCTGGCAGGTGTAAGGTGGTATCTCATTGTGGTTTTGATTTGTATTTCCCTGATGATGAGTGATGATGAGCAACCAGTCGGTTGGCCATCTGGATGTCTTCTTTGAAGAAGTGTGTATTTATGTCTTTTGCTCATATCTTCACTGGATTATTTGTTTTTTGGGTGTGGACTTTGATAAGTTCTTTATAGATTTTGGATACTAACCCTTTGTCTGATATGTCATTTGCAAATATCTTCTCCCATTCCGTTGGTTGCCTTCTAGTTTTGCTGATTGTTTCCCTTGCTGTGCAGACGCTTTTTATTTTGATGAGGTCCCAGTAGTTCATTTTTGCTTTTGTTTCCCTTGCCTCTGGAAACGTGTTGAGTAAGAAGTTGCTGCGGCCAAGCTCAAAGAGGTTTTTGCCTGCTTTCTCCTCAAGGATTTTGGTGCTTCCTGTCTTAACATTTAGGTCTTTCATCCATTTAAGTTTATTTTTATGTATGGGGTAAGAAAGTGGTCCAGGTTCATTTTTCTGCATGTCGCTGTCCAGCTTTCCAAGCACCACTTGCTGAAGAGACTGTCTTTATTCCATTGGATATTCTTTCCTGCTCTATCAAAGATTAGTTGGCCATACATATGTGGGTCCATTTCCGGGTTTTCTATTCTGTTCCATTGACCTGTCTGTTTTGTGCCAGTACCATACTGTCTTGATGATTACAGCTATGTAATACAGCTTGAAGGCTGGAATTGTGATGCCTCCAGCTTCGGTTTTCTTTTTCAGGATTGCTTTGGCTATTCGGGGTCTTTTCTGGTTCCATACAAATTTTAGGATTGTTTGTTCTAGCTCTGTGAGGAATGCTAGTGTTATTTTGATAGGGATTGCTAGAAACTCTCCACTTTCAATTCCCCTCTTCATAACCACAGGAGTCTTTTCTTTCTGGATCCCAGCATTATGGAAAAGCCCCGTGTATGTGTGAGGAGAGCGGAGAGGTGATAGGAAGACTCAGGCTTCAGGGCCCTAAGGGCTGGGAGAGGTCTTACCTCCTTCTCCAGACTTTTCTAGACTTTGACCGTGGTTTACTGGGCTAGTGGGAAGTGCCGGTTAATGGGTGATGACTTAATGATCCGGCCACAGGACCTGTGTCACAAGAACTGAGGAAATATCAGTTCATGGTATCAGTCCATGAAAATGACAGAGAATAGTGAAATATGAGCAAAATATCAGATGAAATTACCAAAAAAAAAAAAAATCAGCAAGTAGCAGGAAGAAGACTTGTAAGTCTTCTGAACCAGAAAAGAACCATAAACGGAACTTAAAAAGCCTTGTCATCCCAAAAGTTTGATATAGAATAACTGTCTTCTCTGAAGTAAATTTGCAGCAGTATCAGCAGTCTTTAGGATGAGAATATAATTTATTTATGTTTCTCTAATGTGCCCTCGACTTCCTGTCCAATTTATTCATGACAAGACTTTCTATTTTATAAACCTCAAAATAAAGAAAGGTGTAATCTTTTAAGAAGCCCATGTTTCTTGGAGCATTGAAAAGAAAAGTGAGATATTAGACATGTTTTCTTTACTCATTTTTTTCCTTTTGAGGAGAGTACATTGAGAACCAATCCTTTCATTATAAAGTAATAAAGTAAAAATTTATATAAGTGTATATATAAATTCTTATATATGTGTATGTGTATATAAGCATCACTGTCTTTGTGTCTGTGTCTGTATCTATCATCCCCAACTAGATTATATTTTAATTCTGATAAAATATACAGAATATAAAGTTTACTTTAGCCGCTTTGAAATATACATTTCAGTGGCATTAAATATATTTGTATTGTTATGCAACCTTACCACCATCTATCCCCAACTGGGTTTTTATTATTATTTTTTTTAATGAAGCAAATAAGAAAAATTTTCAGTAAAATTATCACACTGCCATGGCATTTGGGACAGGTATTAAAGCTGGATCTTTTTTTAAAAATTTTTTATAAATATATTTTTTATCACCACTCAACTTATTTTTTTTAGTGCTTATTTATTTTTTAGACAGAGAGAGTGTGTGTGGGAGGGGCAGACAGAAAGTGGAATAAAGGATCCGAAGTGGGCTCTGTGCTGATAGCAGAGAGCCTGATCTGGGGATCGAACTCAGGAACCATGAGATCGTGACCTGAGCCAAAGTCAAATGCTTAACCTACTGACCCGCCCAGGTGCCCTGGGATCTTATTTTCCATATTCTTAAAATTAACCCTGCAGAGTGTCAGATAAAACCATTTATTTAAAACCTACATTGTCTAGGTGGCTCCTAAAGAAATACAAATGACAAGACAAATAACCATGAACACATCAACCTCATCAGTAATTAAAGAAGCAAGGCAATAACTACTACCAAAACAAAACAAAAAAAAAATCCTGATCCTTTTTCACATATCAGATTGGCAAAGAGGGGAAAAAAAGAATGATAATATCCTGTGTGTCCAACGTGATGGTAGAAAAATGCATTTTTGTGGGATGTGGTTTGACCCTATGTATCAGAATTTTAAATGAACACACCAGCCATCTTTTTCTTAGGGCATAATTCTAAGGAGTTAATCACACAGATGTGGTAAGATACATATGCACAAGGATGTTCACCACAGTGTTGTTTATAGAATTAAAACACTAGAAACACTTTAGTTTTTTGTCTAACTAAAGTATCAGCTTGAGCTACGTAAATTATGATATATTTACACCACGAAAGGTCTTGTCATTATAAATGAACACACAGATCTACATTGATGTAGAAAGATTTATATCACATATGGCTGAATGAAAGAGATGGTTACAGATGGGCATGCATAGTATGATTCAATTTTTATAAAAATGTGTATTTAAATATACGTGTGTGTGTTTGTGTGTAGGTAGACAATGGATAGATATCTGAACAGTTCTTCACTACGGTGTTAACAGTCTTGATTGGTTAGATTTGCTTCCTATTTCTATTCTCTATTGTATGATTTTTTTTTTTTTTTTTTTTTACTACAAGTATGTTTTTAGTTTTACTATAAGAAAAAAACTCTTCCACTTTGGAATAAAATTAAATACATCATCAAGTTTAAAAATAAATGGAATAAAAGGAGAGGAATAAGTACAACTCTACAAACACACATTTGATAACGTAGATGGAACGACCATTCCTTAAAAAACACAAACGATCACAGTTCATCCAATCTGAAATAGATAATTTGAATACCTCTATAACTATTGAGGAAGTTAAATTCATAATGTAAGTATTTCCAAGAAAGAAATCTACAAACCTGGATAATTTCACTGGAGAATTCTACCAAACATTTAAAACGAATGAACACTGGGCACCTGGATGTCAGTCAGTTGAGGGTAGAGCCTGCTTGAGATTCTCTCTGTCTGCCCCTCTCTCCACTCACAAGCTCTCTCTCTCTCTCTCTCTCTAAAAAAAAAAAAAATGAATAAAAATTTTATGCAATTTCTTTTTTTTTAAGTACTTAATTTTGAGAGAGAGCAAGAGAGAAAGAGCTAGAGAGAGAACGCGCAAGAGTGCTTGCTCAAGTGGATGAAGGGTAGAGAGAGGGAGAGAGGGAACCACAAGCAGGCTCTGAGCTGTCAGCACAGAGCCCTACTTGGGGCTCAATCTCACAAATGGCGATGGTGAGATCAAGACCTGAGCTGAAATCAAGAGTTGGATGTTTAACTGATTGAGCTACCCAGGTGCCCCTCTTTTTTTTTTTTTTTTTTTTTTTAATTTTATGCATTTTCTTTAGAAGAAGAGGAAACACTTCATGATTCATTTTGTGAAGCTAGTATTATCTTATACCAGAACCAGATAAAGACAGTACAAAAAAGAAAAGTATAGACCCATGTCCCTAATGAATATAAATGCAAAGCTCTTTTTTTTTTTCCAAAATTTTATTTAAATTCAAGTTGGTTAACATATAGTGTAATATTGGTTTCAGGAGTAGAATTTAGTGATTCATCACTTGCGTATAACATCCAGTATTCATCATAACAAGTGCCCTCTTTAATACCCACTGCCCATTTAGCCTACCCCACCACCCACTTCCTTCCATCAACCCTCAGCTTGTTCTCTATCAATAAGAGTCTCATGGTTTGCTTCTCTTTCTCTTTTTTTCGCTTCCCCTGTGTTCATCTGTTTTGTTTCTTAAATTCCACATATGAGTGAAATAATATGGTATTTGTCTTTCTCTGACTGACTTATTTTGCTTAGCATAATACATTGTAGCTCCATCCATGTTGTTGCAAATGGCAAGATTTCATTCTTTTTGATGGCTAATATTCCATTGCATATATATATATATATGTATATATATATATATATACACACACACACACACACATATATGCATATGTACATACATACATACCACATCTTCTTTATACATCCATCAGTCGATGAATGGGCTCTTTCCATAGTTTGGCTATTGTTGATAATGCTGCTATAACCATCGGGGTGCATGTGCTCCTTCAAATCTGTATTTTTTATCCTTTGGGTAAATACCTAGCACTGCAGCTGCTAGGTCATAGGGTAGTTCTATTTTTAACTTTTTGAGGAACCTCCATACTGTTTTCCAGAGTGCCTGCAGCAGTTTGCATTCCCACCAATATTGTAAGAGGGTTCCCCTTTCTCCACATCCTCACCAACACATGTTGTTTCCTGTGCTACTAATCTTAGCTATTCTGACAAGTGTGAGGTGGTATCTCATCATGGTTTTTATTTGTATTTCCTCAATGATGAGTGATGTTGAGCATCTCTTCAGGTGTCTGTTATCCATCTGAATGTCCTCTTTGGAAAAACGTCTATTCATGTCTTCTGCCCGTTTCTTAACCGGATTATTTGTTTTTTGGGTATTGAGCTTGATAAGTTCTTTATAAATTTTGGGTGCTAACTCTTTATCCAATATGTCATTTGCAAATATCTTCTCTCGTTCTGTAGGTTGCCTTTTAGTCTTATTGATTGTTTCCTTCACTGTGCAGAGTATATTTATCTTGATGAAGTCCCAATAGTTCATTTTTGCTTTTGTTTCCCTTGTCTCCAAAGATATGTCTAGTGAGAAGTTGCCATGGTAGAGGTCAAAGAGATTGTGGCCTGTGTTCTCCTCTATGATTTTGATGGTTTCCTATCTTACATTTAGGTCTTTCATCCATTTTTAATTTATTTTTGTGTGTGGTGTAAAAACGTGGTCAGGTTTCATTCCTCTATAGATGTAAAACTCTTTAACAAAATATTAGCAAATAGATTTCAGCAGTATATGCAATATATACAAAGACTTATTTATTCTAGAGATGCAATGAGAATCATCTAGCGATGAAAATGAATCAAATATAATCTACCATGCTAACAAGCTAAAGAAAATCACATAATTACATTAATTGATGCAGAAAGAGCATTTCACAGAATTTAACACCCATTTATGATAAAAATTCTCAGAAAAAATAGGAATAGGTGAGAACTTCCTCAAGTGGATAAAGAACATCTACAAAAAACTTACAGCTAACATTATTCATAATGGTGAAAAAATGCATGCATGCTTTTCCCCTGTACTAGTTTGCTAGAACTGCCATAACAAAGTACCAGACTCAGTGGCTTAAGTAACAGAAACTTATTTTCTCACAATTCTAGAAGCTATAGCAAAGTGTTAACAGGGGTGATTTCTTATGAGGCCTCTCTCCTCGGCTTGCAGATGTCCATCTTCTGTGGTGTCTTAACATAGTCTTCCCTCTATGAGTCTGTGCCCTAATCTCTTCTTAAAAAATTTTTTTTCCTAATGTTTATTTTTGAGAGAGAGAGCACTAGCAAGGGTGGGGCAGAGAGAGAGGGAGACACAGAATCTGAAGCAAGGTCTAGGCTCTGAGCTGTAATCACAGAGCCCAACGTGGGGCTTGAAGTCATGAACTGTGAGATCATGACCTGAGCTGAAGTCCTAACCGCTTAACCGACTGAGCCACCCAGGCGCCTGTTGTCCTTAATCTCTCCTAATAAGGATATTAGTCATATTGGATTAGGGCCCACCCTAAGTATCTCATTTAATTTATTTACAAATTTAAAGACCCTGTCTCCACATAAAGTCACATTCTGAGGTTCCGAAGATTAGGAATTTAGTATAGGAATTGTGGCGGGGGGGACCACAATTTTGGCCCTTAACACTCCCCAGTTTTGGGAACAAGGCAAATATACCTACTTTCACCACTTTTATTCAATTATAGTACTAGAAATTTCAGCCAGGACAATAAGAGAGGAGAAAGAAGTAAAATGCATACAGATGCAAAGGAAGAAATAAAATTGTCCCTATTTGCAAATAATATGATTTTCTTGGTCCTAAGAAATCTACAAAAAACCTCCTGGAACTAATAAATGAGTTTAAATATTTACATGATACAATGTAAACACTCAAAAATCAATTGTATTTCTGTATGCGAGCAATGAACATGTAGACACTGAAATTAAAAATACTATGCCATTTACAGCTGCTTAGGAAAAAAAGTAATACTTAAGTGTAAATCTCATAAAACATGTACAGGATATGTATGCTGAAAACGACACAAAGATGACGAAAGAAGTCAAAACAAACCAAATAAATGGAGAGGCATATGTTCATGGATTGGAAAACTCAGCATAGCAAAGATGACACTCCTCCCCAAACTGACAGAAAAATCTAATGCAATTCCTATCAAAATCTCATTGAGACTTACTTTTTTCAATACAGATAAGGTTATAATTTATGAGAAAAGGCAAAGAAATTGAAATAACTAAAGCAATTTTGGAAAGGAATACAGTGGGACAAATCAGTCTATCCAATTTCAAGACTTCTTATGTAGCGATATGAATCAAGACCGTACAGCACTGGTAGAAAGCAGACAATTGATTAAAGGAACA
Source organism: Leopardus geoffroyi (assembly GCF_018350155.1). Taxonomy (NCBI): domain Eukaryota; kingdom Metazoa; phylum Chordata; class Mammalia; order Carnivora; family Felidae; genus Leopardus; species Leopardus geoffroyi. The sequence continues at coordinate 86,916,770 of NC_059327.1, forward strand.
AAATGAAGAGCCCGGAATAAAACCCACAGGAAAATGCCAACTGATTTTTGACAAAGATGCAAAAGCAAGTCAATAGAGGAAAGGTAGCTTTTTCAACAAACGATACTAGAGGAATTGGATATCCATGGACAGAAAAACGAACCTTGACCTGCCTTACACCTTACATAAAAATCAACTCAAAATAGATCACAGACTTAAGTGTAAACTATACAATTATAACATTTTTAGAAAAAAATAGGAGAAGATCTTCAAGATCTATGGCTAGGCAAAGGGTTCTTAGACTTGACACTAAAAATGCCATCCTGGAGAAGTAAAGTTGATAAATTGGACTTCATCAAAATTAAGACTTTTGTTCTATGAAAGACTCTGTTAAGAGGATGAAAAGACGAGTCCAGAATGGGAGAAAATACTTGCAAACCATATATCCTGCAAAGGCCTAGTACCTAGAATACATAAAGAACTCTCAAAATTCAATTGTAAAAAAGCAAACAATCCAGGTAGAATATGGGCAGAATATATGAAGAAACAGGGGTGCCTGGGTGGCTCAGTCAGTTGGGCAACCAACTGCACCCAGGTCATGATCTCACGGATCGTGGGTTCGAGCCCTGCATCGGGTTCTATGCTGACACCTCAGAGCCTGGAGCCTGCTTCAGATTCTGTGTCTCCCTGTCTGTCTGCCCCTCCCCCACTCATGTTCTATCTCTCTCTTTCAAGAGTAAATAAACATTAAAAAAAATTTTAAAATATATATGAAGAAACATTTCACCAAAGAAGATATATAGATGGCAAATAAGCACATGAAAATGTTGTCAATGGCATTGGCTATTAGGGACATGCAAATTAAAATCAAAATGAAATATCATTACATGCCTATTAGCGTGGCTAAAATGGGGCACCTGGGTGTCTCAGTGGGTTAAGCGTCCAACATCGGCTCAGGTCATGATCTCGCAGTTTGTGGGTTTCAGCCCACGTCAGGCTCTGTGCTGACAGCTCAGAGCCTGGAGCCTGCTTCGGATTCTATGTCTCCCTCTCTCTGCCCCTCCCCTGCTTGCACTCTGTCTCTCTTTCAAAAATTAGCAAGTATTAAAAAGAAAAAAAAGAATGGCTAAAATAAAAACTAGTGGCAACACCCAATGTTGGCAAGGATGGGAAGAAGCTGGATCTCCCATACATTACTGGTGAGAATATAAAATATTACAGCCACTCATTCTGGAAAATCATATGGCAGTTTCTTGTAAAACTAAACATACAGCTGCCATACAAACCGGCAACAGTACTCCTGGGCATTTATTCCAGAGAAATGAAGACTTGTGTACAAAAATCTATACATGCATGATTACAGCAGCTTTATTAGTAATAGTCCAAATCTGGAAACAAGCCAGATGTTCTCCAAAAGGTAAATGGTTAAACACACAGTGATACATTCACACCATGGAATACTGCTTAGCAACACAAACAGAAAACTCTTGATTCACACAACAACCTGGATGAAATCTCTAGAGAACTAAATCCCTAAAGATTATATACTGTGTGATTCCATTTATGTAGCATTCTGTACTGCTGTCCTTATAGAAATATCAGATTAATGGTTGCTAGGGGTTAAGGAGGGAGGGGGTGGATGTGACTATAAAAGGCTACCATGAGGGACCCTTGTGGTGGTACAGCTGTTCTGTATCTCGACGGCATCATTGTCGGTATCCTGGTTGCGGTATTGTCATTTAGTTTTGCAAGATGCTACCACTGGGGGAGCTGGGTAAAGGCCACACAAGGTCTCTGTGTATTATTTCCTACAACTGCATGTACATTTATAATTACCTCAAAAAGAAAAGTTTAATTAAAAAAAAAAAAGACAATCTGCTTGTTCTGTTCTCTGGTTCCCCTTTCGTGGCATTTGCTTTGACCTATGAGGGAGGCCTTGTTCTTATTTTCTTCCTGTGCCCCGGGAACTGTGTCAGTTCATCAGAAAGTGTTTCTGATGACTCTTCCAAATAAGTCAGCCTGTATGCGAGGAAGCACAAACATTTCCATAGCAGATTTCTGTGATTTCTGTGGTTAAAATTGACAACAGGGACGTTTAACGAATTACAACATGAATTCCCAAGGGAGAATCCATGTGGAAAAAAATTAGAGTTTAGAGCTCTCTGTTATGTTCCCTACAGCTTGAGAGGAAGCCAGTGGAGAAGAAGTCAGTAAACAACTCTAAGTGGATTTGCAGCATTTTGCAAACTTACTGTGGCTTCTTCTTCATCCTCTCCCTTGCTCCTGCCCCACTGGAGGATGCATTTGAATTTAGATGGATATCCGTAAAAAATCTATCTTTCCAGCTCACTTTTGGATTGCTTCTTTGTATTCGTTGCCTTTTTTCTTTTTCTATCAGTATTTGAATTTTTAATAATTTTTTTTACCTTTATTTTTGAGAGACAGAGAGAGATAGGGTGCAAGTGGGGTAGGGGCAGAGAGAGAAGGAGACACAGAATCTGAAGCAGGTTCCAGGCTCTGAGCTGTCAGCACAGACCCTGACGTGGAGCTCGAACCACAAGCTGTGAGATCATGACCTGAGCTGAAGTTGGACGCTTAACCACCTGAGCCACCCAGGCGCCCCCAGTATTTGAATTTTTTTTTTTTAATTTTTTTTTTCAACATTTATTTATTTTTTGGGACAGAGAGAGACAGAGCATGAACGGGGGAGGGGCAGAGAGAGAGGGAGACACAGAATCGGAAACAGGCTCCAGGCTCTGAGCCATCAGCCCAGAGCCTGACGCGGGGCTCGAACTCACGGACCGCGAGATCGTGACCTGGCTGAAGTCGGACGCCCAACCGACTGTGCCACCCAGGCGCCCCATGAATTTTTAAAATTAAAGAATATATACATACATATATGTATATATGTATTTTAATGTTTATTTATTTTTGAAGGGGGGGAGGGACAGAGAGCGATGGGGAGAGAGGATCTGAAATGGGCTCTGTGCTGACATCAGAGAGTCCAATGTGGGGCTCGAACCCAAGAACTGTGAAATCATGACCTGAAGTTGGACGCTTCACCAACTGAGCCCCCTGGGCGCCCTGTTTGTTTGTTTTAATAACCAAAAAGGAATTCATGTTTGTTGATTGCCAACATGTTGTGCTAAGCATTTTACGTTTGTTATTTAATTCTCTTGGCAGGGTAGTCACGATTTCTCCCATTTTTCTAGATGAAGAAATTCAAGCTCAGACAGGTTATGTGACTTCTCCAAAGGTCAGACGACCAGTAAATGTCAGAGGCAGGTTAATGACACAGGTCTACCCAGCTCCAGCAGGTAGAGTTGTAAGCGGTTTCTTTGATGAGGAAGAGTATCTATGGCCAAATGAAATTTTCTCTCCTGATTTGCTTATGGCATTTATACTGATGTGCTTTAAGTCATCGATTCTAGCACCAGAGCAAACCCAGGTGCAAACTCTGGTTTACAGAGAAGGAAACTGAGTGCTCAACATTGCACAGTGAGAGTCAATTAGAGCTCAGAGCAACTGTCTCTAGTCCAGTGCCCTTTTTAGGTTAGCATGTTGCTATAGAAAGAATACTGGGTTTATTTTCCATGCTCATAACCTCTTTATATAGAGGAAAGCCTGGCCTAGTGCTTAAGATCACAAACTCTGAAATCGCCTGGCTCCACCTCCAGGATATGTGACTTGAAACAAGCTGTTAACTCCGTAAGGCCTGTTTCCTCTTCTGTAAACTGGGATAATAACAGTACCAACCTCCTAGGACCGTGGTGACAATTAGATGAAATATTGCAAGGAAGTTCTTAGGATAGAGTCCGGCCCACAGCAAACATCGGGTAAGCTTTAGCCAGTATAGTATTTAAGTAACGGGTTTGTGAGGGTGTCATAAAGAGGGGCCAAGTACTCATGGTAATGGTTTATTTCTAAGGCACTGGAGCCAGGTAGACCTGTGTTGTTAAGCCGCCTCTGACATTTACTGGTCGTCTGACCTTTGGAGAAGTCACATAACCTGTCTGAGCTTGAATTTCTTCATCTAGAAAATGGGGGAAACAGTACCTACCTTGCGGAGAGAATTAAGTAACGCACATAAAATGCTTAGCACGACGTACTTGCACTCAATAAATAGGAGTTTGTTTTCCCTTTTTGCTTGTTGAGACAGTTATGTAGCTTTCGGTTTGAAATGCTGTCTTCTGAGGCACCTGGGTGGCTCAGTCGGTTAAACATCCAACTTCGGCTTGGGTCATGATCTCATGGTTGGTGAGTTCGAGCCCCGTGTGGGGCTCTGCTCTGACCACGGAGCCTGCTTTGGATTCTGTGTCTCCCTCTTTCTACCCCTCACCCGCTTATACTCTGTCTCTCTCTCAAAAAGACAAACATTAAAAAAAAAAAAAATGAAATGCTGTCCTCTGGCTGCCAGGTGGCTTCAGGGTTCAGTCACTATGAATGTGGTCATGGTTTAATCTGGAACAAAAGTAGCTCCCAAACTCCCCCCAAAGAGGGGAACATGTTTTATGTCAACCATGCTTTAGAACGTATGCGATATCCATCTCATAAGTGATGTTTTGGTTGTTGTTTTAATGCTTCAAGGGAAGCAGTTGCAACCACCTGAAAGGTCCGGCTGTAGACGAACGACAGGGCTTTGGGCTCATAAAACATCGGGCTGGAGTGCTAAAGAGATGTGCACTAGCTGTGGACTCTGGGGACTGTGGAACTCTAGTCACCATTGCTCGTTCAGGGGAGATTAGAGAGAAAAACATAGCCCTTGAAGGGCTGCTGTGAGTATCAAGCTGTATATAATACATGGAAAAGTGGGGCACCTGGGCGGCTCAGTCTGTTAAGCATCTGACTTTGGCTCATGTCATGATCTCATGATCTCGAGCGTTTGAGCTCTGTGCTCGCAGCCTGGAGCCTGCTTCAGATTTTGTATCTCCGTGTCTCTCTGCCCCTCCTGGACTCCCATTCTGTCTTTCTCTCTCTCAAAAATTAGTAAATGTTTGGGGCGCCTGGGTGGCTCAGTCGGTTGAGCGGCCGACTTCAGCTCAGGTCATGATCTCGCGGTCCATGAGTTCGAGCCCCGCGTCGGGCTCTGTGCTGACAGCTCAGAACCTGGAGCCTGTTTCGGATTCTGTGTCTCCTTCTCTCTGACCCTCCCCCGTTCATGCTCTGTCTCTCTCTGTCTCAAAAATAAATAAACGTTAAAAAAAAAATTAAAAAAAAATTAGTAAACGTTTAAAGAAATTAGAAAAAAACACAGAAATGTAATTATAGCTACTATATATTGAGCATTTATTATGTGCCACACATTGGTCTAATTATTGCATTTAATTATCATGGACATTCTGGGGGTGTGTAGGTACAATCACCACCATTTTGTGGATTAAAAACTCAGGCACGAAGACTTTGTTACCTGCCCAAGATCACACGGCTAGTTAAGCTGTAGAGTCTGGATTTAAACACTATCATTGTGGTTCCAAAGTGTAAGCAATTAGCTGCCAGGCTTTACTGTCACATTGGCACATAATAAGTAATAAATAAATATTAGTTTCCCATTCTTTCACCAAAGATAAGCTCGTTGAACTGGGAACCACTTTCAGAGTTGGGGAAAATGGTGTCTTCCCTCAGCCCCCTCCTCATCAGAAGGAGTGAACCCAGGAACTTACTAATTAATAAAAAGTGTACTTTTTTGTATTTAATGGTGCAATAATAAACTCTAGGGGCACAGAAGAATTTTCAGCTGGTACTCAATAAAATATGTATTTCTAACATTTTTATGGAAAAATTTTAAACCAAAGCCAATGGCGAAGGAACGATTGTAAAAATCAAGGTAGATAAAAAAGTTACAGGAAAGGGAATGAATATTTTCTGAGCGTCTGTTATATCCCGAGCCCTATGCAGGATGATTCCCAACCTGGTTTTGTTTAATTTTCATAACATTCCTAAGAGATGGAGATTGGGCTGGTATATGAATGAGGGAACTGTGGTTCATGAAGGTGGAGGAACTTGCCCAAGCTCACATATCTGAAGAGAGTTGGAGCCAAGATTCAAACCAGTCATGTCTGAGTCTTCAGCTAATGGCTTCCACTCCATGTCTGCCTCTGTTCCAGGAATCCCATGGCCATATTCCTAACGACTCTGCTAAGATTTGCAACTCATCAAGTGTCCTTGGCTGGAATTTTCAGTGCCTGTGCACGGGTTATTCCCAGAAGACCTTGCTCCTAAGTACAGCTGCTGAATGAGTGGGTGCAGGAGAAGGTTCTCCTCCCCTCGGGGCCAGGACAAGGTCTTAGCTTGCACTGACATTCTACTGTTTCCTCTGAATTGAGCAGGGGTCCAACTTGGGACTTAGCTCTGTTCCTCTGAAATGCACACAGCCCGGGGTAAATGGAGGGCCCACCTGGAAGGCCGTACAGGAGACTATTTATTTGAGCCACCGAGGAGGATTCTGGCAAAGAATTTGTCCTAAGGTTAGAGTCAAGGCACACCAGTGTGATCTAATCCTTTGCTTCCAGGTCAGAGGGGAGAGATGTTTGTCTTTTTGCCAACCCCAAGCACTCTCATCTTGAGTCATAGGGAGCAAAGCCTGGGAGTAGAAATGGAAAGAATGGTTTGACTAAAATTTCTGTGTTTGGGACCCATGTATTATGCATATCAACACCAAAGTGGGTCTGAGGAGTGTGGAGGCCTCAGCAGCACATTGCTGCAGGGAGCCAGCACCCAACAGGAAGAACTTGAGATATCTAAGGAGAGACGAGGAGCCTCCAGGGTGAGTACATGGGAAACACACCCTGGAATCCCTGGAGCCCTGGAAGGGGAGGGGAGGGGAGGGGGGGTGTGTTGAACTGAATTTGAAGGACCCACTCCAGCAAGTGGGGTAGATTCAAAGAAATAGTTTTGAAATTATACTGATCCCATTTCTATTCCCATGTTGGTATGTTGAAGAAACGTTGGGTTAGGATATGCTATTAGAATGCCTCTTATCTCCAGAGATATAATTTATGACCTCTCAATCTAATCTGGAGGAGACATCTCACAGATGCTAATTAAACAATTGGACAAATATGTAGTTTCAAACTGAGATAAGTCCATGAATGGGAAGTTACAAGGTGCCCTGCTGGTGTATAAAGGAGAATCTGAGTGGCCTGGGGGAGGGGTGAGAGAATAAAAAGGAGAGATTTCCCAGGGGTGTGATGTATGCATGAGGAATGGTGCAAAGATCCTGAAACAGATGTAAAGAGGTCAAATAAATTACAAACTATGAGAAGGGCAGCAGGACAGGATTCATGGGATGTTTCTTCTCTGATCTACATTTTAAGGCACAGAGTTGCATTTATAAAAACAGAAGCTTGTGCTTGAAGGGTCTGCCTTGAGTTGGTCAGCTTTGCCTTTCAATGTACATGGACTAGGGGCATCCAATAACCCAGACTCTATGCCTCATTTGCTATCAAGTTATATGAGTTTAAGCAGATTTCATAACCTCCATTCTTCTACATATAGAGAAGGGCAGAGAAAGGAGTGGAGTCTGCCAGATGGTATCTACAAGTCGTTCTGGTGCTTAAAAAAAAAAATCTAATAGCAGTTTTTAAAGAGGCCTCTGATATGTAACTTTTTGAGAAAGAGCTTATTCCTTTAACTTCAGAATTCCTTAGAAGTATCCAGTCTTCCCTGTTGACTCTCCGAACTGACCTTAGGAGAATAGAGCTTGTTTTACAATCACGTGAGAGCTCATTCTTTGATTGAACACATGTTGTCATTCATCACTTCACATCTGGTCCAGGGGCTGAGTATTCAAAGGAGGGTAGGATGTGTCACTACCGCCACCAAATACCCAGTCCACCGTCAACTTGGAGGACAAACGTATTATCAGGTAATTACCATATAAAGTGATAAATGCTTTGCTGGAGATATACAGAAGGTGTTCAAAGCAACTGGAGGAAGGCCACCTGATGCACGTGTGAGAATAATATAGGTGGTTACACTGGGGGTCTAAAAAATTGATGTGTCAAACATAGTAGATGCTTCATGAATAGATGTGACTGAACAATGAATACATTGTATTGCTGTTTTTTTACTTCAAATGGTTCGATGGCCGATTCTAAGACCCCTATTATTGTTCGTTCATCTCATAAAAGGAAAACATTAATAATGGTTGCAATTGTTATGATTCTGAAGAGTACCCAGGTGCTTTACATACCCACATGGGTAATGTTTGCCTGCACCGTGTTTTTTCCCCTAACTTTTCATTAGGTGATTGTTTCTACTATGAATTTTTCCTCCCGGAGACTAGAAAGACTGCCCTTGGCCATTTTCAGCTTATTGCATTAAATTGTGTTAGAAAGGAATGAGTTCAATGTATATAACACAAGATACAGGTGGAAGACTAAAACCTGGGGGAGAGAAATTCAATAAAAATTTCCTCCCCAAGGATGGGAGCACCAGAGGGGGTGATATGAGTCTGTGAAATGATGCAGTCATTACCGAGCTTGGAGATAGCAAGGTTGGAAAGATTGGAGTTTTTCCCTCGCCCTTTAATTTGTTCTGAACACTTGCTGTAGTAAAAAATGGGATTGGAAGCCCTAAGTGCAAATCATCAACTTCAGAAGAAAAATGTTACTTTTATGCTGTCCATTAAACCATTTACCTGCTCCATATGCTCCAGCGCTTACCAGAGAAAGAGGAATTTGCCCAATGAAAATTGAGAGCACATTTCTGAAAAATTGTTTTCCATAAATCTTGCAAATTACTGTGCTCAAATATTCTAGGTTGTAGCCAGACCGATCTCTGGGGAGCGATTATCAGGGAAATAACCATGAACAGCAATAAGATTTCGCACAGATCTGACTAGCAACACCAGCATGTGACCTTTCGGTGCAGAAGGCATTCATGTGGGCTCGTCTGAGTTGCCAGGAGCACTGTAATTAATGGGGCACCAGAGAATGGCTTCTTCTCTATGAGCTGCTAATTAGTCCTCCCAGAGACACATATCCTGAACCAGAGCTAGGGTGTCATGTTCTGATCCTGCTTGGGGAGTGGAATTGGATGAGTGTGTAGGGCTACACCGACTAAATCCCAGGACCACTCTGCTGGGTCCCACTGGAGGAAAACTATGATTCCCATACTTGAGTAATACTGACAGTTTCTACTTTTCTCCTTTTGGATGGAGGGATGCATGATTTCATCAGCAATACCATGAGTATCAAATATACTGAATGGTTTTGAGCTCACAGATCATTTTGCTTCTTCTTTGTTTTTTGTTTTTTGTTTCTTGTTTTTGTTTTTTTTTTAAAGTAGGCTCCACACCTAATGTGGGGATCAAACTCATGACCCTGAGATCGAGAGTTGCATGCTCTACCGACTAAGCCGGCCAGGGACCCCCAGTTTCCTTTTCACTACATGATGTTTTGGGTAGATAGTGTGACATGGAGAACGATACCAACCACAGTCAGGAGGAGGTGGAAACCTACCTCCAGGGTTGCCATGAAAGGTTGGACAGGTTACGCCCTGCACAAGGATGCCAGTGGAAGGGTTGAGTGGAGCCTGAATCTAGCCCACTGTCCACCTACTCTGCATGTGTCTCCATGCACATTGGTACCCAGCCATTCTGGCTCCAGAGTTTGAATTTAAATTCTTGACGACACTCCATATGGCTCTTATAAACTAATAGTGTACTGGAAACCCTGGAAACCAGCTTTATCATTTACCAGTTAGCAGTCATCAAAGCCTTAGGAGAATATGAAGGTTGAAGGAAAACTTTTATTGTTATTATTTTTTTATTTTATCATTAAAAATTTTTTTTAACATTTATTTTTGAGAGACAGAGACAGAATGTGAGCAGGGGAGGGGCAGAGAGAGAGAGAGGGAGACACAGAATCTGAAGCAGGCTCCAGGCTCTGAGCTTTCAGCACAGAGCTCCATGCAGGGCTCAAACCTACGAACTATAAGATCATGGCCTGAGCCAAAGTCGGACGCTTAACCGACTGAGCCAACCAGGTGCCCCTTATTATTATTTTTTTATTTATTATTTTTATTTGAGAGAGAGAGAGGGAGGGAGAGAGTGGGGGAGGGGCAGAGAGAGAGGTGGACAGAGGATCTGAAGAGGGCTCTGTGCTGATAGCAGACAACCTGAAGCGGGGCTCAAACTCACAAATGTCCTGAGCTGAAGTCCGATGCTTAACCGACTGAGCCACCCAGGTGCCCCTGAAGGAAACCTTTTTTTTTTTTTTTTTTTTTTTTAATATATGAAATTTATTGTCAAATTGGTTTCCATACAACACCCAGTGCTCATCCCAAAAGGTGCCCTCCTCAATACCCACCACCCACCCTCCCCTCCCTCCCACCCCCATCAACCCTCAGTTTGTTCTCAGTTTTTTTTTTTTTTTTTTTTTTAATTTTTTTTTTTTTTTTTTCAATGTTTATTTATTTTTGGGACAGAGAGAGACAGAGCATGAATGGGGGAGGGGCAGAGAGAGAGAGAGAGACACAGAATCGGAAACAGGCTCCAGGCTCCGAGCCATCAGCCCAGAGCCTGACGCGGGGCTCGAACTCACGGACCGCGAGATCGTGACCTGGCTGAAGTCGGACGCTTAACCGACTGCGCCACCCAGGCGCCCCATGTTCTCAGTTTTTAACAGTCTCTTATGCTTTGGCTCTCTCCCACTCTAACCTCTTTTTTTTTTTTTTTTTTTTCCTCCCCCTCCCCCATGGGTTCCTGTCAAGTTTCTCAGGATCCACATAAGAGTGAAACCATATGGTATCTGTCTTTCTCTGTATGGCTTATTTCACTTAGCATCACACTCTCCAGTTCCATCCACGTTGCTACAAAAGGCCATATTTCATTTTTTCTCATTGCCACGTAGTATTCCATTGTGTATATAAACCACAATTTCTTTATCCATTCATCAGTTGATGGACATTTAGGCTCTTTCCATAATTTGGCTATTGTTGAGAGTGCTGCTATGAACATTGGGGTACAAGTGCCCCTATGCATCAGTACTCCTGTATCCCTTGGATAAATTCCTAGCAGTGCTATTGCTGGGTCATAGGGTAAGTCTATTTTTAATTTTCTGAGGAACCTCCACACTGCTTTCCAGAGCGGCTGCACCAATTTGCATTCCCACCAACAGTGCAAGAGGGTTCCCATTTCTCCACATCCTCTCCAGCATCTATAGTCTCCTGATTTGTTCATTTTGGCCACTCTGACTGGCGTGAGGTGATACCTGAGTGTGGTTTTGATTTGTATTTCCCTGATAAGGAGCGACGCTGAACATCTTTTCATGTGCCTGTTGGCCATCCGGATGTCTTCTTTAGAGAAGTGTCTATTCATGTTTTCTGCCCATTTCTTCACTGGGTTATTTGTTTTTCGGGTGTGGAGTTTGGTGAGCTCTTTATAGATTTTGGATACTAGCCCTTTGTCCGATATGTCATTTGCAAATATCTTTTCCCATTCCGTTGGTTGCCTTTTAGTTTTGTTGGTTGTTTCCTTTGCTGTGCAGAAGCTTTTTATCTTCATAAGGTCCCAGTAATTCACTTTTGCTTTTAATTCCCTTGCCTTTGGGGATGTGTCGAGTAAGAGATTGCCACGGCTGAGGTCAGAGAGGTCTTTTCCTGCTTTCTCCTCTAAGGTTTTGATGGTTTCCTGTCTCACATTCAGGTCCTTTATCCATTTTGAGTTTATTTTTGTGAATGGTGTGAGAAAGTGGTCTAGTTTCAACCTTCTGCATGTTGCTGTCCATTTCTCCCAGCACCATTTGTTAAAGAGGCTGTCTTTTTTCCATTGGATGTTCTTTCCTGCTTTGTCAAAGATGAGTTGGCCATACGTTTGTGGGTCTAGTTCTGGGGTTTCTATTCTATTCCATTGGTCTATGTGTCTGTTTTTGTGCCAATACCATGCTGTCTTGATGATGACAGCTTTGTAGTAGAGGCTAAAGTCTGGGATTGTGATGCCTCCTGCTTTGGTCTTCTTCTTCAAAATTCCTTTGGCTATTCGGGGCCTTTTGTGGTTCCATATGAATTTTAGGATTGCTTGTTCTAGTTTAGAGAAGAATGCTGGTGCAATTTTGATTGGGATTGCATTGAATGTGTAGATAGCTTTGGGTAGTATTGACATTTTGACAATATTTATTTTTCCAATCCATGAGCAGGGAATGTCTTTCCATTTCTTTAAATCTTCTTCAATTTCCTTCATAAGCTTTCTATAGTTTTCAGCATACAGATCCTTTACATCTTTGGTTAGATTCCTAGGTATTTTATGCTTCTTGGTGCAATTGTGAATGGGATCAGTTTCTTTATTTGTCTTTCTGTTGCTTCATTGTTAGTGTATAAGAATGCAACTGATTTCTGTACATTGATTTTGTATCCTGAGACTTTGCTGAATTCATGTATCAATTCTAGCAGACTTTTGGTGGAGTCTATCGGATTTTCCATGTATAATATCATGTCATCTGCAAAAAGCGAAAGCTTGATTTCATCTTTGCCAATTTTGATGCCTTTGATTTCCTTTTGTTGTCTGATTGCTGATGCTAGAACTTCCAGCACTATGTTAAACAACAGCGGTGAGAGTGGGCATCCCTGTCGTGTTCCTGATCTCAGGGAAAAAGCTCTCAGTTTTTCCCCGTTGAGGATGATGTTAGCTGTGGGCTTTTCATAAATGGCTTTTATGATCTTTAAGTATGTTCCTTCTATCCCGACTTTCTCAAGGGTTTTTATTAAGAAAGGGTGCTGGATTTTGTCAAAGGCCTTTTCTGCATCGATTGACAGGATCATATGGTTCTTCTCTTTTTTTTTGTTAATGTGATGGATCACGTTGATTGATTTGCGAATGTTGAACCAGCCCTGCATCCCAGGAATGAATCCCACTTGATCATGGTGAATAATTCTTTTTATATGCCGTTGAATTCAATTTGCTAGTATCTTATTGAGAATTTTTGCATCCATATTCATCAGGGATATTGGCCGGTAGTTCTCTTTTTTTACTGGGTCTCTGTCTGGTTTAGGAATCAAAGTAATACTGGCTTCATAGAATGAGTCTGGAAGTTTTCCTTCCCTTTCTATTTCTTGGAATAGCTTGAGAAGGATAGGTATTATCTCTGCTTTAAACGTCTGGTAGAACTCCCCTGGGAAGCCATCTGGTCCTGGACTCTTATTTGTTGGGAGATTTTTGATAACCGATTCAATTTCTTCGCTGGTTATGGGTCTGTTCAAGCTTTCTATTTCCTCCTGATTGAGTTTTGGAAGAGTGTGGGTGTTCAGGAATTTGTCCATTTCTTCCAGGTTGTTCAATTTGTTGGCATATAATTTTTCATAGTATTCCCTGATAATTGTTTGTATCTCTGAGGAATTGGTTGTAATAATTCCATTTTCATTCATGATTTTATCTATTTGGGTCATCTCCCTTTTCTTTTTGAGAAGCCTTGCTAGAGGTTTGTCGATTTTGTTTATTTTTTCAAAAAACCAACTCTTGGTTGCGTTGATCTGCTCTACAGTTTTTTTAGACTCTATATTGTTTATTTCTGCTCTCATCTTTATTATTTCTCTTCTTCTGCTGGGTTTAGGCTGCCTTTGCTGTTCTGCTTCTATTTCCTTTAGGTGTGCTGTTAGATTTTGTATTTGGGATTTTTCTTGTTTCTTGAGATAGGCCTGGATTGCAATGTATTTTCCTCTCAGGACTGCCTTCGCTGCATCCCAAAGCGTTTGGATTGTTGTATTTTCATTTTTGTTTGTTTCCATATATTTTTTAATTTCTTCTCTAATTGCCTGGTTGACCCACTCATTCGTTAGTAGGGTGTTCTTTAACCTCCATGCTTTTGGAGGTTTTCCAGACTTTTTTCTGTGGTTGATTTCAAGCTTCATAGCATTGTGGTCTGAAAGTATGCATGGTATAATTTCAATTCTGGTAAACTTATGAAGGGCTGTTTTGTGACCCAGTATATGATCTATCTTGGAGAATGTTCCATGTGCACTCGAGAAGAAAGTATATTCTGTTGCTTTGGGATGCAGAGTTCTAAATATATCTGTCAAGTCCATCTGATCCAATGTCTCATTCAGGGCCCTTGTTTCTTTATTGATCGTGTGTCTAGATGATCTATCCATTTCTGTAAGTGGGGTGTTAAAGTCCCCTGCAATTACCACATTATTATCAATAAGGTTGCTTATGTTTATGAGTAGTTGTTTTATATATTTGGGGGCTCCGGTATTCGGCGCATAGACATTTATAATTGTTAGCTCTTCCTGATGAATAGACCCTGTAACTATTATATAATGTCCTTCTTCATCTCTTGTTACAGCCTTTAATTTAAAGTCTAGTTTGTCTGATATAAGTATGGCTACTCCAGCTTTCTTTTGGCTTCCAGTAGCATGATAAATAGTTCTCCATCCCCTCACTCTCAATCTAAAGGTGTCCTCAGGTCTAAAATGAGTCTCTTGTAGACAGCAAATAGATGGGTCTTGTTTTTTTATCCATTCTGATACCCTATGTCTTTTGGTTGGCGCATTTAATCCATTTACATTCAGTGTTATTATAGAAAGATACGGGTTTAGAGTCATTGTGATGTCTGTATGTTTTATGCTTGTAGTGATGTCTCTGGTACTTTGTCTCACAGGGTCCCCCTTAGGATCTCTTGTAGGGCTGGTTTAGTGGTGACAAATTCCTTCAGTTTTTGTTTGTTTGGGAAGACCTTTATCTCTCCTTCTATTCTAAATGACAGACTTGCTGGATAAAGGATTCTCGGCTGCATATTTTTTCTGTCTAGCACACTGAAAATCTCGTGCCAATTCTTTCTGGCCTGCCAAGTTTCAAAAGAGAGATCAGTCACGAGTCTTATAGGTCTCCCTTTATATGTGAGGGCACGTTTACCCCTTGCTGCTTTCAGAATTTTCTCTTTATCCTTGTATTTTGCCAGTTTCACTATGATATGTCGTGCAGAAGATCGATTCAAGTTCCGTCTGAAGGGAGTTCTCTGTGCCTCTTGGATTTCAATGCCTTTTTCCTTCCCCAGTTCAGGGAAGTTCTCAGCTATTATTTCTTCAAGTACCCCTTCAGCACCTTTCCCTCTCTCTTCCTCCTCTGGGATACCAATTATGCGTATATTATTTCTTTTTAGTGTATCACTTAGTTCTCTAATTTTCCCCTCATACTCCTGGATTTTTTTATCTCTCTTTTTCTCAGCTTCCTCTTTTTCCATAACTTTATCTTCTAGTTCACCTATTCTCTCCTCTGCCTCTTCAATTCAAGCTGTGGTGGTTTCCATTTTGTTTTGCATTTCATTTAAAGCGTTTTTCAGCTCCTCGTGACTGTTCCTTAGTCCCTTGATCTCTGTAGCAAGAGATTCTCTGCTGTCCTCTATACTGTTTTCAAGCCCGGCGATTAATTTTATGACTATTATTCTAAATTCACTTTCTGTTATATTATTTAAATCCTTTTTGATCAGCTCATTAGCTGTTGTTATTTCCTGGAGATTCTTCTGAGGGGAATTCTTCCGCTTGGTCATTTTGGATAGTCCCTGGCGTGGTGAGGACCTGCAGGGCACTTCCCCTGTGCTGTGGTGTATAACTGGAGTTGGTGGGCGGGGCCGCAGTCCGACCTGATGTCTGCCCCCAGCCCACCGCTGGGGCCACAGTCAGACTGGTGTGTGCCTTCTCTTCCCCTCTCCTAGGGGCGGGATTCACTGTGGGGTGGCGTGGCCCGTCTGGGCTACTTGCACACTGCCAGGCTTGTGGTGCTGGGGATCTGGCGTATTAGCTGGGGTGGATAGGCAAGGTGCACAGGGGCAGGAGGGGCAGGCTTAGCTCGCTTCTCCTTAGGTGATCCACTTCAGGAGGGGCCCTGTGGCAGCGGGAGGGAGTCAGATCCGCTGCCGGAGGTTTGGCTCCTCCGCAGAAGCACAGAGTTGGGTGTTTGCGCGGAGCGAGGAAGTTCCCTGGCAGGAACTGGTTCTCTTTGGGATTTTGGCTGGGGGATGGGCGGGGGAGATGGCGCTGGCGAGCGCCTTTGTTCCCCACCAAACTGAGCTCTGTCGTCCGGGGGCTCAGCAGCTCTCCCTCCCTTTGTCCTCCAGCCTTCCCGCTTTCCGAGCAGAGCTGTTAACTTATGACCTCCCAGACGCTAAGTCGCGCTTGCTGTCGGAACACAGTCCGTCAGGCCCCTCCGCTTTTGCAAGCCAGCCTCCGGGGCTCTGCTTGGCCGGTGAGCCGTCCCTCCGCCTCGGCTCCCTCCCGCCAGTCCGTGGAGCGCGCACTGCCTCGCCGCCCTTCCTCTTCCGTGGGCCTCTCGTCTGCGCTTGGCTCCGGCGACTCCGTTCTGCTAATCCTCTGGCGGTTTTCTGGGTTATTTAGGCAGGTGTAGGTGGAATCTAAGTGATCAGCAGGACGCGCGGTGAGCCCAGCGTCCTCCTACGCCACCATCTTCCCTCCTCAAGGAAACCTTTTAAAACCAAAAAGCGAGTTAGATACTAGGATAGTGCCTGTGACTGGTATTTCCTGAAGAAAGAATCATCCACCCTAGTATGCATACCATGTTTTCCTTCTCCCATTCAGTAACAAGGTCTATAAGTAAACAGATGGAATTGTTTATTCACATATCTTCCAGGGAGACGTGAAGATCTGGTTCACCTGGGTAAAGGTTGCATCGTAACCGATGTTTAACATGAGCGAGAGCAAATTCTGCCGAATCAGTCTTCTTAGAACAACGTCGTGTCCTTGGTAAGTCTGCGCTGGAGACACTGTGGGCTTTCGAAGCAGAGCCTTAGCCTCGGCCCTTTCCCTCTGAGGGAACTTCAGCTTATTACTTAGCTTCTGAGCTGCAATTTCCTTATCTGTAATATGCCTTCTTCTCAGAGTTGTTAGAATTAAATAAACAGGTAAAACCTCTAGCACAGAGCTTGGAGCCACATAATAGGCTCTCAATCAATGTTAGTCTTCCCACCCCCTCTTAAAATTCTTTAATGATTCCTTGGGACGCCTGGGTGGCTCAGTCAGTTAAATGTCTAACTCTTGATTTTAGCTCAGGTCATGATCTCACGGTCCGTGAGTTCAGGCTCTGTGCTGACGGTGAGGACCCTGCATGGGATTCTCTCTTCTCTTCCCCCGCTCTCTCTCTCTTTCTCTCTCTCACTCAAAATAAATAAACTTAAAAAAAAATCTTGAATGATTTCTGTATTAGTTTCTTAAAACTGCCATAACAAAGTACCACAAACTCAATGGCTTAAAACAACAACTTATTCTTACAGTTTTGGAGGCCAGAAGTCCAGAATCAAGGTATTGGCCATGTTCCGTCTAACGCCTTCCTCACCTTTTCCAGCTCCTGCTGACCTCGGATGTTGCTTGGGCTGTGGCGGCAAAACTCTGTCTCATCACAGTCCTCCCTCAGTGCCTGTGTCTTCACTTGATCTTGTCTCTGTGTGTCTGTATCCAGATTTCCCTTTTCTTTGAGGAGGTCAGTCATAGTGGGTTAGGGCTCATCCTAATAACCTCATCTTCACTTGATTACATCTGCAAAGACCCTATTTCTGAATTGGGTCACATTTGTAGGTCCCAGGGGGTTTGAGTGTCAACACCTCTTTTTGGAGGACACAATTCAAGCCATGCCCATTTCGCGTCATTGTAGGAAAATCATAATTAATAGTTGTTTAATGACTTTAGAGTTATTTCTACCCTCGGAGATAGGACTTTATATTTTTTGTAAAGGGAGGACATTTCCATTAAATCTAGGTGGCGGTTTTGTTATAGGAGGTGAACATATCAACTTAGGTTTGGTGCAAAATTCTTTTGTTTTGGGAAATAACATGAGAAGGTACCATTTTTCTTTTAAGATTTCACCACAGTCACTTTTCCATGTTGGAACATGGGTTTTGTAGTTTTCATAATTGATATATGATCTAGTTGATGTGCCATAATTTATTTTCTGCTTGCTGGATAAATTATAAGTGTCAAATCAAGAAGGTCTGGATTGAGGGGCGCCTGGGTGGCTCAGTTGGTTGAACGTCCAACTCTGGATTTCAGCTCAGGTCATGATCTCATGGTTCAGGGGATTGAGCCCTGAGTGAGGCTCCATACTGACAGTGCAGAGCCTGCTTGGGATTCTCTCTCTCACTCTCTCTCTGCCTTCCCATGCTCGTGTGCATGTGTGCATGTGTGTGCACGCACACATACACTCTATCTCTAAAAAAAAAAGTCTGGATTGAATCAAGAATTCAACTGATGCCATATAACTATACACTACTGCTAGACCAGTCTTTTTTTTGCGGGGGGGGAGGGGCGGTGCAAGTGAGCAAGGAACAGAGAAAGAGAAAGAGAATCCCATGAGGGGCAGAGAGAGAGAGAGAGAAGCAGGGTTCACTAGGGGCTTGTGTTTTTGCCTGAAGTGGAGCATGAGCTCACCTGAGGTGGGGTTCCTGCTCACCTGATGTGGAGCTCGAACTCATGAACTGTGAGATCATGACCTGAGCTGAAGTTAGATGCTTAACAACTGAGCCACCCAGGGGCCCCTAGACCAGTCTTCCCAAACTGGTGTCATGTTCTTGGCAACTGTGCACTGGAAACAAAGTGAGTTCTAGAGTCAGACCAAGAGTCACGTCTCAATCCCAGGCCTTTCCAGCTGTGTGAACTTGGCATATTAAAAAAAAAAAAAAAAGTGGTATAATAATATGTAAAATAAACATAGATTTGTATTCATGGAAAAAACTGTATTTTATCTACTCAGAAAAGAATCTGGAAAGATCCATATAAAAACTGTTAAGCAAGGCAAGGCCTGAGAAGTGAAAGTAGAAATAAGGTGAGGGGAGAGAAGGACGTTCACATTTTATCACATGTACATTTGTATTAAAAATATTTTTTCCAGGCGCCTGGTTGGCTCAGTCAGTTGAGCATCCAGCTCAGGTCATGATCTTATAGCTCGTGAGTTCGAGCCCTGCGTCAGACTCTGTGCTGACAGCTCAGATCCTGGGACCTGCTTCAGATTCTGTGTCTCCCTCTCTCTCTGCCCCTAACCCACTCACATTCTGTCTCTGTCTCTCTCAAAAATAAATAAACATTAAAAAAAATTAAAAAAAATTTTTTTTCAACAACCATGTACTTTTCCTAATTTTTAGAGAAACAATTCAAAACAAAGAGGGATGGGACACTTGGCTGGCTCAGTCAGTAGAGCAAGTGACTCCTGACCTTAGCTTGTGAGTTCAAGCCCCATGTTGGGCATGCAGCCTACTTAAAAACAAAACAAACAAAGAAAAGCACCTATTTTTTTTTTTTTTTTTTTTTAGGTAGGCTTCACATCCAGCACAGAGCCCAACTCGAGGCTTGAACTCACAACCCTGGGATCAAGACCTGAAATGAGATGAAGAATGAGACACTTAACTGACTGAGCCACGCAGGCACCCCAGCACCTATTTTAAAGAGCAGGTAATGGGGGCGCCTGGGTGGCGCAGTCGGTTAAGCGTCCGACTTCAGCCAGGTCACGATCTCGCGGTCCGTGAGTTTGAGCCCCGCGTCGGGCTCTGGGCTGATGGCTCAGAGCCTGGAGCCTGTTTCTGATTCTGTGTCTCCCTCTCTCTCTGCCCCTCCCCCGTTCATGCTCTGTCTCTCTCTGTCCCAAAAATAAAATAAAAACGTTGAAAAAAAAAAATTAAAAAAAAAAAAAAAAAGCAGGTAATTGTTGGGGCACCCGGGTGGCTCAGTGGGTTAAGCATCTGCTTCTTGATTTTGGTTCAGGTCATGATCTCATGGTTCGTGGGCTGGAGCCCTGAGTTAGGCTCTGCGTTGACAGTGCGGGGCCTGCTTGGCATTCTCTCTCCGCCCTCCCCGCCCCTCCCCTGCTCGGGTTCTCTATCTCAAAATAAAAAAAATAACTTCAAAAAATAAAGCAGGTAATCTTTTGGGAACTAAGGGAATGTAACATTTTGAACTTACCTATACCAAGTACTCTCTATCACTTACCAACTGGAAGAGATAATAAAGATAATCTTTATTCCTCTTACTATTGTCTCCAATTATAATTTCTTTGTAACCCACCAATAGTCTACTCAGGTATCTGAGTCTTTTTATTTGTCTTCCTTTTTAGAGAAAAAAAACCAGAAGTATTTTTTTTAGTTTTTAAAAATGAATATTTGCTTTTACTATAATTGCTGAAGAAATATTTGGAATTTTTGCTTTTGTTGCTGATCTTGTTTTTTTTTTTTTTTTGTTTTTTTTTCCAACGTTTATTTATTTTTGGGACAGAGAGAGACAGAGCATGAACGGGGTGGGGCAGAGAGAGAGGGAGACACAGAATCGGAAACAGGCTCCAGGCTCTGAGCCATCAGCCCAGAGCGCGACGTGGGGCTCGAACTCACGGACCGCGAGATCGTGACCTGGCTGAAGTCGGACGCTTAACCGACTGCGCCACCCAGGCGCCCCTGATCTTGTTTTTTAATAGGCTTTATTTTAGAGCTGAAATCTGATTTTGCATTGTAAACAAATGTTCTTGCTTTTCTAAAAAAAAATTATCCTTTGTTTATAAAGTTCTGGAAAGTATATATTCAATAAAAATTTCAAAATGTTTGCAAGTCTCCTTGGTATAATAGTAATGATTCCTCAATTATTTTTTCTATAATTCTGTTCAATAAATTGTCTTCTGTAAGAATGCATATCATGTGTTACCTTTCCTTCCTTCCTTCCTTCCTCCCTTTCTTCCTTCCTTCCACCCTCCCTCTCTCTTTCTTTCTGTAAGATCTAGGCCCAACATGGGGCTTGAACTTACAGCCTTGAGATCAAGAGTCTCATGCTCTGCCAACTGAGCCAGCCCGAGGTGCCCCTATCATGTCTTACTTTTAATATCTGCTTTTGAAAAAGCAGTGTATACAGGCTTCAAAAGATGAAGATTCTTCCACTCTACTCTCCTCACTATTCTAACTTATTGGAAATACTTATTGGAAAACTAGGAAATTAGTGACGTACCTAGGAAATGAAATGAATTTTAAAAAATGTAATTTCCTTATCTTGTTTTCTTCAGTATCTTTCTATTAGTATTCATTTAATTTCCACTTGGCTTAGAGAAAAGGTCTTTATGAGAGATCATTCCTGTTTAATTTATACTCATTGAAAAGTTCCTAAAAATTGTCCTGAAAAAAATTGTATTTGATTTGTAAATTATGTATTAACCCAAACTAATAAGATCTGTTTCCAGGTAAGTATAAGAAGTTTCATCATCAATTATTGACAGTTTGAAATAGATCAGTTAATGTTATTTGAATACTTGACAGGTTCTAACGAGTAAAAACAAGAACTAAGTTCAGGTTGAGAGGTCATTGAGAATATTTCGAAACCATTCACACGTCACTGGTGAGAATACAAAGATGGTTTAAATGACCTTATGTACGTATATGGTCACACATTGATTTCTGTAATGCTTTCTGTGGTTGCCAGTTCTCATTATTCTTTAACACTTTTACCATTATGAACTTTATTTAAAGAGAATTGATTAGTCACCTTATCATGCATGGATATTATGATGGCATGCACGGATGATACCCAGAGAGGTCCGTATGCACAAACAGAAATGATGGCTGCTGTTAACATCTGATTTTGTGCCTTCTGTGAATTAGGTCGCATAAACAGGGCTTCTCTCTGAGTTTACAGATAAAAAGATGAGACCCAGATAATTCTGTGTTGCTTCAGTGGATGGAGGACTGACAGGTTCTTAGGCATTCTGAATCCCTTATAACAGCAAACCCAGAAACAGGCACATGGAAGCTTGCTGAATTACAAGCTGACTTTCATCTGGGGTGCCTGGGTGGGTCAGTCGGTTAAGTGATTGACTCTTGATTTTGACTCAGATCACGATCTCATGGTTTGTGAGTTTGAGCCCTGCGACAGGCTCTGCACTGACAGTGTGAAGCCTGTTTGGAATTGTCTCTCCTGGCCCTCCCCCTCTCGTGCCTGCCTGTGTGCATGCACGCGCCCTCTCTCTCTCTCTCTCTCTGTCTCCTAAAACTAAACTTAAAAAAACCCCCAAAAAACAACAACAAAAAACCCCCACAAGATGACCTTCAACTGATGTGAATGAAAGCACATAGAAAAAAATCTCAGAAAAGTAATGCCTGGGCCACATGCTAGAATATCAAGTTGAGTATTTATTTTTCTAGAAACAAAAATAAAAACATATCCCTTTGTGTAACTAACAGGGTTTTGGAGATTGAAAAAGCAGAATGATTAGATTTTTAAAAAATATTTAATATTTATATTATTTAAATTATTCTTTTAGAATAATGTGGGATAAATATGTAATTTCTTTTTGTGTCAGACAGACACATTGAAAATTTGAGAATTATAACTCCTAGGAAAATAATGAAATTTCAACTTTAGGAAATCCAATAATGCAATTAATTAATTATTACTCAATCAGAATAATCAATGATGTCATTAGATGCTGACAAGACAGTTGATAAAATTCAATATGCTTTATTTTATTTATTTATTTTTTAAATTTATTTTATTTTATTTTTTAAAGTTTTAAAAATGTTTTATTTATTTTTGAGACAGAGAGAGACAGAGCATGAGCAGGGGAGGGGCAGAGAGAGAGGGAGACACAGAATCCCAAGCAGGCTCCAGGCTCCGAGCTGTCAGCACAGAGCCCGACTCAGGGCTCGAACCCACAAACTGTAAGATCGTGACCTGAACCGAAGTTGGACGCTTAACCAACTGAGCCACCCAGGCGACCCCAATATGCTTTATTTTAAAAGAAACTATTAACAAGCTTAGATAAAGTCAGTACCCACTGCAAATATCATAATAATGAGACATTAGGAGAGTTCCATTAAAGATGGGAACAGGACAGAAATTCTGCCATCATCATGTTATTTGGGGTTTCTGTTTCATACCATACTCAGAAGCACATTCGCAATGAATTAAAAATCCAAATATTAAAAAACTTCCATAAAAGTACTGGAAGAAAGTATAGGAGTTTTTTGGTTTTGTTTTTTTTTTTCAATGTTTATTTATTTTTGGGACAGAGAGAGACAGAGCATGAACGGGGGGGGGGGGCAGAGAGAGAGGGAGACACAGAATCGGAAACAGGCTCCAGGCTCTGAGCCATCAGCCCAGAGCCTGACGCGGGGCTCGAACTCACGGACCGCGAGATCGTCACCTGGCTGAAGTCGGACGCTTAACCGACTGCGCCACCCAGGCGCCCCTGTTTTTTAAAAAATCATCTTGGAGGTGAAGATTGCCTTCCAAAGAAGTGTCAAACCTTAAAAGCCATAAAGCAGGGGCGCCTGGGTGGCCCAGTCGGTTGAGCATCTGACTTCAGCTCAAGTCATGATCTCAACGTTTCAGCCCTGTGCTGACAGCTCAGAGCCAGGAGCCTGCTTTGGATTCTGTGTCTCGCAATCTCTCTCTGCCCCTCTCCTACCTGTGCACTCCCTATCTCCCCACCCCTGCAAAAAATAAATAAGTAAACATTTTTTTTTTTTAAATCCATAAAGGAAAGACCGACACACCTGTTATCAGAAATATTTTTTAAACTTCTATTTAATAAATGATGCATAAACAAAACTATATGTCCAACAGCAGAGAGAGGAAATGCTATCACAGACCCATATGAAAACCATAATATATAAAGAGCTTTTTAAAAAATATTTATTTCTCAGGGAGAGAGAGCAAGAAAGAGTGAGGGAGACAGAGAATCCCAAGTGAGCTCTGTGCCATCAGCACAGAGCCCAATGCGGGGCTCAAACCTACAAATGGTGAGATCATGACCTGAGCCAAAATCAGGAGTCAGAGGTTTAACCCACTGACCCACTCAGGTACCCCTATTAAAGAGCTTCTTGAAATCACAAGAAAAAGTAAGACTGCCATTCTGCAGACAAGGGCGAACATAAGGCAGTTTATAGATAAAGAAATACAAAATGGCCAAGAAACATGAAAAGTTACTTAACCTCACAAAAGTCTGGAATGTACAAATGGAAACAGCAATAATATGTGATTTTATCCCCTGAATGCACAAAAATAAATAAAAATAGACTCATATTCAATCAGCGGGAGTGTTCATAGTTATAAGCTTTTACGGAGAGCAATTTGGCAACATCTGACAAAACAGTAATGCTTCTAGACATTGATTCAGCAGTATATGTCACTGTACATGAATATTTATTGCAGCATTATTTGCATTAAACAGCAAACTGGGGAGTAGTTGAACGTTTTATGGTACAGTGGTAACTCCATTTGCTAAGGAGGGTGAAGCAGTGTTACGTCTGTTGATATGGAAGATGTTTCTGACTCAACATTAAGCAGCTTTCAGGACGATATGTTTAGCACAATCTAGTATGTGTAGAAGATAAAAGTCATAATACCTGTATGTGTCAACAGATGCATATACATAAAAAAAATTCTAGAAGAGCACACCGTGAACATTCCTCTCTCAGGGATGACGTATGATGTAGAGTCCCCTGTGGGACCTAGGGGAGGAGAAAAATTGAGATTTTTGACTTTTTTACTCTATAGTCCTCTGAACAATTTGAATTTTAAAGCACAAATGTATATTTATAGTGTAAAAACTATAAAAAGAGATAAATGTAATTCATATAATGTATAGATTGTTGTTTTTCATAAGCAGATGTTAGGATGTAAGCAAGGTGTAGGAAATTATGTAGGACTTAAAAAAATCACTTTTTCCTTTTTTTTTTTAATGTTTATTTTTGACAGAGAGAAAGAGAGAGAGAGAGACAGAGCATGAGCAGGGGACAGGCAGAGAGAGAGAGGGAGACACAGAATCAGAAGCAGGCTCTAGGCTCTGAGTTGTTAGCACAGAGCCCGATGTGGAGCTCGAACCCAGGAAGTTGAAGGCTTAACCAAATGAGCGGCCCAGGTGCCCCAAAATCACTTTCTTTCTTTTTTAATGTTTATTTATTTATTTGAGAGAGAGAGAGAGAGATAGAGAGAGAGAGAGAGAGAGACAGAGAGAGAGAGAGAGAGAGAATCCCAAGCAGCCTCCATGCTGTGAGTGCAGAGCCTGATGCAGGGGGAGAGGCTCAATCTCATGAACCTTGAGATCATGACCTGAACAGAAATCAAGAATTGGACGCTCAGGGGAGCCTGGGTGGCTCAGTTGGTTAAACCCCTGACTCTTGATTTTGGCTCAAGTCATGATCTCACAGTTCATGAGTTCAAGCCCTGCTTCATTCAGGCTCTCTGCTCTCAGCACAGAGCCTGCTTCGGACCCTCTGTCTCCCTGTCTCCCTACCCCTACCCCACTCGTGCACTCTTTCTCTCTCTCAAAAATGAATAAACATTTAAAAAAGAGTAATGACAAGAAATAAAGGCATATCTTAAAAAAACGAGCCACCCAGGTACTCCCCAAAAGTCACTTTCATCATAAGCAGGGGAATTGTTTTCTCCTTGATAGAAGATTTTTATTTTCTTAAAATGTCAGTTAACATAATTTGCTATTTCTCACCTTGGAAAAGTGTCTTCTGGGCCTTTAACCTTGGCTACTGAAAAGGAAATTTGAGTATAAGCAGAGCTCAGTTAAATGCAAAGTTTTTCTTACTGGAAATTTAGTATTAAGGGAAAAACTAAAAACAAAAAGAAAATTCCTTCTTTCTTTCTTTCTTTCTTTCTTTCTTTCTTTCTTTCTTTCTCTCTCTCTCTCTCTCTCTCTCTCTCTCTTTCTTTCTTTCTTTTTTTCTTTCTCTGCTTGTATGTGTTTTTTTTTAAGTTTTTATTTTTATTCTAGTTAGTTAACATATAGTGTAATATTGGTTTCAGGAGTAGAATTTAGTGATTCATCATTTGCATACAATGCCTAGTGCTCATCACAAAAAGTACCCTCCTTAATACCCATCATCCATTTAACCCATCCCCCCACCCACCTCCCTCCATCAACCCTCAGTTTGTTCTGTGTAGTTAATAGTCTCTTGGGGTGCCTAGGTAGCTCAGTTGGTTGAATGTCCAACTCTTGATTTTGGCTCAGGTTATGATCCTGGAGTTGTGGGAATGAGCCCCGCATTGGGCTCCATGCTGAGTATGAAGCCTGCTTAGGATTCTTTCTCTCTCTCCCTCTGTCCCTTTCCCCTGCTGGCATGCTCTCTCCCTTTAAAAAAAAAATTAAAAAATAACAACAAAAAAATAAATAAATCATCCTTAAAGAAAAAGTCTCTTATGGTTTGACTCCTTCTATCTCTTTTGTTTTCTTCCTTCCCCTATGTTCATCTATTTCGTTTCTTAAATTCCACATATAAGTTCAGTCATATGGTATTTGTCTTTCTCTAACTTATTTCGTTTAGCATAATACAGTTCAGCTCCATCCATGTCATTGCAAATGGCAAGATTTCATTCTTTTTGATGGCTGAGTAATATTCCAGTGTGTGTGTGTGTGTGTGTGTGTGTGTGTGTGTGTACCACATCTTCTTTATCCATTCATCAGTTGATGGACACTTGGGTTCTTTCCACAGTTTGGTTATTGTTGATAGTGCTGCTATCAACATTGGGGTGCTTGTGCCCCTTTGAATCTGTATTTCTGTATCTTTTGGGTAAATACCTAGGAGTGCAATTGCTGGGGCATAGGGTAGTTCTATTTTTAACTTTTTGAGGAACCTCCATACTGTTTTCCAGAGTGCCTGCGGCATTTTGCATTCCCACCAACATTGTAGGAGAGTTCCCCTTTCTCCACATCCTCGCCAACATCTGTTGTTTCCTGTGTTATTAATTTTAGCCAAAAGAAAACCTTTTAAAGGTGTTGCTAGTTGGCTGAAGTCTGTTGTTGTGTATGATGGGCTATTGTGAGTTTTCAAACAACTAGAGGTTGATTCCTCCCCACCCTCTCTCCCTCCTTCCCTCCTTCCTTCTCTCCTTCCCTTCCTTCTTTCCTTCCTTTTTTCATCTTTTCAATATTTCTCGTCTTGGGCAGACCAGGTAAACTGAAGTTATGCAATGAGACCCACACGTAGACGGTCAGAGGCCGGTCTCACAGTGTACTGCGTATCCTTGAATTTCTAAGTACCCTTGGGTGCACTGTAGTCACTTCAGTCAGTCTCCAGGCAGCCAGCCAGGAGGTAAAGGGAAGAATCTGGCACTAGGGACAGGGAAAGCACATGGCTAAGACAGAACGCACTGCGGGTGCCCAGCTGACCGAATGCCAGGCTTCAGAGTGGGGAGGTGACGTGGAGCTGGCTCAGCTGGTCGTGGCAGCAGGAGACTGAGCGAAACGGTATCTGGAACCAGGAGAGTGGCAGAAATCCCAAGCTTATATAATTCTCCAGAAAGATTCTTTTCTGCGAGGACTTCAAAAGAGACGTTATGAATGATTTCTCCAGAAGATGTTCTGGCTAATCAGAATCAGAGTCCAGAAACAAGAAAAAGAAGATATCCGTCTCTCCCCATTGAACAGATCACTTCCCTGATTATTAGCAATCCAGTTTGTACAACACTTTTGTACCACAAGAGTGAAAGCCTTACTTTCTGAAGGCAGGCAGTTCACTGTTTCTAATGTCAAGTTACTTGTTACCTCGTATGTTTTTTTGTAGGTTACAAGCTCCCAATAACCGGGAGACAGGCCATCATCTTGTGTTCCTTGGAATGTTTTGTTCTATAGCACGGAAACATTAATCTCTTCTCTAACTTGAGTTTTATAACACCTCTGTCTCAGCATGTCTGTTCCCCTGGCAGCCTATTTCCTATACATACAGGATTCTGAGAGTAAGGTTATTACTCTTAGCAGAATCTATTTATAATCCCACAGGGCTGGCAGGGATGTTGAAATACTGTTAGAACAATACTGAAGTATAAATCTTGCTCCCTCTATTGTCAAGCCTTCGGTACAGGTCAGTCATTTGCTGTTGCTTGACCATGTATCGATGGCTTTTGGTATCGATCATAGGTCAGTTAGCTGGTTTCGGCCAACCCAGCATTTTTAGTATTGTGTGTGATTTTGGTTACCTACATTGGCTCATAGGGGAGGAGGTGTTTTGGAATCTGAAGATCCAAGGTGTTTATTCAAAACTCTCTCTTATCTCACTGTGATTGCATTTTTTGTTTGTTTTGTTTCAAATGATATGGCCCTGACCTAGAGCTCCAAAGTGTGGCTCTTTTTCCTTTCATTTTGATTATCATTTACTTCCCAGGTGTTCTTGCTTAAAACCTTAAAAAACCCAACACCTCATGATATTTCTAATTTTGCACACATTTCTAAAGCACTGGGTTCTGACTTTTGCTTTGACTCTTACTGGTTTTGAGATCTTGAGATTCCTCCCTATGGAGTTCTTGTTTCAGTCTGCAAGGAAGAGAGTTAGTAGCAGAAGATCCTTTTCTTTTTTCTTTTTTAAAAATATTTAGTTATTTTTGAGAGAGAGAGAGAGAGAGACAGCATCCGAAGCAGGCTCCAGGTTCAGAGCTGTGAGCACAGACCCTCATGCGGGGCTTGAACCCATGAACCGTGAGATCATGACCTGAGCCAAAGTTGGACTGACTTAACTGACTGAGCCACGCAGGTGCCCCAGAAGATCCTTGACTGGGCTGAAATCTGCTTCCATACAGGATGCTTTTGATTTACCTAGACTATAGAGAGAGAGAGAGAGAGAGAGACACCGAGAGAGATTGACGTTTGGTTTCCTTTACCATGAAAGCGTAGGAGGCACAAGGGTAGCCCAAATGTGGGCTGCTGTGACTTGCTCTGTGATCACATCTGCTTTCTTGAGCAGAGCAGAGGGCTCTGGGCTCTCACACAGCACCTACTTCCTTGTTGGCTTTGAAAATGACAAGCGAGGCTGAGTTAAGTTAGGGTGGACACTCCACTAGTTGGATAGAATTCAGAGTCATACTGGGTGAGACATCACACACACACACACACACACACACACACACACACACACACACACGATAAGATTCATCAGAGATCACGTACAGGTCAGAAACAGAGCGTGGTAACCATTTAATCTAGCAGCACCATTCCTAGGGAGATACCCATGAGAAATGAAAACCTATGTCTGTGCAAAAACTTGCACATGGATGTTCATAGGAACCTTGTCTGATAATAGCCTCAAAGTGGAAATAACCAAAATACCATCAAAATACAGTATGTCCGTGCAATGGAATATTATTTGACAACAAAAAGGAGTGAAGTCTGGCATATGCTACATGAATATGGATGAACCTTGAAGACATTATGTGAAGTGAGAGAGAAGCCAGACACAAAAGGTCACATGTCGTATGATTTCACCTCCATGAAATGTCCGGAACAGGCAAACCCACAGAGACAGAAAGTAGATTAGTGGTTGCTTAGGGCTGGGGAGTTAGGGGAGAATGGGGAGTGACTGCTAATGGGTATGAGGTTCCTTTTATGAAAATGTTCTAAAATTAAATTGTGGTGATATTTGTACAACCAAGTGACCGTACTTTTCCATACTAGTATGGAAATTTTATCTCAACGAAGCTGTTTTTGTTTTTATTTTTTATTTGTTACTATTTTTTTTAATGTTTTATTTTATTTTTGAGAGAAAGAGAGAGAGCACGAGTGGGGGAAGGGCAGAGAGAAAGAGGGGGACTGATGATCTGAATCGGACCCTGTGCTGACAGCAGAGAGCCCGATGTGGGGCTCGAACTCATGAACAAGGAGATCATGACCTGAGCTGAAGTCGGTCACTTAATTCACTGAGCTACCCAGACGCCCCGTTTTTACTTTTAAAGAAAGAAACAGCACATTTGGAAGGAACTAGTAAACATCCAGCATTGGCAACAGACATTTAGCTGTGTGTGGCAATCCGGAAGCCACACCTTAACCCCATTTCCTTCTTTGCAGTGTCTCCTCCCTACCACCCTCCAACTAATCCTCCTAAAGTCCTGTACGTCTTGCATCAGAACTGTTACTCAGAACTAACACCGATTCCCCACTGCCTAGTGGGTTCTGGGGCTCAAATCCACCTTTCAACCTTGTGTTCCATATGCATCCTTTGTTCCCAGTTACCTGGTCTCCTCACCTTCTGCCAAAGCCTTCACTTTCTGTCTCCAAGAGAAACCAGCACGCATCCCACCATCTACCCTGAAGGCTCAAATCCCTTGAAGGATTCCTTTCTCCAATTCACATCTTCTTCATTGTCTGCCTCACTTCTTCGTCACAACATAGACACTGCCTGTGTGCATATAAAAGTGTCACACGTTTTCTTGTATGCATATTTCTTTCTCCCTCTTCACTGGTCATATGCATTTATTTTGGGGCTGACGGAGGAGTAGGCTGGGCTTTGAAGAATCCCCGATGCTATTGCACCTCTCCCCAACTCACCACACAGTCAAGTGATAATTTCCAACATATTAAAGAGTTAGGGATAGGGGCGCCTGGGTGGCTCAGTCGGTTAAGCGTCTGACTTCAACTCAGGTCACGATCTCGCGGTCCGTGAGTTCGAGCCCCGCGTCGGGCTCTGGGCTGATGGCTCGGAGCCTGGAGCCTGCTTCCGATTCTGTGTCTCCCTCTCTCTCCGCCCCTCCCCCGTTCATGCTCTGTCTCTCTCTGTCTCAAAAATAAATAAACGTTAACAAACAATTAAAAAAAAAAAAGAGTTAGGGATGACGAGAAACAAAATGGTCTTTTATTTATTTATTTTATTATTTTTAAAAGTTTGTTTATTTATAACCAACAGGGAAGTGACAGAGAGAGGGGGCAGGGGATCCGAGCCACCCAGGTATCCCAGAATGGTCTTTTAAAAATATTGTTTCCGGGGCGCCTGGGTGACGCAGTCGGTTGAGCGTCCGACTTCAGCCAGGTCACGGTCTCGCGGTCCGTGAGTTGGAGCCCCGCGTCAGGCTCTGGGCTGAGGGCTCAGAGCCTGGAGACTGTCTGATTCTGTGTCTCCCTCTCTCTCTGCCCCTCCCACGTTCATGCTCTGTCTCTCTCTGTCCCAAAGATAAATAAACGTTGAAAAAAAAAAATATTGTTTTCCTCAGCACACCTGGGTGACTCAGTCGGTTAAGTGCTGGACTCTGGTTTCAGCTCAGGTCATGATCTCACCGTTCGTGAGTTTGAGCTGTGCTACAGGTTGTGCACACACAGTATGCAGCCTGCGTGGGATTTTGTCTTTGCCCCTCCCCTGTGCATGCTCTCTCTCTCTCTCTCTCTCAAAATAAATAAACTTAAAAAAAATAAAAATACTGTTTTCCTAATGCTAAAAGAAATACATTTCAATATAGAACATTTGGGAAATAGAGGAGAGCACACAGAAAAAAAAAATCATCCTTAATTTCCCTGTCCAGAGGTGGCTAACATTAGCATTTTCTGGTATGGCATCGTATACACATACACTTGTGTAGCAGTTTTAAAGCTCAAAGGGGCTGAAATGCATTTTTTTTTTCTTTAATGATTGGATTCAACCTGCTTGTCACCTTTCATTTCTGCTGATGAAGAGGAAAAACATTGTCTTTTGGTTAAATATTCACTCGGATTTAGGGATCTCCTTGTCCTTTCCTCTTGCCCTTGTTTTCTATCCTGCCAGTTGCTCTTCATATTAACCTATCCTGCAGGCGGCTGATTTAGTGAAAGGATGGTCTTCCCAGCACACAGACTTCATCGTGCTGCTCCCTCTCCCCACTTAATGATCTTCAGTGGCTCCCATTACTCCCCAGAAAAAGCCCCAATTCCTTAGCAAGCCTCATAAAACCTTCACGGGCTTGTCCTGACCTCTTTTGCATCTTACCCCTTGCTACTTCTGCTAATGCATTCTGCCCTCTACACACCAGAGTATTTGCTTTTTCCTGAATGTACCAAATGCCTTCAGGCCTTTGGTTCACTCTGTTTCTTCTGCAACTTCCATCATCAAACAAATATCCTTCTCAGTGCCCAGTTTGAGTATTACCTTCCCTGGGTAGTCTTGTTTGCCTCATTTATGTCCAACTAATCCTTCCCTTAATGTACTTCCTTAGCACCTTGTATATGGCTCTATTCCTGAACTTACTACTCTGTTTTAGAATCTGTGAATCTATTCCCTCCTCTGCAATGTAAACTTATGAAGGCTTACATATATATATATATATATATATATATATTTTTTTTTTTTTTTTTTTTTTTTTTTTTTTTGCCTTCCTCAGTAATTACACCCGGAACATTGAAGGTACTAAATAATAGTTGAAAACAAAATGAACTAATATCTGTCAATACATATGTACTGGTTGGTTAAAAAAAAAAAATAGGTAAGAGATATGGAAAGGAATGTAGAATGCCCAGGTGAGGAAAGATAGACTGTGTTATTTGCTAGGGCATTATTCACAAGGTGGCAATGAACAGGTAACTGGCCCTTTCTGACGTCTCATTGAACTCAGAAAGAGAAAGTCATTGAATCCTCACCTAGATGTGACTGACAAGGGGCCACTATTGCACACGCTGTACAACTAATTCTACATCAAGAACATGGCTTTCCAAATGCATGCATTTCTCTTAAAATAAAAACAGGCACAAATGTTGATGGACAGACGAATGGATAAACAAAATATGGTACATACAGACAGTGAAATATTATTCAGCCTTCAAAAGGAAAGAAATCCTGTCACTTGCTGCAACATGGATGAACCTTGAGGGCACTACACTGAGTGAAATAAGTCAGTCACAAGAAGACAAATACTACATGATTCCGCTCGCATGAGGTACCTGGGCGTAGTCAGATTCATAGCGGTAGAAAACAAATGATGGCTGCCAGGGGCTGGGGGCACAGGGAAGTGGGAGTTATTGCTTAACAGTTTACAGAGTTTCAGTTTTGCAAGATGAAAAAGTTCTGGATATAAATGGTGGAGGTGGTTGCACAACAAGGTGAATGAGGGGAACCTCGAGGGTTCGTCGGCAGAGCGTGCAACTCTTGATCTTGGGGTTATGAAATAAAAAATAAAATAACATCTTGTTAAAAATTAAAATCTTTCAAAAATTTTTATTATTTTAAAAATATTTTTAAGTTATTTTTTGAAAGAGAGCATAAGCAGGGGAGGGGCAGAGAGAGAGAGGGCGACAGAGGATCCTAAGCAGGTTCTGCATTGACAGGCTGACAGCAGCAAGCCCGATGCGGGGCTCGAACTCATGAGCTGTGAGATCGTGACCTGAGCCAAAGTCTGATGCTCAACCGACTGAGCCACCCAGGTGCCCCTAAAAAATACATACTTTCAATGTTTATTTATTTTATTTTTGAGAGAGAGAGAGAGAGAGAGAGTGGGAGGGGCAGAGAAAGAGAGAATCCCAAGTATGCTCTGTGCTGACTCGGGGTTCAAACTCACGAACTGTGAGATCATAACCTGAGCTAAGATCAAGAGTTGGATGCTTAACCGACTGAGCCACCCAGGTGCCCCCCAAAATAAAATCTTTAAAACAAAAAACAATATGAATGTACTTAATGCCACTGATCTGTATGCTTAAAAATGGTTAAGATGGTATATTTTCTGTTGTGTTTTTTGACCACAATTAAAATGTAAAAAAAATAGGGGGCGCCTGGGTGGCTGAGTCGGTTGAACATCTGACTCTTTATTTCGGCTCAGGTCGTGATCCCAGGGTGGTAGTAGGCCTTGAGCTGGGCTCTGTGCTGATCATGGAGCCTGCTTAAGATTCTCTCTCCCTCTGCCCCGCTCCTCTGCTCACTCTCTCTCTCTCTCTCCCTCTCTAAAACAAAACAAAGCAAAATTTAAAAAGATAAAACAATGTAAGTGTACATGACCCACTGTTTTGCGTGCTGAGCAGAAAATCTAATTTTTGTGGAGTCTACCCCTTATAGAATTTAGTGAGCATTTTATAGAAAAAAAATTACAAAAGGATGTTAGGTAAGAAAGCCGAGTATTTGTTTAGAATGAGACTGGGAAGGGATCGTGTCAGTGAGGGATCCTGAAGCCTAAGCTTCCTTAGCTTTAAGGAGAATCTATTCCTGCTGACCGTAAAAGGTTTATGTTTTATCCTGCTGTTCCTGGGTTGCCGGACACAGATGAGAGGCGTGGCTGTGGGCTGGGGCAGGGTGGCAGGGCGGGGGAGGGGAGGTGTTTACTGTATGTCAATGTGCACTGTGGACTGTAGGGCTCACCCCTCTCCCGGGCTCATTAATGGCTAGATATGGATTAGATTGAAGTAAACATAATAATCCACCTCCTCTTCCTGGAGAAACTAATTGAGCCTTTTGCCCGGGGTGGACCAGTTTTGTCTCTGTATGCCCACACACCGTTATAAGGCTTCAGTCAACATAGCGAGTCTATTCTTTGTGTGTGAAGTTAATGCTTTGATACCTGTGCCTTTGGGTGTCTTTCTAGCAAGGCTGGCGTGTTTAAATTGGTAGATTGGCAGTCTTTTGGCTCCCGGGTAGGGACAACAAGTACAAACACAAAAACCAAGAATTGTCTTTCAGTCTTTCAGTTAATGCCTTTTTTGGAGAGAAAGAAGGCAGCATGGTGTGGGTGTGGGGTGCTGGACAGGCTCCCTCTGGGAGCCAGGAATTTGGCCTGGCACCTTTGGGGGCCCCAGCCTCCCTCACTCAGCACGGCCTACATTCCCCTCTGGAGCCCCCGAGGTGGTCGGCTCGGATCAGCACATTGAGCTGTTTCCAATCTCCTGGCTTCACTTTCAGTTGCCAAGAACTCCCTGGAAAATGACAAAGTTAAAAATGCAGATGGGGAATTCCTCCAGGAGAGTTTCTGGGAAAAAAAAAAGCCTTCCTTTTTCCTTACAAAGTCTGAACCATAGAACTCCTCCTTCCTCTGACTCACGTTTAATTGTAACAGCCAAGCAGAACTATTCTTAAGAAATGTTGTTCACCGGTTATGTCTATTTTCAGGTTCTGTTTAAACTGTAAGACAGAGTTGATGAGAAGTTATTGCTTTGATATAATAAGAAAGGTCATGATATAATTTTTATATTTAACCCAAGATGCATGGTATGAAATGAAGTATAGAGTGGGTTACGGGTAAAGTACAACTTCAAGAATCAGATTTCTTAAATTACTCAGCTACCTTGAGTTACAGATGAATAAATCCCTCAACTAATGAAAGACAGGGCTAGAAGGCTGGGCTCTTGAAAAGAAATTTACTATTTTATCTAATTAGAGGAGCAATGTACCTGCATTGGAGGAACATTTTAATCTACAGAAAAAAATGAAAGAAAAAAAAAGAAATATGTCCTGTAATTCTACTGTTCAGAAATGATCCCAGTAAACCTTTAGCTTGATGTTGGAATACATTTTGCTTAGGTGTTTGCTATAGATAATAATTTTTACTTATTTATTCTATTAAAATTTTTTATGTCTTATTGCTTTATCTATAAAGTTTATTTATTTATTTTGAGAAAGGGGAGAGAGGGGCAGAGAGAGAGAGACAGAGAATCTCCAACAGGTTCCACACGGTCAATGCAGAGCCCAGCTCGGGGCTAGAACCCATGAACCATGAGATCATGATCTGAGCCGGAGTTGGATGCTCGACATGCTGAGCCACCTAGGGGCCCTTCGGTAATAATTTTTATATAAAATAAACAATTTGAAAATCTAGGGAATGTGCTACATAGTAGACGCTTTGCATTCAGCACTTTAACATTCAGAGTTTTGAATATATTTAGCAATCTGAAAGGTCTGTGACAGGTAGAAACATGGTTTTGCTGACAAGCTGGTGGGTAGGAGTGAGTCAATGGGCTAATGAGTCACATAGTGGCTGCCAGGTGTTGGTATCTGAATTTGGCTTTGTTGTTCTCTATAGGGGAGGAGCAACCAATTGACAATTTGTGGTTAACACTGCCTAGTACCTCCCAGGCACATTCTCTCCTTCTTCAGTGGTTAGACATAATGTTGCTGAACTAAAGGAAAACATTCCTTATTTCCTTTAAATATGTGACTTAGTTTTGGCCATTGAGAAGTATATATAATTCCTGGGAAGGATTCTTTTCCCATTTCTCCTGGGTGGAATATGATTGCTGTGGCTGGAATTCAGCAGCCACATTGGACCTTGAGGTTGAATGCCATTGAAGGCTGACTGAGCTGAAAAGTATGCTTGTTCCTGACAATTTTATGGGGCCACCATGCCAGTCTTGGGCTGCCTACCCCCAGATTTCTTTTCTATGAAAGAGAGATATGTTTGTCTTGTTTATTTGTTTATTTATTTATTTATATAAATGTTTATTTATTTATTTTTGGGAGGGAGGGGCAGAGAGAGGGAGACAGAGGATCCAAAGTGAGCTCTGTCTGTGCTGACAGCAGTGAGCCTAATGTGGGGCTCAAATCAAGAACTTTGAGATCATGACCTGAGCCACGCAGGCGCCCTTCTGTCTTGTTTAAGCCAAAGTAAAAAAAAGTTTTTTCTTTTCTTTTCTTTTTGGTTCTTATATTCAGCTAAATGTAATCCCAATTAACAGTCTTTTTCACTATTATTTACCTAATGTGGGGAGTTGTTGACTCACCTGTGGAAAAACCAGGAAAAAGTGACCTCATTGTGGAGAATAGAGCTGGAGGCATCCTGACCTTGGCTTAATGTTTATTCGTGTCTATTCCTGCCTTGTGCTATCTCCCGGGACCTAGGTTCTGTGGACTCAGCTACAAGCACAACTCTTAAAGGCGGGGCCTTGCTCTGTGTTTCTGGGTGGATTTGGGCAAGAAGTCCCTCTGGCCTCACGAGGAAGGCCACTGCTGGCCAGAGAGAAATAAAAGCCAAGAATAACCAGAAGGTAGAGGCATCAATAGAGAGGTAGGTTTTTTTTCCCTAAGGCAGTTGTTCTTTTTTTTTTTTTTATGTTTATTTATTTATTTTGAGAGAGAGCGAGCATGAGCAGGGCAAGGGCAGAGAGAGAGAGAGAGAGAGAGAGGGAAAGAGAGAATCCCAAGCAGGTTCCTTGCTGTCAGTGCAGAGCCCGATGTGGGGCTCGAACTCACAAACTGTGAGATCATGACCTCCAATGCTTAATGGATTGAGCCACCCAGGTGCCCCTCTAAGGCAGTTGTTCTTATTTTTTTATTTTTTTAAAAAAAAAAATTTTTTTTTCAACGTTTATTTATTTTTGGGACAGAGAGAGACAGAGCATGAACGGGGGAGGGGCAGAGAGAGAGGGAGACACAGAATCAGAAACAGGCTCCAGGCTCTGAGCCATCAGCCCAGAGCCCGACGCGGGGCTCGAACTCACGGACCGTGAGATCGTGACCTGGCTGAAGTCGGACGCTTAACCGACTGCGCCACCCAGGCGCCCCAAGGCAGTTGTTCTTAAAGTATGTCCAGGGATACCTAGAATTCCCTGAGACCCTTTCAGAGAGTCCATAAGGTCAAAATTATTTTCATAATACTAACATGTTATTTCCTTTTTCCCAAAAATCCGAGAGCCACTTTAAGGTTTTCCTGAAAGAGAGCTCCCCTCAACCACACTGACCCTCGCCAGCAGCTGGAGATGGTCATTGCATCAACAGGCTGTGAGTGGTTCTGCCAGAGTCTCTCTTCTGGGCCCAGTGATCTTCAGGGAAAATGGACTCAAGGACCTGAGAGTGGAGGAAAGAATGTCAAGTTCAGGCAGGTAGGTGTTATGGCTGAAGTGTGTCTGCTAAATTCACATGATGAGTTTTAACCCCTTGTACCTAAAAGTGTGACTTTATTTGGGAGATAGGTGTTTTTTTTTTTTTTTAAGGTTTTGGTTTGGCAGTATTTTTATTTTTATTTTTAAATTGGGGTATAATTGACCTATGACATCATATCAATTTCAGGTATATACAGCACAACGATTCATGATTTGTATATATTAGAAAATGATCATTACCATACATCTGGTTAACATCCTCACCATCTATAGTTACAAAATATTTTTTTCTTGTGATGAGCACTTTTAAGATCTACTCTCTTAGGAACTTTCATAAATAGTATTATTAAATTTTTAAAAAAATGCTTATTTATTTCTGAGAGAGAGAGAGAGAGAGAGAGAGGCAGAGAGAGAGGGAGACACAGAATCCAAAGCAGGCTCCAGGCTCTGAGCTGTCAGCACAGAGCCCCATGCGGGGCTTGAACCCATGAACTGCAGGATCATGCTCTGAGCTGAAGTCGGATGCTTAAGTGGCTGAGCCACCCAGGTGCCCCAATGAAGTATAGTATTATTAACTATAGTCACCATGCTGTACCTTTTATTTCCATGGCTTATTTATTTTCTAACTGGAAGTTTGTTCTTTTTGGGCCCCTTCACCCGTTTTGCCTACCTGGTGATTTAGATTACAGACGTGATTAAGTTTAAATGAGATAATTGGGGTGGGCCCTAACCCAATCTGACTGGCGTCTTTATAAGAAGAGGAAATTTAGACACAGACTTGTACTGAGGCAAGACCCTATCAAGACACAGGGAGAACATGCCATGTACAAGCCAAGGACAGAGGCCCTCAGAAGAAACCAGCACCTTGACCTTGGTTGGATCTAGTCTCCAGTTTGTGGGATTTTGTCGTGGCAGGGCTAGCAAACGAATACGGTGGGTTTCTCTCTGGTACCCTGCAGAGAGCTGCAGGCGGGAAGGGTGAGGTAGCGTGTTCATTACGAGTCACTTTCTACCCTCTGCGGCTTGTTTACTTAAACAAGCCTGGCAGCTGTGACTCCTCCTTTGAAAAAATTGTCTCTGGTTCCCCAGAATTTGAAAAAAAAAGTTCTGAAAAATTAAAGGGACAGAACTTTAAAGTTTAATTAAAGTTTAACTTTAGTTGTGCGAGAGTAAATAGTGCCCTAAGAGGAAGTCTCTGCCTCCCTCATTTTACAGGTAGGGTGACAGTACCAGATGTGAGTCTCCTGCCCCCCCCCCGGAGAGAGTATGGCTTCCTAATGAGGAAACAGGGTAGAAGCCCTGCCTTCAGGTGCCTCTCACCAAGCTGGATGTTTCTAAGGCCTTCTGGGCCACAAGGAGGGGTTTGGGGTGTGTCTGGGGTAGAAGAGAAAGAGAGACCCTTGGGAGTAGTTTTTTTCGATCCATCCCTCTGCCCCCTCTCCTCTCCCCCATAGAACCTTCTGACTG
This sequence comes from Leopardus geoffroyi, assembly GCF_018350155.1. Taxonomy (NCBI): domain Eukaryota; kingdom Metazoa; phylum Chordata; class Mammalia; order Carnivora; family Felidae; genus Leopardus; species Leopardus geoffroyi. Next base: position 86,955,654 of record NC_059327.1, read on the forward strand.
GAAGAATTGTTTCTTTGGTCTGATCCTTTTTGGTAGAATGGTCAGCCTCATGGCTGAGCCAAAGCGATCAACGTTCCTCATCTGCCTGGGATTCAGGGGTTTGCTGCGAAAACCAGAACAGTCCCTGGCAAACTGGGATGAGGTGGTCTCCGAGGCCTAGCTGTCTATGCCGACTGGCTTTTATTCCGCATACACCAAGAGGAAATGTGTGATGTGAGGCAGGTCCGACTTGAGCTTGTGCTGTGCTGAGGACGTGGAGGTCATGTACTCTTTAGCGTGGTAGTTCATAACTTCAGTGTGCTATTGGCATTTATCGAGGTGGGGAAATTACCCATGACAGTCTCCACGCAGAACAATTGTGCTGCTGGAAATGTCAGTGGCGACCCATTGGGAACCTGAGCAGGATTGCCTAACCTTGTTTTTCAATCTCAGAGTCTTGCTTGAAAGACTCTGCTATGGGGCTTCTTCTTTTCTCTTGCTCTGGGGCTCCAAGTCTCAGTGACATGTCCTATGACTGGAGGCTTCTAGAAGTTTGCTTGTTTGCTTATTTATTTGTTTATCTCGAGAGTGCGCGCATGCACGGGGAAGGAGCAGAGAGATTGGGAGAGCGAGAATCCCATGCTCAGTGCACAACGTGATGTCGTGGGGCTCAATCTCATGAACCGCGAGATCGTGACCTGGCTTGAAACGACGAGTTGGACCCTTAACCAATCGAGCCACCCAGGTGCCCCTAGAAGGTATAATTGAAAGGGGGAAATTACATGTAAAGATGTAATATTTGCAAAATATTACCTATTGATAAGACAAAGGTCTTGAGCTGTGTGACCAGCGGAGAAGGGCTCTGGACCAAGTAATACATATCTCACAGAGGACCGGAGCATGGGATAAGAACACTCTAAAATCCTGAGAAGTAAGATACAGGACGAAGCAGAATGAATCTCCCAGCCCTTGGGCTCAAGTTGTCATGACCGCCTCCTCAGTGAGGAGAAACTGGAGGTTGAGTCCAGAAACTCCTGTATAATCTTTACAGATCATTGTATATGTACATAGTTCTCATTATAGAGCAAATCCATATGTCATCTTAATAAAATTCCAACTTAAAAATAAACCTGTCAGTGCATTGGGCTCTGTGCTGACAGCTCAGAGCCTAGAGCCTCCTTCGGATTCTGTGTCTCCCTCTCTCTCTGCCCCTCCCCCCACTCGTGCTCTGTCTCAGCTTCTCAAAAATAAATAAAAATGGGAAGCAAACAAACAAACAAAACCAGTCAGGTATTGCTATGTCAACCTGTTGGATAGAACAAGTTCAGGGTGAAGGTTCTGAAGCTCAGATAGGCAAAAATGGAGCAGAACACCCCCTGATGGAATGCTGTCTTCACGAGGCTTTGTCCCCCTCCTAGGGTGCTTTATGGCATAGAAGCAGACGAGCCCCAGCAACAAAGACAGTTAAAACACTTTCCGGTTTACACAGAGGCTCTTTCTTTGCCTGTAACGAAGTTATTATAATATTTATTTGATCGCCTTTTTGGAATAAATATATCCACGAACTCTCTAATATTTACTCAATGTCTACTGCAATTGCCTTCTAGCCTGCCTTCCTGTACTACAGAGGCAGGAAAGCTAAGAATATGTCTCACACTCACTTGTAACTAGGGTTCTAGTTTCCACCCAGGACAACCAAATGTCTGTTTTTGTCAATCAGAGCTTTCTAGAAATAGATGGGATATTTTGCGATGCCTGACAGTTTTAAAAACAATTTTTATAAAAATGTTTATTTATTTTTGAGAGAGGGAGACAGAGCACAAGCAGGGGAGGAGCAGAGAGTGAGGGAGACACAGAATCCGAAGCAGGCTCCAGGCTCCGAGCTGTCAGCACAGAGCCTGACGTGGGGCTCGAAGTCACGAACTGCGAGATCACGATCTGAGTTGAAGTCGGATGCTTAACCGAGTGAGCCAGCCACCCAGGCACCCCAGGCCTGACAGTTTCTTAAAAACTATTACACATTCATATTCAGGGTCGTCGAAGATGTTCTGTGTCACTCACCTTCCACCCCTTATTATATGTGAATTTTTCCCAACTCCTCCCTTTTTAAATCATAAAAAAAACTTTTATAAGATACAATTGTTACATAACATTGTGTGTATGTGGTGTTGTTAACTGCTTTCCCATGATGTGGTCCAGGATCAAACAGATGCAAGTAATTCTGCATGGCTATCATCCCCACCATTATCATCATCGATATTATCACCCAAAGTATTTAAGTGGGTATGTGATTATGCTCTGCTAAATGTCTGTCATCAAGTCTTACTGTTTTCGTTTCTGATGTATCTCTTGAATTTGATTCTTTCCGTTCCCACCGGCACCATTCTGGGTAAAGACTGGACTTTCTGTTAGGCAGGCAGTGAATACTCAGAGGAAGTTATTCAAATGTGGTCTAATTTATACTCTTAGGTTGATGAAGCCTGGGCATTCTAGGTACTTGTAGACTTGATTATGTTATGTTATTTGTTTATTTGCATACGAAAAACCTTACTGTTTCCTCCTGCTGCCAAAATAAAGTACAAACTCTTTTAAAAAATAATACTCAAGGTTCCTCATGGCCTGATTGTAACTAAGCCTTCCCATCATCTAATCTTTCCTCACCACCCTCCATGCTCTGGCTGCATTGTATTAATTACTCTCCTCCACATGTGATGGGCGTTTTCATACCTCTGTGCCTTTGCTCTTACTGTTTCATATGCCTGGAATGCCTTTCCTGTCCTGGATTGCTTTTTTTTTTTTTTAATTTTTTTTTTAATGTTTATTTATTTTTGAGACAAAGAGAGACAGAGCATGAACGGGGGAGGGGCAGAGAGAGAGGGAGACACAGAATCAGAAGCTGGCTCCAAGCTCTGAGCCATCAGCCCAGAGCCCGACGCGGACTCTCAACTGACTGAGCCACCCAGGCGCCCCCTGGATTGATCTTATTCATCCTTCAAGTCTCATGGCAAGTAATAGTAATGATGATAGCTAATAATTAAGCACTTGTTATATGCCTGGCCCTGTTTTAAGCACTTTACATGGTTTATCTCTTAATTTTCACAACAGGTATGAGATAGGTACTATCTCACTTATGGAAGTGTGGCAGGACTTTGATAAAAACATCGTTACTTTAAAAAAATTTTTTTTAATGTTTACTTATTTTTGAGAGAGAGAGAGGGAGCATGAGCACAGGAGGGGCAGAGAGAGAGGGAGGGAGACATAGAATCCAAAGTAGGCTCCAGGCTCCAAGCTGTCAGTAAGAGCCCTATGTGGGGCTCGAACTCACGAGCTGTGAGGTCATGACCCGAGCTGAAGTCAGTCACTTAACGAACTGAATCATCCGGGTGCCCCCATTAAGTTACTTTTCTAATTTTGGTGATTATGGTGTTTGACAGCTTGAAATAATTTATAATTTGTTGAGATTTCTTCTTTGGTTCTATACAGATATTTAAAAATTTCTTTTCTTGTAAAGGAGCCCAAACTGTAGGGTCATCAGTCTCCCCAAAACCTGTTTTTCAACTTTCACTGATACTCTTTCTCTTATCTGTTGCCTTTTCCCCTGTAGGAACTAGAGAATAGACTTTCAGAATTTCAGAGAGTATGATGATGTGTAGAAAGTCACAGGTTGGACCTGAGACCAGGCTTAATTCAAATTTGTATCTCAGTAAAATGACAAATCATCACATATCACGAATCTTTGGAGCTGCTTGAGTGTAACTGGCACCCCAATTTTGAATTAGCAAATTACAAGAATTTAGCATAAAGGCTTTGTCCTTAGGGAGAGTTATCTGACCTCCTTTGAAAAAGTAATCCAATGCTAATGTTAGACTTCAGAATCCCCCAAGTACCTTTATTTTGTGGTTGGTTATCAGCTTTCAAATGTCTGGTTTCACTGCCTCCAAGAAAGGGCCTTCCGTCCTTTGGGACTAGAAAATACAAGTGAAGGTTTGACAGGGCCCCGCCATTTTTTAGTTAGTCAATAATTCTTGGCTCTTTTACTGTACTCAGAGAAGGCTTACTGAAAATGGAACTATTTTTCTTTTTTAATGTTTATTTTGAGAGAGAGAGAGAGTGAGCAGGGGAGGGGCAGAGAGAGAGGGAGAGAGAGAATTCTCGGCAGGCTCCACCCTCAGCACGAGGAGCCAGACGCAGGGCTTCATCTCAGGGCAGCGAGATCATGACCTTAGGCGATACCAAGCGACTGGCGCTTAGCGACTGAGCCACTGGCTGCCCCTAAACAGAACTATTTTTAATGACGTAATCCCTGTTTCAGCAGGCAGATATGGTCTGGCTATTGACATCTATCTATTTAGAAAAAATTTTGCCTCATTGACTAGAGTAGACAAGGTCAAAGATGGTGGTAATCTCCTTTATGAAGAAATGCCCAAGTTCCTCCTGTGGAATATCTGATACATTTTTCTTTAAATCTGGAGGAGGGAAAGTGGGTGTGGGTGAGAAACTTCTCTGTATATCGCTCACTGTCAGTGACAGATGTTAACAGGGGATGCGGGGGCTCGGCAACGACCTTGACGGGATGGGGCTGGCCTTACCTCTCGTGATTGTCGTAGGGGGCTGTATGCCAGCTTTTCTGCTGTATTTCCTGCTCTCTTCGTGGGCTCTGTGGATCGGAGAACTCAGGCACGCATCCCTGATAAAGAGCAGCGACGCAAGGCACCAGTGACCCTGTACAGAAATCCCTCCGTTGGCAAGTGAGAGTCTGTGCGAGATGCCGCCGATCCGCACCTTTTGTTTCTCTTCCGTGTTTCCCTTGCATCCGGGTCACAATGTCCTCCCTGCTGCTCGATGGAAGCAGAATGGCCCTCGGAATGGTTCATGATCGGTGCTTTTGCTCAGGGCACTTCCTTGACCTGGAATGCCCCTTCTTTCCATTTTTGCGTGTCAGAGATTTTATTCATCATTTGATCATCCCAACCAAATAGTGACTGTTCCTTCTGTCAGATTGCCTCCTCTTTTGCGTCCCTTGCCTCAGCACTGTGTTTACATTCCAGTTAAGGGGTTTGCCTGGCCTTGCAGCCTCTGTAGCACAGACGTATGCACGGTTGGTGTCTACACGTCCGTGAGATTGGCAGCGACCGTTTCCTCTTGCACGAGGTTTGAAAGCTCTCCTTGCAGAGCCTGGACGAATTCCTGGAATGACAAGCTCCTAGAGTTCAGAGGCGGTTGGTCATCACTGAGCCCTTTCACTTTCACTTTAAAGTGAAAATTACTTTTCTGACCTCAGGGAGAAGCCATACTTCATCTCTAAGGTGTTATGACCCTACCTGGTCCCCATACAAATTGCTTTTAGGATCAGCATGTCTCTTTGCACCAAATGTGCCTTAAAACAGCCCAAATTTTCTATCTAAACAGAAAGCAACCTTCCTCATCCTTTCAAATCTTGAAACCTCTATCCTATCAGCCTTGCGTTTCCACCTGGCAATTATTAGCATATTAGAATGGAAGTATTTAAAAGTCATGGTTATTAACCTGGATCTTAGGCCCTGGCCCAAATTTCTGTATTTCAAGTTCTTTTATTACACACTAGATGTCACTCTCTACCCAGTGAATTCCAGAGCCAAGCGTTGTGGTGAGTTAATTAGAAAAGAAAGCTATTTGGAAAAGAGTTTGTAAGTGACTGCAAAACATATTTTCAATTACTTCCAAATAGGACATTTTTCTCCCACAGTTTACAAGGGACATTTATTATTTCTTTGGTAAAAAGAAACCCTTCAAAACTCCTTGAAGGGAAGAGGTATAAAGTCAATGGCGGTCTTTTCTCCTTCCGGCCCTGTGGGGTTTGGACAGGTGGCGAAGCTGGGCTGAAATGCGGCTTGCCTCTGAAATTCTTCCCTCAGCAAGGACAGAGCTGCAGAGCGGTGTTGGCGTTGAGTTTATTTCTAGAGATTCGGGAATTCCCTCACCCATTCCCCTCGACACCACCTCAGAAAGAACCCTCTGCGTGTAGAGGAAGCATTCTTGACTTAATTTCACTTTCATGATTTACCTGACCTTTTCAGTCATGACACTTGTGTGTGAACCTTTTTGTTGGCTTGCCGGGGTGAGAGAAGCCTAAGGAGTTACAGCTGCATAAAGGAAGTTCTGTATTTTCAGGTTGTTTAGGCCGAAACAATAAAGCAGTGTTTGCTGCATGATTGCCCTGGTCCCTATATTCCAGAAGGTTGGCTAAAGAGCCATCGTCTTCGAACCATTGCCTTAGAAACGAAGAGTGAGGAAGAGGGAGGCAAGTTGGCGTGGCGTTACTTTAAGTTCTATCATGTAAAATTCTTTACGCCATGCCACCGTTGCCCCCTACAATTACAAAACTTCTTTACAATTTCGAAACTTCAAAGGGAAACAGGGAGCCTCTTGGTGGTTTGCTGGTGATATTACTCCACATGGCTTTGGTAAACCTCGGGTATGTGAATTGGCCAGTGATTCCAGAATCGCTTTTCATTAAAAAAATTTTTTTATGTTTATTTTATTTAAATAAAATAAATATATTTTTTTATTATAAATAAATATTTATTTATTATTTTTAATGTTTATTTTATTTCTGAGGGAGAGAGAGAGAGAGAGAGAGAGAGAGCGCGAGCAGGGGGAAGGCAGAGAGAGAGGGAGACACAGAATCCAAAGCAGACTCTAGGCTTCAAGCTGTCAGCACAGAGCCTGAGTCGGGGCTCGAACCCGCGAGCTGTGAGATCATGACCTGAGCCAAAGTCGGATGCTCAACCGACTGAGCCACCCAGGTGCCCCCAGAACTGCTTTTCATTTTAAGTAACTGAAAGTTTTTGATTTAAAGGGACTCTCATCCCCAGCATTCCCCAAACAACAATATCACTAAAATGATAAAAATAAAGACGACAGTTTAAAGTATAGGCCTGAAATTTCAAGTGTGAACTGACTTGCTCTCTACTTGCTAGAAATCTGTGGGCCAACTTAGCTTGTAACCAGATCTCACCTAACATTTGCCACGTGTTTGACTGATGTGCCATCATTTTGCCAGAACTTTGAGATCTGGTTTGTACGTACATGTGTGTGCACACAAATGCACACACACAAACTTGTGAGGTTTTACCAAAAAAAATTCATGTTTATTAAATTTAATTTTAGATGTTTATGTGTGGGGGAGGGGCAGAGAGATAGAAGGAGACACAGAATCTGAAGCAGGCTCCAGGCTCTGAGCTGTCAGCACAGAGCCTCACGTGGAGCTTGAACCCACGAACCATGAGACCATGGCCTGAGCCGAAGTCAGACGCTTAACCCACTGAGTCACCCAGGTGCCCTGAAGTTTATGTGCTTTGAATTTAATAGAACACTCAGTCTTTGGTGAAACTGGGTTGCTTGTGGCTGTTCCCAAACCATTACTCCTAAACCATAACCTGACCACGTTTGGCTGCTATTAGAATGTGACACAGTCAACTTTCATGTGTCTATGTGTGTGCGTGTTGACATTTTGAGAATAGTTCCTGCTGCTCTTGTTGAGGTCTCAGCAAGACTGGGTTTGAATTACACCTAAAGCTTTTCTTTTCTTTCCCAAATTACAAGTTTATGTATGTAGAAAGTCCTCAAAGCAGAAGCAGTGTATAAGGAGAGAAACTAAATGCATGTATTCCTCAAGTATTTAGAGAGTAATTACTATCTTTTAATAAAGAAGTTTTTCTCATTATAAAAATAGTACAAGTACATTGTAGGGATTTGGAAAACAGATAAACACACAGAAGAATATACATCCCATTCATAATTCTACTATGCAGAGATTACAATATTTATATTTTGGTGATTTTCTAATACTTGCTTGATACATTTCTGGTTTTGGCATTAATCTATTATCTATGTGATCATGTTGTGCATACTATTTTATAAACTACTTCTCTCACACTTGCATTGTAAGTACATGTTTTTCTACAACATAATTTCTGAATTTCTTAAAAAAAATTTTTTTTTAATTTAGAGAGAGGGGTGGGGAGAGGGGCAGAGGGAGAGGGAGAATCACAAGCAAGCTCCACACTCAGCCTGATGTGGGGCTTGATCCCATGACCCTTGGATCATGACCTAAGCCCAAATCAAGAGTCAGAGGCTCAACTGACTGAGCTACCCAGGCACCTCTACAACATGATTTCTGTAGGCATAGAAGTGTTTTAGACAGTTTTAAAAACCAATCCTGCATGGTTGGACAGTCTCATAGCTAAGCACATCATGTATATTCACGATTAGTTCTTTAGGATAAATGAAAGTCTTAGCGTCAAGGGCATGAATATTTTTAAGGCTACACCATGTTGCAGATGACTTTCTTATCCTTTTTTTTTTTTGACCGTCTTTTAATTTTTTAAAGATTAAGTTTATTTATTTATTTTGAGAGAGAGAGTGAGTGGTGGAGGGGCAGAGAGAGAGGGAGAGAGAGAGAATCCCAAGCAGACTCCACACTGACAGCATGAAGCCTGATGTAGGGGCTCAAACTCACAAACTGTGAGATCATGACCTGAGTTGAAAACAAAAGTTAGGCGCTGAACCGACTGAGCCACCCAGGCGCTCCTTTTTTTGACCTTCTTATCTTTTAAAAGTCAATTTGCTTTCATTTCTATTGATAATACACAAATGTTCCTGGATCTTTGTGCTGCTGATGAGGGAGCATGGGGCAAGCTGAGGACAAAGTAGAGGCTAATGGCACCCCCACCCCCACCCCAGGTGGAATATATGTGATATTCCTTGGACACTCCTGGCTACCCAAGAACAAAGGAAAGGGGTTTGAGTGCTTGCCATGGTGATGTGGGAAACTAAGACAAATGAAAAATTAAATTCCCTTACTGTCTACAGCCCATTGACAAGTCCTTGAAACAGACAGAGTGACCTCCCTCTATGATGACACTTTGCTAGGGCAAAAGAGAACCTTAGTTTAACATTATCCCAATCTCAAGAATCCTGGGAATCTACTTCCTTTATCTCTACTGCCCCAAGATATATGTTGGTGATCATACTCCAAGCTTACCCGCTGCCTCTTCCCCCTGCCCCCCCCCCTCATACATCTGAAGGGTCTCATGACTGGGATTTTATTAAATGCTAATAAGTGACATTTCCCTAGCAACAGCTAGCCCCTCAAGGTCCTGGAAACCTTGCTTCCAAAATACCTTAGAGACTTACTCTATCTCTGACCCCCTTCCAACCTGAGGGTATATAAAGAGTTACCCGTTACAACCCCAGTGCTGCTCTTCCTGCCCACAGGTCCTGTCCCCATGCTTTTTTTTTTTTTTTAATTTTTTTTTTCAACGTTTATTTATTTTTGGGACAGAGAGAGACAGAGTATGAACGGGGGAGGGGCAGAGAGAGAGGGAGACACAGAATCGGAAACAGGCTCCAGGCTCTGAGCCATCAGCCCAGAGCCTGACGCGGGGCTCGAACTCACAGACCGCGATCGTGACCTGGCTGAAGTCGGACGCTTAACTGACTGCGCCACCCAGGCGCCCCTGTCCCCATGCTTTAATAAAATCACCTATTTGCACCAAAGACGTCTTCGAGAATTCTTTCTTGGTTGTCGGCTCCAGACCACCCCACCATCACCCAAAACTTCATCACTGTTGCCTTAGAAATCTTTGTATAGTGACTTCCAATGCTAGTATTCGTAATAAAAACCAAACAGTTTTGTTTAGTGTCAACCTTAAGATAAATGCCTTAGCACATTAAAAAAGGAAATTTTATATTAGATTAAAGGGAGAGCAAATAAACAATAAAAAGTAATAGTATTGCATCTCTGTATGCATTTATTACAACAGGAACAGTTAGTTTTAATTACTGGTGATAAATACTTCATAGTCTACTAATAAACGTCTTGCAGTATATCTTGAAAAATGCAATAAACTCTTTGTCAGGTGAGAATTCACTATAGTTCTTGGCCTCTAAATCTCTGTTGAAAAGAAGGATAAAACTGCCATTTTTCCTAGTGAGAATTATTGGAAAGACTGATAAGGAAGTGAGACTTAGCCAGCTTTTGAAATAATTACTGCCATTGGGACAAAATTGGGAAAATATACCTGCTCATATTAGTTCAAGTCAGAACTTTGTAAAAAAAATTTTAAACATTGAGCACAGTGCTTAAGAGATAAATGGAAAAGTTAAGAATAAGTTGGTTTAGAAATCAAACCATTTTTTTTTATTTTTTATTAAAAAAAATTTTTTTTAACGTTTATTTATTTTTGAGACAGAGAGAGACAGAGCATGAACGGGGGAGGGGCAGAGAGAGAGGGAGACACAGAATCGGCAGCAGGCTCCAGGCTCTGAGCCATCAGCCCAGAGCCCGACGCGGGGCTCGAACTCATGGACCGCGAGATCGTGACCTGAGCTGAAGTTGGACGCTCAACCGACTGAGCCACCCAGGCGCCCCGAAATCAAACCATTTTAATTCAAATAGCTACATTTGAAAATGTATTGCTGGATAAATAGATTAGGAATGAGTTTGCATGGGGGGGCTTTGACGTACTGCTCTTAGTAAAGTTGGCAAAATCGAGGCAAAAATTAAAGTCAGAGTATAGGCAGGTTCTAATTTTTATTTGTACTGCCTTTAAGGATACTCTTGGGAATCAGGACAAAAACATTCCTTTTTTGTTCATTTCGTGGAAATTTTTTACTCATGTTAATGAGTTAAAACTGGAAATAGCTTTTTTTTTTCTGATTTACAAAAAGGATACACACCCGTAAAAACAATTATACAACAGAGAAGAGCATAACGAAGGAAGGCAAATATCATTAAAAGTACCACTATACAAAGATAACTACTGTTCATATTTGGTGAACATCTTTTCAGAAAGTTGACTCTTCTCTCAAAAGACACAACATTTTATACAAATGTGATTGCGTAATATTTATTGCTCAATTGCCTCCTTGTCTTTGTATAGAAATATATGTTATGACTGTATTTTGGTGTGAATATGTGTAGATTCTCAGCATCACTTTACAAATTTTTTTATTTTTAGAGCGAGAGAGTGAGAGAGCACAGGCAAGTGGGGGAGAGGGGCAGAGACAGAGAGAGAGAGAGAGAGAGAGAGAGAGAGAGAGAATTTTAAGCAGGCTCCATGCTCAGTGCAGTGCCCGGTGTGGGGCTTGATCCCATGATCCTGGGATCATGACTTAAGCAGAATCAAGAGTCAGATACTCAATGGACTGAGCACCCGGGTGCTCCTACAGCATCATTTTTAATGGCTACTTAATATTCTATTGTAGAGATATGCACTAAATGATTTTAATTTACTCTCTTAACATTTGGGTTTTAAAAAATGACAACAAATATATATGCTTCTGTTATTTTTTTTCCCTTTAACATTGCAGAAGTGCACACAGTAAAGGGTGAGTCTCATTTATTTCTTCTCTTCTACAGTGAATTCCACCTCCCAAAGGTATCCCTGAAATGTGATCTCCAGAGAAATGCATGAGAATATACAAACTTTTGGGGTACCTGGGAATTGAGCCAGGTGGGATTGAGCCCCACATGGGGCTCTGTGCAGGTGCTGAATGTGGAGCCTGCATGGGATTCTCTCTCTCTCTCTCTCTCTCTCTCTTCCCCCTGCTCTCTCTCTCTCAAATAATGAAAGGAAAAAAATAATGAAAATAAGAATATATAAACTTTTATATACACATTTTCCCCCCAAATGGGGTCATTTTATGTTCTATAACTTAAAAAACCCCAACATACTGTGTACATATTCAGATCATTATGTATAAAGTTATCTAATTCTTTTTTAAAATCTGCATATGCAGTATGGATTTACCATAATTGATTACACCTATACCCAATAGATAGATGTTTAGGTTATTATGATTGTTTGAGACTCTAAGTAATGCTGTAGTGAACAACCTTGCATATTCATCTTTATAAAAGTCCATTGTTAGGAATCTACTAGATTCCATTATTTAATATTTTGATCTGTATAGTCAAAGTATTCCCCAGTTACATTCCACTTCAAGCCTACGCCAGCTGTGGCTATTTTCATTTTTATCTTTTCCAACTTTCTGGGTGGAAATTTATATATCATTGTTTTTATTGGCATTTCATTTATTAGTGAATTTTAAAACATTTTACAGTGCTTATCGTTGGTCATGTGAAGTTGTGTTGTGATGTGTTTGATCACATTTTTAAAAAAAATCAATTAATTAATTTTTATTTATTTTTTAAATTTACACCCAAGTTAGTTAGCATATAGTGCAACAATGATTTCAGGAATAGATTCCTTAATGCCCCTTACCCATTTAGCCCATCCCCTCCCCACAACCCCTCCAGTAACCCACTATTTGTTCTCCATATTTAAGAGTCTCTTATGTTTTGTCCCCCTCCCTGTTTTTATATTATTTTTGCTTCCCTTCCCTTTTGTTCATCTGTGTCTTAAAGTCTTCATATGAGTGAAGTCATATGATAGTTGTCTTTCTCTGACTAATTTCGCTTAGCCTAATACCCTCTAGTTCCATCCACATAGTTGCAAATGGCGAGATTTCATTCTTTTTTGATTGCCAAGTAATACCCCATTGTATGTATGTGTATATACACATACATACCACCTCTTCTTTATCCATTCATCCATCGATGGACATTTGGGCTCTTCCCATACTTTGGCTATTGTTGATAGTATTGATAGTGTTGCTAAACATTGGCGTGCATGTGCCCCTTTGAAACAGCATACCTGTATCTCTTGGATAAATATTTAACAGTGCAATTGCTGGGTCATAGGGTAGTTCTATTTTTAATTTTTTGAGGAACCTCCATACTGTTTTCCAGAGTGGCTGCACCAGTTTGCATTCCTACCAGCAGTGCAAAAGAGATCCTCTTTCTCTGCATCCTTACCAACATCTGTTGTTGCCTGAGTTGTTAACGTTAGCCATTCTGACAGGTGTGAGGTGGTATCTTATCGTGGTTTTGATTTGTATTTTCCTGATGATGAGAGATATTGAGCATTTTTTCATGTGTTGGTTGGCCATCTGGATGTCTTCTTTGGAGAAGTGTCTATTCATGTCTTTTGCCCATTTCTTCACTGGATTATTTGTGTTTTGGGTGTTGAGTTTGATAAGTTCTTTATAGATTTTGGATACTAAGCCTTTATCTGATATGTCGTTTGCAAATATCTTCTCCCATTCTGTTGTTGCCTTTTAGTTTTGCTGATTGTTTCCTTTGCTGTGCAGAAGCTTTTTACTTTGATGAGGTCCCAATCATTCATTTTTGGATCACATTTTGATTTGAGTGTTTATCTTTCCCTTATTGTTTTGTTTTTATTTTATTTTTTAATTTTTTTTAATATTTATTTATTGAGAGAGAGAGAGAGACAGAGACAGAGACAACGACGAGCATGGGAAGGGCAGAGAGAGAGGGAGACACAGAATCTGCAGCAGGCTTCAGGCTCCGAGCTGTCAGCATAGAGCCTGATGAGGGGCTTGAACTCAGCAACCACAAGACCATGACCTGAGCCAGAGTTGGATGCTTAGCTAACTGAGTCACCCAGGAAACCCATTGTTTTTATTCTTTTTTTAAAAAAGTTTATTTATTTTTGAGAAAGTGCGCATGTGCGTGCACACACACACACACACACACACACACACACGGGGAGGGGCAGAGGAAGAGGGAGAGAGGGAGAGAGTCCCAGGCAGGCTCTGTGTTGTCAGTTCAGAGCCCGACATGGGGATAGATCTCACCAACTGTGATACCCTGACCTAAGCTGAAATCGAGAGTCGGATGCTTAACTGACTGAGCCACCCAGGCACCCACTCTTATTGTTTTGTAAGAGCTTTTAACATGTTAAGGAAATTTCTTTCATGTATGTTATGAATATTTTTCAATCAGATTGTCATCTGCTTTTAGATTTTTGGGTGCTGTTAAAAAGTCATTCTAACGTTTAAAAAATATGATGTAATTAGGAACTTAAATCAGCTTTTTTGACTCCATATAAAATTCTGACTTGATATGATGCATTCTACCAATCTCTCCCATCTGCTTGCTAAATAAGGAAAGACAGACAGGAAAAGGAACTATGGGTTGTTCTGTTCTTTCCCTTTCCTTCTATGTCATCATTTTCAGCGTGGTTGGCTAAACAGATGTAACACGAGCGGGAAAGGATATGAAAGGGTTCCTTGCGTGTTCTTCTTGCTTGCTTACAACACTACTGACTTCTTTCTGCCCCTGAAAATTTCTTTCCCTGGTTTTCAGAGAAAATGTGGCTTCTTTTTGGGGGTGGTGTAAGGGAGGCACCACTTAGTCGTCATGTAACTGAGTCATGCTGGCCTCCCGTGCATCATCGGAATGCTGGAATTCTATGGATGGGCATTGACAATGGTATATGTGCAGGGGTGGTATGGAATGGTGTAACCCTACATGAACACATATATCTCCTCTGCTCATACTCATACTCCATTGTCCCATTGGATTTCACTTATAAAACACAAGGTCAAGGATAAAAGTATTAGGAATTTTTAGATGACAATAATGCAGCATGAAATCAAGTGCGAAGTCCTTTTGAGTGGGGGCCCTATGTGACTGCACAGGCTGTAGCCCATAAAGTTGGCCCTCTGGGGACTTCATACTAGTTCCTGCTGGTGGCTGAGCCCAGGGATCCAGGCTGCTAGGGAGAAGAAAGGGACTCTGATCTGCCAGTTGGTGGTAAAAAAGGACCCATGACTTTTATAATTAATACGTGACCCAGTCTCATATCTCTGAAGAACATTGCCCCCTTTGCAACTCAGCTCTTCCCCTGCACGTGCACACACACTTCCAACTGCCTATGACATTTCCTTTAACACATTTTGGCTCATTTGAGCCATGTCTTCAGGGAGGGTGAAGGGTGTGGGTAGCACATCGCATGCCCCAGCTTGCGCCTACTGGAATAGTCCCAAGCCTTGTACCCACTACCCCATCTCTACTCTCATACAGAAATGCCTTGAAAAACAGAAAAAAAATCAGAGAATTTCATAAACACACTTATAAAATAACCTTTCTTCCTGAAAACATATTCGCTTTCTGGCAGAGCAGCTGTCTTTATTCTACCCTGGATACAACTGCATTCCGATGACTGGTGAGGGACCCTTTATAAATTTTGTAAAATGCTGGAAAAAGCGTCCAGAAAAAAAGACACCATGCAAACATAAGGCACTGTTATCACTTGTTTGAAAGTGTGTTTTGTTACCGAATATTCTCCTCTGGTGACATATAGATCAGCATGGCTTATTATAAGCAAGACCATGTGTGGCTTCTCATATTCCCATCACTTGCCTGTAGAGGGTCCTAGCCTTACTGACTTTCCGAATCAGAACAAAACCATCCATAAAGCACGAGGAGGCAAACACTGAGGCTAGGGGGATTCGAGTATTCTTTATTTCCCCTACCAACAAGTGAAGAATCTAATGCCCTAATCCATCAGATCTCCCAGACAGAAGCCACAAATCTTTTTTGTTTCGTTCAGCATATTGCCACAGTGACAAGTTCATATTACACTCTGTCTGGAATCTCTCTTGTAACCTCCCCAATTCTCAACAAGTTCACAAAAAGGGCTGAAGCAAATAACCCTGGAATGCAGGTGACTGTTTATTTATGTATTTACCTTGTTACATACCAGTATATACCCAGGGCCCTTCCAGAAGAGCTTCATAAAAAATAATGGTAACTGACATTCATCACACGCTGAACTTCTCCTTCCATTTCCTGTGTCTTTAATAGATCCCTACAGAGGGTGGGGAAGAAAGCTCAGTCTATTGTCAGACAATTGTATTACTTCACTCTCTCCAAGCTCATCAAAAATTCTTTTGCTGCTGTTTGAGTGAAACGTATTTTTTGACAAAATGACATGGGTGTCATTTGTAGATATCTTTGCCAACATTCGACCACCATTTTCCTTGACCTCACATCATGCCAATCCATTCCTAACATGTGATGATTCTCTGGAGAGTGCCTTCTGGATCAGGGAAGAAGGCGGGGGATATAATAACACCTTTTTGCACTTAGCATCACTGCTCAGGAAACTTCGAAGCACTTAGCAGTGTAAGCTTTCTCCATTTCTCTGGTAAAAATAATGAAAAGTGCTTGGGTTTATGATGATAGGCTCTCTGTAAATTCTGATCAGGGTAGACAGATACATTTATGGGAAGAAAGTTTCTCTGTATAAAGGAACATTTCCAGTTCCTTTCTGCTGGGGGACTTGTTCCGTCTCCTTCCTCCTCTCCCTCTCTGCCTCCTTTTTTCTTGTTATCTCAAGATACTTCAAAATATAAAAATATTTTGAAAATTGATTACTGGATCATTTGGTTTGCTTCAATGTGACAACAGAGCAGTCTTCAGAGTGCTTGGAAGGTCTCAATTACAAACTCCCTTTCTTGGGTTTGGACATATTCAGTACCCAGGTTTAGTCATTCATTTCAAATATGGCCATGCATACAGATGGTCCCTGACCTATGATGGTTCCACTGGCGATTTTTCAACTTTATGATGGGGTGTGGAAGTCCTGTGCATTCGGTTGACAGCCGTTCTTTGCATTTTGATCTTTTACCAGGCTGGTGATATGCCCTGTGAAACTCTCTCGCGGTGCTGGGCAGTGGTGGTGAGCCATGGCTTCCAGTCAGCCATGCAAATGACTGGTACACTGGTAACCATTCTCTACCCACACAGCCATTCTGTTTGCACTTTCCACACAGTATTCAGTAAATTACACGAGTTATTCAGCACTTGATTACAAAATAGGCTCGGTGTTGGAGGGTTTTGCCCAACCGTAGGCTAATGGAAACGTTGTAAGCCCACTTAAGGTAGGCAAGGCCAAGCTGTGATGTTTGGTAGGTTATGTGCCGTAAATACATTTTCGGTTTAATGGTGGGTTTATCGGGTTGATCCTAACGGAGTCTCTTCAGAGACCAGCCTCCCTTCCCTTCTTCCCCTCCACACTTCCCACTGCTTCCACAACCCTTCACAGAGCTCAGTCATTGCACTGGCCACTTATTATTATTATTATTATTATTATTATTATTATTATTTTTTGGAACTGGCTGTATTACCTGGCATTGCCAGGGCAATTTTTAATTATTGTTAAAGTTTAAATGGGCAGACTAAAAATAAATATTTCAATTGTAGTGATTTAAAAAAATGATAAGAATGAATTCAGAGCCATACTAATTTCCCGCCTTGCAGTAAAGCTGCTTTTTATACTACATTTTAAAATTCTGTTAGTAGGAACACACAGAAATCAATATTGGTAGGGGATCCCCTTGTGGGAAGCAATTTGATAAAAAATCAGTGAGTGCAAACCTGGGTGCCTGCCTTGGTGGTTTTGAGAGAACGCACTAGTTCACTCACACACTTGGCAGCATGTGGGGTGATCTGAGGGAATTCCTGGGTCCAGGGACCAGTTACCGATTTCTCTGGTCTGCATCCTTTTAAGATGTACTATGTGTGGCTCTGTTGCTATTTTCTAAATGTTCTGGGTTCTGGATGATAAGGTCCTGACTTTATCATTTAAATTGCCAATCCTTTAGACTTTCTGTTTTAGGGCTCGACAAGCCAGATGAGTTTCAGATCTTGGACAAATATTAAATTCAGAACAGTCCATTTTGGGCTCACTCATTTGCAATCCGATTTGCATTTTCTCCCTGTGGCATGAATGGCATGGCTCTTCAGGTTGCCTCCAGATGGATCCCTTGGGTTTCGTCCACGGATGTCTCCTTGCACAGGGTTTCAGCTTCTGGGAGGATGCCACCCATCTCTGGGTGCTTAGGAGTGCACCTGCTGTTTGCCTTCCCTCCCTGGGGGTCCCCGTGTAGCCCCGAGTGGATACTTCTTGAAAGAGCCTGTCTCTTTTGATCAGCCCTCATGTTGTTTCCTCTTTTTCTTTTCTTTTTTTTTTGTGTTCTGTGAAGCAATTATTATTTATTATTTTTAATTATTTATTATTATTTTTTTAAATTTACATCCAAATTAGTTAGCATACAGTGCAGCAATAATTTCAGGAGTAGATTCCTTGATGCCCCTTACCCATTTAGCTCATCTACCCTCCCACACCCCATCCAGTAACTCTCAGTTTGTTCTCCATATTTAAGAGTCTCTTATGTTTGTCCCCCTCCCTGTATTGATATTATTTTTGTTTCCCTTCCCTTATGTTCATCTGTTTTGTCTCTTAAAGTCCTCATATGAGTGAAGTCATATGATTTTTGTCTTTGACTAATTTCACTTAGCATAATACCCTCCAGTTCCATCCATGTAGTTGCAAATGGCAAGATTTCATTCTTTTTGATTGCCGAGTAAGACTCCATTGTATATATATACCACGTCTTCTTTAACCATTCATCCATCGATGGACATTTGGGCTCTTTCCATACTTGGGCTATTGTTGATAGCACTGCTATAAACACTGGGGTGCATGTGTCCCTTTGCAACAGCACACCTGTATCCCTTGGATAAATGCCTAGCAGTGCAATTGCTGGGTCGTAGGTTAGTTCTATTTTTAGTTTTTTGAGGAACCTCTATACTGTTTTCCAGAGTGGCTGTCCCAGCTTGCATTCCCATGTTGTTACCTCTTTCTGTCATAAAAGACTGCTCAAACACCTATTCTATGTCAGATTTTGGACTAGACATTGAGGACACAACAGAGAAAAAGATTAGGACCTCTGGACTCAAAAAATTCTCACATTTTCGTAGCTCTTGCTGATGAGGGTCTAGGATTTGTTTATCTTCAAGATGATAGTTTTTTTTCCCTAGCATTATTTCTTATATGAATGCATAGGGGAAAAAATAGAAAAATTAAAATGGACAACTGCAAAAAAAATCATGAATATTTTGAGCCTTCTTTACCATCCCTAAAATTATAGTCACATTCAAAATACATAGACTTATAAATTTATAGTTTCAGGATACTGTGTTACTCTGAACAAAATGATGTGCTGTAGTTACTTTGTATGTAGAGAAAAAATAATTGTTGTTCCTTCCTACTCCTGGATATCCTTCCCCAAAGTGGATTTCATCTATGCCACATAGTCATACATGACACCGATTACTTCCATGCCAATAACAAAGAGACAACTAGAGACTAAGTTTTATTATATAGATTATTAATTTATGTGTTCTCTTCCTAGAGGGTGAGGATTCTGTTTTCACATTTGAGTAGCGAGAGCCTCCTATAGTACCTAGAACATAGGAAGGATTTAATGAATGATTGCTGAATAAATAAATGAAGGCAAGCAGGATTATCTAGGAAGCTTAAAATAGGATGATCCTTTTCTTGACTGTAGTGTATGGGATGGAAAGAAAGGAATGAAAATAGAAAGCTAAGGGTCTCATATGCATATTGCATGCTGATTGCACCCCTAGTTGTGCTAAGGACTTTGCATATGACATGCATGGACTCTCATATTTAATTTCATGAAAGAAAAAGCATCAGTTTCATTTTACAAACAAGGAAACTGGAGCTTCGTGAGTTTATGAGACATGTTCAAGTCACACACAGCTGATTACCTGTCAAAGCCACCGCAGGAAACCAGGTCAGGAGGCAAGATTCACTTCAGATTTGGTGCTCTTAATTATTAAAATGTACTGTACCTTACAGACATTACATGTTTCAGTGCTTTGGTTTATGCAAACTTGCTGGTAGGGTCCCTCCCTGATCCCCTCCCCCCAGCACCCTCTGGCATATTTTGTGGTGTCCCCCGCCCTCCCCCATTCACCAGGATGCTGAGCCTGCAAATATTAGTGTTGGGTGAGAGCATATCAAGGTGTGAGTCTTCCTGGAAAGTCATATTTAGTTTGAGGAAAGGAAAGATGTAATTTGATGAATTCTCAATTTTATTTACTGTTAGGTTTTTTTTTTTTTTTTTCAACATCTGGTCATAGGTCTCTTTGTATTCAAACGTAAATCCTTAATGGTTAATTTGAAAATGAAGCTATTGCCTTATTTCAGCAGGATGGAGGGTATGTGGGTGTGGTGGGGTGGGGGGAGAGAGAGAGAGGTATGAAAGCTTTCTTTTGCTTGAGTGTAATATCAACCAAGTTTTTTTTTTTTTTTTAATGTTGGGTTTTAGAATAAAATCTCCTATTTATTTCTGAGAGTTTCTGCTGCTTCTTTGCTTTGAGCCTTATTCATTCATTCATTCATTCATTCATTCAAGGGTTACAGCATATATTCCTTAAATTCTGGATGATGGAAATAGTTGCCCTTTAAAAACAGGAGCCACTCTGGGTGCAGACTGATGTTTCCCTTCAAATATGGGTCAGAGAATTTTCTTCTTGAGGAAAGAGCCCCCTCCTACCTCCATCCAGTGCTTTTGACTTTGAAACACGTCAAGGTGAAGGGCAATAATTAGCATACTTACTTAAATCAGGTCTGGCTACTACTTTCTGAATAGGGTGGGGGACATTTCCTCTCTCACCCGTTTGGGTTGGGAAGGACAGCCTACAATGGATATCATCTGCTCCTTGATGTGAGGAAGGGAGGCTAAAAAAAGGCATTAAAAACATCTCCCTTATTTCACTCCCCTCCTTGCATCTGTCACAGACCCTGCCGGACTGACACAACATTACACAAATAACTCCTCTTCTTAAGCAGCGGCGAGGTAGCAGTAGGCATTTTTTTCATTTAGAGTCTATCAACTGAGAATTGATAAAGTCATCACAGAACAACTGTAGTTTGACCCTGACCTGACAAAAGAGATCGAAAATGTCTCGTGTGGAGAGAAGCGAGGGGGCTGGGAATATCACTGGCTCAGAAAGGAGGGGCAAGTCGGTGAAGGGCTGACACCCAGGCACTCCGCCGAGTGTGTTTAATAACCGAAAAGTAAATAATGAAGGGGCAGTCAATAAACAATTGTGGTTTAATAAATTATTCATTTTAACAATACTTCCAGCGTTTGCCCAGAGAAGGCAGAACCGCCCGCGCGGTTTCTTCCAATCGGCTCGGCTGGTCTGAACCTGCCTGGATGCAGAGCTGTTCACATTCTGGACAGCAGAGGGCGCTCGCGTCACACCGAAGAAAGGGCGAGTCCAACCCCCTCCCGGTGCCTGTCTGCGCTCAGGAAAGAGAGAGAGGAAGAGGTAGGGCAATGCCGAGAAGAGGAACAGAGGAAGATAGAAAGAGTGGATAGGCATGGAAATGAAAAAAGGTATTTTTCACAGGTAGATCAAATCCAACCCTGTACTCAAGCGAGGCATGAGAAAAGAAACAGAGAAGAGTTGGTCTTTATTACATGGTTAAAATGACTTATTTATTTGAAAACTATGGGATGACAGATTTGGAACAGTCAGGGCAAGGGCAAGGGGATATTTGAAAAATCCAACAGATTTATTTCCATCTTGAAAGCCGAACTCTGATTTTTCAGGAAATACTCTCAGGAATCAAGTGGTTCTCTTGGGCTTCACTGCCAGTGAACAATCAAAAATGCCATCCAGCTGCTGAGGGGCCCCAGGCCATTTGGAACAAAAACCTACCACACTTTATAGTATGCCCTGCATGGAAATGAATCCCTAATATCAGTCAAACTCTGTGTTCATTTTCTGTGCTCGTGGTGCTGTGCTACAGCCTTATTTTATTTATGAAACGGTGTTACATGAGGCAAGACTCCTCTTGTAGGTTGAGGAGGGCCATTGTACTCCCTGGGATATTTACTGTCTACCCAAGGCGCTGAGGTATAATCTGTCCTCTACAGTAATGCAGATGCTAAAGCGAATGGTATTTATTTATAATAACGCGCGAGGCAGCCCACGGGGAAGTGTCATCTTGTTTGTAATCAATCCCAGCGCCAGGCTGCTGTTACAGCACAATCAGGCTCTGCATTAAGTGACAAATTGGCTTCGTCTTCGTATTCTGACTGTCATTTTTCTGCAGTGGAGATCCATCATCTCTGCTACAAGGCCTCGGAGCTCAGTACCGCACACAGACACACGTAAACGCATACCCTGTGACTGTGCTCGGGGGAAAAAACCCATCACTTCCCATATGCCCCCCGAGGAACCCCTTTTCCTACCACTGCCTGTGGTGAGCGCTAAGATGTGGAAAGGGCAGGCAACGTGCAAGAGTGTGCTTGCGGTGAGGTAGACATTGATGCATCTAGTGAAGGTGGGTCATTATTGAACTAACATTGGTATTCTTTGATTGATTTCAGCTAGGAGCTTGGTGGGAGAGTGCATGTCTCATGCCACAAGACCAAGTATGCAAGAGTATTTCAAAGGAGACTTTTTCACTTTAATTTCAGATGAGGTCTTCTCTCACCTTGAGGCAGACAGACTCTTAAGGTAGTCACACTCTTATGACTCTCTCCCCTTGAGTGTGGGAAGGACGTGTGACTTGCTTCTAACCAATAGAATGTGGCAAAAGTGACAAGATGTATGAGATTACGTGTACATGATTACATGATCCTGTCACAGGATCCCGTTTTGCTGGAATCTCTCTTCCTGGCTGGCTTTAAAGAAGCAAGAAGCCATGTAGGGAAACCCCACATGGCAAGGAAATGCAGTTGGCCTGTAGAAACCGAGGGCTGCCTGCCTTGGGATCCAGGCAAAAACTAAACCCCACCGGTCCTACAACCACAAGGAGCTGCATTTTGGCAACAACCTGAGTGAGACTGAAAGCAGATCCTTCCCCAACTGAGTCTCAGATGAGATTGCAGCCCAGTCGACACCTTGATTGTAGCCCTTCTGGGACTCTAAGCAGATGACCCGGCAGAGCTGTGCTCAGGCTCCTGACCCACAGAAATTGTGAGATAACAACTGTATGTGTTTTTAAAGCTACTACCTTTGGGGTAACTGTTACACAGTAATAGATAATGACACTCAAAACTATATCCCCCCCACCCCCCCCTTTTCCCCATCACTGTCCCATCAACCTGCCCAAAACTGAACTACTTCTAAAGTGAGTGGAATAAATGTTATTGCTTAATCAATATAAGCATGCCTCGTTTTATTCTACTTTGCAGATATTGAGGTGTTTTTTGTGTGTGTTTTTGTTTTGTTTTGTTTTGTT
Organism: Leopardus geoffroyi; assembly: GCF_018350155.1. Taxonomy (NCBI): domain Eukaryota; kingdom Metazoa; phylum Chordata; class Mammalia; order Carnivora; family Felidae; genus Leopardus; species Leopardus geoffroyi. The sequence continues at coordinate 86,978,621 of NC_059327.1, forward strand.
TTTTACAAATTGAAGGTCTGTGGCCACGCTGTGTCAAGCATGTATGTTGGTGCTATTTTTCCAAAAGTACTTTCTCACTTCATGTTTCTGTGTCACATTTTGGTACTCCTTGCTTCATTTTAAACTTTTGCATCATTGTTATATTTGTTATGGTTATCCATCACTAGTGATTATGATTTGCTGAAAGCTCAAATGATGTTTAGCAGTTTTTAGCAATAAAGTATTTTTAATTAGGTATATAAATTTTTTTTAGACACAAGGTACAATTAAAAGACTATAGTACAGTGTAAACACAACTTCTAGAGGCACTGGGAAACCAAAAAATTCATTGACTCACTCTACTGTGAGATTTGCTCCACTGAGGTGGTCTGGAATTGAAGCTGCAGTCTCTCTGAGCTATGCCTGTATCCGCTTAGGTCTCTTTTTAAGTTTTAGTTTAAATTCCAGTTAGGGTACGCCTGGGTGGCTCAGTAGGTTAGGTGTCTGACTCTTGGTTTTGGCTCAGATTATGATGTTGCGGTTTTGTGAGTTCAAGCCCCTTGTCAGGCTCTGGTATTGGCAGCATGGAGTCTACTTGGAATTCTCTCTCTCTCTCTCTCTCTCTCTCTCTCTCTCTCTCTCTGTCTCTCTCAAAATAAATAAATAACCTTGAAAAAAATAAATTCCAGTTAGTTAACATACAGCGTAATATTAGAATGATTCAACACTTATCAATTTAGGTCTTAAAGGCAAATTTGCCAGACCATTTGGAATAGGACTTGCTTTCTACTTAGAATAAATCAGGGGTGCCTGGGTGGCTCAGTCAGTTAAGCATCCGACTTTGGCTCAGGTCATGATCTCACAGCTAGTGGGTTCGAGCCCCATGTCGGGCTCTGTGCTGACAGCTCAGAGCCTGGAGCCTGCTTTGGATTCTGTGTCTGCCTCTCTCTGTATCCCTCCTCTGTTCATGCTCTGTCTGTCTCTTTCTCAAAAGTAAATAAGCATTAAAGAAATAGAATAAATCAAACGTTAGGTAGAAAGTGAAAATAAATTACAATGAAACTGACATTATATAGTTAACCAGTGACAAGTGTTAGGACTGGATCTGGTTATAAATTAAATTATGGTTATTTGGTTAAAGGAAAAGTTCCCATAGAGCAGGCAAAAGTGGGGAATATGCAGGTTGGGTGCACTTGGTTCTTTTTCTAGTGTCTACTTTATGTTAAGTGATTGACGCATTTTACAATTGAGAGTCTTGATTGATGCTCTAGGCACATGCAGTAGTCCATCATTTACTGGAGAAAGAATACCCATAACAATGGAGGAGACAAAGAAGAGAAGTGGTAGGTGGTTCCAATCAATTAAGACACTGTAAAAAAAAAAAAGGTGACTAAGTTCAGCCAAGTCACTGGGAGTGGAGCACAAGGATTCTGAGAGCTGTCACACCTTCAAGGCAACTTCTACAAAACAGGGGTAAAGCACCACAAGGGCATTCCTACCTTTGCTTGGATCATTCTTCTTTTCTGGAATGTTCTCACCGTATACCATACTATCCAGTTACTTTAAACCCAATCAGACATTAATATCCTCATGAAATCTCTCACCTAAGTTCTTCATTTCATACCATAGAAACTCACTCAAATTGTCCTAAATAATAAAGAATGTTACTGAACATAAAGAATGGTTCATGTCACTGTGTTGTTTATAGGTAAGCTAGTCTTTGTGTGAGGTTGAGCTGGAGGTATCATCATCATCACAAAATCATCAGGACACTATTTTTTTTTTTAACGTTTATTTAGTTTTGAAAGAGAGAGAGAGAGAGAACTAGTAGGGAGGTGCAGAGAGAGAGGAGGACACAGGATCTGAAGCAGGCTCGGTGCTGTCAGCAGAGAGCTGGATATGGGGCTTGAACTGAACCACGCAGGTGCCTTGTTTTCTTTTTTTTTTTAATTTTAAAGTTCTGTTTCCTTCTGGTTCTCCTCATGACAGCACAAATGACTTTACTTCGTACTTTTCAGAGGGAGAGAAAATACCTTTATCCTAAAGTTCCAAGTAAGGCACTAATCATTGATCTGATGGACGTGCTTAGCTGACTGTGCTCACCTCTGAGCCTGCCATTTTGACCAGGGGTTGGTAAATGCTGACTGGTGTGGACTATGCATGAGGCTCTGTCTCTGGGATAGATTCCCCTCCCCTAGAACCACATGAATTCCCAAAGAGAGACCAGCATCCACTCAACCTTTATTAACTCCAGCCCATCCTTGTTTCTCTACCTCTGAAATAAAAGTTTAAGAAGGATGTTGAATGAATGAACAAATAATTAATGTTTTTGGCAAGATAGTATTGTTACATATTTTATCTAATTCCTCAATAAAGTTAGAATGTTTGTTTCCAATTTTGATCCTTCCACATTTCATGTGTGAATTGCAGGCCTTTCCTAATTAGAGTATATGCATATTGAAAGCGAGGACTACCCAGAACTCATTAAGTACTTGCTCACCATAACCAGTGGATGCAGGTCATTGGGTTGAGGCCTTGTTGACCATCCTTATACATTTTCATCGGTTATTCCCACTATCGTTTTGAAATTTTTATTGTAGAAATGAATCTGATGGAACTCAAACATCATGTTTGCTTTTTTTTAAGTTTATTTATTTATTATTTGAGAGAAACAGAGACAGCGCAGGAGAGGGAGGGGTAGAGAGTGAGAGGGAGAGAGAGAGAGAATCCTAAGCAGGCTCAGCACTCCCAGCACAGAGCTCGACGTAGGGCTCAAACCCAGAACGGTGAGATCATGACCTGAGCCGAAACCAAGAGTCGGACGCTTAACTGACTTAGCCGGTGCCCCATCTTTGCTTTTTTATGTCATACTTATTAAAAGATATTGAGAGACGACTGCAATCTCATTTTTGCATTCTTTCTGAACAAACAACTCCATTAATAGTTCCTTTGAAAAATAACGTAAGACAGTACAGATTGGTGGTTAAATTCTCAGGTTCTGGAACCAGACAGACCTGGGTTCCAATTCTGACCTGTCACTTCATGATTTTATTTCCTACAACAAGGTTTTATTTTCTCTAAGCCTCAGTGATCTTATTTTAAAAATAGGGGAAACAATAGAAATAGAAAAGAAAAAGGACAAATCATATGAAAAGAGAGCCCGCCAAAAGGAGATATAAAAGTCCCTGCAATACATGAAAAGATCTTGAAGCTTACAAGAGAAAATTAAAGCTACGTGGAGATAACTGTTTGTAACCCACCAGATTGGATGAACTCAAAGCTTTGACAATATCTCTCTTGTCAAGGCCAACGGGAAAACAGGCACCCATGTATCGTTAGTGCCCCTGGTGTATCTCCTATGGAGAGCAAATTGCCAGTACCTGTTTGCATTGCAAACCCATATATCCTTTGATCCAGCAATCCACTTCTGGGAATTTGTCGTGTAGATACTCTGGCATACGTACGAAATGGTATATGTTCAAAATCATTCACTGCAGTATTCTTCTTAGTGACAAAAGATGGGGAACAATTCCACTGGCTATTAACACGGAATTGGCTAAATCAATTGTCATGTGTCAATACGACAGGATGCTAAGCAATAGTGTGCTGCGGCATAAACGAAGAGGGAAGACTCTACGTATGGGAAGACTGACAAGTCTTTGGTTAAGTGGAAAATAAAACAAGGTGCAGAACAGGATGTCGAGTGCGTTACCTTTGGTGACAAACAAGGAGGAAAAAAATGTGTATTCATACGTGCTTGTATTTGCATGAAGGAACTCTGAAGGATATTCTCAGAATTTGAGAAAGTGGTTACCTTTTTTAGAGAGCCAAGCAGGGATGGGGTGGGAATAAAGATGCGTCACTCTGTACCTCTGAAGATTGTTTGATTTTTGCAGCCTGTAAATGTTCTACCTATTCAAAAAAAAAAAAAAAAAACACAAATTGAAAAAAATTCTGAGCATTTCCAATGCTTTTCCCTCTCGCCTGTCTGGGGAGCAGTGGTTGCAACACTTCTGTGGACTCATTTATCATTTATACGGCACGTGTACCGCCTCTTGCCTTAGGCTGGAGGGGACAGCTTGTAATGGGAAAGAGCATGCCTGGAATTTGGGCTCAGTCAAACCTGGATTCCTGTTTTGGATCCATTGCCTACTAGCTGTGTGATCAAGGCAGACGATTCCATCTCTCTGAGTTCTGTTTCTTCACTTGGAAAATGAGGATGTGCTTCAATTTCCAAGGGTTTGAAGCATCAATCAGGTGTTAGTATCATGCTTAGCGCAGTGGATGGCAGTTACTAAATACTCCCTAAATGATGGCTAATATTAAACCATAAGCTCCACATGTCAGAGGCTTTTTGATTTGTGTTTTTATTTTGTTAGTTGCTCCCTTCAAATCGGTTTTGAGAATGTTTTGTGCAAAACTCAGAGGGCTAGTCACGAACATGACATGATGTGGATGGTGACATAACTTGCCGTTTCTTGAGGGATTGCAGGGAGACAAGTATTTTCATTTTTAACTCATAATTAAAAAGAGTAAGTCCTCACCTAGAGCTGGAACACAAGGATAGAAATTGCTGCTTCTTTTTCCCCTCAGGGCATGACCTACCCTGCTTTCCAGCATCAGCAGGGAGTGACAGGACAGCCACTGTGAACTCAGATGCTCCCAGTGGGCTGGCTCCCGACAGGAGGGAGACGGTTGGAGGCTCAGCAGGTGAGCCTGAGGTGCAGGTAAGCGTTCTACAGACAATTCTTTTCACACTGATCCTGGGACCTGGGGAATATCATTAGTTTAACAAACAATTATGGGCGCCTAGCGTGTGTCTGGCAACCGGTTATGAATCTGGAGAAACAAAGACAAATGAGATTTGGTTTCTGATCGTAGGTAAAAGCAATCCTTAGAACAGGTATCCTTTGTTACTGTGCAGGTTTAAATATGTGGATTTTCCTCAGCTCCTTTCTTATCCTTTTAATTTAGACATTTTAGATTTAGCGAGACCCTCCTATTTTCTGGCTCACCTAAACGTAAAACATTTAAGACCATTAACCTGACGGTTCAGATGCAAAGATATTCAGACAGGGAAGAACTTTGGGTGGCACAGGAGTACGTTTAGCTGACTCCATGCACAAGAGAAGTAACAGTAGGGCAGCCACATCCGAGAGCAGGGAGAATTTATTTGCATTCAACCCTCTGTGTCCATGCAGGGCCGGGAACCAGAGGCGTCATCAGCCTAGTGAGATGAGTTTGTGACTAGAATTCAGAGCTCCTGACCTCTCGCCCTCATGCTGACACTTAGGACCTTTTGCAAACATGAAACTTAATGGGACTTCTGATTTTTCCCCTTTGTCAGATTGAGGCTGTAATGATAACAGTAAGAGGATGGCGTACAAATAATTGAGGATTTCTAAATTAGAGGACTTCAATGCCCAAAATACTGCTGAGGCGCTTTGATGTTGTAATACCAAGAAATTGCTGGACTTCTTAGTGCCAGGGAGAACTCTGCTCCCTTTTCTGAGATGACTAGTTCAGTCTCTACCCAACAGATTAAAAGGGAAATAAAAGGGAATTTTAGGCCTATAATATACTGCATGACTCATACATAATGAATTTTTCCTCCATCCTTCCTCCTTCCTTCCTTTGTAGCAAGGAGTATTGGTCTGGCAAACAATGGGTCCAAACAGTGTCTTCCTGCAGTGCTCTCCAGTGCAAGGGGTGGAGGTTTGTTTGGTGTTCCCCACAGCCACTAACACAGAGGCATGGGGGACGATGCTCAGGGTCAGTGAGACCCCTCTGTAGTGCTCCTTCCGTGGGGGCCGTGTGGGTGACTGAGTAGCATGAGACCGGGGTGGGGGGTGGGTGGGTGCGGGAACAAAGGCTTTACAAGGTCCTGGGTATAAGAGAAGAGCTGCACCCCCCTTCCACCCCTCACCCTGCCTGCACAGGGGCTCTCAACCTTTTAGCGGTGTTCTGAGTGCACTGCCTGCTTTTCCAGAGGTCTGGGAAACGGAGCAGAGAGGCCCGGAGCTCCGGCCTTGGGTGGCTGGCCATGCTCAGCCAGGCACCGTGTTGGAAGGAGCTGTCAGTTTCCAGGCATCTCTTGAAAAGCATCCTTCCTCACCTCCACCGCTGCCTCACAAAGGGCAAAGTGTGCCCTGAGATCCCAGGCTCAGTACTGGGTTGCCTAGTGTCATTTCCTGCATCGTTTCTGCGGTTCTGTCCGTGTGCTTTGCCAGCTAGAACAAAACAGCGCTGCTATGGAAACTGCAAACACCAGGCAATCCTGGCCCCTGCACTTGGCAGCCCAGCCGGGAGAGAGATAATGGCTTTTGTTGTTATCTATTGGATGCTGATGCTCAGTCGCTTGTACCCTCAGGCCCTAACTAGGGACACGCTGACACTGCACCATCAGTGCTCGGTTGTAAACTTCCCCAGCCTCGTGATGCAGGCTGGAGATAACAGTGCAGCCAGGCCTGCTCATTATCCTGATGACAACCGGGGGGCTTTGTACTTTCCGGACAACTTCTGTGGTCTCTTCACTCCCAGGGGGGCCTAGAGCTCTCATAGTAGCCTGCTGACCTGCAACTTGCCTAGCCCAGCCTACTGGCAAGTCTTACAGGCATTTCCCTTCTCCCCAGCCCTGAGACTATTAAATGCACTGTCCTGGAGAGGGCTGTGACTCAGATGCGTTATGAGGGGGCTGGAGCCGGGGCGGTAATGCTCGTCCCAGAGGGAGGGGCCCATGATACTCAGAACAGGTGGCTGGACATTTTCCTTCCCAGACTGAATACAAACCACAGCCCTGTAAACACACATTTAATACAAAACTGCAAAAGATTATTAAAACTTCTCTGTTGGCTGCAATATCTAAAAAGAGGTCAATTTACTATATCCAGCATTAACCATAATAATGCTGGGAGAACAAGAATCTCAGAGATTAAATAATTGGATGTGAGAGCCTTTCACCCCCGGGTTGCCAGGTTCGATCAAACACAGCCTGGCGGGGAGTAGGTGTGGACAAACACAGCTGTGTTTAGAATGTGCTGATGTCTTGGTCTACTTTTCCAATATTTGCGCTTTGAAAAGAGCTTTCTGCTTGAAAGGCAGCCTTTCTTGTGCTTGAAGCTCACATGTGCTGTAGGAGAAAGTTATTCCATCTCTGTGTCTCAGATTCTCAGGGACTGGCTTTCTGATACTCCTTAGAGTGTCCCTCCCCTTCCCCCACAGCAACACCCATTCTCTCTGCTTTCAAACTGCTCTGTTCTGGAAGAGATAATCGTGGAAAAATCTTCTGACCCATTTGCTTGCAAATGCTTTCCCTGGGTAAGAAATATTTGATATTCTTAAAGCTCTTGCCATATAAAGTAGGGTGATTTTCAAATTCTATTTGATCCTTCTAAAAGCTAGCTAGCCTTGTTCTCAGAAAAATGGTAGTAGGCACACACACAAAAAATAGTTCTAATTCCTGACTGTTATTTCACCCTGGTAGGTTGCTGCTCACGAGGGCGTTTGGATGAGAGAGGTGGGTCAGTGAGAGGCGTAATCACTAATGGTACTCCTTTTTTCCTGAGAGAATGGAGCAAGGACAGTCTCTGGCTCAAGAATTTAACAGAGTCCTTGCATATGGTAATTTAAAGCTTGGGGCAAGTCTTGGTGTAGTAAGAGAGCTGTAGTCAATGTGTGTATCTGTGTGTGTGTGTGTGTGTGTGTGTGTGTGTGTGTGTGCGTGTGTGTGTATTTATCAGTGGGTTGGATTCTTGCTGACCATAGAGGCACAATTTGAATTTGAGGATTTGGGGATGGGTGCGTGATAAGAGAAAGGTATTGCTCTGCCTAGTTGTAGGATATTAGCTTCACTGTGGGAGAACAGCCTTGCAAACTATAGGGCAGGATTCAAGGAATCATACTGTTACGGAACCTGGTCTGGATCACGGGGCGGAGGAACCAAGTGGCACTCGCAGATCTTGGGAGGCAGGAGGTTTATTTCCCACCGGGGGGGGGGGGCTCAGAGGAGATCACTCTCCAGAGGTCTGAGGCCTGAGCAAGCATGGGGGACAATTTATTGTCTGTTACTTCCGTATTAGTAATTCGGCTCATTCAGGCAAGCGGGGCGGGAAGAAGAACCCGGAAGGGGAGTGAGTTTTCAGTTGGGGACTGGAGTTCCCCTATCAGTCCTGTCAGCCACCTTACCACACAATTTTTTTCCCTATCAATACAGGTTAGAAAGAGGATGAAAAATGGGAATGTGACACGGCACAGGCCGATGAAGCGGGTGATTCAGTTTCGTTCGGTGTGCCAAGTGTTTGTCTTTAATTTGAAGTGGTTGACGAATTACAAAACGTTGGCGATTTTATATAGAAACCCAGATTTCTGTCTTCTTTTAAGTGACTGGAAGATCTGGCAACACTGGCCCACGGTCTGCATGGTACCTGTTGGGGAGATTGGTAGAAGCTGCTTCCTTTAGACAAGGCGTACCTTACTCAGTTTGCCATGGTTCTGTACCCAGCCTGCGCCACTCGTTGGCATTGTCTGTGTGACTGATGTCCACTGGAGACATTTGAGTTTGTGAGCCCTGGTCTGAGATGATCTTGCTGGACTCTTCTTTGGAACTTGAAGAGTCAAAGTCATTACCGACTGTTCTGATAAGGTCTGACTTCGTTCTTTGGGGTGTTATTTGAGATGATTAGCTCAGATTTGGTAGAGGAGGGAGGTAGATTCTGGAGTACCTGAGGGTAGGGGTGTCTTGCATGGTGAATGAAGAGTCTGAGTCTGAGATGTATCTGTATGGGTGGTCGATGCTGTGCTGTGCTAACCCGTAAGCCCTGGATTCACAGTGGCTTCACACAATAAGGGTTTATGCTTTGCTCTCCACACACACTCCACGGACAGCGTTCCTCTGTCTTGGGCAGGCTTCTTCCATCTTGTAGTGATGCCATATCTGAAACAAGGACTTTATGGCAGGAGAGGAGGAGGAGTGGAATTATCAGGCATGATGGTATGAAGGCCAGACGTGGCTGTGGAAGACACTTCTGGTCATGTCCCATTGTCCAGACCCCAATCCTCTGCCCTAACGTTCACTGCAAGGTGGGCGGGGAGTGGAGTCTCCCTTTGTGCCCAGGAAGAGCCAGATGAGCAACGACTGGTTAACACGTAGTGTTTTCTCCCGCAGAGCGTAAAGGAAAGATGTTTTTGAGAGGTGGGCAGACCTGAGGCTGGGAGAGCAGTGTTAGGAAGTGGGCTGGGCCCCTTGTTCAGGGGGAGTTAGTTTTCTGGGTCCAGGGGAAACATCGTTTTTAGCATAGAACTTTGTGTTCTTTTCCAATGTTGTAATTCCCTTGAATTCCCCCAGCCTTTTAGGGCAATCTGATACGCGTCCCTGTGTGGCCTCAGGTTGAGGGATGCAGAGAATAAAGAGACAGCACAATAGAAGGAGGTGCTACCTGCACATGTCCCTCTCTGCTTGCTCCCTTAGAGAAGCTGCCGGAGCCCAGCTACAGCAGGTCCAGGGGTTCCCGAAGGAAGAACGGCGTCGGTGAAGGTACAACAAGACTAAACTAAAAAACGAAAATAAAAATGGACACGGACAACAGCAGTGCGTTGATCTGGCCGATTTATCGTAGCAAACGTGGCATTATATTTGCTAGCGATTTCCTCGTAGCATACGTCATCTATGTTTTTCTGACATTACCTAAGTTTGAAAATGTTCCTATGTGTAGTCAACCTTTAAGAAATAACGTGGCGATTTTCTCGTAATGTTCCCACATACCCTTTGATTATTGATTAATTTCTTACACTATTCCATTATGCATCTGCGTTTATCTATAATTATCTATAGTATAGAAAGCATTTGCTTTGCTGTTCTCATGAAAGGCCCTCCATTTCTCCTCAAGTGGAACACGGGACTGTTCAGGGACATGACCTCCTAACCACATGAGGCCAGAAGAACAATGTGTTTGCCTCGGTCCGAGGTGCCAGGAAGGGGCCAAAAAAGCCTTAGAAACCCATGCCTCATACATTCTCAGAGAGACCATGCACCTAGGAACTAATGAACCATTCTGTACTTTAACCGACTAGATTCACTCATCATCTGGAATGCCTCCTGGGGGCCAAGTGAACCTAGGGGTTAGAGTGACCTGTGTCCATAGATACACTCCTTAGTTACCGTAGGGCTTTCAAATCCATATGTCTCTCCTTTACGGGCCTTCTTTGTTGGCAAATGTATGAGGCTATCCTTCCTGTACGTAGAGGAGTCTCCATAGGGGGTGGCGAGGGCTAAATGTAAGGCCACACAATTTCTTGCGGAACCTTATTTTCTTCCCTAATGGTTCTTTTCCCGGGGGGCCTGTCGAGGGCAATTCCCCAACAGACAATACCCCAGGTACTTTAATAAGGCCAAATTACCTAAAAGCGGGAGTACAAGAAGCTTCACTGTCGATGGGCCGCCTTGAACTCACCAATCCGTCCACAGCCCGGGTCTTGCCATCGGGCTGGGATAGCTCGTCTTCCAGCAAGAAGCAGCAGCAGCCATTTGAAGTCCGTATCAGGAGTCCCAGACAGTGACCAGCCAGCCACAAGGTGAGCGGTGACCTGCCCTAGAGGAGGGAGCACTTCCCAGTAGAGATCTCAGGCAAGTGTAACTGAATCCCTGCTTTGTCAATGCCTACCAAAGAAAGCTGACCTTTGAAAGAGGGATGCTAATTACTTGGGTTGTGCTTTACCATGAAACTAGCTCAAAGCCCTGGTCTTAACGGTAGCCCTTACTATTGATTAGTACCATTGATTGAGAGCCTATTTGGCCAGATACTTTGCCCCCTCACCTCATTAATCTTCACGACAATCTGCTGAGGTAGATGGACTTCTTCCCATTTTACCGGTGAGGAAATAGAGTCCGAGAGGTTTCCAAATCCAAGGCCACAAGCTGGTGAGTGGCAGAGCCAAGAGTTTCACCCAAGTCTGTTTGATTCCAAAGCCAGTCCTATACTTTCCTTGCCAGCAATGGGTCCACTGCAGCCTCTTCGTTTGTGAAGGACAACAGCCAAATGTTTTGTTTAGCAGGTAACACTCTTCAGGGGATCCTGAGTAAATGGTCCTCTGTCCGGGATTTTAGGCAATTGGGTTGCAGTGGGAATTGAGAGTCCTGCTTCGTGAAATGTTTTAGAGCTGGATATCCTACAATTGTGGGAGAGCTTAGACAGGAACAGATCACAAGCCTGTGAGGAGTTTATATCACTCCTTGATAGTACAGATAGTGTCCTGGAGATTCTGGCCTAAAATAGATGAAAGAAAGAAAGGAGAAGGAAGGAAAAGGAGGGAAGGAAGGATGGAACAGGAAGGGGGCTACAGTATACAACACATGCACATATAAATCGCCTAAACACCATGATTCAGTTATTTAAATTTACACACACACACACACATATTTAAAGTATATATATATATATATATATATATATATATATATACATACATACATTAAAAAAAAAATTCTTTAATGTTTATTTATTTTTGAGAGAGAGATAGAGCGTGACCAGGGGAGGGGCAGAGACAGAGGGAGACAGAATCCAAAGCAGGCTTCAGGCTCTGCGCTGTCAGCACAGAGCCCGATACGGGGCTCGAACTCACAGACTGTGAGATCATAACCTGAGCCAAAGTCGGACGCTTAACAAACTGTGCCACCCAGGCGCCCCAAAGTATATGTATTTTTTACATGGGCACCTGGGTGGCTCAGTTAGTTAAGCATCTGACTTCAGCTCAGGTCATAATGTCATGGTTCGCAAGTTCGAGCCCTGCATTGGGCTCTCTGCTGTCAGCACAGAGCCTGCTTCAGATCCTCTGTCCCCCTCGTTCTCTGCCCCTCCCCCCACTCACGCTCCCATATGTGCCTGCACTCACATGCTCTCTCTCTCTCAAAAATAAACATTAAAAAAATAAAGTATATATTTTCTTTACAAAAATAATATTCAACTCTCATACTATTTTTGTAGCAGGTTTTGGGTATTCTTGTTAAAAGTGTTAGTGCTGTGGTGGGGGGGGGGAGCTGAACATCAGTACTCACGTGCTAGTTGAGATTCAGGTCTACAATGAGATAAGACCTAGGAGGGGGAGCCCTCAGCTCAGAGGTGGGGAACAACCAGATGATCCCACAGGCCTCTGTGTGTGGAATACTAGGGGCCCGCCCCTGAAAGGTAGTAAAACATGTATCTTCCTCATTCAGCTGTATAGATTCAACAGTTTAATAGGATGATGCCTTGGAATTACCTGGGTACTATTGGTGATTTTCCCTCTGCAAGAGCTGTTGTTCTATGTGGGTCTGTCTCATTTAAAAAAAACCCCAAAACTTTGCTTGGGCGGGAGTCCTGCAGATAATGCACAACTGGCCCTGCTGGACAGAGACCCAGAGCTGGTGCCCCCTCCCCACCTCCCTCCTTCCCTCTTTAGTTCAGCCTCTTGGTCTTTGCAGCACCCAGGCTTTTACATTCAGAAATGGAGCAGTAAAAGTTTGGTTTCTTTGGCCTTGTATCTGAGGAGTGCCTATCGGAGTACCACGCAGGGCCTTAATGGTTTATAAATGAATAAAAATCAATGAGTGGATTAAACTGACACCGGAGGTTGAAGTTCAGTGAAGTACCAAGTTTTTCATAGTTTCCTCCAAGTACAACATTGAAATGACCTCTTTTCAGGTGTTAGTTTGGGGCTTTTGCTTTTAAATAAAGGCTTCAACCTGTTCCATTAGGTAAGTCAGGCTGCATTACCTAAAATATGCTGTTTTCTGGCTGCGGGGGAAGGGAACAAAGGGCATGTTGGAAGTCAGAGAACATCCCTGACAGTTAAAGTGGAATCAATACCCATTTCTTCTTGAGACCCAAGTGTATCGTTTAATTTCTAGGCATGGAGAGAACCCAGGCATTCCAATTAACAACTCATCTTTTTTTTTCATACTGAGTGTAATAAAGTAAACACTGTAAACTTGAAAAAGAGAGAAGAAAGAAAAACCATGAAATAAAATGTAAAAGGCAGAAATCCTGTTGCCCTAAGGCGACTTAGGCACTTTTATTCAAAACAAAGGATAAGGTAAACTTGTTATCTAAAGTCTAAACTGAGAGGGTGAGGAGGAGGAGAGGAGGGAGGAGAGGAGGGTGCGGGGGTGGGGGGGTGCTGACAGGGAGGGGAACCAGGCTTAGTGGGGGAGGGGGGCTACAGGCAGGAGTTTCCACACCTCCTCCCCAGTGGATGAGATTCCTTCATTGAGGAAGCTGGGACAAGGGACTCATTGACTCACTGGCACCTGTTATTTGAGGACCAATAATTCTCATTTATTGATGCTTACTAATTCCAGTGACTTTAGTAACCTTGAATCCTTACATGTCTTTTTTATTTTTTTTAATTAATTTTACTTACTTATTTTGAATCCTTACATTTCTTAAGATGAGTATTATTTCCTCATTTTATAAGAGTAGAAGTGAAGACTCAAGAGAGGTTAGGAAACTTGCCCACTTAATTGTTAACACAAATAGAGCACTTCTTATGCACCTGGTTATGTTCTAGGTACTCTATAGGTAGCAACTTACTTAATTTTCATGATGTTCCTATGATGTAGGCCACTCTTATTCTCCCCATTTTACAGATGAAGAAACTGAGGCACCAAAAGTAAAGGGACTCATCCAAAGTCACATAATTAGTAAATGGGAGGACCAGGATTCAAACCAAGTCTGTCTGACTCCCCAGTCTCTCTTTTTTTTCCCTATCTCACTATAGGGCCGCCCCAAAAGCTGAAAAATATCACAAACATCACACAATCCAGAAAATAACATACTATTTTATTAATATATTTTCTAGGATACTTTTATGTTTTTCCCCTCCTTTTTTTGGCAGTACTCTTTGGGTGCCTCTTTACATGACAATGATTTTATAATATCAATTTTTATAGTGCTGATAGATAATTCAGTCCTTCCTTTAGCATGAAGGATCAGAACTTTTTAATTTTATTTTCTTAGAGTTGACAATATATAAATCATGTGATGTTACACACAAACTTGTTGTTTACTAGAACTATAGGATTTTGGCCTAGGATACAGGAGTTATAACAAATTCTGATTTGTACAATTCTCATCAAAAAAAGAAAAAAATATCTAGTGCATTTGTAACTGTATATCTTGCATTATTGAGTATATTCCTGACAGAAACGAACTTTTGTTTGGACCAGGCTTCAGTGAGAATTGAATCCTCCAGTTATAATTGTACATATCTGAAAATTAAGATAGTTTTCAATATACTGGCTTCTAGTTCCTTACCGTTCCAATCTTGTTTCTCTTCTGCTACCCACAAACTTCCGGCGGGTACCCACCTCCTGGCTGGGTGCTATAGATAGGGTGACAATATATTCTGGTTTATCTGGGTCAGTCCTAGTTTATACTTGTTGTCTTGGCATAATTGTTATTATTTTTATTTTAGACAGAGAGCTAGTGGCGGTGGGGAGAGGGGCAGAGGGAGAGAGAGAGAATCTTAAGCAGACTCCACGTTCAGCTTGGGGCTCGATCCCATGACCCCGGGATCATGACCTGAGCTGAAATCAAGAGTCAGACGCTCAACTGACTGAGCCACCCAGGCGCCCCTTGGCATAATTATTAATGGGGTCTTTCCATTCCCTCTCAAAAGCGTCCTGGGGTGGAGGAGAAGGGAGTTAAAGCAGCTCACCTGTGCTCCATTTCTCCTCTGATTCCTGGGGGAATCCTTCCAAAAAAGTAAGGCAGTGGCCTCGTGCCATCTCCCTGTAAACATGCTGATAATTGGACTCCTGATAGACTAATGATATTTGATAGGAGAGTCCTTATATATGGAATGTTCTTACCTGAATATTTCTGATTTAAGGTTACATATGGTCAAGAAACCTAGATGATATAGATTTATAAGGCATGATGCATGGAGAAGATCATGTTACTTGTACAACTACCTGGGTATTACACGGGGATGTTTCATAACCTAAAAATTCCCTACCGTGTGAGGGGGATGCATAAACCTCATCTAGAGACCCCATATGTTATTACTGTGGGCCAGAGGACATGTGTCCGATGTGGGAAGGAAGGACTTGGGTAGTCATGCGGACCTCACTCTGTTTTGTCTCCTATTTATTTATATCCTTACAATTACTAGCACAGCTTGATTTGATTTGACAACCTGATCCTTTAGGCTAGCTCACCTAGTTGGAACAATAGCTTACAGGGCATCCTAGCTTTCGGACACATTCTCAGTGTCATATGACCTCTGGCTTTGCACCTCTGTGTTGTGATGTTGGGCGTGTCAGGGCGGAAGGAGTTTTTCTGGAATCCTACCAACAACTTGACTAGGCACAGAAATAACTAACCACTTCCTGGGTGGTGGTGTTGTGCTGTTCTGGGTCCCATGTTTTGAGAACTCCTAGTTTAAACCCGTTGATTGGACTCTCTGGGTCCCTGTCCCATTCTTGGGTCTTACTCTGACAATAGGAGTCTGGGAGTCTTTGATACCTCACTTCCCAAATGCTGCTATGATAGCTTTTGGGTCTTTTTTAGGACTCAGGTCTAAGTCTATTTGGTTTCCCAGAACTGCTGCATCACCGCATTTTGTAGTCCCAGGCTCCCTCAATGTCTTTTAGCCTCGTTTAAACCAGGGACATTTAATTTCCAGGGGACCCAGTCAGAACAAGCACCCGACAGACCCTCAGCACATCTCTGCTGTTTAGAGATACTGATTATACCAAGGCTGTTGAGGACACAGAGGACCCAAGAAATAGCACCTCTTTCCCTTCAGCCCTGCTGTTCAGCATTGCATATCAGAGAATCCATGAGGAGATTAAGTGACCTAATAATAAAGTGCCAACAGTAGAGAGATACTCCAAAGTTAGATATAAAGTCTTTCCCATTATCAAATTTCCAGGAAGAAATTAAAGTTCAATAATTAAATGTTCTTGAAGTTTCAAGTCCAGATATGGTAAAGTCCAAAGGATGTAAAATTAGAAACAAGTATCTTTGTCCTTCAGTTAAGAACTCTTA
The DNA here is from genome assembly GCF_018350155.1 of Leopardus geoffroyi. Taxonomy (NCBI): domain Eukaryota; kingdom Metazoa; phylum Chordata; class Mammalia; order Carnivora; family Felidae; genus Leopardus; species Leopardus geoffroyi. The sequence continues at coordinate 86,994,622 of NC_059327.1, forward strand.
TGATAAAAGCCCCAAATCACTGCCTCCAAGTTCTTATTCTGCTGCGTCCCTAGAACCTCCACCTACCCCAGCACACATGCTAAGTACAATGACGTCAGGTTGCGGTAGACGGTACCTCTTCTGCTGACACCTCCCTCATGGTCCGAGAGCTTTAGCGGAAGGCCAAATGGCCTAAGCCTTTCCCTAGTGGCTCGTTTGCCTTTGCCAGAATCTGGGGTCTGTGTAAGGCCAGAGTGCAGGGAGCATTTGCTAGAGGCCGCCATGCAGACAGCTTTCCTTCCAAGGAAGCAGTCACTGACATGAGGACAAAGGCACCATAATCTGCAGACAGGGAAGAAGCTTTTCCCATTAACGCATACCCGTGGGCTTTAATACTTGGTGTAGGCTCTGAAGCCCACAGACCTAAGGTTCTATTCCCAGAGAGTCTGATTAAGGTTTGGAGCAGGGCCTGGAAATCGGTATTTTAACAAGCACCTCAGGTGATTCGGATGAAACTTCGGTGTGCTGCATTTGATTGCAAATTCTTTGAATGTATTCCCAGTTTGTAGCACAGCATCTGGAACTTATTAGGAGCTCAATGAATATTTGCGTACTGAATAAATCACTTTGCATCTGAAAGGTGAGAAGGGATGGCAAAAAATCTGTGAAAGAATTTCCTACTGGTGTTAACTATACTGATGTTCTTTAGTGGCATTGTCAAGGAGAGAAGATTCCTCTTCCTCTTACAATGTATTTGTTAGTAAATTTTTAGGTTTTGATTGAGGTGGGGCTGGGAATGAGGGGAAGAGGGCACAGTATAAAGTCCATTATAGAGTTACTGGGACTGTCTACATGTATCAAATTGTCACAATGTATCCTTGAAATATATTACAATTTTATATGTAATTATACCTCAATAAGGCCAAAAAAATTTCTGGTACTGTAGGACCCAAAGTTATGTCAAACTGTTTGTCAATGAATGTCACCTTCTGTAGTGAGTGGTGGGTACCATTAAATAGATAGAACCTGCACTGGATGTAGAATCTAACTTACTTTTCCATTACCTTATCGTCATAATTTTATGCAGCTACTTCTGATTTGACCTCCACTTTGACTTCCAACTGGATTCTGTTAGCCCTTATCACTTACGCCCCGATTTTTCAAAACTTAGGAATTATGTGTCAAATTCTTGTCTCCATGGAAGCTTCTGGCATTGTGTCACGCGTTACTCTTTCTCTCTACACATCTGCTGCACGTCTCTAACACAGATCATTAAATCTCTGCAGCCAATTTGATTTTCTAAGAAATCGCTGAAAATCCTTTGATTCAGGAACTTAACCAACAGCAACCTGTATAGAATGAATTTTAAACTTTTACATGCCCATACTATATATTTTTCAGAAAGGCACATTTCGCTTACCTGGGCCTCGTAATGAGTTCTCAGACAAGTTAAGGCATGTTTTTCTACTGGTTGGAAAGTTGTCAGTAGACTTTCGATGCGTAGTTATGCAGCAAAATGTGATCTGAGTTGCTCGGCCTTGCGGTGTGGTAAAGGTTAATAAGGTAATCCTAGTTCACGTGAGAGTGTGTGAGAGCAGGTGTCCACCAGCAGCTCTCAGGGAGATCAGGTGAGGCTCCTGAGCCACCTAGCCACTGCTTTGCATGCCTGAACACCTGCAGGGGAGGCTGGCTGGGTCCTCTGTGATGTGAGTCATCGTGCAGTCAATGACTCTTCTTCGTTTTGTTTCCGGATCTCCCACTGTGAAGGGAAAACCCAAATTCTAACACTTTCAGGCACTGCATTCTTTGGAGCATATTCTAAATCTTTCGGACTTTTCCCTTCCACCTGTGAAGGAAAAAGCCCAGCTCGAAAAATAATTCTGGGTGCTGACACTATCACATTATAACACAGTCCCTATTCCCTTAGTTCCAGGGTAAACAGATGCATATCTTGTACCTTGGCCAATCACAGAAATTGGGTCTCAGCCACTGCACTCATCTGCTATCTCTGCTGGTCTTCTGCAAATCTATGCAAACCATAACCCAGGGATAGTTGATTTTCATCAAAAAACTTGTTTCCCATCTTGTATCTGCATTATCAGTTTATTTGCCCAGAAATGATTTCATTCCATCTCTTCACCAGAGGTTCTCAGACATTAGCATGCATCAGAATCACCTGAAGTCTGTTAACACATAGCCTGCTGGGCCCCACCCGTGAATTTTTGGGTTGGGGTCTGAGAATTTGCATTTCTAATAAGTCCCCAAGTGATCCTTCTGTGGTGCTAGTCCAGGGACTGCACTTTGAGGACCACTGCCCTAAACCAATTTTATTGATTCTGATTAACTTCTGTGATAAATTTAAAATATCATGTGGGTAATTTAAATAACATCAGGTGAAATGATGTTTAATTAAATTAGATGAAATAAATTAAATAGATTAGATCAATTTAAAATGCCACCAGATACATTTAAGTACCACTGGGTAAATTTAAAATATCATCAGTCAGAGATAATAGTTCACCCACGGATCCTATGAAAAGGGGCAAAACATCATGAGTGAGTGAGCGCTTTGAGAGCCTCTTGCTCCTACAGTTTCTTCAAAAATAGATAGGAAGTTGGGGGGGCGCCTGGGTGGCGCAGTCGGTTAAGCGTCCGACTTCAGCCAGGTCACGATCTCGCGGTCCGTGAGTTCGAGCCCCGCGTCAGGCTCTGGGCTGGTGGCTCAGAGCCTGGAGCCTGTTTCCAATTCTCTGTCTCCCTCTCTCTCTGCCCCTCCCCCATTCATGCTCTGTCTCTCTCTGTCCCAAAAATAAATAAACGTTGAAAAAAAAAAATTAAAAAAAAAAAAAAAAAAAAGATAGGAAGTTGGGGGGGCGCCTGGGTGGCGCAGTCGGTTAAGCGTCCGACTTCAGCCAGGTCACGATCTCGCGGTCCGTGAGTTCGAGCCCCGCGTCAGGCTCTGGGCTGATGGCTCAGAGCCTGGAGCCTGTTTCCGATTCTGTGTCTCCCTCTCTCTCTGCCCCTCCCCCGTTCATGCTCTGTGTCTCTCTGTCCCAAAAATAAATAAACGTTGAAAAAAAAAATTAAAAAAAAAAATAGATAGGAAGTGGTTGAGGCAGCGAATTGTGCACATTTCTGTCTTGATACAAGTACAACAGAGCATAATAATGTCATGGTGAATTATTATTATTATTTTTAATTGTTGAAGTTTATTTATTTATTTTGAGAAAGAGAGCATGCACAGCGGGGGCAGAGACAGAGGGAGAAGGAGAGAATCCCAAGCAGGCTCCACATTGTCACAGGGTGGAGCCTGATGCGGGGCTTGAATTCACAAACCATGAAATCATGATCTGAGCTGAAATCAAGAGTCAGTCGCTTAACCGACTGAGCCATCGGGTTCCCCACTGTTATGGTGAGTTCAGCTGGTGAGTTCGGTTCAGAAATGGTTCAGTTCAGAAAATGCATGAGACTGGATTAAACATAATTGTGTAGGTTAGATGACAAGACCTGGTTCTGAGAGTTTGCAATCCAGGATGTGAGATTAGTCAGAACCACAATACAAGGCACGATATAAGTACCGTAAGACAAGCACAGATACATTATTTTGGATGTTCAAAGGAAGAAAGGATCATTTGGGGCTGGGTTGTATGATAGAGAATGAGAAAAAGTGTGATAGAAGGGGGGTCCTTTGAGGGGACAGTGAACTTCCCAGGATATGGACTGTGACTGTGTATTTGAGGGTATTGGTGTGGTGCCTGGGCAGGTAGGTGGTCACAGAGTGTTTGTGGGCACATGTCTTGAGGGATGAATATGACTTTGATAGGTGGAAAAGGGTGGGGGTTCTTCATCAGAAGAACAGGGAGTTTTGAGGAGAAGGTCAAGAAAGAGGGCAGGTACAATCTGGTCAGATGTGAAGGGCCTTACATGCTAGGTTGAGAAATTTACTTTCAAAGACTTTGGGGGATCTCCTGTGTTTTTCTGAACCGGAAAAACAATCTGGTAAATAAGGAGGATGATTTGCTACAGGCTGAATAGAACGGGTTACGTTCAGTAAACATTCGCTAGCGTGCTAGGCTCTGTGCTAAATACTTCACGTGGAACGTACCATTTCATCCACATAACAACTCTGTTGGGTGAGTACATTATTGTTCTGATTTCACAGGTGAGGAAACAGGCATGAGAACCTGAAGGGAGTTGCCCAAGGTCTCATCATTACTAGTAGATGTTGGAGAAATACTGAGGCGCTGAGGAGGGTGATGGCATGAGTCCTCAGCAGGGGACACGCTCCAGGGATAAAGCAGTATTGCAGAGATAGTATCCATAGGGCTAGACAATGACCGATCGTGAGAAGAAAAGGAGAAAGACAAAGGTGATTCAGAAGTTTTGAGGCTGGACAACCTGGGGAGAAGTGTTAACCATTACCATGTTTTCCAGTCCTGACAATGTTCGTGTCATAAAGAGGCTATCTTGTTTTTGAAAAAGGGCATAGAAAACAAAAGGGAGAGGGATGTGGTTGAAAAGGATGTGAAGAGAGTGAGAGTTATTAGCTGAAGGGGGGTGGGGCACGCTTCCAGGCCATCGCTGTGTGAGGGGCACAGACATAGCATCCACTTGGATCCTATTTTCAGCACCTCCAATGCTTCAGAATCTTCCCTTATCTCTGCCTGTCTATGCTATGAAGTAGAATTGCAAATGGCCACCGTTTCTTTGCACCTCTGTCCATAAAGAGGTAGAGTCTATTTGCCGGTTCTTCGGATTTGGTCTGTCCTTGACCACATTTAATGTGGTTCGTATGACACTGTGCAAGTTCTAAGCCTGCTCCTTGAGACGGGTTGCACATTCTACTTGCTCTCTCTCTTTTTTTTTTTTTAAATAAAAAAATTTTTTTAACGTTTATTTTATTCTTGAGAGAGAGAGAGGCAGAGCTCGAGAGGGGAAGGGCCAGAGAGAGAGGGAGACACAGAATCTGAAGCAGACTCCAGGCTCCAAGCTGTCAGCACAGAGCCCGACATGGGGCTCGAACTCACAAACCGTGAGATCATGACCTGAGCCGAAGTTGGGCGCTTAACTGACTGAGCCACCCAGGCACCCCACCACTTGCTCTCTTGAAGTGTGGCCCCCATGTGAGGAAGCCCCTGTAGTCTGCCAAGGAGGACCCTGGAGAGCAGAGATAAGCCAGCACCGGCTGAATCTCCAGACAGGTGAGTGAGGTCGCCCTAGCCCACTTGGCCTCACATGAGCCAGGTCAAAACCAGAAAACCACCCAACCAAATTTTGGAATCATGAGCAATTAAATGATTGTTATTTCAAGCCTCAAAGTTTTGGAGTGGTTTGTAGCAAACTCTAGATGATTCACCATGTCACCTGGTGGACCCCTGGTCAATATCACCATTTGTGACTTTCCGAGCTTCATGCAGACCCACAGGACACTAGAGTTATTCTATTGCCCCCACTGCAAACACTTGACTCTTAAGTCCTAGAGAGCTTAAGTTCATTTCTTCATGTTTTGTCTTGTCTTGTTTTTTCTTTTCTTTTCTTTTCTTTTCTTTTCTTTTCTTTTCCTTTCCTTTCCTTTTTTTCTTTTTCTTTCTTTCTTTCTTTCTTTCTTTCTTTCTTTCTTTCTTTCTTTCTTTCTTTCTTTCTTAATGTCTATTTATTTGTTTTTAGAGAGAGAGAGAGAGAGAGAAAGAGAAAGAGAGAGAACCAGTGGGGAAGGGCCAGAGAGAGAGGGAAAGAGAGAGAATCCCAAGCAGGCTCTGCACTGTCACACTGTCAGCATAGAGTCTCACTTGGGGCTTGATCTCACCAACGGTGAGATCATGACCTGAGTCAAAATCAAGAGTTGGATGCTTAACTGACTGAGCCACCCAGATGCCCCTCTGTAACTCATATTTTAAAAACAAAACAAGGGGCGCCTGGGTGGCTCAGTCGGTTAAGAATCCAACTTCAGCTCAGGTCATGATCTCACAGTCTGTGGGTTCAAGCCCCGCATCGGGCTCTCTGCTGACAGCTCAGAGCCTGGAGCCTGCTTCCGATTCTGTGTTTCCCTCTCTCTCTGGCCCTCCCCTGCTATGTTCTGTCTCTCTCTGTCGCAAAAATAAATAAAAACATTAAAAAAAAATTTAAAAACAAAACAAAATAGGAAGCCTGACTTAGTTTGTCAACTCAATGATAAACCTGGAAAAAAATTTCTCCTGAGTTCAATTGTTAAACAACTAGATCACTGTTGACTTAATCTTGATAAGAAAATTCCTCATACATGACAATTATTGTTGCCTACATTAGTGATTTCTAATTTTTAGTGAGTGTAGGTATAACCTGAATAGCTTGTAAAGTGTATATTCCTGGGCCCCCTTCTCAGCGATGGGGCTCAGGAATCGATATTGGTGATAAGGGCCCAGGATAGTTATAATGCAGGCACTTCACTGGTCATACTTTGGAAATATTGGCCTGGATATTAAAGATTGACTCTGAACTAGTCTGTGTCTCCTTTCTGGGCTTGCTCTGTGATTTGCCCTTAATTACAGGGAATTGGAAACATTTCCTGAAACAGGCCAACTGGTAAACAAATATCAGTATGCCGAGAATGCCAATCTCTCACCCTTATGCCATATAGATGCCAGATTTACTCAAGTAATTCCCTCCGTTCTCTTTGATATTTTTATTCTAAATGAGGTATATTGAGGGAATTAATATAATGAGGGTCCTGTTCTGCAGGCATCTTCTTTAACTTTCATCCATTACAGACATGCTCCTTCCCACTTACCAAGGAGGCTTGAAAAGTTACATAGCAAGCAGGGGGCGAAATTAATTGGTGTCCAGACTTCCTTAACAGTTATGTCTTCCTTTCTCTTCGTGTCATTCCTGAAAAGTGTTTTTTGGATGAGAAGTATTCAAAATATGTGTAGGAGAGAGAGGGAGGGAGAGAGAATTTGCATATAGTGTCAGTTTGCCTGGTTCATTTCTGACCAATTTCTCTCCACTGGGCAACTCAGTAGTTCCTGCAAGTTGGTGATAGTTGAAGTGAGAAGAGAGCTGGGAATCTCTAGAAGAGACAGATTTTCCCTGTGCCCAACCAGGACTTTTTAGATTCACCTTTTCGTGCTTTTCCCCACCTGGCTAGTATACAGAACTTTTTCCCTGCCATTGGTGAATTTTTAGGCTTTTGATGGTCTCTATTGGCAGTGTTGTGAGGGTTTGAATGAAACAAACAAAAGTGGGGAGACCATCAAATAGGGGAAATACTGTGATTTTTTTTTTGTGGCCAAGGGATCAAGATGTGTGGGCGAAAAGAAAGCGAGTAACTTATCTGAGGCATGGGTCCTCCTACATCAAATCACATCCAAACTATTTCTAGAGGATTTCAAAATAACTAGTAACTTAGTTCATTTCAAACATACATTCAATTTAGTGAGAGAAGAATGAATCCATGTGATTGATTGGGTTAGCCAATTTGGCTAAAGCCATGGGTTTTCAACCTCAGGTGGTATGTTTTTTTGGGGGGGGGGTGGGTAGGAGGGAATTTCAGATCAGCATCTACAAGGGAAATTTCTTTTTTCCTTCAAAACACACATGCTCAGGCTTCCCTGTTTTGGATGCCTTTGGGGTTCTGAAGAGGCACCTTATTGAGACTCTTTGAGTTAAATAGCTACATTCAGGCAGTTTGAAAGGCCTAAGATAGTTCCCTGTCCTCCGCAGTGTTAATCAAAAAACGAGGGAACTGACGGCTGATTTTCTAAAAGAGAAAACACGAACGACACTATGCTGATCCTAAATGATTGGGGGATAATTTCTTTCCGGGAGGCTAACGCGGGCTGGGTGCTTCAGGTCACGTTTCAGGAAGGCATTGAAGCCTACAGCACAGACGTGAACTCTGGTTCATTGGAATCCTTTATTTCTCCTTCTGAACTTCTGCACTGAAGCCGTTTTCAGGCTGGCTCTGACAGTGAGGGGCTTTCTCTTTCGAATGTTTGTTTTATGATCTAAAAACCAGCCTCAACCACAGAATAGTAACTCCCCTGCATGACAAGGCTGTGTGCCATCCGGGGATTTACTAATGGCTAAGCCGCATTATGAACCAAGATTTATGATCACCTTCCCAGTCAATTAAAATTCTAGATATTACTAAGGCAGAATTCAATTAAGGTTAATTGGGGCTTCTGAAAACTGCTTTTCCAAAGGGAAGCCGTGATGGGATTGTGACTCCTAGTGGGTTTCGATCAGTTTTAAATAACTTTCCGTGCCTTTCTTTTCTTGGCACAAGACCCATCCTCCCCCTGCTGCCTGGCTCCTGCGATTATCATTCGATTCAGATGTTGATTTTTCTGTCATAAGTTATCACGGTGACTTATTTGGTTTTGGCTTTGTCTTTTTCTTAAAAACCAAAAAACAAAAAACCGGAACAAAACCCTCAAGCCTCTCAGCAGACCAGAACCCTAACAAAACGGTAACCTGTGTTGTGCAGAGATCACAGTGGTCTGACATGAAAGGAATATAGTCATTTGCAAGATGGTGACGGCATTTCAGAAGCAATTATCCAAACTGGAAAAATAACCCATTTCTTTTCCTTTGTCATTAAGGTGGATGAAAAGGTTCGCAAACATTGTCAATGAGAGGGGAAAAGGAAGCAAGAGGGGGAGAAAACAGGTGCAAACAAGAATTACCATGCAAGTCAGGCTTTCCATCCTACCCTAAATTTTATTTTCTTGTCGTCAAGGGCTATTGTGACAGTTCTTAGCACAGTTGATTGAACTGGGAAAACACATGGGACGGGGCCTTAGTCACCGAATGCAGAACATGTATTCCATAGCTCACAGAGCAATCTGGAGCAAGGAGTGCATAATAATTTCAGCAGTTTATTTTCTCAGAATTTCCAACCTATTGTTCATCACTGGAGACTAATAACAAAAAGCTAGGGAGAAATTTCGTTTTTGAAAAGAAGAAATGATAAGTGCGTGAATCGGGGAGAGACATCGCAACTGCTCAGATGTTCTGTTGTTCTCCCGACTAGCACAGCTATGCACTTGTCACAGGCAGATAGGAGCCCCGTCCGAGGCTGCCTCCTCCTTGAATTAGCACCTCCTTCCGTGTTTCCGACACCCATGCCTCTCACTGTACAACTGCTCGCAGGAGCACACATCCTGGGGACACTTTCGTACAGAGTGGCTTTGGAAATGGCCTCGCTTCTGTGGGAGCAGAGGAAGGATTTAGGGGAGGCAAGTAGTAAAGGCTGCCGATTTGTGTAATTTCCTCCTCAGTGCACCTCAGCAGACGGTGAAAACAGTGCCGTGGACAGGTTGTGACATGTGAAGTTATCTATACAGCTGGTAGATGTGGCAATTAACAGGTCTAGGTAGGGTCGCAGGTTTTAAGCGAACTTGATTTCAGTGTTTCTTTTATTCGTACCTAAGGGTGGCTTCAGATTTGGCTTCTGCTCCCTCCCAAGAAGGACACACATTGGAACTGTTTCCTAGGGATGGTGACGGTGTCATTAGTATGGTTTCCCCACCCATTCCTTCTATCTGCGGAGGAAGTGCAATCTGGGAAGGAAGGTACCCTTCTTTGCCAATTTCCTATTTCCTCTCTTTTTCGAAGGCAGACTGGAGAAGGAGAGACTGGAAAAGGAGAGAGTCTAAAACTGTACAGAGGTTAAGGGGGGGAAATTTCTGTAATCAGAAATCTGGGGTATAATTATAAGATAGCCAGAAGAAAGAAACATGCAGGTGAAATGAGTCTCTAGAGTACAGTGCTAATGAATTCTCTCTGTTCCTTATGGAAAAGAGCCACATTTGTAAAATTAAAAGTCAATGCCTCTTTGATGAGAGGATTTGCTGGCTCTGCCGTCCTTTTTTCAAATATTGTGTGCTTGGAAAGATGAGTGAGGAAGCTAAACCTCTTGTCAAGGGCGTCGGAGCAGAGCAGACGGCTGGCCTTTCTCCCTTATTTCAAAGTCGTGTGAGCCTTTCTCAGAAAGAACCCAGTAGGTAATACGCGTGGCTGTTCTGTGCAATGTGGCCTCCTCTACGCGGCATCCACCTGTGCAGGCAATTCAGAGGAGAAAACGTTTTAGTTAAGCCAGTCTTTTGGCATCGTATCGCCAAAGCAAGTGCTTGACTGGAATTTTCACTTTTTATTCCCGTGTTTGGGGGCCACGTTGAGTTGAGTTCGAGGATACGGATTTCAGCTGGCATGAAGCACAGGGTCAGCGGAGCACGAGGCCGTTATCGGTCTGGTGGTAGGGCGTCCACTGCAAAACGCTGGTACTTTGCTAGGACACCAAGAAGCATCTACTTCATATGCCTGCAAAGGTACCTGCCAAAATTTCAACGTTTGTAGTTGATCCTTTGAGTTGCGTAAGAAATGTCACCGATTAGCAGTCGCCTTGGCAAACCAGAAACAAGGCCTGAACGGGGAGTGCGTGGGGTAATGTGTGCTGCAGCCAGCTTCTGTGGGCTAGATAGAGCTGAGGGTTAAGTGTTCTGGATATTTGTGAGCTGGTTCTTAATCACAGCCACCATTATTATGAATTAAATTATATAAACTACAATTCAATAAATTTATGTTAGAGACAAAGGTACTAAATACTAAAAAGTCATCATTTTCTAATTATTTTACAATGATCTGTGCCGTGAAGCTATCTACGTCTACTGTGTCTGTATGGTGGAAATGCTGTATAAGGATGTACTATTTGGTATCTCTTCCCAACTCCCCATTTGGTGGCATCATGTTGGTTATTTGAAATGAGCCATGGTGGTAGTATTTGCATTATCGAAGGAGCAAATCTTATAAATCAGGGCATTTTTTTCTTTTAGAGATGGACTGATGAACGTTTACTAGTATAGTGTGTGTGCGTGTGTGTGTGTGCATTTACTAGTATAGTGTGTGTGTGTGTGTGCGTGCGTTTACTAGTATAGTGTGTGTGTGTGTGTGTGTGTGTCTGTGTGTGTGTATGCGTGCACGCATGTGCACGCGTTGAGTTGGGGGTTGGGGATGGTGGTGGCTTAAGGGCTTGTGTATTTGATAAACAAAAATGTTTGGTTTTAAGTTGGGTGAGTGTCTTAGTTCCAGCTGCTATAACAAAAATACCATAGGCTGAGCGACTCAAACAACAAACATTTATTTCTTGCAGTGCTGGAGGCTGGGAAGTCCGAGATCATGGCCAGCATTGTCAGGTTCTGGTAAGAATGTCTTCCTGGTTTCCTCACATGGGGATGATAGGGAAGGGGGGAGAGAGAGTGGAAGCGGGGAGAGTAGGAAAGAGGGAGGGAGGGGAGGAGGTGGGGTGGAGGGCGGGTAAGGAGGAGGAGGGAGTGAGCTCAAGCTCTGATGTCTCTTTTTATAAGGTCACTGATCCTACCATGGGGACCCCACCCTCATGACCGAATTCCCTCCTGAAGGTCCCACCTCCAATAACCATCACATTGGGGATTAGGGTTTTCAACATATGAATCTTGGGAGGACACAAACATTCTATCTATATTAGGGACAAAAAAATCCCACCAGGGGCAGGCAGGGTGAGGTAGGCTATCAGAGACCCCAAGCTTCCCTGGAGAGAGATGCTATCCAAGGATCGGAGGCTTCTGAGAGAGGGGTGGAAGGGTCCAGGATAAACACTCCACACTTTGCAGTCCTGTAGGGGGCAGGCTGAGGTAGGAGGGAGCCTTCCAGAGCTCCTCTCTTCTGCTTTTCTACCCCCTTGCCCCTCCCCATCTCAGCGTTGGTCAATGGTCTTTACCAGTACCTAGCCTAATTTCTGACAGACCCTGGATTCTGTGGTTTGGGTTACGTCATAGACTAAATGGTTGTGTCCCCCAACAGTCGATGTTGGAGTCCTAATCCCCAATGTTTTGGTGTTTGGAGGTGAGGCCTTTGGGAGAGGATTAGGTTTAAATGAGGTCATGAGGGTGGAGCCCCATCAAATTGGTGTCCTTATGATAGAGGAAGAGACACGAGAGCTCTCCCTACATGCACACATCAGGAAAGACCAGACAAACACACCTGGAGAAGGAGGTGTCTACAAGCCAGGGAGAGAGCTCCCATTAGGCACCAAATCTGTTGGCAACTTGATCTTGATCTCCTCAGCCTTCAGAACTACAAGCAACAAATATCTGTTGTTTAAGCCACCCAGTCTATGGTAATTTGTTATAGCTGCCCAAGCAGACCCAGATTATAAGCACAGTGTAGCACAGATGGAAGAGGGGTGATTTCAAAGTATTCGCCTACCTGCCTGCACACAATGGAAGAAGCACGTGAGGATTTGGGGCCACTGTGCACCCCAGCTTCTTAATTCACAGGCCCAGCGGTGAGAGATTTTCCACATTTTGGAACCCACTGTACCTTTATCCTCATAGCCTTCATTTTCTTTTCATGATATTGAATTTTCCTCCTTTATGTCTTATTTTATTTTGATCTTCTTCCCTCTCTTTTTCTTCTCTCTGTTTTTTCTCTGCCAGCCCTTATCTTCCTTTCTTTTCCCCCTAATTATATAATAGAATTAGAGTATTTTGAGTTCATCCTCTTGTTTAAAAATGTCAATATACCTTTTGTTATTTGTTCATTAAAAACTTACTCCTCCTGAATAGGTACCTTTTACTATGGAGGCGGGGGGGGGGGGGCGGTGGTGGCTCGGTGATTTCCTGACTCAGGGGCCCTCGTGTTCCTCACCCTGGGAGTAAGTTGTGGGAATTGCCGGGGGAATTCTTGTAGGGCAGGCAGGGTTGATGCTTTCGCAAAAGTAGTGCAGCTGAGGCTTGGAGTCCTCGCTTTCCTTGAGAGAAGGACGGCAATTAACCTTGGCAGTGGAGCAGAACTCACTTGAATTTGTACTTGTAAATCTGCATCTCTCCTTAAACAAATATGATGGGAAGAATCCAGATTTTCATCAGAAATAAATTAAAAATAGAGTCCTCACATTATGAAAGAATTCACAGGGAGATTGCTTTAGTGAGCAACTCTGGCTCAGTGTATTTAAACTGTGTTTTGATTCACATACACTCATTCCCGATAGAGCTTTCCCTAGCCGCACACCGGCTGGAAACGTGAGGCACAGCTGGGATAAGTTACAGAGGCGGTTCACGTTTTCAGTGCGTTTATTAACCAATATGAATCCTCATTTCTCATGGCATTTTACTGCTTTTCAAGTTTCTTCTGTTACGGGGCAGAGTGAAGCCCAGGTGAGCCTGTTGTGTTACTTCTGCTCGTGGGGGCTTACGTACGACACAGCTCATTTCTTTGGACTCCTGGCTGTATTCTCTTCTCACTTTAGGCAGAGATTTGGGTTTCTGTAATGTGTGGAGTGTGAAAGTAGGTCACTAATGAAATGCTCCATGCAATGGATAAATGATCTGCCATCTGAACAGCACACAAACAATGTTTACCAAAGGGACAGTCCAGACAGAGAACAAGAGGCAAAGCCCAGCGAGGAAGGCTTTCCAGGAATTGTGCAGGATGTCAGTTGAGTCTGAGCGTCCTGGCCAGGCTGGGTGGCCGAACCGGGAGCTCTGGTCTGGTGGCACATTCACACTAATGTCCCAAGGGCACTGTCGACAGAGGTGGGTGGCTACCACCTTCTTCGAGGTAGAGTTTCACAGAGGCTAACTGGGGGAGGGGGGACTGGAGCTGTTGGAGCTGTTTTTCCAACTTTGTGTCTACCAGGCTTCATCTTTAGTATATCCCGCTACCTTCCGATGATCTGGAATGGTGGGCCCCAGGGAGAAGGTGCAGACGGAAATGAGCCATGGAACCTCGGGAAGTCCTTTCTGTAGAGACCAAATTCCCCTTTGAAGATGTTCTCCATTCATTGCCCTTACTTTCCGCTCACTGCCTGATTTGGGCTCCTGTTGCTACTGTAACAAATTACCACTGACTTGGTGGCTTGAAACCACAGAAATTTATTCTCTCACCGTTCTGGGGGGCTGGACGTCTGAGATCGGTTTCCCTGGGCTGAATTCAAGGTGTCTGCCTGGCTATGTTTCATCTGGAAGCTTAGGGGGAAATCTGTTACTTCTAGATTTTTAAAACAAAATTTTAAACGTTTTATTTATTTATTTTGAGAGAAAGAGCGAGCAAGAGAGGGGGCAGAGAGGAGGAGAGAGAGAATCCCAAGCAGGCTAGGTGCTGTCCGTGCAGAGCCTGATGCAGGGCTTGAACTCAGGAACGGTGAGATCATGACCTGAGCCGAAATCAAGAGTTAGATGCTTAATTGACTGAGCCAGCCAGGTGCCCACCTACTTCCAGATTCTGATGGTTGCTCAAAGCAGCCACATTGCCTTCTTTTCTGCCTGTGTCAAATATCCCTTTGCCTCTTTTTTTTTTTTTTTTTAAATGAGGAGACTTATGATTGTATATAGGGCCCATTGAGATAATCCAAGATAATTTCTCTACCTCAAGATCCTTAACTCGATCACATCTGCAAAGGTTTTGCCAAGTAAGGTAACGTTTACAGGCTCCAGATATTAAGACCTGATATCTTTGGGGCCTTCTTCACATCACCTTCCTTACATTTTCAGCAATACTGTGTTTCAATATTAGTGTAGCACTAACCATTTGGAATTATTGAATGGCACTGGAAAGCTCTTCCATGGACTTCCTGCCCACTGAGGGCCCCATGTCCTCAGAGCAAACAGGTATGTGTGTATGTGCATGTGTGTGTGCATGTGTGTGTAATACAATAGTCTGGCAAAGAGAAGCATTTTAGCATAGATGTTGCTTCCAATTGCCTTTGCAAGGTGATAATAAAAATAAATAGTAACAATAAAAAAGCAGAATGACTGAGCCAGTTTTATGACTGTATTAAAATTCTCTAATGATAATGCACTCCCCATTTCCTGCACTCTGGGCTAAACATTCCCACACCTGCCACCTTAGTACACCATTGCTCTGGCCAACTTCTTAGTAAAGAAGCGAACTCCAACTTTACTGATCAGACTAGACCCAGAGAGGTAGAGAAGACTTGCCGACAGAGGTAGGTCCACAGTCAAGACTGGTTCCTCACTCAACAGTTCAGGGCCGAGTTCAGTCCCTCAAGTCCCACAACTGGCTTCCCACTTACTGAGTTATGAAGACTCCAGAGGTTCAGCCTGACCCTCATGCTCCTCTTCTGAGCTGTCATCTTCTGCCCTTTTCCTCCTTCCTAATCTAAGTTGTAAAGTAGGAGGTTCCTTCTCTAGCTTTCCTGGTTTCTGCAGCAAGGAACCAAGGAGCATCTGGTCCAAGGTCTCTAGTGCTGCTCACCATGGGGAAACAGAACAAGGGAAAAGAAACAGCCACAGAAATGTAGCAAAGATTCTAGGCACCTTATAACAATCTTAGGGCAGTGAGTCCTATCCATAGTTCTGTGTTCCCTCTCTTAAATTGTGTGGGGAATTCCTCTGAGATGTTCTCAGATGTCCTTCTTATTCTATCTGGTCAGTCTTAGCTACCCTGGTCGGATTAGGCTGGATGCTGCCCTCACCCTAAACCCTAACCCTCAACTGCTCAGACCAATGGGGCTATGGATCTTCCTAGTCGTCTTTCCTAATCTTTTGAGGTTTGGAGGTCTTATATTGGCCTCAGAGTCCCTGAGATGGCTCTTGGGAATTGCTTTGCACAATTGCTTTGTGCAGACTGCCTGTTCCTCTCTTGTGACATCCACTTCCTGGGACCTTCCTGCAAGCATATACACGGAGCACAGAGCCAGGTAGAGGCCACTCCTCCTTGCTATTTGGGTTATAGCCCAACCCCAATGCAGTGGCTGGCAAGCTCAGGTAAAACGCTTCGGGACTCATTTTCCTGGGCTAGAAATAGACTTCTGTGGACTTGGACACTAAGGGAAGACCAGGTGACCGTCGTTGCCCATTTAGCCTACTTCTGCGTACTCTCCTCTCCCCTGCCTAGACCATTCCTCCAGTTCCAAGCAGCTCTCAGGAGGGAACGCCCTCAGGCTTTCTTTCCTCTAGGATGTGGGTGAATCCAAAAAGAAACTAGCCATGTGTACTGCCCCCCCTGAAAGCTCCATGCTGTTGCTCCCACGGCCCAATTCGTGTTTTAAACTTTGATTCATCCATATGGACATTGCTTTTTGGGATGGGTGGAGTGGAGCAGGTGCTACCTTGTGGGCCATCTTGTTTCCAGATGCCTGCCTGCCTTCCTCCCTCCTGTGGTGATCTTGCAGGTTCTAGCCCAGGTAACTATCCTTTTCCTTTCTCCTTTGGAGACGTCAGACATTCCCAGATTGAAACCCAAAGCACCTTAAGATTTCATCTTTCGCCTTTGGGGAACACTCTCGCCCCTGGAACTCCTGCTGCCTTCTGTGTGGCCACTTTCTCTGCTTTTCTTTTCTTTCTTTTTTTTTTTTTTTTTTTGCTAGTTGCTCTTCACTGGCCAGTCCTTGAGTGGATTCTGCGTTGGCCAAATGTTGGCATCTTTCCCTCCCACTTGAAGCCGACGGGCCTACCTTCTTGACACAGCCCGGCCCCACTGGGAGAGGCCATCTTGCTTTACAGAAACCCTCATCCTTTTCATCTTCTCCCTTCTTGCTGCTCCTCACATCAGCTTCCCGTTGTCTCCACACAGATGTCTGGTTCACAGCTCCGTGAGGGCAGCGGCGGGCGGGCTGCTCGAGCTCGTCCCAGCTCAGGTTGCTGCAGGCGGGAGCCACCCTTGCGTTATTTCCCCTCTGTTTTCTTCTCTCCCTACTCCCCTCTTCCCCATGCCCTCGACGGAAGCAGTCTTTTAAAATTGCATCTTTAAAAAAGACAATACTTCAAAATACAGAGACAATAAAAGACATGATACCCACCGAGGGACCAAGAGATAATTTTCTCGCATGCATTTTTGCACGGTGTTGGCAAAGCTGCTTCCCAAACAGCTGCATTAAATATTCCCCACCACAGGTGTGGGCTTAATGTGGTCGTCGAGTAAATAACACTCAGAATTGTAATTGCCGGGTGGCCTGGGACTAGCCAGGACGTCTACCTGGATTTACTTCTTGTGAATCCAGGGTGAAGAAGGCCTGTGACTGGGGCCCGGGGGCCGGAGCGGGTAGATATGCTTCTGCTCAGCAGCGTGGACGAGGCAGCCTGGGCCCAGGGCTTCTAGAGGCAGCACGAGCTCTTTGACAACACAGTCCTGAATATCAACTTGTGGGTAATTTAGCCACTGTACTATCATTCTCTTGCTTCACAGATGAGAAAAACGAGGCACTGAGTAGTTGAAGATTAGATCCTAAGTACCTCAGTCCCCTCATCTCTGAGATGTAGAGGACGGACTAATGTTTCTCCTCATTCTAAAATGGTCTGATTCTATAAAATCACTCCTTCCAAATTTATACACTATTGCTGATGAGTGCGGCTGCCTCTCTAATTTCCGAGGGATGTGAAGGGTTTTCTAGCAATCTGCAGGCTGAGCTGAATGCCTCTTTGTGCCTTCCATCGCAGTCTAAAAGAAAATCTTTGGAATCGTAGCGGAAAAAAAAAACCATCTGAAAAAGTCTCAGAAAAAGAAAAGTGCCTTCACTGTAGCCTCTGTTCCACAAAAGGAAAAAGATCTTGACATTTTCCCAGGAGTGAATAAGCAGGTGCAGCAATTGTAAGAGTTAATGGCAAGGTTTCCCGAGAGCTCTGGGATAAGGACAGGATCATGACCGAACTTCTCAATGAGCTTTTAAAGAGATGATGTACAGGCTGGAATCTAGGATGCCATTGTGTTTCCGGGGCGAGGAACAAAAAGGCTGTATTCCGTGTCTCTCATTGTACCTTTCTCCTTAGTGGCCTGTGGATGTATGTATGTCTCTCTCTCTCTCCACCATTCCACGTATGAATGTATGCACATATATGTGTACCTATCAATCCTTCTTTGTGCGTATGTACATATGTATGTATCTGTCCATCCGTCCGTCAGTTCGTCCACCCATCCGTCTGCCTGCCTGTCTCATTTTCTCACTTGCTCGCTCTGTCTGCCTCTTCTCATTTTTGTCTCGTCAGGCTGAAATTACTTGTCTTCCCAGTAAGGATGAATAATGAAGCAGTTTTTCCCCACCCGCGGTATGTCAATCTTTCTCCTGAGTGGACTGTTCAGATAGTTTCATTGAATTAAAATTCCAAGCCTGCCCTGAAAGTTGAAGCGTACATCTATAATGCTTCCTAAGGGTTTTCAGAAATTCCAAGACAGGGGATCACAGCTGCTGGCGGTGGGACCCTCTTCTCTGAAGGGTCTCGGAGGCCATTGCGTGTGATCAGGGAGGCGTCCCCAGGCACCTGTGGGCAGTCCCCATCTTCCCATTCAAATTGTCCTGGTTTCCTGAGGTCTGCATGGAATTTGGAGGCTGAAGAGTCCCGTGGAACATTCTTTCTCCTCCTAATGGAGCTCGAGGTCTTGGCAAGAACACATGCATTTCCTAAAAACATCGTCACGCAACCTACAAAAAGCATTCGTGAAGAGCAAATCATCTATCTTAGCCCCTTGGCCCTGCTCATTTGAAGTGCTGGAATTAAGTAACTCTAGCTGACATTTATTGAGAGCACAGGTACTGTTCCAAGCCTTGTGCATGTATTAACACACTTAATTCTCACAGTCACCCAATGGGGCAGATACTATTAATAGCTCTGTCTTACAGGATGGGGGTTAATGAGGTAACTAATATCTTTTCAATGGTAAGGCGCACATTTTACTGGGGAATTAAATAGACATGGGAATCTAAAAAGTGAATTTCTGTCTTACCCACATCTTACTTTTAAATTCCCTACTGACAGGCAAAAATAATTTCAAAATAATTTTAAAAATAGGGCAATAAGGATAAATAGGGCAGGGAAAAAAATAGAGCCATGATTACTAGATTCATGGTCTGCCAGGGTCGAGATGGGTGGAAATGATGGACGTCACCTCAGGATTGTCCTCACCTACCTGTCTGCTCTTGAGAACTTCTGGAAGGCAGATGGGGTGCTTAAGCTTTTTGTCACAGGCCTTTTGAACCCTTCAGTGCTGACGATGCCCCCTTTTCATCTCCGTCACCATCTCCTCCTGGAATACAGACTTGGTGGAGAAAATAGGATCTGGGTATCCATCTATGCCCAACTTCTGTTGACATTTACTCTTAAAATTTATCTGCCATGTAGTGGTTCCTGGGGTGGGGGGTGGAGTCGGGAGAAGGAAAAGGGAACCGTAAGGACGAGTTCTCCACGCCTCTGCCCATTTGCCTTTCGTGTCTGCTGGGCAGGTACAGGGTTGCAGAAAGGGAGGGGACAGACCCAGAGTCACCGCTGCTGTGAGGCTGGTGCCGTCTCCATTGCATTCAGTCAATAGCGTAAGCTGCTATTTGACATCCTTCTGGACAGCACCATTAAGTGCCAGCGCTTTCAAATGGGCTAAACTTGGCTTCTGTTTCTAAGCCTTTAAACCAGAGCAAGGAGAAAGAAGGCCCCTCTAGTGCAGGATATTGACAGCTTATCTAAATTTAGAGGCCATGTGGAGTGTGATTTCGCATATGTCCCTTCCTGATGCCAGTTGGCACCACAGAGCTCAGCGCAAGCCCTGAGCGTTTTCATGCTGCTCCCCCACAACACACACACACACACACACACACACACACACACGCGCAGACACTCACCCCCCTCCCCCCGCCCCCCGTGTGTTCCAGACAGTGTGCTTCAAGCAGGTGACTAAGCAGACACAGCAAAAGCACTTTACAGATGGGTTTGAAAATGGCTCCTTTCAGAATGCCATGAGATCCGGCGGCAGCTCTCTCTCTGGGAATCTGTGAGGAAATGCCATGTACCCAGCACAGTGTTCTGAGGAACAACAGTTCCCGTGCTGGCCAAGTCTGTCCTCTGCCAAGCCTGTTTAGAGTGGGAGCTCTGGAGCTTTCGCGGCCAGAGCCTCTCATTCTCCTCAAATTCGGAGAGGAAAATGTTTGCGAGACCTGACAGTATATGGCCACTAGATGGGGCCAAAGGACCGTGAAAGAGTCCCCCCCCTTTTTTTTGTGGCCACCTAAATCTGTAATTCCACCCTTAGCTGAAGAATCCTTGTAGAAGAGAGAGACCTTGATCATAAATCCCACACGCAATAGCAGGTTCATAATGCATCCTAGTGACTACATGTTGTATTTTTTTCTCCCTGAGAAATAAAATTTCTCTTTCAATGGAGAAGGATGTTCCTTAACATCTAACACGTGCTAATGTTAAATCTCTTTCCTAAGAAGCCAGCAAACTAAGCCTTTAATGTGCACTGACCAAGACATCTGGGCAATGTCTACAGTGAAATGCGGATTGATAGCTTGAGGGACAGAGAACACATAAGCCACAATCTTGGCAGCTTGGATAGAGAGGGTTATTTTTCCCCTAAAAAATGAACATTTGACTTGTCAAAAACATTTTCTTATTGATCCACTGAGACAGAATCTGCAGGTTAGAGACACAAGTTTACAGAAAATCTCCTTCACTTTGGAAGGGGAGTTCAGGAAAAAGCAGAGACCAATTTCTTCCATTTAAGGAGTATTTACCTATTTGAGAGGGAGTTTAAGAACAAAAGATGGGTGGACAGAAATACATTTCTTTGTTGCCCTGACTCTTATGTTCCCACAGTCTCCCATATCCCCTGGGCAATAGGAATCACAGAACATGAGACACATGGTTGCCAGGGGGGCATCAACAATAGAATCCATATCAAAACAGCACCATAGGTTTACCTACATCTCATATTTATTCCTAATATCAATTCTTTGGTTAGCAGTGCCTTACAACAAAAAGGGCTGGAATTTCCCGATTATGACTGCACCTGTTTGGCCTTTACCGATGAACTCTTTGTGTGCTGATTATTTATCATGTACAAAATGTGTGGGCAGGCAAAAAAACCCCCCAAACTCCCAAATCCCACATACCTAATGTTGAGTTACAATTCCTTTGAAATCTCTACCTGTCACAGATTTCCAGCTAATTCTCCAAATTAATTTCCTGGAACTGCACGAGGAGGGTAGATGCCTTGGGTGTCTTTTTCACTCTTTTATGCACAGCTCTTGGCATCATGTTTGGCACAAGGTGGGTTCTCAGTCTACTTGCTCAAGGAAGGGATGGCATGAAGGCTTGACTTGGGCTCAGCATGGAGTGAACAGATTAGTTTCTGTGTTTTGTAGGGGTCACATCCTGAGATCTGCCTACAGCAGATGACTCTTTCACAGGTGGACGCTTTACCTAGAGACTTTGCAAGCAAGCTTATGAATGGAAAAAGTGGGGTAAAAATCAGGACATCCTCATCATGAAAATGGGGACTAACTCTGCTGCGTTTCAAAGCAATCAAATCAAGATTCCCAAAGTTGAATGTAGCACCGTTATTTTTAACAGGTGTGTTGTTTTTATTACTGTGTATCTTAAATAAGAGACACTTAGTCTGTCAATATTTTTTCCTCCCAGAGCTTAATGGTGTTTTATTGGTTTCCATCATGCTAAATAATCATTCCATATTTAGCCCGGGCCCGTGTGGCCATTTGCAAAAGTGATGCTGGTGAATAATAAGGCACACATTCATATGTAGGTCTTAAGACAACCCATGCAGAAACTCTCAATGAGGTGAGAGAAGGGTCTTTTCCATTGACACGCATTTTGGTCAAACTTACATTTCCAGAAACAGAATAATACAGGAAGCAGATGGATGTATTCCAGGCTTTGGGTTTATCTTTGATATTTCCAAAGACTTTTTTTACCAGCAACACCTCTCCTCCCCTTCTCTCTCCTTCGGCCTGCTGCGTCTCTTTCCCTCCCCTCCCCTCTTTTCTCTAGGCAAGAAGATCCCTTTCTTTCCCTTCAAGATGAGGGAAATCGTGGTCTTTGGTCTTCAAATGGGGAATGGTTCTGTCTCTTTGGGTTGCATCCCCGTTCGGTGATGTGGAGCCACACGCCGGTCAAGGCTGCGGAATGTACCATCTGCTGCCCATCAACCAGGCCACAGACGTTGGGATATGAGCATAGTAGAACCAGAAATGTCTACCTCCTCCCCAGCTGCTGAGACCCCTGACCCGACAGGAAGGGAGCCAGAATTGGCCTGCAGCTCCTTCTCCAGACGAATTCTTTCCCTTTTAGTCTTCTGTTGGCTGTCAGGCTCATGAAGCAAGCTGAATGCAGTGCCCATCTCTACTGGTTTTTCACATTTCAACCACGCTTTCTTCTGAGAGTTATTCAATTTGGGCAGAATGTAGAGACAGCTGCATAGAACACATGCTCAGTGTGGTCACCAGAAGTCTTCTCAGTGCTCTGGGTAGCACCCCACTTGGTCCACAGGGGTTTTGTTGGCTACTCAGAGGACTCAGGACAGCATAGCTTTGTCTGAAGACATCTTTATGGATATTCTCATTCAAACAGTTCTCTCTCCTCCGTACCCTCTTTTTTTTTTAATGTTTATTTTTGAAGGAGAGAGAGACAGAGTGTGAGTAGGGGAGGGGCAGAGAGAGAAGGAGACACAGAATCTGAAGCAGGCTCCAGGATCTGAGCTGTCAGCACAGAGCCCGACGTGGGGCTCAAACCCACAAACTGCGAGATCATGATCTGAGCTGAAGTTGGACGCTCAATCGACTGAGCCACCCAGGCGCCCCATCCATGCCCTCTTTTCATACCCTCACCAAAATATAGGGATCAAGAGTTGTGGAAGGGGTTCTGGGACCATCTCTGTGAGTCTTCTGGGAGTGGTCTGTCCCAGTCATCTTGACACCAGATGCCAATTTTGTGGCACCTCAGTTGAAATGGAGGCAGAAAGAATCTCATTCTAATATCCCATTCCTGAGGACTGAATGAGATTCTGTGAGAAAACCACATGTGAAGAGATCTCTGTAAACTATAAATTTCTGTGTACACACTTATTAGCATCACTGTTCTCTGTTGATCTGATGATGGAGTCCTATTTCAACCAACACCAGGAAGTATTAAAAACCATTTCTGGTCAGGAAATGTCTTTTCTTAATTTTTTTTATATTTATTTATTTTTGAGAGACAGAGACAGAGCACAAGTGGGTGAGGGGCAGACAGAGAGAGAGACACAGAATCTGAAGCAGGCTCCAGGCTCTGAGCTGTCAGCACAGAGCCCGACATGGGGCTCGAACCCACGAACCGTGAGATCATGACCTGAGCTGAAGTCGCACATCAACGGACCAAGCCACCCAGGCGCCCCTGAAAATGTACTTTCTAGAAACAGTGTTTAGCTTCCAGGTTTATTAGTGAGTGATCATATTTGGTTGAAGGGCAGTTTATTTCCAATCCTGTATCACAGGCAGTGAACAGTGGTGAGTCAGGTGCTATGATGCTAGAGTGAAAATGAACCGTTATTGCTGAGGAGACATCCCCAGTTCACTTTGTGTGAGGACAAGCAGCAGCAGATCAAGTCACTGTGAACCAATGTGGCTATTTTCAAAAGCCAAAGAGAAATTCAGTCAGTGTTTAATAACTAAGGGAAAGAGAAGGGTGGAAGGAAGAGGGCCTCCCAGCAGAGAGCCTGGCGATGTGATGGAAAGAAGGGATCGCATGGGGCATACTCATGCACACACAGGCTTGTGTACCTGTAATGGGGAAAAGGCATCTTCAGGGCACGAGTTACATGCTGGATTGGTCTGACAGAAAGTTGACAGAAGGAAGGTCTTAAGAGCCAGTGTTGAGTTTAGATTTGATAAATAGTGAATGGTGAATCATATTGGCTTCTTTTAAAACATGTTTCTTCTTCTTCTTTTATAAGATTTTATTTTTGAGTAATCTCTACACAACATGGGGCTCAAACTCACATCCCCAAGATGAAGATTCACACTCTCTTCTGACTGAGCCAGACGAATGTCCCTAAAACACGTTTCTCGTCGTCAAGTAGTACGTGCATGCAGCAAAAACTGAAAGCATTATGAAATGTTCATATGACAGGGCTGGTATGTTCCCATTGCCATCCTGAAGTAATTTCAAGGTTGTTCCATCTAGACCATAGCAAGGCTTTACTTCCTTCTGTTATCACTCTCTATTGCCCATGGTTCATCTGATTTGGGATAAGGTGGTGGGTCATGAGTATTTAGTGTTGTTCAACTAGATACTGGGAGTTTTCCACTGGAGGTGGGTGGGAAGCAGCCATGGGGCAGTGCTGGGTACATGTGGAGGGGTGGGTAGATCAGTGTCATTCCAAGATTGACATCACTGGGTGGCAATCCACCCTTGGCCGTTGGTGGTCCTCACCAAGGGACAAAGAGAAGATAACCCAGCCACTCTCAGCTTCCTGCAGTTCCCAGAAGCTGGAAAGATTTTCCTCCATGGGACCCACAACTTCTTCTTGTCAACCTCTCCTGTCTCTGGTGGTGCCCCCTGCGTGTCTTCTCTCCAGCCCATTGGGTCTTTGCTTCCAGTCTTGCTCAGTCTTAAACCTTTGTTCTGTTAGTATATGGCAGAATCTTCCTGCCTAGATTTAGAGCAGAAACAAAAAACATTTTTTTCCTTAAAAGTCGAGTATTGACAACGTTTTTCTTTTCTGTTGTGTGTGACTCATGCCAAGGTACCAGTAAAGGGTTGTGGTGAGTCTAATAAGAGGACGAAACATGCTGATTAATAATTTGAAATATTCCCATAAATATACGTCAAGACATAAAGTGCTTCATAACACCATCCCTTAAAACCAGTATTCATATTTGCTGTATGTTCTGCCATTTTATTCTAGGCATGTAATGATATGTGCAAATGTGACTTGTAATTATGGCTATATTATTATTATTATTATTATTATTATTATTATTATTATTATTTTAAAGTTTACTTATTTCTTTTGAGAGAGAGAGAGAGTTCAAGGGGTAGGGGCAGAGAGAGAGAATCCCAAGCAGGCTCTGCACTATTAGTACAGAGCCCTATGAGGGGTTCAAACCCAGGAACTATGAGATCATGACCTGAGCCAAAACCAAGAGTCAGGACGCTTCACCCACTGAAACACCCAGGTACCCTATGGCTATATTATTTACAGAAATGGGATCTTACTAAATGGACTCTTTTGCATCTTGTGTTTTTTACTTACCGCATCTTGGACATCTTCCCAAATTGTTAGCTGTAGATCAACCTCAGACTCTCTAGGGGGAGGAGGAGAATGATATTCTGGCAAAGCTGCTCAGGCAATTCTGATAGCTAAGCCTCCCCCACTTCCTGGGTGCTGCCATGTGACCCCTCTGTGATTAATACCCTCCCTCTTCTGTGTGGTGACCATGAGCACTATGCTTGATGACACAGTAGCATACTCATTGGCACGTCTTCGATTATTTTTTTAACATTTTAAATTTATTTTTTAAGAGATAGAGACAGAGCATGAGTGTGGGAGGGGCAGAGAGAGAGGGAGACACAGAATCCAAAGCAGGGTCCAGGCTCCAAGTTGTCAGCACAGAGCCTGATGTGGGGCTCCAACTCATGAGCCTTGAGATCATGACCTGAGTCGAAGTCAGACACCCAAGGGTCTGAGCCACCCCAGTGCCCCAATGGCACTTCTTTGATTTTGAAAGTGTTCTCTTACATCTTTCTCTCCCTTCTTACCTCCCTCCCTCCCTTCCTCTCTTCCTTCCTTCCTTCCTTCCTTCCTTCCTTCCTTCCTTCCTTCCTCTGTTCCTTCCTTCCTTCCTGCCTTCCTGCCTCCCTCCCTCCCTCCCTCCCTTCCTCCTCTCCCTTTTCATTCCTTCTCCTTTTGCTGTATTTCTTTCTCTCCTTACTGTTTAAAACACCACTTGAATATAAAGGATACCATTAGTGAACAAAAGCACGACAGAATGGCTTTTCTCTCCCTTTCCTCCCCTGTAGATAGAACTGTAACTGAATTTTGATCACCCTGAGGGGGGACACCCATTTAAAGCACCCACCAAGTAGCACATGGCCCTGCTGTCTATGGAATGTGGCAGGCTGCTGCTGTTCTGGGGAAAAGCCTCTGGAGGAGCAGGGATCCGGGAAGCAGGCTGTGCAGGGACCCTGAGGACTGAGCTGAGGCTCCTTTGATTCCTTTGAAAATAGCATTCCTCCTCTGCCCGTGCTATTAAGCTTCTCACAAGATATAGTTGCGCTTCTGCCTAAGAGCATAGGTGGAGACAATGCAGGTAGAAGCAGAGCAGCTATGGGACTCCTGTGATTTCGTCACGAATCCTGTTGGTAGGGAGGGGAGCGGAGCTGTACCTGGCTTCCCTGTCCTCCCCCAGCTCCCACTAACTTGATTGCCATTATTTTGCCTTTGATAATCAGGCTCATATTTCCAGGCTGGAGGTAGGTAGTGCCTCTCACCCAGCCCTCCCTCCACCCTCACACAACCTGTATCAAAACCTTCATGGTAGAGGCACCGTTAGAATTTCAGGCTCTCCTTGAAATAAGGGAAGTGGTTCAGCAAATAGCTGTCTAACTTCAGTATTCTGTCTCTGTCTGATCAATAAGGAAAAGTTTTTGACAAGTCTGATGTTCAGTTTTTAGGAGGAAAACAACCTTCTTGAGCTGACAGAGGAAAGATTTATGTGCCAGGGCAAGAAGATCTTGCCTTTCGCCCTGAGCCTGTGGAAGGAGGTTTTAGGGTAATGGGTGCTTGGCTTTCTTTTGCCTCTGTGACAACTTCTTTCTATGAGGGTCTTTTTCTTAAGCTCAATTATCAAGGCTAGTAGTAAACATTACAAACCATGACACTGGCAATCACAAAGAAGAAGAAAGAAGATTCTTGAAGAGTGCATGGCATCCTTTGGGTTTCTTAGGAATAAGGGACACTTATATTACGAAGTTTCAGAAGGAGTTACTCTGACCCTCGAATGGGATTGCCATTCAGGAGAAGATTAATTCCCTTATATTCCTCTGTTTAGTGTTTTATTTGGTGACTCTTCCTTTCTATCTTACCAATGAGGAGTTTGAGGTACTGATAGGCTTGATAAGTAACAAGGAGAAAGTGGAATTTGAAACCTGTGGTCACCTGCTTGTTAAAATCTCTTAACCTCAATTTTCATATTCTTCCTGGGTTGGAGATCAGAAGATATGGTAGATGCCTAGGAGAATTTCAGCACCAAGGCAGGAATCCCACCAAAGTTTGGGAGTGCCACCTAACAGGGGCCATTTGGCATGGCCTTACCCTCCCCTGGTAGTTCCCTGGGCAAAGACGTCAGGTTTGATGCCTTAGGTGGACCATCCTGCTTGCTGCTTTCAAGGTTCATGGGACGCAGGACAGCAAGCCATCGTCAGATAGGATCCTAATTGTGGGCTCCCAATTAAGTGGGATGTACACCAGGCATTGTTCACCCTTAGAACACATAGAAGGGAGACTCTATACACTGTTTGGAAGTCTGTACTTCCGAGAGGTTTGGGGAGGAGTCTTCTCTCTAGGGGAGACCAGTTTTAACTCTGAGCCAGATGTATTGAAATAATTGACTGGGAGTGTGGATATCTATTCAGGGTCTGAAAAAAGAAGGCTAGGGCTTAACAACCAAGGAACTAACTGAATCTTGTTAGAAATCAATGCCTTACGTGGAATTGAGCTGGTAGCTGGAGCCCCAGCCAGTCGGGTCCTGGGACTTGGGCACCTTTGTTTATCAGCTGTGAGTCTGGTTTTGTTCAATGGTGATCTGATAGCGATTCTGCATGCTGATTGGCTGGGGGAGGTTCTCTTCTCCTACAATGAGAAGATAATCAATCATGTTACTGGCTTTTGTCTTGGTGAAGGTATTTAGATTTCAGCCAGCTGGTTAGCTGCCTCAAGGCCACCTGCTTGACTGAAAAGTAAAGAATCAGTCCCTTTTCCTTTGCAAGGAGAAGGGAGGAAGTATTGACTTGTGTGATAATTTTAGGTGGATGATTAAATTTGGCCTCTTAGGCTCCAGCTGAAAATTCAATTCAGATGACTGGTTCTTCTTTTCATACATCGTTGAGCAATCCTGTGTACTGCCATGGCTAATGTTCCTGATGCTGATTGTCCCTTCACTTTAACAAAGCACAGAATCCCAAACCCACTCTCTATTTCGTGTGCCTCCCGGCTACAGGAACATAATGAGGAGATGCACTTTTCTGCTTAAGTTAAGAATACTACTCTTATGCAGGCATGCTCAGAGGCTCTCTCAAGTAGCAAAATATCTCTGTAGGAGTGAGTCAGAACAGCGATGATTTCTCTGATGACAGTTTATAAAATACACCAGCTTCCTCTGGTGCATTTCAAATTTACAGTGCAATTGGTCATGCTTCTGGTGCCATTTGGCTGGAATATCACAATCCCAGATGCCAAGTACAGTGAACAGGGTGAGTGTGTATGAGCTAACCCAAAACTGGAGAGTCGTTTTTTGACACTCCCATTTTCCACATCAAGTTTGTCAGCAAATCCTGACATTTCTCCAAACTTCTCACTCCTCTCCATCTTCACTAATTGCGGCCCCGTGAAAGCATCCATCATCTCTCACCTGGACCACTTCAGTCACCCAAGTGGCATCCTTGCTTCCACTTTTGCTTCCAAAATCCGTTCTCCTCACAGAAGTTAGGGCACTCTTTAATATTTACTTTCTTTTAAGAGAGAGAGACAGAAGGAGAGTGAGCAAGCAAGAGAGCGAGTGAGTAGGGAGGGGCAGAGAGAGAGAGGGAGAATCCCAAGCAGGCCCCTCACTGTTAGCACAGAGCCCAGTGTAGAGCTTGGACCCGTGAACCATGAGATCAGGACCTGAGTGGAGATCAAGAGTTGGTCGCTTAACTGATTGAGCTACCCAGGCACCCCTAGGGTACTCTTTAAAAAAATTGGGTCACAGAGCTCCCTTTAAACTATAAACTTCCCTATAAACTTCTACAAGCTCTTATCATAACTAGGCCAAAATGAAGTTCTCCAATGGAGTCTTCGGGACCTTATGAATTCTCATTTCTGTCCACCTACTGACTTTATCTCGTATTTCCCTTCTCTCTCACCCTGCCTCACCATGTCTTGAAAACTTCAAGTTGCTTTCTGTCTTTGGGCCTTTGCACTAGGTATTCCCTGTGCCTGGAATGTTCTTATCCTGGCCAACATCTTCACAGGGTATCATCATTTTATTCCATTTGCAACTTAAGTGTCAACTCCTTGGAGAATCTTTCGTGACTATTTAAAAAGTCTCATCCTTCTGTAGCATACTATCCTGTTTTATCTTCAAAAGAGTCCTAACTTCTACCATACATTTTTTCTTGTTTGTTTATTGTCTGTCTCCTTTACTGGAATGTAAGATTTATTACAATGTGGACTTTGTCTCTTGTGTTCAGAGTATGTCCAGGGCCTAGAACAGTGTCTTGTAAATAGCAGGTGCCCAAGAAAGGTTATCTAGTAGATGCATGAGCAAAGAAGAGGTTTTCCTAAGTGATACAGGATGCTTTAAGTGTGGCCCTACCAGGAATTAGGACATGAAGCTGAATGACTTTTTTCAGGTTTATTTTTGATCTGTATTCTGAGCTTCTAAATTATCAGATATTTTCTGGGGCCTAATGTCTGTGGTGTTGTTAAATGTACTCAAACAATGACAACCTCTTATCTGGAGGAGGTAAGAGACTGACCTCATTCTCAGCTGATCTGATCAACTGAAAAGCAAGATGTACTGTTAATTTTAGGATCTATTATATGTGACATTTTTGTCTTGCTAAAGGTTAGGGGCCAACAGAAGAACTGGAGAAGCCTGCTAACCAGTGTTTCTGTATTCGCATTTGGAAATTAGCTGGCACTGAGGACAGTCTGTGTTCTCACCGTGATTTGAGGTCTAGGTCTTATTTTTCCAGGAAGGGCTGGTGTCTATGCTGTGTCCTCAGTGTCTAAAATATCTTATTCATGCATAAACAAAGGGCAGGCATGATGCAGACAGGATGAATCCCTGAACCTCACAGACAGGAGAAAAATGTAGAGTCGTGATACTTAAAACATTTCTCAGCCTTAGTTGTCAGCGCTGGTACCCACTCCAGCACATTTCTGAAATGAACTCTGCTAAGACTGGGTCAGTGACACCATAAAAAAGAATTTTGCAATTAAAAAGGCTTAAAGGGATCACTGGCAAGATGGCCTTTTTTTTTTTTTTTTAAACCAAGTTGCTTAAAGAAGTAAACTCAGTAGAAGTATTTCCTTACATCAGATTTGCCCATCAGTCAAAGTGAAGGGAAGCTAGGCTGAGAAGAGCTGCCATTTGAGAAACTCTACATGGCAGTTTTTAGAATTCAGCTTTTGCTTGGGAAGCCATTTTTCCCAAGGCATCTATACGGTGACTTCCATGGCCCTTAATGTTTGATAATCTACTGAGAAAGATAATAGGATTAGGAAATAAGATACAGATAAAACAGCTCATTGGAGAAGTCCTACCTTATAAACAGTCATAAGCCTTCTATTTTAATTTACCAGATAGATGGTAGTGATTTAAAATATTATATAATAGGGGAAAACAATCACCTCCACCAAATCACATAATATTTAATGTACATTTATTGCATTTGACCCAACTGGGTCTTAGGAATTAGATCTTACCGGCTGTTTAATAAATTAGCCAAAATACCCCAAATCAAAGACAACAAAATGGAACAAGAGTCATTAGTGCCTGGCATCCTTTTTGTGTTCTAAGGGGAAGCAGCTATCTTCATGAGCCATGATGTAATGGTAAGTGACGATAGGAGTTGACTTGAGTTCAGACTCTCTCTTGAATGGAAGGCAGGTAGAGTGTGAGATATATAATGAGATAATGAGAGATTATCCCGTGGGATAATTTTTCCCGTGGGAAGAGTTTAAAATCAGCAACGGACTGCTTCTTTCTGATAGCTGGCATTTATCAAGACCATGTGCATACACACGGAGCAAAAATGACCACATAACTCTGTGAAAGGATGGAAAGGGAAGTTTAGAGAGTGTTTGAGTTGGGATATCTCAGAGAGCATCCAACCTGAACTTCTTCCTTTTGCCAACAAGGAAACTGAGATCTGAAAGGATTGAGTGCTGTGCCAAGTGCCACACAGATAGTTAGCGAATGGGCTAGTACCTGATTGGGGTGACCCATAGTCTTTCTAGAGAGAATGGAAATTAGAAAAAAATCCTGAATTTCTTATGCTGATTATGCTGTGTCCTAAAGGCTCTCTTTCTCCTGTGAGGTGGCACATGTAATGAAAGTTCGAACACAGGATCTTCTACTCTCAGCTGTCTGCTCTTGGGTTAATTATTTAACCAATCTGGGTTCCTGTCCCCTGATCTTTGGAAAGTACAAACATAGGCACTGGTGAGCTTTAGAGACAATATGTGCAAAGGCTAGAGTATAGTAAACACTTGGCAAATGGTAGCAATTATTATCACTGTATTAGAGGAAATATTGTTTACTAGTTGAAAGAGTGGGCACGGGGTGCTAGACTGACAGGCTTCGAACCCTGCCTGCACCACTTCCTGGTCCTGGAGACTTAGTAGTTCTGCAAGCCTTGGATCCTTCCCTTTTAAAATGGAGAAAACAAAAGCACCTACTTCATACGTCTGCTCTGGCGATTTAATGATGTAATTCATGTAATGTGTTTAAAAGTGTATTGAATATTGAAAAGTTTGATAAACATTGCCCATTATTATAATTGTTTTTAGCTTTGCCATAGAGGATACGGGGCAGGAGTCAGTAGACTTTCTCCATAAAGGGCAAATAAGTTAGTATCAGGTGTTGCATGCCATCAGCACTTCGTTGCAACTATTTAACTATGCTATTGCAGCACGGAGGCAGCCATCGGTAAATGAATGAGTATGGCTGTGTTCCAATAAAACTATATTTGTAAAAACAGACAATGGGCTGGACTTGGCCTGTGGGCCATAGTTTGCCAACCCTTGATACAGTGCAATTAAGAATTCCTGTTCCATGGCTTCTGGAAGAGGCACCCTGTTGATAGGTAAAGAGGGCAGGTGTCTTTTTTCATGGAAAGAAGAACTAAATAATTCACCTTTGGCACATGTTTCCTATCCTCAGACCCTATTTGTGGTAGAATTTACTAATAGCAGGGCAAGAGAGTCTCTTTTTTGCCTTCTGGCCACAGTTTGCTTTCTCCCTCAAGACATGGCCAGTCAAATACACAAAGAGGCAAAGAACCTAAGAATCAGCTCGTAGTAAGATCCATGATACACTCAGTTTCTATGCTGTCCTTGAATCCCATTTCATCATGCCAGCATACCAGATAATGGATATTACTTGCAAATCCTGTGTGCTTCTGATATCAGCATGATTTGCACAGTCTCCTTTATTACAGACGCTAGGGGCTTTCAGTTCCCCTGTTTGTGGAATCCTAGGTTGTTATGCCCTTGCTTTGATTCCTAAGACCCTTTGTGAGAAGAGGGTCCTCAGAGACAAGGTATTTTTGGCCTTTGACACTGTCTGGTGATCTTTTTCCTGTTGTTCATGAACCTGCCAGACAGAAGGTCGGGTGGCCCACTTCTGGAAATGATTAAAGGTGGCACTTTGCTCCAGAGTGGAGGCGTAATCTTATTAATCGGGTACCAGAGTACATTTTGCAGAGAGAGAAAAGAGAACTTTAAACTTGGCCACTTTTACACCTAGTATCGAGACAATTTATTTCCTACCCACTGATATAGGTTCTGGGACTGCAAAAAAAAGAAGTATCTTGGGCAGCTGCAAAAATTAAGGAGTGAAGTCTGATAAATAAACACTCAGTTGCTTTATACAAAGCATGGTGATTGCCAGAAATTGCCTAAATGGTGGTGAGCTAATCATTAGGGTGAGGCTCTAAGACTTTATCAACGGCAATGATACAAGGTTAAGTATTCCCCACAGAGCACATGAGCAGAGAAAGCTATTTATGGGGAAAAGGATCAGGTCCTTGTGGTCTCAGCAAAAACTGTGACCAATTTTCTCTGGGTAGAGTTGGGGAGGGCAGTTAAAAAGCACTACAACATTTGGTAGAAAAGAAACGTTCTCTTTCATATTTCCAACAGTAAATCATCATGCTATTTTAGAACTTCATAGACAGATATTGATAATTAACTTTCCCAGAATCCTCCATACTATAGACCTTCAACTCTCTGAAGGGGCATCACGTTTGTCATTTTTAGTCAGGGTTCTGGAGAGTTAGTAGGATATTACCTTGCCTGTTGTCAATTATGGTAATTTTCATATTGTTAAAAAAATACTTTTTAATGTTTATTTATTTATTAAAAAAATTTTTTTTAACGTTTATTTACTTTTGAGACAGAGAGAGACAGAGCATGAACGGGGGAGGGTCAGAGAGAGAGGGAGACACAGAATCCGAAACAGGCTCCAGGTTCCGAGCGGTCAGCACAGAGCCCTACACGGGGCTCGAACTCACAGACTGTGAGATTATGACCTGAGCTGAAGTCGCACGCTCAACCGACTGAGCCACCCAGGAGCCCCAATGTTTATTTATTTTTAAGAGAGAGAGAGAGAGAGAGAGAGAGACAGAGTGCAAGTGGGCAGGGGCAGAGAGAGAAAGGGAGACACAGAATCTGAAGCAGGCTCCAGGCTCTGAGCTGTCAGCACAGAGCCTGACACGGGTCTTGAACCCACAAACCATGAGATCATGACCTGAGCCAAAGTCAGACGCTTAACTGACTGAGCCACCCAGGAGCCCCTGGTATTGTTTTAATTATGTGAATAGTGTTTCTATAGGCATGAAAATATATTTATTTTCTTGGGCATGATTTTATTTTGTTCTATCTAGACTAGAGTTGGCATTCCTTCAAAAGTAACTCATTTTATATTTCATTTCTTCACGTGCTACCTTCTGATTTCTGAGCTAACATTTAATTATCTGTGAAATTAATTTCGTATTAATAGATGATGAATTAATGTACAAGCTTTTAAAAGGCATTTACTTTTTATTTTTTTTATTTAAAAATAAAAAAAAATGTTTGTCTTTATTTTTGAGACAGAGAGAGGCAGATCCTGAGTGGGGGAGGGGCAGAGAGAGGGAGACACAGAATCTGAAGTAGGCTCCAGGTTCTGAGCTGCCAGCACAGAGCCCGACGTGGGGCTTGGACTCATCAACTACAAGATCATGACCCGAGCTGAGATGCAGGATGTTGACCCAAATGCAGGATGTTGAGCCGAGATGCAGGATGTTTCTGTGAGATGCAGGATGTTGACCCAAAGGGATGACTCATTAATCACATGTTCAGTGTGTGATGGTGGTGGGGACAGTGGGGGCGGAGAGCAATACCTTATCATCTCTGAAGCCCTCACCAGATAGCTGGTTACCCAGCTATGAATAAAGCCAAGTGCCCCTGTAGCAAACAGGTAGGACCAGACAGAGGTGAGGCAGAGGGGGGCAGATAATGTGGGACGTTGATGAAAAGGTTTGTAAGAAGAGCTTTCTTGGTCATGTCAGGTCTCTCCAAAGCCCAAAGGATGAAGAGCCTATAGAGACCGTTTAATTTGGAGAAAAAACTTGGACTTTATGATCTTAAAGAGTAATTTCGGCTGTGTGGTGGACGTGAAAGCTGTATTTTAGGTATTTATGGAGAGAATGGGTTGTAAGTTAATGAAGATTTGGCTGTTGAAGATAGGACCAAAATACAGCAATGTTTGTGGGCAGGTGCAAGGCCAGGTCATGGAAACATAGCGTGGGGAGAGGTGATGCTCCTGGAAGCCTTGCTGGTGTCATGGTGAGTGCATAGAGGAGGAGGGGCTGGAAGCCACGTCTCCTGATAGCTCGGGAGGATTTTCCACAGATGGGGAATGAAAGCATGTTGGATGACAGAAGGAAAGGGACAGTGGAGGCTCCGTCAAGTATGCTGGAGAGGCAGAGGGTTTTGAGAAAAGGGGGACTCACCTCCCTTCTTTTAAGGCTGCGAGGGAAGGACTTAAAGAACCAAGGGAGGCACATGGAGGGCAACTGCTGAGTTGAAGCCATGTTCATGGCAAATGAAAACACACACACACACACACACACATACACACCCCACATAGCATGCTAACACACAAGAGTGAATAATGTATGGAAATTGAATAGTTCTTACTTGACCAGATTCGTCTCCTTTGCAAGGGGTTAATCTTAAAATGATTGCTATGACCAGCTCTTGTGGTTTTAGGGAGAGGGAGAGAAAATTGTTCCCATTTTCTTGTTAAAGTCTCTTTTAAGTTCAAGAGTTGTTAGGACTATTTTGATACAGTTCTTTGCCTACATGATATAGATTATGGTGGGGCTAGCTGTATTTCATGGAGACATGAGATCACTATCCTTCTTCCCTTCCTTCTTTCTTTTACAAACTGATTTTTTTGTTTAAGTTTATTTATTTGTTTTGAGAAAGTGTGGGAGGGGCAGAGAGGGAAAGAAAGACAGAGAGAGAGAGAGAGAGAGAGAGAATCTCAAGCAGGCTCCACACTCACATTGCAGGCTTGAACTCATGAACCTGTGTTCACTCACCATAAGTGAGATTCATGACCTGAGACAAAACCAAGAGTTGGACTGTTAGCCAATGGAGCCCTCCAGGCACCCCTACAAACTGATTTCTAAATGTTGAGCACATTCTGGGACTAGATCTATAAAATAACCTTCACAATTTTACTGGAACTACCTAGTGACCATTTCAAGATATCTCTTTAAGATGGGCCAGCACAAATAATAAGAAATCTACCGGGGCGCCTGGGTGGCTCAGTCGGTTGGGTGTCCAACTTCGGCTCAGGTCATGATCTCACATCTCATGAGTCCGAGCCCCGCGTCAGGCTCTGTGCTGACAGCTGGGAGCCTGGAGCCTGCTTCAGATTCTGTGTCTCCCTCTCTCTCTCTGCCCCAACCCACTCACATTCTCTCTCTCTCAAAAATAAATACACATTAAAAAAAATAATAAGAAATCTACCAACTCCATGTCTGACTCATGTTTGGGAGCTCAGTGGACAGCATGTGCATTTTGTAAATTCTCTTATACTGTTATTTTGGTTGACCTTGTTAGGAAATGCCAGGGTAAAAAATAATTAGTGCTTTATAATCGCCATACAAAAAGACCCAGAATCCTTTAATTTCACGTTTACTGTGATGACAAGCCTTCATTTCTGCCCCAACAGCTTATTCCCATCTGCAATTCAGGATGGAGAGCTAATAGCTAAAATGATTGTCTTCTTGGATTTGTAATCTCGGGATAAACTATAGTGCTTAGAAATGAATGAGTAAGTTAATGTTTATCCAAAGTTCAAACATCTGGAGAGCTCACATTAACAGAGCATATTTCTAAAAGTGCTGGTCAGTGACGAATGGCTTTCATAATTGTCCCCCAATGTTTGGAATAATCCTGAGGTGCTGTCTGGATTACCAGAGAGGGATTCCTTTTTGTTGGATCTTAGTATTTGATTTATTTCATTTGATTTCCTAATTTGCTGAGAACTGATAGAGTACGGTTTATTAAACCTTAGCCAGAATACTTGATTAGCAGGGGCTCTGAATTTCTAGCCATTTTGTATGAATGGGAACAATGAGAAAGAAAATCCTGCCATATTCCTTGTCTGGCAGAGGCCACAGAGGTGGTGAGAGAGAAAGTCCCTTCTTTTAAGTAAAGGTGTATCCTGTGAAAATGGGAAAGGAGGGGTCTTGCCTACATGGCCTAACCACCTGAGCTCAACCATGAGAGAAAATAATACCCACAAAAGCGTTCATTTTTTAAAAGTTGACTTATTTTGAGAGAGACAGAGACAGTGTGAGTGGGGGAGCAGCAGAGAGAGAGAGAGAGAGAGAGAGAGAGAGAGAGAGAGAATCCCAAGTAGAATCCCACTGACAGTGCAGAGCCTGATGTGTGGCTTGAACTTGTGAGCCAAGAGATCAAGACCTGAGCCGAAACCAAGGGTCTGATGCTTAACTGACTGAGCCACCCAGGCGCCCTAAAAGGGTTCATTTCTAACACCAGATTGCTGCTTGTGTCACAAAGGCAAAGGCTAGTAAAGCTGTTTCTCTCGTCTAATTCCCCAGGGAAAGCCAGGTGGTGGTCCCGTCTCTGAGGGAGGCCCTGCCCCACCTGCCTGCTGGTTAGGCTGGGACACGCCTCACTGTTAATCCTACGCAGAGCCCTGTCTTCTGTTAGTTGTTATTTTTCTTCCTCACCTCTGGACATTTCGGCATATTCACTCGAAACATCATCACAGGAGAACTCGACTTTGACAGAAACCTCTCTGAAATTATTTTTTTTTCCTGTTCTGGCTTGCACTTGAATAATTCTCCATCAACAGCACGTCTGATTGAGTTGGCATCACAAACCCTTTTGTATGCTATTTTTTTTCTTCAAGAAATATTAAAGTCTGAATAAAATTGGAATAGCTGCCTGGTAATGATCTCATTATATATAAATACAGAAGTGCTCGCAGGGGAGATAATGACTCCAAGATGCAGGTATGCGGTGAATACCTATTATCTTTCAAGGAGTGGGCCCGCATTCAACCCTCCTCTACAGCCCCCCACACGTCCCTTTCAGCTTAAGGTTCAAGTTGCAGAAAACGAATGGCTGATTGAAGCTGGGAATAGGGTTTTTTCTTTCCCCCTTCATGACATATGTTAGGAGATGAAAGGAACCTGGGCTGTGTGTTTACTCTTCATTTGGGACTTTCACATGTTCTGATTGATCGGAAAGACAAAAAGGCAGAAGGAGAGACATTTGGTGCTGGCTGAACACCATATCCATTCTCAATGTGAAGTTTCCTTGTTTGGTGAGGATAATTGTGATGAGGCAGTTCTGGGTATAGACGCCACTAAAAGATTTTTAAAAATAACATGCTCGCCACCCAGTTTGAGTTCTTATATAGCAGAAGAACAAACACAGATGGTGGCAGTAGGGGTGGGGGCTGGGGTGGGAAAGGCCCTTCTAAAGTGGGAGTTTACTAGTTATTAGCCCTAGTATATCTTTTCTGGATGCCAAGGCATAAGCAGATGAGCTTAGCACATCACAGACGACCACATATAGCGTTTGATTCCCAATATGAGCTAAGCAACCCTGGAAAAAGTTTATTCCCTGTGATTAGCATCAAAAAAAGAAACTGGATAGGAGAGAGGGTAGGCTACATGGCTCTATCTGTCCCTGTTAGGTTCTAAAGGAGCGTTTATCTGAAGGGGGATGGCCATCTGCCATCTTGGAACAGAGAGATGATGTGCAGGAGTAGTTCTTGACCGTTTCTAATGTCTAGGGTTATAAGGCTTACTTTTTTCTTCTGGTGTCCACATTAGGCATGACCGAAATACAAAGTAACATCATAAGCATAATTCTTTGGCAAAAGGATGGTATGAACAGCAAAAATATTTTGCCCCTGGTTAAGTCTTTCATACAATGTAGGTGGTATGGTGTTGAGCAATGACAATAAATTCCTGTTGACTGAGAGTGAGTTATGGCCATAAAATCTAAAGAAGGAAGGGTTAGTTAGACTAGACAGAGGCCTATGTGGCCTGAGGGGGGAACCCTGGAATCACACGGGACCATTCCTATTGTGGGGAGAGTTAGGACAACCATTGTTGGCCACTGATGGATCCATAGTGCACATGCTGTTTGATACAGTGCTAAGGTTTTCCCTAGTTTGTTTGTTTGTTTGTTTGTTTATTTATATAGTCATTCACTGATTCATTATTCATTCATTCTGGGTACAGTACACTTTATTGATGGTGCATGACAAGGTAGGGGTCCCAAACCCCTCCCCTTCTTCAGGCGGTCTGGGATGGAAACTGTGGAGGTTGGGAGATTCCCAGTGTGTTGGGGGATGAGTTGGGGCAAGGACTCGCTAGTAACTGAGGGCCTTTCTCTTCCTCCTGCTGTCTCTGGGGCTCTTATTCCTTGGGAGACATGGGGATCATAATGTCCACCACCTGGTGCTGTAGCCAAATTCACTGTCTTACCCTGAAATGAACTTGATAGCGTGGTCATTGAAAGCAATACCAGCCCCAGCATGGAAGGTGGAAGAATGGGTGTCACTGTTAAAGTTGCAGGAGACAAACTGGTCCTCAGCGTAGCCCAGGATGTCCTTGAGGGGATCCTCTGATGCCTACTTCCCCACCTTCTTGATGTCATAGTATTTGGCAGCTTTCTCAAGGTGGCAGGTCAGATCCATGACTGACATGTCAGGGGTGGGGACAAAGACATCCATGCCAGTGAGCTTCCCATTCAGCTCAGGGATGACCTTGCCTACAGCCTTGGCAGTGCCGGGAGAAGCAGGGGTGATGTTCTGGGTAGCCCTTCAGCTATTCATGGTCTTCTGAGTGGTGGTGATGGCATGGACCATCGTCATGAGTCCCTCCATGATGCCAAAGTTGTCATGGATGATGTTGGCCAGAGGGGCCAAGCAGTTGGTGGTGCAGGAGTCATTGCTAACAATCTTGAGGGAGTTGTCATACTTCTCATGGTTCATGCCCATCACAAGCATGGAGGCATCAGCAGAAGGGTAGAGATGATGACCCTCTTGGCCCCATTCTTCAAGTGAGCCCCAGTCTTCTCCATGGTGGTGAAGACCCCGGTGGACTCCACAACGTCCTCAGCACCAGCATCACCCCATTTGATGCTGGCAGGATTTCGCTTCCTGGAACATGGAGGTGGATTTCCCATTGATAACAAATTTTCTGTTCTCAGCCTTGACTGTGCCATGGAATTTGCCATAACTGGAATCAGAGTGGAACATATAGACAATGTAGCTGAGGTCAGTGAAGGGGCCACTGATGGTGACAATATCCACTTTACCAGAATTAAAAGCAGGCCTGGTGACCAGGCACCCGATAGAGCAAATCTGTTTACTCTGAACTTCACCATCATGTCTCAGGGACGTGGCTGGCACTGCACCAGAAGATGTGCTGTCTGTCAAACGGGGAGGAGCAGAGAGCCCCTAGTTTATTATGTGTTGAAATGTGTAATGCCTTGGCCCCGAGTAACAAATCTTTCTCCCCTACCAGTGCTATAAGCACCCTTTGGGCTCTGACTTCCTTGCATGATGGCAATAGAATTTGAATTGAATTGTTTGTAGATATTGAGTGTTGGAACCCCACCTTCTTGTATTTTTCCTCATATTTTGCTTGTGGAACAGTCTAAGAGAACTCCCCAGTTTAGTAATTATATGTCCTCTGAATACCAAGTTATATTTCAGAATGCCTCCATCTTTATGGTAATGATAAATCATCATCATCATCATCTACTACTCTTGTTTTAATGTTTATTTGTTTATTTAATTTTATTTTTTAAATTTATATCCAAATTAGCATAGAGTGCAACAATGATTTCAGGAGTAGATTCCTTAATGCCCCTTACCCATTTAGCCCATCCCCCATCCCACACCCCCTCCAGTAACCCTCAGTTTGTTTTCCATATTTATGAGTCTCTTATGCTTTGTCCCAATCCCTGTTTTTATATTATTTTTGTTTCCCTTCCCTTATGTTCATCTGTTTTGTCTCTTAAAATCCTCATATGAGTGAAGTCATATGATATTTGCCTTTATCTGACTGACAAATTTCACTTAGCAAAATACCCTCCAGTTCCATCCAAGTAGTTGCAAATGGCAAGATTTCATTCTTTTTGATTGCTGAGCTATACTCCATTGTATAATATACCACCTTCTCTTTATCCATTCATCCACCCATGGACATCTGGGCTCTTTCCATAGTTTGGCTATTGTTGATAGTGCTGCTATAAACATGGGGGTGCATATGTCCCTTCAAAATAGCGCACCTGTATCCCGTGGATAAATGCCTAGTAGTGCAATTGCTGGGTCATAGGGTAGTTCTATTTTTAGTTTTTTGAGGAACTTCCATACTGTTTCCCAGAGTGGCTGCACCAGTTTGCATTCCCACCAACAATGCAAAAGAGATCCTCTTTCTCCGCATCCTCACCAACATCTGTTGTTGCCTGAGTTGTTCATGTTAGCCATTCTGATAGGTGTAAGGTGGTATCTCATTGTGGTTTTGATTTGTATTTCCCTGATGATGAGTGAAGTTGAGCATTTTTTCATGTGTCTGTTCGCCATCTGGATGTCTCCTTTGGAGAAGTGTCTATTCATGTCTTTTGCCCATTTCTTCACTGGATTATTTGATTTTTGGGTGTTGAGTTTGATAAGTTGTTTATAGATTTTGGATACTAAACCTTTACCTGATATGTTGTTTGCAAATATCTTCTCCCATTCTGTCAGTTACCTTTTAGTTTTGCTGATTGTTTCCTTCGTTGTGCAGAGGTTTTTATTTTGATGAGGTCCCAGTAGTTCATGTTTGCTTTTGTTTCCCTTGCCTCCGGAGACGTGTTGAGTAAGAAGTTGCTGTGCCAAGGTCAAAGAGGTTTTTTCCTACTTTCTCCTCAAGGATTTTGATGGCTTCCTGTCTCACATTTAGGTCTTTCATCCATTTTGAGTTTATTTTTGTGTATGGTGTAAGAAAGTGGTCCAGGTTCATTCTTCTGCATGTCGCTGTCCAGTTTTCCCAGTCCATTTCTGGGTTCTCTACGCTGTTCCATTGATCTGAGTATCTGTTTTTGTGCCAGCCATACTGTCTTGATGATTACAGCTTTGTAGTATAGCTTGAAGTCTGGGATTGCGATGTCTCTTGCTTTGGTTATCTTTTTCAAGATTGCTTTGGCTATTTGGGGTCTTTTCTGGTTCTATATAAATTTTAGGATTATTTGTTCTAGCTCTGTGAAGAATGCTGATGTTATTTTGATAGGGAATGTTTATTTATTTTTCACAGAGAGAGGGAGAGAGAGAGAGAGAGAGCGAGCATGAGAGCAAGTGGAGAAGGAGCAGAGAGAGAGAGGGAGAGAGAAAATCCCATCAGGCTCTGCCCTGTCAGCACAGAGCCCGAGGTGATCCTGCAAACTGCGAGATCATGACCTGAGCTGAAACCAAGAGTCAGACACTCAACCAACAGAGCCACTCAGGTGCTGCCCCACACCCCACTTAAAAAAAAAATCTTTTTAAATATATTTTAATTTGAGAGAGAGAGAGAGAAAGAGAGAGAGTGCCCATGTGTGCACATGTGTGTGTGAGCACAGGAGGGGCAGAGATAGAGAGAGAGAGAGAGAGAGAGAGAGAGAATCTTAAGCAGGCTCCATGCTCAGTCCAGAGCCTGATGTGTGGCTAGATCCCACAACACTGGGATCATGACCTAAGCCAAAATCAAGAGTCGGATGTTCAACTGAATGAGTCACCCAGGCAACCCCTAAGCTTCTTTTTAAAAATTAAATGATTGGACCACTCCAGAAGTTCACAAATTTTTAAAATGAAGGGCCAAATAGTAAATATTTTAGGCCTTTTGGGCCCTATTGTTTTTTTCTTGACTACTCAACTCTGCTGTTGTAGCACGAAAGCAGCCATAGACAATGTGTAACAAATAAGCATGTCGTGTTCAGATGTAATGTTATTTACACCAACGCCTGCAAATAAAAATCGGGTGGGCTGGATTTAGCCCACTGCTGAGCCTTGGACTAGCTGATGGCTATACACCCTGTCTGCTAAGAAAGTGCTATGGTTTCTTCACATTCTACATTGATTTCAGCCTCGGAGAGTGGAGACATTTCTTTGGCTTTTCCTTTCTTCAGGAGGAGTATATAAAAAATGGCAATAGAAGTGCTCCTGGAGAGGCACCAGGAGGGATTCCCAGCAATGTTCTGATTGAAATCACAATGGGAGGAAGCCATTAAAAAAGGTGGGGAGAAAGGTCCCATTAATCAGAGATGGGTACTGCTGTTTTAGTTGGAGATCTGGCTATTAGCTCAGCAGGAAGACAGAGAAGACAAGATGAGGAAGCTAGGAAACATGGCTTTCCCAGAGGCAGAATGCTAAAAAATTATCTTTAGAACAAAATTTTTTATGTAATTCCTTGTACGAGTCTTAGAATCCAAGGCATATTCAGGAATGATATTTTGTTTTGAGAAATACTCTAACATTGCAATCTAACAATCTGACACAATCTAACAATTACAACAGTCTAACGCATTCTAAAAATATATTTGATTTTTGTTGAATATATATATATGTGTATATATATACCCATCCATTTGAAAATTATCCCATTTATTATTTCCACATAATTGAATAACTGAATTTATCCAAGACATTAAAATGAAGGTCTAATCATAGGACACTTCCTGTTGCAATTAACAGAAATACACAAATTGACTTAAAAAGGGTAAAATATTGGCTTGGAATACAGGACAATCAGAGGAATCTGAGCTTCCTCTGGGAGCAGGGTCTAATTCAGAATTTCAAATGAGGTCA
This sequence comes from Leopardus geoffroyi, assembly GCF_018350155.1. Taxonomy (NCBI): domain Eukaryota; kingdom Metazoa; phylum Chordata; class Mammalia; order Carnivora; family Felidae; genus Leopardus; species Leopardus geoffroyi. The sequence goes on from NC_059327.1 coordinate 87,037,697, forward strand.
TTAGTTTCTTATCTCTTTCATTTCTGCCTTCTTCTGTGTATCAGCTCATTTTAAGGCCGGGTAATAGGATGCTAACCCAAGACTCACCTTATGTTATGAAACACAGAAAAGGGGCAAGACTTCTGTTTTTTCAAAAGTTGTAGCATAGTCTCCTCATGTCTCCTTAGTCCTAACTGGGTTATGTGCCCATTCTCAAACACATTTCTGTGGCCTCAGACATTTGGGGCTCACAACATGGCTAGATTGGTGGAGGTGAGATACTCAAAGGATAGTTGTATTGCATTTATTAGAAAGAAGTGGATAATACGTAAATGCTTATGTATTTATTTTGGGGGGGGGGTGGTTGAGAGAGAGGGAGAGAGAGGATCCCAAGCAGGCTCTGCTCTGTCAACATAGAGCCTGGTGTGTGGCTCTATCTCATGAACCGTGAGATCATGACCTGAGCTGAAACCAAGAGCCGGGCCCCTAATAGATTGAGGCACCCAGGTAGCCCCACACTTTATAATTTTTAGAACACTTTTTATGGAAATGGTTTCATTTGATTTTATAGCAGTTTGGTGGGAATGTGTTTGCCAGCTATTATTATTTCCATTTTCAGGTGAGAACACGAGGGCTCAAATCACATGACTTGCTCAAATCTACATAGTTGGTGAAAAAAATTACATTAATTAATTTTGTATCCTAGAGATGTGATGTCTGACCATTACACAACGGAACTACGACCTCAACCATTTTGGACTAGGTACCTATTAATGACATCTAAAATTAAATTAGCATTTTGGGCAAAGCACAATGGCTTATACGATTTTATGGCAAAGTAAGAGCCTCACTGAGTTTTCACCTGATTGTTGGTAAAGTGTAATGTACCTATAATGGCCTTTTCAACTTAACTACAAGGTTATTCTTATTCCTGTGATATCTTTTTTTTTTCTGTGATATCTTGTATTATATTTTTGCCTTTGGTTCAGCCTGGCAAGAACTTTTGAGACATGTGGAATCCAAAATATTAGCTACCTGTTCCAGCTTTGCACCATCTTCAAGTTTAACAATATGCCCTTCTATATAGTCTTTTAAGTAATTGCTAAAAAGGTGGAATAATAAGATCTATGTAATATTGGTTAATTACTGATTTTAATCTGGAATGAGATCTCTCGTGATATATCGCACAATTCTACCTTTGGCTTTGTTCGATATTTTTGTAAGTGATCTGGATAGAGGCTAGACTGATAGATTAAAAATGTGAATCACTTCACAGATGGAATGTGTCTTCTCATTTGACCTCTTGTCTTATGTTTCTAATATGAGCAAAGTTTTGATTGAGAACATCACCTTTTGAAATGAAAAGCTAAATTATTGGCCTGGAGTCAATGGTAACTACGATAATGTGAGACTCCCATGTCATTTATCCTGGATTGAGTCAGAAATATTGTGGCCACTCAGCTAATGTTAAATTCCTGCAATGAAGGTAAGAAGATAATCACAATGGTGATCAAGCATCACATTCTGTGAAAATTTGGTAACAAAGAAAGTAGACACTACATATTCCCTCAGTGACTTAGTTTTCTTTTTCAGATTAGAAAATTGAAATTTGAGAACTCAACTGTAAGCGAAACAAGGATTGGGCCAGAAATATTATCTAGGACTAAAGCTTCTCAGGCAGGAGGGTGGTGATGGGTAGGTGTCAGAATCATTTGGTGGTGGGAATGGCAGTGAGGCTTTAACATAGACATGCTCCCATCATTTAGCTTTGATTTGGGATTGGCTCAAGAAGCTTTAAAGGAGGATGAGTGGTTTTCATGAATACTAGAATCAATTATTATTACAGTTGAAGCAAAACTGAGAAACATCACTGTACAACTTAATTTCTCTAAAAAGACTCCTTTAGAATTGGTTTTAGCCCTGGGGCAGGGAGGCAGGCTTCTTCCTTTTTTATCTTTATTATTTTTTTTATAAAAAAATTTTTAATGTTATTTTATTTTTGAGAGAGAGAGACACACACAGAGTGCGAGTGGGGAGGGGGCAGAGAGAGAGAGACAGAGAGACAGAGAACAGAATCTGAAGCAGGCTCCAGGCTCTGAGCTGTTGGCACAGAGCCTGATGTGGGGCTCGAACGCATGGACAGTGAGGTCATGGCCTGACCCAAAGTCAAATGCTTAACCAACTGAGCCACCCAGGCACCCCCGCCCGCACTTTTTAAAAAAAATATTTATTTACTTTTGAGAGAGACAGCATGAGGGGGGGAGGCACAGAGAGAGAGAGAGAGAGAGAGGGGGACAGAGGATCTGAAGCGGGGTCTGTGCTGACATCAGCGAGCCTAAGGCGGGGCTCAAACTCGTGAACTGTGAGATCGTGACCTGAGCCGAAGTCAGATGCTCAACTGACTGAGCACCCAGGCGCCCCCAGGCCTCTTTAGCCCCCTCTGGGAAGGCGTGGAGAGGGGTTGCTTTCTCCCTGAGGACCGGTCTTGCTGCAAAAGCCTTTGCAGCCGCTTTCTGTCCCAGGTGACCATCTTCTCCCCATGATGACCTGAGCACAGCTGTTCCTGGCTCTGCCTTACTTCCGTCTCTGCCCCGCTCCCGCACCCCTAGGTGTTACAAAAGTGTCACCATTACTTAGGTATTTCGTAGAGAAATTTTGCTTTCAAACTAATGAATAGGTTTCAAAGAAATGAATGAAAGCCATTCTTTTCTTCTCTTTCCTCATTAAGTGATTTGCTGTACGTCTGGAAAATACTGTTTATATTCAAAGGGAGAAATATTTAGAGAGCAAACTACCTTCACCTTTTCCTAAGTGCCCTTGGAAAACAAGAAAACAGCAGCTTGTTCTCCTCTTGTTGTGCTGTGACCTGCCCCTCCTCTCCCGGTGCTCCCCCTCAGCCCCCCTTCTTCATAACACCCCTCCTTAGCTACAAGAACAGGTTATCAAGGTGATAATAAGTGAGAAAATGTTCCAGCCTTGTTTTAAGCCTCAGCCACATTGCACCGCTTAAAAGAGGTTAAATGCTTGTATGAACCTGTGTTTTCCATCCCCCGCCCTGGCCATGCAGCCCTAAGCCAGACTGATCCAGCCTCGTCTTGCCCCCTCGTCACAAGAGACTCCGTGGTGCAGGATGATTGAGGTGGCCTCAGCCTCCCTAGCAGCTGCTGACTTGCACTTGGAAATGCAATCCTCTCAAGGTAATTCCTCAGCTTATAAAAAACTTCTAGCAATGAATTCCGAGTTTGATGCCTCCCACTTGAAGCAGGATAATGGCTGGCTCACTGACTTCCACAGACACCAGGCTCGGGATGCGTGGGGAGCCTGGTATTGTAGGAAGTAACTTTATATAAGTAGGACTTCTGTGGTCTCATCAGGAGATGTCTAGCTATTTCTAGAACATCACTCTCACTCTTCTTTCTCTTCTGAGATCTTCCAGATTGCAAATGATTTGGGGCCTGTCTGGGCCCCTCCTAGGCTGCAGGTGGCTTGACTTCGTACATCGGAGAGAGCAAAACTGTGCTTCTGTCTTCTCTTGGGTGGAGTAGCTCTCATTGCTTAGAGTGGCACTTTGGGACGAAGGTCGGAAACCAAACTGTGAAAAAAGAAGCGGAGTTACCATTTTATTCGGTAACCCTGTAACCTCCTACAAGCTGGTGTGGAGATGTGTGTCATTGGCAAAAGCAGATGTGACTCCAGCCGGGGAGAAATTTCTCTCAACGCAGGAAGGTGGTCCAGAGATTATGAAATAACCAGTTGCCTTTAAGATCCTTTGGGTCATTATTCTCTAGCAGTAAGAATTTCCCCTTCTGTCCCTTCCTCACCCCTAAAGCTCCTGTCCCCGATAGCAGGCGGTCTCAGGCTGTGGTTGGAGATGCTGCCGTGACAGTCCTCTGCCTCCTCACAGGGATGGCTCTGTTGTGGGAGGATGTGAACGTCCTTGTTGTCTCCTAAAGCCTCAGCTCTGTGTTTCGGGATGTGTTTTGGCAAGTACAAAATCCAATAGTCATTGAACCCTTGATAATCTTTTATGCCCTGTAGAAGTATGTTTTTATTCATCCGTTTCTTCAGGAGGTAAGAAATAAAGCTGTTTCATTCTAGGCATAAATTAGCATTTATAACAATGCAGTGCAAAAAATGTAATTTAAATAGAACTGATTAGAATTTTGATAGGGCACCTAGGAACCTCTAAACAAATGCTGATCTGGTAATGAGTGGAACAAGTCATTTATTTTAGTGGTTCAGCTATCTGTTCAATGATTGGGTCACAGTTTTCCAAACATATACGGTGACTGTTCATTAATTATTCACTTCCCGCTCGGTAATTGTCCAATTTAACTACAAACTGTGAGCTTATAGGCAAAGCCACAGAAGACAGCAGAGGGAAAAAGTAACAACCTAGATAAAAGTATATTTTCTTTTTGTAATAACAGTCACTAATTCAAGGACTCAGAGAGAGCTGAGCTATTGTTGGACTTTGGCCTTGGTCTTGTCTTTGTGCAAAGGACTTAATTGCTCACCATTTGTTAAGCAGGGACATTTAAGCTCCAGAGTGCGGAGCTTTGCAAATGAGGCTGTATGAGTTGGCATTCAGCCTGTCTTTGCAGGTATAGTCCCATCTTTGGGTCAGTGTGCAATGTGTCGTAAGTAGGGACAGATAAGCTTCAGAACGCTATCAATTGAATCCCACGGTCCATCAGGTGAATCATCCTGGAAGATGTTCTGAGTTAATCTGAGGGTTCCTTTGCAAGATTTTCTTCCTTTGAGATTTTGCAGGTTTTCTGTTATTAAGAAGATGCAAATGTTTCCCTCTTATTTCCTAAGGTAGTTCAACCTACATCCAGGAAGTTCGTGATAAGGCTGCTCCCCTAGCATATATTAAATGTGATGTTCTGTTTCACTTATTGATTATCTTCATTGGTAATTAAATTTAGTTTATTAGCCCTGTTATCTCGATGATATTAGTGGGATGTCACTTTCAAGAATGCAGATTAGAAATTAAGTCCTAAGAAAGGTAATAAATTAAACATTCCCCCCGCCTCAAGATGAAACATTGTTTTAAAGGAAGAATCATCAATTTATTGTAGTTTTTTTTTTTTCTGAGAGAGAGCGAGAGAGAATGAGTGAGGGGCAGAGAGAGGGAGAGAGAGAGGGAGAGGGAGAGGGAGAGAGAGAATGTCAAGCAGGCTTCATGCTCAGTGCAGAGCCTGACGTGGGGCTTGATCCCATGATCCTGGGATTAACTATCCCCTGAACTGAAATCAAGAGTTGGGTGCACAACCAACTGAGCCACCCAGGTGCTCCCCATGACTCTTTTTAAAGTAAAGCCAACAGGAATTAGATATACTATTAGAGATTGAGGATATTGTTTTCTACAGTGATGATTTTGGTTCTAATGAATGATGCTACTTAGAAATATGCTAAGAGAATTCACTACCTTGAAACAAGCAAATGGTGAATGGATAAGATATTGTGTTTGGAGTAATTTATTTTCTCTGTGTTAACTTTTGAGCAGTTAACTAGATTATTTCCCTAATGTGGACATGACTCTGTTCACACTAAAACAATTAATTGGACAGTTGTTCTAGGGTGAGCATTTACTCTTTTGTTTTTTTCTTCTCCTCTGTTTCCGCACTTGCCTGGCTCTATGAGAGCGATTTCAACAGTGTAATGTCTATGCGAAGATTGTAAGCTCTCAAAAATCATAGCAAGGAACTATCGCTGCACATTTATTCTCAGCAGATCTCCACATATCTTTGGATTTTTATGTTGTGCTTACTTTACAATCACTGAATTCCATGTTATAATGTCTCCATTATTTTGGTGGGCACATTAGAACTGATTGTCTCTCTCAGCAGCCTCAGCTGCCTCCTGCGAGGCCTCCACAGCTTACCTTATCATAATATTGAAAAGCAATTTCTCTGGACTGCTGTGAACCAATGCCAGAAATCCAAAATGCTGCCACAGTCATTAAGTGATTTCCAATTAGTTAATTGGTTTCACAGGCTGCTTCTTTCTAAACTGCACCTTAAATGAAAAGCAGAACCATCCATTTTTGAAAGAGGAAAAATCCTGGGGCCTTTGGGTTTAAAAGTCCCGAAGCAGAGCGTACTTTGGAAGAAACTTGACTAAAAATATCAGTCCTGCAGAACAGACATATTATTATTGTTACAGAAACAAACGGAACCTCTCTCTTGGCTGTCCCAAATAGTCTAGGGTTGATTTTGCCCACTCTAATGTTGAATGAAAAGAAGTTAGGTAGATGATCACAGAGAAGTACAGAATGTGGAGAATTTCTAGCTCAACCCTGATTCTTCCCTAGGGGCTGAGGCTTCCTGGGCCTCTGTGTTGGGTGCTCCGGGGCTGTGCCTGCTTGGCTGTTCTGGGCCGCCATCTTAAACGTCACTGAGCAGGAGGGTAAAGCCACTGAGACTGGTTAAGAAGCTGCTTTGTGGAAGGGGAATTGCAGGTGTTATGTACATGGACTGGCAGAAGGAACAGGATGAAGGAAGGTGAGAAGTTGGTCTAGGACATCTCCAGGCAACATGTGTGTTGTTAGTGGTGGAGGCTGTAAACATGAGTTTGGGGCAATAACTGATTTACACAATAGGATAAATATTTACCCAATAGGGTAAGTAGGGTAATAATTACCCAATAAGTCATCTATTTTCTCTGATAGAGAAACTTTGGCTTTAATAGTAGATAGAATGCATAAAAAATGAATGCAAATTTTCCTCTCTATTAGACAGAGATGCAATCAATCAACTAAGCAGCAGCAGCAGAGTGTAGCAGTAAATGCATGGACCCTGGAGACAAGCTGTCGGGGTGGAAATCCTGACAGTCACTGTCCATTGTGTGACTTTGGGCAAGTTTCTGGACCTCTCTGTGCTTCAGTCTCTTGGGAAATGGGGGAGAGGAATGATACCATCGTCACAGGGTTGTAATGAAGAGTAAATAGGTGGTTAACATTCACAAGTCCCTTAGAACCAGGCTTGATACATAGTTTGTTAGATAAGCCAAATTTTATAACAATTCACGTATTAAAAGATTCACCTTTTGGTCTCTCTGTTGAAAAAACCCTTTAATCGTATGGTTAATGGCCCCATGAGAACCAATACTCAAAGGAAGGCAACTGATAGGATGCTGTCTACCTGGTCAGTCGGTCAGTCCACCTGTCAGTTAACTATGTTTCCTGCCATGAGCTCTTTAAGATAATTTCCTTCCCCCAAACATAACTCTTTTTATGAAAAAGCAATGTTTATGTTGGAGAAATAGAGAAGTAGATTAAATTCGAAGGGTAGAGGAGGCGGTGATTGGAACACTGGGTCAGAAAGAGGCAAAGAAATTGTGTGTGTGTGTGTGTGTGTGTGTGAGAGAGAGAGAGAGAGAGAGAGAGAGAGAGAGACAGAGAGAAAGAAAGAGAGAGAGATAGGGAGACAGAGACACAGGAAGACAGAGAAACAGTGGAACACACAGAGAGACAAATATAGAGACAGAGATCAGTCAGGTAGCAACAGAAAATTTTTGGTGAGAGTGGGAGAATATGCATGGAAAAGTCAGCACATTGCTGAGAAGGAAATCAGAGGCGAGAAGGGAAGAAGGGAGGCAAAGAAGGGACCAGAGGACAGAAAACCCCGACTGGCTCTGGTGCCTTCCTGTCTGCTTTAGAAGCAGTTGGTTCATCATTTCAGCAGCCTGGAGCCCTTTAGTAATGACTTTATGGATTAAAATTTTAAACCAAATTAGATGTGTTTACAAAACAGCACCCACGCTGAATTGATAACAAGCTGCCAAAGTTGGGCTCACAATTATCCCGGAGCTCTGGGTTGTACTGTTCTGGTAGATGGTCTTGGTGTTTGTCTACGTGGGTATCACTGCAGCCACTCTTTCTCCTGCGTCATTTCCCCTACTGCCTAAGGATAGTGCTTTTAAGTGACATGCTGGTGGGCATAAGCAATGCATTTACAGGCACGTATTTCCTGGTCTTGATAGTAACTCTGTTAGAAATTTGTCTGCTTTTTTGGGGGTGTGTTTAACATTTTTATGTTTAAGTTTCATCGTGCGGCATATCCAGTTCAATTGAAATGATGGTTTGAGAAATACGAAGTATGAAATCTCATAATTATACAGGATTTTCGAGGCTGTGTGCATAGAAAGGGAAATGTTTTCAGGGATTTTGGGTTTTCCTACCCCTTTCACAGCAACTCCTCCGTGTCTTTCCACCTAGTCATTTCAGAGAGGGAGAATCTTCTATTCCAATTTTATGGAATAGAATACAGTATTTTCTACTGATATTTTTTAGAAAAGGAGCTGCTCTTTCAAGTTGTTAATAGGTATAAAGGAAAGAAGACATTCGAGGGAATGCTGCTTGGTCCTGTTTAAAGAGAGCAACGTATTTTTCTTGTAATGAAGTATATTGATAGGTTTATTTCCACAGAACATAAGGATAATTAGGACTCAATAAATGTTAAGTCAATCAGCCAATAACCTGTTTCTTCCCTCAAGGAACTTATGATCTACTGAAGCATGGTGAATATAGTGCTTCTTTGTCTTTTAATATTCTTTTGCCTTCTATTTATGGAAAGTAAAATTTCAAGAATTCCCATCCTGGGAGCCTGAAGAAGTTTGGGCTATTATACATTGAAATCCATTCACAAGCCAATGAGAAGATTTGTTTGGAGATATTACTTGAGCGGTCATAATGCTTGTGAAATGGCTCCTTTATAAAACAGAGTTAAGTACTCATGCTCCAGGATCGATCATGTGGTAGGCCACAAAACAAGTCTCAATAAATTTAAGAAGATTGAGATATCAAGTATCTTTTTTTTTTTTAAAAGATTTTCTTTTTAAGTAATATCTAACCCAACGTGGTGCTCAAACTCACAACCCCGAGATTGAGAGTTGCACGCTCCACTGACTGAGCCAGCCAGGCGTCCCTCTAGTATCTTTTCTGAGCACAATGGTATGAAACTAGAATCAATTACAAGGAAAAAAACTGGAAGAAACACAAACACGGGGAGGCTAAATAACATGTTACTAGACAAACAATGGGTCAGTGAAGAAATCAAAGAGGAAATAAAAAAATATCTGGAGACCAATGGAAATGGAAACACTACAGTTCAACATCTTTGGGACACTGCACAAGCAGCTCTAGGAGGGAAGTTCATGGCAACATGGACCTATTTAGAGAAGGAAGAAAACCCCCAAATAAACAATCTAACCTTACACCTAAAGGACATAGATGAAAGAGGAGAAGCTACAACTGACACAGCAGAAATACAGGCAATTATGAGATTACAACCACAAATTATATGTCAAATAATCCTAAAATTTGTATGGAACTACAAAAGGCTTCCAATAGCCAAAGAAATCTTGAAAATGAAGAATAAAGCTGGAGGTATCACAATCCTCGATTTCAAGGTACACTACAAAGCTGTTGTAACCAGGGGCACCTGGGTGGCTCAGTCAGCTAAGCGTCCGACTTCGGCTCAGGTCACGATCTCATGGTTCTTGAGTTTGAGCCCCGCGTTGGGCTCTGTGCTGACAGCTCAGAGCCTGAAGCCTGCTTCGGATTCTGTGTCTCCCTCTCTCTCTGCCTCTCCCCGGCTCATGCTCTGTGTCTCTGTCTCTCTCTCTCTCTCAAAATTAAATAAACATTAAAAAAAATAAAAACAAAAGCAAAGCTGTAGTAACCAAAGCAGTATGTACTGGCACAAAAAACCAGACACATAGATCAGTGGAACAGGATGGACAGTCTTGAAATAAATTCACATGTACATGGTCAGCTAAACGACAACAGAAGAGGCAAAATATCCAATGGGGAAAAGGCAGTCTTTTCAACAAATGGAGCTGGGAAAACTGGACAGCTACAGGCAACAGAACGAGACTGGACCCTGTTCTTATACCATCCACAAAAATAAATTGAAAATGGATTAAAGACCTAAACAGAAGACCGGAAACCTATAAAACTCCAAAAGAAAACAGTATGGGGGTTTATCAAAAAATGGAAGTGCAATATGATCCGGTTATTCCACTTCTGGATATTTGCTGTAAGAAAATGAAAACCCAAATCCGAAAACACATATGCACCCCGATGTTTATTGCAGCTCTGTTTACAACAGCCAAGATCTGGAAGCGACACAAGTGTCCACTGGTAGATGGTTGGATGAAGAAGGTGTGGTGCACACACACAATGGGATATTGCTCAGCCACAGAAAAGAATGAAGTCTTGCCATTTGTGGCAATCTGGATGGGCCTGGAGGGTATTATGCTACGTGAAATAAGTCAGAGAAAGACAAAGGCTGGATGGTTTTACTTCTATGTGGAATCTAAAAAATGAAACAAATGGCAAACCAAACAACAGGAGAAACAGACTGGTAAACACAGAGGACAGACTGGTGGTTGCCAGAGGGCAGGTGAAATAAGTAAAGGGGATTAAGACGTACAAACTTCCAGTTGTAAAATAAATAAGTCACAGGGCTAAAAAGTACCGCATAGGGCATATAGTCAATGATGTTGCATACCTTTGTGTGGTGACTCACGGTGACTACGCTTCTGGCGAACATTTCATAAAGTGTGTAATTATCGAATCACTCTGCTGTACGCCTGAAACTAATATAATATGACATGTCAATTACACTTAAACAAAAATGAAATGAAATGAATGGAAACCAGACCAAAAAGAAAAAAAAAAAAAAAAGGAGTTCATTGCTAAAAATAACATGGGAGCTAAAGAAAGGTGGCCGGCTACTGATGGACCAAAAACGTTTGCCCTGTTTTCCCCCCTGGGGGTAAGGAGGGGGGAGCGAGCACCGCTGCAGCAGGACTTTGCCATCTGTTAATCACAGGATTTAAAACCACAATTCAATTACATGGGATGCCATGCTAATATTCCCCTTGACGAGTGGCTTTTCCATTTCAGAAGGCGGCAGGATCCCACTGTATAGTCAGTGCGTGTCTAAAAGCCTGATTAAATGTGTTGTGGCGCATGTGGAATATTTTAGTCTCTGGATATTATTTATATTGAGAGAGGAGCATCTTGGGGGACTGAAGATGCATTAAACCCTCACACTTAACGGATGATCTTTTACTTCCAGACAGGCTGCATGTTGCTGTTTGGGCTCCAGTGGCCCTGGGTAAGCTCTTGGCTTCTTCCTGACCTGCCGTGAACCTGTTCTCCTGGCTCGAGACACATTAGAAATAATAAAAATGCACTTGTTTGAATCGATACTGGGCATTAAGCAGCCCCTGGGCTTTATGTCAGGGTCTCTGATAGGAATGGTTATCCTCTGGTTGCACTGGGGTTTGGGTGACAAGAAATTTAAAACTAAATGGGCTAGAAGTTTAACCCCTGGATGTGATTAGTCTCGTGAATGTTACTTGGCTCTTGAGCCTTTAAGAAGCTCCCTGAGCCAGTAGGAAGGAAGATGATATCCTCTGTTAGTCTTTTATTCCTTCTCACTGGTCTGCTTCTCACCTTGTGCTCTCCACTTGGAGTGACCTTCCTTCTACCTCCAGATGCCCAGACTTAACTCATTCTTCAGGAGACAGCTAAGGGGCACCTGGATGGCTCAGTCGGTTAAACGTCTGACTTCAGCTCAGGTCATGATCTTGCTGCTTGTGGGTTCAAGCCCTGCATCAGGCTGTGTGCTGACATCTCAGAGCCTGGAGCCTGGTTCAGATCCTGTCTCCATCTCTCTGCCCCTCCCGGATCGTGCTCTGTCTGTCTGTCTCCAATATAAAACATAAAATAAAAAAAAGAGCTCACAAAAATGTTACATTGGTCCCTTCTTTCACTAATTCTTTATGCCCCCTCTCCCTCCAGCCCCCAATAAAACCCAGGAAGCATGGTATCATAAATAAGTTTGGATTTTGGATTAGATAAATCGGAGTTTATGTTCTAGGTCTTATAGTTACTAGGTGTGTTTTCCTGGGAAGGCTTCTCTTTTAGTTTTGCTTTTCCTTAACTATAAAATGGGGACAATAACACTTCCCTTTGAGTTTTTAGGAGGATCAAATGACATTAGCAAGTACAGGGTCTGGACTCAATAGCCGTTAGTTCCTTCATCCTTCATAGTTCATTCAGATGACTTTAATTTTTAACGTCTTTGGGGTCATGGATCTATTTGAGAATCCACTGAGAGTTATGATCTCTCCTCCCAGAGAGAAAAATACATGCAAAGAATTTCATGCAACTTCAGGAAATTTAAGGGTCTCTAAAGTCCCAACAAGAACCACTTAGGAGTGGTTGATTCCTAGGTCAAACCCCTCTCCTTCTAGCCAACTTTTAAAGATCTATGCAAATCACCTGAAAAGGGACTTGGCACCGGGAGGGGTTAAACCAACTGGTGAGTCTCCCTTTTTCCTAGCTTGCAATCAGAACATACCCCATGCCTAGAGGAAATCTATCTATAATTTTTCCTCATATTTAGTTTGGAGAAGCTGTCATGTACCGGTGACAGAAATACCTCTGAGCAGAGACTCTAGTCCTTGATTGACATGTCTTCCAGCTGGCCTGCCCTACCTGGTTTGAACAAATTTGGCCTTTTCAAAAATCTTCCCTTTCTTGTCGGACTCTACCCTGCAATCCTATGTGTGCCGCTATCCAGCCAGGCAACGTGTTTCGCTGACATCTCTGTCTTCGCTCTCTGTATGGAGTTTATAGCAATTATCCTTTGGTTGGTCCCCATGTCTGTATTTTGGCAGGCCGCCCTGCCTTCCATGTGATAACTGCTTTGCAGACAGTGCAGCCGGAACTCAGCCAGAGCCTAACGTCAGTCCTCATCAGATGCCGTCTGGGTCCAGGGGTTATCTACACCTAGCACCCCCCCCCCCCTTCTCAAGTTGGCCGGGGCGGGTTTCCCTTGCACTGTGTCTAAAAGCACAGACGGGTGTGCAAGTCTGGCTGCGATCCAGTTCATTGGAACAATGTTAGCAGTGAACCTGGATAATTCAGGCACCTCAGAATGTTTTCTTATAGCCTGTGCTACCTGGATTCGTTTGTCTGGCTGTGTACAGCAAGTAAATGAACTGGATAATCGCCATATTTCTATTCCACTCCGTGCTGTGTAGCCTGCGCCTCTGGAAACAAAAGTTTTCTCTACAACAAAGTCACTTCCCAAGAACAATCATGCCCCCTGGGGGTGAATATCTTTGTCAATGTGTGCCAAAGTATGACTAACCAAATGGGCTCAAAAAGCACCTTTTCTCCGTTTCACTTTCACTGGATATTTTCTCTGACAACAATGAAAACCTTTACAAACAAACATCAAAGCAAAATCTCCCCCCCCCAAAAAAAACCCCCACCCCAAACCTCTCATCAGTGCTCCCCATTCCAGTGCTACAGATCAGGCTCTATTTTGTTATTCTATGGCTGCATTTTGAGCATCTGTATCTGAGGGGTTAAGGATGCTGTGGGCCACTGTTTCTCAAACTGTAATGTGCATTCAGATCCCCTGGAGGTCTTGTGAAAATGCAAATTTTGATCTGGTGGACCTGGGGCCTGAGATTCTGCCCGTCCAGCAAGCTCCTGAAGAGCCAGCGCTGCTGGTGTGCGGGCATACCTTGGAGGGGTGCTACCGTGGCCACTGTAAGGCAACTGTAGGCGGCGATCAGGCCAGTCCCAACATATGCCAACCTCGGGGCCCACTCGGCCCTCTGCTTGGTCTGCTTTTCAGGCTGATTCTATTTTCTTTTCTTTTTTAATGTTTACTTTATTTTTGAGAGAGAGAGAGAGAGAGAGAGAGAGAGAGAGAGAGAGAGAGAGAGAAGCAGGGGCGGGGCAAAGATAGAGAGAAAATCCCATGTGGGCTTTGCACTGACTGCAGTGAGCTGCATGCGGGGCTCGAACTCACAAACCATGAGATCATGACCTGAGCCAAAGTCCGATGCTCAACCGACTGAGCCACCCAGGCGCCCCTGATTCTATTTTCTTATAGCAAATGCAAGTGGAAGTCTCCTGTCTTGAGAGAAGAGCAAACAAATTTTCATGAAATCAAGGTGGACTCTACCTAAATATATTACCCACAAGAAACCTCCTCACTGCAAGTCCTCACTGGCTTCTCACTAGCAATGTAAGGTTCTAAGTAGAAAATTGTTCATCAGTCAAAATTTAGAGCAGCCCAGGAAAGTGCAATGAATGTAAAATTTCAGAGTCTCGAGTATTTACCTGAGGCAGCAGAGAACAAATTTTTGGAGTTGAGTTCCAGACAAGGAATGAGTTGTACTCACTCATTCTTTTTTCACTGCTATTAAATACCACTCTTTTTCTGTTTTATGTCTTTCAGAAAAGCACCTGAACTCTTTTCTGAGATGAGTTGGGTATCTATGAACAAATTAATTATGTAAACATTTATTCTTTCAATGCCGAGTCTCTACTATGTCTAAAAAAATTGTGGTATCGACTTTGCTTCGAAGTTAATAGAGCAAGCCATTAACCTCCATGAGTTTTCATTTTCCTGTATGAATAATGACGGGCTGGACAGATGATCCCAAGTTCTCTGATATTGTGTCATTCTAAGCACTAAGGAAGCTGAAGCAGTAAACATTCTGCCTGTTTGTGGCTTTTTAGTGTCCAAGAAAAAGAATTTTCTTAGCTCTTTCTCTTTCATGGCAGCGTAGAGATGGCACGCATCATTCTGTGTATGTGTTTCATGGTCGTAGGGCGATGTGTGAGGAAAGAAAATGTTTCTCTGTGGTAGTGTTGCTTTTTTTCTTCCCTTTGAATGAGAGAGTATTTCTGTTACAGAAAAGCCCTACATAGAATTCCTAAATGTAAAAGTGGGAAATGTGAGGGGTGTCTGAAGTCCATCTGTGGGCCTTCCCTTTGCCTCCTGATGTTCTAGGTCTCTGTGGAAGACAGGTGGAAAACCACTGGTTTCAACTAAGTTCTCCACAGTCCAAATTCCAAATCATTCTGGGCTGTGTCTGCATAGATAATGCTGGTGGTAGGAAACCTAATTTAGGAAACAAATGTTTAAGGATACGTCGGTCTGAGGAGGTCTTGGTAAAGAGACATGAGGAGGTATAGAGAGGCTCTTTCCTTCTGAGAATGGTCTGGCAACTGTGTGTAAAGCTGACCCAATTTGGTCTTAACACCTTACGGTTTCTTCTGTGCAAGGGATGGGCGTGAGTTTTGTAATGGAGAGGCTGACCCCTGAGCTTATCTTGAAACAAGAATGAGGGGGAGACGGAGAGGGAGAGGGAGAGGGAGAGGGAGAGGGAGGGAGGGAGAGAGAGAGAGAGAGATGTAGCCAGCCTTAACTCTCCAGGTCTGGTGGGCAGGAAATGAGGCGGAGCTCCTGGGAGCCTATGATGGATGGCGTGGAGGGGCCTTTCCTGCCCTTGTAGTGCATCCATTCACACTGAGTTGGTTTGGAAGTCCCATCTGCAAACCACAGAGGCTGAGTTTAGACTCTAAATCAAATACTTTTGACTTCACTGCCTTTGGTGTCTGTGAAATGCTTGAGCACTGAGTGAAAAGAGGAATCCTAGTTTTCATTTAGGTCAGTGGAGCATAAGCCCTGCTATGGCCTTTGGACAAATGGCTTGTTACTTCATATGTATTTGAAGTAAAAAGCCCCATATTATGAACGTATATAATATATTCTTTTTCTTTCTTACAGGATGAGTAAAAGTGAAGTGTTCCTTTTCTGTTGTGAAGGCTGCTGTCTAGTTGAGTTGCTTCTCTAGCAAGAACAGTCAGTGTCATTAATTTTTTCCCTGTACTGTGTGGGCTGTGGAACATGAAACTGACTTGATTGATCACATTGCCGCTTCGGAGGCAGGTGGGTGAGTGGGTTGGTGAAACACTTCAGAGAGTTAATGCATTTGTGTAGTTATCAGTAGCTTTGCCCTTCAGTAGATGAATTACATTTTGCATCAGCGTATGTGTGAGGGGCTAGGGTAACAATCAGGTTGCAGAGAGAGAGGTGGGGGGAACTCGAGGGAGAAAATGACTCTGCCTTGGCCACACCACAGACATAATTGTGAGACAGGTTATGGGTGCTCGCTGTAAAGTGGGGCATGGGCAGGTTGGTGTGTGCCTGGGGCAGGAACCAGGATGGAAAAGAGATTGAAAATCATGTCATATAAGGAAAAGATCAAAGACCAAGCCTATTTAATGACAAGGGAGAAACTTTGCTTTTGTGCGTATCCTGTATTTTATCTTCAGTTCTTGAAAGGCTGTTGAAGAGAAGGGTTTGGGGTTATTTTGTGTGGCCTCTAAGGAAGAACTGGAGCTTATTTTGGCTCCATTTGAGGGTGGAATGTGTCAATGAAAGGGGGAGATTTTTATGGAAGTGAATTTCTTCCCATGTTACCATTCAAGCCAGTGCTCTAAGGGAAATACATGGTCTGGGATGTATTTAGCCCGGATGACCTCTCGAAACCCTTAGAAGGCTGTCAGACAATGATTCCATCACATTTCATAAATTTCCTTCCCAACTCCAATAACAGCTCATGAACAATTTCTAGCCTGGCTGAAACTAGATATCCTGCCCCGAATGGAATCTGCTTTCCTGTGGAAGTGGAGTCATATAGAATTGGCTTTTTTTTTTTTCTTTAAGAAATAAGAAGATTAAAACTCTTAGTTTCTGTGTAGTTTTGGTATGGGAGAAAGAACACAGAACTTGAAACCTAGAGTGAGATCCTAGCTCATTTTCTTTCTGTGTGATCTTGGGCAAAGCCTCAGTTTTTAAATTAATGTAATAGAGGTAATGAGTTTTTTAATTAATATCATAGAGGTAAGAATCCTTCCAGGATTGTTATAAGCATTAAACGAGATGATATATGTACAGTACTTGAGACACGGACTGGTACATAGTAGTCACTCAATAAATAGAAATTAGTTCCTTTGGTCTCCCCGACAATTAAAAATAGTGCAGTCAGTATGTGGAACTTGAGAAACTTAACAGAAGACCATAGGGGAAGGGAAGGGGAAAAATAGTTTCAAACAGAGAGGGAGGCAAACCATAAGAGACTCTTAAATACAGGGAACAAACTGAGGGTTGATGGAAGGGGCGTGGGGGGGGAGGGGAAAATGGGTGATGGGCAGTGAGGAGGGCACTTGTTGGGATGAGCACTGGGTGTTGTATGTAGGTGATGAATCATGGGAATCTACTCCTGAAGCCAGGAGCACACTGTATACATTGTATGTTAGCTAACTTGACAATAAATTATATTTAAAAAAATAGTGCAGACTGTAAGAAAAGAAAATGACAGGCCAATATCCCTGATGAATGTCGCTGCAAAAATTCTTAACAAAACTCTAGCCAACTGGATCAACAGCACATTAAAAGGATCAGACGCCATGATCAAGTGGGATTCACCTGTGGGATGCAAGGATGGTTCAACATATGGAAACCAATAAATATGATTCATCCACATTAATAGAGTGAAAGATATAAGCCATATGATCATCTTTCTCAGATAACAGTCCATGAGGCTGCTTAGCATATCCTTCACTTAGGGTGAACACAGGTCATGGATCCATGACCCATGGGAAGGAGGGATGAAAATAGGTGGGATGGAGGGATGCAGAGTGTTGGATGCTGGTGTGTGGGTAGTTCAGACTAGAACAGGGGTGTTTTGTAGTCCTATTTGCCTCCGAGCAGTGTGTGTGTGTGTGTGTGTGTGTGCATGTGCATAGTTTTCCTTCTGCTTCTCTTAGACTCGAGCTCTCTATTGCAGAATTTCCTCTAGCCCAGTGTTTCTCAAGCTCCAATGTGCAGCAAAATCTCCTGGAGATCTTGCTAAAATGCAGATACTGATTCAACATATCCATGAAGGGGCCCAAGATTCTGCATTTCCAAAAAGATCCTTGGTGGTGCTGAGGCTGCTGGTGTATGGACTACGTTTGGACCAGAAAGGTTTTAGTCCATGCGAATGCTGCCTGCAGAAAGCCCCTGGAGCCATTTCTAGTTTGTGGATGACTTTGGAGTTCTGCCTGCCTCCCTGTGTCTGCCAGGATTCCTGGAGAATGCTTCCTTATCATATATTGCTAAGGCTTGTTGTTTGTGAGTACTATGGATTTCTTTTTCTCCAAAGATGAGGTCTACGTGCACTCTATAAGGTCCATATTTGGGCTTCTTATGGCAACGCATCGTTTCTCAGAGTGGTGCTAACACTGCTGGTGGTGACACCCTAAGTACAGACCTGTTTTAGAAAAGAAATTCATCTTGTTAGAGGGAGCCAAGCTACTTACAAGGCAGATAACGTTCTGCAGCTTGCTGAATTGATGGAGAGAGGCACCGGGATTCAGACTCACCTATTTTTCATTCTTTGAATGAAGTCTATCTTCTGAATTACATGAGCCATGTGAAGCAGGGAGAGAGAGCAATGGTTCTGGAAACAAAAACAGAGTTCTTATCTTTTAATACAGGAGAGAATGCCTCGGGATATTATTATTTGTGATTTATGGGGTGCATAGCAATATGACCAGTGTCTCACCATAGCAGACAGAGGACTCTGACCCTCCGCCTTTGATGAACTCTTGTAGCTTCCCAGGGGCAATTTTCCACTGTAGAATAGCTGCTACATCACAAAACTCTAGCTTAAAAAATCATATGGAATGAGCTGCTAGGAAACTTGGTTCCTTTTGCCAATCCTACCACTGACTTATTCTGACTTTGTCCAAATTCCCTGCATTTTCTGACCTGTTAGTAAGTCAGGTTGATCATACTCACTATCAATATTTGCTTGTGAAATATGTTGAGGTGTTTATTAGCTAAATTAGTCTCAAATATTTGTGGAGGCTCACTTTTCCTTCTGAAGCTACATCAGCTTCCGCTGATAAGATCAAACTGTGTAAATGAATAAAACCAACTAACCAGAACAGAGAGGACCAGAGCCCTTTGTAAGCAAGAACTAGAACAAGTTTCTTTCCTTCCTTTCTCCTTCCCTCCCTTCCTTCGGGGTTTGGAAAAAACACCTTATTTTGAAATAATTTAAGATTTAAAGAAAAGTTGCAAGAATAGTACAAAGGATTCCTGTACATATTCTACCCAGATTGCCCAAATGTTAACATCTTACCACATTTGCTTCCTCTTTCTTTCTCTTTGTGTGTGTATCTGTATCTGTTTTTTTCTGACCCACTTGAGGGTGAGTAGGAGACAAGATAGATGCCTTTCATGCTTACATATTCAGTGAGTATTACAAGGATATTTTCTTATGTACCCAGAGCACAGTAGTCAAAATTAAAAAATTAAATTGACAGTACTAATAAATCTGGACTTCATTCAAATTTTGTCAAGTTTCTTAGTAGGACCTTTATAACAAGACAACAAAAAATAAGTTTCTTTGCTCCAGATCCAGACCAGGCACATGCATTGTATGTGGTCGTCCTGTGTCTTGTCTCCTTAACCTGGAACATTAGCCCCATCTTTCTGTCTTTCAGAGGGAAGGTAAACTCTTGACCTTAAGAGATCTCGGGTAAGTTGAATAGACAAATGTTACTTTATTTTTAACAAACCATCATAGAAGGCAGCTAGGAGGCCTCAAGTTTGAACTCTGGGAATATTAAAGTTGTTATTTATTTATTTATTTATTTATTTATTTATTTATTTATTTTAAAAATGTTTTATTTATTTCTGAGAGAGAGAGAGAGAGAGAGACAGAGCGTGAGTCGGGGAGGGGCAGAGAGAGAGGGAGACAGAATCCGAAGCAGGCTCCAGGCTCTGAGTTGTCAGCACAGAGCCCGATGCAGGGCTCGAACTCCCACACTGTGAGATCATGACCTGAGCTGAAGGCAGCTGCTTAACTGACTGAGCCATCCAGGAACCCCTAAAGTTGTTTTTTAAAGTTAAAAAAAATAGGGGCGCATGGGTGGCTCAGTCGATTGAGCATCCGACTTCCACCCGGGTCATGATCTCATGGTTCGTGAGTTCAAGCCCCGCATTGGGCTCTGTGCTGACAGCTCAGAGCCTCGAGCCTGCTTCGGATTCTGTGTCTCCCTCTCTCTCTGCCCCTCCCCCACTCGTGCTCTGTCTCTCTCTCTCTCTCTATGTCAAAAATAAAGAAACATTAAAAAAATTTAAAGTTTAAAAAATAAGACCTAATTATTATAAAAATTGAAACAATGTAGAAATCAATCAAGTCAAAATAAAAGTCTTTCCTCTAATCTTACTTTCACTCAAGAATAAACACCATTAAAGATTTTTATGTATTGTTTTAGAGCTTTTCTATGCTCATGAAATGTATACATGTATAATGTGTGTGTTTTAACATGAAATGGGATCAGATTACACATATTGTTCTATAACTTTCTTTTTTAAAAAAATTAGTATGTCACTGGCACCTTTCCCTGTCAGTCTTTGCACATCTGTGAGGGTACTTTGGGCATCCCTGTGGGGAAGCCCAAAGCTGAGTTCAGTCTTCCATCTTGCTTTTGGTGGTAGCTCTGATTCACTAAAAAGCTGGGAGGTGGCCTTGTTCATAGCGAGTTGTTCAAATATATGAGGAGAGTTTGGGGAAAAAAACTCCTTCTTTAAAAAAATTTTTTTTTTAACATTTATTTATTTTTGAGACAGAGAGAGACAGAGCATGAATGGGGGAGGGTCAGAGAGAGAGAGGGAGACACAGAATCCGAAACAGGCTCCAGGCTCTGAGCTGTCAGCACAGAGCCCGACGCGGGGCTCGAACCCACGGACCGCGAGATCATGACCTGAGCCAAAGTCGGCCGCTTAACTGACTGAGCCACCCAGGCGCCCCCAAAACTCCTTCTTTTTAAAAAAATTTTTTTAATGCGTATTCATTTTTGAGAGAGAGAGAGAGAGAGCGAGTAAGCACAAGCAGGGGAGGGGCAGAGAGAGAGGGAGACACAGAATCCAGAGCAGGCTCTAGGCTCTGAGCTGTCAGCACAGAGCCCGACACAGGGGTTGAACCCACGAGCCTTGAGATCATGACCTGAGCCGAAGTCAGATGCCCAAACGACTGAGCCACCAGGGTGCCCCCCAAAACTCCTTCTTTGTATTCTTGACCCTTTCTGCCCTTCTCTTTCATGGTGCCTTTGGATCACTCTCTTAATTTATGGACCTTCTTGGAAAACCACATTAGAGTGGCTGTAGCCAGGGAAGGCTTGATCCCAACTTGGATAACAGAGCCTTAATGCCTACCCACTGAAAACTTGAAGTGAAGTATGAAAAAATACTTAAAATAATATTTTTAGTTCATAAAAATCTGTCTCTTTTGCACTGCAGCTATAGTCCGTGATGACATGATGTGATACACACACACACACACACACACACACACACACATACACACACAGTGATATGGACACATGTGCACACACATTTTGTAAAGTTCCTGTGATCACATATCTGAGCACTATCCCCATGGGTGTTAATTTCTAACTGTTTAGATACTCTTTTATCTGCATCCCAGATTAGAAGTGCAGCTGTTCTCCAGTCTTAGACACACTTGCCTGATCTTGAAGAGACATTGGGGGGTTTCTTGCAACTGTTTTGCTGAGATCTTTAGGAAAATTGGTTTTTGGCTGGCTTTCTTTTGGTTCTTGAGTGGATTTTTTTTCCGGACCTTTCTGACCTTTAACTCTATTCATTCTTTGCTTATTCTGACCTCAAAGTGGCTTTAAACCCAAGAGGGCAACTAGACAGTGATGATCCAAAGTTATTTATGAGCTTGATGGTTGTATTAGTGGTTCTTCCATTTTGCCTCTCTCCCTGCAGCTCTTAGGCTGAAAGCACTTTGAAACAGGGTCTGTTTTCCTGTAACTGCCTTCTTGCACTTGTTGGGCAAAATCAGAGCAGTGATTGAGTCCTCAACACCCTTATGGTGCTGCAGAGTAATAACATTTATCACACTTCTTGTTTAAGCCCTTTAGAGAATGACATTTCACAGTGTAATTTTGCTTCACAGATTTTTCCCTTGTGAGTTTTAACTTTCAGGGTAGAATTCTCTCTTATGGTTTCACCTTTTTCCTATTTTGTGTATCTGTGAGGAGTTGCACAAATAAGGCTCCTCTCCGCATTGCAAATGGAATCAGGTCATGCTCCCAAGTGCCCTTCACCTCAAGATTCCTGATTGTTTCTTCCTTATTTGTTGTGAGCAGGCCCAAATTGCCTCACCTCTAGCTGCCCTTTCCACTTTATGAAACAAGCGACTAATAGCAACGCGACTCTAAAAATTCCCGGATGACCTACATGTTGCTCTTTTTATTATCCCTTAAGAAATGTCTCCGTAATTGAAATCTAGAGTAGCAGAGTTTTGTGATCTTGTCATCTAGCATTTTACTTATGTTTGCCTTATTTATACGGTGCCTTTAAACCCCGGGGTGGTCAAAGTCTGCCCGCGGGACCTGCAGGACTGAAACCAAGAATGTCGTCATTAATTCAAAGGTGAGAAGTTAAACAGTGGTCTCAGTGCCCACACTTGTTCGGGAGTCAGAAGGAGGAAAAGGGAAAGGAAGGGAAGAACGCTGGAACATTTTAGTGGGTAGCAGCAGGGAGAGGCGAGACATCTATGCCAAGATTTATACTGCATGCTACATTTTATTTATTTAGGGGGACATGGGTATCTGTTTTTTTTTCCCTCTACAGTAATTTATCAGTGAGCACATCCTGATTTAGTAGTGCACAGAGGACCCCCACTGCTAATTCTCCTTTATTTCATATCTTTCTTTTACCTTAACTCATAAAGTTCAGCATTGCTACTTTCTTTATCATCCATCCCAACCCTTTTTGATCTATAGCGCAAGCCCTCCTTTCCCCGCCTCTTTGTCCTTTCTTCACAGATTGCATTCCTCAGTATTGACATTTCAGTCATTTGATTTATCTCAACAGGTTCCCCGATGCCAACCAGATCATAATTCCCTTTCTGGCAGCATCACTTCAAGACCTTCCTGGTTATTTCCCTTGGCTCCTAGTATTTGTGGATCAGCACCTACGAGACTTACTGATGATTTGTCTCCTCTTTTAGGTTTCTGTTTGCTTAGATCCAAACCACAGGTGGTAACTTAGGAGGCCCGAAGATATCTGGAATTGTGTGAAATGTGAGCTTTGTTCTGCTTGGTAGGGAGTGCTGGAATGTTCTATCACGGGCCTCTTCACAGAAGGGCCATTTCTGGAATTGGTTAAAACAGAAGGATCTGCCCATAAGCATTCTGTTAGCCATTTGTAAACCAAATACCATGTATCTAATTTTCCTGAGAGCCTCGAGTTGGGGAGAGTTGGGTTATCAGTTTTCAAAGTGGGTTATCTTTTTTTTTTTTTTAACGTTTATTTATTTTTGAGACAGAGAGAGACAGAGCATGAGCGGGGGAGGGGCAGAGAGACAGGGAGACACAGAATCGGAAGCAGGCTCCAGGCTCTGAGCTGTCAGCCCAGAGCCCCACACGGGGCTCGAACTCACGGACCGCGAGATCGTGACCTGAGCCGAAGTTGGACGCTTAACCGACTGAGCCACCCAGGCGCCCCAAAAGTGGGTTATCTTTTTAAAAGAGGAACACACCTGTAAGAAACTTATACTAATTTTGGTTAGAGGGGAGTACGATACTCCTTTTCTTGTGCCATTTATTTTTTATCGGTATTTGTGTGGTCTGAGACACATACCACACACACACGCATGCACGCACACACAAGAGAAACATGACAGAGAAAAAAATTTTCCTTTTGTGAATTCTCATGATGTGACTTTAAAATACTGCATGCTGCATTATCACGAGACCTTCAGTTGTCCTGATTTGCATTAGTGAAATCTATTTCTCATGTCAGACAAGAGAAAGCTGCCTGCATTTTTCTTCCTGGTCCTTCTAGCTTTCTTTACACAGTTTCTATGATTTCTATGATAGAGGGAGGTTTCTTGGCTTGTGTATGATATATTAGAAATTAAGAAAAGTAGCTTTGTCCTTAAATTGAGTATAATCTAAAATTTACCCATTATTTAAAATTATAATGCCATGAAGTACACTCATAATTCTCCGTTTCATTGCTTTACTCTGTAAGGCATGTGGGGTGGGTCTTTCAGGACTTCTCTGGTTGGGGTTCGTAAAGTTGATGCTCGCTCATCACATGATGGTAGATAAAAGACTTTCTGACTGTGGGTAGGAATGACTCTCAAAAATTCCCTTCCCCATCCTGTCAGTCCTAAGGATGCCCTGACAATGCAGCACTGTGGTGTGCACTTTCCCACTGTTCCCTCGTCTGTGAAATAAAGGAGTTCAATAAGTCTCCCCGTCCTCAAATCGAATTTTAAATGGGCTTCCGTTGCACCTGGAGAGATTAGGGTAGCCATGAGGAAGAATTTCCTGACTCAGAGGGTGTCAAATTGCTTGAATGTTTGTATAATCACATTCTCAACAGACCCTAAAAAAATATTTTAATCTCTTTCAGATACCTGAAGGCAGAGGAGAGAACCTTTTGGCCTTGGGTCCATAACTCAGTTTTGCAGTAGGGAAGACCAGAACAGGTAAAACCAATTTATAATTTCTGATAATGATACATGGATTTCTGTCCAATATCAATGTTCTACTGATTAAAAAATGTTCCTGGAATCCTGGGAAATGAGTCCAAGCTTATAGATAGGATGACTGAGTAAATAATACTATTATTATTATATAATATTTTTAATAATATATTATTATGTAATAATTATATAATTATTATTATTAGCAGTGACCAAGAATGTCAAGAGAAAAAAGCATGGGAAAAAATATTATAATGGCTATATGTTTAATGTCAGAGGTAAATAATAAGAAATCGACTTAATTTTCTTAAAAAAAATCCATTTTTGTAAAGTAACAAATTACAAAAAAAAAAAAGAGAAGGAGTAGAATCAAGGCTTCATTTTTTGATTAAGAGACACCAGTGGGTCAGATTTGAGGACATGATGGGAAAAGTAGTATTAATATAAATTTTTTCAAAACATCAGTAGGTGAAGCCGTGAGGGAAATACGATCAGCGTCCAAATGTTCTACATTACTTATCTGGTACCAGGATTAACACTAATACATATCTGCCTGTTGGAATTACCAAGTAGAGTATGGTAGTAGAAACAACATTTGTCCCTAATGTCCAACATTTAGAATCATTTTTATAGATCGAACCAATCCTTACCAACGGGATTTATGGAGGATTGTAGAAAATTTAATTATTCTATTATAATAGTATGTACACTCTGCAATTAGGAATATTGCTGTAGGTATTGACTGAAAATGCATAGGCTGATGGCTTTTAATAAGAATGGAAGACGAGATACAAGAAGAAAACAGACTCCTTGTTGAGCTATGGCTTCTCAAAATGGCTTCTCACTTTTTTTTTTATACATTTATTTATTTTTTGAGAGCATAGAGAGACAGAGCACAAGTTGGGGAGGGGCAGAGAGAGGAGACAAAGAATCCAAAGCAGGCTCCAGGCTCTGAGCTGTCAGCACAGAGCCCGACACAGGGCTCGAACTCACAAACCTGAGATCATGACCTGAGCTGAAGTCGGACGCTTAACTGACTGAGCCACCCAGGTGCCCCTCACTTTTTTTTTTTAAAGGCTGAAAGTGAAGTACTGATTTACCATTATATAAGGGGCATAATTTATCTGCACTGATTAAAATTATCAAGTATGCAGTGACAGCTCTTTATATTCCAGGTAAATGCTTCCTTTGTGCTTTTCAGCCAAGAATTACTGACATGATGTGGGAAAAGCTGAAGAAGTCAGTATTTGGGGTTTATTTTTATTCAGGAGGTGGCTTGAGATGGATTAATGGCAAATCACAATAAATTATTTATCAAATAATAAGTGTGATAATTGTTCTTATTTATCATCAGTATAACTTGCCTTGTTCTCCTGTCATGCTTTCAATCAAACACTCCCCAAAGATTTGCTGGTTAAAATATACAGCCAAAAGGTCATTCCAACAATTTTTACTCATAATGGCACACTGATTATCTCCTAATTGGAAAATGTAAACTAGGGGCTCTGTAAGTAATATGAGTGACCCTTGCATTTCTAACACAATGAGGAGAGTCACTCTGTACCTCATTCATCCTACCATGGGGGAACAGTACAATTTTCAGTAATTTTGATGGTCTCCTGAATTAATTGGAAATAACTTTTTTGTTTTCCATGGAGAAGGAAATAAACCCACATGCCCAAATTTGCTGAAAAAGTAGAGATGTAAAATACCACTCACTATCTACTGTCCTGCTGGCAGCTAATCCATTGAAGCTTAATTGTAATTATCCACCAGGTCTGGGCCCAGAGAGGAATACTGATTACCGCTACGTGCGTTTCCATGGGCAAGACAGTGTATTGAGCCTGTTGCAAAGTTTCAAGTAAATTTATTTCTACCGGCAGCTGTAATGGATCATTGGTCATGGACTATTTCTGGACTTGGTGCAATGGGAGAAAATAATTCCAACCTATTTGTGCAGAATTCCTTAAAAGTTTACCATTCCATTAAAGGGCAACTGACACACACACACAATACCCCACACACTTGAGTCGGTCCAAATGGTCCAAGTTGGACCTGTGGTCAAAATGGCCCAGGGTTATTTTCTTACGGGTTACCTCTTTACCCAGAAATCCATACTCAGCTAGACAGCTGGCAAAAGTTTCCCAAACTTCCTTAATGAGAACAAAGTCCACATACTTCTCTGTCTCTCCCCTCCTTCCCTGTCTTCCTCCCTTCCCTCTCCCCCTTTCTTCTCCCTCTCACTTGTTTTTGGGTATGACCCTGAGGTCATAGCTCAGACAGGGCCCTCTCCTAATGCTGGGCTTTCCACTGATGTGTACCCTGTCACACAGCTCATCGCCTTTTTTGCACATGCTGCTCCTTTGTGGCTCTGTGAAGCTTGCCCAACCCATGTGTTTATTCCTTTCTGTCTGCTTCTCCTGTATGATCTGGGAGTTTTCATGCATCTAGGTTGGATCACCATCTTTCCCAAGTTGTTTAGCATCTTTCCACAGCTCCTTTCTATAGGGCTCCTATTAATATGATAGGGCATGCCCCTCTAGACCCCCTTGCTATGTTCTTATCTTGGTTTTAAGCCCCCTTACCATGCTTTCACATCTTGCACAACTCTGTTTGGACCGTTTGTATTGTGTCTCATATTCCCAATCTTGCCCTCATCCTTGGACACTATTCAGTTGCCTCTTTCTAATGTTACACATTGGGAGAGCTGGATTCACCTCTGCCCCCTCAATTCAGTTAGCATAAGAGATTGAGCCTTCTGTCTTACCCCATAGTGGAGCTTGGGCAATATCAATTTTTGCTGATGGTAGAGGCTACTTTCTGACTCTCAATAACCCGGTCAGTGGGCCAATTTTCCAAAAGGGACCTGATCGTTATTTCTTGGATTTTATCAGTTCATCGTGAAGTTGGCTTGCCCCATCTAGGAAATAGAAATTGTTAGTGAGCTGGGTGGTTGTGGTATATTCTCAAAGAGCTCCATACAGATTTTTCTTGAGTCCTCTTTTGGTTCTGGTACTGATTGAGATTCAGTGACTCCAATCCTGTGCACAAGGCAAGCAGTTCTTTCTGTGGTCAAATGTTTTGAACCCCCAAATTAGGACACATGGATGAACAGCAGAACAGAATACTTGAAAACTTGAAAAATCTAGACTGTTGTGTTAGTTATCTATTGCTGTGTAACAAGTCACCCCCAAACTGAGGTGCCTTAAAACAATAAACATTTATTATCTCACAAAGTTTTTGGGGGTCGGGAATTTGGGAGCAGTTTAGCTGGTGCAGGGTGTCTCATGAGGTTGTAGTCAAGATGTTGGTTGAGATGGCAGTTATCTGCAAGCTCGACATGGTGCTTCCATGATGACTCACTGAGATGGCTGCAGGCAGGACTCTGTTCTTCACACGTAGGTCTCTTTATAGGGCTGCTGAATATTCTCACAATATGGTAGCTGCCTTCCCCAGAGCAAGTGATCCAAAACAGCAGGGTAGAAGCTGTAATGTCTTTTACAACCTAGCCTTGGAGGTCACACTCTATTATTTCCACAATATCCTATCCTTTTTTTTCTGTAATATTCCAAAAGTCAGCCCAATTCATTATGGAAGGGGACAACCCAAGGACAAGAACACAGAGAGGTACGGATCACTGGGGACCATCTTGGAGGCCGTCTACCACAAAAGTGCAGACTCTTTTATTGTGCCTCGCGCGCTACTCTCGTTTTCTTTCCAACCAGGCTTGAAATGTGGGGATGACTGTGCCTTGCTCAGCTCAGCTGAAAGAGGCTCAGGGCACATTATGTCCTTTGAACTCTCAAATCAGAAAACAAAAGACTCCAATGACCATGATGGTTAAAACAAATTGGGGGTTTAATTTATTCTTTTGTTCCTTTGTTATCAAACCTCGATGTTTCCCAATGTGTATTTCCCAGAGTACTAGTCCTATGAAGTGCTCTACCAAAAATTATTGTGCAGTCAGACTCAGAGATTCACCATTTTCATGGCCTGATTGATGACTCTGAGAATTCTTGCAATAGAGATTCTTGTTTGACTTTGTTCAACCCAGAATTTCTCAAGTTTATTTGTCCACAGGTTTTTTTTTTTTTCATTTTGTCATAGCTAAAAACCACCTCCAAAACTAGTGTTCTTTAAATTACACATTTTGAAACACTGGTCTAGATAGTTAGATGTCCATAACCAATATTATTCCAGAACAGATTTAAGGTGATTGTAATATAAAAGTAGCACATTGAACCTACCTGGAATCACAGAGTTGTGTATGGCTAGCAGACTGAAGCCCTTGAAGGGCAATCTTATACCCCCAATATCTAACTCAAAGCCTGAAACTGTTTGCTGGGGAACCCTCAATCAACCATCCTTTTTGCTATGGCTAAGAGCATGCACTTTGATGTTTCTTTATGCCTATATGAAATCTCTATTGAAAACTGGTCCTCAAAGTCTTTCAGAGAGTGTTAACCTTCTTCCTCCAGCTGGAGGAAATTTTCTCCACCTACATATAAACTCCAAGAAGCATTGCACTGCTGAGATTAAGCATCTCTTAGCTGGTGTATTTTATGGCTGAATTGTTTGTCTTGGTATGTAAGCCTCTGGGGCATAACCATTTCTTCTTATGAGTCTGGTATAGCACTCAGCACACTGTCAGCACTCAACCCAAAATAAATCATCATAATAATAGTCATAAACATAAATCAAGGGAGCACAATTCAACTTATTTATAGCCTTACAGAAGAAGCACAATAGAAAAAGTGCAGTTATTTTCCACCATATTATCCTATATCATTTCCAAGCAAAATGTCATATTGTCCACTAGTGTGTAACCGGGTAATGAAGGATTCTGGCATAACCTGCAAATTCCATGGGGCCAGAGTTAAATGATGTGAGGCTAGAAGCTCATGTTTCCCAAGTTTCTATAATTAAAATCTGAATTTCTAGGGCTTATTAAGGTAGTATTTATCATATAATTATGTTGACATTTTAAAAAGGAAAAGTGCTTAAGACAAATTATGTAGTAATATTTAATCACAAAAATCTATTTGTTCTGCTCATTTCTTCAAAGGTCTTCTCTTTGATCTCCAAGGTGAAAGCTTAAGCTTAATGAAGATTTTAATCTAATGTTTAATATAATGGATACCAGTGGATTAGTTAGTGGGTTATCCCTTCTATATAATATATAAGGTGCTTTTACCACATTGAAATCCAGGCCACTCTTACAGTTGGGCTTGTGATGACTGAATATCAAAATCTGGTAGTCACATTTTCCATTTTTTTAACATGGGAGAATTTTGAAAACACATCTACGCATACATACATACATACACATCTCATACTCACCCCTCCCCATATATGTAAAAACATCAATCCTCAATATATCTATCTTCAAGCAAGCCACTTCAATGTTTTGATAGACGTCTCAGGCTTTTATTTAAGCATATACTTAAAAAAATATACAAGTAATACACGACTATATTCTCCTTTTGTGTTTTTATTCTT
Organism: Leopardus geoffroyi; assembly: GCF_018350155.1. Lineage (NCBI taxonomy): Eukaryota > Metazoa > Chordata > Mammalia > Carnivora > Felidae > Leopardus > Leopardus geoffroyi. The sequence goes on from NC_059327.1 coordinate 87,067,592, forward strand.
TTTAAAAATGTTTATCTATTTATTTCGAGACAGAGAGAGAGAAAGAGAAAGGGAGGGAGGGGCAGAGAGAAAAGGAGAGAGAGAATCCCAAGCAGGTTTATAGCACAGAGCCCGAGGCAGGGCTCAATCTCAGGAACTGTGAGATCATGACCTGAGCCAAAATCAAGAGTTGATGCCTAACTGACTGAGCCACCCAGGCACCCCTCTTTTGTGGTTTTTATTAAAATATTTTAGATAGAGCTGAAGTTCTCTTAAACTACCATCTAGACCTTGCCCTCCCTTTTGTTAGCGGCATTGCCTTTTTTGAGTGCTGCCTTTTAAATGCTATTCATGCTCATACATTTGGTTTATATTCTTCCAGATTTTTGTTGTTTTGCACTAACATACATATATGTGTATTTCTAGGAAATGTACAGTATTGTTTGTACATTAAAACGCATTTTACAATAAAATGTATTTCCATTATATTTTATGTAATTTTATGCAAATTACTTATATATTTTTTATTCTTTTAAAATGTTTACTTATGAGAGAGAGAGAGAGAGAGGGGAGGGGCAGAGAGAGAGGGAAACAGAGGATCTGACGTGGGCTCTGTGCTGACAGCAGAGAGCCCCACATGGGGCTCGAACCCATGAACCATGAGATCATGACCTGAGCCGAAGTCAGACGCCTAACTGACTGAGCCACCCAGGTGCCCCTATGCAAATTACTTTTAAACAAAATTATCTACAGCTATGTGCACATATGTACACACTCATACTTTAGTTCATTCATTTTATCTACTATATAATATTTCATCTCTTGAATATACAACATTTTATTTAACAATTCCATGATTTCTACTGCAGCGAACATCTTTGCATATGCCTAGAGCAGTTTAAAATTTTTTAAATTTTTATTAAAAATGATATCTAGAAGTTTAAAAGCTGCGTCATGAATATGGACATTTTTTATTTTATTAAAAATTTTTTTTTAACATTTTATTTATTTTTGAGACAGGGAGAGACAGAGCATGAACAGGGGAGGGTCAGAGAGAGGGAGACACAGAATCTGAAACAGGCTCCAGGCTCTGAGCTGTCAGCACAGAGCCCGACGCGGGGCTCGAACTCACGGACCGTGAGATCATGACCTGAGCCGAAGTTGGCCGCTTAACCGACTGAGCCACCCAGGCGCCCCTGGACATTTTTTATTTTAACAGGTGGTGTAAAGTGAGTGTTCTGATTTCCGCAGCCAACAGCCAACACTAGTGAATAGATCCCTTTCTTTAAAATACCTTCCCAATGCATAGTATTTTCAAATGTTAGCACTTTTTCTTACCTGATTGGTGCAAAATGTCATTAGTGATTTAACTTGCATTTCCCTGTTTATTAGTAAGAGTGAACCTATTGTCATATGTTTCTTGTCCATTTGTATTTCCTTTTCAGTGAATTGCTTATTTATATTCTTTATTTTCCTATTTGATTGTCTTTTTCTTATTAATTTGTATAACTTCTTCCTAAATTCTGGATACAAATATTTTATCTTTCATATTTGTTTTAAATATCTTTCAAAATCTGGCTTTTGTCTTTTTTTTTGTTTAAATGTAGTTTAAAATTTTCGGGTAAAATGGGGTGCCTGGGTGGCTCAGTCAATTAAGTATCTGACTTTGGCTCGGGTCATGATTTCACAGCTCGTGAGTTTGAGCCCCATGTCAGGCTCTGACAGTTCAGAGCCTGGAGCCTACTTTGGATTCTGTGTCTCTCTCTCTCTGCCCCTCCCCTGCTCACTCTCCGTTTCTGTCTCTTTCTCAAAAATAAATGATTAAAAAAAATTAAAAATTTTCAGGTAATCAAATTTACTTATAATTTTCTTTTATGGTTTTTACTTTCTTCTAAGTTTAGAAAGACAAGTTTTGATTTGTTTTGTTTTGTTTTTTCCTTTTAGTCACAACGAGTTTGCAGTAATTCTGGGTCTTGGCTTGATCAGATGTGAAATCAACGTAGAACTGAAATTCAGCTAGTCAGTAACTAGACCTAATGAACTTAATGGAGAATTGCAGAAAATATCTAATACATGTACCCCATTAAAAAAAAAGCAAGGGTACCATTTTCTTTTTTCATCAATGATTTTATGCCTGAGCTTATTATATTTAGCAGTTGGATTCCCCTCCTTTGATTTCCACCATCATCTAATCAGACATTTGGCAATCTCCATTAAATGGCTTTCTCATTCTGTCACTAAAATTTTAACAGCAGTTGTTAAATGAAACAAGAGAAAGCTGTGTTCACCAAGATGTACTCCAACTGCAAGGGAAAATGGCTTCGGAATTGGAATCAACATGGTTATGTCACATGAGAAAAATTTCTCTCCAACTTTCCTGCTTTATGTACACCTGCCACTCTCTGTTTTTACGGTAGGTTTTCTATATCCAAACACCTTCCAGAACGCTTATCCTTGTCTGCTTTATTAACATTTGTTAATATCTTACTCTGGTAAGATATCAAGCAGTGAGACAATTAGAAGTTTGATAAGGTCTAAAGTGACAGCTGCCCAAGTTTTCAGCAATGGAGATGGAATCTTAATGAGATGGACAGACTCCTGTCACACCACTGTGCCATGGGGCCAGCCTCCATACGGGGTACACACGCTAATGTAAGAGCATGTGGCAGATCATGGCCACTTTGGTAGTTTTAGGCTTGTTTTAGGTATCGGTGGATTGACTGGGTGGCATTGAAAACATCTTTTTTCAAGGAAAATTTAAATGTTACTATATGGCTAATATTATATTGGATGTTTTTAATGAAGATCTTTCATATGTCTTATATTGTTTAGTCCTTACAATAAACCTGAAAAGTATTATTTTTAAACCACAGCTTTATTGAGATATACTTCAAATACCAGACAATTCACCCACTTAAAGGATTCGGTTAAGTGGTTTTTAGTATGCTTATGGAGTTGTGAAACTGTCACCACCATCAATTTTAGAATATTTTCATCATCGCTCCATGAATCCCCATGCCCCTTAGCTGTCACTTCACCATCCCAGCCTTAGACCCCCATTAATCCACTTTCTGCTGCTATAAATTTGCCTTTTCTGGACATTTCATGTAAATGGAACCATTCCATATGTCGTCTTTTGTGACTGGCTTCTTTCATCTAGTGTGTTTTCAAGGTTCATTCCTATTGTAACATGTATTAGTGTTTTATTCTTTATTAATGATGAATAATATTCCATTGCATGGATATACCATATTTTGTTTATCCACTCATCAGTTGATTAAAATTTGAGTTGTCTCCAGTCTGATAGGTGTTATTATCCTCATTTGATAAATGAAAAAACAGTGTCAAAGCACTCAAGCGATCTATCCACTCTCACACAGCCAGTGTCAGAACTGTAGATTAAATCCAATGCACATTTCATAATTTAAGAATATCTGCTTTCAATTCTTTCACTTTCATTTCGTTTCCTCTTAAGATTAAAGATACCCCAATATTTATGTTTAGGAATATTGCTATTAACTTGATTCTTTTGATGCTAAGTCATTTTCTTTGATCCCCCTTGATAGGGACCAACTTCCTGGGCACCATGAGTGTAATGAGTTTTATATACATCAAAAGCTCAACACAGATATTCTCCAAGTGCATATACTTCAGAATCCCACTCATTATCGTTGTGCTAACCTGTTAACTTTTGACAGTTTGGTAGTTGATGACAGTGAACAAATTCCTGGCTGATATGTTGGTTATGATTTGAAAGCAGGGAGGAGTAAAATGTCTTGAAATTTTTCCTAGTTCCAAATTTAACAGATTTAGAGAGCTCTGCTTCCTTGCTCAATATGTTAAATGTGGGAGAATGTCTCAAGTGTAAAAACAAATGATGCTAAGGGTGAACAATAAAATTTCTGATCCCATAGCTTATTTTAAGGTTATTCATATCTGGTGTTTAGCATAGTAAAAATGGAATTGTTGAATTTGAAGTTGGACATTGCAATGAATGTCTCTCATATATGGAAGAAAATATCAATTAATTTAAAAGGCCCCTTGGGACTTATTGATCATCATTCTGTGCCAAATAAATTATTAATGATCAAATGAAGTGGCAAAAATATTCCATATTTAGCAATATTACTTGAAACAAATGATTTCTGATATCTGGTTGTAGGGCAAGTAGGATTTCCAGGTAAGGAAACCCTGGATCCATATTTTTTCTATTTGCGAGGGATTTTACCTATCAGCTAATTTTCAACACCTCCCCCCCCCTTTTTTTTTAACAGTTGGGGAAACTATGTCCTGAAAAGGTTAAGATCTTTTTTAAGGTTACAGAGTGAAGGTCGGTCTTCTTATGCTTCATCTGACTAACAACTATTCTTAAGACTTAGTAGATGTCTTTGGCAGGAGACATCCCTGACATCCTTCCTCAATTCTCCTTCGATTTTCCAAAGTTTCCAAGGATATTATAATGATTTGTTGTGTGAACTCAGTTAAATGTGAGTTTGACTATGTCTTGCTTTCCAGTGTATTCCTACTGTCCAGCCAATCTGGGAACATAATGGGTGTTCTATAAATATTTGTTGAATGAATTAAGCTTGTGTTTCTGTGAGACTCTATCAGTGTTGTTTTATGCTTTTCTCTCTCGTGGTCCAGGCTAGATTTTTTTCTATGTTTTTAGCAATGGGACAGTTTCTTGATCACTAACAATTTATAGAAAACTCCAGTGCATGAGAAAGATGATAGAAGAGCTGTCTTGGTTGAAGCAAGGGTTGAACTCTGTGGTAGGGTTAAGGGCTGGGGAGAGGACACATCTCAGAAGAGTGCCAAGGGTCCTGGGATCACAGCTGAAAACCCTCATTCCAGACTCTTAAAGAGAATTAAGATCCCAACTAGGAATAGCTATTGCATATTCATTAGTCCACATCCTGTTTGAGGAAAGTAATGATCCGTGAGCTTATATAAGAGTCTAAGTCTTAAAGAAGCTATATATTCATTCAGTTCTCTTACCAATCATGTAATGAGTACCTACTAGGTACTAGGCTCTGTTTTAATAACTAGGGATATAAAACAATGGGCAAAATGGCCCAAAATATTTTCCATCCCTGAGCTTATATTCTGATAGGGGAAGATAGACAATAAAAAAAGATAAGTTATGTAGTATGTTTGATGGTGATAGGTCTATAGAGAAAAGTGTGAAAGGAGTACAGGGTTTGTGTGTGTGTGTGTGTGTGTGTGTGTGTGTGTGTGTTGTGGAACTGCAATTTTAAATGGGGTAGTCATGGAAGGTCTAAGTGAGAAAGTGTCTGCATATGGACTTGAAGAAAGTGAGGGCACGAGCCATAGGCCATCTGGGACAATAAGTACAACACCCTAAGTGAAAGCATGCCTGGCGTGGGAGAAGAGGGTTTCTCTCTTCAGTCTCCTTTGCATGAGATTCCTTGGATTATGGAGAATCATAGAAGAATTTTGATCAAGGAAATGATTTGGTTGGATTTTCTTCTTTCAGGTCCTACCTGTAGGCAATAGGTAGGAAGGTGTTTTCCTTATGAATGATCTACGAATAACTTACCCAATGTCATGGGATTCAGTTTCGTATGGCCAATTAATTGTTTGACGCAAATAAATGCTTATTTGGGATGTAAATGAATGGTCTTCCCATTTCTTTCCCCGTTCCTGTATAGAAGGGAAGAGTTAAGAATCTCCTTTCTTAAGAGGTCTTTCAAATAGGCTAGAGTCTCATCTAGGGTAGTTTAGGAGAGGCCTTGCCTGAAGGCAGATCAATCTCTCAAGTCTCATTACTGCCCAAAGAGTCTTTGCAATAGACTGAGCCTCTCCAGGTGATCTCAAATTCTCTCTATTAACCAGGAGAAAGTCCCCTGACACTGTCATCTGTTCAGTTTTCCCTGCATCAGATGCAGAGGAAATACTGGGGCGTCACAGCCCTTAGGGGGTGTAGGAGCACCGTTCTCCATCGTTTAGACTGTGAGCAGCATCATTAGGGTGATGCTGAAGGAAACGAGTCCTGAGAGGTTGCTGTGTGACCACATTTGCTATAGACCCTATTTTCTAAAATGCTTCTCTAGTTTCTTTCAAGGGAGGTTGTTATCTGCCACTCTAAACAACTTGCTTTGTAGCCAAGTCACTTGTGGGGAGGACAAGTTATGAGGCTTCTGAACCATGCTGGTTATGGGAGAAACAGAATGGCGACCAAGGGCCTTTAAGTGCTGTTCAAATTATGGTTTTGTTTGGGGCCCCGTGGAGTATTGTGTTTATGTTTTATTTAGTGAGTGCCTGACACTGAAAAATGGACGCCATACAGCTTTCTAGTGGGAGGCTGGGGAAGGTGAGTCAGAACATCAGAGCAGAGGGGAGCTTGAAGTGGAGGAAATATACCCTGTCCTGTCATTACTGAGTTCATCCTCTTCAGTTATTTTCACCTGTTAAATGTCTTGTGCTGTGGCTCCCCTGAGGCCCAGCCTTGGGTAAATGCTTGTTACTGCTTGGAGGTTGTTGGTAGTGGTGCTGGTGGGGGGCAAGGTGAGGGGATAGATGGAAGAGGAGACTTATGATGCGTCATAAAAAAAAAGACCCCATGCTTACACTAATACATGTACTTCATGCAAAAATGCATTCTTTTCATTTATTAAGATATTCCAGGTGAGCCCTTATTAAAGGAACTGAATGGCAAATTATTTGTAAAACAGGTTTTTCCTAATTAAAAATGGATTTTCCTGGTACTTATTGCCTGAAAACAGGAAACAACTAAAAGACACCTTGTTAGACATCACTTGAGCTTGGCTTAGGGATGTGAAAAGTACTTGGCTTTGGATACCAGAGTGACCAGGTTTGAATCTTGCATCCACCATTTGTAAGCTCTGTGACTATGGATAAATCACTTCTCTTCAGAGTCTTCAACTGATTCATGTGCAGAAACGGGGGTGATGATTTTTCTCACACTGGATTGTTGTGATGTAAAGTATCTGGCACATGATAGAGGCTCAGTAAGTGTTATTTTGTTCTGTTCTTTCTCCACTGGGGTGCATTAACACACCAATTTAGGCTGAACAGAAAACATGAACTTGGTTTATTAGAAAAATTAGCCAGTTATGGTAAAGAAACTATTCCTTCCTTCCTCAAATTATTAATTAATTAATTAATTAATTAAATCTATAATGTTATTAAGAATTTTTTTTCTAACATTTATTTATTTTTGAGACAGAGAGAGACAGAGCATGAACGGGGGAGGGTCAGAGAGAGAGGGAGACACAGAATCCGAAACAGGCTCCAGGCTCTGAGCTGTCAGCACAGAGCCCGACGTGGGGCTCGAACTCACAGACAGCGAGATCATGACCTGAGCCAAAGTCGGACGCTCAACTGACTGGGCCACCCAGGCGCCCCTATAATGTTATTTTTTTTTTTTTATTTTTTTTTCAACGTTTATCTATTTTTTTTGGGACAGAGAGAGACAGAGCATGAACGGGGGAGGGGCAGAGAGAGAGGGAGACACAGAATCGGAAACAGGCTCCAGGCTCTGAGCCATCAGCCCAGAGCTTGATGCGGGGCTCGAACTCACGGACCATGAGATCGTGACCTGGCTGAAGTCGGACGCTTAACCGACTGCGCCACCCAGGCGCCCCTATAATGTTATTTTTTTAAAGTAAACTCAGCACCCAACACGAGGCTTGAACTCACAACTCTGAAGTCAAGAGTCACATGCTCCACCGACCGAGACAGCCAGGTGCCTCTCAAATTGTTTTTGTGCTTTCCTTGGACTTTGATGACTTATCCTTAAGTCTGAAATCACCTATGATAACTTTCTGACTCTAGCTGCTGCAACAGCCTCAAAAATTTCCACTGCCTGGCCCTGCTCATCTCTCAGAGACTTGGAATTGATGCCACATTGGAACTCATCACATTTACCAATATGTCAGTCTGTCATATTGGATTTTGGATTTCCTCTGAGTACCAAAATTCAACATTTGATACTGAGTCAGTTGCCTCACATTTGGGAAAATGCTTCATGTAACTAATAGATTTTATAGAAGCCGGAAAATGGTAGAAAAAACATTTCCCAAAGTTTACGTGTTCACTACATTTATTTTCTCATAGACCAAATAAGAATGCCATAATTCTAAGACATTGGAGTCGACCACCCCGAAGGAACTCCACCGATGGTGGGCACTGTAATAAAACACAGGAAACTGGCCCAGATGTTACAAAACAGCATAATATTTGTCATTTTGACAGTCTTTAGGGTGGGAGGTGCTGCTTGGTCTTCTCCTATGGAGGAGATATATCCATTTACTGTTATAACCCTGGACCGTTTCCTTCTATAAAGGATGAGTTGCTTGCAGATAGTTATTCATTTATGATATTAAAGTTTCTGTGTCTTAAAGTATTCTTGCTCTCTGGTGGAAATTCTAAGGGGAGGCAGTGGGTTTCCGCATTTGCCAAGTCGTGGTATTATTGATTTCCCCAGGAATCACCTTGGCCATGAGTGTTGGGTTTGTGACTCTCTGTGGAACGTATCGGTATGCTAAACATCTGAAAATACATTGTGTTTATATTTCTTTATCAGGGCAAATGGCAGGATAAGGATTTCATTTTGTTTCTGGCTTTGATGATCGAATAGGTGGAGCCTCTACCGCTCTCGCTTTCATATTTTCTAGTGTGGTTTCTTCATTTGTCAGAGTAACCAGATTGCTTTATTTCTTAGTATCTGTCAAAAGGCCTGTAGAGAAGGATCAATCCCTCCTTGCTCCAATAATCCTGTAACTTCATCTTGTGACCAATGTTCTGATTTTTGAACTTGTATCCCAGAATTAGTGCCATTCTTCCAAAGAGTTTTCTGGGAAGGCTAAACACTAAGTCCAGTGATGTTGCAAACACTGCTGTATGATTGCTCGAACCGTTTCTGGGACTTCCAGAATGGAAACTGTCTTCAGAGGCAAAACACTGGTCACATGGACAAGAGTTTACTGATTATTGGGAACTTTAAAATCTAACACCCGTATTGATCTCTTTGAAAAATCAACACTTTGAATGGATAAGCTGTAGTTTGTTTTTGAAAAAAAAATTAGCCTCATTACTGTATGGTCACAGCTGACAAGTTATAGAAAAGAATAATTATAATAACACAGCCATAGCCAATGGCTTGTGCTAGAAAGGACAGTGCGAAGTTTTCAGCTTTTCTTTCGTCATCAGCATTCTCTTCTTTTCCAGTCATTATTGCACTCATTAGTACTTGTTTCTTTTCCGCCTTGATTTTCTTTCTTTCTTTTTTTTTTTTTTTAAATCTTTCTGTTGAGGATTTCTTCCAGGATCCCGGAACTGGTAGTCTCGCTTATTTAAGGGAATCTTTTATATTCCTGGTTCCATGCGAATTCCTTGGTGGTTCCAAACTTTATTTGTTGTTCTCTCCTTTCTAGCCAAGACCATCTTTACTTTTGGCTCCTGAAGTCCTATTAGCCCAGCTACTATTCCGCATCAGTGGAAACGGCTAACCACTTTGCTTCCTCATGATACTTACTGACTTTGCCACTACTTTCCTGTAGTGTTGTATTTGAAATCTGAACTCATAGTAAGAAAAGTCATGCATCATGGTTAAGATTTGTAATAACCTTTTATATGTTATATTGCGGTGTGTGTGTATGTGTATTCTCTTTTCTGGATTCTTGTTTTTTTACTTTATGCCCCATCGGTCAAGTTTCTACTAATTACTAAGGCTCAATCATATTCAGAAGGAGAATATTTTTGTAGAGCAGCATTTAGGAGTTTGGTAGCATGCAGAATTTGCAAGAAAAAGGAAACTCAAAGTCAGGAAGACTGATAAGTGACCCAGTCAACCTGAGTCCCTGGGCACCACACTTACTTTTTGCTTCAATAAAGTCTGCTTCAAAGCAATCTCAATCCTTCATCAAAGAGATTTCCAGAGCACTCCCAATGGGTTAACATAAATCTTACTGTTCTCACTCTTTTTTCCCCCCTTCCAAGTTGCCTTTCAAAAAAATCAGTCCTTGTGTCTCCATTTCTTTAAATCTTTTATCCTCGGGCCGCTACCAGTGGCTGTATGGATTACATATCAGCAGTTAAGAATATTCCACAAAGTCCTGGCTTGTTCTCACCCTGCAGTGCTTACAGTCACCGATTGTGATGAAAGGAATTTGAAAGGCACAGCCAGGCAATCCTTAACCGGCTCAGCACATTCCCTCTCTGCGGCTTATCGCGCTGTAGATGTTCTTTTGACCGGCCATCAGTCATGTTTGAAACTTTCCCGTGATTCCTGAGATATGAACCCCTTTGATAGAAGTTAACAATACAGCCCATGCAGCACGGGCTAAGGAAAATACTTTTGACTTCATGTTAAAGAAATGCTTTGTTCCAGCTCAGATTTTTATACTTTCTTAGTGTCTCCTTTCTCCTGGGTAGCCTCCATGGCCCCCCGCCAGGCAAGCCAAGTGTGAGCACCCACGGATGCTTAAGTGGCTGTCATAACCATAGAAGAAAGGCACCTAGAGGGAGATTGAGAGGAATAAAGAGGAGCAGAAAAAGAGGTGGAGCAGAGACAGAGGGAGACGAAAAGAAAATGAAAAGAGCATATCAAGTCGAAGACAGAAGGTTTTGAAATGTTTTGGGGAGCAGGAGGTTTGTTCGTCATTTGTATATTACCGTATGTGATTCCTTCCTTGTTTTTTAAAAATTTAGGCTTTAGGGACACCTGGGTGGCTCAGTCAGTTAAGCGTCCGACTTCAGCTCAGGTCATGATCTCACAGTTTGTAGGTCTGAGCCCTGCGTTGAGCTCTGTGTTGTCAGCCCAGATCCTCTGTCACCTTTCTTTCTCTGCTCCCCCCACCCCCCGCGTGTATTCTTCCTCTCTCTTTCAAAAATAAATAAACATTAAAAAAATAAATAAAAATTTAGGCCTTACTTTAAATTTTTTTAATGTTTATTTATTTTTGAGAGAGAGAGAGAGAGAGAGCACGAGCAGGGGAGGAGCAGAGAGGGAGGGAGATACAGAATCCGAAACAGGCTCCAGGCTCTGAGCTGTCAGCACAGAGCCTGACACGGGGCTCGAACTCACAAACCGTGAGATCATGACCTGAGCCAAAGCCAGATGCTCAACCGACTGAGCCACCCAGGCGCCCCTAGGCTTTATTTTAAAAAATTTGAATTTTTATGCCTGGTTCAGGGTAGCAGGGCAGATAACTCTGCTATGCTGGTGAGAATTTAGCTCTGAGCTCTGGGGGCTAATATTTAAACATCAAAGAAGACAAGGAGCCCTCATAGCAATCAGGCAAACTTCATTTTCAGTTATTTTAACTGAAAGAGAAGAGAGGAGTCTTATGCAAAATTATGGGGCCCTGGACCCCCATATTATCATGCATTATTGTGCATGGACGGGGTGTTGATTGCGCAGTGCTATGGGAAAGCTATTTATCAACTGAGCAACATAAAAATTAAGTGCCACCTACATCCCTGTGTTGAGGGTTGGAGATTGGAATTAAAATGTCACCCTTTCTTTTATCTTCAGCTGTGGTTTGGAGGCACTTCCCTGGAGGGTTGATTTGCTCCTTCTTTCTACTGTGTTGGAATAATTCTATTAAAAGTCTTTTGCTTACTCAAGTAAAACACCCTACCAAGTGAGTGGCATTTGGCAAACTCACTCCCTTTTCTTGATTATTCTGGTCTATTGATCTGTGTCTCTGGAGAAATTCTGGAAACTTCCAAGAAGTCTTTTGCAGTTTAAAATATTATCTCCCTGGCGATTAACTCAAATCAGAGGCTAATAAGATGAATTCCTTCCTTGCATTGGCGATCCCAGGTCTTCCTTCACGCCCATCAATCCTCCAGCTCTCAGAGACCTTAGAAATGAAGAAGTATATTTGTCACCAGTGGGTAGCAAGGCAGTGGAACAATTCAGATTGGCTAGACAGAAATAAATGCCTTTGCAGGAAAAGTAGAGGGCGCACAGTGGGTTGTAGGAAATTGGAAAGAGGGAATTTTGCATGGATATGGTGGAAAGATAAACCTCATTCTGACTCTAACCTCTTTTTTTTTTTTTTCCTTCCCCTCCCCCATGGGTTTCTGTTAAGTTTCTCAGGATCCACATAAGAGTGAAAATATATTCATCCTATCACTGATAAATTCTGTGAGGTCTGGATCCAAATCATTTGCCACTGGGAGCAAGGGGAAAAAAATGAAAATGTCTTCCTTTGTACATTATTTAGGAAACATCATAATTGGCTTTTGAATTCCTGGAACACACAAAGAAAGAAGGCAGTAAGCTTTTTCAGAGAGTCTACTTTCTCCCGAAGAGCAGAGAGCAAAAAAATGAATGATGGGCTACTTCTAATTTATAATGATGGTTTCATCTCTTCCAGATATTACTTTAGTTCTTGGATGATCGCTTCTCCCCACCTGAATCCTGATTGCTTTTTAAAGATGAAAAAGATCACAGAGGCTATAGAGTCCATTTCTAGTCATTACAAGTTTGCAACGTACACATGGCTTCTGATACTAGTTTAAATTTCTTTGAATAATGAACATTTTGGTTTTTATTTTTTTCTTTGATTCATAGCTTGATTGACAAACAAATGCTTATAAATAAAGCTGGCTAGTTCATATCTCTTTTTAAATTTTGTTTGTGCCGAAGCCCAGATTTCAGGTCTCCTCAACTAAGTTCTTTTGAACATAACTAGTGGCTTACTTTATTAGAAGAAACCAAATAGGCAACATGAGAAAGACTGCTAATACGTATATGTCTTACATAATAAGAACATAGGGTGGTTAGCAAGAAACATATAAAGTGTCTTATAATATTGAGGCGAGTTATCCTTTCGTGCTTGCTGTTGGATCTGGCACTTTTTGTTTTTTAACGTATGCTGTAGTTTTAGGCATTCTGAAGCTCTGACCACTTTCATTCATACTTACATAAAAAAAAAAATTGGAATGCTCCCCAAAAGAAATGGTAATGTTTTATGCTACTTTTTTTAAGAAAGAGAATTTGATCTTTAGCAAAGAGCAAGGATAAAATCCATGTATTAATCATTCCCACTGCCTTTGTCCCAAATTTAAGATTATTGCTTCTCTCTCTGCTTCAACATCTTCTTTAACTGATGCTTCTTCTTTTAGACAGGGAAAAATAAGGATAAGGGGTAGAATATATGGGGACAAATTATAGGGCAAGATGTATTCATTCTCTAGGAGCAGGAACCATATCTCCTTTAGCATGGATTCCAGTCTCAGCCTGTCTCACTTTGCCAAATATTTAGAACAGCAGCTTGAATCAGAATCATTTGATTTTGTTGATGGGATAAATGAGTAAGAAGACAGGATTTGTGGGCAAGTCTAGACCAATAGTTTCTGGAGTGTGGTTCTGTGTAACCCTAGTCTAGATATGTATCTCATGAAAGTATTCTGTAAAAAAAATTCTGGGTAGGAGAAAACAGATGGAAAAATATTACGTATTATATTTGATTTAGGGGAGTCAAAATATACATTAGTATATTAAGGACTGTGAAAAAGTCGTATAGGAAAGAAATCTGTGGGACAGGAATAAACCCAAGGTGTTTCCAATCTATTTGACCGTGGAACTATTTTTCCTCTTTTTTGAAACTTCCCTCCTCTTAAGGTCTCACAGAACCATGCTCTGACTAATGTCCTGGATTAAGGTAGATTGGATTAAGATTGGAAAACCTTGTCTTCTTTGGGAACTGGATTCAAAATGTGTTTATTCTGAACATGCACAGTGCCTTCAGCTATCACAGGAAACCCCATTAGTAAGAAAAGGTAGCCAATGAAGTCAAAACCTTCATTTCCTATGAGGTCAGAAAAAAATCAGTGGAAACAAAAATGTCAATGAAATATTGCTTTGAGAGGAACCAGATACAACTTGAAATATAAATGTCTCTTATGGGAAGCAGTGGTTGGGTCTGCCTAAAATGTTTGCTGTTGAAGAGTCACGGGCTTAATATAATCTTCCAGAGAGAAACTGTGTGCTCTCCTGGAATGCATAACACTTTGGCATGGGCAAGCAGTGTAGACTGATGATTTTATGTGTCTTTGATTTTTTCATGTTTTTCTAGAGTCAGCGTGGACTGAAAAAATCAGGCCCTATAAATATTTTTTCTTATATTTGTAAGGCTCGTGAAGAGATTTACCATGAAGAGGCCAGTGTACCGTTTCCTGGGCAAGCTTCGTTGTGTCTTGCTCTGTTCTGAGCATCATTAGAGCCCTCGTTTGAGACAAATGGGCTCCATCAGTTCTTCGCCATTCAGGCCCGTAGGAGGAAGATGGCACGTGAGTGAAGCTTCGACATGGCAGTCACCTTCCCTTTATTTCTGCTCTCCCTTCTTTTTGGGTAATGAATCGGGGTGTCGTTAGCTGCCTGCCTTGTGTTCATCACTGTCAGTACTGGCAGGGTAACAGATAATGGCAGAGATTCAAGGCCACCCAGGGAATGAAGCCTGACAGGACCTCATTTATCACTCCCCTTTTAGGGGGTCTCTGTGGTAGAGCTAGCATCAAAGCTGTAATCGAAGCTCACCAGGTCGCACAGGGGCCAGGCAGGATTGCTCCGCCAAAAAGCAACTGGAGCTGTCAAATCTGTTTTGTAAATGAAGTGCTTTTCTAGAGACAGTGTTGTTTATAATTGTCATTCTGTACGTAGTCCCTCAATATCCAAGAGCTGTTCTCCATGTGCTCCCTCTCATTTCTTTCCGACAAATGAAACTTACATTCTGTAGAGAAAAGGTAAGCCAGAAAATGGATTTCTTTGACCTTGGCTGTACCACAGCATACTCTAGTTCCGAGGTTTATCTTTTTGCCCTCAAGGATTTGAGTGTCACCTACTTGAGCAGCTCAATTATTGAGAGCAGGTGGGAACGGCCTGACTTGAGAACTGCCTCTTCCCTGGGCAAGTCTATTTCAAGGCTAACCTTCATCCATGTATGTCAACAACTTCCAGGTTTATATAAGCAGCCAGCTCAGTCCTGTATTCTCCATTCCAGAACCATATGTCCAAGTGTCTACTTGGAGATTCCACAGGCCCCTCAGATCCATATCCCAGACAGGATAGATCATGTCGACTCCAAACCTTCCCATCTGTATTCTCATCCTGAAGAAATGCACCATCTTCCAACAGGAGAAGAAAAGCATCTGAGATGCTTTGCTCATTTTTACCCTTCTCTAAAATCTAATCAAGATGAAATTTGTTGGAACCAATTCCTAAGTATCTCCTCCATCTCCTTGTCCCACCTAGATCTTTTCAATAGCTTTCTTATTGCTCTTCCTGCACTTACAATCCCTCAATATTGAATGACCTGCCTGCCCTAGAAGATGCTAGTCCTTGGTTTCTGTGCCTTTTTGCATGCTGTTTCCTCTTCCAGGAATGTTCTCCCCATACATGCTCACTCAGCAGATTCTATTCACTATTTAATTCTCAGTGCAGGGACTTTGTTATCTGTAAAAATGTCTCCAACTCTCTTCCAGTCATTTACTACTTGTTTTAAGGTTGTTGTTGTTGTTTTTCTTTCATGCCTGCCTTTCCACCCCGATGCAAATGTTATTTACTGAGAGCTCCCAACTGTCAGGTACTGTATTAGTTTCTTTACATAGTTGTATTTAATTCCCAAGTTAGCCTGTATGATAGATACTGTGAGACCATTTGTACAGATGATGAAACCAAGGTTCAGACTGATTAAATAGTTTCCCCAAATTCATACATGTAGTAAACGGTGGTAATGGGCTTCACCTCCAAGCTGCTGCTCTTCCCATTGTTTTAAACTGTATCTGCTCATGCGTTGAGAATAAGCACTGTGTGTTTTTGTTTTCATTTTCCGAGTGCTGAACACAGTGTTTGGTAGGATAGACATTCAACAGGTAGTTACAGAATGAATGAAACTCATAAAAGATTCCGTCTATTTATACCCACAAGGTACATTGTCTCTGTTTTTCACAACAACCCTGAATTACTGGCATTGATTTGCCCAATTTTTGCAGCAGTGGAAACTGAAGCTCACTCAGTTAAATGACTTTGCTAAGGTCATATATGAGGCCGAGTCAACGCTTTCTTTCTCCCATCCAAGTACTAACCAGGCCCGACCCTGCTTAGCTTCTGAGATCAGACGAGATCGGGCGCGTTCAGGCTGGTATGGCCGTAGACAACGCTTTCTTTCTCTATAGCCCATATTCTCAACATGGCACGCTAGCTGTCAAAGAGTGACTTCTCCGATGGCAATGAATGAATCGGCATCAAGAAAGGGATATAGAGAGATTAAGAGTGTATGATTCAGGTTCAAATGCATTCCTGTGCCCTTCAAGGCTTTCTGTAGTTTCATTACATTCTTTCCAGCCAGCTTTCTCTAACACAACTCTGAGACATCCATTTCCCTTCTGTTTAGTTAGACTAGTGTCTTCACGTGCCCTCTGACACATCATGCCTGTTTCTGATCTCCGATTTTACTCACACTCCTTCCACTGCCTGAAGTGCCCTTCTCTCCTGCTGCACCCAGCCAAATCCATACATCTCTCAAGGACAAGCTCAAGTTCCATCTCTTCTGTGAACTATTCCCCATAGCTCCATCCTGCCTGCCCTAACCAAACATAATGTTGTCCGCACCTTATATTTCGGCCTTGGTTACATAATTCAATTGTGTTGCCGTATACTGTCTTGTATCTTGTAATTACTTCAGCACCCAAGGTTTATTCCCAGGAATATTGCAAACTGCTTGACAGGAAGGACTGTGCTATATATTTCTTTTATATTCCCCACAGTGCATAGCACAATTCTAGGTGGGCCCTCAATAAATATTCATTGAGTTAAATCGAATATGGCACAGACTACATTTAAACCTTCACAAATTTTCTTTTCATAAATTATACAAGCCTAGACAAGAGGATTATTGCAGGGAACCAATGAATATACTCAGTCTGCGCAAGTACACATGAGATTGCAGGACCGCGATGCAGGCTCTTGGACAAAAAGGAGTGGGTAAAATGGGATTTGGTGCCACGGGTGGGAAGAGGAAGACTGTGCCGGATCAGAGAGGAGGGATGATAGTAGCTGCAGCAAGAGAAGTGAATGAGAGCTCACAACCCAGAAATCTGCCTCCATACCAGAGAGACTGCCAAGGACTTCTGTTTTTTGAAGTTCTTAACAAGTTAAATAATTTGACAATGTGTTCTTTTGTAGTCAGGAGATTTGCTAACCAAATATCTTGCTGGGTCAGCAAAATAACACTACTCTCAATGATTTCTGCACAGGTGGAATGCAGCGTTTTCAGAGTTTTATTAATAAAAAAATACTTCTATTTCTTTGCACTGCTCCTGCTCCCAATTTTCTCTCCCTTTCTGTCTCTCTTCTCTCTTACGCACACACACACACACACACACACACACACTCACACACTCTCCCTCACACTTACACACTCACACAGACATGCATTGTCTCTTTCACTTGGATAGTCCTCCCTGAATATTTGGGATGATAATAGCCTTTCCTAAGTGACTAGATTCTTGAAAGATTTTGTGATTTTTTTTTTTTAAACTTTCATCTTGGATATACATGTTTGAAGATATGGAGGCAGCTGGTGTGTGGAATTTGACTCATTAAAATGACATGACTCTAAAATAATCATTCAGACAAAAAATGACATTATATCAAACCATTCACAACCTTGATGTATCCCTGGGGATTTTCCAGTGTCCTTATTTTTTAAATATCTGGCTTTTTTTTCCCCTCTCCTGACCTCATTCCTGTACTTGAAGCTTCTGGATTATTGCCAGGAACACTTTCCGAAACAGTACTGAGAAGATAGAAACCTAACATTCCAGAAGCACAGATTGGGATTAAATAGCAACTCAAGGGACTATTTTGTCCATTTCCTTGCTTTCTAAGGGGAGAGAAATCATAAAACATTTCCATTCACTTGATTGCAATTGAAAATCCTTAAATATCTCCAGGGAAAACATGCTACCACCTTACTAGGAAATAGTTTCTGATGTTCCATAAATGCTTTCCAATATTAAGAAATTCTTCTCTATAAGGCAATGGTTTTATATCTTCATCTCTCTTTCTTCTTTCTTCTCTTTTTCATTCTTGGTGCTTAATCATGAAGCAATGATTAGTTCCCATTTGAAAGCTTTCTGATTCCACTAAGGAAATAGTTTTTGGGAGGTAACAGACAAAAACTGGCTGTTTTTGGCTGGCTGGCCCATCCCAGATCCACATATCTCCACTTCCCAGCTGAGTGTGACCGTGTGACAAGGTTCTGGCCAATGAGTTTAAACAGAGGATGCTGTTTACAGAGTTCTAGAAGGTAAGGCATTTGTGTTATTTAAGCTGCTAAGTTTGCGACAACTTGTTACAGTAGTAACAGGAAACGAACACACTAGGTTTGCTTGTTTTCCTACTTAACCTCTCTATTCTACACAGCTCCTCAGTGTCTCCCTCTTCTCCCTGCTTCACCTTGTGCTATGAGGACTATTAGTCTTTCTTATGAATCCATTAGAACTTTAGACAATAAACTAGAAATAGGCACTTAAATTCTTCTTTCTTTGGGTAATTGCTCTCAGGTTCCTATTAAATGTAGCCATTTTCACCATGAAGATGGCACTATTGAGCCCATTTAAGTTACATCTCTCATCACTTTGAACTTGGATTACTGTAGCAACCTTCTCAGTGTTCTCCATTCTATATTTTATCCCCCTAACTAGATACAACGGGTTTTTCTTTGTTTTTTGTTTTAAATGTTTATTCATTTTTGAGAGAGAGAGAGAGCGAGCAAGTATGAGTGGGGGAAAGGCAGAGAGATGGGGGACAGAAGATCTGAAGTGGATTCTGTGCTGACAGCAGCAGGGCCTATGTGGGGCTCAAGCTCACGAACTGCGAGATCATGACCTGAGCCTAAGTTGGACGTTCAACTGACTGAGCCATCCAGGCGCCACATACAACAGATTTTTCTAATGTGCCACTTTTGTCATGCAATCCTTGATCAAGAATCTACACTGCTCCATTTCCTAATTAACAGAGACTCAGTCTTCTTTTGAGCCTTCATAATGTGATCCTACTTTGTATTTCCAACCAGAGCTTAAACTTTCTGTTTGATTGGGTTACTCTTCTCTCCCATCTCCTATGTCATAACAAATCCTTGTCCAGCCTGGAATGATCTTCTCTCATCTCTGTTTCTTTTTTCTTTCCTTTCTCTTTTCTTTTCCCTCCCTTCTTCCCTTCCCTACCCTTCTTTTCCCTTCACTTTTCTCTCTCTCACCCCTACTTTCTTCCTCTTTCTTTCTTTCTTTCTTTCTTTCTCCTTCTTTCTTCCTTCCCTTCCCTTTCCTTCCTTTTTTCTTTTGTTCTCACTCTTACTCTCTCCCTTTCTTTCTCCACATCCCCACCCTTTTCTGGCTTTCCCTAACCTGATCACTGAACCATAGTTGGCACTACCTATGTGTTCTCTTTGTGAATTGAACATTATCATCTCCCCGTTGCCTTTTTTGCCTGTGATTTAGGACATAGCACAAGGTTATAATGCAGATGGGTTTATACTTAGTCAATCCCATTCTCTGCTATATTCTATATTCCTCCCTCATTACCATGTAACCAATGCCAAAGAGTCTCTAAAGAGGTAACCGTGGATAGGGAGAGTGGATTTAGAAGCTGTTAATGGGACTAGATCTGAAACCTGGATGCAGTCAGGATTGTGTTCTACCTATCTGAGCAAATTGTCTCTGGAAGTGCTTGGCAAATACTGGAATTTTATTTGGCTACTTGATTGACTGAATAGTCTTTTTAGAATACTCCCATTGTCTTCTCCATCACATCTAACTTTAAGTATGTAAACATCATCATCATTATCTAAAGTTTCCAGTATTTTCTTAAAAATGTAACCCACATACTGGGTCTGAAACTTCCAGCCTGCTGAGAGTCATCTGTTTTGATATTTAAATAAAATTTGGCTTATGTGCCCATCCCAGTGAGAAACTCAATGGTTCTTCCATTATCTCTGGGATTTTAGGGAAGTGACATTTTTTGTAATTGCTTCTGGCTGTGAGTTCCTGCTTTGAGTTCCTATTTGATTTCCAGTCTGCATTTTTGCCCTCTTGGATGCTTTTTTCCCCCCCTGAACAATGTTATTCTGCTGTATACTTAAATTTTTTTTTGCATGTGTTTATTTATTTATTTTTCGAGAGAGAGAGAAGGAGAGAGAGAGACAGAGACAGAGACAGAGAGAGAGAGACAGAGACAGAGACAGAGACAGAGAGAGAGAAAGACAGAGAGAGAGAGAGAGAGAAACCCCAAGGAGGTTCCACACGGCCAGTGCAGAGTGTGATGTGGGGCTTGAACTCACGATCATGACTTGAGCCAAACCAAGAGTCAGATGCACAACTGACTGAGCCACCCAGGCGCCCCATCCTGCTGCATATTACTCTTAGTCAATGTGTTTTCTCCCCAAAGTCCCACCAAATTAAGATGCTGTGTATTTCAGACTTTACTGAAAATTTGGGAGTTGATGGTCGTTGACCTGGAAGGTAAGAGAGAGGGTCTGTGTTCATTGCTTTTATTAAAAGCATATTAGACGTTCCTCTTCTACCATTCAGATATATCTGTCTTAAAAAAAATTACTGGTCATTTCTTTTACCATGCCAGGAACATCATTCTCTTCTTTAATTTCTTCTCTTTCCACTTTGATTATGATTCCTGTCCATTTCTGGGGGAAAAACATTTAGATATTCTTTTGTCTTGTGTTAGAAGATTCAAGCCAAGCCTGTGAGCTTCAAGTTTATCACCAAACATGTCTATTTAGGTGTGTTCCTAAACAAAGATGGTTTCTTCCTTGAGAAAAGTTCTGCTAGCAATGCATTAGCTTTTTTATCTTCTGTGAATGGAGAACATAAATCAGAATTAATTGTGAAAACTGTAAAATGTTACTACTCCATTCTTTGGGTATTTGGATTGTGGATGATTCTTTCTTTCTTCTTTCTTTTTTTGAGGACTTTTTATTTTTAAAGCTTTCTATAATGAATATGTTTCTTTGCAACTAGAGAAAAGTAAATATGCCACTTTGATCAAAACAAATACAAATGAAAGGAAAATTATTAAAATTCATCAATATATACATATTTATTTATATTTTGAAATATTTATGTATCCTTTAGTTTTAGCATCTAAACTTCTAAAAGAGGGTAGCTTTTAAGCAAGTTGCTTACAAGAACCTAATGCATTGTGGTTCTCTGATAAATGTGAAATGATATCTACTTGATTCACTCCCTCAGCTGACACATTGGCACTGCTTCAAGACATTAAACCATTTTATGGGGAAACTTGATGGGTACAAGTTATTGCCCCATTATCAGTGTAAGTCACAGAATAAAATACCTTTCAGTTGGGCCCATGGGAATGAGGCCTGTAGAGCAAGAATAACTTTGAAGAGAAGGAGCCAAAGTGACCAAAATGGACACCAAAGTATCAAAGGCACACAAATATTAGAAAAAGAGATGAGGAGACACAGCAAGATAATGACTATGGAACACAGGCCTTTTAGGCCAAAAATTTTGTTTCCTATTTCATCCCTGCTGCTATCACTCTGTTAAATCAACAGTTCAGTTGGGCCAGCTGTTCTAGCGATAAAGCTTTAAATAAGGATATTGAAATCACCGAGACAAATGATGGAGTCATCCTTTACCATAATATATTTTCATAATGCCTAACAGTCCCCCATTTAATCAAGAGATTGGCAGGACAGGGAACAAGTTGATAATTTGCAGTTGGGATGTAATAAAAATGTTATAATTCATGGACGAGACACCCAGACTGCATTATGTATTATGAGTTTAACTTGACTTATAACTCTTTCTGGAATTTAAACTGTCATATCCAACCATATGCGTTGACTTTTATAGTGATTTAATGAGTTGTTTGGTGAAAATAAATGTTGAAAAAGTTACAAAATTTTCTTTCTTTCTTCTTCTTTTTTTTCTAATGCTTGTTTTCTCTTTGGATACCAGAGTTGGCTGCTTTACAATAATCCAAGAGTTTCTCTATCCTCATAATCTATGGACAGGATCTTGACCTTGGATGGGTTTTACATGCTTGATCTTGGTGGATGGATCATGGCAAAGAGAGCTTAACAGAACATGGTGATTAACCTCTGGTGGCAGCAAAATAATAGTGTACATTTGGAAATAATAATTCTTTATGTCTGGAGTGTAGGCTGATTCCCCAGGAAAGTGTCTCATCTTCAGGATGTGGTTTGACTTCAGCTTAGTTTTGCTGAGAGGCCATGTTGCAGCAATTCAAATTGCTGGTCCTGATGCTGAATTTGCAGGGTGAATGATTATCTTGTAAAAAATAAGCTTAATTCCAATGGACTCTCAAGGGAGAATCTCAGCTACTGGATTGATGCCGTGGATACTGAAAGAAATGAAATAATGCCAAATTGTAGTAGTAGTGTAGGAAAGAATCTTATCAAATGAGCTGTAATTTGAGCAGGCACACATTATACACTCATTAAGAAAAGTGAGGAACAAGTAATTGGCTTATTATGTACTCTTTAATTGGTTCAACTAACTTTTAGTTACGGCATAAGGGAATAGATGGGGAATCCTGTTTTGGGATTTGGCCAGGCCAGAGAGACCTCATGAAATTTCCCTACATGATAAAAATGATTACATGTACCACCATTTAGCAAACATAATAAGGAAATAACCCATAATCTATTAAGAGCTGCCTAACCATCCTGACTGTGTGGTCAATGAGCCGGCATGAATGTAAAACTCCCTGGGAATAAAGTGATCTGATGTGTGAGAGGGAATGACCTCCTTTAGGGCACCTAGTACCCTGAAGAGTGATTTACTCTCTTGTCCTACAAAAAGCCATTTACCTCGGGGGGGGGGGGTGACATTTTTCTTACCCATGAATTTCACCCTAGCTGCTACTGTTATCTGCATATATACAAGTAAGTGGAAATTTGAGGTAATTACCTAGATCATATGGACCCCTAAAACACTTTTTCTTCAATCGTTTAGACATTTCAGTCAAATGGGTTCTGGCCTAAGTGATGATTACCTTAATTTTGTGTTTCACTTTGAACATAGGGACTAGACTATGTCCGAGGAGGGAAATATATCAAAGTTATAGAAGGAAACATTTTCCAAAGTGTTTGAGATAATCCATAGTACAAAAGAAAATTTGCTTGTGAAATGCAGCACAATGACAACTGATGCATTTTTATCTTTCAACAGTTATTATTTAAGGCCAGGTTTTAATATTAGATCAATAAACAAAAAATAAATAATGGCTATACATAAATAAAAAATGGCTTATTATCTGAATGCAAAAAAATGGAGTCTAATATTTTTAGCAGCAAAACCTGACCACCTTGTACCATGTCCACTGCCAATACCTTGCTTAAGGAACCACTGTCTCACACCTGTATCATTGCAAATCTCTAAACCAGTCTCCCGCTTCCATCCTCCATCTGGCTGTGGTGCTTCTGCTTTTCACACAGCAGCCAGAGTTTTTCTATAAAATGCAAGTCAGTTTTGTCATTTCCTTACATGGAAAAATTCTTCATGTCTTCCCATCTTACTCAGAGTAAAGACCATGGTCTTCTTTGGTCTATTGCCAAAGGCTTTGTGAGATTGGTTTCTAGCAAATTCTTTGCCCTCTTTTTGAGTTCTTGCCACTGTTCTAACCACACTGGTTTCCTGGTCATTTGCTGACCACATGAAGTGCCCTCTTCCCTTGTGATCTTTGTCCTTGCTATTTCTTCCACCTGGAAGGCTCTTGCCTTTCTCCATGACTCATTTGCTCCAGAATCTCTGCACAAATGGCCTCTCTTATCAGAGAAGACTTTTGTGACCACTTGCCATAAAATAAATAATATTCTTAACACTCGTTCCTTTCCCTTATTCTTCTTCATAGAATGATCATCACCTAATATTTCCTGTATTTATCCCTTGATTTGTGTATTGCCAGGCTCCCTTTGCCCCTAAACATATATACAAGGGCAGAGATGTTATATTGTTGTTTGCTTTTCATGGCATATTGAATTTTCCAAGATGGCCACAAAAGCTCTTGTCTTTTTAGAATGTGATGTTGACATTCTCTCATTGAGAGATGTGTGTGTGTGTGTGTGTGTGTGTGTGTGTGTGTGTGTGTGTGTCTATGCTTCTTCTTCTCTAATCTTGGCAGGCCTGTGACTACTGACTGAGGTGATGCTATGTGATTTCCAAGGTTAACTCATAAAAGGCAATATGGCTTCCTCCTGGTCCTTTGGGATCCTTAGCCTTGGAACTCTGCTGCCATGCTGTGAGGAAACACAGACTACAAAAATGGATTATGTTTAATTGATACAGTGACACCCCTAGCTAAGGTCCAGCATTAATTACCAGACATATCATTCAGAAGGCTTTGAGAAGGCTTTCATATCATTGAGAGGACTCCAGGTCCCAGGCACCATCTGACTGAAATTGTATCAGAGACCCCAAGAGACAACTACCTAGGTTATCCTAGTCAACCTCCAGAACTATGTGGTATAATAATAAAATTATTGCTATTTTATAAGCCACTATATTTTGGGATATCTCATTTAGCAGTGATAGACATCCAGAACACTCCTATATCCCCATAGCCTAGAATAGAGCCTGAAAGATACTTCCCCAATAACTATTTTCTGATGAGCCAATGGTGCGGAACTCGAAGTGAAAGTATACTGGTTTCTTGTTGGAGACTTCTTTCAGTCTTCTCTAACTGAATGGGAACTCTTGATTAATTGATGTACATATTGTTCATCCTCTGTGTATTTGGAAATTTCAAGTTAGCAATTTTTATTCGAATTTTTAAATAAACAAAAGAATAGACAACTTAGAAGAGTTGAATAAAGGAAGGTAAACTTAAGAGGAGGCTTAAACAAATTGTCTTTTTCTCGCCTTTTTTTTTTTTTTTTGGTGATTCCATTATATACATATACATCTTCAACAGAGAGAATGATAGTAAGTCTAGAAAAAGGCTTTCATGATCAAGAAGCTAAGGTCTTTGTATAACTGTTGATTGCTATTATCCTTGCTGTATTACTTCCTAGTTTAATTGCTAATCATGACTCACATAGGGAATAGAAAAGCTCTAGCCTATTTTACATTTTATATTATTAGTACAGTAGAATTTCAGACAAAAGCAAAAGGTAACAAGGAAACAATAGCTTTGAATGACACACTGGACCAGATGGACTTAACAGATATATTCAGAACATTTTATCCTAAATCAGCGGAATATACATTCTTCTCCAGTGCACATAGAAAGTTCTCCAGAATAGATCACATACTGGGACACAAATCAGCCCTCAACAAGTATAAAAAGATCAAGATCATACCATGCATATTTTCAGAATACAATGTTGTGAAACCCGAAACCAACCACAAGAAAAAATTTGGAAAGATAACAAATATTTGGAGACTAAAGGACATCCTCCTCAAGAATGAATGGGCTCACCAAGAAGTTAAAGAGGAAATTAAAAAGCACATGGAAACCAATGAAAACGATAACACCATAGACCAAAACTTGTGGGACGCAGCAAAGGCGGTCATAAGAGGGAAGTATATAGCAATCCAGGGCTTCCTAAAGAAGGAAGAAAGGTCTCAGATACACAACCTAACCTTACACCTTAAAGATATGGAAAAAGAACAGCAAATAAGACCCAAAACCAGCAGAAAACAGGACATAATAAATATTAGAGCAGAAATCAATGCTATCGAAACCAAAAAACAAACAAACAAACAAACAAACAAACAAACGAAAAAACACCAGTAGAAGAATCAATGAAACCAGAATCTGGTTCTTCGAAAGAATTAACAAAATTGATAAACCACTAGCCTGTTTGATTAAAAAGGAAAAGGAAAAGACCCAAATAAATAAAATCAAGAATGAGAGAGGAGAGATCACAACCAACACAGCAGAAATAAAAACAATAATAAGAGAATATTATGAGCAATTATATGCCAATAAAATGGGCAATCTGGAAGAAATGGAAAAATTCCTAGAAACATATAAACTACCAAAACTGAAACAGGGAGAAATAGAAAATTTGACCAGACCCATAACCAGTAAAAAAAAATCGAGCTAGTAATCACAAATCTCCCAAAAAACAAGAGTCCAGGGCCAGATGGATTTCCGGGGGAATTCTATCAAACATTTAAGGAGGAGTTAACACGTATTCTTTTGAAGCTGTTCCAAAAAAAATAAATGGAAGGAAAACTTCCAGACTCTTTCTATGAAGCCAGCATTACCTTGATTCCAAAACCAGACAAAGATCCCACTAAAAAGGAGAACTACACACCAATTTCCCTGATGAACATGGATGCAAAAATCCTCAACAAGATATTAGCCAACTGGATCCAACAATACACTAAAAAAATTATTCACCACGACCAAGTGGGATTTATACCTGGATTGAACCAGTGGGACTGGTTCAATATCCACAAAACAATCAATGTGATACATCACATTAATAAAAGAAAGGACAAGAACCACATGATCCTCTCAATAGACGCAGAGAAAGCATTTGACAAAATACAGCATCCTTTCTTGATAAAAACCCTCAAGAAAGTAGGGATAGAAGGATCATAACTTGAGATCATAGAAGCCATATATGAATGACCCAATGCTAATATCATCCTCAATGGGGGAAAAACTTTCCCCCTATGGTCAGGAACAAGATGGGGATGTCCACTCTTGTCAAGGTTATTCAACAAAGTATTGGAAGTCAGCCTCAGCAATCAGACAACACAAAGAAATAAAAGGCATCCACATCAGCCAGGAGGAGGTCAAACTTTCACTCTTTGCGGATGACATGATACTCTATATGGAAAACCCAAAAGATTCCACCAAAAAACTGCTAAAACTGATCCATGAAGTCAGAAAAGTTGCAGGATATAAAATCAATGCACAGAAATTGGTTGCATTCCTATACACTAATAGTGAAGCAACAGAAAGAGAAATCAAGGAATCGATTTCATTTACAATTGCACCCAAACCCATAAAATACCTAGGAATAAATCTAACCAAAGAGGTGAAAAATCTATACACTGAAAACCATAGAAAGCTTATGAAAGAAATTGAAGAAGACCCACACAAAAAAGGAAAAATATTCCATAGTCCTGTATAGGAAGAACAAATGTTGTTAAAATGTCAATACTACCCAAAGCAATCTACATATTCAATGCAATACCTGTCAAAATGACACCAGCATTCTTCACAGAGCTAGAAAAAATAATCCTAAAATTTGTATGGAACCAGAAAAGACCCTGAATAGCCAAAGCAATCTTGAAAAAGAAAACCAAAGCAGGAGGCATCACAATCCCAGACTTCAAGCTGTATTACAAAGCTGTAATCAAGACAGTATGGTACTGGCACAAAAACAGACACTCAGATCAATGGAACAGCATGGAGAACCCAGAAATGGACCCACAAATGTATGGCCAGCTAATCTTTGACAAAGCAGGAAAGAATATCCAATGGAATAAAGACAGTCTCTTCAGCAAGTGTTGCTGAGAAAACTGGACAGCGACATGCAGAAAAATGAACCTGGACCACTTTCTTATACCATACACAAAAATAAACTGAAAATGGATGAAAGACCTAAATGTAAGACAAGAAGACATCAAAATCCTTGAGGAGAAAGTAGGAAAAAACCTCTTTGACCTTGGCTGCAGCAACTTCTTACTCAACACGTCTCTGGAGGCAAGGGAAACAAAAACAAAAATGAACTATTGGGACCTCATCAAAATAAAAAGCTTCTGCACAGCGAAGGAAACAATCAGCAAAACTAAAAGGCAACAGACAGAATGGGAGAAGATATTTGCAAACAACATATCAGGTAAAGGCTTAGTATCCAAAATCTATAAAGAACTTATCAAAGTCAACACCCAAAAAACAAACAATCCAGTGAAGAAATGGACAAAAGACATAAATAGATACTTCTCCAAAGAAGACATCCAGATGGCCAACTGACACATGAAAAATGGTCAACATCATTCATCATGAGGGAAATACAAATCAAAACCACAGTGAGATACCACCTCACACCTGTCGGAATGGCTAACATTAACAACTCAGGCAACAACAGATATTGTCGAGGATGTGGAGAAAGAGGATCTCTTTTAAATTGTTGGTGGGAATGCAAACTGGTGCAGCCACTCTGGAAAACAGTATGGAAGTTCCTCAAAAAACTAAAAATAGAACTACCCTATGACCCAGCAATTGCACTACTAGGTATGTATTTATCCAAGGGATACAGGTGTGCTGTTTTGAAGGGACACATGCACCCCAATGTTTATAGCAGCACTATCAACAATAGCCCAAGTGTGGAAAGAGCCCAAATGTCCATCGATGGATGAGTGGATAAAGAAGATGTGGTATATATATACGATGGAGTATTACTCGGCAATCAAAAAGAATGAAATCTTGTCATTTGCAACTACGTGGATGGAACTAGAGGGTATTATGCTAAGCGAAATTAGTCAATCAGAGGAAGACAAATATCATATGGCTTCATTCATATCAGGACGTTAACGTACAAAACAAATGAACATAAGGGAAGGGAAGGAAAAATAATATAAAAACAGGGAGGGGGACAAAACATAAGAGACTCTTTTTTTTTAAAATACATTTATTTTTTTAGTGTTATTTATTTATTTATTTATTGAGAGAGAGAGACAGAGTGTGAGCAGGGGAGGGACAGAGAGAGAGGGAGAGATAGAATCTGAAGCAGCTCCAGGCTCCAAGCTGTCAGCACAGAGCCCGATGTGGGGCTCAAACTCATGAACCGCAAGATCATGACCTGAGCTGAAGTCGGAAGCTTAACCAACTGAGCCACCCAGGCGCCCCAAACATAAGAGACTCTTAAGTATGGAGAACAAACAGAGTGTTACTGGAGGCGTTGTGGGAGGGGGGTGGGCTCAATGGGTAAGGGGCATTAAGGAATTGACGCCGGAAATCATTGTTGCACTATATGCTAACTAAGTTGGATGTAAAGTAAAGAAATAAATTAAAAAAAAACACTCAAAAAAAAAAAAAAAAAAAAAAAGGAAAAGGTAAACCAAAGCAAAAAGCAAAAAAAAAAAAAAAAAAAAAAAAAAAGAAAAAAAAGGAAGCTGGCTTTCAAAATCACCATAATTTGCACAAAGTCAAATAGTTTTATGATGGGCTCTTTTCAAAAAGAAAGACCTATTACCCCTGGGCTGTATTGTTTTCCTTTTCACTACCCAGTGTCAAAGCAATGGGGTGTTCTAAGATGCAACCCTTAAAAATGTCACCGATCTCCAAACTTAAAAGTCATCCAACCAGATTCTGTCACTTGTCTTCATACACAAAGGAGTCAAGCTTCTGTTTGGGGCAGTTTCAAAGAGGTCTGCAAATGGCATTTCTTTCTTCATTCTTTGATTTAGAATTGCTCATCTTCTGGCAGGACTCTGTATGACAGACAGCTTCTCTGTCACCCATCTGGTTGTTCAAGCATGTGACTTGGGCTTGGTGGAGGTGAGGTAAAGGGACAGGCTAGCTGCAGTTCTTTTTCTTTGAAAACATGCAGGAGAAACAAAGGAAATGGCTGTCTCATTACCATCTCATCCTGAAATGTGTAAATGACCCATGTCTGGTTGGCTCAGAGAGGAAACCCAAAGACTGAGGGTAGCTACCTCAGGATGGGGATACCGTCACATAACTAACGGTTTCCAAATCTGCTGCTTTCCCAACTTCAGCTCTGGGGAGAGTGGAGCTCTTCTGGCAGGGCTCCAGATGTGTTCCGTGGCCCTTCGTCTCTCTAATCTTGATGATCTTCTGTCTTACTCCTAGAGGCTGACAGCAAGTTTGCAAAACAGCATGAATGAATAAAGTCACATTAGAAATGTAGTGTGGGCTTAGGGTAGAACACAAGGAGTCAGAATCTAAGTGCTGGTGCTCAGAGACTGTAAGGCTGTGGCACAAATCTAGGGATGTGGGTCACTCAGGCCCCACTAGCCATCCCAGCTGGCTCTCATGGAGTAGAGACAAACCTTTCCTACCAAGCTCTGCATTGTTTTTGTTGCCGGTCCCCATTTTTTTTAACTACTAAGTTTTGGGGTGGTTTGTAATGTGGCAAGAAATATTGGAATGCCATTCCCAGTCCGGCCTCCCTGAGGAAAGCACATTTGACCATTTTCTTTTTGGTGTTTTCTGGTGGCTGCTGACAAATAGCTAAAGGCATTTTCTATTTGTGATTTATTAATTGTACATATTGTATCTTGGTTTTATCCTATGGTAAGCAAACACTACCGAAGTAAAATTTTATTTTAATTGAAGTGTTTTCTTTGTTTTTAAGACAAGGAGAATGATAAGGCTTATGGCAGAAGAGCCCTATACCCCATGCCGTTAATTTCTGCTCCCCCAGAGTCAACTGCTCCCAAATCTGTTAGCTCTTCTTATCTTGGTATTAACCTTTGGATTTCTCTGTAACATACTTGCACTGAAATGTTTTGATCTTTATATTTGACACATTACCTATTGACTTCCTACTACAGAAGCTAAGTTTCGGCTTCCTTAAATGGCACATCCTACCAGTACCCACTCCCTGCTACGCACACTCTCATTTCTTCGTACTCTCAGTAGAATTATTACAATTTTGGTGTAAATCAGTATCTGATGTCTACGTGACTATGACTTGGTAAACAGTTGGGCTACATATGTACTTTAGTTACATTTCCTTTCTTGAATAATCTCTTTTTCCCCTAGAGTTAATAATTATTCCAATTTTTCTTCCACTCAGCCTTTTGTGTACCTGTGAATAATTCAGTCTGAAATGAAACTGTTTGTGATCGTGTATAGTCACATTGAAGTAAATGAATTCACATTTCTCTATCAAAAAAGATGCATAAGACAATAATATCAGTTCCGATTTTTTTTAGGGGGCAGGGAGATATCCTTCCTGGAGTCCTATGGCTTCCTGCTCTAACCTGGGCTGGATGCTAAGATTGCTACAGGGCTGTTGTGCTGGGGCTTTCTTATATTAGGAATTTCTTTCACTTCTCTTCTGGGTTGGATTCCCTGCATATTAGTTGTCTATCACTGTGTAGCAAATCATGCCAAAACTTAGCAGCTTAAAACAATAAACATTTATTTTCTTACAGTTTCTGTGGGTCATGAATCCAGGAACAGCTTAGCTAGATGGTTCTAGTTCAGGCTTTCTCATGAGTCTGCAATTATCTGAAGCTTGGCTAGGGTGGGAGAATCTGCTTCTAAACTTACTCTTGTGGCTCTTGGCAGGAAGATTCAATCTCTCACCAGATGGACCTCTATAGGGGCTGCTCATCATGGTAGCTGGCTTCCCCAGGGTGACTGGCTTAAGAAAGAGCCCAGGAGAGCTACTGAGATAGAAGCCTCAGTGTCTCTTATAACCTAATCTCAGAAGTGACAGATTGTTACTTCTGCCCTATTATATTGGTCACACAGACTAATCTTTGTCCAACATGGGAGGTAACTGTACAAGGATGTGAATCCCAGGAAGAGGGGCTCATTTGGGTCCAATTTGAAGACTGGCTACTACATCTTCTATCCTGGATTCTGTGTTTTTTTCTGTTTGGTTGACTCATTCCTTTTGGTGGATTCCATTTTCAGGCAATATCCTGAAAAAGTTTGGCTGGGAAGTAATCTTTCTCAGACTTTGCATTTGTGAACATATCTTTAATCTATTCTCATCCCTGAATGATGGTTTGGGTTTAGAATTCTAGGTTGATATTATTGTTCTTCATAATTTTGAAAGCATTGTTCCA
Organism: Leopardus geoffroyi; assembly: GCF_018350155.1. Lineage (NCBI taxonomy): Eukaryota > Metazoa > Chordata > Mammalia > Carnivora > Felidae > Leopardus > Leopardus geoffroyi. Next base: position 87,099,362 of record NC_059327.1, read on the forward strand.
TTATCATTATCATAGTTTTCAGCATTATTATTGTCAAGCTAATGCCATTCTGAATCTCCATTGTTGTGTGTTCCCCCTGTTCTTAGGTTTTAAAGCTTTAATTTTTTGCCTTTATCCTTTGTATTCTGGAGCTTCGTATCTGAGGGTGCATGCGTGTGCACGTGCGTGTGTGTGTGTGTGCATGTGTGTGTGTTTTTCATATACCAAGCTTCATTTTGGAGCTTGCCTGGGCTTCGCCTCTCACTAAATTGCCAACATAGAGATAGTCGCTTGATTTTGCCAGCTAAGAGAGAGGACCTAAGAGTAGGAATTTTACTGCTTCGTAGGCAGACTTTTCTGGATGTGTGATGGGCTCTTTCATATTGGGAACTCAAGCTCTTTAATTCCGTGAAATTTTTATGTATTTGATAATTTTCTCAGTTGTCTCTTGTTGGGGGTCATATTTGTTGCATGTTTAACCTGTATTGATTCCCTGGTTTCCTTAGTATTATTTGTTTCTATTTTCTATCAATTTTTCTGTGATCTACTTTCTGAAGGATTTCCTCAGCTGGATCTTATAAAACTTTTATTGATTGTTAAATTTCTGCTTTGATATTTTTAACTTTCAAGAAGGTCTTTGTTGTTTGATGAGTGTTTCTTTCTTTTCTTTTTTTTTTTTTGCACTTTGATTCCACTATATCATTTGGTCTGTTTTTTTCTTCCCATTGGATGCTTTCTGAAAATGTTTGGCTTAGTAATCCTAGACTGTCTAATAGTACTGAAGAGTGATGCATCAAAAGCTGATTGGAATGGTGTGCAGAGGCAGGCCTTGTCAAAATGTGGGGTTTAATTTAGGGTAATTGGTTGGTGCTGTTTCACTGATGGATATCCCAACTATTGGTATTTATAGGTCTTTTTTTCTTGGTTTGATCGATTTCCTCAGAGAAAAATTACCCAATCTCTTGCTTAGGATTTGTGTGTTGGGGGATAGAGAACAAACTAGGCTGCCAGGATTTTAAAAACCAAATGGGGCTAAGGCAATTGGCATCTCATTACACCTTATGCATGATTTCACTCAGTCTTCCTGTTTTAGTAGGGTGTTCCCCAGCTCTGGCTGGCATCTCTGAATTTGGAGCTTGTCGGGGCTTCATCTTTCAGTAAATTGCCAGCGTAGAAAGAGATAATCACCTGATTGTGCCTGCTAAGCAAGGGGACCTGATTGTGCCCGCTAAGCAAGGGGACCTAGGGATTTAACTGCTTCATAGGCAGACTTTCAACCAATGTTGCTTTGATTCAGACTCACCCACCGTTCCTCCAGCCTTCACAGGTCGTCACTGTCTTCTTTGGGGGAACATTTGCTTTGCATTATTGCACGTAGAGGGGCATTTATTAAAACAGTGGTTCTCAGAGTATGGTTTGGGTGTCTGAAAGGTCAAACGAATTAAAAAAAATTTTTTTAATGTTTATTTATTACTGAGAGACAGAGAGAGACACAGAACATGAGCAGGGGAGGGGTAGAGAGAGGGGAGACACAGAATCTGAAGCAGGCTCCAGGCTCTGAGCTGTCAGCACAGAGCCCGACGCGGGGCTCGAACTCACCAACTGTGAGATCATGACCTGAGCCTGAAGTTGGTTGCCTAACCAACTGAGCCACCCAGGCGCCCCAAGGTCAAATGAATTTTTATAATAATATTAAGATATTATTTGCCCTTTTCATTCACATTCTACTATAAACATATGGAAAAAATTTCCAGAGGCGGCATGATGTGTGATATCACAACAGATTGAATGTAGAAGCAGATAAGAGTATCTAGCCGTCTTCTGTTATGCCCAGACACTACATAGATTTGTAAAAATGTCCAACAAAGCCACTCTTCTCACTGTTTTTTTGTTTTTAAATTTGTATCTTTCATAAAATATGTTATTTGTGTTAATATGTGCTGGGTTTATTAATATTATTTAACTGAATTAAGCAAATATAAAACAAATGCCAGCTTGATGGTAAATATCTCTGTACCTGTATCTATACATATAAAACCAACATGGACAAAAGTTCTTTTGGGTCTTCAATAATTTTTTTTTAACATTTGTATTTATTTTTGAGAGACAGAGAGAGAACACGAGAGGGGGAGAGGCAGAGAGAGAGAGACACACACACAGAATCCGAAGCAGGCTCCAGGCTCTGTGTGGTCAGCACAGACCCTGACGCGGGGCTCCAACTCACCAACTGTGAGATCATGATCTGAACTGAAGTCGGACGCTTACCCAACTGAGCCACCCAGGCGCCCCAAGGTCTTCAATAATTTTTAATAGTGTGAAAGGGTCTTGAGACCCAAAAGTCTGAGATGACAGCATTAGAATGATACTCCTGGGTTCTGCCTTCTCCCTCCTTTACTCCTCCCCAGATGGCAAGAGTGACATAACTGGAGCATATGGGGGAAGTAGGCAGACCCACTCAGTCCTTTCCTCTCCCCTTTCTTTTAGGAGATCCTAAGATCTTAAATTTAAGGTTTGCTCATCTATAGGGAATGTTTTCTCATCAGCTTTCAGCTACAGGTCAGCTTAGGGCCTGCTGGCTTACTCTGTGGTGAGGCTGGAGCTGACCCATCACTGCCTGTGATTATGATTGGGCAGATCTCATTCAGGAGCGGAGCTGGCAAATTCATCTGATTCAGGGAGAATAACCTGTGTTTTCTAGTAAGCACTTGGTCAGTAATAAAGGAGACATTAAAAAAATTTTGAACTGTTGAAATGATTTTAGACTTCTGGGCAGGTTGCCAAAATAGTACAGAGTTCCCGTATACCTTTGCCCAGGTTCCCCTGATGTTAATGCCTTATGTAACCACAGTACAAAGATTGAAAGCGGGAGATTCACAATACGTTGTAATAAAACGATCCACGGACTTTATTTGGGTTTTGTTAGCTTTCCCACAAATCTTTCTAGTCCAGGATCCAATCCAGGATTCCACATTCAACATGATGGCTTTTTGTTTGTTTGTTTGTTTTTAGTTCATTTTTTTTTACTTTACATCCAAGTTAGCATAGAGTGCAATAATGATTTCAGGAGTCGATTCCTTAGTGCCCCATACCCATTTAGCCCACCCCACCTCCCACAACCCCTCCAGTAACCCTCTGTTTGTTCTCCATACTTAAGAGTCTCTTATGTTTTGTCCCCCTCCCTGTTTTTATATTATTTTTGCTTCTCTTCCATTATGTTCATCTGTTTTATACCTTAACGTCCTGATATGAGTGAGGTCATATGATATTTGTCTTTCTCTGATTGACTAATTTCGCTTAGCCTAATACCCTCTAGTTCCATCCACGTAGTTGCAAATGACAAGATTTCATTCTTTTTGATTGCCGAGTAATACTCCATCGTATATATATATATACACCATCTTCTTTATCTATTCATCCATTGATGGACATTTGGGCTCTTTCCACACTTGGGCTATTGTTGATAGTGCTGCTATAAACATTGGGGTGCATGTGTCCCTTCGAAACAGCACACCTGTATCCCGTGGATAAATACATACCTAGTAGTGCAATTGCTGGGTTGTAGGGTAGTTCTATTTTTAATTTTTTGCGGAAGCTCCATATTGTTTTCCAGAGTGGCTGCAGCAGTTTGCATTCCCACCAGCAGTGCAAAAGAGATCCTCTTTCTCCGCATCCTCCCCAATATCTGCTGTTGCCTGAGTTGTTAATGTTAGCCATTCTGACAAGTGTGAGGTGATATCTCATTGTGGTTTTGATTTGTATCTCCCTCAAGATGAGTGGTGTTGAGTGTTTTTTCATGTGTCAGTTGGCCATCTGGATGTCTTCTTTGGAGAAGCGTCTGTTCATCAACATGACATTTTGATCCCCTGCTGTCCAGCTCCTGCTTTGAGGTCTTAAATGGTTATCTACTCAATTGAGAAAAAAATGGGGGTGTTATCTATCAGTTAGTTTTGTCTCCCAGCACTTCCAAATCTTGAATCTTTCTGGAATCCTATGGTGTGAAGGGACAATACTTCCCAGGGCGCCTGGGTGGCTCAGTTGGTTAAGTGTCTGACTTCGGCTCAGGTCATGATCTCATGGTTTGTGAGTTTGAGCCCCATGTCAGGCTCTGTGCTAACGTCTCAGAGCCTGGAGCTTGCTTTGGATTCTGTGTCTCCTCCTCTCTCTGCCCCTCCCATGCTCATGCTCATGTTCTGTCTCTCAATAATAAATAAATGTTAAAAAAAAAAAAGAGATAATACTTCCCTATCCTCTTCCCATATCCTCCACTACAGTACTTTCCAGCCCTCTCTAACTCAGTTACCACAAGATCACCTCTTTTCTAGCTTCCAGAACTTTGTTGATATTTCTGTTCTTGTCTACCCTCTTGTTTCCTGTGCTTTGCTTTCTGGGAGACTTGCGCTGTGTCTCCCCAATCTAGAGGCAGATGCCAAGCCCATGCTCAGGCTCTGAAAACATGAGAGTTAATATATTTTTACCCCTTTAATGTTAATCTTGGTTGGGTTTTAGGAAGGAGCAGAGATAAATAATAGGTTTAATCTCCTTGTTTAATTAGAAATCTGACCTCTGATATATAATCCTCAGTTTGTACATTATTTTCGGTCTTCAATAGAAAACATTATTAAATGCTTTTAATGACTATTTGTGCTTAAGTGAAGGTTTATAGTCACTCTTAAAGCAAAAAAAGATTATGGAAAGATTATGAAAAAACTGAGTAGTTTTTAAACTAACTTTACTGATGTACCTGTTTATGGTAATCAAACACACGTTGGCCTTGATTAGAATGCTTTTTGTAGTTTACCTTGAATTTCATAGCTTGGAATCAAAAGTCTTCCCCGGGGATTTGCTTTATCATTTAGGCTTGGCTGGTGTCATGGTGCCTCCAGCTACACACTGCTCGGAGATCAGTTGCGGGTCTCTTCTAGTCTCCTCCTCTTCCAGTTTCTGAAAAGGAAGAATTGCCAAAGGAAGAAACTATTTTATCTCTGGTTCCCAGCTCCCAACTTCCTTCTATCATTTTCTCACACTCAGTTGAAAAGGAGGAGTGAGATTATGACTTGTGTAATACTTTTCTATAAAGTGTTCCACATCCTTGGTTACTTTTCCTTGAATTCAAAAGGAATCAGGTTCTTCATAGTTTACAATATTTATACGAAGAGTAAAGCATTTTGTGCCCATCCCTTACTTTAAAATTTTACCTTGGTATGTTGTCTTTATACTTTTGCTCTGTATTTATGTATCCATAAGTAATGTGTTGTATTATTTGTGTGTCTTTAAAAATTTCATCATAATTTCCTGTTGAGATGGAGGGTGAGGGATGGGAAAGGCAGTGGAGAAGATTGTGTAGGAGACAGTATCCTTGATGGTGATGTTTTTTCTTACATGATAAAGATCTACAGCACATATGACAAAATATTAATGTTCATTTTGAGTGGTGGGAAGTGTGTTTATTTCATTTGTATTCTTATGCGTTTTTAAAATAATTTTTTTTCAAGTTTTAAAACAACCACTTTTAAAAGCTAGATATGGTGTTATTTTAGTAGGAGTCATAGTGATTATTTGGTCTTCTGTCATCTGAGAATGAGTCATTTTCCATAAGTGAAATGATTCTATCCAACTGAAATGGAACTTTTAGGTGTGTTAACCATAACTATATCTATATCCCAGGCTATAACTACCTTGGTAAGGGAGGCTAAAACAACAGTCACAAAGCAGTACTTCTTTCTTTTTTTAATTAAAAAATGTTTTTAATGTTTTTATTTATTTTTGAGAGAGAGAGAGAGACAGAGCGCAAGCAGGGGAGGGGGAGAGAGAGAGAGAGAGGGAGACACAGAATTGGAAGTGGGCTCCAGGCTTTCAGCTGTCAGCACAGAGCCTGATGCGGGGCTCAAACTCACAAACCATGAGATCATGACCTAAGTTGAAGTCAGATGCCTAACATAGTGAACCATGCAGGTGTCCCAACAAAGCAGTATTTCTGCATATCTGTTCTCACTTGGTCTGCGGGAAAGGTCAGCTCTCTCAGATTTGGTGAAATTGTCTACAGGTCTCTAAGAAATGTCTGTCATGTAAACCTCGAAAACGTTTCCTCTCCTGGCTTGCTGTAGTGACGACTCCAGTTACTGCAGATGCCACGCTCAGCCGTGTCACCAGTGGCTGATTTCATGTTACTCAATGCCTGGCAATGAGGCCACTGACCTCCATGCCCTTGATATGTAGGGTTTTGAAGCTATCGCCATCTGTGGTGACACTGTGCACAAAGTTGTTGCTGTCACCACCTAGCCACCACTAGCATCAGTGTTGCTGCTATTTCACAGTCTGAAGGTCACATGGAGCCTCCAGAGAAAGAAGTATTTTGGCTCCTATGGACGCAACCTGCCATGGGTGTGGCCTGGAGGAGAATTTGAGTGACAGTCACATGCTGTGCTCTCATTCACTTCTCCTTTCAAAGTGAGGGCCATTGACTTTATCCTTAGGATGGTTTTTTTCCTAGGAAAGACACTGATCATCATTAAATGAGATTTCTGGTGAACCTGCTTCACCAGTCCCTTTGTGATGTCGAGATACACTAAATTTGAGGGGAGCATACCTCAGATTCAAGATGGGGCCCTGTTATAAGTTCTGAAGCATTTATATGCATAAATTTTGAAGTGTTTATTTTAATTCAGTTAGTTAACAGATAGTGTTATATTAGTTCCAGGTGTACAATATAGTAATTCAACACTTCCATACATCACCCAGTGCTCATCACAAGTGCCCTCCTTAATCCCCATCAGCTATTTCACCCATCCCCCCACTCACCTCCCTTCTGGTAACCACCAGTTTGTTCTCTATAGTTAAGTGTCTGTTTCTTGGTTTACTTCTCTCTCTTACTCTTTTCCCCAACTTTGCTTGTTTGTTTTCTGTCTTAAATTCCACATGAGAAATTGCTTAAATTTATTTCTTAAAATCATAGGGTATTTGCCTTTCTCTGACTTACTTCATGTAGCATAATACTCTCAGTTCCACCCACATTGTCACAAATGGCAAAATTTCAGTCGTTTTTATGACTGAGTAATATTCCATTTTTTATACATACCACTCCCTCTTTATCCATTCATCAGTCAATGGAAACTGGGGTTGTGAGGTATTTATATTTTAAAAAACATGATATAAAAAGAACTTCTCATAATGTAGATTATTTACCTTTCTCACTTTAGAAATTATTTTTTGTAAATGTAACACAAACAGCAGTGAAAAGAGGGGATTCCTCAGTCTCTGGGAATTATCTATAAAATCAAAGCATAATAATGATGTCAGATATATGCAAAACATGACTTAAATATAGATATTGCACAGATCCAGAAGCAGGAAATACGGCAAAACTGGCTCTATTAACACGTCAAAAAGCTATTACGGGTTAAGTTGTATTCATATGTCATAAGGAAAAGCATGTCAATCAGAAAAGGAAGTAGATGGGCAGTAATGGAAGTTAGTAAAGTCTGAGAGGCAAGATACTAGACCTGGCTAAGAGGGGTTCCCCTGGCTGGCAGGCTTCATTTGCCTGGGGACAGGAACAGCTTTTTGAGGTGAGGCCGTCAGCAAGTCCCCATAAAGAACAATCAATCACGTTCAAGATCAGAATCTTAAAACCAAATACTGTTGATCTGATTCCATAATCATTAAGTCAACGAGTTATAAGAAGATTACCTTGGAAGTTAAATTTCATAGTTTAAAGACCTAATTTGCATTTGGGTTTATGTATCAGTCTTCTGTAGGCGAGGTTGATGTGAGTGCATCCATAGAGAAAAGATCTCTCAGGTTGTGAAAAAAAAAAAAGCCCACTATTTGAGCTTGCCAAGTTGAACAAAAGATTCTACAGCACTGTATATTTACTTAAGTGGTAACATGAGAATTCTTGGTAGCAAACTCCCTACTCTGACCATACCCTACCCAGGTACATAGCCCACCAATAAAAGTAATGTAACTATGTAAGAGCATTTAGAATACAGAAAAAAAACAGTCTCATGTCACCAGTGTTACAATTTCAATGTTACTGTTAACTACTGGTGTATTTGTATGTAACTGGTGTGTGTGTGTGTGTGTGTGTGTGTGTGTGTGTGTGTGTGATGTATGCATAATTAATTCCTGATTTTTAAAATTTAAATTTCTTTTATATAAATAGTCATTTAACAAATTTTTATTGAATTGCTATTATATGCTAGGTGGTGCTCTAGGCACCTAGAATAACATAATAAAATATAATAAAAATAAAAACTTTTGCCTTCAAGGGGGGTACCTTATAAAATGAGGGATAAGACGCAAAAGAAAGATTAACCCATGGTATGTCAGATGATAATCAATGACATAAAGAGTAAATAGATCCATGGAAGGAGAATGATGAGTGTGCTTGTGGAAGGGGTGGATCAGGGAAGGCTTCTTGGAGGAAGTGACATTAAACAAAGCTCTGACTCAACTCTCAAGAGGATGTGCTATTAAATGAAAAGAGGGAAAGGGAAGATCTAGATTGAATAAGACTTTGGATTTACTGATATATACTACTAAAAGTCAATTTATTTCTTTAAGACTTGAGAGTGGGTTAGATATATTATGGCTATTAAATCTCTGCTAGCTCTGGCATTTGAGAATATTGGACACATTTATTATCTTAGAATATAGGTGTGTGTATTTGTGTGCACATTCATTGGAATAGACAGGAAAGAGTAATGTGTACATGTGAATGCTTCTGTGTGAGAAAGATTTGCCTGGCCCTCCTAAAAGATTCCAGGTCTTTCAAGAATCTCACTCTCTCTCTGTATATTAGATGCTAAAATAAAGCAACCCACGTTAGTGCCTTCAGATTCTAGGTATATTCACACTCCAGAGATTTTCCTATCATTTCTAAGATTTTCATTTTTGCATTCCCCAAATTAGGGTCTAGGTTCATGTCCTTGATAAGGCTTTCACAATCCGCTGGTAAACATCTGAATCATATTTACGGTGAGGTGATTTCTGACCTCCCATTTCTAGCTCATCCATCTTTCATCCAATCAACACTACTTGAGCTTGTATTATGTGCCGCTTATTGAGGAACTGAGGCCAGATATGGAAGAGAATATCTCTGTCCTGGTAGAACCCTGGTAGGGGAAACATTTAAGGGAGATATAATATGGCGGGGCAAGTGCTGTGATGGAGGCAGATGCAGGGTGTGGAGAACAAGGGGCCCAGGAGGGGAGGCAGTCCTCCTTTTAAAAATTTATTTGTTTATTTATTTATTTGAGAGAGAGGAATTGAACGGGAGAGAGAATCTTAAGTAGGCTCTGTGCTCAGCACAGAGCCCGATGTAGGACTTGATCCCATACCGTGAGATCATGACCTGAATCAAAATCAAGAGTCAGATGTTCAACTAACTGAGCCACCCAGGCACCCCTCTACAATTCTCATTTTAAAAGGAGACAGATATCAAGGGTACATACCATAATATAGTTAGCAATTCCCTTATTTGTTGTACATGATGATTGCTTACAATTTTTCATTGATACAGAATAAGCCAAAGCCAATTTCACTTCTAAGTAAATCCCTCAAAGAACTGAAAGTAGGGACTTGAGGAAATATTTGTACACCAGCATTCAGAATAGCATTACTCACAATAGTTAAAAGGTGGAAACAACCAAAATGCCCATCAATGAACAAATGTATGAACAAAATGTGGTATACATACACAATGGAAAATCATTCAGCATTAAAAAAGAATGAGGTTCTCATGCATGCTACAATATGGATGGACCTTGAAACATCATGGTGAGTGAATAAACCAGACACAAAAGGACAAATGTGCAGTTCCACTTTTATGAAGTACCTAGAATAGTCAAACTTATAGAGACATAAAGTAGAATAGTTGTTACCAGGGGCTGGGGGTAGTTACTGTTTAATGGGTACAGAGTTTACATGGACAATGATGACAAAGTCCTGGAGATGGAGAACGGTTGCATAACAATGTGAATATACTTAATGCTACTGATGTATACACTTTAAAAAGGTTAAAATGGGGGGCACCTGGGTGGCTCAGTCGGTTGAGCATCTGACTTTGGCTCAGGTTACGATCTTGCGGTCTGTGAGTTCGAGCCCCGTGTCAGAGCCTGCTTCGGATCCTGTTTTCCCTCTCTCTCTGTCCCTCTCCTGCTTACACTCTGTCTCTCTCTGTCTCAAAAATAAATAAACATTAAAAAAAAGGTCAAGGGGCGCCTGGGTGGCGCAGTCGGTTAAGCGTCCGACTTCAGCCAGGTCACGATCTCGCGGTCCGTGAGTTCGAGCCCCGCATCAGGCTCTGGGCTGATGGCTCGGAGCCTGGAGCCTGTTTCCGATTCTGTGTCTCCCTCTCTCTCTGCCCCTCCCCGGTTCATGCTCTGTCTCTCTCTGTCCCAAAAATAAATAAACGTTGAAAAAAAATTAAAAAAAAAAAAAAAAAAAAAAAAAAAAAGGTCAAGATGGTAAATTTTGTGTATATATATTTTACCACAGTAAAAGAAACAAAAAAAACAAAGGAAAGCTGAGATGATGTCCTAATGTATACAGGAAATGCATTTTTCCCATTGTGTAATACAGATTTCCTAGACTTTGGATTATTTTCTTGTTCTTATAGAAAAGCTCTTACTCAAAGTTTATGACATTTTAATAAATACCACCAAATTATTTTGTGAAAACAGTTGTGTAAGTTCATATTTCTTCTGGGTACATATAGAAGTATTGATACCCTGACCTCTGACTCTGACTACAGGAAAGAAAATCAATTTAATAATTCATAGCATTTAGTGGAGGACTGAGCACTAAGCTTACGATCCACATTAAATTATAAGTAAAAAATGGTGCTTTGTTTTAATGTGTCTTCTTTGCTTATTAGTGAGGTTTATCCTCTTTTGATATATATATTTTTTACTAGATACATTTCCTATTGTGTGGATTCTCCTGTTTCTTAGAATATTTTAAAATTCATATGTCACTTTGTTTAAGGCAGCTTAAGTACATACATAACAACAGGATGTTTTAAAAGTGAGGCAAACTGGAGCAAAAGGAAAATAACGGTAGGAAAATAAAAATGAAGACAAGGTAAATTATTATATATAAAGTTTGCCAAGAGGTCTGGCTAGAGGAAGGCAACACATTTGTCTCTGAGTTTTCTGGAAGCCAGTGGAAAAAAGAGAAACAAGACCCACAGTTTCATAAGCTCAGCCAACATTTTCTTGGGTAATATCACAGTAATTCCTGGGATAGGATCTAAAACAGATTCTTCCTGTGGGTTCCTATGGTAGACTGCAGCAAAAATCACAGGAACAAATATCTTCCATCCCATGTGCTTTTCCAAAACCTCATCACTTCCATACAAGAGGTGGAGTCTAGGGGGACCTGGGGGAGGGGCAATCCGTTGAGCGTCTGGCTTTGGCTCAGGTCATGATCTCAATGTTCGTTAGTTCGAGCTCCAAATTGGTTCGTTCTGTCAGCCTGTCAGCACGGAGCCTGCTTCGGATCCTCTGTTCTCCTCTCTCTGCCCCTTTCCTGCTCACATTCTCCCCAAAATAAATAAATATTGAAAAAAAACCCACAAAAGAGGTGGAGTCAACTTTCCCCTCCCCTTAAATCTAGGCTGGTCTTGAAACTTGATTAATAGACTATGGTGGAAGTAAGGCTGCATAACTTCTGAGGCAAGGCCATAAAAGGCAATACAGCTTTCTCCTGGCTCTCTTTCTTGGGACACAGGCCTTGGTAGCCTTGAGCTGACATGTAAAAAGTCTGGCCACCTTGAGATGCCATACTGGAGAGACCACATAGTAGAGATGAAGAGAAGTACCCAGCCAGTTGAAGATGATGAGATGATGAGATGAGATGAGATGAGCTGTCCTTGCAGAGCACTGCCTCAGCTGTAGATTTCTGAGCAAAAATAAGTTTCATTCGTTCCTTTACGGCTCTGTGTTTTAGGGTGCTTTGTTATGTAGCAGTAAATAATTGGAACAGTTTATTAAAGAGAACTGAAAAACTGCAGTCAATAGTCCTTTCTGACATCTGTGTGCACACACATGTGGGGTGAAGGACTATTTCCTCACGGGTCCTCCATACTGGCTGAAGCCAGAAGGCACAGAGCCTATCAGTGAAACAATTATATGGAGTTCTGAAACAAAGCAGTTTGAGTGCCTCTGAGTTTTCCTGCATGTTTTCAGGAACATGTGTCACTCTTCTTAATGGCATGCCTACAATGTGTTCGACTCATAGATAATTTTTAACAGAGACCCATATTCAGAGTTTCTTCTTAAAGGCCATTTAACTTGCACTGAGGTCATCTTAAATAAAAGTTTCCTGTTACAGGCTTATATTTTTTTTAGTGGTAATCAATAGGATGTCCTAGACTTCCTTTTTCAGTCAAGGATTTCGGTAAACCAGAAATAAATTCCAGATACTTGCTTAGTGCTCAAACTATACGTGCTTAATTCAAATCTATTATTAGAAGGGTAGGGGACTGTTTGGGAGGTCTGGTTCTCTCTCCTCGCTCTGATTAATACTGCTGGTAAGCTCCTATAATTGCCAAGCTCTCCATGGTTGGGACCCAACTGAGAGCAAGAAAATCTGGGTCTACCCAGGAAATTGTGATTGCCTGAAGCTTTACACAGGACCTTCTCCTCCATATTCCTATTTACTGCTCTTTTGGAACTTCCATTGGATGGTCAAGCCCTTTAACAAAAGGAGGCAGGCCTTGCTACAATTCTGGAATCTGGTAGAGAGCCAGAACATAGCAGGTTATCATAGTTAAGGGTGTGAGTGTCAACTCTGGATCCAGAGAACCTGGGTTTAAATCCTATTCAGACCACTCCCTAGCTGAGTAACTTCAGGCAAATTATTTAGCCTCCCTGTGCCTCAGTTTCCTTCTCTATAATAACAGGAGTTCCTACCTCATAAAGGGGCAAGGGTTAAATGATTTAAAAGTCCCTAAAACAATGTGTGGCACAGGAGATGTGCCGTGTATTAGCTGCTGCTACTATTTCTACTATTTCTACATATTATTATTGTTGTTGTTGTTGTTATTTAAAGTTTTATTTATTTAAGTATTCTCTACACCCAACATGGGGCTCAAACTCATGGCCCTGAGATCAAGAGTTGCATGCTCTTCCGATTGACCCAGTCAGGTGCCCACTACTGCATATTATTAATGGGCATTCAGTGAAGTCTGTTGAGTGAAAAAATGAGTGAATGAACGAATGCTACTCTACTGTGTGCTAGATTTTCCGTTTGGTATATGTTCCTATAACTTTTCTACTTCCCAGCTCCATTCACCTTAGCTTTGGAAAACCCCAGCCCTACTAGGGCTACTGGACTCCTTCATAGCATCAGGCTGAAGATTTATCCATACAAGTATTTTATTCATTCACTATTTGACCTTCTAGAACTCCAGGGCTTAGGTCCTCTTGTCCCTTCTGACCTTGATCACTTAAATGAAATTAGTTCATGCACAGTAAGAATATACATAAGAGCACAGAGAGCTCACCTTTTTTTTTTTTTTTTTTCCACTTGTTTGGACTTCTGTCTTACATGCCATCATTCCTCATTTTCAACCTTCCTTGATCATTTATTCCCATCAGTGAGTCATCGATATCCATTTCTCCAGTTCTGGCTGTTTGGTAATGTTCTGCTCAATTTTCAGGTCCTTGGGTCTTTTCTGCTTTTCTTCGCCTGCAGAATGCAGATGATGGAGCCACTTGCCTCACCCTTGGTGACCCTTATCAGCCAGTATGCTCCGACAGATTTGCCACAAGCAGTTCTAAAACACATACCTCAAAGTCATCCTTTCAAACTCTGATCCTATCAGTTTTGAGGCCCATCCCACCCCAACTTGGGAGCATTCACTGGAGTCCTCCATCAGTTTATAGATACAAATTAGAAAACACATCATATTGTATCTCCATCATGGTTCCTATTAACACTTCATTGTGGTCTATTTCCTCTGATTATATTAAAAGCATTTTGATGGAAAGAATTGCAAGTTATGTGTTGTATGTGATGGAGGTTGTGTCTGTCTGTCCTAGATTTGGTTTGGAGGTTCTTGACATCATTTCTCCTTTCTGTGGATTCAGGATCTATTGATGGAAATAAGAGGGGGAAGTTTAACCTCTGTGACTGAGTCTTTGTGGTGTCTTGTCCATCTTTATATAAGCCTGCTCCACAGTCGCTTGGGAGTTCCTTTGCTCTTAGGTTTCCACTGTGCGCTCGACATTGCATTGGCTAAAGTGTCACAGAATCTTGATTCCTGCTTCAACCCTTTGGCCAATTGGACAGTTTATTTCAGTTCTTTGAGCTTCAGCTTTCTGACTTTAAGGCAATAATATCTCTCAGAATTGTCTGAGGAGTTAATACAATAATTCTGGCCAGGTTCACTGCTGGTCCATAGGAGAGCTTGGTGAAAATTAGAAAAAGGTATCTGTACCTCCGGGGAGACACAGGCCTGTGCTGGGATGTGTTCCATGTGAGTGAAGTATGGGCTGGAATCCCCTCACTTACCCTCTCAGCTGGAAGGATGCTCAGGTACAGGCTACACATTGGACAGCTGTATGCAGAAACTCCATGAGTTTCAAATTTAGTTCATAATGATAAAGATCATACATGTTTGAGAATTATTATTAAGTTCTGGCTCTATCTCTATCTTTACCCATCATCTATCTGTCTGTCTATCTATCTACCTTTCTATCATCTCCATTTACATTCTGTTTCTTTTCTCAAAGGATTTGAGGTGGCATTGATTAAATTACAGAATCAGAGCTAATATTGGCCAAGTGTTTTCTCATTGATCTAAATTACTTCATTTAATTCTCATAATGGTCCTATGAGGGGAACATCCCATCTCTCATTTTACAGATGAGCCAACTGGGCCTCAAACATGTATAATAGGCAGTGGGGCTAGGATGGAAACCCAGATTTTCTGACTTAAACCCACGTTATATTACCAATATCATGCCATCCAAGTAGCTTGTCACTGTGATCAAATATGGTATGATAGGACTATTTTTTTTTATTTTCTGTATTATATCTCAAAAATTGGAACTTTTCTTCAGTAACCAAACTGAACAAAAATCAGCATTTATTATTATAAGCACAGTGGATGGCATGCAGAGTTGGTTTTCTCTTGGTTTCTGTGCTGTCTTTAGCTGTTAGGAATTTAATTTAATTTAGATGTGAGAGAAGCAGCACATTCAACAAAGGGATGTGGATTACATAGAAATGAGCTACATTCAAAAGGGACTCAAATAGCCAGAGGAAAGGGAAAGGAGGGCAACATTAATACCTGCAGCTTAGGTAATCACTCACATCATTTATTGTGGCTACTGTATATTGGTGTATAAATATATCACATATGATCTTATACAAGGAGGATTTCCATAAGCAGCATTATTGCTAAGCACAATTGGATTTTAGATAAATCTCACACATCCGTTTCATATCACCCTTTGTTACAGGATTTCAAAATGCTCGTGAAACAGTGAGGAAATGAAACGATACCTAAGTCTTATCAAAAGAGCCAGAGTATTGCATTGATGGTTATGAGAAATATGAGTGAAGCGATATCTTGAAATTGCACGTATGCCACTCAGAAGCACAACTCTGGGCTTCAGAAAGCACCCATTGTTAGCTATTTTCCTAGAAAAGATGCATTTCCCTGATTCCTTTTATTGTAGTTCCTCATGCAATTCCAACCTCATTTTATTGTTCAGAGTCAGCATTGTATTCTTTATTTCAGTGGTATCAAACTTGGGAAAACGTCCTAAAGTCAACTGGCTATATTTCCATAATTCCAGGCCTGGGGGTATTTTCTTTTTTTCCAGAGGAAGAAGGTAATGGTGCCCAAGTCAGCTGGCTTTCAGAACAAAGAGATCCTGGTCTTCTTGTGACTGATGCTGAAGCATAAGAAGAGATTGACCCCTTCTTGTAGCTCTTGTTGGGAAACAGGACAAACACCCACACTCTAGTCTAAATTTGTCAGCTATGTCTTAGGAGACACGATTTGATTTGTGGCAACACTGAATCCAGATTAGAGAGAGCAAGAGAGCCCATATGGTGTCTGGCATTTTGGCAAGAAATGTGAGATATGAACTTACTGGTTTTAATCTCAGAGTTACGGAATTATTTTAGGGATATAAGGGAGCTTTAGGATAGTTTAGTCCAACATTTTTGTATGCTGTAAGAAATTGGCTCTAGGGTGGCTCCATGACTTGCCTAGTGCTGATGCCCAAACCAAGGCCTTTCAGATGCCAGCCAGCCCTTCTCTCACCACACCAGTCAACCGCTTCCTTTTTCTTTTAGGATGAAGACAAATATATTTATTTAAAACAATCACATAGATAAAATTTATTGAGAACTTTTTTGTATGTTGGCACTGCAGTTTCTCCATTAGTTCATTCAATCTTCCTGAACCCCTATGAATCCAACTACTATACTATCGTTCCCCTATCTAACAGATCAGGAAACTGAGGCTTACAGATGTGATTAAGGACCTTGATCCAAATCACACACCCTGTGAGAGCCAGGATTGCAACCTAGTCTTATCTCTGAGACCATGTTCTCAACCCCAACCTGAAACAAATCTCTTTTGCTCCAAGCTCTTTGCTCTGGGTCACCTGGTTGAAGGCGTTTCTGTTGAACAGTAGCCCAAGTGATGGAGGCCGGAGAGAGAGACAACACTTCGTTTTCTGAGTGGTCACCATCTCCTTTCTGTTTTTTATACTCTTCTTTGTTCTTCTTTCTCTAACAGTCTCTGCTTGTACATTCTCAAAACCAGAGGCAGCCCACATACTGACTGAGGCATTCCACCCTCAATTCCCATTTCTAGCTCAGGGCGTTACCTGCAGTTTTCCTTCTTTTGTTTTATTTATACATTTGATTGTGAAGGTCCTTAGGGCAGAGGCTTTACTGTTTGTTTGGTACAATCTTATTTATTGTATAAGGCTGTGTATACTTTGGGCACACATATAAATATTAAAAGAACAATATTACTCATTTTGATTGAAAGAGATTTATAGGTAGTCACTCTTTACAAAGAGTAGGTTGTTTGTTCGATAGCTATTGTGAGAGAGGTTATAAGTGGGTCCCTCAGCTTTCTGCCTTTGTCTCTGTATTTAAGAAAATACTCAGTTTGTGGGTGAAGAATGTAACAATGAGGGACTTTGTAGCTGAAAGCATTTCTACAAAGCACGAGAGCTTGATTTATGTGTGCATACTGTTTGGGGGATGTAAATATGCAGTGTGGATTCAGTGTTCATCCCAGCCATCCAAACCACACAATTTCTTTGCATCCAAGGTCACTCGGTAAGTGATACTTGTGTGCTCGTGGTTGGGATACTGGTTTGCTACATGTGTGATTTAGACATGTCCAACAATAGCTAACAAGCCAGGGGCCGGACAGATTGAAGTCTTCGATTCATTTTCTCAGGGGCTCGGTAGCTTCCTAGGAAGGAACAAAAGCAGTGCCCCTTGCTGCTGTGCTGATGTGTCTGGGCATCTCTGCTGACCTGGTGGAGATACCCACTGAAGTCTATTTGCAGGGCACCATGGAGAGACTTCTGGCAAAGCACCTGTCTTAAGTGAGAAGAGAGCCAGACATGATAGGGTGAGTCAGGAACAAATGGAGATGTTTGAGTACTGTGTGCTGCACGTGACTTGGATTTGTCTCCTTGACACAGCCCCCATGACCTTGTGGCTGTAAATGAAAGCCAGATTTGTTTAATTGACACTATCAAATAATGGACACAAATCTTACCGCTTAGGCATCTCTAGGGGATTATCCACAGAGGGAAGCTGTCCATTCTTTGTCTCTTCTCACTGTAAACTACTGCTCAGCTTGGCTCTATTAGGTCCTTTGATTATCTCATTCTAGAACATTCAGTCCATTGACCATCACCTCTGTCATCCTTGCTCTACAGAAAGCTCCATGAGAGCAGGGATGGCTCCTGTCTTGTTCCCTACAGTATCACCAACACTAGTGGGCTCACCTCATAGAGGAGCTCAGTTAACATGCTGTTGGATGGATGAAGGTTGGGTGAAAGAATGAAATAATGCTTAAAGCTACATTGGGGGTTCCTGGAAGAGCTGGGGGCGAACTCATGTTCACTGTATGGGAGTGGGAAGGACCGGAGAGTAGAGCTACCCTGGGCTGTCCACCAACCATTAACTGACACTTCCAAGTCAGAGACGACAAGGTAAACTGATACTTGGGCTTTTTGTTTATTTGTTTATTTTTGTTTTTTATTGTTTTAGTGTGCATTTCACACTTAGAGTCCGTCTTTCTTAGTTTCTGTTACGTGGATTCACATTTATGGCAGCCTTTGAGTTTGCAAGAGCAGAGCCTTCGAATGACCTTGCCCAGTGAAGCCAGTGCCATGCCCCAGGCCTCGGTGACTGACGTCACTTATGCACTTGCCATTGTTTCTCCGTGTCTCAAGATTCAGGAATGTCTCTGGTTGTCAGTGCTGCTCACTTTCTGGCCCCAGGAGCAGAAGACTTTCACATTCCTTTTGCCGGCTGTTCCCATGTTACCAGTAGTTATATTGATACCACCTGCTAAGTCCTGCCCTTCTCTGTTTATTTTCTTTTTTCTCCTTTTTATCATGGACCATGTCTCAGGGTTCTTTAAAATGCCATAGCCAAGGGTGGTTTTCACACTGGCAGTAAGAACCAGTCACAGTTACAGATTAGTCCTGTGACACATGCTAATGAGGCCGGACATGGACACCAGGAAGGAGCAAATTCATAATGAGACCGTTAAATCTCATTTCCATCAGAAAGTGGAAAACTTCAGAGGGATCAAAAGTTCTGTGTGATGTTTCTGAGGGAAGAGGATTTTTCTGGCATTCAGGGCAGTGTTCCGGAGATGACGAGACAGTTGAAAACCTAGTGTGTTCCTGCAGAGGAATGAACAGCGATGGCATTTGTGGGTTTTGCTAGGACAATGAGGTCAGGATTGGCTTAAAGAAGCACGCCGTGTCCTGGTATTTTCCCAGAACTTCCCTTGCTTGCCATGATCTTGAGCCTTTATCCATACATGTCCCCTTTTTCATCTGGAAAACATATTCTCATTTTTTAACACTTAGCTCCTTAGTGAAGATGCCACTAGTTCCCAGACAGAGTGCGGTGCACCCTGTCCCCTACCACGTGATTCTACAGCACCCTTCAGCACCCGTATATATTATATGACTTACCAGGATATAGGGCAGGGGTTGGCAAGATTTTTTGTAAAGGGCCAGATAGGAAACATTTTTGTTTTTGCCAGCCATATGGTCTCTGTTGCAACTATTCAACTTGGCTGTTGTAGGGTGTAAGCAGTCATAGACAACATCTAAATGAATGAGTGTGGCTGCGCTCCAATAAAATTTGATTATGGACACTGAAATTTGGATTACGTACATTCATCATATGTTACAAAATAGTTTTCTTTATTTGGTGTTTCTCCCCAAACACTTAAACACGGAAAAACCATTCTCAGCTCAAGGACCATGTGAAAAACAGGCATGGAATCAGGTTGCCCACCCCTGCTGCAGAGCCTGTATTTGACCACATGTCTGTCTCTTCCACTTGACTCTAAGCACATTGAGCTCAAGGAGTGGCATCCCCAGGACATAACAGAGTTCCTGGCGCTTAGGAAGGACTCAACAAATTCTTGTTAAATGAATGCTTGAGTGGGAGTATGAAGTAATAATACTTCCCCGTATTTGTTGAGCACTTATTACAGCGTCAGGCATCCTGCTGAGCACTTTATATACATTTTCTCATTTAACCCTCATTTAATTTTGCTATCTAGAGACATTAAAAGCAACAATTATCATTAGACACTGTGCTAAACAGTGTCTATGTAGTCTCATTTCATCCTTTCAACAACCCTATGGTGAGTGCATACTGGTAATATCCACTTTTACAGCTGAGGGAAATTAAGCTTGGAGAGATTATTTGCCTAAGGTTATCCAGTCAGGGAATAGGGTGGGGTTAGGAAGGAGCTCGGGTCACCAGGCTTGAGCATCCTAACTCCTAATACCCCTGCTGTTGGGTCCTAGGGGTTCATCCAACTCTCTTCATGAACTTGAGCTTGAGTCAGGTTCTGGGACCATGGAAATGCTGGAACAGACGTTGGAGACGGCTTTTTCTCCTTCGAACCATTTGGTTATGTTAAAGAACTACCACAGGTCTGTTCTTAACTAGCTGTGAAATGTTCAGAATGCTGCTTAACTTTCCTGGGTTCAAGTCTTTCACTAGTATAGCAAAGAGTTTGAATGATATACTGTCAAAGATCTCTTATGAGAAGTTTCTGTAATTTTGTTCTTGGCTTATATATTGCTTATCGCCTGTCTCAATTCTTCTCCCAACCTTGACTGTAGAAATCTTAGGTCCCATGGGGTTGCTTGGACTTGGAGGGCAGAAAGGGAGAAGGGAAATGTCCATCCAGCCACAAACTCATTTTTAAGTCCATAAAATGGCTGTTTTAAGGATATTTTCTTTTTGACTTTTTCTGATGAAAAGCAGCTTTTCCAAGAAAAACAAGTAACTTTGTCTATAAAAAAGTGACAACAGTGATAGCATCTTCTATTTCTATAGCACTGTTTAAACATATTTTTTTGAGGGTATTATCTAATTCATTGTTCCAATATTCCTTTGAGACAGGTAAGTCACTTTTTTATTAGAAGACCCTTTTATGTAGTGGCAGAATGAGGCTTTCTTTGTTGTAAACCAAAGGCACTGAGTGTCCCAGAGAGATTTCAATAGCAGGCCACTGGGTGATCGGTTACTTCCCAGACTGATGGTCACAATTCTTAAAAAAAAAAAAAAAAAAAAAAAATCCGGGCCTCTGCCTGTTCTTTTAAAAATGTAAAAATATATTTTCCTCTTAATATAAATATAGCCTTTGATATTTAAAGACCCAATAGCCTTGTTTAGCTGGTGAATATGAGTCACTTGAATTGTAGGGAAATATCCAACTCATTCTAAATAACTATTTGCTGAAGGAATGAAGGGATGGTCGAGACAATCTTCAGAATGGCAGGGATGATGTCTGCGGGGACTTTCCATGCAATGTGGCCATGTCTCTGGGCCCAAGTAAGCTGTGAAGGTAAGCTCTAGGTTTCTATTCGATTTGACTGTGCCTAAGCAACATCTCTGTTTCTCTATAGATATTAAAATGTCCCCAGAGGGATAGAGCTATGAAAGTAAAATAAAAATAATTTTGTTAGAAGTCTTTATAAATAAACAGATCAAATTATCTTTTCTGAATACAACTTCTACATTTATATAAAAAATAACACCTTCAAGATGTCTTTGCGATCAAGGCACTGGCTCTTACCTTTGTTAGGTAGCGATTACCACAAATATACCCTGATGGCCGGGGAAGGTCATTGGCAACATGACAAAAGAGACAGAATTTCTTCTGGGGGGACATCTCACCTCCCTTTTGGCACTCACGTCCCCAGGTCCCCAGATCCCTCACACTGCCCTTGACCTCTCTAACACCACAAGAATGCCCCACCTGTGCCAGCCCTCCCTCAGGGTTCTAGCCTTCAAAACATCTCTGCCTCTGTTTATTCTTTCTCCCCTTGCTGTCCCCTTTCTTCTCTAGTGCACTTAGCCCTCTGAGTAGGAAATCCAGTTGATAAGTAAAGTCACATTATGGTATAACTCAATGCTAGGCTTTTGAATTTTATGAATCAGGGGAATTTAGAAAGTTTTGAATTGCTATCTTTTCAATTCAGTTTCTACCACAATAATTGCATAAAATAAAGGACAGCTTAATACCTTTAAAGTATGATATGTATAGTCTTATAATAAAAGGGATTTCGGGGCACGTGGTTTAAGTGTCTGACTCTTGATCTCGACTCAGGTCATGATCTCACGATTTGTGGGATTGAGCCCCTTGCTGGGCTTTGCGCTGACAGTGTGGAGCCTGCTTGGGATTCTCTCTCTCCCTCTCTCTCTCTGCCTTTTCCTTGCCTGAGCACACACAAGCACACGCTCACTCCCTCTCTCTCTTTCAAAAATAAATAAACTTAAAAAAAAAGAAGTCCAGCCTAATTCAGGACACTTGGCAACTTCATACTGACATTTATTTTTTAAATGGGATATACTTTTAGAAGATACAGTTCATTAATATTGTAACATTCATTTTTATTCTACCATTTTACACGTAAAATTGTCAACTGCACAATGTACGTGAAGAGACCAAGGTTGTTTAATGCTATCTGGAACTTTTAAAATATTTTTAAGCCTACTCTGTCAAATATCCAATTTCACATGGAGAAACTTGACAAAGCCTTAAATTTTCTTTTTGATTTGTCCATTCTGCGTGAAATGTTCTAGGTCAACTATCAGAGAAGCTCAGGGACTATAGGCTTTAAGTTGCCCAGTGCTTTTGTGCTACTTTGCAGGGTTGGTGAGAAACCCGAGAAATGTGACCAGAGTGTCTGGTCAGCAAATTTTCTGAAAAGAGACTACAGAGTGAAAACCATGCAGCGTCTGATGGCATACAGGTCTGTGAAACCTGAGCACCTCATTCACCCACCTGGAGTCATCAGAAATGTACCTAAGAGGGAGGCTGACGATTGGTAAAAATTCCCACATGCGTGTGCCAAATGCTGACCTGCCTATGGGAACTGCTTGTGTCAAAGGCATCGCTAGAACTTCCAAGGGTGATTTGCATTTGAAGAGCTTATTAACCAAAGAAGTGTCCAGAGCCTTAGTTTTAGTGGGCTCAGAGATCCTTTTGAGAATCTGATGAGAGCCCTAGATACTCTCCCCAGGAAAATGTCACAAGCTCATAAAAAAGATTACACATTTTTGCATACAATTCCAGGAGATTTATGGGTTTACAAAGCTCTACTCTAAATAAATGGAATTTGGGAAGCATAGGGATGAAGTACCACTTCTCAGAACTGTGGGAGAACTATTAGGGGCATGGAACCTTCCCTACGATTTTAAGTCATATCTATGGCGGTTACAAGTAACCCTGGTTTTCATGTCTCTGAGTCTCAGGTCTTTTTAATTATGTACCTTCTTTCCTATACAACTGGAAATAAATAGGAGTATACTTGTGATCAGATCGGAATAAAAAGATATGTATTTTTGCTCCTCGAGCAAATTAAAGGATTTATGAATTACAGCAAAATAGTCTCAGTTTATGGCTTGCACAGAAAAATATGGAAGAAATGATTGCCTTTTTATCTTTGAAACCCTCTTGGAGTTCGGCCACTTAAACCAAGGGATACAAGTCGGTGACAAGGAATTCATGCTCTGATGTAATGCAGTGATACTGCTGGCATTATTTTATTTGTTCATTTATTTATTATTTATTGATTTTTAAACATTTATTTATTTTTGAGAGAGAAAGACAGGGCATGGATGAGGGAGGAACAGACAGAGGGAGACACAGAATCTGAAGCAGGCTCCAGGCTCTGAGCTGTCAGCCCAGTGCCCGAGGTGGGGCTTGAACTCACAAACCATGAGCCGAAGTCAGACACAACCAACTGAGCCACCCAGGCACCCCCACTGATAACATTATAGTTGCCCTTCTGCTAAAGTCTTCTTTTTGCCTGGTACCCATGATATTGAGAAGGTACAAGCATAATTAATACTTACATGATACCCTTGGCCTCAAATTCTTCCATATGTAACAAAATGTGTACTTATTGGGTCCTAGAGTTTTGTCTCTGATATTTCTTCACCCTCCCCCCCCCCCCCCCAAGTTTTTGGAGAAGTCATTGACATATATTGCCACATAAGTTTAAAATGTACAATATGATGTCTTGATTTACATATACAGTGGGGTGAATACCATAAGAGGTTCAGCAAACATTGATCTTCTCATATAGATATTGATAAGAAGAAAATAAAGGGAAAGGGAAAGGGAAAAAAGGAAGAAGATTCTCTTTGTGATGAAAACTCACAGGATGCACTCTCTTACCAACTTTCCTGTATATCCTACGTCAGTGTTAGCTACAGTTATCCTGCTGTATCTTACATCCCTATCACTTATTTATCTTGTAACTGGAAGTTTGTACCTTTTGACCACCTTTCTCCAATTTCCCCTTCCCTCCACCATCCACGTGTATAACCACAAGTCCTATCGCTTTTTGTATGTGTTTGGTTGTCTCCGATATTTCTATTGGTGGAAAGATGCTAACAATTAAAGAAAGATTGCATTGCTCAATATGTTGTATCCATTATTCATGAGGCAGAGGTGTGATTCCCTTTCTCTTGCTGTGCTAATGTAGACCATCCATAAGGTAGAGTTGTTATCTATAAGCTTTTCTTTTTTTACACCAGTCTGTTCAATATTAGCAGACAAGGTTTCTTTTGTTGGACACATCACACACACACAGACACACACACACAGACACACAGCCATGAATTTTTTTGCATTGACTATTTCTACTGTAAGCATATAAAAAGACATAGCATAATATTTTCATACTTTTTCCTCCACCCACTTACATGAGAATGCTAAATTTTTTGAATCTGTTAAAAGCATCTGGACTGAAATGAAAACACATCAGCTAAAAGACCAGTGTAAATTTGGACAGGTCTTCTAATTATTCTTCTGGCTGCCTTCCACACGTTCTCCCTCTCATCTCCTCCCTGACCCCCCCCCCCCCCCCCACCTTGCTCTCCTGGAGTCTCTGGTACAAATAAGAGAGAGTTTGGACTCAGAATGCAGATAGTGGTTACTTTTCTCATCAATAGAGATTGAATTCTATTTTGGCTTGGCTAAATATTTTTAGCCAATATAAGCAAAAAAAGATTTGCTTCAAAGCGAGGCTCTTAATGGAACTCTGCTTCATCTGGCCTGAATGAAAAAAAAAAGATTGAATTGGACGGACTTCAACCTCCTAAAATGGCAACATACCTGAATGAAGACAGTGATGCTGTTTAGGTTTAATTGTAACTAGTTGAAAGCAGTGCCTGGAGAGCATGATACAACTTAATTCAAGCTACTGGTTTGCTCATTAAGCAAACCAGGACTGGGAAATCATTGTCAAACTACTAACTTGAGAGCCAGTATGCCTGTATTTTAGTTTCTGTCAGGAACTTGTTGTAATGTAAGCTTTATTTAAAGAAGGTTTGGTTCTTTATCTACAACGGGAGCAACTGGAATGACTGCATTCTTCTGTCAGAGACTGGCTAGGCGGTCGCCTGTCTGCCCCCTTTCCCTGGGCACACAGAAAGACCACATGGCCCGGCCTTGCTTACAGTTGGGTTAGGTCCATTTCAATGGTTTCTGGTCCATGGGATATGAGGGGAAGTGATGGGTACCAATTTCAGTTCTAGTCATAAAAATCTTTTTTGTAATCATCCACACACCTTCTTCTGAAATGTGTTGGAGATGTCATACTGTGTGGATGGGCGTCATTGAGGACAGCTGTCCCACACTGACGATAACAAGAATGAGAGAGACACTTTTATCACGTGATGCCGTTGAGTGGCTGGGTTTGTTAGTTACAACAGCTGGTATTACTTATTAAAATTTCTCATTCAATGACCTTTGAGATGCTTTTGTTAGGTTATGAGGGAGCGCTTGTATAACCACAAGCTACAGAAGCCATTTAAAGAAATGCATAAAACATTTCTTGAAAATCCTCCCTCAACTTTTTATTTTGAAAAACATCAAAAACCTACAGAGAAGTTGAAAGAATCAAACAATGAAACATCCATATACGCTTCATCTAAATTACCCAGTTGTTAATATTTTGCTACATTTTCAGCATCTTTCCTGTTTAGCTCTCTCTTTTTTTTTCTTCTTCCAAACCTCTAGAAAGCAAGTCAGTCATAGCCATCAAGATCTGTAAAGTTTTGATCTAAATTTTATGGTTAAGAGGATTTTGGTAGAATTGGCAAGTCTTTTTTTTTTTCCCCTTCAAAATCGATTATTTGCATGCAAGTACTTATTTTGAAAATGTGTTTCTGTAAATGAACTTTTCATAATTTTATTATTATGTAAACTTAAAGTTCATGGAATTGATCATATAAGTAAAGATATATGAAGAAAATTCTCTTTTCTACTTTTATAAATAAATTGTTACTGAAGGCTTACTATGTGACACGTTTATGGGAGGTAGCTTTTGACAAAGGTTTCAATGATCCAAACGCTTGCATTCATGTCCTTGTGTAATACCCTCCCCTTGAGTGTGGGCTGGACCTAGTGACTCACTTCTAAGAAATAGAATAAGGCACATTTCTATTGGGATGTTGCTGCCATGACAAAAAACTCTAACTTCTGTCCTGCTAGCCCTCTGTTTCTTGCGGACATTCTCTTCCCTTCTCACCTGCTTGCTCTAATGAAACCGGCTGCCATATTGCAAGCTGCCCTAGGGAGAGGCCCAGGTGGCAAGATATTGAGGAAGGCCTCTAGTCAACAGCTGACATGGAACTGAATCTTGCCAACAACCACTGGAGTGAGCTTGGAAAGCAAGTCCACTCCCAGCTGGCCTTCAAATGAGACTATGGCCCCTGCCAGCACCTTGATTGTAGTCTATGAAAGATCCAGAGCTGGAAGACCGAGCCCATGCCCGGATTCCTAACTCACAAAAACTGTGGAATAATGAATGACATTTTAAGTCAGCCACTAGGTTTTGGGGTAACTTTTTTGAAGCAGTAGATAACTAATATAGCACTCTCTTAGCTGATCAGGATATGATGATGGCTAAAGAATGATCTATCTTTAAGGGGCACATGGTTTTATAGTAGTTCCTAGAGTAGGTATAAGAAGAGCATCTTTAAGGAAGGAGAGAAGAATGCTGTTCATTCTGCCAGGTTTTGTTAAAAGAAATTGTGTTGCGTAACTCGTACTGGGTCTTATTAGGATTTCACTACGTTCAAGGGTGGGTGGAGGACATTTCTGGTGTGGAAAGCAGCACGGGGAGGTGTCAAAGAGTCTGGCAGGTCTGGGAAATGTCAGGTGGTCTACGGAGGCAGGACCACAGGTGAATGAGGAGGGGTCTGTAACAGCACATGTGGGACATGAGGCTGCAGAGATTGGTTTAGGTAGTAGGATTTGTTGTGTAGCCAGTGATAAAATGGTAGATCCTGGGCTGAAAATGTGTCGGTTGAATTGTGGAAACTGGTATGAACCAAGGTGTGAAGAGCACAGAGCCCAGTTTTGGGGGTAAGGAAAAAAAATCCCTTTGATATTTTATCATTCACATTGTGCTTAGATAATAACCAAATTAACACATTTAAAAGATCATCATATTATTTGGTTTGATACTAAAAATGGTTTTGTCTGATTTTTTATTAAGTTCTTTTTTGTGTGGGTAAATATGGTTAAAATCTGTTCTGAGGTGATGACTGTGTTAAGTGACCTTATTGTGGTAATCATTTGCAACATATACATATATCGAATCATTACATTCTATACCTTAACCTTACTGAATATTATATGTCGATTGTATCTCAATAAAGCTGGAAAAGAAATCTGTGAAAACACAAAAACAAACAAAAATCTGTTCAAGGAAACTTATCCCCTTTTTTGTGGGTTTCAAGGGCTTTTCGACAGAAAGCTGTAGTCTTTCCCTTGGAATAATGACGGGGAAATCTTTTTTTTTTTTTTTTTTTCTCCACCGAGTCTCCACATTCACTTTGCCTGCTATTACTATATTCTTGAACATGGAGGTGGTGGCAGGGATTGGGCTGTGTATTTATATTTAAACTCATCTATGGAGAGAACCAAAGTGCCAGAGAATTATTACAGCATGAAATCTCTAAAGGCTATGTAAATAATAGAATCAGATACTTCCCAAGTTGATAACCATATAGTATCAAGAAGCCCCATATCTCTCAACTATAGGCATTATTCATGAGAGGACAGTGATTCAGCCTGTAGCAAATACTATTGGTAAAAAAAAAAAAAAAAAAAAAAAGGTATTTTCCAATCCGCATTAAATGGGAAAGTTAAGATTCTGTGCCGGTGCCATTTTGTTGGGAAAAAAAAATGTGCCTTTGAATCATAAACACGCCACTTTACCAATTTCACTAATCTTGCATTCAGCTCTTTCCTAGTTAAATGATCAAGTAGTTTAGCATTACCCATACTGCTCATGTTTCTTCTGAAGTGTTACATTTTTCCTCCCTTGGGTTTATTTGCTTTATTCTGGGTCCCTTTCCCTACTGGTAGCCAATACTAATGGCCTTCCCGGATAACTGATATTTGTTGTATTAGCTGCCCAGCTGGTATTAATATTGGGATGCCCATTTCCATGAGCATCAGCAGGGCTTTTGAGAGGGAGGGAACTCCTGTTTGTTGCTGCATTAAGTGGGACTGATGAAGTCCTGGGCTCCCCAGGGCTGGCCTGGCTTGGTTCAGTCATTGGAGCTCAGGGATGTTGATTCTGATGATGAGTCTGGCTTGTTAGATTCCCTTTTTGTACTTCTTTCTCAGTTGGGGACATTTATTCAAGAATCATTGCTATGGCAGGCTGAGTGAATGGGGTCACCTTGGCGTATATGAAACAGCAGCACACATCTATCAATCCCAGATCTGGGCATGTTTAAGCCTGCTGCTTGAGAAGGGACAGACTCATTCCCTTGGTTGAGATTTATCTGATGCCTGATATCAATTGCACTTAAATCTCACTCCCCCACCTGGAGTTCCTGCTGATATCTGAGTCCTCGTTTGCACACTTCAAGTATGGTGGTTGCAGTTCCAGAAGGAGAAAAGGTTGAGTGGAGGTCAGGTCTATAAAAATATCAGAGGAAAGGTTGGGTAGGTCTAAGAATCACTGTAAATTTTTACCAGCTTCTCTATGTCCTGCAGGCTTACCAAAAAAATTCACATTTCTCTAAACTAACTCCAAATTCAAATAAAAAAAGAAAATAAAACCATCTCTTTTGTTTTGAGTTACAGTCTACATAACACCCTAACTACATATTTGATTGTACCAGTCTTAAACATTGGTAAAAAGACAGAATTACTTTTTTTTGGGGGGGGTTGTGTTTTCTCCAGTGTTGTCACTTACAACAAAGAACTTTTTTTTTTTAAGTTTATTTATTTACTTTGAGAGGGAGGGAGTGCTCAAGTAGGGAATGGGTAGAGAAACAGAGGGAGAAAGAGAATCCCAAGCAGGCTCCGCACTACCAGTGCAGAGCCCGATGCGGGGCTGGAACTCAGGAACCGCGAGTTCGTGACCGGAGTTGAAGTCTGATGCTTAACCACCTGAGCCACCCAGGTGCCCCTATAACGAAGCACTTTTAACAGTCAGGGCATAAGAATATAAAAAGGGAAGAAAATCCCAGTCTCTGAGCTTCTCATTTGCAGCCCTGTATTTCTTAGACGACTAGATGCTTGAAGTCATGAAAGTCAGTTTGTTTGAATTGTTGGCTGCTGTTTCCATTTCACAATATTCCGGAACCAAATGCTTTATGACCTCGTTCGATATTTCTCTTGTTCACTTCGTTGATGAACATTTCTCTGTCGGCCACAGTGAAGCAGTGACATGGTGTCTTTCCTCTTTCAGTGCTGGCAGACGCTATTGTTAAGAATGGCTCATAGGCTTATCGGTCAGGACATGGTTTGATAACAATCAACTACAAACGTCTTACTGTCTTAAAAAGGGGAGGTCTATTCTTGCTTATGCTAAGTGTCCACTATAGGGTGCTGAGGGACTTTGTTCCGTGTCCTTTTTGCTCCTCCTTAAGCTACACATTCGTTTGGCACATTGTGGCCTTCCGAGTTTTCACAGGAGAATATTTTACTAAATATTGTATCACTGTGTGATAGGGATGGGCATCCTCAGAGCTTCTGGTAACCATTTCCTCTCTGTCCACTCCCTGACCTCACGTTTTAGCTTTCTTCTGCTAGAGCAGATTGCCACTTGTTGGTACCGATTTCGGAGTCAGGATTGGATAGGTTATGCTGCAGGAAAAGACAACTTCGAAAGTGTGGTGGCTTACATGACAAAGTCTTATCTCTTACTCCTATTATTCATTTTAAGGGACTCTGATCTGTTCTCCTCACCCAGAATTCATGCTGAAAGAAAGAAGCTCAGTATCTGCTTCTACAGTCGCCCAGGGTGGTATCTTAATTACCTGTTGCTGGATAACAAACAACTCTCGAACTTAGTGGTTTAAAACAGCTTATTCTTGGGGCATCTGGGTGGCTCAGTTGGTTAAGAGTCTGACTTCAGCTCAGGTCATGATCTCCCTGTTTGTCAGTTCGAGTCCCGCGTCGGGCTCTGTGCCGACAGCTCAGAGCCTGGAGCCTGTTTTGGATTCTGTGTGTCCCTCCCTCTCTGCCCCTCCCCCGCTCACACTCTGTCTCTCTCTGTCTCTCAAAAATGAATAAATGGGGGCGCCTGGGTGGCGCAGTCGGTTAAGCGTCCGACTTCAGCCAGGTCACGATCTTGCGGTCCGTGAGTTCAAGCCCCGCGTCAGGCTCTGGGCTGATGGCTCAGAGCCTGGAGCCTGTTTCCGGTTCTATGTCTCCCTCTCTCTCTGCCCCTCCCCCGTTCATGCTCTGTCTCTCTCTGTCCCAAAAATAAATAAACGTTGAAAAAAAAATTAAAACAAAAAATGAATAAATGTTAAAAAAAATTAAAACAATTTGTTCTCTGTTTTGCACCTTGGGTTGGGCTTAGCTGGGCAGTTCCGCTGTTTTTGCCTGGGATCACTTATGCAGCTATGGTTAGTTGGTAGGTAGGCTGGGGACTGGCTGGTGCTGAGTGGCCTCAATCATAGGTGTGGGCTCAACCGATATTTCTGGAACAGCTGGGATGGCTGGATTGCTCTAACCACTTGGATTTTCATCTTCAAGGAGCCTAGCCCGGGCTTGTTTACGTGGTGGCATCATTCTAAGAAAGAATGAGAGGCAAAATTTTCAGGCTTTTTGAGGACAGTGATCACATTGTTACTTTCACCATGTTTTGTTGGTCAAAGCAAGTCATAGAGGCAGCTCAGATTCAAAAGGAGGGAAAGACCCCACCTTTTGATTGAAGAAGCCACAGAGAATTTATGGCCATTTTAATCCACCAGAGCAGAAAAATGGGATTGTGGCAAATCAGGTACTTGTTCTGAAGTCTTTTGCCTGAACATGACAATTGTCATTTCTACTCACATTTCATAAACTAAAGCAACTCATATGGTCATGCCTAACTTCAAGAGGATGGAGAAATGGACTCCTACCCTTTATTAGGAAGGTAAAAAGCTGAAAGTATTTGGTAGATGGAAATAATGAGGCTAATAGAAGTTTTCCAATTGTGGAACATAAAGGCTTCTATTGTGAGGGACTAAGTTTCTTGAAATGATTTTCAATAGTGTGCTGCTCAAGTAGAAGAATTAACCAATCAGATTCAAGACTCTTACATTATATATGGGTTGTTTCTAAGAATTTTATGGTGCTATTTTGTATATGGCCCAAGCCTTTCCTAATGTTGAATTATTGTGTAACCCTGCATTGATCTTTGCTCTGTTTGTCATCAGTTTCTTTTTCAAGTGTAGCATCAACATACCAGACTTTGGATATTATTCTTAATGTCCTCTCCTAAAGTTTATCACTTATTGATAAGATGGCTCATCAATGTGTCTTTTTATTTTTTTTATTTAAAAAACAATAATCCAATGATATGGGTATGAAGATGATTACACAGAAGTCCTACACATAATTGCAATCTCATATGTCACAAGTTTAAATTTAGTGGTAGTAACATTTTGACATGGACTTTGAAGAGACAGCAATAATTTTGAATTCTTATGGAAGTTGTACCATTCCAGTCAGAGATGGTTTTTGTTTCTGGAAAGGCTGGTAAGAGATTAAGGTATACAAATAAAAGTCATAGAATGTTCTTGCTGTGTTTTTGATGAGATTAAATAAACCATCTCAGGTAAATGGTTATATACAATTAGATATATATAAAACTTAAAAAAAACCTTTTTTTGCAAGTATGAGTTTAGATTGAGTGAGTTAGCCTTACAGTCTGTTGAGAAGTCAGCTGGCAGAGTGAGGCAGGGACATCTAAAAGGTTCCTGCAGGGGCAGCTGGGTGGCTCAGTTGGTTAAACGTCCGACTTCAGCTCAGGTCATGATCTCGTGGTCTGTGAGTTCGAGCCCCGCGTCGGGCTCTGTGCTGACAGCTCAGAGCCTGGAGCCTGTTTCAGATTCTGTGTCTCCCTCTCTCTCTGACCCTCCCCCTTTCATGCTCTGTTTCTCTCTGTCTCAAAAATAAATAAACATTAAAAAAAAATTAAAAAAAAAATAAAAGGCTACTGCAGATATGACTATAGTAGTGGGCAAGAGTAAGGGCTTTGGAGCCCAGGGAGTCTGGCTCAGGACCTAGCGTGTGAGGTTGAGCACACAGGTCGGCCACATTTCTAAGCCTTCTTTGCAGTTCAGTTGTGGCCATGTGACTTAATTCTGGCTACTAGAATGAGAGCAGGAAGGGGCGGGGCATTGCCGCTTTTAGGCATGGGCCAAGGCGTGCACCCTTCCATATGTGCCCCACTCCCATTCCCCCTCAGTCAGCTGAGTGGAGAAGGTGGGGGTGGGAGGGATGGGCTGGTAGAGAACTGAGGTGACAGAAGTTGTCTGGGTCTTTGAATGACGTTGTGGCACAGCCCACTGGCCCTCCCACCCCTCCCACGCCTGCTGCATCAGACTGAGACATGAGCAACAAGGCTGTGCTTTGGCAAGCCACTGAGATTTGGGGGTTGGTTTGTTCTGACAGCGAGGGTTACTCTATTACATGTGTGGCTTTAGGTGAGGTACACAGTCTTTATCAACTTCACTTTCCTTACCTATTAATTGGGGCAACTAATACCAACTTCATGGGATTTTTGCTAAGAATTAAAAGAGGTAAAGTTCATAAAGCGCTTGACATACTGCCTAGCCTACAGTAAATAATCAATAAATTGTAGATATGAATAATAATACTAGTAATAACAAATTGGAAAGTTAGAGTGTTTCCTTCTGGAAGTTGGAACAAACTATTTTTTTTCTCCAGTTTGTTCTAATGAACTATGAGATTAGTTATGGTAAATCGCTTTGGAAAGACTGAGGTAGAATTAACAGTTTCTTAAACACTTAGTTGGATACCAGAGGCAAAGTGGAAAAGAAAAATAGAAGAATGCCCTACTTGATTTATTTCTTTGGTGATGAGTAGTAAATCCAACAGAATGGACCAGATAAGGAGTATGAAACTAGGAGCTCCTAGTTCACCGTATTATTGGACATCAGCATTTGTTTGGTAAGACACAAGAGCTGATACCGGTTTATGCAAAGCACTGTCAAGGTCTTCACATGTATTAACTCCTTCATCTTCACAGGATCCACATGTGCAGTAGGCACTACCATTATCCCCATTTTACAGAGAATGAGGTTGAGGCACAGATTGGTCAAGTATTAACTTGTCTAAGGCCACCCTGGCTAGCAAATGGCAGGGCCAGGGTTTGAATCAGGCAGCGAGGCTCCGGGGTCCACCCTTTTTAAAACTATACTACACACTCTCAGAGACATCCTCAGGGTAGGTGCTCCATAAATATTTGTTCAATAAATGAATGATGCCACTTGACATCTTTTCAGAGGCCCAAATCACCCATGTGGGAATTGGAACCTTATGGATAGCAGTTAGATCCCCGATCCTTTCAAGCATTAAAATATGGTGAAGGGAGGCGGAAGGAGACGTCAGAGTGCCACGCTAGATGGGTCAGATGTTAACGTTAGCCTGACATTCAAGTCAAGTTCATGAGATGGACACGGCCTTGGCTGGTAAGGTGGGTGCTATCTGGTTTATAGATATTTGGGCTCCACTCATATTGTAGGTTAGCCCATTGAGGCTTGAATTGGCAAACAAGCATAAATGCCCACCTCCAGCCCTTTGAGAAGCTTCGGACTTGGGCTACGTGCGCTCTGCACTGCGCCTTCTCCAGCACTGTTCTGTGATTGTGAGGCAAAAGAAATGTCACTTGAAAATGAAAGCACAATTTACACTTAACATTCCCCAAATCACTCTTCAAAGCTTATCTGCTTTTGCAGCAATTTTGTGATAGATATCATTGCTTATTTTGTGTTACAAGCTACCCACAATCAGCGTTTTTTTTTTTTCCTAAGAGATCATAAGGTGAACGACAGTATAGTTGCCACTATCTGTCTCCAAAGGTGTTTGCACACATCTATCTATATATAGATCTATACGAGGAGAGGAAATAGACCAAGTTGACCTATGATTCCTTTCTTCCTAAAGTTTCCCTGTGTCTGTGTCATAGCTCTGATCTTAAATCTTATTTGGCAAGTCACAGAATGTGCTACTTTATCAAAGAGATAAAACATGGCCTATTTTTTGCCTCCTGAATTTCAATGAAAGAAGAGTATTTGTCTTCGCTATTGATCTATTCCATTGAGTAGTTCTTGTGATGATTACCACTTTTCTATATTTATAGAGAATCAGCACTTCATAAATGTCAAAAGGCACTTTGCTTTACATGAGTGTCAGTGTTCTAACATTTCACAAAGTTAGCAATTATCATGAGAACCACGTGTGGAAATGGGAAAATAAATAATTACTAAGGGAAGTAATTTTTTTCTGTGGGAGAACTGGATAAGGAGGAAAAGTCCTTTATAATCTGCCTTATTTTGATTGCCTGTCCTTGACCATGGAGTCACAGTGGTATGGGGACTTTCTCATCTCCCCTTTCCACTTGGTTCTGTGCATCAAAGGTCCTTCTCATGGGGCTTGAATATCAAGTGGGCTATAAAAATCTCCTGCAATGTGAGATGCTTGTACTGGGACAGAGAAAATTGCATTTCGATCAGAGGAATCAGAAAGGGCAACCTTTTGGGGTCCTGTGTAATTACTGTATTAAGGTTTATCAAGAAACTTCTATATACTTTCATGGCAATACAAGTGAAGATTTTTAAAATTGGGGGCGGAGGGTTTCTAAATAATGCTGAAGAGCTGTCCTGACCATTTACCCTTGACCGAATGGACCAGCTCTTTTATGTCCAGTAGGCATAATCTGTGCTTGGAGGGTTTTTTTTTTTTTTTTTTTTTTCTGGTCCTCAATAAGGCTACTTTGAAAAGTTGTCATAGCAACACTGGTCACTGGTCACAGATAATATAACAGGGTGAGGAGGTGGCCTCCACTGGACTCCAGGTTTTGTTAGTTCATGCTGTTGTGTGCTGCAATGGCTTGTTCAGAGACAACATTTTGCTGCGGCAAAAGTGCCCCGTGCCAGAGACCCCTAGAAAAGCCGTGTCTTGTTCTCAGAATGGATACGCCACCCAAACCTCCCCTGCTGCCCTCTGTAACTGCACTGCCTCTCCTGGTTAGTGGGGCCTATGTCTAATCTATTGGCAGATGGATTGCCATTCTCCACCAGGGCATTTCCGATCACATGCTTATCAAATGATGCTAAGTTGGGGCTTATCGTGTTTTCTCAGTAGCTTTAGATAAAACAGGCAGCTTCTCAGCATCATGGGGAAACCCCTTACAGTGTTTTGTTGTTGTCGTTCAGTCTGTCAGCAAAGTTCGAGATGTCCTGGGTATTTTTCAGTAGAATTATGTCACTAATACATGGTTGTTATACACGTTATGGCTCTTGCGTTTAATGACTGTGCTAAATGATTTTACTCTCATAGTTCAGGGGGATAGTTTGCAAAGCTCTGCGTATTTTAGGAAACTGAAAGGGATGACGAATTCCATCTGTCTTCCTGGCACAGATTTTTGCTTCAGGTTTTCTGTGTTAAGGGTCCTGGACTGTCACATTTATGCGGATTGACTTTTCATGTTTGTTTTTTTTCCAATAGATGAAAAAATCTCTGCTTTCATATTTTGTGCTTGTCTGCTTTCTGGTATTTTGAGAAATCTTCAGGATTTCTTTCCGAGTTGCATCTTTTGTAGTCCAGCTCCCTGAGGTCCTATCTGCCTCTGTCTCTTCCGTTTTCGTTTTGCCAGCTTTCCACCTTGACCCTCTAGGAACATGATGAGCACCTAATACATTTTGATTGTGTTGAATTTCAGGAGGGACGGAGAGAAAGCACAATTTGGACGAACCTATTTTAGTAGAACATCTTTATGCTGACGTCTTTCAAAGGGTTATGGCCTTACGTCAGGAAGTAGAATGGAGTTGAGTTTCTCCTGCTGGTAACTGGCCATTCCCTGCTTGAAATCAAGCACGGATGTGTTAGCTGCAGGCAGAGTGTGTGAACTGACATGACTTTACAGGCTGATCTGATAATTGAGAATATCCATATACTGCAAAGATGTCTGTAAGTGCTGTGGAAAGCTAGCAGAAGAAAGAAGACAGTAATTCCTGCTCTGGAATAAGCCATTTCTACATTTGAGTATTTCCATCAGATTTATTGCCATGATTATTTTAAATACTCTTATGTAGATTGAACAAAGAATGTATTTCGCCTTTCATCCCAATGACTCTGGTGATATGTGGTCCCTGATTTTGATCAGCTGAGGTAGTGCCATGTGAGAGAGCAATGCAATCATAAATGAGAAGGCAGCGAAGATAAACTGCCCTGTCCTGCCCACTCACCTCCATCCTTTAAACACACATTGACTCTGGAACATGAAAGGACTACCAAGTAGTTAACCCGCACAAACAGCAGTAGAGCTGCAAGAGATGAACTGCCCTTTGATGAGAGCATCTCAGTGCCTCCTTAATTACGTCCCCAAGGATCTGCATACCGTTAACAACCAGAATGGCCACCTCGCAGTGGCATGTGGAAAAGAAGGAAGGAGGAAAACAGTGGAATAACCTACTCAGGGTCTATGGTTCTCAGAATTCCCACAGAAGGTAGAGAGAGGGGACCTGAGCAGGGAAGAGAGCAAATCACAAAGCATCTTGCTACTGTTTCAGATTTCCCCCTTTCCTCTAAACCTGCAATGCCTCACACAACTCACGAATTGAATTTTCATAACTGAAAAGGTTCTAGGACAAAATGTTCACATTTCCACCTTCTCAATGGGGGGAAAATGTCACATAGAAAGACTTCTTGGACTTGTCTATAGCACTGGCTTATAGGTCTAAATGGCAAAATTTAAAGATACCAAATGCCATCATGTGTCCCGTTATAGGAGACCGTTATGATGGTATAACCACTGGGGTCTCATTTCTTATTTAAAAGATGTTGTAGAAAACCTAAATGCCACGAATGGTACTATGAAATATAATGTCATCTGACACACAGTTGGTGCTCAATAATTATTTCAATCAAAGATGACGTGCACTGTACTGCCTTATCCTATAATTTCAGACACTATCCTTAGTATATTTCAGGTCAATTCAGCAACCATTTACTACCAATTATTTGCCAGGCGCTGTGTTAGGGGCTGTGGAGAATAGTAAGATAAATTGGTGTTGGTGGGCGTGGTGGAGGTAATCGACAACAGAAGACAAATGTAATATCTATAAAACAAGCAACATTAGCTTCACACGAGAGCTACCTAAAAAGCATCCCCAAAGGGCAGGGTGCAGAGGTATGAATATTAGTACAGGTAGTGGATTCAGCCAAGTGGTTGTCACTGGAAACCCTCATTCATTCAGTTAGGTACAATGAAGACGATACGAGATTGAATGCATATTTGTAGCCCAGAATGAGTATAGGATGGTTTTACTGAAATTTAACTTCACTGAACTTTTGTGGGGGTGAGTTGGGTGAACACAGATATTTGTAGCCCAACTGACCCGTGTTCGTACCCTACTTTCACTAATGGTTAGCATTGCGAGGACTCTGTAAACCTCTGTAATTCTTAAGTCTTTTATCTCCCAAAATAGAAATAATATTCCCATTAATACTAATTTTCAGGGTTGTTGTAAGGATTAAAAGAGATAATACATATAATATACTTAATACAGCATCTGGCATGTGGAATAAATATCTCTTCTCCATCTTTTCCCCTTTTACCACAGAGTAAGTTTACCCAAGTCCGGCTATCAGTCTGATGTTTTTGCCTGTTCTGAACTGTTTAGTTTTCAGCAGCACTAAGGAAACTTAAGAAAACTAGGAATCTACAACTAATGTGATGGCCATTTCCCACGATGGAGGGGACTCCATCTGAAGAGGATGTTGTCTGTGTTTGCAAAACCTAGCATTGATATTCAGGGGATTATCTCAAACCTCTTTCACACATGTGATCTAAAGTTCACCTCATTCACTGTTGAATTATATTCGAAAAGTAGCCAGCTTCTGATTATGAATTTGCTCGACTCATAAATATTTTATTCACAACATGGCATAGGCCTATTTTCATTCCCTTCAATATTTGGATTTTTTTTCTTTTTCTTTTTTGCTAAAATTGAATAGCAGGGTACCTATGACTGAAGATGGAGGCAGATTATGGTCTTTTTGTTCCTGAATTGAGGTTCTGTCAGGTGTAAAGTTGCATTATGTTATGTAGTTTCCCCTTCTGGCATATCTTAGAAGGTTCCAGTTTTTCTTTCTTTCCTGAAGGTTTTCTTGAAACAGATTCCTTTTCACTTCCCTATTTTCCTTTCCTTTTCTTTTTTCACTTCCAAGATTCATATAGAAGGCAACCAGATTGCAAGCTCCCTGAAGGAAGTCTTCACATCTTAAATCTCTTTGCTCAAGAAATACTTACTCGTATGCTCAAAGCCCAGGAGAGTCTCTAGTAAATCATATTCTCCATTTTGCAACATTCAGGGTTTTAGTCTAGTCACCAGAGCATTATCTTCATGGAGCATTGTTTCTAATTCTGCTGATGAGTCAGAAAACCACAAAGCACTGTCCCTGGAAAAGTCATGGTGAATGGATATTTTTATTCATTTTATATAGCAGATAGACATATTAATTTGTAGAAGATTTTTTTTTTTTAAGCTTATTCATTTATTTGAGAGAGATAAAGAGAGAGCAGGGGAGGGGTAGAGAGAGAGGGAGAGAGAAAGAATGCCAGGCAGGCCCTGCCCTGTCAGGGCTTGAGCCCATGAACCGTGAGATCATGACCTGAGTCGAGATCAAGAGTCAGATGCTTAACCAGTTGAACCACCCAGGTGCCCCCAGATTTGTAGATCGTGAAAATATACTGTCACAGTGGCTGATTTTCCAAGATTCACTGCCTCGCTTGCTCTCCCAATTTTTCCTCCATATTGTCTTCCATCGTATAGCTGTATCTCCTATTTAAATGGAGTCACAAACAAGTACAAAACATATGACAATTCACCTCACCTTTAAGCCATTCTCTCTCTTAAGAGGCATACTGTAAACTGATAATCTTCCCTTTATTACATAACAGATATTTATTGGGCATTCATTATATTCCAGGCCCCGGCGAGTTGCTGGAAATACACAGTGAGCGGGAGACCTGGGAATGGGAGTTCATAGTTATAAAGCAAACATTCCCAGGCTCAGTGCAGTTCATGTTCAGTCAGGGTGTTTGAAGAAGTACATTCAGCTTCTTAGTCAGAAGGGTACAGATCAGGAACTCCGCTGGTTAAATACATCCTTGTTCATATTTTGCTCAACTATCAACCTTGAGGAGAACATTTTCTTTCCTGAAGTTCCAGCACGGATTGGCAACATTGTTTTAATCTTTTAGACTTAAGATTTTATCTTAATCATTGAAACTATCTTTTATTCAGACAGGCTTTCCTCGTTTGTTAGAAAAACTGACCACACTGACTGTCCTTTGCTCAACATAACTTGGAGAGGTGCCTTAGGAGCTACATTAGAATCTGCAGACTCCCCTTGTTGAGAAGTTGGTGCGAATAGTTTGTGAACAGGCAGTCTTAATAAATGGTAAAAATAACCTTTTAGATACTTAAATCATTTTGCTGCCAAGGGCATATAATCAGGCCCATTGCCAAATGCTAATTAATGATACAAGTGGAGGATTTTATTTAAATTTGTTATACTAATATATTGAAATATAAATAGAAACTGCCAATTGAGAGAAACTTGTCGAAGGGTGGAACGTGTGAGGTGAAGGAATAAACACCAAACTTGAAAATAATAGCCCTGCTGTGCTGCAGAAGGTAATTGAAATAAAAACCTTGCAAAGAAGATAGCTTATTTGTAAAAAGCTGTGTGTGGTTTAAAGCACTCAAATTACTGAAAAATATATAGCATAATGAGGATTATTTTAGGCTCACACTTGTGAAATAAGATGAATTCAACCAAGTGGTGAGGGAGGTTGTGGCTAGCTGTATGGTATGAAGGCTATCTCTTTCAGGGAACATACTTGCTTATCCTAGTGTTTATGGTTGGTGTTAGTCCTGAGTTTGTTTCCAGCCCAGTCTATTTCATTTTGTGGGTCTTTAAAATTTGCAAGGAAAGTTCATGGTAGGGATATGGTATCATTGGTGGCTATTGGTTAACAACATTTCTTCCGTGCTCAGCAGAACAATGACCTACTGCTCAATCCGGATATGTCAACCTGTGTTCCACTGGGAAGCCCCATGGCTTGGCTTATTTACCACTCGTGCTCCTGACATGCCCCAGTGGCTTCACTGTGGACTAAAACTATTAGGTTGGCTAAAGGCGGATGTTCTACCTAAAGCCAAGAGGGCATTGGAGGCCACACGCTGTTCTGTTCTTACTGGATGTGAGCAAAAATGAGATCTGGTTTTTTTTGTTGTTGTTTTGGTTTGTTTTTTTTTTTTCTTGGGTTAGTAGAAAGATTGGATCTGCAGATCTCTAGACTGTAGTCTGCCTAACCACTTAAATTAATAAATGAGTAAATCTGGTTAAAGAAACAAGCACTTGGTGCCAAGGACCTGTTTATAATGATTGATTTGATGGGATCCTTTTTGTGAGGCATAGAAATGGTGAGCAGGGACCTGTAGGTGCTTCCCACGTTGAACAACAGGGTAGGACTTGGCGTGCTTTGTTCTGGTGGCTTTGAGATTTCCCAGCTCGGTGCCTTTGTTTGTGCTAATTTCCCTTGCTAGAGTGGCTTCCTCCAGTTCATTCCTCTCTTTACATTCATCCTTTACATCCAGCTCAAATTCCACTTTCACTGGAAAAACCTTAGAGCATTCCATCTGGAATGGATGCCTCATTCAGCTGAAAAAAGACATCGAATAAATTTAAAATCCACTGGATAAATGGTACTCACTGCCTAGAATCATGAGGCGCTTATGATACACTGTCTTGTTTTAGAATTGCTTGGATACCTCTTTCTTCCAACTAGATTTCACATTCAGCAAAGGCAAGAATAATACCTTTGCATTTCCCACATCTTTGCACAGTGCCTAGCTTAGGAAAGTTACATGGTCAATATTTGTTGACGAACTAATGAATGAACACAGAGGATTGAACTCAAATGGCCGGTGTCATCAATGAGCAGTGTCAGTGCCTACTGTGTGTCATTCTCACTGTGAGGATACACTGCTCCGTTCCTCCACGCTTTACTGTGTCTCTAATGCCAGAAAGGGGCCTGGATGCATCTCATTAAGTAAAACATTAACTTTTTAACACACGTCCAAATGGTATAAACATCTGGGTATGCTCAAGATAGACACATTCAAATCTGCATTACCAAACGACTACAAAATGCTTGACGAGGCTTTTCAGTGTTTCTTTTTGCTTACAGAGTATCTCAGTCAACATTTGGATTCTTGTAAGTGTGGGGTGATGTAACTCCCTTGGCATCACAAGGAGATTGTATTTTTAGTTGCTCTTCTCCGGACCTGACATCTTCTACCTTGAACCCTGGGGACAAAATAGACCTTACAGACCACTTCCCTTTACAGAGAAAGGAAGTGAGGTTCACAGAGTTTAAAGGCGTTGTTCAAGGTCACTCAGCTTGTTATTGGCAGAGCAAACCCACAGAGTTTCCGTATTCTTTCTACTACCCATCTGAATACAATATAATTCACAGATGGCTGTGCTGTTTGACCATCAGGTATAGACCAAACCCTTACTTTCTGACTCTTTTATATGCTTTCTATATATCATCGTGAGCTATTTTTATCTTCGTATATGAAGCCTTGAGCATCTCTGTCAAGTAGACTAATTCACCGATGAGGAGATTGTACCATCTACATAGGTCACAATAGTTTGTTTGAGGCCAGTGACAACCAAGCCCATGCAGAGCTTAGTTGAGACTTACCACCATTTGAGCTTTGATTTTGACATTTAGTTCTGGCAAAGCAAAAACATTTGTTTCTCTCTGCTCTTGCTTGACTGGTCCCCCTTGGGACCAATAACAGGCATTTGTGAAGAAAGCTGTTACTGTGACTATTCGCCCATCTGCGGTTGCAAAGCAAGGCAGGTGCTTTGGGCTCCTGCTCTAGGCCCTGATCTGCTCCCTCAGGGCATTGGGTTTCCCTGCAAAGACCTCTCCAGGTGTGTGAGGTTCCCAAGTGAGGTCGGGCGTGTACTGACAATTGAAATTTCAGCCAGAAATTAAGCAGCATTATTGAAGTTTTTCTTGCTTCCTGTGGCAACCCCCAACCCACGGCCCTCGAAGCCATCCGAGGGGGGCCTCTCCATTGCCATCTGTAACGGCAGCAGCTGGGAGGCCACTGATTCTAGCGCCGAGTGCTGTGTTTTGATTCTTCTCATGATACCTATCTTTAGGCTTTAGACTGTCAGTGGATTCTACCCAGAAGCAGAGAATGGCTCTCCCCCATTTCTTTGCCCTAAAACATCACCACTGGGATATACAGTCACAAAAATCTCTTTGGAAAACAACTCCGTCAGACCGTGTCCTCCCTAACGTGGGTACAATATGGAGTGGCAGGATAGGGACAGGTCCCTTCTTCCCTTCTCTGTGTTCTTCAGTTCTCCCTCCTCTTTCCCAGAGCCTCTCAAATGCTCTTAAAGCCAAGAATAATTCCTTATTCTCCTTCAGCAAAACACCAAAAGAGTCTTGTGTATCAACTCATGCAAATAATTGTTAGAAGGGTGACAAGCCCTGTTCCTTAGATGACTGGGCAACACACAGATGTGAAACCACTTGTTTCTACTGTTCTCAGATTTTTACTCTGTATCAGAAATTTTGACATACATCATCATACTTAATTCTCACAACAATTTGGAAAGTAACATTTTATCCCAAATTTGCAGGGAGGTAACTAAAGCTCACAGAGATTAAAGCAAGGTGAAGGAACTTGCCCAAGAGAGGCAGTTAGAAGTAAATATCTTCGGGGGCGCCTGGGTGGCTCAGTTGGTTAGGCGTCTGACTTCGGCTCAGGTCATGATCTGCCGGTTCGTGAGTTCGAGCCCCGCGTCGGGGTCTGTGCTTGACAGCTCAGAGCCCAGAGCCTGCTTTGGATTCTGTGTCTCCCTCTCTCTCTGCTCCTGCCCTGTTCATACTCTGTCTCTGTCTTTCAAAAAGTGAATAAACATTAAAAAAATATAAAAAAAAAAGAAGTAAATATCTTCGGGGCATCTGGGTGGCTCGGTCGGTTGAGCGTCCGACTTCAGCTCAGGTTGTGATCTCATGGTTCATTGTATTTTTGTATTTTTAGTTGCTCTTCTCAGGACCTGACATCTTCTACCTTGAACCCTAGGGACAAAATAGACTGTACAGACCACTTCCCTTTACAGAGAAGGGAAGTGAGACTCACAGAGTTTAAAGGAGTTGTTCAAGGTCACTCTGCTTGTTATTGGCAGAGCAAACCCACTGAGTCCACATCGTACTCACCGCTGTCAGCCTGTCAGCACGGAGCCCTCTTCGGATCCTCTGTCTCCCTCTCTCTGCCCCTCCCCTGCTTGCGTCCTCCCCAAAATACATAAATATTAAAAAATATGAAGTAAATGTGAAGTAATTGAA
Source organism: Leopardus geoffroyi (assembly GCF_018350155.1). Classification (NCBI taxonomy): domain Eukaryota; kingdom Metazoa; phylum Chordata; class Mammalia; order Carnivora; family Felidae; genus Leopardus; species Leopardus geoffroyi. The sequence goes on from NC_059327.1 coordinate 87,143,050, forward strand.
GTGAAATATGTTGGATTTCAACCCAAGTCTGGCTGACTCCTCAGCCAATGCTCTTTTCCTGGGCATGCTTGCTTGGGTGTTATGTAGCATCTCAGCAAACTTTAGGGTGCGTAACATTTGCCTGGGATGCTTGTTAAAAAAAGCAAATCGCTGGACTCCATCCGAGGTCCCAGGGATTATCATGATCATCCCCGGTGATTCAAACCACAGGACACTATGGGATACTCTGGTGTGAAGGGTGTCTGTGGGGCCAGGAGCAGAATAGGGTCCATTAAAGTAAATGGAATGGGACCTTTATACCGTACTTGACCCACGGCACCATTTTTGCTTGCGTTCTCTCAACCGGGGCAAAGGTCACACCGATTGTTAACATCCGTGTTCAGGAGTGCCTGTGGATGAACACAGCATTTCCTGAGGTCCCCGGGATCATCTGCTTCAGAATAGGGCATTTATTCAAAGATTGCAGACACCCTGGTACTTCCACAGATCCACTGGTCTGTGTGCTTTGAAGCCCAGGAACCTGCATTTTTACTATGCTCTTAGCTGGATATTATGTGCAATCAACACTAGGTATAAAAACAAACAGACAAACAAACCCAGAGACAGATTCAGTAATAGCTCTTTCTGGGCAGCTTCTGAAATTAGTCTGTGTTTCTGTGTTTCGATGGTAAGTAAATGGAAAAAAAATATGACCACAGGCATCTCCAGGTTTGGTTTCAATTAAATTTGTCATCTGGGCTGTGGCTACCTGTTCAAATCAATACAACAGAGAGGACAGCAATGAGAACATTATGAGAAATGGACGAAATCAGAGCATATCAGATCAATCCTTTTTTTTCCCCCCGGGTCCTTGAAGTGTACATTTCCTACTTGCTTTTCCCCATGGGCTTTCAAAGGAGATGCTGGGACCGAAGTCCTGTGAGAAGGCAATTGATTGAAACTGCAGGAATATTGGAGCATAAGGGCTAGAATTAATTAGCATCCTTAAAACAGCAGCACTAGGCCCTTGAATTTTTGGAACATATGAATGGTAACTGTTGATTTCTCAACCCAAAGCAGAACATCTGTTCTTTTGCAGAGAGTCTAGCAAAGATTGCAATGCGGAGTCAGGTGGGGGTAGTGTTGTTAGGAAATGCAGTTCGTATCATAGCTGTCCATTTGGATTTATTATTAGACAGCACTCAGTATAATTGCTTTCTCAAGAATTTTTAGATGTCTGAAACACACACTGTACATCTTGTGGGGTTTTATGGGACCTTAATCCACTGTAAAGTTATTCTGATCACAAATGCACATGAGAAGTATCCATAAAATGTAACAATCTGTATTCGGAATTAATTTCTCATTAAACACCATTCATCGATTCCCATCAAGTCATACTCTTGTCATGTTGCCTGGATCTTTGGGAGATATAAACAAGTCAAAGAAGATGGGAGAGGATGAAGGTGAAGGAAGGGAAAGGAGCGGGTGCAGACGAACTTCTTGTTTCTTAAGAAGTAAGTGACCACACCTAAGAATCAGATAACAGTAAGGTAAAGGCAGAGCAAAGTTAAAACTAAAAATAAGAAGAATTATTAAAAATATTAAGTACAGGCTCTCATTTAGCATATAATTGTACATAAGGCGTCATAGTTTTTGTCATTCATTTATTTCCATCTTAAGTCAAGGTGCCAGAGAGACCTTGGATACCACCATCCCAGCGTTACCAAACACTTGTTCTGGACCTTTGGGAAATTATTTAAATTTTCTATGTAAGGAGAGTTTATGTAAAATGGCAATACTAATTCCTTCCTCTCAGTGTTCTTGTGAGGATGAAAATAAAGCAACACGTGCAAGGGCCTCACAAAGTGCCTGATGTAGAAGGTAGTTAAAAATGCTGGTTACTTGTCTTCCTTTTTCTGTTTCTACTAAGTGCGGTGTGGCTGATGTTTTTATGTTCAGACTTAAGAGAATTGGATTATTTGGTTGCTGCTTCACTAAATTAATTGGAAAGTGAACAGCCGACGACATTAATTTTCTGTCTCATGCTCCACAAACAAATACAGGTTCTTGTTAGAAGCTCAAGTGGGTGGAGATCCGTTCGGTTAGGACTGAGGAACAAGGTGACGTTTGGAAAGCAGATTCATTTTCAGTTTTATGAAATAGGTTAGTTATGTTTTTTAGTCCATTGTAATAGAAATGAAAAGTCAAAATATTGTGGCATTGGCTTTTGTTGCACTTTCTACCCTACTTTTGGACCCTCGAAGCATCCTTAGAGTCTGCATAGGGGAGAGGGTTCAGCAATGGGACGTGTCACCTGCAGGCAGGTGTTCATGCAGTCATAGGTTCTGCCTCTTTGTTCTGGGACTCCTCTGTTCCCTTTTAATGGGTGATATTTTGGTAGGCTTTAAAAACATTAAAAATGTCTCTCCATTAGTATTTTCAAATTTTATAAACGACAGAGCTTATTATAAGGTATAAAGGGGCCTATTGAGTGGAAAATGAAAGGAGATCCATAACCAGATTTAGATCATTTGAGTCATTACAAACTTGGCTTTTTCCAATTTATACCTTAATGGTTTGATTTCTAGTTACCTTAAGTTGGCTCGATGATGAGTGATTAACACTGTTGTGGGTATAGCTAGCACTTCTGGCTTTTCTAACAGGCTTCCAAATGATGCCATTTGTTAACTAAATTAATTCAGCCTGGCAATTTTATTTCTATAGCTTCCTTCAGTGGTGAGTGTTGTCTCTATGACAGGTAATGCTTGTAAGATTTCAGATTCCACCTGGTAGTTGTTAGCTGCATTGTTCTTAGCTGCTTTGTCATGATCACTTTGTCACTAGGAATCGGAATTCCTATATACCAGAAAGAGGGATGAAATTAAAAAATAAAAGTTAAATAACATTGTACATGTTCAGCTTTCACAGAAGATTCCCAAAACTCTTTTCAAGGATTCCTTGTGCCTTAATCTCAGGCAAGAGAGGGCTATCTTTTTATAAGACAAAATAATACTCTATGTTAGCTGTGGACTTTGAACAGTAACTTTTTGCTTTATTTCCCTTCCACAAGGGTGAATTAGAGGCACAAGGATGCTATAAACCGTGGTGCTTCAGGATTAAGTGATAGAAATGAAATTAGCACTGGGATTAGGAATTGACACTCTGGTCTGCCAGGGAAAATAGACCAGCGAGGTATGGAATGATCAAGCCTGGGTTTTTCCTGTGTTAGTACCTATCATCCGTCTAGCTGTCTATTTATCAATTATCTATCAGAGAGCCAAGATTTTTTTTTTAATTTTTTTTTAATGTTTATTTATTTTTGAGACAGAGAGAGACAGAGCATGAACGGGGGAGGGTCAGAGAGAGAGGGAGACACAGAATCCGAAGCAGGCTCCAGGCTCTGAGCTGTCAGCACAGAGCCCGACATGGGGCTCGAACTCACGGATCGTGAGATCATGACCTGAGCCGAAGTCAGACGCCCAACCGACTGAGCCACCCAGGCGCCCCGAGAGCCAAGATTTTGGTAAAGTCCGTGCTGGTTGCTAGTGAGGCTGTAATGGATATAGCATGGACTTAGAAGATATTGAAAAACAATCTAAATTTTAAAAAGAAATATAGGGGCACCTGGGTAGCTCAGTCAGTTACGTGTCAGACTCTTGGTTTTGGATCAGGTCATGATCTCACAGTGGTGAGATCGAACCCCAATTTAGGCTCTGCACTGGGAGTGAAGACTGCTTAAGATTCTCTCTCTCCTTCTCTCTCTGTCCCTCTGCTCTCTCCATGCATGCGCTCTCTCTCTCTCAAAAAAAAAAAAAAAAAAAATATAGAGTGGCTGTATTGGTTCAGATAACCTGGCAACAAAAGCAAGTCCATACCCGTGATTCCTTTTCCTGTGCCCCCTTTTGCACAAGGTATATCGTTCTCTTGACAGGTTTTTTTTTTTCTTTTTTTTTTTTTTTTTTTGAGTCAGTGCCAGAAGGAAGACACACAGGTGTCACAAGTGTATTTTTTTCCGGAGCCTCAAAAGAAAATTTCAGGTAGATTTCGTTAGGAAATGGTATTCATTGCTGAACTGCAAATTAGATTGCTAGTGCTTTGGGCATTCTTAGTAAATTATATAGCTAAAACCTGGAGCTATACTAAACCCTTTGAATTTAATTTGACTGCTGGCAGCCATCAATGGTTAAAAGATTTTAGAAAACCTGAATGCTAATGCTTGAATGTGCTGGTAGGGGATGTTGTAGAAAAGACAGGTGGCTCAGGGAGCCAAATAAAACACTGGCCTTTTACAGACTATTCAAAAACTAATACAATAAAAAATGAATATACTGCATAATATCACAAGTAGCGCTAATGTAATCAAGGCCCACACAGCCTTACGAGGAACAAGTTCATTTTCCACCTTCTGAGTTATTACTAGTACAATTTACCTCTCCACTCTGCCGTCTCCATTCTGGGAAGGCTTGTCTCTCCCTGTATTGCTGGTCTGTGTCCTTTTGCATGCAAATGCAATATCCTGTTCTAATCTGACCTTAACCGATGAACAAGTATCTCCCTTTCTTGCCTGGTGCGATTCCAGCTGAGCAGGGAACCTGACGTTTGTCTTAAACAGTCCTAAGCATTTTTCATATGAAATTCAATTAAACTATTTCCTAGTCTAAGTGTCTGTTCAGTTTTTTTTTCTTTTTTTTCTTTTTTACCTTTCAGCAAAATGAAGTTTTCCTTCCTGTGAAAATACTTAAAAGCAAGCAATTGCAGGAAGGAGGGAGAGGAGTGGGTGGGGGCGGGAGAGGGGGGCGAACCATGCTGTTTGGCGCAGTCAGCTAATTGTTTCAGCCTTTGTTTTTCTGTTCCCCTTGAAGATGAGCTGTATTTTAATTACCGCATAAAAGATTTGTCTTGATTAGATGGCTAGGAGGTGTCAGTGCTTCTGAAAGAGATGAAAATAGAGAAGGGGAAGAAGGCAGGAATGGTGGATTTATTTTGGAAACTTTCTAGGCTTCTGCTGTTCTCCCTCTCCCTGGCCACCATGCACTTCATTTCCGTTCAGGCTCCATTTCAGGTGCAAAAAGGAGTCGCGAGATATTTAATGACACAGTGGTCTGAAATAGGATCCCTTTTGCTTGGGGTGAGGGACGGGGGATGGGACCTTTGCCTCGAAAGAGATTAGGCAAAACCTCTCTGTCTTAATGCCACGAGAGGTAACTACCACACAGTATCCAGGACTTGCCGCTCTACTTCCTGAGAGTGAGCACAGTTTGCCGGCCACGCTTTAGACACAGGGTAGGTGATGTGGGTATGAAGACAAATAAGGCCAAAACCTTCTGCACTGGCATTGCTCATAATTGGTGGGGGAGACAAACAAATGGGTACCTTGCTGCACAGATCCTCTAAGAACATACAAATGCGCTCCAGGACCACAGATGATGGAAAGCCCCAAGGTCGTCGCTGGGGCACGGGTTGGGCAAGTCTTCTTGGAGAAGGTCATACTTGTGCAGCCTCGTGGGACAAGTGGTGAGGGAAAGGCACAGCCCGTCAGGTGGTCAAAAATTTAGCAATCGGTTGGTGACTGGTGACATTAGGGAGAGCAGTTGAAGGGAGTGGTGGGGGCAGAAGCAGGTGGCCCGGCATGTAGGAGAGAAAGGGCAGCAAAGGAAATCCTTTGGATTTCTTTGTTTTTTGACAAGTTTGCTTGTAGAGCAAAAGAGCAAGACGGATTCCTAAATAGAGTGTTCTCAGTGTAGGCTTGCATGGAAAGCAAAGCAAAAAGCTGATATCTAGGTATCTCAGGCCCCAAAGTATTGCTATTAAAGAAGAACCAGACTCTACTTAGTGTGACTTTTTCAAATAGCTAACACAATTAATGACCATTGCTCAATTCTCAGTTTTTTTTTTTTTTCCCTCTGTGACACAGCCTCGCCAGGGGAATGTTCCTCACAGGGAATCTATGGAATCATCTTCTCTTTCCTCTGACTCTATTTTACTATGACTTCTACTTTGTTCTTTATTTTTTGACTGTTTTAAATTAGCAGAGATAAAGAATGTACCTTAGTTTAATACATCGGTTGAAAATAAGTGTGTGTGTGATATAAATGAGTTTAGTTTCACATAATAGCTAAAGAAGCAGTAGACATTTAACCTCAGGTAACGTTTAGTTGTATAAAGAGCATTTTTCTTGAACCCGCAAAACACATTTGATTCATTAATTTTTAAAAAATATTTATTTTTTGGGAGAGCACCTGTGCGGGGAGAGGCAGAGAGAAGGGGACAGAGGATCTGAAGCAGGCTCTGTGCTGACCGGCTGACAGCAGTGAGCCTGATGTGGGGCTTGAACTCAGGCACCGTGAGATCGTGACCTGAGCTGAAGTCGGACGCTCAACCGACTGAGACACCTCGGTGCCCCTGATTAATTTTTTAAAATGATAATTTCCGACTTCTTTGTAAAAGTCAGTATGAGACCCACAAATAGCATATTTTCCACTTGTTTTCTTTTGTAACTAAACTGCATAACATTTTCAGTGCTCTCGATGAAAGGACTTTTCAAACACTTGTTGTGTTAGGAGAATAAACATGGCTGTGAGTTCTTCACCAAGTTAATTTTACGAGGTAAGGAAGGAATGTAAGGACTTGGGGACTTGGGCGTCTTTATGTATGAGAGAGAATCAGCCCTTGGCCTGACACTGAGTTCAGGTTGATTCTGGGCTAAATTACATGTTCCCTTCGGAGTTTAAGCTTTCAATTTCCAGGACCACTGCCAGCAAGTTGAAATGAGGTGAAAGAGTAAGGAAAGTGTTAAAAACAAAAAAAGAACGTTGCCAATTCTGGAAAAATTTGCGTCATAAAATGGCATCATATTTTTTTTATAATGGAATGCATAATTTTCCCTATCCTTGCCACTAGAATTTGTTTTACTAAAAGTAAGCAATTATTGAATGCCTGATGAATATGTGATCTATATATATTTAGGTGGAGGCTATTTTTTTTTTTTTTTCCAATCCTACTTCTTCAAGTTTTTAGTTTTAGAAACTAACAGGGACATTTTGAGGTCCAGAAAGGTCAATCAGTGTTGACATTGAAGCTGAATTTTATGGGGTGTTAAAATACTGCAATAAGTTTGATTGGATTGTTTCTAACTAGAAAATATATGTTTATCTTTTTAAAACATTTCATCAGGGGCGCCTGGGTGGCGCAGTCGGTTAAGCGTCCGACTTCAGCCAGGTCACGATCTCGCGGTCCGTGAGTTCGAGCCCCGCGTCGGGCTCTGGGCTGATGGCTCAGAGCCTGGAGCCTGTTTCCGATTCTGTATCTCCGTCTCTCTCTGCCCCTCACCCGTTCATGCTCTGTCTCTCTCTCTCCCAAAAATAAATAAACGTTGAAAAAAAAAAAAATTAAAAAAAAAAAAAAACAAACAAAAAAAAACATTTCATCAGATTTGGGAACAAATTACCCACAGAGCAGGAAGTGAATGTTAGAAATCATTGTGCAATGTTTTAATGTGTTAGGTTCCCTTTCTTGGGCCTCATGTGGGAGATACTGTGCTAGTGACCATGAGGCTTGATTTAAAGTAGTCACAGACACAGAAGAAAGCCACTCTACCTCTGGAGTCCAGTGGGAAAGCCGAAGTATTTAAAGAAAGGAAGCCCGAGTCAGAAAGTAAATATATGGGCCAAGAAAGATTTAAGTTAGGAATTTTTTTCTGAAATTTTATGCTAATAAATTAATTTTTACGAAGCTAGGAATCTTCGTGAACTTATAACAAACAGAGGAGGATTGCTGCTCAGGTTTGTCTTTTGGTGACAATGACTCACAGTATTCATCACAGAGGGAGTATAATTTGTTGAAAATCAGCAAATCATAAATCAGTTTCTCCTCAGAATGCCCAGTATTTTCTTAGGTTGTGGTGAAAATGGAATGTTTTCCTGGGAGGGGGACACAAATGAAGTATACACTAGGAGAAGAAAATCCTATCACTTTGCAAAAGGAAAGGCCAGAAAGTTCTTATTGAAAAGTCTAGAAGAAGCAATTTGAATCTCCTACTAAGGGGACAGATTTTAACCTGTTATCCAGTGCAATAGAAGGTATTTAAAGCTATGCCATGCATCTGATATTAGAATCTGCTCTCTGAGCCTGCCTTATTACTGGCTGTTATTCAATAAAGCATAAAAGAGTTTTAGTTCAATTTATCTTACTCGTATTTGTTGTGGGGGAAAAAAAAAGCCATGTGAACCACCAATCTAAATTTATAGTCATTTCACAAAAGACAGAGGCTTGAAAGAATCTTAAAAAGTTAATGCAGTTAACATCCCTGTCAGTCAATTTATGATACTCCTGCAAAGAAAAGCAGTTTTAGAGAAATGATATTTCTCATAAGGTCTGAAAAGGCCTGTCTTAACTTTCTTAATTTCAAATTTAAAATGAGATATGTGGACATATGGAGTGTCAGAGGCATCTGTTAAATCAAATCATGGACATTGCTAGGGTTTATGTATGTGTGTAAATATGCAGGAGTGTAGAATTTCTGTGGATTATACTGACTAAAGGAAGGTCACAGAAGGACACATTTCCCTTCCAAGCTTTAGAAAGCTAGTCATTTTGGGCTATTGAATTTTATGTTAATTGCATATCGCCTAAATAGATTGATCTGGTAAATGGAATTGTAATTACTACAAAATACATAGTTAGAAAATTTAATTTGATAGTTTAGTAGGACAGTATGACAAAGAGAGATGAGTTCATTGTTTATTCTGTGTGTGTAGGGTTCAGGTAGGGCCGACATGGGATATTACACAGATTGAGTTTTGTAAGTGAAATCAACTCTGGGAGACATGTTGTCAAATAAATGGAATTTCGTAGACGATGAATATTTAAAGAATATTTAGGATCCTTATCAGGAGATAGCTGCATACCCGTGCTCCAGTTTAGCCAGATCTTGATTAATCAGAAACCAATTCTCCAGACTAGGAATTATTCAGGGCTGCCTCTGCTGCTGGTCATTTCACTTCTTATTAGCATAATCCTCAAGCATATGGAAGGGAGTTGGGAGATAAAACTCAAATCAGCTTTGTTCCTTGCTAACAACTCTGGCAAACTGTTGACACTTCTGGCTGAAATGAAGTTTGGGTATTCTCTGTGGATTTTTATTATTTGTACTGTCCTTGTCTCCACAGATAATCAACAGCTCACTGCATAATATAGAGCAGATGCAACCTGGCTCATTCTTTTGAATGAGTAATCAGAGGTAATGCAAATTAACACTTTCACCTCAGGAAAAAAAAAAAAAAGTAACTTTAGAATTCACCTAGTTCAGTAAATAGAAGTAATCTTAATCATAGGGTTGTAATGATAATCGATTGAGAGAAAAAGCAAGGCATTTTCCTCCTGCTTTTTCAGTGTAAATATACATAATTATATTCACGATAGCCACCAAAAGGGGGCAATGCAAGTTAGGTTGACCCTACATTTTGATGCAATTGAATAAGAAATAGTATATGTAAAAACAGCTCATGTTAATTCTCTCCTCCCTTCTTTCTTCTTTCCCAATAGCTGTGTTGATAATTAATATTGAGGAATACTTATTTGAAATTTAGAAGTAGTGATTAAAAAACTTTATTTTGTGTTTTATTGTAAATAGTCCATTTTCGTTGTATAAACCTCAGAAAGCACACCAAAATATAAACACGTTGGTGAGACCTTTGATTTTCTTAATTCTGTTTACTTACCTTTTTTATGATATGTTTCCCAAATGGAATTATATGGTTCATACTGTTTTATAATCTTTTTTTTCAGTGAACGTATTATGTTATTAAATATCCTTCCACAATACTACTTTTAAATGGTGTTAGCATTTCGTACCACTATACTAGAGTTTATTTAGTCCCCTAATGCTAGCTAGACATTTGATTGTTTCCAATTTTTTACCATTTTAACAAATATAGGTTAAATATCCTTTATAGCCAGATCTTCGCATAGAGTGTGTGTGTGTGTGTGTGTGTGTGTGTGTGTGTGTGTGTATTACCATTTTTTTTTTCAGGATAAATTCCTAGATGGGAAATTGCCCAGTCCCAGAGAACATACACATATTAAAGGCTTTTGAAAAGTATTGCCAAATTGTCCTACTATTGAGGACAGTTATACCTGTTGATATTTATGTTTGTGGTAATTTAAACATAAGCCTAAGTCACGGGGCCAAGTTTCTATCTGGGTTGTCATTTGAACTCAAGAAATAAAACAAACTTCTCTGTGTGTAGACACAGCCCTGATGGCTGTGGTACTGAATGACACTAGCCTCTTCCCTTAGATCTTTCCTCAGTATTTTGACACCTTGAGAATACGCCCGTTTTCTTTTGGGGTTTGGCAGAATCTGTTTGGTATTTGGGGGAGGTACAAGGTCCCCTGTGGAAATGGGTTACTCTAGGTCTGACACCTGTTCTCTACCTCCTCACTCCCCCAAGGTAGGAGTTTCTTGTCATTTCCTTTAAATAATAGGATTATTGGTGTAAGACCACACCCAACACTGATCTGGAGTTCCAGAGTTCTGTTAGGGCTCTGAGGGGGAAACCTGTCACTGCAGACGGGGACAGATGGAGAGAGACACACGTTAGAGGTCATGCAGGTGTGGCTTTAACTACCACAAAGCCTGTCTAGTGGTTCAGGGATCCCCCACTTTGGTGCGCAGAGGTGGGGGTCTTTTCTACATCACGATAGCCCTTTGAGCAGAGAAAAATTTCCACTGCATACGGGGAAGCTGAAAGGTATAGAAAATCTTGATTGAAAAGAAAAATGATAAACATAAACTACATTCTGGGCATATAGAAGCATTGTGGTTTTAATCAATAACATTAATAGATACCAGAAACCTAGCCTCATTTTCACAGAGACGGCTTCTGGAAAGTCTTATTTAGAGCTCTGTCTGTGTCTTGTGTCACCACCACCCCCATCAATTGTAATAGCTTTTAGGCGTGCATTCTAAGGATAAAACAGACGGCCACCAAGGCCACAAGATGATAGAACTGCTACTTTAGGGTGCTTTGTTCATGAGGGCTTCCTATACTCATCCACCCATATTCCTTCCTATCACAAGGTAAGAAAAATTTACACTCTGTACACTTCCCACAACTCCTAACAGGGTCAGTATTCAATACTCATTTTAGGCTGTTAGTCCAAAGAGTGTTGGAAAGCTGTGTTATGGCCCCCCAATTTTTCTTCTGACCGAGAACCTTATTTACAAAAACAGATGATGATTTGCTAATGTAATTAGTAACATAAGTATACGTTCTGATACCCACCTCTTCCCCTTCTTGGTTCTGAATTTAATAATTTAGGATTGAAAAAGTCTTTTTTATTAAGAGTTAAAAAATAAAGTCTGTTTTTTGACTCTATAGCTGTAGTAACCAAGGTCTTAGGGTTTTCAGTGTTAACTTCAAAAATACTTTTCTCTCGGTCTCCATTGTATTAGTATAAAAATGTTTTTAGATCATAAATCATACTTTTTTTGTTTCAGAAAATTTGATCACCATATTCATGGTTAAAGTACTGCTCATATCCCTTCTGTCTTCGCCCTGAGAGTATACTTACTGCTTTCTGTCTCTTTGGAATAGATAGACTTGGGCAAGCACCCCAAAAAGAGCAATATTGGATTCATAGGATGAGTACTTTAATATAGAACTTATTCTCAGCTTTCAAGTTTTGTTTTTTGGTGGCGCATTGTAGACCCAGGTGAACAGTAAGAAAAGAAGACAACTCATGTGTGCCCTAACTGTTAGATGCCATCAATAACGGGGTGAGTTAGTTTTCTACTTGTGTCCATCGGCCTCTGGACTCAGAGGGAAGTCATGTGTGAAGGATGCTCTCCAGCCCCATAGCTGCCCATGGGAATCATCGTAAAGCAGTCTGCCAGAAGGAATGTGTGAGCAAATGACAAACGGTACCTGACTCCAGGGGAAAATAGACTTTGGGAAGCTTTTAATGCCAAGCTTTATAATGTTTAGGATGAAATACTGCATCAGATTTCTCATGAGGATGGAAACGACCTCAGATCAGTTTAACAAAGCATTTTCCAGCAGAAGAGAACATGCTTGAATAGAAACAGAAAATAAGCTAGTACTTAGAGCGTACAGAGGGCTTCTTTCTCTACCTGTTGCTGGCTCTTCCTGATCTTTCTTCCTGACTCCCATTCTATAACTCCCAGCCATGCTCACTTAAAAATCAAACCGAACCTGTCTGTATGGATTTTCTGAGTTAGTTCTGAGAGCAAATATTCTGCCCCATTGAACTCAAAAGTACCCTCATGATTGTCAGGCCATGTGTCCCGTTTTTATTTTGGTTCAGAAGACATGGACGTCACCATTACATCTAACCAGTCATCAGGCTTTTTGTTTACTTTCTTTTAAAGTATATCTCATCTCTCCCCTGTTCTCCGTTGCCATCTTAGACTGGACCCTCATTTTCTGTCTGGATTAATGCTGTTCTTCCCCCCCACCCCCATTTCCATCCAGATTGATCAGAATCAAAAAGGTGGAATGGATGCAAGAGATCTTTTCAAGGTAAAATTCACATGACTTGGAATTTGATATGGGGATGAAGGCATCAGTGATAATTCTTAAAGGATTCCAACCTCATCTGGGTGACCATCTGTCAGGGATATAAAGAAGAATCCTGCTTTTGATGGCTAAAGGCACTACACTACCATTTTAATTGCTTAATTTAATTTAATATCTTAATTTAATCTAAGACTCTGATTTTGAGGATCTTCCCACCATTGTGGTCTGCTCTGATGTCTGTCTGCAATGATCTTTTCTGGCATTCTTCTTTGTTTTGACACAAAAACACGTACAAAATGAGGAAATAGGACTAGTTGTATTTAAAGCATTTTCTAATTCCTAAATTCTACAAATTTCTGACGTGCATTGTTAGGAAATAGTTGCCTATCTATCCACTCATCTATTTTTTCTCTACTTCCTAATTATATTACCATTTCAGAATTGCCATCTCTTTATGTCTTTTGTTTCTTCCTATGTCTCATGAATGCAATAGGATAAGAGCAACAGAGCTATAATTAACATTTTTTTTTTTTTATCAGGATTCAATAATGAGGAAGGGGAAACACTGAGGATTCATGATTGATTGATTGATTTTTAAAGTTATCTCTGTGAATGAGTTGACTTAATGTTACCTTTCCCTGTTTGGGATTTTCTATTGATGTGTAGATAAGAAGCTGTTGGATGTATTCAGTGAAAAAATGTGACTAGAGAAGGAAAAAATGTCCTGTCTTAAGGCTTCATTAAGAGCAGTCCAGAATCTATCTTCTCCTGGTTATTTATGTGGCTGGGGTTGATGACCCTGAAATTAGAGCAGATTAGGTTTCATTGGCTTCAATCAATTTTTATATGATGAGAATGTCTTCAAAATAGCCCAATCTGAAGAAAACATGACAGAGAAGCCAGTTTATTTTAAGGTCTAAACCATACTGAGCTGCACTTTTAGAAAAGCTAATCATTTTTTATGGAGTTTACTTTTTTTCATTGTAAAAGTAATACATGCCATTACAAAAAATGTAGAAAATATAAAATAGAAGGAGTGAAAAGTTTCGCCTGTATTCCAGCTACCCAAAGGTAATCAGAGCCAGCCTTTCAGTTGGGAGTTGGTATCCATCCAGCCCCCTTGAATATATATATTGTAATGATACTTTTAGTATGATTTTTGTACCTATTCTCTCTTTTTTTTTTATGTTTATTTATTTTGAGAGAGACAGAGCAGGGGAGGGGCAGAAAGAGAGGAAGAGAGAATCCCAAGCAGGCTCTGCACTGTCAGTGTGGAGCCCAGTGTGGGGCTTGAACCCACGAACCGTGAGATCGTGACCTGAGCCAAAATCAAGGGTCAGACGCTTAACCAACTGTGTCACCCAGGAGCCCCTGTACCTGTTATTTCTTAGGCAACTTTTGCTTGGCTTCATAATACTATATTTAATTGCCACAAATAACCTCTACAACATACTTACTTTGGGGCATATAGGTGATATTCAATTTTTCATTATCATAGATAATGCTGTAATGAGTATCTTTGAGCTTTTCCAGTAATTAGGATTAATTTCTTAGGATAGATTATGCAAAGTGAATGTTCTTAAAGCTCATAATAAATTTTTCCAGATTAGTTTTAGAAGTTCTTCCATCAGTATGTGTGTCTTTTTCATCTTACCCTTATCAGTATAGAATCTTCTTACTTAAAAAGATTTTATAGGCAAAAATTGTCTTTAACTTACTTCTCTTTGATTTCTACTGATGCTTACAATTTTCTAGTGCTCATTATTATTTGCTTTTGAGTGTTTTGTGGACTGTTTGCACATATATTTTGGCTACGTATCAATTATAAGCTCAGTGGTTTTCATTTTTTACAGAATTGATTTGGTAGACACCTCCTATGTTGAACATTAATTTTGTTATATGTATTTTGAATTTTTACATATGTTTTTCCTTTTCATTTGGGTTATTTTTTTCTTAACATGCAGTATTTTAAACTTTCATATGGTAAAATAGTAATTCCTCAACTTTCTTGGCAACTAAAAAAAAAAAATCCAGGTTTAGCTTAGAAATTTATCTTCCTCCCCCAACACTGGCCCCTGCCAATCAGCTGAAGATTTAAAGAAGAGTGTCATTAATATTTTTAATAGGAAACAAAGCTTTTGGGAAATTTGAAGGGAAAAATATTTATGAATAGTTTCTTTCATGGTTAGAGTAAAATAATCCATAAAAAAGATTTATGATTTAACTTTTTATTTCCCCAACTGGGGTTAGGTTTCATGATGTTTTACATATTGGAATTATGCCCTAAAAACAGTGGTTCTTAACCTGGGGCAGTTCTATCCCCAAGGGACATTTGGTAATGTCTCGAGACATTTTTGATTGTCACAACCTGGAGGGGGTCATGCTATTGGCATCTAGTAGATAGAGCCCAGGGATGTTGCTAAGCATCCTACAGTGCACACAACAAATAATTATCCAGCTCAAAATGTCAGTAGTGTTGCTGTGGAGAAAACTTGCCACAGAGTCAGTGTTAGTTGAAATGATTATTTCTACTATATGAGTGGGAGAGAAATTTAATGTCAAATAACTTAAAATTCACCATTTCTTTTTCTTTTTTTTTATGAGTAGAGAGTCCATTATTTTCTACTTTGTTTTCCTCAAGTATTTAAAAAAGTTTTTTTTAATGTTTATTTATTTTTGAAGGAGACAGAGACAGAGTGTGAGTAGGGGAGGGGCAGAAGAGACGACACAGAATCTGAAGCAGGCTCCAGGCTCTGAGCTGTCAGCACAGAGCCCGATGGGGGGCTCAAACCCACGAGCTGTGAGATCATGACCTGAGTTGAAGTCCGATGCTTAACTGACTGAGCCACCTAGGCGCCCCATGTTTTCCTCAAGTATTTTAATGGCTTCCTTTACTCCCCTTCAGGAAGTTGTTCTGCGTAGGGAAGGGTGTGCATATGTGGGGATGGTTGTTGAACCTCCTTTCTGTGTTAATTTTCCTGCAATGGGACCTTCTTGTGGACCAGCTCTGGGGCATACGTGATCTCTACTTTCCCTTTTTCCATCGCTTTCTTGTTTGGAGTGGATAACCTGGAAAGCATGCTATTACTGTGGATATGATCTGTTTGCATGAGACTTGGGGACATGCCATCCCATCTCGGCAGTGCTGGTACTTCCAGGCTGCCTCAAGTCAGGTTGAGTGAAGGGAAAGGGGTAAGAAAGGAACCCTGGAGGCTCCTACAATCAAGTTCGGGAGAGTCAGTGCCAGTACAAAATCCAGAAATAGGAATGGACTAAATAGGAAATAGGAAATAGAGGTAGAAATGAGGAATTAAATAAAAGCAGAATTGTGATATAGAAGTTGTTACAAACTGTATCTAGGCAGGCTCTTCACTCAGAAAACAGGGTAACAGCCTTTATTTAAGTATATTTCTACTATATACGAGGCTCATTCATATTATGTAAAAACCAACTATCTAGCCGCCAAACAAACAAGCAAACAAAACAAGTTCTTTTTGCAATTAAATCTGAGAAAAATTTAAATACATTTAAATAAAATTAAGTTGGATTCTTTGTTGTAGCACTTCCAGAGTCTTCGAGGTGACAGTTTGCACTGGGAATCTAGAAGAAGGGCTTCTAGACTACTGCCTTCTACACTTACCTTCCTTTAGAGCCCTCGTGTTTCATGGAGCATCTCACGGAGCTGGTGTGCCACGAGTGCTTTTCATCCATGGCTGCAGATTTGAATAAAAATGGTTGTGTGGGTGGGACTTAAAATTCCCAGGCTCCACACCTTGCACGTTCGGACTGAATTGGTCTGGGTAGGGGCTGGTGTGTGCACTCAGGGATGAAAACCCCTACATTAATGGAACAGGCTTTGAGAAGAGCCAATGGAGACTATGTAGAACAGTGTCTCCAAACCTGTCAGTGCCTAAGGATCATCTGAACGCTCATTTAAAATTTATTCCCATGTCTCCCTTTTGGAGATTCTGATTCAGTCAGTGGGGTAGGTTCCAGAAATATGTATGTTCAGCAAGCTTTTTGGGTGGTGCTGATGCTCAGGCAAGTCTAAGGAACAACCTGCTGTTCTACAGTCTTCAGTGGTGATGCCTTTAAGGCAAAAAGGGGTGCGTGTGGCTGGTGGACGGGAAGCTGTCCAACATTGTACTATAGAGTCTCACCTTTCGTGCCTCTAAGGTCTATTTTTGGTTCCTTGCATGGCAGATATCTATATCCATATCCATATCCATATCCATATCTATATCTATATCTATATCTATATCTATATCTATATCATCTATATCTGTATCATCTATATATCATCTATATCTATATCTATATCTATATCATCTATATCTATATTTATCTATCTATCTATATAATTTTTTTTTACAAATGAATGGATTCTTTCATAAAGGATTTTTGAGTGTTCAGCAGTCCTTCCTTCCTTTTAGTAACCCTAGGAGATTACTGGTTTCAAAGAAATCATGGAAATAAAATAGATGGCTCGTCTTGAGTATTGAAAGGCAAATGAGTGAGGAGGGGGAAGGGAAAGAGAAAAAATAGGGAAAGAGAAAAAATTGAGAGAGAGCAAAAAAGATCTCAAAGTGCAATAAAGGGTGAAATCCTGGATTGGGCAGCAAAGACCCAACTTAAGGGAGAGCCTCTCATATTTACCAAAGTCGGAAGCCACACTCGGTGGCTTGTAAATCTGCAGAGTCTAGAGGTGAACTTCAAATTGGGCAGATCTGGAGGTGGTTGTTATGATACCAGTGCTAAAATATTGCAGTAATCCTGTTTATACTTTTTATCTGATTTCCTTCTAGACTTCTAAAGCCCAAGTTGGCAATTATTTTAAGAAGAGGTCAAACAAGCAGGCCGAAGCTACAAAAGATTATTGCTGTTTTGGTTAAAGCTGCTAGCAGCAGTTATCAGCTAAGTGGTAGGTTGAACTTTAAGTGAAGTTAAGAGTCAGAAAACATTTATTATCTGGGCAATTCCCTTTAAGGAACAAAAGCTATCTTCTTGTTATATGGGGATCAAGAACTTGCTTCCCCTGCCCGGTTTGCCTGAAAAAGGATCTCCAAATGGGTCTTCTAGATACGGAGTTCTGATAAGTGTTCATCAGGCCATTACTCAGCAAACCCTGTGTCTGACTCCCTCCTGGGCAGAGCTCAACAATGAAAGTTTGGCTACCTTCCAGGACATACAGTGTAACAGGGTGGCCCAGACTTGTCTATTATTTAAGACTGTACCTCTAGGTAAATGCAGCTGCATTCTGTACCATGACACCCCACTGTCCTTGGGTAAGCTGATTAGACCTGAATCAAGGGCACTAACCCACCCAGGTACATGTGGCACAGAACCACAAGACAAAAGGGACCAATCGTATTCTTCCTTTAGGAGCTTGGAATCAGAAGGCTGAGATCAGAAACCAGAAGATGAAAGGTGATGTTGAGAGCTAGGTAATGTAGCACAGGCTGGGGTGGGCTGGTGGGTTGAGCTGAGGTAGGGGAAGCTGGCTGGGAGAGAGAGAGAGGATGTGGAGTGATGAGCAGACAAACAATGATGTTGTGACCTTAGGATCTTTGAGCGGGAGATAGAAAGAAAAGCTGCAATTTCTAATGGCTTTTATGTTCTGGTTCCTATGAAGCTCATGTTCTCAGATGACTGTGAGGCCCCCTGCATCCTTGCAATAATCCCACTCAGCTTGGTCTAGCTTGAGGGCATCTCTAGTCTTTGCGGAGAAAATGCAATGACAAGCAGAAAAACAGGCAGTTGCCAAATTGTGATAAGTGCTGAGATGGGGGAATGTATTGAGTGCTATGGGAGCATCTGGGGGACACTCTGTCAGGATTGGAGGAGGCAGGGAAAGATTCCTGGAGGAAATGATATCTAAGATGAGAACTGAGGGGTGCCTGAGTGGCTCATTCAGCTGAGCGTCTGACTCTTGATTTCGGCTCAGATCATGATCTCACAGTTGGTAGGTAGGTTGTAGGATTGAGCCCTGCATCAGCTCGGTGCTGAACGTGGAGCCTGCTTAAGATTCCCTCTCTCCCTCTGCCCCTCTCCCCTTGCTCAAGCTTGCTCCTTAAAAATATTAAAAAAAAAAAAAAAAGAGAGAGAGAGAACTGAATGACAAGGAAGAAAAAGCTGGACAAATGGGGCTGGAAAGAATTAAGGAACAGCAAAGGCCTGGTGATGAGAGGAAACGCGACACACTCGAGGAGTCTGAAAAAAAAAAATCTAGAATGACAACAGGGACAATGAGAGTTAAAATTGATGAGATTGGACAGAGAGAGAGAGAGAGAGACAATGAAAGCCCTAGTAAATCATGTGAAGAAGTTGGGAATTTATCCTAGGGAAAAGAGAGAAATATATAAGGATGTTAAAAAGAGGGCTTCGATAATATGATTTGCTTGTAAGAAGGATCACTGTGGCCACAGTGGGGAGAGGCTAGTTGGCAGCAGGAAGGGCAGGTGGGAAGGTGTTGTAGCTATACTGAGGCTACCAAAGCAGAGCTGTTAGAGCCCAGTCCTGAGAGTTGGAGACAGGGGTGGTATGGGTGTTAAGAATGAGCGCCAGGTTTCCAACTTGGGATATTTTCACCGAGATAGGTCTATAGCAAGGTGATTTAGCGACGTGATATTAGATGAAGTAGTTCTATTGGAGAGATGTGCTCCACAAACCAGAATACAGCGGGGTGAGATATGAAGGGAGGTGAGGACGGAGGAGGAAAGTGACCTGAAAGGGAGATTTGGCTAAGAAGGGAGAGGGAGGGAGTAGGATGAGGGAGGGATGGGCAAGGGGATGGCTGGGCTTCCAGAGAGGATCTACAATGTGCTAGGAAAACTTGCAGGAGTCCAGTCCTCAGGGCACCCAGAGGCTTGGGTCTGTGAAACTGGGGGACAAAGATGTAAGTTTCACGCAAGTACATAGGAAAAGCTAGGAACTCGGTTTCCTGGAGTGGGGCATTGCGTTGGGGCTAAGAATTAGTGAAACTTTGTGGATGGGGAACGGGTAAGAAAGGGGAAGAAGATGTATGACACACACAGAGAAAATGGAATTTGAAAGGATTTTGAGGAGGGAAAAGTGTGGGCCTTGCGACAGTGACTTGGCGTACCTGGAGTGTGGGACCCCAGGAAACCAGGGCGGCCGAGTCTTCCTAAACATCTATTTTCACTGTCCTGTCTGCCAGGATTTTAGCAAATGTGAAAACAGCCAATTCACTGAAAAATGACCTAAGAGGACTTGTGACAATGCACGCTTTTATGAATACGAAGGTGGTTTTCCTTAACATTTGATGTCCTGGGTGTCAAGGAAAGTTAGGTGTATAGACAACATACTTTTTTCCTCACTCACCCGCCTCTACCAGTTCTCTCTGCTTACAGCCTGTGGGTGGAAACCCAGTGCCCAAGCTTGTATATATCTTCTTGGTCTCGATGCTACCCTGATTTATTATTTAGGTTAGGTACCTAATGCTTTGCATAGAACCTTGCCCTCTCACTGGTTGTCGTTGAGTGGAATTTTTTTTTTTTTTTTGAGGCTGCAGCCAATTTACAGTAATTAATGTGCTAAGGACAGCAGCTGTAGCAGTCATTAATTCCTTAATCTTGGAGTAGAGAGAAATGGATTAGTTAGAGATAAATATAGCTTATGGCATTTTCTCCTGAGAACAAACCCTTTAAAAACAGTGTGTTTCTGCAGCAGTGTGTGTGGGGAAGGGGGGTGGTAGGAAAATGAGAGCCCTTTCTCTTTCCTTGGGGAATTATTTCTTGTGAGAAGGAAGAAATGGGGGTGAGGTGAGATGGAGGTTCATTTAAAATGAGACAAAAAGGCTGACCCTGGACACCACGGAGGTTTTTGTCTTCACTCCCAGGACCCCGAGACCTCTGGGTGAAGATTCGCTACTTGAGCTCGTACGTGTGTGCATCAGATCTCTGCTTAGGAAGCCAAGCTGGGGGAGGAGAGAGAGAAAAAACCAACCAGATTCTCTTCTGTGGAGTGAGCCATTTGTTTTAAAATGAGATGAGAGGTTGCTCAAAGATGTTAATGGAAATCTTTGCAAACACAAACTTAAAGTTTCTTCAATCCAAAGAGTCACTCAGCCATAAATATGTGTGGGTTATTTAGATGCTTCCAAAGGTTACCTGAAAATTGCCTATTTTTCCACAAAGAAGTGAGCTGTTTATTGCTTCGGAAACGTGCTTCAGAGTGAATGCTTTTCTTCTCCCGAGAAGGAAAAAAAATGCTGCAAATACATGCAAGGCTGGGAAAGGTTGATTGGAGAGCAGAGAGGTGTCTGGGGCTGCGGGTTTAGCATGGCTGCAGAAAGGGGAGGAAAAAGCAGGTGACTTTATCCCCTTGTGACATTAGCAAGTGCTGGTCTCTTTGCAGGTCAGATAAAAGGTCATGGTGAGGCAGGCTGTGGGGGCAGAGAAGGGGCTTTTGTAGGAGAGGTAGTTTCTAACAGAGACTGCTGGGGGCTGAAGAATAATGCCTCCGTGAGTGCCTCATGACCAATACCTGCCAGCAGAAGAGAGCTTTGCAAAGCTCTTGATCAAATCTTATTACTTCTTGGCTAGCTCTGTTGCACGGTCACAGAATAACAGGGCACTGTTTTTATTCTTCGGGAGACCCTATAGTAGAGGGTCTGATCACTTAGGTAGATTTACACTAGATCCCAATGAAGTGAAGGCTGATGTTCAGATACATCTCTTTGTGGACTGCTGGTATGACCTTACCTAGGGACTGCATTGAAAATCAGGGTTGAGCTCCTATAAGTGTGACTGTAATTCCTGAAGTGGTGGTAAGGGGAGTGTGAAGGGCCACCTTTTCATGAAATTCTTTTCATGGGGAAATTTAAAGGAGGTTGAGAGATGACATTGGTTGAGGATCTACTGTAAGTAGCACTACGAATTTTTCATGTAGTATTTTAATTTAACCTCAAAATATCCCTGCAGGGTACTTCCTCATTTTCACATATAAGAGAAGTAATTTGTGCAAGGTTGCAAGAGCGAGGGAGATTCACACACACACACACACACACACACACACACACACACACACACACACAGTGTTGAACCTCCTCTTAGAGCCCTTCAGATAAACATTGGCTAAGTCTCTAGTTTCCCTGCAATAGCCTTGATTTGGGAAAGTCAGTTGGAGTCATCTGGCTAAATGCCACCTGCTGCTTTGCTAATGTACCTAAGGCTTTACAACTGTGCACACGGCCCTTCCTCTACCCTCTTCCAGGGCTTCCCAGCAGGCTGTGGAAAGCACGGTCCACACTGTTGATCAAGGCGATGGGGTTTTCCTCCTCTCCTGAAGCCCTGAGGACTGAGACCAAATGGAATCACGTAGTGCTATTATTTGTACACTAACTGAAAAATTTATGACTCTTGTAAAAATATAGACGAATATGTTGTCTGCTGAGAACTGAAGATAAGAAATAAACCAAGTTATTGGCAACATTTCCCATGGGTTCCACTTGAGCGAGAATGAATCATTCATTGGATGTTCATGGCAACAACCACCACCAACCTCGCTGCTTTTAAAGACTAAAAAAAAAAAAAAGTCAGTTGTTTGTTGTACTGCCATTGCAGGAAATAATAAAGCAAATTAGCATTGAATTCACGCAATTCTCCTTTGTTATGGCTTAGAATCTTGAGTCTGTTTGAGGACAGGACTTACTAACTTGTTGACTCTGACGCTTTGAACCTCTTGGAGGAAACTTCTGCCTGGCCAAGCTCATTTCAGGTTCTGTGTTTTCTAATTTTTTTTTTTTTTTGCCCCCAAAGCCTGACTCCACTTGGAGGGCTTTATGCAGAGTAGTTTGTTACAACCCCATCTAATAAAGCTGGCTATAAATTTGGTCAATTTTCACCTTGTCAACAGCCAGTATAAGGGTTCCATTGGAATTCGGTTTTGATCGTTAAAATGGATAGAAGATAAACTGCTTAGCAGCTCCTCACAACCACATAAATTGGATGTCTAACAGTGCAAAACTCCAAATTGCATCTTTGAAAAACCAGTGAAAAGAAGCACTAGAGGCAGAATTTAGAATTTGTTTCAATTGAGTTGACAGTAATCCCAGACACAAGGGAGTGTCCTAGGTGCTATTCATTTCTTTGAAAATTGATATGTTATGGCTAAAACCAGCCAATAGCTCTGAAAGAAAAGCTAACACACTCATGAATTATCCTTGAGTTTTTGCGCTTTAATTTAAAACTGTTAAAGTCATACTTGAGTCCACCGTGAGCGTTTTGACTACTTTGGCTATCTGTAAAAATTCAATGAAGTAAAATATAAGTTACAAGCAGTTTTATACATTAATGCTAATTAATGATATTGATGTGTATGGTTAAAAAAACAATTTCTTCCTTACTATGTAAATATATTTTATAAATTTGTAATTGTTGCTTCTTTGTTAGAGGTTGAAGTTTCCTTTGTGGTAAGAGTCAAACTTCCAGGCAATTTCCTGCTCAACGATCTACAGTAGTTAACTATACTCGAACTATGGGAAAATACCCAAATTCCCTGTCTAGCTCAAGGACATACCTTGCCAACCTCATCAGCAGGACTCCTTTGAGCCGATATTTTCTATGTGGACCCAGACTCTTCCAGTCTAGAATGTTATTGCTTTTCATCTCTAATTTTGTACCCGTCTTCCAAACTTCCGTCTCAGTTTGATCTCTTCCATGATGTTATTTTTTTCTCTCTCTTCTGGATGAATTCCTATTAGCAGATGTTTCTATCACTTCTGTGTCATACAGGATAAACTTCTATAGGCTGATATCAAATTAGTAAAGAACATAAAGAAACATTAAGCAGGACTCTCAAACTTCCCCTACGACTGTGTCCAAATTAAACATAAGTACCCGCTTGGTGGGTATTTGGGTAGGGAAGTTGAATAGACTCTCTATTTCTCTATAGTGAAGGGTTTTCAGAGCCTGTCGTGAGATAAAGTTGCGTTCATTCCCCCACATTCTCCTTTCCTGGCTGCTAAGTGGGATTGTTTCTGGGAGGGGAGGCAGGTACTCCAGTTCTGAAAATCCTCCTGAATGTCCTTCCCTCAGAGGTTTGGCTTTAAAGGAAAAATCCTGAAAGGAGTTTTAAAGGTGTCCTGGGTTCCTTCCACTGCAGTCTAAAGTACTGCTTCCTCTGTCTGCATCTAGAAGCTGGGTCATCTCTCCTGAAGTCTTGGCTGGCTGACATCCCCCTTGATCTGGTTATTTGGCCCGAGTGGCACGTAGTTACTTTAGAACTGCCCCTGTCTTCTTCCACCTACCATGCTGAGCTCGGCTAAGTTTCCAGATATTTCCTGTGGACCCTGCAAACTCTTTGGTGCCTGTTGCTGCTGCCTATTTTGTTGTCACATCACTTTGGCCTAGATGGGACACTTAACCTTCCTAGTTGAGAGAGTTACCTAATAACCTGATAGGACTTGTGACTCTTCTTTACCTTGGTTGTAGGCTTGCAGGGGTGAGGGCTGGGAGGGGAAGGACTAGCCCCCAAGAACTATTTTCTTTTCCTTTGTTTTTAATTTTTAAAAATGTTTTTATTTGAGAGAGAGAGAGAGAGAGAGCGCACACAAGTTGGGGAGGGGCAGAGAGAGGGAGACCCAGAATCCGAAGCAGGCTCCACGCTCCGAGCTGTCAGCACAGAGCCTGACGCGGGGCTCGAATAAATATATTATTTATTTATTTATTTATTTATTTATTTATTGACTCAGGTGTGTGTGTATGTGTTAATTCCTACAGATATTTGTCATGAGAGAGAGTCATCACCCATTGGCCTGGTTTAGTCATTCAACAAATATTCATCAAATGCTTATCATGTGATTTCTGTTCTAGGCCCTGGGACAATATTAAGCGAAATCAAATATGGTCTCTGTCTTCATGGAGCTTATAGTCTAGTAGGAGGCGCAGACATTAATCAACTAATCACAAACATATGGGTGTAACTAAAACTGTGATACATTCTAAGAAATAAAAGTATATGATACTGAGGGTATTTAACAGGAGCACTTGGCCTAGCTTGAAGGATGGTTAATAGCAAGTGAAGTGAAGGCAGAGGGATGTATATGTGCAAAGGTCATGTGGCAGAGATAACTATAGCTTATTTGAGGAATAATAAGAGTATCAGTGGAGCTGGGACCCATAGGAAAGTAGGGGATAATTCTATGAAATAAGACTGGCAAGGTAGGAGTAGTAGGTAAAATAATTGCTCCCAGAGCTATCCATCTCTTAATACCTGTGAATAAGTCCCTTTGCATGGCAAAGGGACTTTATGGAAGTAATTAGGGTTATGAATCTTGAGATGGGGAGATTATCTTGGATTGTCTGGGTGGACTCAGTGTGATCATAAGGGTCCTTGTAAGTGAAAGAGGGAGTCAGGAGTATCAGAATAAGGGAGAGAAAGGTAGAAAGAGAGAGAGGGAGAGATGGGGAGAGGGAGAGAGGGAGAGGGAGAGAGAGAGAGAGAAAGAGAGAGAGATATTGGAAGATGCTACACTGCTGGTTTTGAAGATGGAGGAAGGAAGCTGCAAGCCAAGAACTTCTAGAAGCTGGAAAAGGCAAGGAAACAGATTATCTTCTAGAACCTCTAAAAGGGGTGCAGCCTTGCTGAAGCCTTCATTTTAGCCCCATGAGACCATATCAGACTTCTGACCTTTCTATAGATTTGTGTTGTTTGAAGCTACTAAGTTTGTGCTAATTTGTTCTACAGCAATAGGAAACTAATGTAGTAGGTAAGGCCCAGACTTGTAGGTCAAAAGTACTTCCGCTTAGAGTACTCTCGGGGCGACCTAGAGGTAAAAGGATAGCTGGGTGAGCGTGGCAATCCTGAGATGTGGCTAGGGGTGGGTGACCCTGGGAACTGAGGAGAAGAGATGAATTTGAAAGGTTGTGAAGCATGGCAGGATCTAGAGCCCACCTGGTTGTGAAAGGCAGAGAAGCAGCTCCATCAGTAAAGATCTTCAGGGTTTTGAGGCTGGATGGTGAAAGGATAGTGATTCAATTCAACCAGAAAAGAAGATGAAAGGGAGCTAGAATGGACGACAGGTTGCACGAGAACAGGAAGGAGTGGTTGGGCTGGAATTAATGGTAAGCCTATTTTTATTGATGTTGAACCTAACGCACTGATAGCAAAATTAAGCCCTGGGATTTGGGGAAACATGGAATGATAATAGAGGAACAGGTAATCTAATTAGGTTAATAGGATGGATAGTAGATGAAGAGTTGAGGTTGAAGATGTGCTTCTGGAAGATGACACTGAGATATGAGCTGAAGCAATGAATATAAGAGACTTCTCTGAAATAGTCTAAGGACAGCAGGCAAGAGGGAGGGTTGGTTAGCATTCACTGAGCACCTACTTTGACCAGGCATTAGAGGACCTTTCATTTTTAAAATATATGTTAACTAGTTTAACCCTCATAACACCCCTCCATTTTGTCCCTCTATTATGACATCATGTTAGCACCATTTTTGTAGATGATAAATATAGAATTAGAGAAGTTAAGCTTGCCCATAATCCATCAGCCAGTAATGGTCTTTCACATCATGTGCACAGCTAGGGGAAGGGTAGCTGCTCCTGAAGGCAAAAGACAGAGCAGACAGAGAGAGAGACAGAGAGAGAGAGAGAGAGAGAGAGAAAGAGAGAGTTTGCGTTATGTGGTATCATTGAAGCCAAGAAGCAGGAAAGATCTACAGTGTCAAATAGTCCTTGTAAAAGACTGGCCAATCAGAATTCAGAATTCAGAATCCTGATTGATGCTTTGTTGAAACCCAGCCTCTGGATGGCTGGGTATTAGGTAGCATTTTTTTTTGTTTTTTGTTTTGTTTTGTTTTGTTTTGTTTTGTTTTGTTTTGTTTTTTTGAAGTACATTTCCTTGTTGACTATCTCTTTAGTTATATAAAGGCTTTTAATGATGTGTCTGTTTGATATTCATCAGTGATCAACCTGTGTTTGTGTGTGTGTGTGTGTGTGTGTGTGTGTGTGTGTGTGTGAGTGAGAGAGAGGGAGAGAGACAGGGAAAGAGAGACAGGGACAGAGAAAGCGAGCGCGAGCGAGCAGAGGGAGATATGGTCAGAGAAATCATGGATCGCTAATCTTACAGGCACAATTTGGTCTTCCCAACTAGAAAGTGTAAGGTTATAGAAGAAGCTTGTGGTTTTTAAGATACCAGACCTTCCTAGAAGTATTGGTTATAATTTTTTTTTTCAACGTTTATTTATTTTTGGGACAGAGAGAGACAGAGCATGAACGGGGGAGGGGCAGAGAGAGAGGGAGACACAGCATCGGAAACAGGCTCCAGGCTCTGAGCCATCAGCCCAGAGCCTGATGCGGGGCTCGAACTCACGGACGGTGAGATCGTGACCTGGCTGAAGTCGGACACTTAACCGACTGCGCCACCCAGGCGCCCCCTTTTCTTTTTCTTTTTTTTTTTTTTTTGTATTGGTTATAATTTTAGTGACAACTATTGTGGGAAGTGTTTGACTTTTGGCTCGGAAGTTTCATGGTCCAGATGAATCAATAATATATGACACATCTTTTAAATTCCTCCCAATCATGTCTATAAAAGGCACTCTTTAAAATGGCCCACCCACATTCAGGCAGAATCAGATGGTCTATTAATTCAGATTTGAATTAAAAACTCTCACCTCTCTTGCCTTAGCTGTTCAGGATGCACTCTGTGTATAGTTATTAAAATGAACACTTACAGTGACCAGAGCCTTGAATCTAATACTCCATATGGCACCAGAGTGAGGACTCTCGACATGTGCACTTTTGTCTTTGGTCATTTCAGACTGAAAATACAATTAGACTTGGCTGTCAGACAGATGAAATCTGTCATATTTCCCCTATAGGACCTGCACTCGGTCCAGATCAATAAATACAAAGCCACTTGCACATAAATTGCAAACTAAGCTTGCAGCCTCAATACATGTGGGCTTAAATTCACTTGTATCTGGCATACACTACTTCCTGGCCAAACAGTCTGTTTCTGTGATTAGTGCAATTTCATAGCTGGACCAGAAAAACAAGGCTGAAAACCATCACTATAAAGCAGCAGATGGCTTTGCCACACCTTCCCTGTAAGGGCAGTTCCCCCAGAAAATGGGGTTTTAGCTGCTTGCTGTATAGAATGGAACTTTAAAATTGGGATGAGTTCAAGTCATTTCCTGAGTATAACTCTATAAACCTGTTGTTATTTTTCTCCTATTCCTTCTCGAGATTTTAAACTGAATTTGTAATAAGCTTTGCCTGGACACGACTTGTCACGCGGAAGAGATGTGATTTATACACGCAGATACAAGATTCTCTGTATATGCTTTACAGAGCCAGCTTTTGCTTGATGATACATCCATGTTGGATTGGCTTCATGAAGAGTGAGATGTACTTAACGTTTTCTCCAGAGATTGTTAACCAAGATAACATTTATTTGGGGAACAGGTAAACTCTACCACCTTACCTCCCCTCCATCCCTGGTTTGACGTGGGGTCCAATTTCACACAAAGGGAATTTTTTTTTTCTCGTGTAGCATTGAATTAGGCTGCAGAATATGCTGCTGTAGGATATTAAGAGAGACAATTAACCTCGGCTATTTAGAGGCAAGAATTAGACATTTGCTGTATCTGAATAAGAAGAACATCTCTATTTTCAGGAGCTGCTGTGGCATAGAAACCTCCAAACTTCCAAATATGGTGCTTGCTAAGCAAAGTGATTATAAAATCAGGTCAAGAAAAAAAAAAATCCCCTGCAACACACAATATAAAATGACATGTCAAGCAAGGGAATGTAACTTCCTCGAAGGCCAGTGCTGTTGGAGTTAGAATGTAGTCCAAGCTTGGTGATATCCACCTGGCTGTGTGCCCTTCCCTTGCTCAGTCTGGCCATTCGTCTTTTGGGAATTCATGGAGGTTCAGTAACCTTGTCGGATGGTGCCTACTTAGAGGTGCTTACATTGTAACAGAAGCTTCCTGGGATGGGCGAACAGACGGCTACTCTTTGAGGGCGCTTTAAAATCAGTAATTCAAAATGGGTGGAGTGAACAATACATATGATATCTTCAGGGCGTGTATTTGGGGGGAATCATATAATTTGGGTAAATTATTCCGAGTTCATGTTGGACTTTAGATGTGTTTTTTTTTTTTTTTAATTTTTTTTTTTTCAACGTTTATTTATTTTTGGGACAGAGAGAGACAGAGCATGAACGGGGGAGGGGCAGAGAGAGAGGGAGACACAGAATCGGAAACAGGCTCCAGGCTCTGAGCCATCAGCCCAGAGCCTGACGCGGGGCTCGAACTCACGGGCCGCGAGATCGTGACCTGGCTGAAGTCGGACGCTTAACCGACTGCGCCACCCAGGCGCCCCTAGATGTGTTTTTAATTCTAGTCTGTGAAATTTGATCGAGGTTTGGATTGGTATAGACCAAGGCTCACAATCTTTCAGAGGTTGTAGGAGGGTGAAGGGTACCAGGCTGGTCCACGAATAGGCCAGAGACCAAGAATGAACTTTGATCTTAAAAAACCAACACAAAACTTTGCGCCACTTTTACTAACTAGAGATTAATTTACCTAAACAAGCCGGTTTTAAAGCATTCCTTCCCCCTCCCTGCTCCTCCAAACCCAGCCATACCAGTCTCTACATATCAGGGTCTTAAAGGGAAACAGATGAAACACTCAAATTAGGGTAATTCAAGAAAAAAAATCTAAGGAGATTTATTAGCAAAGAGATAGGTTTGTGGAAACCAGAAAGGATAGTTTAGGAAACCAGAGTTACAAGAATTGAGCTCTTACCACCCCTGGGACTGAAAGGAGGTGAGGGAGGAGAGGTCACCCACCAGTTACCAAACCCTGTAAGAGGACACAGTTTTGGGGCGCCTGGGTGGCTCAGTCTGTCGAGTGTCTGACTCTTCATTTTGCCTCAGTTCATGATCCCAGGGTCACGCACACTCTCCCCCTCTCTCTCAAATAAAATTCAAAAATAAAATAAAACAAAACAAAATAAAATAAAATAAACAAAATAAAATAAAATAAAATAAAATAAAATAAAATAAAATAAAAAAGAAGGGTTTCCTTAAGCGTGACCTTCAGTTATCAGGCATCACCTGGAAGCCTTTTAGAGAAGCAGCCAGAGAGATAGTACCCTGACCTACCCTGAAGGTAGATAGCTCTTTTTTCTACCTTCCTCCTATTTCCTATTAGGACTTCTCATTGGCCAGAAGGCACAGGAGCTCTGCTGATGTGGTCCCCAAAGGTAAGGATAGAAGGTAGAGAGTACATTTCCACCAAATGGGAGGCAGGTTGAACACTAACCTAATTTCCTGAGTGAGAAGAGAGTCAATCAAATAGACTTTCACTTTCCTCGTAACATTTAGCTGAGACCAGCTGCTCTGCAGGAAAAGGAGTTTGGAGCAGGTGGGCATTTCTGGAAGGAGAGGCTTATGTGTGAAGGTTAGGTGCAATCGGAAGACAGCGTAAGGGGTCCAGGAGGACTTAGCACCCAGGAAAAAATCTTTGCCTGAATGGGTACAGGATAAAACTTGAGGTGGGAGAGCAGAAAGGATGCTGTCCTCAACATTTGTAGTTGGAAAAAGCACCACAGAGTTCACTCCCCTAATTGTACTATGGTAGAGGGTTAGCTCAAGGTCAGAGGTGAGCCATTGCAGGGTCAGAGTGCAAATTTTAGTCCCTTCACTTGCCGTCCACTCAACTTTTCTCTGTTCCGTGTTGTCTCCTGGGCAAATATCACCAACTTAACATTTTGCCAAGGCTCCTATGTGCAGTGGCTACTCTTTGTGTAAGCCACATTTTGATTGCAATTTCCTGTGTTTCAGGCAGAAAAATATATGAAAGTGTACTTGGAGACTACTTAATGTTCGTTATATATAGTAGCTATTATCTATCTACCTATCTATCTATTATCTATCTATCTACCTATCTATCTATCTACCTATCTATCTATCTATCTATCCATCATCTATCGAACACCACTAGGTGTTAGGATAGTTATAAGGGAAATAATAGTCATGGGGTTTGCCCTCAAGTGATTTACCGACTAAACTGTTTGACACATGACCTTCATCATTACCCTCCTTTTTTTTCTGTGGTGTTTCTCTTAGTTTTAGTGAGGACCTATTCCTTATTCTTTTCCTGGTCCTCTGTCATGTCTTGCTCATGGAACCCTGTCCTCCTTGATTCTTTCCTTGGCTTCTGTGATGCCATTTCCTTATTTCTCCAGCTTTGCTTTTACTCTTGCTCACTGATCCTTTTCATTCCCTTTGTGGCTTTGAATGTTGGTGTTTCCTGACTCCTGTTCCCAGACCTTTCCTCTATGGGCTCATTGCACGAGAAGTGATTTTCCAGTAAGGAACGGAGCACGAAACCTCCAGTATGCTGAACTTACCACTGACTGATCTGTGATAGAAGAGATTGCCCATAGAAGAGTCAAGGATGCAGAGGAGTTAGACATATATAAGTGATGTGTGCGCTTCTGCGATAACAACAGAAACCACAATAACATCAGGAGGCAAGAATATGTTGGGTGTTTTCCTCTAACTACCTGACAATTATTGCTGGAATGCACTGAAATCTCCCGTTGGATCAGAAATGCTCTCTTAAAAATATCATTATGGCCACAAAACCTTGGAACTCATGAACGTTTGTACAGGAAATAGAGATATTGAAGAAATGAGCCAAGGTAAAGAAAACAGCTTAGACAAAATTATAAATGAGGCATTACCGTAAGTTAAATATGAAATTGAAGTTCCACCGTATTCCACCCTGAGCTGTGGGCATATACCGATAAGCTCAATAATACATGAGGATGTGTTTTTGCTACACCGTTTCTGTCATAGAGGCACATGTTTCCTCCTTTTTGACGTGTCAGAGTCCACACAGTGATCTGAATTCCAAGATATCTGATACAAGAAAGTTGGTGGTGAGATTCACACAAAGAATCAAGCTCTGCGAAACTGAAATCTCACAATAAACCCACATCATCATTAATAACGTCACTGGGATCTTTAATAAGCGTGCAACTGTATGTTCAGGGTGGGAAGATCCGAGCAGACAATACCTCCTCCCCAAGCCAGCTCCTTATGTTCATCTAGCTGGAACTGCACTTTTGTATCAGCCTCTTTGGGACCACAATTTTCCTGGATTTTACTTCTAAGAAAGGAGGCTGTCTCTGCCAAGCCATGAGACTTTAAAGAAGATTACAAAGCTTAGCTGCCATTTTAGGACTCAGACATTCATTCCATGCTCTATTACCTAGAGAGAGGGAAAAAGTGAGACAGACTTTTCATGTCCATAAAGTACAACAGGCATTAAAGCTAATGGACAGAAGGGGAGATCTTGGCGGTGTACTCGCCTCCCGCAGGACGGACGCCACACCTTTTGGTTGTGTCTTTGCTAATGGAGAGGCAGGGACCAGCTAAATGCTCCCAGGGGAGGGGGCATGATTACCATCCACTGGCCTCATCTGGGGGTCAAGATATAAAAGTGGGTGCTTAGAAGAGTCAGCAGGTCTGATTAATATCCTCTAGGCAGTACTTATGAGGCATTTTTGGCCCATCAAATGGCTAATAATAAAGTACAGTGGTGCAATTTGTATTTTTACTGCAGGCCAATTAAGAAGGGGGAGAGAGAGTGGTAAGTAAAATGACATGTCCTTGCAAAGCAGAAACAACAGTCATAGCGGCAGGGGGGTGGGGTGGGGGAAGAAAGATACACGGAAAGGAAATAGCCAGCCACTTAAAGCAGTTAAAAGGGTCAGGCATCTCATGTCTTGTTGCCCACCTCCTGCCAGAAAATTCCCTTTTCCTGCTGGTTTGTAGGACAGTGGAGATTTTCAAAGGGGAATAATTGTGCTGTAACATATGTTCATCCAGACAGGGATTGGCGAGTTTAAAATCAAAGAGCATTAAAAAAAAAAAAAGAGCACGTAAGGCTTGCATTCATGGGTTTAGACTTCTCTCCTGTCTCTGTTTCTGTTTTGCCTTTATAAAGCCAGGGAAAAAGCTTTCGGAAAACTTTTATCATTTGATTATTATTTTTTCCAGTCTTCGTTGACGGCATGTTTTAGAGTGTGGGTTTATAAACCTCGCTCTTTCTGTAATGTTGAGGTGTACTAATCACTCCATGAAATTCTCTTGGGGCATCTCCTCACCAGGATGCTTCTTAACTTACTATTATTTTCCTTGGGCCCCTGGGACTGCTTGAGAAGAGGAGTAAGCAGACAGAGATGGAGGAGGGGAGGAGAAAGTAAGAGCGAGGGAAGGAAAGAGGGTGCCTGGGGAAATAAATCAGGGATTGCTTTATGAAGTGAAAGGAAGAGAGAGAGAGAGGAAGGAAGAAAGGCAGAATCGGGAATCAATGGAAAATGTTAGTAATTTCAACAACCAAGAATAACATCTTGCCACTTAAAACAGATGATAGGAAATAAATCCATAAATACCGCTGACTGTCTGTGGGGGAGGAGAGGAGAGCTGTATGGGCTGAACACGAGGAGCTCAATGCCTATCCAGATGCATTTGGTCAGTAGGACATGACGATAGATCCTGAGAGAGGGAAAAGCAAGTAGAACACATTTTGTAGGTACGTCAGGCCCTAAATGCTACTATTGAAAGACGTAGGGGTGTAGTGTAGGCAGGAGTGGGGGGTGAAGCGTCAATTCCCAGTTGACTTTAAGTTGATGGACTTCCCTGGATATTTCTCACCCATCTCCTCTGCTTTGTATGTTCTATTTTGACTTCAGTTTTTACAAGATAATTTGAGCTTTGTGTTTTTGCTTAATTTGCAACCCAGTGTCAGTCTTTCCGATCCCAGTCCTGTGCTACCTGGGGAAGATGGTGTTTGTCTCACATCCCTTCCTGGGTCATCCCTCTGGGGGGACATGCACAGCTCTGGGGTTCTCCTGGGTGAAAAAGAGTAGTCCCGTGAAAAGTGAGACGGGTGAGTGTTGGCTGTTCCTCAAGATCTTGCTCTCAGGTTATCCATGAGAGGAAATCTCAGCTAGCTCTCCCACATATGCAGACCTTCAGCGAATAAACAATCATTAGCAGGCAAGAGCAAAATGACACAGTACATCTACCCTATTCCAGAAATTCACTGAAATTCTGTAATTTCTCCTCATAGGGGCTCCAAGCATAACTTCACAGAAAGGTTCACTTGAAACCTGTAGACAACTTTCTCTTATCCTTAGTGTCAGCAATAGGCAACCAGACATCTTTAAACTAGTGCATGGGTGCAGGACTGTTTAAGGATCCAGGCTCAGGGAACATCGCTGAAAATACAGCCCTCAGGCTTCTCTAGATTTTTTTTTTTTTTTTTTTTTTACTCTCCTCATGCAAGGGGAGGGGTGTCTCTGAAACATTTTAGCCAACTCACATTTCTTGAATTCCACAAATTTCACCATTGATTGCCCATTTCTAATATCCATTATGCTCATTAACAATCCATTAATTTCCCCTATGAAAACCCATTTCTGAAATTCACTATGCTAATTAGCTAAAGGTTTCTTGTTGATTGAAGATGTGGATTACAGGAGGGCTTTTAGTAATGGCCTCTGGAGTGGCCTTTCTGATAAAAGGCTAGCTGACCATGCCGGGGTGTGGATTCCTGATTAGAACAATTGTCTCCTAGGGTGTAGCCTAAACTATAAAGAAGGAAAAAAGCAAACCCATGCACATCTCTATTATACTCTATTTCCTAAAGTCTTTAGTAAACTATGGATACCGTAGCACATGTGAATACATGTCTTCATACTGTAAATTTAAATGGCCATAGAGTACTAATTGTGTGTGTGCCATAAAAACTAATTCCCTTCTGTAGGACACCTAGGTTGTTTCTAGCTTTTAAAATAGTAATTAATAACATGAGCATCCTTATTTTTACTCACCTGCCTGGTTCCTTCCTTAAAACAAATTCCTAGAAATGGAATTGCTGAGTCAGAGGTATACATGTTTAAATCTTGGTACATCTTGGTTAAATCTTGTCACTCACAGAGTTTATCCTGGTTTAGGGCATATGAGAATGTGCATTTTCTTAGGCACCTGTCAATATTTGGTGCTGTCGATATTCTTTTTTTTTTTTCTTTTTAATGTTTATTTGCTTTTGAGAGAGAAAGAGAGAGAGTGAAAACAAGTGGGGGAGGGCAGAGAGAGAAGGAGACACAGAATCCAAAGCAGGCTGCAGGCTCTTAGCACAGAGCCCGACACGGGGCTGGAACTCATGGACCGTGAGACCATGACCTGAGCTCAAGTCGGACGCTTAACCGACTGAGCCACCCAGGCGTCCATGTG
This sequence comes from Leopardus geoffroyi, assembly GCF_018350155.1. Taxonomy (NCBI): domain Eukaryota; kingdom Metazoa; phylum Chordata; class Mammalia; order Carnivora; family Felidae; genus Leopardus; species Leopardus geoffroyi. The sequence continues at coordinate 87,177,859 of NC_059327.1, forward strand.
TTGTCATATTCTTAACCTTTGCCAGTCCCTTGGTGGTCTCATTCAGTCACATGGCCTTAAATTCCATGTATATGCTGATAGCTTCCAAGTATACGTCTTCAGATGGAAGAGACCTGTGGAACTATTTGACGTCTCCATTTAGATTCTTAGTTGGTATCTTGAAACTAAATCCCTTAATTTCTCCCCATCTCCTAATTTGTTTCACTGGTGGCCTTTCCTTCACTGTTAATTGCTACTCCCATCCTTCCAGTTGCTCAGGCCAAAGTCTTGGGGCCGTTTTGACTAGTCTTTCAGATATCAGTTGCATCCAGTCCCTTGCTACCACATGGCCAGAGTCACTGTCATCCCTCACCTGGATTATTGGAATTGTCCGTTAACACATCGTCTGTTTCCGGGGGAGTCTAGTCTCAACACGGAAGCCAGAGTGCTTTGGATAATTTGTAAGATAATTTAGAATTCTGAATTTGTGGTCCTATTACCCTCCTCCCACCTATTTCCACTGTTAACCCCGATTTCCTCTTCCTCTGGTCACATGGGTTTCCTTGCTGTTCCTGGAGGACATCACGAAGCTCCTGCTCTTGAGGATTTCACACTGGCTCACAGCTCTGCCTGGGTCACTAGCAGACCTTCCCTGAATCACTAGCAGACCTTCCCTGATGACACTGTGCAATTTTTAAAAGGTTTATTTATTATGTGAGAGAGATTGAGAGAGAGAGTAAGCAGAGGAGGGGCAGAGAGAGAGAGGGAGACAGAGAATTCCAAGCAGGCTTTGCACTGTCAGTCCAGAGCCTGATGCAGGGCTTTAACTCAGACTGTGAGATAATGACTTGAGCGGAAACCAAGAGTCAGACGTTTAACCGAATGAACCACCCAGGTGCCCCAGATGATGATCCTATTTAAAATGACTCCTGTCTCAAACGACAGATGCTGGGGAGGATGTGGAGACAAGGGAACCCTCTTGCACGGTTGGTGGGAATGCAAACTGGTGCAGCCGTTCTGGAAAACAGTTTGGAGATTCTTCAAAAAATTAAAAATAGAACTACCCTACGACCCAGCAATAGCACTACCAGGAATTTATCGAAAGGATACAGGAGTGCTGACTCATAGAGGCACACGTACCCCAATGTTTATAGCAGCACTTTCAACAATAGCCAAATTATGGAAAGAGCCCAAATGTCCATCAACAGTTGAATGGATGAAGATTTGGTTTATATATACAATGCAATACTACTTGGCAATGAGAAAGAATGAAATCCTGCCATTTGCAACAATGGGGATAGAACTGGAGGGTATTATGCTGAGTGAAATAAGTCTGCCAGGAAAGGACAGATATCATATGTTTTTACTCATATGTGAAACTTGAGAAACCTAACAGAAAACTGTGGGGGAAGGGTTGGAAAAAAAAATAGTTACAAACAGAGAGGGAGGCAAACCATAAGAGGCTCTTAAATAAATAGGGTTGATGGGGGGTGGCAGGGAGACGGGAAAATGGGTGATGGGCATCGAGGAGGGTACTTGCTGGGATGAGCTCTGGGTGTTGTATGTAAGCGACGAATCATGGGAATCTACCCCCAAAACCAAGAGCACACTTTACACACTGTATGTTAGCCAACTTGACAATAAATTATATTAAAAAAAAATTCTTCCTGTCCCACCTTCCGGCATCTCTTATCCCCTTTTCCAGCTTTATTTTATTTCATAGCACTTCTCTAGTATATTATGTAGTTTACTTATTTATCCTGCTTGTTGCTTTTCTGGACCCAAATGAATGTAAATGTCACAAGGAAAGAACTTTCTCCCCCTGCCTTGCCCCCCGTTTTCTTTATTTCTGGATCTCCAGCTCTTAGTACAATGTTTGTCACATGACGGACATTTGACAAACATATGTTGAGGAAATGAATGAATCTGATAGGTAAAAACTTAATCACCTTTTACGTGCATTTTTTTTGATTTTCAGCAGGTGGAAATTTTAATGATCTTGGCGTAGAGAGGCCTTTCTGAGCTTAAAAATAAATTCACAAAGCATGAAGGAAAAAATGATAAATCTGATTACAAATTTAAAACTTCTGCATAGAAAAAAATTACTATCACAAGCAAGATCGACAAATAGGAAATCTACTTGCAATACATATTTCAGAGAAAAGGTTAATAGACCTAATACACAAAGAGTGCTTACAAATCAATAAAAAAGATGAACACTGTAATGGAAAAATGACTGGAGGAGAACTGGCCATTCACAAACAAGAAATACATGGATGTATCTGAAAATGTTTACCATCATTGTACTTTTTCTTAAATGTGCCTTCCTTAAATCAAAGAGAATTTTCATTTCCTCTTGCTTTCAATTTCATCCTCCCTGAATTTAATTTCCAAGAAATACTTTCTTATTTTCTCTAACAACCATGGTGTGTTTCCAGCTGCTTTTCCCTTAGCAAATAGAGCCCCATATCCTGTCTCCCTCGGTTTTATAATTGCTTCCCCCTCCTTCTCCCTCTTTGCCCTCCAAAATACTCTATTATCATGGGCAAAACTCCCCAGAGCTATACTGCTGGGTATGATGCTCTCCCTCACCATCGAAAAGGAATTGGAATGTGAGGACCAGTGCCATGCTTATATATTTAGTAGCAGTTCTATTACAAATATTTCAAATCACACAAAATGTGCAGATTTGCTATTTCAACAACGATAAAGACCTGCTTGACTTGCATAGCATTTAATGAGCAGTGTGCCAGGAATGCTGATTGACAGTATTTGGCTGTAGAATCTCTTAAGCTTGTTTTGCACGAAGTTTGTAAACGTACGCTCTAAAATTACTTTTCTTTTGTGCATGCCAAGTGCGGTACCCTTGTCTCGTTTTGGAATGAGCATTGTGTCCTATGTGGAATCACTCCAAAGACAAGGAGAGATGAAATGGGAGAGAATCATTAAGCGGGAAACACAGGAGTGGAAATAAGTAGCAAGCAGAATGAACAGACACTACTAAGGCTGAGGATGTTTCTGAGACTTTGATAATGAGAGAACCCTCTGGCAGACACCCACTCTCCACTTTAATTGGGCTACCCCAGTGTTCCCAGATGAAAAGTGTGATAAACAGAATAATCCCACCATCTCCCTCCCCCATGTGTCCACGTTTAATCCCCAGAACCAGTGGGCGTGTTGCTTTCGATGGCAAACGTGATTAAATTAAGGATTATCAGATGGGGGAGATTATCCTGGGCTATCCTGGTGGGCCCAATGTAATCACAAGGGTCCTTTTAAGTAAAAGAGAAAGGCAGGAGAGTCAGAATCAGAGAAGCAGAGATTGGTGTGTGTTGTGGTTGCTGGCTGGGGAACACCTGCCAAGGCACACAGCCAGCCTCTAGAAGCTGAAGAAGGCAAGGGAACAGATTCTCCCTTTGAGCCTCTGGAAGGGACACAGGTCTGCCAACACCTCGGCTTTGGTCCCAGACGACCCATTTTGGACTTCTGACCTCCTGAACTATAAGATAATAAGTGTTTGTTGTTCCAAGCCACTAAGTTTGTTGTGCTTTGTTGCGGCAGGAAGAGGAAATTAACACAAAGAGAGTACATCCTGTTTTGTTACCTCACTGCTTTTGCTCATCTCTAATGTCAACTTGGAGAATCTGGAAGGTGCGATGGGAAGGGAAGCTTCTCTCAAACGTGCCTTCCATTCGGGGTCACGCCCGAGACCCACAGGTGCCAAGTCTGGCCCAGCAGAGGCACCTGTGGACGTTTTAGAAACTACCGTGCTCAGCTCTTCCCCATATCTGTGGAATCATCCTCCGGCACTGGGGGGTCTTGAATACTTTACTCTTAGGTTCCCGAGGTGACAGTGGGATTTGGAAACAGGGTTTCTGGTAGCGGTCGCTGCAGCTGCTGGTGCCCAAGCTGTCTTACCTGCAGGCAGACCTTCCCCGAAGGAGCGTCCTTTGGATGCACAGGAAATCCACTGTCCTCGCCCCCATCACATCTGCAGAGCAGCCCAGGTGAAGCAGCTGGAGAACTTCAAGCCTAAACATCCCTCCACAACCCACTCAGATGAAGTGCACGTTGAGAGGGGTGCTGGTCTTACTGCCTTCAGGAAGATTTGAGGATGAAGTGTTTTTCCATCTCGGGTGCCTGGCTCTGCATTACATGTTTAGATTCTCTCCCTTCCTCCCTGCCTCCCTTCCTTCTTCCTTCCTTTTTAATTAGAAAGGACAGAAGAAAAGAGAGCGTGTAAGTACATAAAAATTATTATTTTATGTTATCATTTTGAGAGAGAGAGAGTGCTCACAAGCCGGGAGAGACAGAGAGAATCTCAAGCAGGCTCCACACTGTCAGTGCAGAGCTCAATGTGGGGCATGAACTCACAAAGCATGAGGTCATGGCCTGAGCTGAAGTTGGATGCTTAGCCAACTAAGCCACCCCAGTGCCCTGTGGCAGTACTGTTATTTAAAAGGAGCAGGAGTTCTCTTCAGGGTTGTCACTGGTCAGGCTCAGTCCAGGACAATGCAAGGGAAGGGTGGTCAGGAATCTGGCTCCGTGCATACTCCTGTGTAACATCACCATGCTAAAAGAACTTAGTGATAGGGAAGAAAAATGGAGAGTTGCACAGATTATATTAAAATAAGTCCCGGATAAATTGACCCCTCCCTGTTTCAAAGATGCTGAGGTCAGATCTGCATGAGAAGAGCTCCTTGCCCTGTGCATGAAAGCACAGGGCTTGGAAAGCACAGGGCGATTCTGTTGCTACTCCGTGGCTTCCGGGAGCACCGGGGAAATGAGAAGCCTTGTTTCCAGAGGGGAACCCAAGCACGTAGAGTGGAGGCGGCACTCAGTGCCTTCCAGGGAGGGGACAGGAAGAAGGGTTTCCAGGATGAGTATAAGGGCTAGTTTTAGTGCCTGGCCAGGGACCTGCAGGGCTTACCAGCTTTACAGAATTGACCCAATCAGTGTAGATATGTTTAAGGATAGTTTAGAAACAAGGCACTGGGAAATTTAGGATGAAGAAAAATATTCCTAGGATTGTCTTTGGTTCAGGAAAAAGGCCAACTGAAATCCTTCTAGATTTGTAACCTATGTTTTCATTACACTGAAAGCTTGCCTACTTTTCCTTCATCTGAAGGACAGCTTTACTTTTCCTTTATCCAAAACTTTAATTCTTGGGCAAGTCTTTGAAGAAGGATAGAAATGGGAAAAAAGTATGGATTTTATTGGAAGCTCCCTAGGTATGTTACTTATCAAAGTGGATGAACGTGTTATTATCATTTTCCACCTTGAGAACTATTTATTTGCAGGCGAGAAGGACACGTTTGTTGGTTGATGGTTCTGTTACCATGGAAACATATAAATAAAAAATAAGAAAAATGTGTTAATCCATTAATTGTTAGGTCTCTTCCACCAACCTGCCATTCCCCCTGAGGTGTGGCACGGCACAATGAAAACATAACCCTGACCCAGGTCATTGTTCCAAGCAGTGCTGTGTGGGGAGCAAGGCCAACCCCTCCTCTTCTCTCTCTTCTGCCTCACAGCTTGGCCGGATATGCATTTTAAATGCACACTTTTATTGTGAACAGTTTGCCCTGGGTACGTATGGAAAAAGCAAAGCACATCGCCTGTGGGACTTGGATGAATAGACATGGGAAAGAGACATCATTCGGGATGGACTTGGTGACTAGTCCACAGTCCAGATTTCCAAATAGTTGCTTTATCCAACCCTTGAGATGTTATAATTAGCTATGCCCTGCCTTTCTTGTGGGTATAATATGGTAGATATTGGGATGGCGGGAAGATACTTAAAAAGTTTCAAATAGTACCGATACCAGGATTATTTTTGTGCTCCTACTTAATGTCCTACTTAATTCACTTACTTGGAGACACTGTATTATGTGGAAGAGGGAGTTGACCGTGGTGCTTAGGATAGGAACAGGCTTTGGAGCAAGGCATACCCGGTTTTCCGTTCTTGTTCTACCTCTAACCAGTTAGGTGACTGCATCTCTGTAGGCCTGGACTTCACCGTCTGAAAAATGGGGATAATAATTCTTGCACCACTGTGATTTTAGGGACATTTAGTGAGATAATACTGCCTGTATGCCATGCTCAGCCTCCTGCTGGACTCTCCGCGGGTCCTTGGTACAGCGTGGCTATGATGCTAATCATGACTGAAATAGACCAAACGTGTCACTCAGCTTGCAACACTTCACGTGGAAGGGAGGAGTCTCCTGCTACAGCAGCAGGATTCACGGGGCCTCCATATTCCTCAGAGAAGGGCCGCCAAATCCATGCTCTTTTGTTGATAGCTTTATTGGAAGCCAGTTAAGCACCACCATATTTCACTTTAATGCGAATGTAAATTTGAAGATATTTCACTGAATTATCCTTGAATAAACGTTTGCTCTCTCTCTTTTTCGTTCGTTCAAGAAATATTTATTGCACACCTGTTATATGCCAGGCCCTGTGCTAGGTGCTGGGGATCAGACAGTGACTAAGGTAGAAATGGCTGTGCATTTATGAAGGTTACAATGTGGTGGGGACACACACACAAAAGACCAGCGGACAGGCAATTGCAAGGCACCACATTCAGTGCTGTGGCAGGAGTAAGGTGCTACCGGAGAATTTTGCTGGGGTGCTGAACCCAGGTTTTGGGGAGTTCACTCTGGAAGTGGGATCATTTTTAAAAATTTATTTATTCTTGAGAGAGAGAGAGAGAGAGAGAGAGCAAGCAGGGGAGGGGCAGAGAGAGAGGGGGAGAGAGAGAGAATCCCAAGCAATCTCCACGCTGTCAGCGTGGAGCCTGATGCAGGGCTTGAACCCACAAACTGAGAGATCATGACCCGAACAGAAATCGAGTCGGATGCTTCACCGACTGAGCCACCCAGGCGTCTCTGGAAGTGGGACCATCTTTAGAGCCATTTCAGGGCTGGAGGTCTATTCTGGGCTGCCTTGAAGTGCTAAGAATCCATTCATTTACACCTTTACTCATTCATTCATTCACTCACTCACTCATTCAGTGTTTATTGAGTGCCTATTAGTTCCCATGTCTGTGCCAAGCACCGGTGAAACTAGAGTGAAACAGACACGCACGGTCCCTTCCTTTATAGAGCGTTCAGTGGGTGCTGTAGAAAGGAAGAGAAGAATTACCCAGGATGGAGAAGTGAGGGAAGCTCTAAGATGGGCCAGCAGGAGGAAGTCACCCCTCTGGGGGAGGGGCTTGCGTCTGAGCCAGGACCTGCGGGAGAACAGGAATCAGGTGAGGGAAGAGAAGGGCAGAGTGCTCCCGTGCAGGGCCCCAGCACAGCGTGCGGTGAGCGAGAGCCTGGCCCTCACGAGGAAGGAGAAGGTCAGAATGGCTGGAGAGTAGAGGCAGACTAGGAGAGGCTAGCCCTGGAATTAGCTAGAAGCCACAGGGCAGCCCTGGCTGGAGGGAGGCATGCCAATCCTTCTGACCCGTTTTAAGCAGGGTGGACTTGAGACCTGATTCGCCCATCCCACCCCACCACTGCTTCAGGGTTTCTTTGGTTTTCAGTATGGTTGGGATTAAGTGAGGCTTTCTCCAGGGATTTAAGAGTTTCTTTGTGCCGGATGCTACAATGTGTTGGCAGACCCCTCTTGGGGACTGAAGGTCTTGCTCCCCACTTTGTAGGTGCTGCTGATGGGAGAGCTCTTGCTTCTAGTTCGTCCTGGGGGTTGCATCAGTGGAAGAGAGCCACCCCAGCCCTTTCCCAGGGTGGTCCACAGCCATGATGGAGGGGCCTAGGAGTGAGTACAGAGGTTCAACCACCTCACCCCGACTGCGCACAACTCTGCAGGGTCGTCCCAGCCCCCGTGCTCCCTGAGGGGTTGGCTGAGGTCTCCCCTGGCATTGCCTGGTTGCTCAGTGTCTCCGTCTGCTCACCCAGGCTGCCCTTCTGCACGTGGTATGATCCCAAGGGCACCCCTTAACATATGTTCTATCTCAAAGTTAGCTTCCCAGAGAACCCTTAAAATTCATCCCCTATGAGATCAGAGCACAGATATATGAACACCACTTAATGAAGACAGACTGATTTCCAGGAAAGCCAGGATTTGGTTATGACCCGACAGAATTTGCCGGTGAGAAGAGGGATCATTCAGTCACAGTTAGAGAGAGCAAAGTGGGTCACAGAAATCGCACCTCCTCAAAATCTTGTCTAAGGAAGACTCGGCCAGTTGAAATCTGGTCTGATTCACAAAGCCATCCGTCCCTGTTGTGGACCTAGATTCCTTGATAAGCCACCATCATGAGATGCTATTAAACCTGCGTCTAAGAGCATATATTCTGATTTCCTGTTCACCAACCCCCTTCTGATTATGGGCTGACTTCATCTGCAGGGCAGCCTAAGGGAAGATTTAGGTAGATAAGTTTCCACTATGGTTCACATAGCAGGTCTAATTTTTGTTCGGAATTAACACTTTGGGATTCCGGTTTCATAAATCATCGTTATTCTTCATCTATCTCTGAGGTGGACTTGGGTCCAGTCTTGGTGTAGTGGACAAACTGGGCCTCTGGCTGGAAGGATCTAGACTCTGTGGAGACAGGCAGTTGACCTTTCCCAGGAAGCAACACACTAAATCCCCGTGCCCTGAAAACCCCCCCTGCATTTTTTTTTAAAGTCCACACCCATATTTTTGAGTCTCTTTGGACTGATTTTTTTTTTTTTTTTTTTTGCATTGTAGGCTTAAATTTAACTGACTGGCTTTTCTTCAGCTCATAAATGAAAGGTATTTTAGCTTTTGTTTATATTCAGGGGATGTGGCTGTTACAATCTCATGGATCTCTTCTAGTACATATATATTTCTTAAAAAGAGGTTTAGAGCAAGAAACTGCATATCAGAGTGATGGGTGAAGGGTTGGGGGCCAGTGGACAGGATTTGAATTCGGGATCTGCCGTTGAGGTGCCCTGTAGCTTGGGAAGGTTACTTGTCTGCCTGTGCTATACAATCTCCTTATCAAGTTGCTAGGGGGCGATGAAAGTGAAGTACTCACAACTGTGCCTGGCCCATGGAAAACACTCAGTAAGTGAAAGCTACTATTCTAATTTATTTATTTTTTAATGTTTATTTATTTTTGAGACAGAGAGAGACAGAGCATGAGCAGGGGAGGGGCAGCGAGAGGGAGATACAGACTCTGAAGCAGGCTCCAGGCTCTTAGCTGTCAGCACAGAGCCCGACGCGGGGCTCAAACCCACAGACCGTGAGATCATGACCTGAGCCGAAGTCGGAAGCTCAACTGACTGAGACACCCAGGTGCCCCTGAAAGCTACTATTCTAGAGAAGAGGTGTCACAATTATGCACGTAGCAGCCATTTCCGCTGTGCTCCATAAGCTTTGCGTCAGGGGTCTCGTATGCTTTTTAAGTGCTAAAACAAGTAAAACCTCAGTGCTCCCATCCCAAATAGATTTCCAATTTCTCTTAATACAAAAGGCAGTACGACAGATTTCTCAGTTCGTCCCCACATCGGAGAGTCAGGTCAGACCCAAGGGCTGGAGCAGCAGAGCCTGTGAGCGTCGGTCGCCAGCAGCTGGGAGAACTCTCCAGCAAATGTGCAAACGTGGTAAGTTTGTGGCATGTGACATCCTTTTCCCTCTCCATCTCTCCCCAATTGCATTTTTAAAAGTAATGCAGTTAATTTTCATGAGCATTTTAAGCTCAAATTAGATCTCATATTGTAAACACTGCAGAAGCTGGGAAAGATCTTGTTAACAAAAGCAAATTACTAAACTACCACAAATCTGAATCAGACCCATAGAATTCAAACTGAGACGAAGTACATGCCCACAAAATTCATGCCAGTTCGTTTCTGCAGGATTAAAGTAAATGCTGGCGCTCTAAGCTGCCAGCAGATCTGTGACCATGGCATCTAATTGTAGCTTCCTTTAAACCTTGAACAGGTCAATGGAGGCACGATGATCTCAGGGATAATTTGTCTTTCACGTATTTCTGTGGTGTGATATATAATCCCTTGCTGAAAAGGGTCCTTGTGGGTGTCAGTTTCTGTTCCTACCTGTAATAGAATAAAGAACTGATAAATAGGTGATTCTTTATATCTATCCCTTTTGTCCTGCATAATGTGGGCTAAGAGATGAGTTCACCTCCATTAAAGGCAGCAATGGGGGCGTTCAACCCATAAATGATTCTGGGTTCCTCCATGTCGTGATTGGACTCAAAAGTGTGTGCAGATGCGTTTGAAATCTTGCTACACTGTAACGACAGTGTTGACTAGCCAGAGAGCTGTTTTCCACTTTGCATCTTAAGCCCTGCTTTCTCTGTTTGCTCTTGAGGTACCTATGCACCTCCAAGGGGGTGGAGTAAAGGGATCTGAAAAAGCAGTTCTGCTCTCTTGAGATGCAAGACCCAGGGAGGGGGAAGAGCTCATTTTGTCTGTGTCTGAACGTGTTAGAAGTCCCGTGCTGAAGTGCGGACAGTCAGTCCTGTTTTCACAGGAAAACAGGTAGCATAGCAGGTACAGAGCAACACCCTTCCCTGCAAATTTCATGTGTGCTAAGAATGGACCCAGTTTCTGTCCTCTTGACTTTATAGCCTGTCTTTGCCCACCTCGGCCCCAGGCTGGTCGTAGATGTGAAGTCCTGAGGGACTGGGGTGCTCCCAATAGCAAAAGTGTGGGGAACCTTAGTCAGGTGTTGTGGTCTGGTGTCGTTTAGGGGAAAATCTCCCCTTCAGCCAGGAACATCTCCCCCCGTGCCCCTGCCCAGTACCCGGGGCTCCATCTCTGCAGGGCACCCATGACAACTATTTGCTGGGACGCAGCGGAACCACGCTTCACGAGCCTCTGAGCGTGAATGTGCATCTCTACGTGTCCTGGCTCCCTCCCCCGACAGGCAGGAGGCACTCTTTGGCTCTGGCTGCCTCACTCCTCAGCTCCCTGTATCCCTCTCAAGGCCTCTCAAGGCCGCATGGCACAGATACCTTCCCCTGTTCGGAAATCCATTTACCTCCATTTTCTCTTTCCAACCTCCCTCCCTCCCTCCAGTTTTCTTTCTCTTCTGACCATTATATCATTCAGATAGACAAATAGCCCACATGTAAGCTATCATGTAAGTAAATATGAGAGACCACTGGAAAGGTTCAGCGATTGTGGAGAAATAATAAATAAGACTTCAAGGTGCCAGTGGCCCTTGACTTCTTTTAATAAAGTGGGAGGGGTGGGCTTGGCCGATGGAAGGAGAAGGGAGGTACTGGGTTGATGAAGATGGGTCCAGGGATGGGAGTTGTGGTCCAAGAAGCGTGGGGTTGCATGCTAGCCTCCAGGGTTATTTAGCCCTGTGACCTTGGGAAAGTCACGACAGCACTCTGGGACTCCAGCTTCTTACCTGTAAGATAGGGATAATCGTACCTGGCTTCTGTGGTTGTTATAAGGATTGTAATCAATGAACTCAACAGATATTGATTATTGTGTGCTGATCACTGTGCTAGGTGCCAGAATGAAACAGTCCTAGTCTTTGCCTTCTAGGAACTTCCAGGGAGAGAGAGAGACAAATAAGTGAAGAAGTATATAATGAAAACTGTATAGGGTTGTCTGGGTGGCTCGGTTGGTTAAGCATCCGACTTCTGCTCAGGTCGTGATCTCACAGTTTGTGAGTTCGAGCCCCACGTCAGGTTCTGTGCTGACAGCTCAGAGCCTGGAGCCTGCTTTGGATGCTGTGTCTCCCTCTCTCTCTGCTTCTTCCTTGCTCACATTCTGTCTGTCTCTCTCAAAAATAAATAAACATTAAAAAAAAACAACAACCCTGTATTATGAGCCATGGAGGATGCAACAGAATAATTGCATGGCTGGTTTTTACAGAGGGGACTGAGAAACTTCCTGAGAATGTGGTGATGTTTGTGTGGCACTCATCATAGCTCCCAGCACAGAGTAAAATGAGCTCTTTCTTGGTAGTTTATTGTATCTGGGGGACACCCACACGAGGACGGGAGAACTGGGGGGGGGCTGTGTGGGGGCAGCAGGGATTGTTGTACCAGTGGACCTTCCTGCTTTCCCAGCATGCCCTTTTCTTTCTAAGGGGATAAGTTCACGTGCAAGCTTCGGGAGGAGAGATCCGCTCTGGAGTTGCTGGTTCACTATGTGTCTGTCCTTGACCAGAACTCTCTCTCTCTCTGCCCTTAGCCTGCGGTCTGCCATTGTGATGAGGCGAAGCGGGTGCCAGTAAAACATCTCAAAACTTGGAAAGAATGCAGCAATTGTGGAGGAAATATTAATAACATGGTTACCGGGCTTTGAATTAGGGAGGGCTTTTCCTCAAGTGCCCTGAGGAGAGGTGGTAGTGGGGTTTGGCATTATTTTCTCTCAGGAGAGGGAAAAAAAGGACACAGAAACATTGCAGGTATTTGCTGGAAATTTCGTGGATAGAATCAGCCAGGCCTTCCACGGAGGTCCTGGTCACCAGTTCAGAATGTTCACCACCAGGCCATCAAACCATCCTCCGGGATGCCAATACCCAAATAACTTCTCCTGTGGCTCCTTCCTCCTTGTGACCTCCAGGCACAGCCAGCCTGTGCCTCTGGAGGAGGTCCTGTCCAGGTTTCTTGTCGCCTCCCTACTGGGGTTAGACAGGGCTGCACTCTCTTCCCGTGATAGTCCGTTGGAGGGCTGGAAAGAAAAACGGAGAGATTTTCTTGGCAGCCGTGACTTCTTAATCATGACATTAATTTAATGTAAGGAGGTCAGAGGCCGAATGTTTTAAAAGGCCAGTCTCTGGTGTAGCCAGGATTATAACCAAGATAGAGGATTTTTGTTGTTGTTGTTTTGTTTTGTTTTAAGGTTTAGGGGGACCAGGACAGGAAAGGGTGAATGGCCAGGGTTTTCTGTGGAATTTTCCTGAGAGACCTTGTAAGCGGTGGATTAATGCCTTGGTCAAAAGTGGGTGTGGCAGAGGCAGGCCTCGGGAGCCTCAGGTGAAAGGTGGTAGGACAGATCAAAGGCTCACTCGGGATGATTATTATTTTTACATTTGGTTCAGAATGGACAAACTAACTGCTGAACCCATCGTCAGAAAGCTGGCAACCCATTAGGGATGATTAGAAGCAATCCCTCTCTATTATTCCTAATGAGATGGACACAGCCTCATCTTCTGTATTTATTGCTCAGAGAGAACTGAGGGCTGTCTCCCTCTCTCTCACTCAGAGCCAGAGAGCGTCTGCCACACTGGGCCCGCTCTGGGCTGCTGCACAGGATGCAGGGCTTTTCCCTCCTTCCCGACCTGAGCCCAGAAGACAGATGATTTGTTTGTCTGACTGCCCGAGTGAGTCCCTTGCTGCCTCTTCATTTTCCACCTTCTCTCCTTTCCAAACACCCTTCCTCCTCCTGGCCAGCTCCCAAGATATCATTAATCTAAAAAACAAGAAAACAAACTTGAATGGAAAAACAAAACCGGAACTCTTTGGGAAGTGAAACTTTTACGGAAAGCCGAAGCTTCCAGAAGTGTAGTCTTTCCGTGAGGCTTGGGGAAGACCGAAATATGCTTTACAAACCATTTGCAACGCTTCCCCCTTTCAAATATCAGAGTAAGTGCTTGCGTATCAGGGGCCCGCCCAGGATCTTGACGGTAAAAGAGAAAGGTGTCTGATACCCCTTCACACTGGGGCATCGCACCCCCCTGTGCTCTTCCTGAGCTAGCCTGGAAAGAGTTGCTATTTACGAGTCCGGTTCAAAGGCAGGGTTTCCTGCATTGTCAGGCCCCTAGGGTCCCGTCTCAGTGAGGGCCTGGACATGGTCTTCCCTCTGTGTGGGGAGGTCTGTGCTCTGTGATGGCTCCCCCTCATGCTTATTTCCCCCACGGTCCTCCATGACTGGGAGGCACCTACCTCCTCCCATTTGAGAGGAATCCAAAGATCAGAGGAAATGATGAAACAGTTAATATGGCCGCCAAGTCAGTCTACGTGAGCATTTTCCATCATTTCAGTGCACTCGGTGATGAATCCTTAATAAGTTTTCTATAAAAAAATACAATGTCCAACATCACTTGTTTTTGCTTTTGTTTTTCTTTTGCTGGTAATTGGCACCCATCGCTATAAAATCTGGGTCAGATTTTAATTATGCCCGGGGAAATCATCAACTTGGAGTGTTTGCCCCCATCTGGTGTATTGTCAGTCTTTGAGACATGGAAAATGGTAGACATAATTCCTCCCAGGAGGGACTTGGTGACTGTACTGGTGTCTTATTGCTGCTGTAGTAAATTATCACAACCTTAGTGGCTTGAAAAACCCACAAATTTATTATCGTAGAGTGTTGGAGGTCTGAGGTCCAAAATGGGTCTCATAGACTTAAAATCAAGGTGCGTTCCCTGGAGGCTTGAGAGGAGAAGCTGCTTCCCTGTCTTTCCAGCTGCTGGAGGCTTCCTCAGTGCCTTGGATGGAGGCCAGCGGTCTCTTCACTCTTGCTTCTGCTTCCACCAGGACCTCTCCTCTGAGTGACTCTCCTGCCTCCCTCTTAGAGGGACCCCTGTGATTCTAACGAACCCACCAGATAATCTAGGATAATCTTCCTATCTCAAGGTCCTTGACTTAATCACATCTCCAAAAGTCCCTTTTACCATAGACGATAACATATTCACAGATTCCAGGGGTAAGGATGTGGACATTTTAGGGGGAACTTTATTCTGCCTATCACAGGAACAAAGGGCAAAAGTGGCCTAGGAAATCAGTTTTTATAAATAAGCAATAACCAACACATGTTTGGATTCCCCTTTCCCTCTCTTTTCTTGAAACAATTGTTTTCGGTCCCATATGGGCTTGGAAATGGCAAAAGCATTAATTGAATTCCTGTTCAACTGTACCCTGTGATTTATTTCATGTGTATGAAAGTATAGTAGTTTTGTAGGATGAAAAATTTACTTTCTAATCTTTTAAAGGTCAAGTGGCAAAGAGAACTAGTTTTAAATGCAAGTTACCCACATGGAGCTATTGCAGAGAGCTATAGAGTGGTATGGATTTTCAGATGTGACATGGGCCAGATGCAAATGGAGGAGAATTGACTAAGATATTAGCTGATTTAGGAAAATTCAAATCCTACCTGTGGGAGAGCACTTACATTCATATATATTTATCGCAATTCATTAAAAGAACCCTTGTCTTCTAAACTGTTTTATCATTAAGTTTGCAATTTGCTTCTCTTTGCAGCCAGACATAAATGCCAAGAGCCAACCTCTGTGGTAAATTCTGGTCCTGGGCTTCTCTTTGCTGTCAGTGGGCACTGGTGACTTAGAGCCCACTTTCCCAGATGTATTGGAATTCTATATTAAGTTAAAGGATGCTCTGTAATATTCGATCTCTCCCAGAACAAACAGACCTGACATGGTCCCGGTATCCCTCTTCAGAATAAGCCAAAAGGTGCTTCTCTTGGTGTCATTCAAGATTTTAGATCATCCTCTAGAGACGTTGCTCTTGGTTATCAGCTTGACCTTGCGGCATTTCTGGATTCCCACGTCAGTCTGCTCTTCCTGTGGTGTGGGCGTGAGGGAAATTTCTTTTCGTGACTGGTTTCTCTGGAGAGCCCAGCCGGATACAGTGGAGTCACGGTCTTCCCCACGGATGGGCTGCGAAGCAGAGATCTGCCTCCTTTGGCTCTTTCTGCAGGTGACCCAGGGATAGCTGAGTGGCTGGTCAGCGGAGCTGGTAGGCCCTCTTTAAGCTTCCTGCTGATTCCTTGAGGCAAAAACATAACCCTTTTCCAAGCCTTGCTGTTTCCTCTGGTGGCTTAGTCAAGCAATAATGGGAAACAATGAAATACAACCTGTTGGTGCTGGCACCCGCTCAGTCGCTTCAGCCTGTGTGGAGACCATCTGCTCTGGCACCTTAGCCCGGGCTTGGCAAGACCAGCAAACCCTTCATTCTCACCACGGCTGGGACAGACCTGATGACAAGTAGCCCTAAAATGATGACAGAGAGAGGCAGAGAAGAATGGCTTAGGGAAATGGGGGGGGGGGGGAGGTGGGAAGCAGGAGGCAAGACCAGGAACAGCCGTGCGGTTCAGAAGGGGTAAAAAAATAGGGAAGTGCCTTGGATTATTGGTTTTGTTTTTTATTTTTTGCTCACTTCTGTCAGATCCTTCTCTATGAGTGCAGAGAGCTCTGTGCTCTCAAGACCGTCAAATCTTCTGGTTTAGTGAATGTTTCTGCTTAGTGCATCATTCCATGCTACCGACTGAACAGAGCTTTTTGAAAAAAAAAAAAAAATGGCTTTGGGGTAAGAAGTACAATTAGAAGTAATCGCCAGCAATGGCCAAGTGGTATTTATGATTTTGGTTGGCCATTATCACTGTTTACGGGTTGGAGAGGGCCTTGTGCTGCCTAATGCTATCCTTTAATTTTGTAGAAAATCAAGGAAATGTGTTAATTGGTAAATCGAAATTTTTTGTGGTTCTGTAGCCTCGCGATGTTTGAGAATGCCTGAGTAGGAAAATCTTCTACGTGCAAATTGAAATTTTTTAAAATTAAATTTGACTCAATGATTCTCAAACTTTAGCGTGCACAGGATTACCCAAGGCACGTGGTAAAATGCAGACTGCTAGGTCCTGAACTCGGAGTTTCAGATATGAAGGACCTGGATCGGGCCCCCAGATTTGCATTTTTAACAAACTCCCAGGCTATTCTGATGCAGGTGGTTGGGCTGATGGCTTGAAGAAAATGAGATCAGGCACTTGGCCTTAGCTAATCATGGCCTGAGGAGTTCTCTCACTCAGTCCTTCCTCGTGTGTTTTCACATGATATAATTTTCTCTAAGATAGCAGTTGTGTTTTTGTGCAACACAGGAAGGGGCTTCTGCTAGTGCAGTGTATCACCTGCATTATTTTCAGAGCTTTCGGTCTCAGGTTTATTCCCGGTGCAAAGATTGAAGGATGATGTGAAATCAAATACATTTGTCTGGGAGTTGAATGTCTGTCAGACCCAGGCATTGATTTCCTGGAGCTTGAGTTCTCAGTAAATGTCTTTCCAGTGAGAATTCCAATCAGGATTCTAAAGGTTATATGCAATAGGCCTGATTTCTGAGCTTTCTCTGGGGAGATTGCTTAATTTATAAGCAAAAGGGGGAGAAATCCGCTCACTACCGACGCTTATTTTATAATCAGCACACAGTTCATATTTTAGAATAAAATGCTATGTTGATTAGTGGCGTGAACTAGGCTGAGTCATAAAATATCTCTGTGCAGAGAATCTTTAAGGATGAAATATTTGCACTTTCGAGGATGAAAAGAGAGCAAAGTGAAATCCAGGCCGAAGTGTAAGGAAGAGAAGCTTGGAAAGAAGCTGGATTTCTGCAGGTGCTCTTCCATAATCCCGTCACTAGGGGGCAGCATTGCACTTTGTTGGAAAATGCTCTCCGCGGCCAACAGCCCTTTAAAAGAAAATACATCCAAGTGAGCACAACTAAAAACCAGAACATTAGTGAGAACCAGAAAACCAACAACACAGAACCCAAACTCTCTTTGTTATACTGTGCCATCTTTGCTTTTCTTGGTGCACAGAGTTTAATATTGTAGTGTTAAGACTCTCCAGGGCATACTTTATCGGTCCATTAATACACACTTAGGGGTGGTGGATAGTGCGGGGAGATTATTTTTCTTTTTTCCCACTTTTTGTTTGGCTCTCTGATCTCTTCTCACTGTTCTTGCCTTGCTGCCAAGCAGCTACTCTCCTGTCTACTTCCCTCCAGGAAGAGACAGATTGGCAGCTGGCCGTACCTAGGTAATGTTGGTCATTTTGGGAGGCCTGGGTGATGTGTATAGAGCTGGCTGGAAAGCCCCCTCCCTTCTTGCTATGAAATCAGGCTCACAATGGGCATGATTCTGGGAGAGTCCTGGGGATTATAGTTTCTTTTATGCACCCATACAAACACTTTCACGAGAGGCAAACCATCATTTCATGGAGAGTGATACAAAATGAATGGATGCTAAAATTTTACATCTTGAAAATGCACTCATATCGAGAAGGTGTGGGTGGGTTAAAAAGAAACGCAACCATCAGCTTTAGGAATGTGAGTTCCGCCCGTGCAGGGATTTTGTGTTTGTTCACCAGTGTATCCCAACTTCTTAGGATAGTACATGGTGTAGAAGGCCCTCAATAAATTTGTTGAGTGAATGAATGAATTTAAACACATGTGTGATGATGGGGCCCTCCCCCTGCCTTGGTTTTGCTTTTGAGAACTTATTCTCTCTCTGATCTTTTTGGGGACTGAGGCAAGGCTGGACACCTGACATGTCCTTATCTCAGTCTTTGTGTCATTTCTGGGCTTGTGAGATTACAACCGCCGATAGTTTCTCGAAGGAAAGTTCTAAAGTTCAGCTTCCAAGATCAACTATAAGCCCCCAATATTCTTGTTTCTCTGAAATTTGCATTTAAAGTTGTATACAATTGCAGCGTTAATTACCCCATTTTTTTGGGGGGGAGACACATGAAGATCAGATCTGAAAATAGCTTCCTGTTAATGTCCTTCTATAAGGAAGTCTTTCTATTTTGCTTCCTTCTCTCCTTTCTTCTCTTGGAAGAAACAGTCAGGTTGGGAAACTTGACTTTGAACAGCAGCAAAAGTATGCACAGGGCAGGGAATAACAGGCACGATGAAGATTAATTACCCTCATTGGAATCTAGCTTGACTGGGCAAGGTGAGACAGTTCAATTATTTAATCATGCTGGAGCTACCGGCTTCCGAGGCCTTGAGTGCTGGGATAAACCTCCCTTCTCACTCAATTTATATGAGGAATCGGTCCTCAACTCACTGCTCCCAGTTGGACCCTCGGGCGGAGGGAGAGGAGCTATCGGCTTGGGAAGGAGATGTTCCCATCTCTGCCTCCTCCCCGGCTATGTCTGCGGCAAGGTCTCAGTGCTTTTGCTGGAGCCTTGCTACGAGGCTGCTCCCCTCTGTGCTTTTTCCTCCCCACACAGCTTTTTTGGCAAGAGGTAGCTGCCCACTGAGCTGTACGACAGAGCCTGCCGTCAGACCGGAATATACCAGAGCACTGAGCGCCATAGGACTTGCTGTGATGAAAGAGATGTTCTGTGTCTGTCCCATCCCATGTGGCAGGCATCACCGATCCAATGGGGCCACTAGCACTTGAGATTCAAGAACTGATTTATTTATTATTTTATTTATTATTTTATTATTTATTTATTAATGTAATAAAGTAAATTAAATTTTCAATTTAAAGTTAAATAGTTACCTATGGTGAGTGGATACTGTTTTGCGCTGAAAGACTAGGCTGTACCCATAATACCAGGGGAGAGGTCTCTTTTTCATGAATTATTACTATTTTTAATGTTTTTATTTATTTTTGAGAGAGAGAGAGACAGAGTGTGAGTGGGGGAGGGGCAGGGAGAGGGAGAGACACAGAATCCGAGGCAGGCTCCAGGCTCTGAGCTGTCAGCACAGAGCCCCATGCGGGGCTCAAACCCACGGACCGTGAGATCGTGACCTGAGCCGAAGTCGGATGCTTACCCCACTGAGCCACCCAGGCGCCCCAATTATTATTTTTTTAATGGAGCTTACCATTGTATTATACAGAGAGGCTGGTCTGCATCACAGTCCTGCTGTTGTTAATGTCGTGTTTTTCCTTTTTTTCCCCTTAATCTCATCTTACCATGCCCTCTTGTTTCTCCATGTTCCTCTGCTGCTTTTGCGTTGGCCATGTCACTCCTCATTAGCATCTGAGGAGGGACAGGGGAATGGAATGGGACATATTCTGCCTTGGTTCCTTGTTTCCTGGGGGTGGTGGGAAGTCTTAATCACAACGGAAACTACGTTCGAAACCAAATGAGTTAGGTGGGCTCATCTTCTCCGGGCGCTTGAGTATTGTTTTCTCCATGGACTTGGCCATGGTGATGCCACCTCCTTAGCATTACACAGCATGGCACTCGAATGCTATTTCGTACAGATTGTCAAAGTTATTCAGAGACCTGTTGAGAGTTTATCTATCAAAATGAGCCCCTTAAAAAAATGACCTTATGAGCCAAAGGTCAACAGTCACAAGTAGACACAATAAGAAAGGGAGAGAACATGAACTGTCACATATGTAGCAATGAAAGACAATCCCTAAGCTATTCTCCCAGTCATCCAGGTTGCGTGATGGAATAATAATGACTTCTGATCTTCTCTATTCTCCCACCTCCAACCTGCCCCCAAGCTGATCAGCTCAATATTCTCCTGCTGCCTCCACCACGCTGACGCTTGGGCCTGTGTACCTCATGCCCTAGTTACTAAAACTATACAAATTAGAAGAAAAAAAAATGAGTCTGTGAAATCACTCTCTTGGTTCCTGCAGTTTATACTGGCTAGTTAATTTGAGACTTAGCTTTGGTCTCTCAGAGTGACAGAAACAGCAGCCAGTCTGCTGTTGTACAAGCAAGTGCATATAGCCTCATTGCTAACACCCTTGAGAAATGTCCCCAGAAATGCAGTTCACGGAGAGAGTTCTTTAAATTAAGCGAGATTTGTAAAGAGCCCATTTACTGCCTGACTTAGAGTCAAATCCTGTGGCAGAATGGAATTTGAGGCTAGCTGCCAGTGAGCAGAAAACAGCTTGGGTACCAAACCGTGAGCCTGGGAGTGGCAGGGAAAGGAATGATGTTAGAACAGAAGGCATCCTGAAGTCTGAAAGGAAAGAAAAATCAAAACAGAAGGAAGTGTCTAGAAGCCAAGTACGGATAGGTTGTCCAAGAAAGTTGAGATGCGGAGAACGAAGACAGAGAGAGAGAGAAAAAAAGAATTAAGAAAGGAGAGTTCACGGAAGAAAAGATGGAGTTAGAGGAAGAGAAAGAGAAATTATCTGGGAAGAGAGAAGTTGTTTTCCTGCTTTATATCATTAAAGAGACATGGCTAAGAATCAGGTTGTTTCAGTAGGCAACCAGGCAGTAGTGAGTCACCAGGCAAAATTGCTTCCCTATGTAGGTGTCAAGTTCTGAGTTTATAAGTGCAAATAAGCAAGCCATCAAACAACCAAACAAACCCTATCCTTATACTCTGCTCTCTCTAGGTTACTGTTGCTTTTAATAGAATTTTTTGGATATTCCAGTACAGTTGATTTTGAATCTCTTAGAGAAGAATTTAAATAGTGATGAGAAGCTGGGTTTCTCTATAGCCAGCTTACTTCTCATGGCCTCCCGTCCAAAAGCTATACCTCCTCATTTTCTCCACGAATGAAGACACCATGGAAAAAAACCAAAAAGACACCATGACTGATCGATATCCAACTGCAAAATGTTAACTTGCTTTACATCTCAGGACTCTTGTGTTGGGAGCTCTCAAACCTCCTGTGAAGCTTAGTGAGAATATAGTTGCCTGGACCCCATCCCCGGGGATTTGGATTCTCAAGAGAAGGCAACATCTCTAAGAGAAACTCAGGTTGGGGAAAGTGGGAACATGGGATCAAGCTGTAACACATAAAAATTTTAGGGTTTAGAGGATGAGGCAATCTCATTTGATGCCAGTCACAAATCCTCCCCAAAAGACAGTCTCATGGAGGGACATCGGTTTGATTGAAAATTAAGGATCAAGGAAATAGAGGATGGTCCATTTTTCTCCCACCGTAGTTCTTGGCTAGTACAGTCCTCTTTTTCTTTCCACTTAGTTACTGAAGCAAGAGCAAACCCCACACTTTGAACACGTTTTAGGGATGGTCCAGCTGGGACTATATCTGTGCTCCAGATCTCTGTGGAATCTGGCTTATGGTTCCATTGGTCCTCTTAGCCAGGACCCTTTCTGAGTCCTGAAAGCCCCCTTGTCAGCTTCTGTGACACTCCATGTTTCTGGAGGGATGGTCTCTGCCCTGAGCCAATGTAGAAGGGGAGTAATATGTAATATGAGAGTCAGACAGACGTGGTTTCCATCCTGCTCAGCCGCTTACTCTATGGGAAAATGGCTCTCTGAGCTTCAGAGGCCTCTGCTGTGAAAATGGGTGCAATCATTATTCTTCACTGAGTTGTAGTTCTTAAAGAATTAAAGTATAGGGGCGCCTGGGTGGCGCAGTCGGTTAAGCGTCCGACTTCAGCCAGGTCACGATCTCGCGGTCCGTGAGTTCGAGCCCCGCGTCGGGCTCTGGGCTGATGGCTCAGAGCCTGGAGCCTGTTTCTGATTCTGTGTCTCCCTCTCTCTCTGCCCCTCCCCCGTTCATGCTCTGTCTCTCTCTGTCCCAAAAATAAATAAACGTTGAAAAAAAAAAAAAGTTTAAAAAAAAAAAAAAAAAGAATTAAAGTATAACAAATGCTTGGCAGAATAAGCATTCAATAAATGTGACCACCACTTGGGGGTCTCTGCCCTCTTATCTAGCAGAGAATCATCTGCCCTCCACAATGCCCGAGTTTCCTCTGCACCTTCGATTGTGTTCTTAGCAGTAAGCCTTACCCTAAACCCTACCCCAGGTGGCTGTTCATGTTTGTAAGCCTTGATAGCCTTTAGATACTGAAAGTTTTGTTGTTCTTGTCATGTTTTCTGGCGAGACTTGAGAAACCACAAGGTGCTGCCCCTATGAGCTGAGGCTGGGAGGCGGCAGGTCAGCCTGGCTATGTCCCCACGTGCAGAGTTGTAAGTCCTGCGAGACAAAAGAACACCAGGAGCTCTCTGGATTGCTTTGGCGGGGAAGCACAATCACTTACTTGCTGAGCGGTATTTATACCACAATTTCAAGGATTGACATGTAAAATTTTCAACTGCGCCTTGTCCTTGATCCCTCCTGGGCAATATACAAGATGGAGAGTCTGACACCCTTGTGGGAATTCAAACATGTCATAGTCAGTGACAGGCAATCATGATTCTAATGAGGGCAGAAGAATTTAATTCAATAAAAAACCTATCGGAATTGACAGTAGAAATGTAAACAGGTCCCCGATGAATAATTTTGCTGGGCCTTCTCCGCTGCTGCATTTGTTGACATAGACCATAACCAAATGTGTGAGGCAGATTCTCAAGCCTACTCCCACAGGCTGACGGGATGCCTCCACGTTAACCAGCGACATGGCAGAACTCAGCATTTGCACCCCACCTGCTGGGGGTGGTCTCATAAAAATGGCGTTGATAGGGGTGGACAGGAGGTGTTGTTGGGGGGTGTTTGTTTATTTATTTGTCATTTTCAAGGCATTCAGGCAGTAAAAAGGAGTCTTCGGTTAGCTGCTTTGGTTTTTCCCCAAGACTCTTAGCCTATCATGCCAAATAATTGTCTGAATGTCTGCAGTTTTTTCCTTCTGTTTTAACAACCGGATTTTAAAGACTTTTCATTCAGTGAGTTTATGAGCTCTTGCCTGTTATGGCAAATTTAAATTTCATCCAACAATACACAGCTCCATTTTTAACAGCCACAATTAATAATAAGAATTAATCAGCATTATTTCTCAAGAGGACTCTGAGACACAGCTATGTCACCGTACCAATAATTCCTTGTAAAAACTGTTTTTTTTCCACTGTTGTTTTGTAGCGCTTCAAAGTAGAGATATTGGGATGTTTGATCTCTTCCTTAAAAAAAGACAAAGATGAGGCGCCTGGGTGGCGCAGTCGGTTAAGCGTCCGACTTCAACCAGGTCACGATCTCACGGTCCGTGAGTTCGAGCCCCGCGTCGGGCTCTGGGCTGATGGCTCAGAGCCTGGAGCCTGTTTCCGATTCTGTGTCTCCCTCTCTCTCTGCCCCTCCCCCGTTCATGCTCTGTTTCTCTCTGTCCCCAAAAAAATAAATAAACGTTGAAAAAAAAAAAATTAAAAAAAAAAAAAAAAAGACAAAGAGATGGGGCGCCTGGGTGGCGCAGTCGGTTAAGCGTCCGACTTCAGCCAGGTCACGATCTCGCGGTCCGTGAGTTCGAGCCCCGCGTCAGGCTCTGGGCTGATGGCTCAGAGCCTGGAGCCTGTTTCCGATTCTGTGTCTCCCTCTCTCTCTGCCCCTCCCCCGTTCATGCTCTGTCTCTCTCTGTCCTAAAAATAAATAAACGTTGAAAAAAAAAATTAAAAAAAAAAAAAGACAAAGAGGGAAAAAAGAAGCCTTAGGCAAATATCCCTTACCTTCCCCCAAGTTAGGATACAGTGAAGGCACTGGTTATGAACTAGGAAGAGAGCTTCTCATTAGGCCATGGCAGCACCCTTCCGGCCTCCAAAACTGTGAGAAATAAATCTCAGTTGTTTATAAGCAACGTATTCATTAATTCAGTATTACATTAGGGATAAATTTACTCTCAATGCTTGCTGTTCTCTCCAGCTTTCTATTTTTAAAAGTTGGCTTCAAAATTGACCAAATCATTATTCATCTTCAGCTTTTTTGATGGAGATTTATATAAAAGAAGCAAGAGGCTCAGTGCCCCGGGCAGGTAGTTCCTCATCTGTGGGCTTTGCACACCCAGGAGGAGGGAGGTTATGTATATTACACTGTTGCAATGCATCCAGAAAGCTGTATTCTCACCAAGTGTCCTCTGTTGTGGGATCAATGCTACTTTACACACAAGTGTCATGACTATTTTTCGATATATGTAGATACCATGGGGCTAAATCTAATGTACATTTAGTGTAGTATTTTGAGATTATGGATTTTCTTAATTGACAGGAACTAAAAGGGCAGCTCCGATCTGTGATATTCTGTTTTTAAAAAAATCTTTTTTTAATGTTTATTATTTATTTTTGAGAGAGAGAGAGAGAGAGAGAGCATGAGCGAGCGCACAAGTGGGGGAAGGGCAGAGAGAGAGAGAGAGGGAGACACAGAATCTGAAGCAGCCTCCAGGCTCTGAACTGTCTGCAGGAGAGCCGGATGTGGGGCTCAAACTCACAAACTGTGAGATCATGCTCCAAGCTGAAGTCAGATGCTTAACTGACTGAGCCACCGAGGTGCCCCATGGTCTGTGACGTTTTGACGTTGCAAAAGAGACTGTTTTCATATTTAATTTTTTGTAAAGTTTATTTTTTTATTTTGAGAGAGAGAGCAAGTGGGGTAGGAGAGAGAGAGAATCCAAAACAGGCTCTGCACTGTCAGCACAGAGCCCGATGTGGGGCTCGAACTCACAAATGGTGAGCTCATGACCTGGGCTGAAATCAAGAGTCGGTTGCTTAACCTACTGAGCCATCCAGGCTCTCCAGCTTTCATATTTTTAAATATTGGGAACCCCTGCCCTACAGTAAAGTTGGATGGCCAAGTACGTGTTCGTAGAGGAAACCTAGAGTTATACCGTGAACTCTTTGGTTATGATGATGATGTTGTCCCTGAATCAGTTTCTACACTGAAAGGAAATATGATCTATTGGTCAGTGGCTCCGGAGCCAAGGTGAGCGATGATGCCTCCTCAGAGGTCACTGGCCTTGCAAGGGCCCCCTTAGTAAGCTCTCAGTGCATCTGTGGGCATTTGCTCTGCCCACAGTGAGAGGACAGAACTAAATATTTATTGTGATTTTGTAGTGATGGAGAACAATTATCCATTTCTTGGGATTACTTTCCTGTTGCCTCATTTTTACTCATTAGTTCATTTCTCTTTTCTTGCTCCTGACTGCCTCTGACTCCACAAACTGAAGTTCAAGACCTTATAAAAAGAATTCAGTGTTGTTTCCCCAAAGCCATTCTGAAGGAAGAAGGGACAAACTCATATTTCCTCTGTGCTTGCTGTATTCTAGGTTTAAACCTTTATGCCTCTTAGCTATTGTGGTCTCCGTGATCACAGAGAGGGACTTGGGGCTTGGGGAGGGGGAACAGAACGCTGGTGGCTGCTGCAAAGGAGGTGGTGTGTCCGGGAATGAGTCTGAGGTCTGGAGATTTCTAAGACCCATGCTTTCTTTCCCTCCCTCCCTCCCTCCCCTCCTTCCTGCCTTCTTATCTCCATGACACTTCAGTACTTATTAACCACTTTGGGTTTTTGGATGGATTTACATTCGTCATGGATACGTGAGCTTTATTTTCCACTCAGGATTTCATTTACATTCTCAAAAAGGTGCCAATCTCTTGTCTTTGATTTTTTTTTTCCTAGCTAGGAAAATCCAAATATAGGAACTGATATTGTCAGGTTTGTGTCTTAGAAATCTACTGATGAGCTGTACTGCACATATTAAAAGGTAGTGTTCTTTGCTTTGTGTTCCTAGGAAAGTGCGTGCTCCTATGAACAAGAGAAATAAACCCCAAATGCAGACTCCATCAACCAACAACTCACCTTTTGCTGATAAAATTCACCTGTGCTTTAAAAAAAATTTTTTTTTAGCGTTTATTTATTAGAGAGAGAGAGAGAGAGAGAGAGGGAGTGCGAGCAAGCATGAGCAGGGGAGGGGCAGAGAGAAAGGGAGACACAGAATCCGAAGCAGGCTCCAGGCTCTGAGCTGTCAACACAGAGCCCGACGCGGGGCTTGAACTCACGACCGGTGAGATCATGACCTGAGCCAAAGTCGGACACTTCACTGACTGAGCCACCCAGGCACCCCCAAATTCACCTGTGTTGTAATATTATCGTCCAAGGGACTAAAGTGTTGGATGCATTTACCAGGGCACCTTTTCTCTGTTCTGATCCCCCTTCAGTCTTGGAGCCCCTCTGTATGGACAGCAATGAGCAGTATATCTAAACACACTGTCAACCCCTGCTTGTGTGTCGTTTCCCTTTTGTTCTGTCTCCTGGTTCATCATTAATTCTGTCATTTTCCTATTCCTCGTCCACTTCGAGCCATGAACAATAACGGACAGCTCACAAATCTGACCTTTTCTGTGTATCACATTCTTTTGCAGAAGCACTTAAAATAGTAAACAGCCACGTCCAGAATGCCCACTGGCAGCGGGGGGCTCTGTGGCTTCTTCTCACATGCCTGCGGGCCTGTTCACTGGCTGTGCGGCCTTGACTGCACATGCCCCTCACTGAGCCCCCTGCCTGGGAGGCACCCCAGCCACATCAGTGGCCTTGGTTTTGAGCGCCGTGCACCTGTGCTGCCTGTGTGTGGTGATTTCCTGTGACCTTGCCCTCTTAGCCACTTTGCAGAGGGCGAAACTTCTGTGCTTCATAGGACAAAAATCCAGTGTCTTCCAAAGAGAGGAAGTGCACCTAAGAGGAAGGACGTGGTGTGGAGGTCAAAGTTGGGAACACCGATGTCTTTTGGGTCTCTTTGTGAGAGTCAGCGGAGCCTCTGAAGGCTGAGGGCTTTCTCTGAATAAACACTCATGAGTGTAGAGTTACTGACCACAGATTCCCCAAAACCTCTGGCCCGGAAGCTCCATGGTCCCTCCTCCGCACCTCCCAGGACATACCGTGTTTCCCTGCCCTGTGAGGGGCCTGTTGACCCTCTTCTCTCTGTGTTTTTCTGTTTCTTTGTCCTGGTGGCTTGGAGAAGTTAGACCTTCAGCTGCCCAGGATCATTCTAGTAGCTCAGGAAAGTGAAAACTAGGAGCAAATTGGATGCCACATCCAGGAAATTGTGACCTGCCTCATTGGCTGCAGCTGTGGAGAAGAGGCTGGCTGGCACCTCGGGGCGGGAGTCAAGAGTTCGTTGGAACCCAGAGAAGCTCTTGGATGTCTTGTACTAATTAGCCAACCATTTCCCCCCATTTTTACCAAGGTTATTCCCTTGGATTTGTCACTATAGGGTCCCATTCTCTTTGCCTTTGGCTTCTTCTCCAGGTCCCGAAGGAGGTAGAAGAACAAAGTTACGCAGGGCACCTGGGTGGCTCCGTCGGTTAAACGTCTGACTTAGTCTCAGGCCATGAGCTCATGTTTCGTGGGTTCGACCGCCGCATCAGACTCTGTGCTGACAGCTTGGAGCCTGGAGCCTGCTTCAGATTCTGTGCCTCCCTCTCTCTCTGCCCCTCCCCCATTCATGCTCTCCCTCCCTTCCTCTCTCTCTCTCTGAAAAATGAATAAACGTTAGAAAAAATTAAAAAAAAAAAAGAACAAAGTTACTAAAGGAAAGAGAAACAGGATGGAACTGGCAGGAAGAACAAAGATGATGCACCTGCACCTGCTAGTATCATCTTTCTTTGGGTGCTTCTCTGGCTTGGGCTCCCCTTCATTGCTGCCCCTCTTTTCTACCTACGTTTGCTGCACTGCCTGTCTGTGCTCTGGCTGGCCCCAAAGCACAAATACATTTTCTTCCTTCATTCCCCAAGGCTGCTATTGGGATATAGAGGGGAACAGATGACAGTGATATCTTAGAAGTCATTGTGAAAGAATTACAACATAGAAAAGGAAAGATAAGTGAGGGATTCGCTATCACTGCTCCTAAAGCATGTCCTGCAGCTCTCTTGCTGTGGGGATCCACGGTCACCCATTTCGCTTTTCCTTTCCCTAGCCTCAGCCTCCTCACTGGGGAAGGACAGGGGGACTATTGTAGCAGCCAGGTAATGTCTCCCTAGGGGCTTACCGGACCACCCAAAGGCTGGATTTTAACAATGTTTGATTCCTTGTTGTGTTAGTCTCTCTTTTCATATCAGGCTTCGGGCATTTCCTTTGTAAATTAAAAAAACCCCTCCAAATCTTCTCCAAAGAGAAACATGTTGCACCACCTGGAACGCAGACATAGCTATAGGCAGCTTTTAAGTAGCATTTGACAAGGCCCCTGCCTACACCCTGAGCATAGTAGGGGAGACAAGAATGAAGCTGCTTTGCAGCAGAACATTATGAGCGGTGTGTGTGTGTGTGTGGGGGGGGCTGCTATAGGACCACACGGAAGGAAGCATTTAATTCCACCCATCGGTCCCTGGAAGGCTTTTTGGGCTCACTTGAGCTAGGAGTCTCCCAGGAAGATAATGGGAAGACAGCATTCCAAGCAGCTAGAAGAGGTTGTGAAAATCGTAGAGGCGTGTAAAAGCCTGGCAGGTTGGGGGGAACGATAGGTGTTGGCAGGACAGGACCATGGGATGGAAAGACGGGCAAGGACCACGTGGCCTGCTCAGGAGTTGGTAAGTTCTCTTTCATTTGTGCTGTGAAGACTGTGGTGCGGCAGGGCAGAGGATGGACTGGGCAGAAGGGAGGCAGGGGCACAGCTCTGGAGTCTGCTGGGCACTGAACTCCAGTGATGAAGGCCTGATCTCCAGCAGGGCATGGAGGTGAGACAAACAGGAAGCCAAGAGACTTCATCTCTAACGTGGGGAGCTGGGGCTACCCAGCACATGCACCCGCGCTTGCCAATTTGCCCAGAACAGTGTCTGTGTCCAGGGTGGTTTGAGACACAGGTGACAAAGGCGTGGGTAGAGCGTAGGGAAAGTTTACATGATAGTAAAGTGCCGAGTGGCTGTCATCCCTCTAAGCCCCGAGAGACACAGGGGAGGTGATGTTTCCGGGGCCCGAAAGGAAGGAGTTAGGTACGGTGGGCTGCTTCGGCAGGACCTATAACCTTCGGTGAAGCTTTGCAGTCAGCTGGAAGAAGCTGAGGGAATGCATGCCTTGCCGTTGCTTTCCTTTCCCCCGTGGTCTTCTAGCAGGCCTTCCTCTGGGCTGAATTCAACCAGAAGCCGAAGGGTAGGGGGGCCGGCGGCCCCTCCCAGACAGAGGACAGAGCTTCCTTGCCACTTCCTACCGTTCTGCCTTTTTTTTTTTACTTCAGGTCAGAATGCATGTGGAGGCAAATAGATTAGACGCCAGCCTGCCCTAATCTTCTGCTTCAGCTGCTGCCTCAAAGCTACCCAGGCTTCAAATAGACTTGAGGCAGTTATGTGTCCCTTTTCTCTATAGTTGCAGCCCACTTTCTGACCTCTACATAACTGAGTGGTAACCACCTGACTGACAAGCCCAGATCAGTAGCCAAGAGAGAGTCAATTTAGTTGGGTGCTTTATTCATACAGTCGCAAGGCAGAAGTATCTCCTTATTCGAAAGTTGGTCAGAAAACACCAAGTCTCTGACGTAACTAAGAGCTTTATATAAAAATCTGCGTCATGGTTGAACAGATCCATGTTCAGATTCCAGGTCAGGTGCTTTACAAGACTGAAGCTCCCAGGTAATTGAACTTGGGGGGTCCACGTCAGTCATTACCGGTTAGTCATAGTTTTGTAAAAATGACCTTGATAAAACTTCCCGTCTCTGTACATCACCTCTGGTAAAGTACAGCGGACTTGTAGAACTTTGAAAAATTAAACTAATGTAAAACCTCTGTGGCGATTGTTGCCACAGCTGGAGAGAACGCATCTACTCTTCAATAACAACACTTCACGGGGCAGCCACGCATAGAGCAGGGCTCATGTGTCCCACTTCAGTGTCCCACTGAAGCTACAGAGAAATCTAAATACAATGCAGAGGCTCAACAGGAGTTTGACTAGGCTAATAATATTTCCTGGATATATAAACCTGTAATTTAGCCTCAGGGTTCCTGCCCTTTGTTATCCCTCTCTGCTTGGTTTTCTCGTGTACTTTCTGACAAGGAAAATAAGGTTGTCATAAATCTTCCACCTTGGATGGTGGATTCATTGCAAACCGCACAGACTTTCACTACAAACCACAATTAGGTGACCACGGGGGTCAATGTTACAACAGGATTTTATGCAATTGAACTGGGCAGCCGTTTGATTTGTTGGAAGTCTCTTGATGTTCATGTGTCCCCTCTTCTGGGAATTTCGCTTTTCCAAATGAAGCCGACCAAAGAGAGTCTAACTTTGAGCACTTTTCTTCAATAAAAATCACAATAGTGTCGGTGAATGAAATAATGTGTCTCTTTGCTAGACTTTCCTAACCCTCAATTCCATTGCCCAAGTGAAGATGACAGTCTACCAGTGTTCGAAGAGACATAAGTGTGCATCTCTTTAACACGGTGTGATTGGAAGAACTATAATGACCAGATGCTAACATTCAATTATAACCTTTCTGACTTAGATAAGGCCAGATTGAAATTGAATTGCAATCAATCAGAGGCTCCTCTGTTAAAAATATCACTTTTCTAGAAATCCTTTCTTCAACTGTGATTTTGGAAGCTCTAGTTATCCAGTCAGGTGCGCATGCACTCATGCACACACACACACACACACACACAATCATTATTTTTTAAGGACAGTTTGTATTTGCTAACTCTTGCTCTTACCTGCTATCATATGTACCCTGGCTCCTCATGAAATCACTCCCACCTCCCCCAGTAATGTCTGAACATTTCCATGATGTGACCTAAGCGTTGTCATGAACCAGGGCAGGCACCTACCGCTTGATAACTGCTGGGCACCATACTTCCTGTTCCTGCTTTTTCTGGGCATAACTGTATTCACATGCTACTACTGCTACTTAGGTCACATCTAGTCGAGGTACTGGAGCACTTTGTCATCAAAGCTTTAATGCGTTTTCTGAGCGATCAGTGTACCCAGCTATGCTATTTTAGGCTGGGAAATAAGGATAATGTTATTCTCTACTAGCCTGGTAATAAGGCAGCATTGCTTATGCTACAAAAACTAAATACATTTAAAAAATAAAATCAGCTCCTTCAGTTTTAATTTGAAGTCTATCTTTTTCCCCGAGGGATATGAATTTACGGGGATCGGAAAGAATATCCAGGTGACAGACACCGTGTTCTTTCCCGCTGGCCACTTGTCCTCCTGTCCTCTTCTGTGTCCATTTACTCTGCCAGGTTACTCAGTCTCTCAGGTGAAAATAAGCTCTTGGCAATTCTGCCTCATCAGACTTTTCAGACACACTCATATATGAGGCTTAGCAGTGGATACTGTTTGGATTTCCTCATTAGAGGAGTCTGGTTGAGTTGAAAATCACTGCTTTTAGACTCTCTCAAGTTCACACTAAGTAGACAGTGGGCATCTGTTATGAGTGTTATGTGCCCCCCACCCCTGCTGCCATTCATTTGTTGAGACCCTAATGTCTCAGTACCTTAGTATGTGACTGTATTTGAGATGGGGTCTTTACAGAAGTAATTAAATTACAATGTGGTCGTTAATGTGGGCCCTAATCCAATACAACTGGTACCCTTATAGGAAGAGGAAATTTGGGCAAAGGGACACACAGAGAGGGAAAATGCTATGAAGATACAGGGGGAAGATGGCCATCTATAAACCATGGAAGAGAGGCTTGGAACAGATCCTTCCCTCATGGCCCTTAGAAGGAACCAATACTGGGGTGTCTGGGTGGCTCAGTTGGTTAAGTGTCAGACTTCGGCTCAGGTCATGATCTCATGGTTTGTGGGCTTGAGCCCTGCATCGGGCTCTGTGCTGACAGCTCGGAGCCTGGAGCCTGCTTCGGATTCTGTGTCTCCCTCTCTCTCTGCCCCTCCCTTGCTCACACTCCGTCTCTCTCAAAAATAAATAAACAATAAAAAAAAATTAAAAAAAAAAAAAGGAACCAATACTGCCAACACCTTGATCTCGGACTTCAGCTTCTGGAACTATGAGACAATGCATTTCTGCTGTGTAAGCCACCTGGTCTGTGGTACCTGGTTGTGGGAGCCCCAGCAGCCCTATAGTGTCCTCAGAACACTTTATACCCTTGTGGTGGGACAGGTCCTGAGAGGCTGAGTCTGCCTGCAGGTGTAGGGGCAAACCACCACGCATGTTATATGTGGTTTCTGAAAAGTGTGGTGGCAGATTGGAGAAGTGCCAGTGTCAAGACGGGCCAGCAAGAGGTGACAGGTGGTATCCTTGCAAGGAGGTGGAGTCCAGCGGTGAGGAGTCTGGAAAAAGGCAAGACGCTTGGACTCAGGAAGGCATACATCATTTTAGGGAGACTGTCAGAGCCCAGGCTGAATGATGAAATGATGATCAGGGCTCGGGCTTTGAGGAAACTGAGGACAAAGTAGAGAGCAGGCTGAGACTCAGTGGCTGGAAACAGGAGGAACGTGGGTGCCTGGTCATGGGAGAAGGGTCATGTCCAGTTACTAGAATCTGATCATGAAGTCAGACTGGGATTACCAAGGTCATTTTTCATCCCAGACACTCACATTTCTGACTCACATATGTCCCTAAATCACCCCTGACTGGGGACATATGGGGTCCTAGTGTCTAAAGCAAGCCCAAACCTCTAAGAAATAATGTCAAATGGCTTCAGCGGTGAGCAGTAGTAGCTCAGGGAGGCAGGGAGGTCATTATGCTGACAATACAATTCTGCTGAATGAACAAGAGGATACATCTTCCACAGGAGCCATTTGCTTGGTATGCTTATTAATTTCCAATGTGCCATTCTGGGATCTTTCCCAAAATGTCATCCGTGACTCCTGGGAAGAATTTTTCCAAGCAGGTGTCACTGCTTTGCTGCTTACAGAGGGAACGTCTGAACGCAATAGGAGTTGCCTTTCATGTACCAGGTATCCCAGGCAGAAGCAAAAATACCCAACATAGGAGAGATTGGGGAAAATGTAACTAGGGTTTCAGTCTAGTTTTGCCTGTGAATGGAAAACAACTTAAGCAGTTGTTCCACTGATTCGTGAAAATAATCGGAGCCACAAGCAGAGCACACAGCCTCAGATTTGCTGGGCCTAATACTCTAGAACAGCACTGTTCAAATATTTCACAGCTATAGAATCCTTTGTTCAAAGAGATTCTTGAGGGGAACTCAGAATACAATAGCTGAGGGAAAAGGAGCAGCTGTAGTTGAAGCGGGGGCAAGAGGCCCACATCCTTCTCAGTCTCACCCTCCAGCCAGAGAGAGTTTTCGGTGGAGTGCAGTTTGTATACCGCGAGAGCTTGTAATTCACTCCAGAAGAGTAGCCTGTTCATTAACTGACCAAGATGATGTGTTATGGATATTGAAACATCTAGGAAGCGTTTAGGATTTTAACATGTGGGACTTCTAATCTTAAAAGACAAAAAGGACGTTGGCTAAGTGGTTGTCCCAACTGTTTACTGCTCTTAAACCACCCCAATGTGTAATGGTTGATAAAGCAACACCCATCTCATTTGCTTGCGAATTGCAGTTGGGTGGCATTTATAAGGGGTGACTCTGTTCCACTGGCCTCAGGTTGGGGTGGCTCAACAAGGACTGGGGCTCTACTTCCAAGATGGTTTACTCATATGGTTGGCAAGTTGGTGCGACTGTCCACTGAGACCTGTCAGAGCCTTGATTCATTTTCGAATAGGCCTCTCTTTGGGCTTCTTGTACTTCCCCAGTATGGCAACCAGAATTCGTGTTCCAGGATGGGCAGGGGAAGCTAGTCTTGTAAGAACTTGACTTGGAAGCTAGCACAGTGCCATTTTTACTTGATCTAATTGGTCAAGCCTACCCACATTTAAGGGGAGGGAACATAGATCACACCTCTTTTTTTTTTTTTTTTTAAATTTTTTTTTTTTTCAACGTTTATTTATTTTTGGGACAGAGAGAGACAGAGCATTAACGGGGGAGGGGCAGAGAGAGAGGGAGACACAGAATCGGAAACAGGCTCCAGGCTCTGAGCCATCAGCCCAGAGCCCGACGCGGGGCTCGAACTCACGGACCGCGAGATCGTGACCTGGCTGAAGTCGGACGCTTAACCGACTGCGCCACCCAGGCGCCCCAGATCACACCTCTTTATAGGAGGAGTGTCAAAAAATCTGTGGCCGCTCTGTACCACTGTAATGGTCGTTTCTTTTTTATCTTCCTTTTCTTTTTTCATATCAATATCCTTTTCCTCAACGATGACAAATTATTACTATGCACCAGGCACTCTGTTCAGTGTTCCAGCAACACAAAAAGGAGAAGAGATAATCACATATTTATAAGAGAAGCTTTATTGCTTCTGTTACTTCTATTATCTATCACTGAAGAGACAGTTGCTACAATTCCTTACATTTAACAAATACTTAAATATGCATATTACACGTGCTGGATCCTAGAGGGAAAAACAGGATCATTAAGACCCAGGACCTACCTTCAGTGAGTTTATAGTCAACAGCTATTGTGCAAGACAGAATTTAGCTGATTGTATTATGGGTCCATAAGCAGTGTGTCAGGAAAGCATGCTGAAGAGGAGGTAGATTTTGGCTGGAGAGGGCTGGAGAAGGATTCATGGGGGAGGCAGCAGTTGAAGGAGTCCCAAATGAGGGCTGAGAATGAAGAACATTCCAAGACAGAGGAATCCGGTGAGCAGATGCTCAGAGGTTAGAAAATGCCAGGTTTGTTTAGGAAACAACTCTTTAGGGCACTTGGGTGGCTCAGCTGGTTAAGCATCAGACTCTTGATTTCGTCTCAGATCATGATCTCAGTCATGGGATGGAGCCCTGCACTGGGCTCTGTGCTGACAGCATGGAGTCTGCTTGGGATCCTCTCTCTCTCTCTCTCTCTCTCTCTGCCCCTACCCCACTCATTCCCCCCCCCCCACCCCGCCCCTACCCCACTCATTCCCTCTCTGCCCTATCCCCAGCTTGCTCTCTCTCTCTCAACATAAATAAATAAACATAAAAAAAGGGAAACAATGGGGGTGGGTGGGGGAGAGGGAACAATGGGTGATGGGCGTTGAGGACGGCACTCGTTGGGATGAGCACTGGTTGTTGTATGTAAGCCAATTAGACAATAAATTATATTCATAAAAAGTAAATTAAAAAAAGGGAAACAATGCTTCAGGTGTTTTGGCAGTTTTTATTTTTGTTTTTTAAACTTTTTTTTTTTTTAATGTTCATTTATTTATTTTCAACGTTTTATTACTTATTTTTGGGACAGAGGGAGACAGAGCATGAACGGGGGAGGGGCAGAGAGAGAGGGAGACACAGAATCGGAAACAGGCTCCAGGCTCTGAGCCATCATCAGCCCAGAGCCCGACGCGGGGCTCGAACTCACGGACCGCGAGATCGTGACCTGGCTGAAGTCGGACGCTTAACCGACTGCGCCACCCAGGCGCCCTGTTTTTTAAACTTTTAAAAAATGTTTATTTTTAAAGAGAGGGTGAGACAAGCAGGGGAGGAGTAGAGAGAGGGGGGGACAGAGGATCCGAAGTAGGCTCTGTGCTGACAGCAGCGAGCCCGATGCAGGGCTGGAACTCAAGAAATGTGAGATCATGACTTGAGCTGAAGTCAGATGCTCAACTGACTGAATCACCCAGGTGCCCCTGACAGGAGTTTTTATACACATGAAGGGGAGTTAAGGAAGATAATGTTGGAAGGATGGGTTGGGGCCTCGTCAGGAAGGTCCCAGAATTCTTTTCAAAATTTTAAAGCTCTGGTTTTGAATACTTACAATTTCTCATATTTTATTTGAGAAAAAAATTTGTTCTGAGCTCACAGAGATGCAAAGTTCTGGAATGCCATCCACAGCTACCAAGAAAGGCAATATTGCCTCACAGAGGAGGCTAGCTGGAGATGTGGGGCAGTTCTTCCTGAGTCTTTGTCCAACGCTGGTGTGGCTGAATGCTGTTGGAGATCTTCCATTTCCTGCTGAAAGCTTTGAGTGAGGATTATCGCCTTTTCCTATGCTTTTCTGTTAGAATCTCAAAGGCCTGCCTGCTGGTGTGGAAAAGGCTTCCAGAAGAGCTATTGCTCACTTTGGGTGAGATGCCTATGGTCAGCTGGAGAAAAGTGAGCGCCATATGGACCTGAGGATCTATGAAAGTGGCTGCTGTCGACTGCCAGCAGGATCTTGGAGAAGAACAAAGAAGCTGGGGATGAACTAAGAAAGTATTTTTCACATTAGAGGTCAAGGTAGCTGGGGGTCCTTTGTGGCTTAGGGGCTGAGAGGAGGGCAAGAGTGTCAGTGATTCTTCTGAGTTAGAAGATACTACCATGGCCAGAAAAGCGGCCATAAGGATATAAGAAATCACCTCAAAGGGAAAGGAGAGGGTCGGCGTCAGGTGGTGAGTGGGCGATAGCAAGGCCTGCAAACATTTGGAAGGAAAAGAAAATGCCTCGAGAGCTCTAAAGACATAGAGAACCAAGGAAAAAGGAAACAGTTCTTCCAAACTTTATTGAGATTCTTAAATTTGGATAGAAAAATTGAGGTAGGTCTTTAGGAGTGAGGATAGAATCGTGGAAGCCAGATGAATAATGCATTTTTTATTTTTATGACTTTCTTGGTCCATATGCTTGGGAGTGAACAGAAATGTAATTAGAATAATGCATTAAACCTCACTTTTCGGCATTTTACATACAAAGAGAGAGGTCATTTCATTTGCCAGGGGAACTTCCCACTCATTGGATGATGTGATCACAAGAGGACATCCCTCTGCCCATCAGAAGGGAACCCACTTAAAGTCACTTTTCAAGGAGCAGACCAGTCACTGCGGGGGACCATGGAATGTGTTATGTGTATGTTGCTGTTGCTCCTTCCCCAAAGTTGTGACCTATTTGGGACTTACATCACAAGTCTACATATAGGGATCATCACAGGGTGTAGTTACCTGGTTTATTTTCCTTTCCTTTTCTACTCTATTTCCCTCCTGTCCTCCCCTCAAATTAGGATGTAAATTGCCTAAGAGCAGGGACCTCGCCTGTGTCCGTCCACTGCTGAAGATCAAGTGCATCGCACGGTGACTGGCTCACGGCACCCACTCTGTAGAAAGTGGTTTAATGAATGAATGGAACTGCCTTCACATAGAGCTATTTTTTTCATAAATTTTGGAGGAAATACTCCCCCGTGGCCCCGCTAGTGATGTGGTGTAACTTTCTAGACATTGTGTCTCAATTTAGAAACATACACAAGGCCAGAGAATGCAGAGGAAGGGGAGTGTAGTTGTGGATGGCCACAGAGCCATAAACGTCCAGGATGAAATGGTAGTTGGACACCAGGGTGAAAGGTATTGTCTTCGTAAGGGGGACAAATCCGAGGGGATAAAAGGATTGGGAACCCCATACTTTTGCATGATGTTGCACACCTTTCAGAGTCCCTAGAAGGAAAACAGGACGGGACTAACACCAGTGCCAATCAGTACAGGAGAACAGGCTGCCCACAGTCAAGAGAGGCTTCTGGTGGAGCTTGAGTCCGGGCTCTCCCCTTCAATTATGATGTATGCGAGGGGCTGACATTCTTTCCTAGTATATGACATCCTTGTGTCTACAAGATGAACAGTGAGAATTTGAAGGAATTGCTTCATGGAAGATGGGAGGATATTCCTGCAGTCTGTGTGATGGGACAGTTAGTGGTTATCAAGGTAGAGTGCCAGAAGGGTGAATAAAGGTTTAAAGGCAATTCCTAGCGTTCAGACTTTCTGCGCTCAATTCAGACAGGTGAGTAGTTGCTCTGAATCAGTTTCTTTACGGCTTCCCCCCACCCCCCCTTTTTTTTTTTAACTCTAAAAACTATGTCCACTGAGCTGAGTGTCTAGGAGGCATGGGGCCATTTTGTTTGTCGTCATTTAAGGCCATTTCCTTTCAAACATGTAAAACCCAGGCGAGGTGTATGTCTATCATATTCCTCTGTTGAAAGCTGGCCATTTCTCTGGGATTAAGAACCGAGGGTTTACTTGGTATTCCTTGCGCCTGGTAGACGAGTCTTCTCTCTAGGCTCTGAGCACGGGGGTGTGACCAGGCCTGGTGTGAAAAGCAGAGGAGAGCGAGGCACCTGGGTGGCTCAGTCGGTTATGTGTCCCACTCTTGGTTTCAGCTCAGGTCATGATCTCACGGCTTCCTGGGTTTGAGCCCTGCATCGGACCCCTGGCCGTGCAGAGCCTGCTTGGGATTCTCTTCCTCTCTCCCTTTCTCTCTGCCCCTCCCCTACTTGCGTTATCTCCGACTCTCTCTCAAAATAAATAAATAAACTTAAAAAAAATTAAAAAAAAAAAACCAAAAGCAGAGGAAAGCTCTGTGTCTTTGCTGTCTGTGCAAAGGCCATACCTTTGCCCACTTGCAGAAGCCACTGTAAATACAAACACATAAACTGTGAGACCATGGTAATCCCGTAGACTCAAGGTCATGGTGTTAGGGGACGTGGAGAAGTGTTCCTCTTGGTTCACACACACCCAGCAAATGTGTGTGAAGACGGTTTCTCTTCCCTACCACTAATAGCCTCGACGGATCCTTTGCAGGAATGTGAAAATAGCTAATTTATGCAAGGAAATGCGGTACAGTGGTAGCATGCTAACAAGTTGGACTTTTATTTTTAAAAGTTGTGTGGCATTTTAACTTATTAACAAAACAATTTCAGTCAAGATGAGGTCTTTTGAATTACTGTTGATTTGCATGGTTTCTTTTTGCCACATTCTCATATGAAATATAGCAGGGCATTCTCTGTTCCACAGTTTAATTAATCTTTCAACTCTATTTATCTGTTAGAGAGCAGAGATTTTCAATTGCCTTAAATAGAAGACAACATTAAAACCCAGAGCAGGCCAGAAAAGTCCAAGCTAAGTGAGTATTTCACTTTGAATGAGGTTGTTTAGGATTTTAAAGTCCTCTAACTTCTGATCTTCAAATGTCTTTTGAAGATGAATTGTGGGCATGCCAGTATAATAGGGTCAGTCCTCAACTGACTGTGGGTAATTGAAGTGCACAGACAATAACACCATCTCCTCTCCATCCAGCGGGTGTAATCCCTCCACACGCCCACCCCTCACCTACTATTTGTTGGAACTCTTAACAGGAAGCAAAATGACATTGTTCAAGTTTCCTGATTAAGTTGTCTTAGTCTGTTTTAGGCTGCTATAACAGAACACCATGGACTGGGTGCCA
Organism: Leopardus geoffroyi; assembly: GCF_018350155.1. Classification (NCBI taxonomy): domain Eukaryota; kingdom Metazoa; phylum Chordata; class Mammalia; order Carnivora; family Felidae; genus Leopardus; species Leopardus geoffroyi. The sequence goes on from NC_059327.1 coordinate 87,217,275, forward strand.
TGTAAACAACATAAATTTAATCTCTCGCAGTTCTGGAGGCTGGAAAGTTCAAGATCGAGGTGTCGGCAGATTTGGTTGTTGGTGAGGGCCCACTTTCCGGTTCATAGCGAAATTCTCGCTTCGACCTCAATGGTGGAAGGGACAAGGGGGCCCTGTGGAGTCTCTTTTAAAGGCACTAAACCCATGTATAGCAGGCTCTGCCTTCATGACCTAATCCCCTCCCAAAGACCTCACCTCCAAATTCCCTCACCTTGGGGATCAGGTTTCAATATATGAACTTCGGGGGTGGAGAGACACAAATTCAGTCCAAAATTTGTTCTCTGATGTGTGGTGAAGTAGAGGACTGGGTAAATAACAGGAAGGAAGAGAGAAAAGGAGGACAGTGAGACATAAAGTAGACGGCTGAACTGTCTACACTGCCCTGGTCACTACATTGTTCAATCCTGAATGGAGCTACCCAGACCCTACTTTCCCTGCCTGGCCCATAGGCTCATCAGCCCAGAGGGGCTTCTGCTTGTCCGGGTAGGAGCAAGCCCTGAGCACCCCAATTTGGCCGCTCAGTTGTCAAATGGACACACGCAAATATTGCTTGCTCTTTGGTACTCTGGAGGCTTTTGTCCCAGGTTTGGACCTTTTGTGGCATCTGAGGAATCAATCTACCTTCTCCCTGGTGCCTGCCAAGCCAACCTCTCCACCGCTCCTTTCTCTGGTAGGAAAGATAAACGAAAATCCCATTATTCAGCTCCTAGTATTGCGGTGGCAGTTTCCTTTGAGCTTCTTTGCAAAACCCTGCTCGCTTTAGAACTGTACATCATATTGGATCCATTGAGAGCCATTATTTATCTGACAGGATATTTATAAAAGCCAGCATTAGCTGCAGCTCCAAGTCAATATGTTTCTCTCTTGCTGACACACATCACACCAACAGGCTTGAAATATTTAAATACAATAGTCCCTTCAAGAAATCATTAATTTTTCTATCACCGCTAGAAGTGATAATTTGATGAAAATGGATTTAGTTGAAATAGTTGAGCTGACGGGAGTGGATACTTTCAAGCGTCTGGACTTCAGAGACGCCTGCGTGAGACCCAGCGAGGGTCCAGTGAGGACCAGAACCCGGAGCCCCAGGCTCACCCCCCCCCCCCCGGTGCCATCCCACCCACTTCAGTCAGGAGACCCTGAGCTCTCGAGGAAAATGTTTAAATATCAAGGGGAGGAAATGAAACAGGGGACGAACCACCTCATTACTGCCCTGCCTGTCTCTTTCTGTCCCAGCCTGTCTCCCTCCTGCTTCTCTTCTCCCTCACTCTCCTTTGCCCTCCTCTCTCTTTTATCCCCCCTCTCTATTTTTGTCTGCCTCTTCCCCTGGCTTCGTCTTTTGCTCTTTGATCTTCCTCTTCCCTTATTCATGTACCCTGCTGTGTGTGGCTGCACTGAAATTGAGGGCAGTCTTAAGTGTCTGCCCCACTGTCACCACTCTGGAGAGGGGAGGGACCAGGGAACAGTGTGTGTGCCTCTGGCCATTGGCTCAATCCTTCCCCAGGGTTCTTCATGCATAATCAATGCAGAAAGTTTCCCTGACCCTTCACATCATGGGACAGGGAGTCAAACTTTGAAACCTTCTGGACGGATGAAGGACTTGGACTTTGACAAGATGTACAGTACCTTGTGTTCCTGGATATGTTTCCTGACCGGAGGAAAGAGGTCTGTGCAATCCTCAAGCTAGCATTATGTCCTCTACCAAACCAGCTTCATAGATTTTCTGTACCAGAAAGTGCTCATCATTGCTTTGAAGGTGAGGCCAGCGATAAGATAGGAGACACATTTTGCTGTAGTTCTTGATGACAAATCCTTATTGAGGCAGGAAAAGGAAAAAAAAAAAACCAAAACAAAACAAACCAAACAATTCACCACAGAGTTAAATGATCATGTTGGGTCAGCCTTGGCATTTTTCTCTCGACCAAGTTTATAGTGAAGGAAACCAGAAGCCCGGGGGAGCTGTTGGCAGGATGATGAGAAGGGCCCTCCATTTCCTTCCTCAACGGTGTCCACTCTCAGCAGTGCTCCCAGGACTACCAGCCCTGTTCCTCCCCTTTTGCTCCCTTATCAAAACAATCTTCTTCTGTATCCCATTCCTTATGTTCTTTCTTCTGACCTAGCGTCAACTATAGTTGTAATTAACTCTTAGCTCTAGGCCATTCAAGAAAAAAAAAAAAAAGAAAAAAAGGCAGATAACTACTTAAATTCTGGGTTCAAACATTTTACAACATACTTGGGATTTAGCTGGAGAGAGAGAAAAATGCGAACAGCTACAAGCAATATATGATTAAAAGTGTAAAGAGTAAGCAAAGAGAGAAGTTCACACCCAGCTGTACTGGAAAAAGGCACAAGTAGGATGTAGGCATTTGAGTAGAACCTTGGAGGGTGAAAGTGAGTGGAAACTATAGTAAGTGGAGGGGAGAGAGGAGAGTATCTTGGGGGAAGGATAGAGAGGCAACAGAGCATCAGTAAGGGCTTGGCATTAGGATAGAAAATAGTTTTTGAAAATGTTACCCCTCTCCTGAGTATTTGCTCGCAAGGAAGAATTGGAAATGGAATAATCAAACCATTGCTGGTATGGCCTTCAGGCTCCAGGACAGGTGGGTAGGAACTAGGTGCATGGGCCAGTGGTCCTCATTTCAATGTGTAGACGGGTGATTGTGCACCTGTGCCTACAGTGAGTTCTACAGAGGAGCCTATCTGTTTAGCCACTTACCATGGCTTCTTATCAATGAAGTCTGATAAATACAATGTTCCTCCGTCTCATTGTCTTGGGAAATATCATTGTTAAACTCCACGGGGCTTACTTGGTGCCAGTTGTGAGATGTATCTCCTGTTATTCTTGCTGAGAAAGCCATTTAATCTCTTGTTTCAACCTCAGAGTCCATGAACAAAGAAGTGCTTTAAGGTTTAAGAGTGCCGATGGTAGCATTCAGGCGTCAAACCATCTTTCTGGGTTGACTTAGCTCAGTTCACTCAGAGGCATAGAACATCTGAACTGACAAGGACCTTAGAGATCATTTAAATCAGTTTCTCAAACTAGTCAGACGGTCTTGGAGATTTGTGAGTTATCCACAGAATTCTTAAGTTTTGGGTTTTGACTTAGACAATCTAAAAAATAATCAGGCGGTATTTTAAGTGACCACCTTATTACCAAGTCTTCCTCTTTCAGTGCCCGATGGTATGGATGACCAAGTTGGCAATAAGCATTCCAACTTTAATTATGCTGGCTGGTGAATGAAGAAGAGAGGTAGCCTTCATATACAGAAAATACATTTGAATCAGTTGAAGGCCAGATGGTATTCTGAAGCTACATGTGAACAAGGATTTCATGACATTTCAATATGAATGCCTCTCCCCAGTATCCTCAGGTAAACTTTGGAGACACTTGTTTGATGTCACCCACACCTTGCCTTGCATTACATAGATTAGGCTAGTCAGCTGGGGGTAGTGAACAATTTTGAAACAGAGGATTTGCCCCGGAGAGAGCCCCGATTGGTCTCACGAAGGGAGAGAAAAGGGGACGAGGGTGGAAGGAACAGAGAAAGTAAATGAAGTCTTTGGAGCCTCTGAGAGGGTTGGGTAGGAAATTGAGGATGAAGAAGAGAAAAGCAGAGGATTTAGGCCAATTCTGACACAAGAAGTCTGGAAAATAAAAGGAAGAAAGGAAATGGGATTTTAAAGAGAGCTATTCACAGTGATAAATGGGATCTTCTTACATATTCTGGGACCCCAGAAGAATTAAAACTCTCAGCTAGAAGCTCAGCGCCACCAGGAATTAAGTGGTGATGGTGTGGGTTCACATCTTTCTCTTGTACTATCTGTGTGAAATTTTAATGAAGGTTGAGGGAGTTTTAAAGCTTTCGAGGGGCTCTGGATAGTTCCGTTGCATGGCAGACGAACAGAGGTGGGGTGAGGAGGGGTGAGGTAGAGGAGCAGGCTGCACACCAGCAAAGTATGTGGCAGGGCACAACTCACGGACATTTATCCAAGGAAAAGATTAAGATATCGCTCAAATAGAAAGAAAAGTCTGTTTAGCTTGGGGGGATTTTGAACATGGATCGGGGCTCATTAAGCAGATGACCCTTAGATGGAAAAGTCTGCCATTTCAAGTTCATTTTGAAGCCGGTGCTTGTCATGTTCCTGCTGCTAGTGGCTAGTTCTTCATATAATGGCATTTTTCATTTTTAGGGGCTTTAAATAGAAGAGTGTTCAAAACCACCGAAACTGCTCCAGGAGGCTATAGAGCTTTCAAAGAATGGCTTTCTCCAAGGGGAGGGAATCAAAGAAAAACCCTTCTTTCCTGGATTTTTAAAAAATTGGAGCCACTATGCTTTGTACTTTGGGGGACTCCGCAACTGTCCGTTGTTATATGATTGTTTTGTCATCAAGGCAGGTTGACAGGGCTAGTTCGATTCCACAAGCTATCTCAGTCAGAGTGATAAAATCCTTGGCCCTGATGCCTCTACCAGTTCTGTTTACCACGGAATGGACAGATGCTCTGCAACTGGGCAAGAACTCAGCAGCAATGCAACGCCATACATCTTGGAGAGCAAGATGGAAGCTTATCAAATTTCTCAGCCAGTTATGAAGTGCCTTTGAAATTGGTGACTTTTTTAAAATGATGGTTTATAGTTCCGGCGAGTGCTTTTTCTGAAAAGCGACCGTAAGACTGTATTAAAAAGCTACAGAAGAAACCAGTTCTTGCTAGACACAGTTATGTGGCTATGCCCAGCGTTTCTTTTCTTTCTTTTCGCAAGCTTCTGGATTTTCATGTTTTTTGGGACAGTAACCCACATTTGTTAATGAAATGCCTAAACTAGGTTATTGGTATTTTCTTTAAATGCGTGACTCTTCACTACCTGGATTCCAAACACTGGAAGCAATGAAGAAACTGTTTCAAACACCTCTTTGTCATTGCCTGGAAGTGTACATTTTCAAGATACTGGCCAAAGGCAAAGCCTTGTCTAATGGTGTTGTAGACTACTTTGTCTGCTTTTTCTAACATTACAGCATGCTGTGATGTCATTTGATCTTTTCCTTCTCCGAGCATATCATTTATGCACTGTCTGCCTCCTGTTTTCTTTTTTTTCCCCCACTTTTCTCATTAACCCATGACAAAGAGTAATGGAATTTGGCATCATTTCCATCATGAATACAGATTTGAACCTGGTCAACTAAATCACAAACCACTTCTTGCTCAAATAGATATAATATGCCATCTAGCTCAATATAGAGCCCTTGCAAACCATTGGAAATATATCTGTAAAACCCAATGTTAGCTGCTGACCCCAAATCCATTCTACCCTTTTTCCTTAGAGATCTCAATTTTTAAAGATTCACCTACCCGGATTGCTTTACCTCAAGGGGTACATATTGGTATGGTTCTGACTAATGAGACTCAGGCAGAAAACTGTTAGAGATTTCAGGGAAAGTTTTGCATTTCTTTTCTCCTTCATTCCACTCTTTTCCTCTTGTCTGGAATCTGGATGTGATGACTGGAGGTGCAGTAGCCACCTTGCATCCACAAGGCAACACGCGTGAGAAGGCCCGTATGCTAGGATGGCAGAGTGGGAACATGGATGAGCTTGGTCCCTGATGACATCGTTGAGCCACTTTATCAGCCCTGGATTGTCTACTCCTGGACTCTAGTTGTCAAGACATCTGGTTGTTTACGTTACTATAGCAGGGTTTTCTGTTATTTGCAGCAGAATACATTCCTAAGTGACATTCCCAGATTGTTTGAATTTATTCGCAGTTGTTTTTTCTTCAGTAAAGCAAGGAAACGATCGACGGCTTCTGTATTTGACCTTCCCATAAAGTTACTTATTATTATTAGAGAACCTCAGCACCACTTCTCTGAGTTAACTGATTCTGGTAGCCTTGTGGTTTCCTACTCTTTGGCCCAGGACCACATAATGTCTTCAGACTATGTGTAACGAGAGTCAGGATTCAGGTTAGGAGCTATGTGAAGCTAAGCATAATGGATGGTTCTAATTTCAACATGCTAACAGTGTAATTGGACACCTGGAGTCATTGTTATTTTATTAAAAGAAGCATTCTGTGGCTGATTGTACATAGCTAAATTATTTTATGGCATGTCCATATGTCATGCTCCATTTGATTTGCATATCATATTTTTTCTCCATTAGTATAGTCATTATTTATACGTTTACTATTTTATTAATATGTCCTCGAACCTGAATGGATGTAAATACTGACAAAAGTTACATAATAGCGATTTAATCTTAGTGATTTAGGATTACAGCTGTTCCATTGTGAATGAACTATGATTGTGTTCCTTTGGTTATATTAATTATTAGAAATATTAAGCATTCTTATGGCTATCACATGATAATTCTCTTATTTTTCCTGTTTTAAATTGTCTAAGAATTTGAGATAAACTTCTTGGAAGTGCATATCTTTAACCTACAACATATTTCATTTTAATACAAGATGTTGTTATTCAGCTAAAAACCCCCATAAAACTTAGAAGTCGAATCTGATGGTTGTCATTCCCCCCCCCCCCTTAAAAAATCTTTTTTTTTTAAACATCTATTTATTTTTGAGAAACAGAGACAGAGTACAAGCAGGGGAGGGGCAGAGAGAGAGAGGGAGATGCAGCATCTGAAGCAGGCACCAGGCTCTGAGCTGTCAGCATAGAGCATAGAATCTGATGCGGGGCTCGAACCCATGCACCATGAGATCATGACCTGAGTGGAAGTCAGACACTTAACTGACTGAGCCACCCAGGTGCCCCTGTCATTTCCCCCTTTTGAAAAGGGAACATATCAATGACAGTTGGGGTCTAAGGATGGTTCCAGCAGAATGCTTATTTTGTCATTAGAGTACATGATAAGGAGGGACTTGGAACTGAGGCAGGGGGGCAGGAACTGGAGAAAGTGGATTTGCTCTCCATAAAAAAGCAAGGGGAATTATTTTCCTGTTGCTATGGGGGGAAAAGAAAGGGAAACAATGAGGACTGAGCAAATTAGTGCATGTCTGGAGGGTACCTTGTGAAAATATCTGAAAGCTTTTTTTTTTTTTAATAGAACAGCTTTATTGAGATATAATTCACATACTATAAAATCCACTCTTTTAAAGCATGCAATTCAGTGTTTTTACTATATTTATCGTGCTATGCAACCATCACCACTGTGTAATTTTAGAACATTTTCATTGCCCTCAAAGGAAACGCTGTACCCATTGTGGTCACTCCCCACGCACTCTCCCTCCTGCCACTGGCAACCATGCATTTCGCTTTTGTTTCTACGGATTTGCCTTTTCTGCACATCTCATATAAGAAGAATCATACAAATGTGGTCTTTTGTACCTGGCTTTTTTCGCTTAGCATAATGTTTCCAGGTTTGCTCATGTTGTTGCATGCATCAATACTTCATCCTTTCTTATTGTGGAATAATATTCTGTTGTATGAATAAATCATAGTTTATTCATCCTCTCATCAGTTGATGGACATTTGGGTGTTTCTACTTTTTGGCTATTATGAATAATGCTGCTGCAGACACCTGTGTGCTAGTTTCTGTGCAGACTGGCTCCTCTGAGTCCTCTTCTTGATTTGGCCTTGATCTTGGCTCTGTCCTTGCCAAGCCTGCATAGCCCGGTGGTAGCCAGAATCCCGCTAGGTTACTGTGGCAAGAATCTCTCCACCTTTGACATCTAATTACCCCTGGTAACTGCTCAAATTCCTCAAATATTCTGCTTTCAGAATAATTCTGTTAAATTAGTTTAGCAAGAATCCCTCTACCCTTGATGTCTCCTCCTAATTTCCAACCACTGACTCCCTCACTCTGCTCATTGGCTGTAATCTCCCAGCCGTCCTTGCTGGGTTTGGAGTTGAGCCCCATCTCTCTCCCTGTTGTGACAGTTCTTGACAGTTATAGCAACAGTCCTGAATCAAGTCTTCCTCACCATTTTAGCAAGTGTCAGAATAATTTGTTCTTCAATGGGACATATATTTGATTTCTCTTGGGAATACAAGCAGGAGTGGAATTGTTGGGTCATAGAGCAACTCTATATTTAACATTCGAAACTGTTTTTCCAGACGGGCTGTATCATTTTACATTCTTGCCAGCAGTGTATGAAAGGTCCAGCTTCTCTACATCCACGCTAATGCCACTTATTATCTGCTGAGAAATGTTTTAAGGGAAGAAAAGTATAATAATTTATTTGGAGTTTGGTTGCTTTTCTGTGATAACGATTTCCTCTGACCACGCGAAACTTCAGTGAAGTCATCTATATCATGAGTGGTATGTGCGGCGGGCTTAGGGAAAGTGTTGGCTGGTCAGATCCTGGTTCTGTGGAGACTGGGTCCCGGGAGAAGAAAATGAGGCTCCATCACGAACAGGCGCTCCGAGAACAGATCCCAGAGGAAGGGCGCTCAGAGACCAATGGAGAATTGGGATGGGCTGTTTCAGTTGGTATCTGGGCGGCACATTTAAGACCTGGGTAAATACACATAGAAGAGTCGCTGTGAGTCCCAGCTGCCCAGTGATTCACTTCTTCCTTTTGCCTTTCTGTTACAAAGAAAAACATCTTATAATAATATCCTACTTGCGAAAAAAACCACATGTGCAATTATCCTTAAAACAAAGACCCTCTTCCTGAGAAAGGTACGGGGCACACACGTATTTTAAATAAAATGACCTCAATTTTGCTTTGGTAGGTTTTGTATATTTTGTTATATTGTTGGAATGATTAAATTTGCTACAGGAAGTAGCAAAACCGAGATTAAGAATGACTGTTTTGCGCAATATTCGGGCACAATCTGCTCTCAATCCTGTTTACCTCCTAAGTCTCCAGTTGCCTGTTCTGTTCTCAAAGGACAGAGAAGGAAATAAGAGAGGAACAAAGCCCTGTAAGAATAGGAGTTAGTGTCTTCCCTTCCAAACATTTGCTTTACCAAATGTGCTTGTGTGTGTGTGTGTGTGTGTGTGTGTGTGTGTGCAGGCACTGAAATGTGCTCTCTAAGCACCGTGTGGGCAAGATTATAAAAACTCTTCACAACCTCCACTATGCTCTCCACTGCTGTGGGGTTGGACACAACAAACACAGTTGATCGATTCTCCCAGCTTCTGCTCAGTCTGTTGTTAAAAAGCCTCAATACCTACACAGCTTTCTTTCTGTAATGTATGTTTTTTCATAAGTCAGATACGGAACATTTATTTTCTTTTGAAATAGGCTCTTTTATGGGCAAAATGTTGTAGATCAATTACTTCATTTAAAAAGATTTGTCTTTCCAGAAGTTGAAGAAGAGGAACAACAAAAGAACCTATAATCTTATTGATTAAAATTTTTAACTGAAGCGAATTTTTTTGTAGCACGGAGACTCAGTGCCTTTGAAGTAGGAAGTAGATGGTTTTCCATGAAGACACAAAGCTTTTAATTAATATTCAGAACAATTGATATGTATAATTTTGGTCACTGGAGGACTACTACAGTTTCCCATTGATGCAATAGAAATATATTGAGGACAACGAAAAAGTAATTAACAACTGAATATGAGGGTCATAAAGTTAAATTATTCCCTAGTTCATAGTAAGCTCTACACGCATACAGAATTATTTTCTGGAAGTAAGACAATACCGAATGTCATGTTTTTCTTCTCTAAATTGTGTATTTAATGCTTTTCTTGAACACAGATGACTCTGGGTGCAATAAGGATAATTAAATGCTGAGCAGATCAAGCTCGAGTATTGAGAGGCATTTAGGAATAATGATAAGAGATATAATAATAGATAAAAGAAAAACTGCTCTATTTAAACTTCCTCCTTCTGAAATGTAGATAGTGTTATTTCAACTCAGAAATCTGGAGCATTTTAGTGTTCGAAAGAGTCACGTGGAAATCTCTGGTCCCATTCAAAGAAATCGGAAACCTCTGACCCTTTTTCTGTAACCGACTTAAGTGGTAAAAATCGATAAGCTATTTATGCGTTGGTAGGCCAGCAAATAAAAACTCACTCATTTCAATTTCCTTCAGTTCAGCACAGCCATAGAGCACCTTGTTTTGTTTGAGATTCCTGGTGGTACTAAAAGACTCCGTCCTTTTCCTCGAGAAGCTTGGGAAGAAGCCTGTGTCTGTGACTGGGGAAAGCTCCGGTTTACGGTGCCAACGAGTACTTGACATCTTTTCTCCTTTTGGTTTCCGTAATTTTAATATGCTTTTCAGACTAGTTTTTTGGGATAACAAGGATGACAGATAAAATATAACTTGCGGCATATGACAACGCCCATTTGAGAACATGTTCTCTTTTTAGATGCAGTCCTGACTTTTCTGTCCCTGTGATTTGCTAATTACATAATCAAAAAAGCAAAAAGCCATGATTCTCTGAGGCACTAGAGGCCCCTCTAGAGGCTGGCGAGGCAGAGATGTTGTTTCACAGACTGTAATGTGCTGAGAGTCAAACTACAGCTTTTGAAGCATAATATGTAAGAGAACTTACAAGAGTAGGGACTTGTGTTTTGCGGTGTGTTTTTTTCATGATCCTAATCTCTCTCTCCAAGAGATGGCCTAAACGCTATGTCTGCTGCCTAAGTGAGTAGTAATGTAGGCTTTGAGTGAGAAGGGGAGGAGGAGACGTGGTCCTGAAAGAAGTCTATATATTTTAATTTTGAAAACTCGGCATGCTTGTCGGGAGATGGGGCGGATTGCAGGGAGATGGTGATGGGTTGAAGTCGAAGGGGCAAAAACCACTCAAAAGACCAACATTTCTGACCTCCATCCCCATCAACTGCATGTTGTACTGATTAGAGTGTCAGTTTAGTTATTCAGCTTCCCTAACATGCTATTATATCCTAGGACAGCCAAAGCTAGTTATTCCAATAATCATGTAATCAAAAAAGGGCGATAAGAGACATATAGAGCATGAGTTTTAGAAATGAGAGATAGGTGATTGAGCCTTTCCAGGTGTGGAAAGTGGACAGTGAGCTTTGAACATGGAGAGAAGAGGGTGTTGGGTTGAGTGTCTTGGGGTTGGAGAGTGGGTATTATAATCTGAATTGTATTTCCCCCAAATTCATATATTGAAGTCCTAATCCCCCAGTACCTCAGAATGTGGCTAGATTTGGAGATAGGGCCTTTAGAGATGTAATCAAGGTAAAATGAGGTCATATGGGTAAACCCCCATCCAATATGACTGGTGTCCTTATTAGAAGAGGCAATTAGGACACAGACATGCACAGAGAGAAGACCGTGTGAAGATAGAGGAAGAAAATGCCAAATGCAAGCCCAGGAGAGAGGCCTCTGGAGAAATCAAACCTACTAGCACCTAAGTCTCGCACTTCTAGCCTCCAAAACTGTGAGATAATAAAATTTCATTGTTTAAGCCATGCTGTCTGGGGTATTTTATAATGTCAGCCCTAGGAAACTAATACAATAGGGGACCAAGGAACGGAGACAAGTTCATAAGGAAAGCAATTCATCTAAGGCTTAGGTTAGGGTTAGGGTTAGGTGTGAACGCTGAGGCTGCCAGACTAATGTGGAAGGCTGCGGAAACTCATCCCTGACTTCTCAGGTTTGGCTACTCTAGCTGTGCTCTCCAGGAGAGCCTTGATTCTCCCTGTTCTATACCTGCTCTTTGTCTCTTAGAAGGAAGTGGGGAGAGGTTACAATACAATGGAAAAAGGGGGAAGGAGATATTTCCTATGGTCTCCATTGGGGCGGCAATAAAGAGATATATTTTGAGGCACTCGGGTGGCTCAGTCGGTTAAGTGACCGACTTCAGCCCAGGTCATGATCTCACGGTTAGTGAGTTGAAGCCCTGCATTGGGCTCTGTGCTGACAGTGTGTGAGTGTGGGCCCCGCATTGGGCTCCCTGGTGTCAGTGCAGAGCCCACTTTGGATCCTCTGTCCCCCCCCTGCACCACCGCCCTCCCCCCCCCCCCCCCCCCCCGGACCCCTTCCCCCCTTGTGCTCCCTCTGTCTCTCAAAAAAATAAACATTAAAAAAAAAAGGATGTATTGCCTATGGAGAATTTAAAACCAATAATAATACTGATTATGAGTTGGGCATACTTCTTATCGTCACCATGCCCTTGCCATTTTAAACCATGTCAGTGGTAAAATATTGCCCCTTCCCCTAAAGTAAAAATTTGGTTGGTTGAAATACTCAACAATTGCTGTGGTTACTGTCAGTTTTACGGATGTGTATCTTGGCATCCAATTGAACATGTTTTTTATTACCTCTCTTTTAATAAAAATTGCATTCTCCATGGAAGTTAATTTGGAGAAGTCCCAGCTACTTGTAGGCCTTGACACAGGCTGAGTCAGCTGTAGGCGTCGTTCGGGGAGTAGGTTTGTTAGGATTTGGAACTGATTGACCTCCCTTGGAGCCCAGTTTTTGCCTCCCGGTCTGATGGTACTTCATATTCTTGCTTTTAAACAGTAGGTTAGAAAGTAAAAGGATAGCATACCATTGTAAAGATGAAGAAAAGGAACTTGAGTTACCTGAATTCTGTCATGCTTTGCGACCAGCTGGAACTTTTGTGTTTAATATTTTAAAGGGGAAACGGAGTATGAATTGTGAGGTATAATATTTTTGTTTGGTAAGTGCACCTTTTCATTCATACGTGCAGTAATTTACTGAATGTGAATAGTATCACGGGTATTAAAAAAATTATTCTTCATTTTAAGCTGGTAATTTCCTAAAGGTACAGAACGCTGTGAGAAAATAATGATTATTACAGAAGAGAATTTTCTGGTATGGAGAAAAAGGATATTAAGAAATGATCTGCTCCAAGTGTTAAATACACCGGCTGCCCCACTGGACCCTCCTTGCTTCTATTCCTTTTTAGCCTCTCTGAGGAGAGTAGAACATTGATATTGTGCCTGTGTTCGAGGTGATGTTTAGACCTCATGCCCTTGGAGCTTAGATGCTAGCCAACTAGAAGAATGTAAATCATATTTCTCCACATTAGCATTATACAGACATTCAAACAAAGGGTGCGCTAAGGCCCAAAGTTATGTGAGATTAATTCACTCCTTCCGGCTCATTCAACAAGCGCTGCTTGAGGGCTGACCGTGTGTCTGTCATTTTGCTTGGTACTGAGAATACAAAGATGATTGAACCTAATCCCTGTTTTGAGAACTCCTAGTCTAGTAAGGGAGACAGATACTTGAAGCAAATAATTGCAACACCAAGTATAAACAAAGAGTATAGGATAATGTGCAAGTAACTTGCCACGGCGGGCAGAGACTGGATGATGGTTTTTAAGTTGTTTTGTTTTGTTTTTGTTTTTAAGGAGTGAGTGTTTGCTAGTAAAGAGAGGACAGAACGTTCCAAGGAGGAGGTAGAGATAGGGAGACAGGGAGGTATGGAAGCACACAGGGAGGTTGCAGGAGAGTGAGTAGTTCTCTGTTCCATGGACAGTGCGTGAGCAGGCTCCAAAGGCAAGGCTGGATGGGGGGGGGGGGGGAGGGGGTAGGGACGAGGTGCCATTCAGAAGTAGGAGAGGCCAGAGGAAGGGAGGCAAGTTGTCTGCCTGAAAACAAGGCCAGTCAGGTGGCAGGCACCGGGGCCACTGAGGAAGTTCCAGTGGATGGGCCCCAGAGTGACGCCCTGTTTCTAAGACATCCTTTCCACAGTGACAAACCATCAAGTGAACTCTGTCAAGCACATGTGATTCTGCCCTCACTGGGCTGACTCAGCCTGAACGCTCTACGTTGCGTATGCCATGCTGAGTAAATTTTATTGTATTCCCCATCCGTTAAATTAATCTGGTTTAGCTAATAAAATAAAAAGTGGGGGGCGCATAGTAACATATATTTTCTGTAATATAGTCTATTAGTCTATACTCCAGTTTCTTTGAAAAGCGAGTCTTTAAAACAACTCATTCTTCTTTCAAAGCAACAAAGAGAAGTGACGCTTTAGTATTTTAAGGGTTTTTCTGATGATGTCGGAGCTCCCAGCCCCACGGGGCAGCCACTTTTAATATTTTTGGCTGTTTTCCTGGCATCTACTGCCATATTTCTAAATCATCGAGGAGTACGCAGGCAGGGCTTGCTTCCTGTTTGTCTTCATGGTGTAGGTCGGGCAGTCAGGACTTTTTGCTGTGGAGCGGGAGGGGAACCTCAATGTTGGATATTTAGGCCGATGCGTGACTCTTGATTTCTATTCGGTGTGTGTTTATACTATGCCTGTGCAGAAGCTTCTGTGCACTGAGAGGAAAGGACTGCAGGAGGCCTGACTGTTCCTGCTTCTCAGCCTTCCCACTAATGCCCTGAGCCCCCCCCTTCCTCCCCCCCTCCCTCCCGAGATAATGGATGTTTGAAGTTCTTTCCTGGTTTGGGGGTCTGAATTGATTTTGTCTCTGGGCACTCGGCACTCAGCTTTCTCCTCACTCTGCTTCCTTGACTAGCTTTACATGTTCCGAACACTCGCTGGTATTTCTCATTCCCTGCTGCTCCTTTGACTTTGTGATTTGTGGATTTGTATCTGTTCAACGTTTGTTATTCTTACTTTGGTGTGGTTTTTAGGGAGCAGAGGGAAATGCGTGTAGTAATGCCACCAGGGTGAGCTGGAAATCACCGAAAAGCAAATCTGTTAACGATCACAACGGCCACGACAATCAATTACTGGTGTGAACTGTTGAAGGAACTTTCACATCGTTCCTTTCATTTCGATGCTTAAAAATCCCCGTGGGGATGTAGGAAGAGGTTAGTGTGACTGTTTCATGGGTTCCGACAAATGGGTAAAAGAACTGGTCCAATTTCACAGCATGAGTCGGTGGAAGAATTAGGACCGTAACCTGGTTTTCTGAGTCTCAGCCAAGGCTCCTTCCAGTAGCCTGGGAGGTTTCCTGGAGGTTCGTATTTTGAATAAGGCACGGTTTATCTCTTTTAGACATGAAACTGTAGATAATTTTTTTTACCAGAAATAGGTCAGTTCTTTTCCTCCACGACCATTATAACTTTACATCATTGCATATTTCTGAAGATAAGCATCTTTGCAGCATTTGTAATGTACTACTTGCTGAGCGGATCCTAAAAGCACAAATTTTCCCTGTGGGCTTATGATCTAATGAGACAGAGAAGACCATAAAGGCAGAAAATGAATAAGGAGAAGTTGAGTAATTGTCCTCGGGTAGACATATTTGGCATCTGGCATCATGTACGGAGGCATTTTGTGGTTGTTGAGTCTTCAGGCCCTCCTCCACAGCCGTTAGTTATGGGGAAGACATTTAAGGGGAAGGAGGAAAGGACTTTTGAGGAGCAATTTAAAGGAGGGGGGAAAAAGGAATCGCTGTAGATTTGGGTATGAAGCAAGAGATTAGGCACAGGTTATGCGAAATAAAGCGTAAACACTTCTCGGTTTACGTAAGACAGAATAACCCACCTAGAAAGGAAAGCTCGATTAGCACAAGGCAGGTGTTTCCAAGCGTTTCATGAATGTTTGCTTCCAAACATTTCTTCTCTATTTATTCTCTATTTATTTAGTTATTTAGTGTTATTCTGAAGACATCTCCCATACAGCACAGAAACGTTTTTAAACAAAGATGGAAAAACAGTGGGAAGCTGGTTGCCACTTTGAGAGATTCATGAAATAATCACACTAATTTTGCATCTGTTTTCCCAGTCCCTCATTTGAATGTGCACTTTAATATCAGGATAAAATTGCCACAATGGGTATATAGGCTTCAATGACTTTTTCAGGGCAGCGTTCAAGGTTTATCGAGGTAAGGGACCGAGGAAGAGGTTGGGGCTTCAACATGCCCCATGTTGAGGGGGCATGCCCCATGTTGAGGCATGCTGAGTAGGAAGGGACAGATTTTATCACACAAGTATTCCAAACTGTCATAACTTTGCAAACTGCAATGGTTTTCTTGTACTACCAAATACTGGTTACATAATGGCTGTCCCAAAATTTCCCTTTGCCTTTACTCCCTACTTCTAATTAACATGCAATGTTTTTCTTGGAACATTCTGGGGCACAGCCTCTAGCGTTAGCCCATTCCGGTCTAGTTCCTTTTTCAGAGTCCTAGCCTCGTCATCATTGTTCTCCCTGGAAGCAGTTAATGAGGACACAGTGGGGCAGAGTTGAGTGAGTGTGATCTCAAGTATGAGACAAATTTGGCTTTGATGCCTGGAGGTTCCTCATAGCTCTATGATTTGTATGGCCTGGGGCTAATTACTTGGGGAAGACTCAGTTTCTTTATATGCAAAATGGTTATAAAATAGTATTTGTGGGGTGCCTGCGTGGCTCAGTCGGTTAGGCATCTGCCTCTTGATTTCCGCTCAGGTCATGATCGTGTGGTTTGTGGGATAGAGCCCTGTGTCAGGCTCTGCACTGACAGCGTGGAGCCTGCTTGGGATTCTCTCTCTCTGCCCCTCCCCTGCTCACATGCACGAACGCTCTCTCTCTCTGAAAAGTAAATAAACTTAAAAAAGTAAAATAGTATTTGCTGCACTGCACAGGTTTCTTTAGGAGATTAAATGATCTAATGAATGCATAATGCTAAATCAGTGCCTGGCGTATAGTAGCTACTCAACAAAAGTCAATTTTATTGTTAACATTAAACATGTCACTCCTAAGAGCCAAATTTATGGACAAAATTTTATTCTCCTTTTCCTCGTAAGTGAAAAACAAAGCTCAAAAATATGCTTAAGGCTTTTAATTGTAAGACTTTTGTGTAAAGCTTGAAAACTAAAACAGTTAAAACAGAAAACAGTGCTAAGTTCATATCAGATACTAACTTCATTGCTGATGTGAGTTATTTTATCAAACTCACAATACACATTTACTCAACAGCTAGTATATGCCATATATTATGTATGTAGAAAGAATGTAAACATGAATAAAGTTAGTCTCTGCCTTTGACAAACTCATCTTGAGGACTGTAAGGCTTTATACGTAGCTATGCTACAGTGTGATAAGTTCAATATTTCGGAGAGAAGGCACCATTAGACTACAAAAGAGGAATGGCTTGGGGCTCCTGGGTGGCCCAGTCTATTAAGTGTCCTACTCTTGGTTTCAGCTCAGGTCATAATCTCATGGTTTGTGAGATCCAAGCCATGTGTGGGGGTCTGTGCTGACAGTGCAGGGCCTGCTTGGGATTCTCTCTCTCTCTCTGCCCCTCCCCTGCTCTCTGCACCCCCCACCTTTTAAAATAAACAAACAAACAGACATTAAAAAAAAAAACAAAGAAAGAATGGGTCATTCTAATGAATGGCACGAGTGAAGCCTCATAAGGTGTAGGTGTGGTTTGGATGAGTAGGGTTTGGATTTAGTCAGAGATGGAGGGTGAAGGGAATGCCAGCTCTAGGAAGAAGCACTAACGGAGAGTGGAAGTGACAGACGCTCAAGTTCAAAGGTGAGGCCTGGGCTGGCTACAGTGAAGTTCTACGGCGGGGATATACAGACATGAAAAGGCTGGAATAAAGGTGTTTAGGTCATGTTCTGAAGACTTCCAATAACTTATGAGAAGTTCCTACTTTAGTTGGGAGGTAATGGGAAACTACCGAAGGTACTTGAGCCTGATGATGACATCCAGTTAGAGTTTAGAAGAGACAGCTTTCTGGAAGTGTTGCAAAGTGCTGAAATAGGGTTAAGAAGTTCCATCAGTCAACAGTTAATATCTGAGAAGTCCTGACCAAGGGCAAGAGTGAGGACAGTAGTAGGGAATGTCTGGATTCGAGCATCATTTTGGAAGTTGAATCCGTAATGTTGGATGGGTATAGGTGAAGAATTGTTGACATTCAAAAATTCTTATTGTTTTTCTTAGGAAAGTCAGATATCCTGAATGGAAAGATTCAAGTATCATCAAATATAAAATGAGGGAGATGATAGTCCCTCAAAGACACCCCCTGGATCTTTGCACATATTTTGGGAGAGAAACCCTTGAAAAGGTATCTTTTTAAGATTGTAGGCCTGTATGTTGTGTGAAGGTTGTATCTATATGGATTGTGAGCCTGTTGTGTGTATCTGGACTGCGGGCCTGTGTGCTGTGTGAAGGTTGTGTGTATCTGGAAGCGTGGGCCTGTATGTTGTGTGAGAGTTGTTCTAAGGTACATTTTCAGAAATGAAATCACTGGACTAGAGACTTACTTGCATTTGGTGAAGAAGCAGGCTGAGAACAAGGAGGAGGAGAGAGGCAGCACCGAGATAGTTTGGAAAAGAAAAATGGATGGACTGATGCCACCTGATCTTGGGTGAGCCGGGAAGGGCTAGGGCTGTGACACAGAGCACCCGGTCACCTGGGGAAGGAGTGGGGCCACTGCTTCCTCTCCAGCCAACAAGAAGGTGGCAATGGTGGATGGAGGGATGGAAGCATTGTGAGGACCAAGAGATGCAAAGTGAGGGATTCAGATATTATCTATTCTCTCAGTGATTAATGGCCAAGGTGCTTGGCTAAGAATCAGTAGGGTTAGAAATGTGGTGGGGAGGGGAAAGGAAGGGCTTAAAGAACTCATTTTGGAGGCTAGAAAAGAGAATCTGTTGGGAGTGAAGTGAAATATTTTCAAGCAACAGTTAGTTGGGGCCCACCTGAGGTTGTAATGGGTGAATTTGTAGAACATCTGATATGCATGTAAATTGAGAATAGAAATAGGCTATCATTTTCAATCCTAGCCCATAAAGCCTTGAAAAGTAATTCAGGCTTCTCCTGAAGATCTCTTGAGAAGGTAGAGAGGGAGAAATTATATCGTACAACAGACAGTAAAATTTTCTAAAAATAAATTTTAGGTGTTTTTTTTTTTTTTTTTTTCCTCTTCAGTGTTACTTATTATGGCAGCTGCTACCCCATGTCTCTTTTCTCTTATAAAACCCCACCTCGCTTTGCTCTTGTCCTCATTTTCTGCTGTCCCTTCTTTCCCACTGCCTCCTGGAGCCTCTTAGATTTTTTACTTTACTTTTGAGGATCATTCCATGGCCTATTTTATAGAAATCAATTTTATCTTTCTGGACTTTGTCCAGATCCCTTCTCTATTCATTACCTTGATCATTTCAGCAAATGCCCGGGATCTGGGCATCACAAGCAGAGAATTCTCCTGAGAAGGCAGGACAGAGAGAGATTGTGGACAGTTAGTTTGTTAATATTTTTGCCTGTCATACAGAAGTTCTCAGCAACTGTGGAGTAGCAACAGAAGCCTGGTGTTTGAGTTGATCCAATGGGACATGATCAAACAGCACAACTATTAAACACATAATTATTTGAAGCTATAGAATCATATGTGATCATTATTCCATTCTAGTAATTATAATTGATGTATATGAATAAATAGGCCAAGGGTACAGCCTATAGGAACTACTTTATGTGACCTTTTTCTCGAATGTTTTCTTTACTATGCTTTTATTTTATATCACCTTCTCTGGCACATCTCTAGGCATGTTACGGAATTTCCAGTATCTCAGACTGCTGAACTTTTACTTTACTCTCTAAACAGGTGTGCTTTGACTGATGGCCCTTGTTCCTTTGATCTTTGGGATGTTGCCCTTGACCACCCTTTCCCTGAATTGCTGTTTCTCCAGATCACAACATAGCTGGATAATTCTTATCCTTTAGATTCTACTTCACATATCACCTTGCCAGAGGGCCTTCTCTGACTAGCTTATCTAAAAGAATACCATCCTTTCCCCCAATCTGTTTAGTTTGATGGTTTATTTGTTTGCTGGTTATCACATGTCTTTTCACTAGACTATAAACTCCATGAGGAAAGGAATCTTTCTTGTCTCATTTACCGCTGTAATCCCCACACAGTCTAGCCCTGCATGGAGGACAAACATATTGCTGTTTCACTGTGAATGTGATTTCAATTTGATGGATTCTTTATGGATGCTGAGGTTGTTTATTTGGTAGTTGTGACTTTCCTCAGGTGAGTTTTGATACTTTCTACATTAATATGCACATAAACTTACGTTCCTTTGGTTCCCCTTTTTAACTGAAAGCCAGTGGATAGATTTGTAGTTAATAACAACTTACAGTAACGTTTGAAATTACTTTTTTTTAAAGTTTATTTATTTTGAGAGAGAGAGAGAGAGAGAGAGAGAGAGAATAAGTGGGGGAGGGGCAGAAAGAGAAAGAGAGAGAAAATCCCAAGCAGGCTCTGTGCTGTCAGCCCAGAGCCCAACATGGGCCTCGGTCCCACAAACTGTGAAATCATGACCTGAGCTGACCAAGAGTCTGATGCTTAACCGACTGAGCCACCCAGGTGTCCTTGAAGTGAGTTTTATACTACTGCTATTAAAAAAGTTTTCCTTGAATTCTATGATTCTGTGATAATAGTCTTTAATAAGGCAAAAAGCCTAGATATGATATCAACCAGGTAATTTTTTTTTTTTTCAACGTTTATTTATTTTTGGGACAGAGAGAGACAGAGCATGAACGGGGGAGGGGCAGAGAGAGAGGGAGACACAGAATCGGAAACAGGCTCCAGGCTCTGAGCCATCAGCCCAGAGCCTGACGCGGGGCTGGAACTCACGGACCGCGAGATCGTGACCTGGCTGAAGTCGGACGCTTAACCGACTGCGCCACCCAGGCGCCCCAAGGTAATTGTTTTGTAGGAGAAATATGACTCCAGAAGGGAAAACAGTTGAAGAGGGAAGGGCTCTAGAGAGGCAATTTGGAGTGCCCACGTATGGAAAGTATGGGCACGCAAGCTGTCCTGTGACCACAGAGTTTAAAGGAGACCATATAGTAAAGAAGAGAAAAATATGCCAATGAGGCACAAATAAATCACGGAAAATAACCGCCAAGTCTTATGGGAGATGTGAAAGACAGCAAGGAGATTCTTTTGGAGTTATGATAACATGAAAATAAATAATGAAGAATTTCCTGGTTATTATAGATGGTATGATACAAACTGAAGAAAGGCAGAAGGGAGAGACCGTTCAAATTCTATTTTGATTTTCTTTTCTCTCTCAAGGAGAATGTGCTAGACTGGGAAAACTAGAGCAAAAATATTTAACAGGTAGTTGCAACCCGAGGTAGAAGAAAAATAATTTGATAGTCTCTGACTACTCAAAAATAGAACCTTGAGTTTTATTATTTATTATTATTTACTATCCCAGGCCACTTAAAAAACCTAGCCCACGTAATAGTGGATTTTTGTTTTGGGTGATTATTTTAAAACCATGGAGAAATAAAGAAGATCCAAAAGATTAAACATGGGAAAATGACATCTGTATTTACAAAATGGGAAAACCCGTCAGAGATGGGGATGTTCAACACAGTTCTAGAAACACACCATGAAAGTAGGGAGATTCATGGCTAGTTGATATCTATTCCCAAAGAATTTTGTCTAATGAGTAACTCATTCACCTGGAAAGCAGTGTTTAGAAACTTTGTAAAAGAGCTTTAAATCTGTTTAAGTTTTGTTTAAAATCTGTCCTGAACATTAAAAAAAAGAACCTCTATGACTTGTATTAAGACATAGAAGTTTTGCTTATCAAATTTGTGGATGACAGAACCTGGGAGAGACAGATAATATGATGGATGAGAATCATCATTCAAAATGATTTTATCAGATTGGAAAGCTAGGCAGAACTCAACGAAGTAACATTTCAAGAGAATAAAAGGTTTTAAGGCTTAACACAAAAAGAGGTTTGTAAGTATCGTTGGGCAAACACACATGATGAAAACATCTGGGACACTCAGTCCGCTCCAACAAAAGGCAACGGAAGTTTGCATTTCATGCAGTTATGTAATGTAGATCAAAGCTGACAGTAATACCTGTGACATCTGGAGTATTGCATCCACTTTAAGTGTGGCACTGACTAAACTGAGTGAAAAGACAGAAGATGAAAGTCTTCTTCTAAATCGCATCCCGTGAGGAATAATTGGGGGAACTCTGCACATTTAGCCAAGAGAAGAGAAGGCCTACTAGAACCTGAAGACTCTTTCCCGACGTGTGAAAGGCTGTCCCATGAAATATAGGGTAGTAGGTATGACTCCATAGACTGAGAGCTTATGGCTATAATTAATGTAATATTTCAGTTCCCAGGAAAGACTCATTACTTATGACTCCCTCGGCACATTTGCACCCCATTTTTGCTTCTTACGCCATTTTTAGTATATCGTCATCATACTGCCTCACACTGTATAGGGTTTTATAGGTGCGGAGCACCTTATATTCATTTGATTTTTATAACGAATGTGGGAGATAGTGAGGGCATAGTTATAATTCCCATTTTCACAGAGAGAAATTGAGTGTAAAGAAGGTGATGGTGCATTTTCTCCAAGGAGAGATGGCTCTTGAGCGATGGAAGTCTGGCCAGAATTTGGGATTTCTGATTCCTGGGGTTAGTGCTATTTCCACCAACATTTACTTCTTCTAAAAATAAAACCTTTCCATTTAGTTAGGACTTAGAACAGTATTTTATTATTTTATTTATTTATTTATTTTTTATAAATTTTTTTTTAACGTTTATTTATTTTTGAGACAGAGAGAGACAGAGCATGAGCAGGGGAGGGGCAGAGAGAGAGGGAGACACAGAATCTGAAACGGGCTCCAGGCTCTGAGCCGTCAGCACAGAGCCCGACGCGGAGCTCGAACTCACAGACCGTGAGATCATGACCTGAGCTGAAGTCGGCCGCTTAACCGACTGAGCCACCCAGGCGCCCCAGTATTTTATTATTATTATTATTATTATTTTTTTTTTTTTTTTACCAGAAAAATGATCAGTTCGTGCTCTTTCCAACAAGTCTTTCAGTTGGTTACCTTGGGCGTGTAGCATGGCAGACACCATTAATAGTTATTGATGGAGGTGACGCAATGCCTTGGGTGAAATGTACAAGAAAACAATGAGCATAGAATTAAAAAAACAAAACAAAACGGGAAAGGCTCCCTTTAAAAAAAAAAAAAAAAAATCCAGGTCAGTTTTGAGAGCAAAAAGAGCTTGAGAATGACTGAGTTAGCGTGTTTTTCCTATTACGCACTTTTTGTTTCAGCCCCTTTTCCCTTCTTTCAGCAAATTGACCTCTTTTTAAAGACGAATCACTTTAGAGCATGTAAATCCTCTTAGAGCATGTAAACACCGTAGCAAAGATGGAGACGGATGTTCAAGTTGTTGCCAGTTGCCTAGGTTTTATAAATTGTAACTCATGCTGTTGTCCAGTGTCCAAAATGTTCACAGTCACTTATACTGTGGTGGTGAAGAGGGAGGTCTCTGACATTTTGTTGGGTGATTGATCCCTCCGGTTCCTACCTGTGCGACTGTGAGCAAGCCGCTTAACCCCTCCAAGTCACAGTTTCCTGATCTGTAGTATGGGTATGATAACGTTTCTAGAATAGAGATCTTGTGAAGGTTAAATGAGATAACTCTAATAAGATGCCTCAACAGAGTAAGTGGTCTATACCTATTAGCTATTTTTATTGCTTGCTAGTTCTTTGAAATAAAAAACAAAGTGTTTTAAAAGTTTATTGATTTTGAGAGAGCGAGAGAGTACAAGGTGGGGAGGCGCAGAGAGAGACCAGAGAGAATCCCACGCAGGCTGTGCACTGTCAGCTTAAGACCTAAGAACTGTGAGATCATGAGGAGAGACGAACTCAAGAGTCTGAGGCTTAACAAACTAAGCCACCCAGGTGCCCCTAAATTTTTTTTTTTTTTAATTTGAGTATAGTTGACACACAATGTTACATTAGTTTCAGGTGCACAGCAGAGCGATTTGACAAGTTTATACATTGTGTTACATTCACTACAAGTGTAACTACCGTCTGTCCTATTGTTTACTAGTTCTTGATTCAGATTGGGGCAACAGAGAGGAAAAATAATGATGAAGGAGTTTGCTCATTTCTTGTATGTGGGGATTCTGAAGACCGGTGATACTAGAGAGGCACTCTGGACCTGTCAGTTGGTGTTTGTTTATTTCTCTGGCACAGGCAGAACGTGCAAAGTTCACTTTGTGCATACTGTGGTTTGTGCGCTCTGCGGAAGGAGCCGGACCACCAACAGAAGTGCATATTCCTAATCCGTTTTGAAGCAGGGAGCGGTGGATTCCCCCGTTATGGGATTTCATAGCGACTTACTTTTCCAGAATGCCCTGATATTATTTATGACTTTATTTGTTCCTCATAAAAGGTAGGCTGGTACAATGACTTAGATTTAAATAAAGGCAAAGAGCTGAAGACAGCCCTCTGTTCACTGACTCGCTGGAAAATCCGTCTCCACAGCGTTACCCAGGAACTTTTTCAAGTTATGAGCATTCTCATCATAGAGGAAACTATGAAAAACAGAGCTACCCTGAGTGCCATTAGTGAAAGCAGAGCAAGAACCATCCTGAAATGTCAGGTATTAGTGATGAAAAATTGTTCTGTTTTGTTTTACAATAGAGTTATACTTTAGACATGGCCTTTGTAAATGAGCTCCCAGCGCCGGTGACTGGTGAAATATTTTTCCTCTGAATCGTGATTTTTCTGAGAGCAGACACTGATACCCAGGGATATGCTTGTTCTTTAGCTTCTGATGCAGTGACATGGTATAGTTTAGTCTTGGACCGGATCTTCCTTTTCCATTTGCGCGGGCCCACCGCCATTGCTCCTTGGTTGTCTGTGATCCGTGGGTACTCGCCTCGTGGGACAGTGAAACACCGTCCTCCAGAAGGCACCAGAGTTTAAAAGGTCGTAACAATTTGTGATGGAGTTTGTGTCCACGTGCTCGCACACTTCCTTGCTTTCCTAAATAAAATATGCGGAACCCAATTTGAACACGTGCCAGGAAAGCCAGAATCCTTGGAAACCGAGTCAGCGTGTAGCACGTGTGTGGAGGGTGGTCTTGGGGTTCATTGGTTGGCACCCGTGGCAAGCCTGTGGCACAACTGGCCCCGCTTTGCTGAGGTTTGCTTTGGCCATCTGTCTGTCTGTTCCTTTTTCTGCTGCTGCCCAGTCCTGTTGCTCAGGTTGCTAACTGCCTGACTATCTTTAGCAGTTTCTCCTTTCTAATTTGCTCTTTTCAATCACCTGTAGGTTTTTGAAGACAAGCGAGTATTTTAGAGCATAAAATACAGGACGCTGGGCACCAAATGAAGGCGCAGGAGGCCCTCCTACCTGCAAAACACTCGAGTTTCAGCGTCCACGACTTGTTACATATCTTTTGATCATGAGGCTTATTTTCCCTTTTTCTGTTTCTCTTTCTAGCTCGTGAGTGTGTTTTGAATAACAGTTCCCTGGGTTTTTGAGAGGGGCCGTGTTCCTGTATTGCTGTCGCTTTGTGAGCTTTTGTTCACTGTCACTTTTTTTGTGTGGCTCTGTTAGAGAACTTGTGGTTCTGTCTTGCGTTTTAGTTAAGTGTGTGTCTGATGTAAGCTATGGGTGCAGTATTGGTGGAATGAATGAACGTTTCTCCTATCCTGTGCCGTCTTAGATTGTGAATTCTTTCAACGGGGAGACCGTTGTATTCGTCCCTGCGTCTACTCAGCGCCATGTACACGTTCCAGGTTTGCTGAGCGGCTGACTGAACAAAATTGTTAGACTACACAGTACTGGTGGCCATACATAACTCCCAAAGATTCCCAAACATGTTTTTACTGAAGAACTTCATCACTAACGGTAGAAAGATATAGGAGATAGGAGTAGGTGCAGAAGCATCACAAATGGGAGTGTTTATAGTAAACAGAAAAATGTTAGATGCCTATTAAGTACTATTGAATATTCTAGAAATATTTCTCTTCTCTTCTCTTGAATCGGAAGGGTGGGGATGGTTGAGGCTGGAAATTTGGGGAGCAGAAGGAGTCTGGACTTGAGCTAAAAGGGAGCATGAAGTGGAAATAGGTCTGGCAGGTGGAGCCATCCTGGGACAGGGTAGACTCCAGGTCCCAGAAGAGTCGCTGTTATGTCATTCCAGCCCCATTTTGTCTTGCCATCTGTAGCTGCTAGAGAATCAGAGGCTTTCACAAATCATTCTGTGTGAGTACTCGCCCTTTTTGGGAGTAACAGCTCTGTCTCATTTCCTAGGGCTACTGTACCAAACAAATTACCACACATTTAGTGACTTAAAACAATGTAAATGTATTACCTTATAGACCTGTAGGTGAGAAGTACAATTTGAGTCTCGCTGGGCTCTAATCAAGGCATTGGTTGGACTACATTCCTCCGTGGAGACTCTGAGGGCAAATCTGTTTCTTTGCCTTTTCTAGCGTTCCAGACTTGTAGTCTCCTTCCATTTTCAGAGGCAACAATGGCGTATCAATTCTTTCACACATAGTATCATTTAGACACGAGTCTTCTACCTACCTCTTCCACATTCAAAGGACTCTTGTGTTTACACAAGGTGTTCCCACCTACACAACCAACATGATGCCTTTAGATCAAGGTGGGCAGATGAGCAACTTTAATTCCAGAGTGCCATTTTGCTATGTAATGTTACGTATCATAGGTTCTGGGACTTAGGACACGAACAGCTTTGGGGAGCCAATATCCTATCTGCCACCATCACCAAACAAAATCCAAAGAGCTGAAGGTAAGGAGAATTGACATAATTATAGATTGTGAGGGTGGAGCAAAGGAGAGGACAGAGAGATTTGAGCATCTGGGTTTGGAGTAGGGCTCAAAAGTAATGTGACCCATTGTTGGAAAGTCAGAGGGCCAGTGATTAGCAGGCACGTGACCAGCAGATCAGGCATACATTCTTTTGTCTCTCAGATGCTGTAAAGCTACCTGCTGGCCATCCAACCTCCCCTTCCTTCCTTCCTTCCTTCCTTCCTTCCTTCCTTCCTTTCATTCTTCCTTCCTTCCTTCCTTTCTTTCTCTTTCTTTCTTTTCTTTCTTTCTTTCTTTCTTTCTTTCTTTCTTTCTTTCTTTCTTTCTTTCTTTTTCTTTTTCTTTCTTGTTTATTTCATTTTGAGGGAGAGAGAGACAGAGTGCAAGCAGGGGAGGAGCAGAGAGGGAGGGAGACACAGATTCTGAAGCAGGCTCCAGGCTCTGAGCTGTCAGCACAGGGCCCAACACTGGGCTCGAATTCATGAACTGCGAGATCATGACCTGAGCCGAAGTCAGACACTTACTCAGCTGAGCCACCCAGGCACCCCCAGCCAAACTTTTCTAATGATTTGGGCGGAAAGCGTTCCAAGTGAGACGCAGCAGCATCTTGAAGTGAGAAGGTGGCATATTTTCGAGCAGGAATTTGAAATGAAAAAAAAACCAAGGGTTTCTTATCCCTAAACAATACCATTTACTTTGTTAATATTAAGGAGAAACTGAGAATTTCCGACAGGAGCTAACCAAAAGTGATTGGTGACGAATTGAGATACAGAACCTAAGAATCCTATCTCCCAGCTGCTATCCAGGTATCATTCCACGATAAGTGGAAGAGAAGGAGTCACTTCCGCAGGCTTGATTTGAATAGAAGGATGAATTACAGTATAGATAGTGGCTGATGCAATGCCAGACCTCTCTCAGGAACTGTAGAGATTTCAGATCAATATGTAGTCAAAGAGTACATGGTGATGACTTTCTGAGAACTTGATCAATAAGTATACATCACCAAGATCAGAATTTATTTAAAATTATGAACAGCCTGGAAGACTGCCAGTGCCTGAGTAATAACTCCAGGCAGTCCAAATGCATGCCAGCTTCCTCCGTTCGTATAAATTGCTGGAATCTCTCATGCCTGACCCCTCTGAAGTATCAGCTTTGTTATGTCAGTTTAGATATAGGTAAATTTCCTCTGGGCATTTATTAGCTTTATTAAAAAAGAGGCAATTGTCCAAAGGCCTCTGGGTGTATGCACCCAAAACATAAAATAAAAGAATGAAATTAAATACTCAGGCTGCCAAACACCTCATAAAATAGCCAGGCCAGTTCAGCCCACTGAGGCATGCCAGATTGGCAGGCCTGAGCTTGTGTTTTTTCCCCTGAAGGTTCACAAACCCTTCTGCAGTCTGGTTGGACCGAGAAATGAATTGCAAAGGCAAAGAACGTCAGTAACCTTGTTTTTGGGATTCGTCTCTGGCATTCTTTATTAGAAGTAGAATGGCTGAAATTAATATATTTGAATGAACCAGTGGGTGGGAGAAACCCTCAGAGGGAATCTGTTTCTTTATTAAAATGCATCCACCCAACATTCTCGGACTTAACGTACCCCTTTATGATGCGCTTCCACCCCTAGACTTCTCCAAGCTGTCACTTTTACAAAGCCTGACACTATTCCCAGTCTGCCTTCTAAAACAAGTACACAGAGACCCTCCTGCTCTAGATCAGTGACTTCCAGCCCAGAATGATTCTGCACCACCCTCCACCCCCTCGGGGGACATTTGGAAATATCGGGAGCCATTTTTGGTTGTCACAGTAGTGGGGAACAGGGGAACCATGGGCATCTAGTAGATAGAGGCCAGTGGGCGTTGCCATATTTACCAAACTTCAGGTACCATCTACCGCGTTCACTATTTTTTTTTTTTAATTTTTTTTTTCAACGTTTATTTATTTTGGGGACAGAGAGAGACAGAGCATGAACGGGGGAGGGACAGAGAGAGAGGGAGACACAGAGTCGGAAACAGGCTCGAGGCTCCGAGCCATCAGCCCAGAGCCCGACGCGGGGCTCGAACTCCCGGACCGCGAGATCGTGACCTGGCTGAAGTCGGACGCTTAACCGACTGCGCCACCCAGGCGCCCCCCGCGTTCACTATTTTTGTCAAACCCACAGAGCACCTGCATTATTTTTCACTGAACAGTTTTTCCCCCTAAAACAAAATCTAAAAAAGATTAAATATATTTAAGGAGAAACTTCGTATTGCTGTCATAACCAGAACGATAATCATAGCTACCATAAATGTAAAGCCACTGTGAAAGTACATACGATGAAGACAAAACAGGTTATTAAGTTACAAGTTGATACCTGATGGCTGCTATCTTTTGATAAAATGAGAGATTAGCAAGTTTTAAAGAAGTGTGAAAGAGAAGCCCCAAACTGAGACTCTGTTTTTTGTTTTTGAAGTTTTTTTTTAAAGTTCATTTATTTATTTTGAATGAGAGAGAGAGAGCACAAGCGGGTGAGGGGCTGAGAGGCCATTAGCGCAGAGCCCAAAGGGGGGCTTGACCTCACAAACTGTGAGATCATGACCTGAGCCAAGATCACGAGTTGGATGCTTAACCTACTGGGCCACCCAGGTGCCCCGGACTCTGTCCTTTGTTACATACAATGGGTTCATGGATGGAAAACAAACAAACAAACAAAATATCCCCAACCCCCCCCCCCCAAAAAAAAACCAAAAAAAACCCCAAACCAGCTTTTTCATTTTGTGATTCATTGATATTTAGGTCCTTGTCTTACATCTATTTACTCCTGAAAACTATCTTCTACCTTAGTTAAGACTATTGTGAATACATATCCTATATTTTAGGAAACACTCATACAAATACTCTTCTGCCTAGATTCTTGATTTTCTGCTAGGTTGCCACAGATTTGAACAACTATTCCAGAGCTATTTTTAGGGTGTGGATTTCACAGGATGCATCCAGGTAATAGCTACCTATGCCCAGGGCTGTTCCTCTGAATCCAAGAAAATCAGAGAAATTTTAGGTGGCAAAATAAAAACTTAGAGTCTGTTATTGCCGAAGAATGACAGATGCTCTCAAGGAGCTTTATTGCCCACTCCCACCCCATTAACAAGACCATCTCAAATGTACTCATAATCCTTTTTCGTAGAAGTGAAGTGAGCCTGCTTCAGAATGTTTGTTAATGTAATTATTCTGGTTCATCATATTCTAAAGAGAAGGACTAAATTCTTGGATATTTAACTGATTGCACATTAAGTGAGTCAGTATCATCATTCACAATATCTACTTTTGGTTCTATGTTGTTACATTGTGAACAATCCACAGGTAACAGGTCTGATACTTTCACTGTCTATTTGCTGCTGGTGAATCTGCTGTACAAGGTATGCCACGTCCTGGCTGCCTTGGCAAAAGGATGGAAAATTGTTAACAGGCACTTGAGGGTTTTGAGTTCCCACTTGCTGCCTGATGCCCTAAGTCGGAGTCTCTTAGTCCAGGAGACTGACATTGAGAATTTTCCCCCTCGGGGAAAAGCTGTTAATGTTTCACGTTAAGAGGGAGCTATGCCGCATTATGAAAACAGTCTGGGCTTGGCTGAATTTTTTTCTCTCCCTGGAATTGGTTTCTATCCCTATAATTATCTTCAAGCACCGCCATAAAAGCCCTCCAATCTTTACCTCCTGTTGTACTTCCTTTGGGGCACTGATTCTGGACCCATGAACTTTTATACCAAGCCATAATTAGTAGAATTATATTTAATAATTCCCCCTCATTCTGAAGGGAGCAGAGGCAGCATCGAGCGAGTACAGCAGCAGATAATGAGGGCTACAGAGGTTCTCCCTGAATTGTATCATCATGGTTCAGCAAGCAATATGCTGCCACTGTCAGCCAGGATCAGCCTCAATGGCTCTGCCTTGGTGACAGTTAGAAGCAAGGGAGACACACACACTACCCCATGCTTTCCTCTCCTTCTGACTTGAAAAGCCACATACTTGAAAGAACGTGCACACTGCCGCCCTGTCCCACAGCTGCAGGATTTTTCTAGGCGTGGAACATGGCATTTCCACATTTCCTTCCTCCAATCAGGTGTTGCATTATCGATTCATTTTATCGGTGGGATTCGGGGCTCAATAAAAGATACGAGGTTTAGAGTAAGATGAATTAAACAAGATCTCAGTCACCTGCGAGTTTATTATGTCGCTCTTAGTGTTAGCCATCATG
This sequence comes from Leopardus geoffroyi, assembly GCF_018350155.1. Classification (NCBI taxonomy): domain Eukaryota; kingdom Metazoa; phylum Chordata; class Mammalia; order Carnivora; family Felidae; genus Leopardus; species Leopardus geoffroyi. Next base: position 87,247,971 of record NC_059327.1, read on the forward strand.
TCTGTTACTCTGAATGCTTATTACAATGTATCTCTGTAGGAAATCAACAGTATGAAATAATTTCCCCAACAGTAAAAATTATATGTTTAAGAGAGCTGATACTTCCGTTTCTCCATTCTCACAGCAAAAGGAACATATTTAGGTACTTTTCTTCCTGTATTTGTTCTAAAAGGATTGCAACTAAAATGGCTTTGCTTTTAGATTTAGAGGGTGTCCCACCCGACAGAAGCTCGGATAAAAGAAGAACATTTATGTGTAATCTCTGGCAGATAGTGAAAGTGGTTCTCACATAGAGCCATAAATTTGACTGCTGGAAAGGACCTTAAGGAACATTTAGTTCAGCCCCTTGTGGGTGGTAAATGGAGGCAACCACATGATATCTTCAAGACTGAAGTTAAAATTACTTTCTGAGGACGTTGGGAGAAGCAAAACAAAACGAACAACCAAAACCTGTGATAAATGTGACCATTCATTTATAGGAGCGCTTGACCAAAAGAGATAATGTGTAAATGGGCAGCTGAAGACCAGTCCTTAAATCCGATTCTTCTTATATAAAGCGTGTGTGGTGTGGAATATTAAACCCAACACATTGTATCGTGTCACAGACTGGGGTAGCGCATGGGACCTGGGCAGCTTGTGACGGAGATAAAGAGGAGTTGAGGAATGTATCCACTATAGTTATAGCTGAAGTTAATAGGCCCACATAATGAGAAGACATAATACCACCTAGCGAGGGTCCAGAGGCAGAGCGGGCCTCAGACACAGGATCTCAGGCTCCAGGCCTCCTGTCTTCTCTTACCTTTCACTCTCTTCTCTAGGTGGCTTCATCCTGGGGCTAGACGCCAAGAAGGGTACAGCTGCCTCACATGAACATCTCACGGCAATTTTGTTTGTTTTCGGTGAAAACCAGGAAAAGTTAACCGTGCCACAGGTTGATGAGGTTATCCATAAATTGAGTGCAGTAGAAGTAAAAACTTGGAACCAAGATTAGCTGTGAAATGTCCCGAGATGTTGCGGCTAATCATAGGGAGGCTTCCTCTGAAGGAGTAATGTAGGCTCGAACCTAGTTTATGGATTTTATTCTTATCCATGGGGTGCGGTGACGATCTGATGCTCCAAATGACATCTGGGATACAAGGGAAAATAAAATTCACCCAGTAGCTTTCTTTGGGGAACTAAGACAATGTCTTTTGCTATCCTGTGAACATTAGTCTTCCACTTTTTGTCTCAAGATGAGATGTACGTGATATTTGGTAGCAGGTAAGATACAGAGAGCTTGTAGAACATAAAGTGTGGCTTAGGGTCAAGGAGGGGACCTAAGTTTAAGTGAAGGATAATGACCTAGAACAAGTTCTTTAGAACATGATTTTCTCCAGATTCTCAGGTCAGGGACCTGCCCGAGCAGGATGAGAAATTCTGCGGAGCTTGTGTAAGAGCAGATTTCCAGCATGTGCTAATGGTTTACAAAAACTGAAATCTGTAGTGGCTGAGAAGATCAGTGGAGGGAGGTGCCTGACGCATGTTCGATATATTACCATTTTAGGCTTAGCAGAAGTGTGAATGAAACATGCTGGAGTTACAGAAATAGGGGCTGACAGAACTGGAAAGGAGCATAGGAGGGATGCTTCCTTTAAAAGGACAATACAAAAGAGGGAAGGAAGGTTAATTGACCAACAACTAAAAAACAGTGTCAGGAAATGTAATGTTAGGAAAATGTAGTGTTAGGAAAGCTGAATTTTAGAAAGACAGAGAACAATTCCAAATAAAGTTTGTAGAATAGGTACAAATGAGAAGCCTGCTCCAAAGTAGCCTGAACCAAATGTTGAGTTAATCCAGACACACACACACACACACACACACACACACACACACACTAGCAGACTGTTCCACTTTGCCCGGAGCAAGGACGGCGAGGTTGGGCAGTCACAACGCCTGGGGCAAATGGTTCAATGTTGATCTGATGACCAAATGGAATTCACAGGGCACAATTCTGAATTTTCTCCTCTCCATCCTATGAAGGTAATCAGTGTTGAAACTGAGAAGCGTGGGAAAATGCTGGGGGAAGAGGGAACTAAGAGACAGCAAGAGGATCTCTGTTTGTGCTAAATGAGTTTCAAGATATTGACCCAGAGGACCCACATCCCACCATGCTGACCGTTCTTGAAGAAATGGTCATGGAGCATACTACTGGTGACCTCAGAGGAGGGGTTGCAGAAGAGGAAAAATATGCTGACTTTTAGAAAGTGGGAAGACGTGAGCTCTCAGGGCATCAGTGGGTAAACTTGATGTTAACCTCCAAACAGTTTTAGAGATGAACACATGGATGGGTGTCTCAGTTTGCCAAAAACAAGTGATGTTAAACTAGCCTTGAATACCATTTGATAGAACTAAGGGAAGTAGATAAGAGAAATGCTACAGGCAAACCATTTTTTTATGTTTACTTATTTATTTTGAGAGAGAGAGAGAGAGAGAGAGAGAGAGAGAGAGAAGGGGAGGGGCATAGGGAGAGGGAGAGACAGAGAAGCCCAAGCAGGCTCCACACTATTAGCATGGAGCCCAGCGTGGGGTTCAAACTTACGAAACGTGAGTTCATGACTTGAGCCAAAATCAAGAGTTGGACACTTAACCAGCTGAGCCACCCAGGCACCTCCAGGCAAACCATCTTAGAGGGTTTTTCAGGATACCCACTGCTAGTGGGCTGTAACCAGGAGATGAACGAATTTTACCCCAAGAAATAGGATTAGTGGGTTAGCGTGTAAACCTGGAGGTAGTTATTTAGTGGCATCCTTCAAGATTCTGTTTCTGGGTTTTGTTTTATTTTGTTTTTGTTTTCCTAACAACTTGGATTAGTACATAAAAAAAAATGGTTGCCCAATATGCAAATGTCTTAACTTCGAGATTAGCAATACCAGATTCAGAATCTAAGATAGAATTATTGGTCTAAATGAGTAAGGTTTACTAATGGAATAAAAGTATCAAACATAAAAAGAAAAAAAAAAAGGTCATAAACAGGAGAGTGAAAAAAATGATGTTTATAAATTTATTACCAAGAATACAAACCAAATCAAAGAAAACCTGGGATTTTATTTGACAGTAAGATAAATGCAAGCCTTGTGTTGTGGATCTTGAATATTGACCCACAAAGGGTCAGTGAATGTGACTGGTTGGACTAACTCTATAATGTTATGTTTAATCCTCACACATTTTCATGGGGAGATGACATATCTCATAGGCTACAACAAGCAAGAGAAAGCCAGAGTGTGAAAACCATGTAGATGAAGAATAGTGTGTTTGTTTAGTCATTATCTTGGCAAGCATTTATCGAGTGCCTGATATGTGCCAGTTACTGTGCTAGGCATAAGTTAATACATATTGCTTGTGGGCTAAGGAAAGCATCAGGGCAGCTGACATGTAGGCCAACAACAAAGTACACAGGTCCCAAGGGGAGGGGACAGCACAGAGAAGAGGTTATCCCTTGGGTACATCCTTTTTTTTTTTTTTTTTTAAGTTTATTTACTTTGAGAAAGAGAGAGAGAGAGCATGAGTAGGGGAGGGGCAAAGAGAGAGGGAGAGAGAATTCCAAGCAAGTTCTGTGCTGTCAGCACAGAGCCTGACTCAGGACTCGATCCCACGAACTGTGAGATCATGACCTGAGCTGAAATCAAGAGTCAGAGGCTCAACTGACTGAGCTACCCAGGCACCCGCCTTGGGTACATTCTTGGTGTACAATAATAAAAAAACCAGGTAGAAACAGAGAGAGGAGTGGCTTCCATGTAGAGGAAAAAGCTTGCGGGAAAACACAGAGGCCTAAAAGATCTTGGCTCACTCAGGAGTGGCAAGTAGTTTGGTGTGGCTGGAGTGTGGGGTGTGTGCGAGGATGGCATGAGCTAATGCTAGAAGTGGACGGGGGCCACCGTTCACCAAACTACAGGCTTTGCCTTCATCTTGAAGGCATGGACAATCAATAAAGATGTTTCAGTAGGTGATGAGATGAGTAATGTCATTTAGAAGGATCACTCTGGCTTCCGTAAGGAAGACAGACTGGAAATGGTGAGGCATGGAGACCGGTGAATGGATGACACAGTTGTTCAGGTGAACAGGCGTGATGGCCTGATGTAAGGTGGTGACAGTAAAGACAGGAAGGTGGGGTCAGATTCTCCACTTATTATGGAACTAGCACCAACAGAACTTTGGGATGGATGGAGAAAGAAGGAGGAATCCAGTCCCATTTCCAGATTGTTACCATTGTGACTTGGCAGATAATTCTTTGACGAGAGAGGAAATTTAGGAGCAATAGATTTGAGAAACATGTTCCGTTTGAGCTTCCTTGGGAAGAAATCTATTGATGGCCAATGGGCCGTTGGATGTGTGGATCCAAAGCCGCAGAAGGGGCCTGTGATACAGCTCTAAGAGTGAAGGTAAGACTGTGTAGGTCATCCTGGGATGATGTCTGGAAGTTAGGAGAGAAGCAGTCAGACAGAATAGTGAAAACAACAGCATTGCCATGATAGAGAAAGAGTAGCAATAAAAGGCTTGTAACAGCCAAAGGGAAGAGAAAGCAAAATTTCAAGGAAGTATAAGATGAGAAATTGCACTAGAAATATGAGAAATACAGGATATTGCCACAGTATGCCAAGTAGGTTCTTGCCATAGAATGTGAGAACCTGGAGGTCCCGGGGGCTCACTGAGAACAGATTGTGTGGTTGGGCTTGAGTCTCTTCGGAAGGAGGAGAAGTGAAAGAGCTGAAGAAAGGGGCACCAGAGGCTGACCGCTCACAAGCTGGAAATGAACCCAGAGCAGGGGTGGCTGGATTGGTTCGGGCTCTGCTCAGGCTGTTTCTTTCACTGCTCCCGCTCCTTGACCTGGCCATTTCTGCCTGTTCAACTCCCATTAAGTCTTCGAAGCTCAGATGACAGAGAAGAGTAAATTTTGGCTAGTGTGTCCATCTCAAGGTGTCCTTGAATGTTGCATTTTCTTTTATGTCTTGCATTTGGAGACAGTCACAGACAAACCCAGAGTGTGAAAAGTGACCCTGAACAGATCCTTGCTCCAAGCTCCTTCAGCGCTGTGCTGCCTGGGGCGAGCCCACCTCATTGCCTCAGTTTCTCTTCCTGTCTTTCTGCCTGAGGCCACTGGGAAGGTCTTGGGCGCCAAGGATCATGCTTTTATTGTTGTTGTTGTTGTTATTACTATTTACATGTTGAGCACCTTGTTTATTGGCCAGCCCCAATATTTCTCAAGTGCACCAATGTGTCTTTAAGCCATGTTATGTAAAGAACCGTTGAAGCAACTGCAATGTTTATTCTGGAAAATGCAAACACATGCGGTGCCACACCATGAATACGTTCTTCCACGGTAGTACTTTTTCAGATTATGAAACAGGAAGTGAGATGTGCACAGACCATCTGAAAGTGGCATCTTTTTACTGAACTGGTCGATCTTGATTTCGCTCATGGCCTTTGCCTTACAGTATTTGATGTTACTACCCGAGCATGGTTTATACATCCTACATCCTATACAGTAAGCTTATTGGAGGCAGGGGCCACCTTCCACAAATTTGCAAATCTCTCTATTCTTCATAGTGCTTAGCAATTTACCCATATAGCATGTGGTTGATAAATAATTGTTGGGTTGAATCTGCATGGGCTGCAGTGTGTTTAGCTTTATTATAATTAGGAGTGAAATCACACTCTAGGATGAAAAAATAAAATACTGCAAGAATCCAAATATCTTGTTCTTGCTCTCAACAATTCGTATCTTACTTTTGATATTTATTTTCTCAGGGGACTCAGGCAGTCTCTTTGTGGTGCCCTGGCCAGGGCACATGGGAAATGGGGAGGCGATCTCTCCCAGGAGGTGTAGCTCAGGTGGCCCAGGGCCTGGCTCTGGCACCAACATGTTTTTTGACTTTGTAGAAGGTGGAGATTAAGTTGATGTGTCCTCCTCCTCCTCTTCTTCCTCCTCTTCTTCTGTTGTTTCACAGCAAAAGGATTTTCATCAATAGGGAGCCTGATACACCTGAGTTGGCCAATTCTTCAACTTTGGACCTCTTGACTGGATTTTTGAAGATGTACTGAAGGAATTTGGATTTGGAATTTGAAGGATTTAGATCAGTTTCTGGAGCTGTAAGTCCAGCTCTATAGTTAATGTAAGGCTTTGAAATGGTTATCGTTAACCATGGCTGGAGTCTGCATGGTAGCTTTTATTATAATTAGGAGTAAAATCACACTCTAGGATGAAAAATGGCTGGAGTATTATTAGCAACTTAACTAGGAGCCTCAGTTTCTTTGTCCATAAATGCACTGATAATGATGCCTGTTTCCAGCTGGGAGGATTAAGTGCGATGATACATTTACTAGGCTTGTCAGAGATATAACATACGGTAAGCACCCAATAATACCATTTTTGTTATCATGAGGGGATGTCAAGGAATCTACCTCAGTCTGTAGACTTGCATGGACCAACACGAGGATCTGACATATCTCAGGCGCAGCCTGTGGGAGCCAGATCTGCAGAGATAATTTCTGACTAATGAGTTTCCACGTTTCGCTGCCTCTCCTCCTGCATGCCTCACGTCCCACCTGCCCTTGCCTTTTCTTGCATGCTCTCGTGACCTCATCCAGCCCCTAATAACCCCTTGCTCTTAAGAGATTTTGTAACCGTGATTCCCTTCAGTCACTCCTTTCTGTCAGAGGAATCTTCCGCAAGCATAGATCCGATGTTTGCACTCCTTTGTCGGAAATCTCCAATGGCTTTCCATGATCTATTTAATCTCCATAAACAGTCATTTGAGGTGTTCAGGGCTTCTCTGTCTGTGGCTTACTGAGACAAATTTGGGCTTTGGTATTAGATGGGCTCTTGTTTAAACATGACTCTGGCACAAGTATTTGACCTTGGTCCTTATCTAAGCTTCAAAATGACAGTGATTATCCTGCCGAACTGCTTTGGGCCCTCCTTGTCCCTTCTCACCCTGGTGTCTCTTCTCATGCGGCAAACGTAGATTCTCCCTCTTTGCCTATTGTATGCTTTCCCCACTCCTGCCTTTTTTTTTCAATGTTTATTTATTTTTGAGAGAGAGAGAGAGAGAGACAGACAGACAGAGTGTGAGTGGGGTAGGGTAGAGAGAGAGAGGGAGAACAGAACCTGCAACAGGCTCCAGGCTCTGAGCTGTCAGCACAGGGCCCGACGTGGGGCTCGAACCCATGAACTGTGACATCACGACCAGAGCTAAAGTTGGACACTTAACTGGCTGAGCCACTCAGGTGCTCCTCCCCACTCCTGCCTTGTAAGCATCCTAAATTTTAAGAACTGAGCATAATTCTCCTTGATGATTTCTACCCAGATCAATATCAAATTCAAACATGACATAATGATAAAGTCATATTCTTAGGTTTTAATGTAGTCAACAGCAAGATTTAACAGTTGTTTTCATTTGCGTTGATTTTAATGGGTGTACTCCTCATAACAGAGATCTGTAAGAGGTTTGAAAACAGGGAGTATAATATGCTGGATTTAGGAAAAGTAAACACAGACAGGGATTCCTCCTATAATGATTGCCAAGAAGATGACAGAGGATCAATTTTTCTGTCTCTTTGGCTTGACTTTTCAGCCTACCAGGTGTTCTTTTAACTTAGTAAATATTAATATTTACTGATTCTACTGCACATTTGATCTCCCTCAGAATCATGTCCAGAATATATCTGAAGTGAATACATTATCAGCAAGAATGTTGGATTTAACAAAATACCTGAGGTGTAACAAATATACCTTAATTTAAAAAGTTTCAAATGGTTTGTTTTGACAACTGGAGAAGACATGAATTCATTCTAGAATTGAATGTCTGAATCCTCTCATTTAGTCTTTTCAATTATTGAGGGACTAAACTGTGTTTATAAAAAAGAGGGTAGAGGAGTGTTTGGGTTTAGGCTCGCTCTTTCTTTCTATCTTTCTTTCTTTCTTTCTTTCTTTCTTTCTTTCTTTCTTTCTTTCATTCTTCCTTCCTCCTCCCTCCTTCTTCCTTCCTTTCTTCTTTCTTTCTTTCTCTTTCTTTTCTTTCTTTCTTTCTTTCTTTCTTTCTTTCTTTCTTTCTTTCTTTCTTTCTTTCTTCTTTCCTTCTTTCTTTCCTTCTTCCTTTGTTTCTGAAAGTTTATTTATTTATTTTGAGAGAGAGGAGAGAGAGAACAAGTAGGGGAAGGGCAGAGAGGAGAGACAGATCCCAAGCAGGCATCGCACCATCAGTGCAGAGACTGAAGTGGGGCTCAAACTCATGGACTGTGAGATCATGAACTCAGCTGAGAGCAAGAGTCAGACACTTAAGCTTTTTCTTTCTGAGAGGTCCTGGCAGGATGAATGTGTCGACGTTTGGGTAGGCAATATTTCCATCTATAGTCAAATACAATTAAATGGCATTTAAGAAACCCAGCGGGCAGATGATTAGTTTCATATAACAATGGAACGGGCGATGGGTTTTTCCCCTTACTCACCTGTGTTCAATCCACAGGCAATGATTGAGCTTAGGTGTAACCGTAATGCTCAACTTACTTTTTAGCTCCACTGCTGGGTCAAGACTTGTCACCCAGCAGGTGATATGGCATTGATGATCAAAATGACGGAATGAGAGTTGGTTCTGCTGTTAATTCAAAACTGGCATTTTGTCTGGGGAAGAATATAGGTGTTCCCAGGTTCTTAGGATACATTGGCCTTCTAGTATGTAGCTTCCTCTATATTTTCAACATAGGGATAATCATAACAATACAATGTCCTATTTTGTGGAATTTCAAACAACCCAAAATTTCTGTCCATGATGCACTTTCCTCCCAAATGCACACAGGGTCATCATGGTGTGGTGTGATGCTGCAAAATGTTCATCTTGAATGTTCAGATGATTCAATTATGTCTTCTTCTACTAACATATGGCCCTTGTGCTCACTGTAGTCTATTTTGAAAATTGACAAGCTGCCTTTGTTACATACGGTAACGCTTACTATTCTCAACAAATCTGAGTTAGCTGTACCTGCTAATGTTGGTAATGTATTTGGGGAGGCATCAAAGGAGATTTCAAAATTTATTTTTCACTAGTGTTCCCCTGAATATATCCTTGGTGGTGGTGGTCTTTCTTTTAGTCTGCTGGTTTAGATGTTCACAAGGGCGAGTTACTTGTGCAGTATTCTTCTCAGGTTAGGAATCAGGATAAATAATTGCTGGGTCAAAACCAATCAGTTCTAGAGAGAACTAAAACTCTTTGGCTTACACTGGATATTAGTGGGACTGTGTTTATACAGATCATGAAGTTGATTTGAGAGCCTTTCAAGACAAACTGCAGCTCAAACTGATCTTCCATCCAAATTTATTCACTTCTTGCACTTTGTCTCCAAATCCTCCACTGAAATTTAGCATCCTCCTTTGTCTGGTTGTAGTAGACAGAATTAATAACAGTATGAATTCGCTTAATAGACACATCATTCTCTCTTTTCCGTTTCTTATGGCTTGTATCTAAAGGTAAGATGCCCAAATTTATCTCCCGTTCCATCTCGACCAAATTCAGAACATGGGGATCTCATGCTTCCACTCTACCTTTGCCCCTAACCTGGACCATAACTAGCTGCTGCTACTGTTTCATATCCTACCCTTGCCTTCACTCCCAATTTATTCAGTTTTAGATGGAACTATAGACGTTTGGATCATAAAACAGGAGGAAATAAACTGTATCGATATGAACCAGAGGTACTGCTTTTGAATATTTATGCATTTAACTTTTCTTGTGACACTTCACCCATGCGCAGACTTTCCTCAAAACGTAACTTGACAAAAATCTTTGAATAAGCTAAGCGATATTCAGTCATCTAGCATGATAAAACAACGTAATTTGGTTAGCTGATAGTTCTTTATGAGAGAAATGGAGGGGCAAGGAAAATAGAATGAGCTTAAAATATTATTTTCCCTTAAATTTACCTTTGTAGCAATCTGTTTTTATACATACAGGCTTTTATTTGGAATACAGCTTGGAGTCACTGAAGCAAACATTGCTTTATATACACTATGATACCAGATCAATAATGCGACTGGTGCACTGAGCAAAAGGAGCTCCAGATTATGTTGCTGTTTTCTTTTACTGCTCAGTCAACAGAAAAATAGCCAAAAGAAAAGAAATAAAATACGAAGAAAGACATTTTCATTTTCCATTTGCAGAACTTCCATTCTCTTTTAACTCCCAGGGAACTAGTGTGTACCGATTGTGTAATTACCATTTAAAAAGGCAATTATAGAACTTAAAAAAAAAGCATTCGAGATGTTATGCTTTCACATATGTAAATAAAAAGGGCTTCTTTAACAAAGTTTCAGTTAGGCTGTAAATAATATTTGACTCGCATTAGCATAGTATGTCTTTTTCTATTCTTTTAGACTGTGTTCTTTTTTTTTTTCTTAAGTTTATTTATTTTGAGAGAGACAGAGCTTGAGTGGAGGGAGGGGAAAGAGAGGGAGATTCCCAAGCAGATTCCACATGGTCAGTGCAGAGCCTGATGTGGGGAGAACTCATGAAAGCATGAGATCATGACCTGAGCCAAAATCAAGAGTTGCATGCTTAACCAACTGAGCCACCCAGGCGCCCCAATGTGTTCTTATTTTTAAACTGTGTTTCTTCTAATGATCATGTAGTTGAATTTTACTTCTTTTAATCCACTCTGAATACTTCTGCTTTTAAATTGGGGTCTTTACACCATTTACATTTAATGTGATTATTGATATACGTGACTGAAAATCAGCTATTTTGCTATTTGTTTTCTATATGTTCCATTTTTTCTTTTTTCTTTGCAGGCTTCTTTTGGATCGTTTTTAATTATTCCATTTCACTCTTTTGTTGGCTAGTATACTAGCTCTATTTTTTCTTCATTTTAAGTGGTCATTAAATGTGGTGGTCATTGTTTATAACATACATTTTGAGCTTCTCTTAATCTATGTTCAAATGATATACCACTTCATGTGTATATAAGACCTTACAACAACATAATTCAATTTCCCACATCCTAGCCTTTGGATCATTATTGTTATACATTTTACTTTCACACATATTATGAACTCCACAAAACATTGTTATTATTTCTGCTTTAACAAGTCACTCTTTTAAAGATATATAAAAACTAAGAACAAAGTTTCTTTATATTTACCTACATGTTTCCCATTTCTGACACTCTTCATTCCTTTGTGTACATCTGGAATTTCACCTGGTTTTCCTTCTGTCTGAATGACTTTCTTAAATATTTCATGTAGAACAGATCTTCTGGTGAAGAACTCTTTCAGGTCTTGTATGTCTGAAAAGTCTTTATTTTGACTTTATTTTTTAGTGGGGAATTCAAGGTTGACATTTTTTTATCTCAGTGTTTTAAATATGTTGCTCTTCTGGCTTGCATTGTTTCCAAAGAGAGGTCTCTTCTCATTCTCATTTTGTTTCTCTGTTCATAATGTTTCTTTTGACTCTGGCTGCTTTTAATATTTTTTTCTTTATCACTAGTTTTAAGCAATTCAATTATGAGAAATAAAAATGAGTGGCACTCATTTTTTTTTCTTTTGAAGGATTTTTTTTCCTTCTCAAAAATATCACTCATTTTTTTTCTTCTGCAATGTCTAGTCTGTTGTTAATGCCATCCAAGGTATTTTTTATTTTGGTCTTTTTTTTTTTTTTTTCTCTTTAGAAGTTTGATTTAGTTTTTTAAAAAATTCTTACATATCTTTATTTAACATGTTCAATTTTTCAGCTAGCTTTTTGAAAATACAGAATTATAATAAACATTTTTATATCTTTGTCCACTAATTCTACCAATTGTGTCATTTCTGGGTTAGTTTTGCTTGATTTATTTTAATCCTCATTATGGGTCATATTTTCCTACCTCTTTGTATGCCTAGTAATTTTTGATTAGATACAAGACATTGTGACCTTGCCTTGTTTTGTGTGGGGTGTTTTTGAAATCTTTGTAGCTATTCTTGAGCTTTGTTTTGCAATGCAGTTAAATAACTTGTAAAATTTAATCTTTCTGGGCCTGCTTTCAAGCCTCGTTAGGTAAGATCAGACTAGAATTTAGACTGCATCAAATATTGTCCCCATACTGAGGTAATACCTTCTGGACCCTGTACCTGATATGAATTTGGTGATTTTCTACTCTCACTGGTGGGAACAGGTACGATTTCTGATCTGTGTGAGCTCCAAAGATTGTTCTCTCTTCTTTCTGGGGAGTTGTGCTTCTTTCCTCAGTCTCAGGCAGTTTCCTTACACATATGTGGTGACCAATATTACTGTGAAATTTTAAGTGGGATCTTCTGTAGATTTCTTTTGTCGTCTATCTCTGTAGCTGTTTTCTCTCTGGTACTCTGTCCCCCAGACTCTAGAAGTCTTATCCTCCCTGGTCTCTAGTCAATTCTGTTTCTTCAACTCAGATATACCTCTCAGTTTCTCCTGGCTTTTTCTTCCATATGCTTCATCCTGGAAACTTTCTTTAGTCAGTTAGCTGGGGGTATTATAGGGCTTTCCTCATTTATTTTCCCTTTCTCAGTAGTCACTGTCCTGTGCTGCTTGATGTTCAATGTCTTACAACTGTTGGTTTCATATATTTGGCCTGTTCCTTTTAGTTGATTTAAGTGGGAGGATAAATCAGTTCTCTAATCTCCATCATGATTGATAGCAGAAATCTCTGTTAATCGTGTTTGATTTAAAGCTTGTTGACCTACAAAAGTACATTTCTAGAACTGGAAAAGTTTCACCTGCCTTTTCAGGAAACATTTTGAATCTGATTAAGTTTTTCCATTATCTGGGTTCACATCTGTTAATCTGTCATCTGTTTGCAAGAATGTATCAATAAGTATTCTATCATTAATTTATTAGTTTAAAAAATTGTTTTATAGTTCATTTATTTATTTTGAGAGAGACACAGAGAGCGTGAGTGGGGTAGGGGCAGAGAGAGAGGGAGAATCTCAAGCAGGCTACGTGTTGTCAGAGCAGAGCCTGATGCGGGGCTGGCACTCATGGAACTGTGAGATAATGACCTGAGCCGAAATCAAGAGTTGGACACTTAACCAACTGAGCTACCCAGGCACCCAGTCAGGTTTTTTTAAATGTAAAATTGGTACAATTATATCAGCCTTCAACTTTCATAAGGGTATACCACATATAAATAAACATCAGGCAATGGTTTAAAAATCTTTGGAAATAAAACTTTATGAATGCAAGCTATAGTAGCATATGTTTCATGGCTCAAAATGGAAATAGTATTAGATCCTTCCATTGCTAGGATTCTATAATTTTGTTTTTATGATATCCTCAAAATGGGACAAACAAATTTAGAATTATTATCTTTTTAATGCTTGCTTAGAAAAGAAGTCTTCAAAAAAGAAGTCTAACATGTTCAGCATAAATGGTATATCAAAGGCTTTTGCTAAAATGAAATAAAAGATTTAGGAATATATTATTTCTTGAATAATTAGCTTTGAGAATAAAAAGCCAAGAAAAGGAACAAAAATTAAATTCTTTAATTGTTCTCTTCTCTAAGGCACTGTTGGTTTTTGTGAATTCTTTCGGTCAGCACGTATGTTTGCATGTATGTATATCTATGTGTATGCATGTGTGGATATAATAATATTATAATTAGAAGAACTGTACAAATCATCCACTGCCACTCTGATCACTTAGAGAAACCTCTACTTAGTATGTTGTTCTGCAAGTTCCTGGCCAGAATAGGACTAGAAAGCATATTTCCTAACTTTAAGTATGATAAAGTTTTCTCTCTGCTTGTTTCTGGATTTCTCCTTTTTACAATAGAGAGGTAGAGAAAAAAATATCCGGAAAGATTTTTTATGTCACACTGTAGCTCACTTTATCCCATTGAAATTATTTTATCCTACTATTTAAAAAAGTCTATATGAGGGGCGCCTGGGTGGCGCAGTCGGTTAAGCGTCCGACTTCAGCCAGGTCACGATCTCGCGGTCTGTGAGTTCGAGCCCCGCGTCGGGCTCTGTGCTGATAGCTCAGAGCCTGGAGCCTGTTTCAGATTCTGTGTCTCCCTCTCTCTCTGCCCCTCCCCCGTTCATGCTCTGTCTCTCTCTGTCCCAAAAATAAATAAACGTTGGGAAAAAAAAATAAAAAAAAAAATAAAAAAGTCTATATGAGAAACAGGTTATTTGACAGTTAGGTATGGCTAATTAGAGTTAATGTGGGTTCATTATATCATATATTCAATGTTGAATTACAAAACCATTATATCTTAGAGTTACATTGGCATCATATTTGTTAATCCACCAACTTACAATAGTCATTAAAAATAGAGATAACAGGGGTGCCTGGGTGGCTCAGTCAATTAGGTGTTTGACTTCAGCTTAGGTCATGATTTTGCGGTTCGTGGGTTTGAGACCCCGCTTCAGGCTCTGTGCCTGGCTCAGAGCCTGGATCCTGCTTTGGATTCTGTGTCTCCCTCTGTCTCTCTGCCCCTCCCCCACATAAACATTAAAAAATTAAAAAAAATAGATATAACAGTTTCTTATACTTTTGGTACTTCTTACCAAAAAAATTTATCTAATGGACACATTGTATATCAAACATTCCATCTGTCTTTCTGCCCCTCCTATTCCCAACAAAATACAATAGCTCAACAAACGGTTACAAACTACATTTATCCACTAATCACTCTTTGGTGTTCAGGTCAATAGTCTAAATGAGGTGTAGTCTCTTCTCTACAAAAATAGTTTTATGTTACATCAATTATAGTTTTGCAGAATATTATCTTTAGTAGATGAAAATGGCCACAAATATTTGGCAATTTCTTCCATCAAGAAGTAGAGTCCATGTTCACATTCTTTGTGTCTGGGCTCTCTTGTGACTTGCATTATTATAAGGCAGAGGTAATACGAGATCTGAGCCAACACTTTATAGAGTTTTGAAGGTTTTTTAATAGTCCTCTTGGAGCTCTGTCTCCTGGAGGCTGAGAGACCATGTGGAGAGAGACCCAGATACCTCAGTCGTCTTAGCCATTCTAATTGTCCCAGCAGAGATCACAGATGTGTGAGTGAGCCCAGTGGACATCACATGGAGAAAAGATGAAATTGTTCCCACTGAATCCATTCCCAACTTCTGACCCACAAGAAAATAGTTACTTTAAGCTGCTAAATTTTGTGGTAGTTTGTTACACAGCAAGAAACAACTAGATATTGTACAGATGAATAGTCCCTCCATCTCTGCCTTTTTTTTTTTTCCACTAAGTTTTGGAGTGGTTTTCTTTACTTTTTTTAAAAAAAAAATATTTTTTTAATTTACATCCAAATTAGCATATAGTGCAACAATGATTTCAGGAGTAGATTCCTTAGTGCTCCTTACTCATTTAGCACCCCCCCACAACCCGTCCAGTAACCCTCTGTTCTCCATATTTAAGAGTCTCTTTTGTCTTGTCCCCTTCCCTGTTTTTATATTATTTTTGCTTCCCTTCCCTTATGTTCATCTGTTCTGTGTCTTAAAGTCCTCATATAAGTGAAATCATATGATATTTGTCTTTCTCTGACTGACTAATTTCGCTTAGCATAATACCCTCTAGTTTCATTCATGTAGTTGCAAATGGCAAAATTTCATTCTTTTTGATTGCTGAGTAATAGTCCATTGTACGTATATATGCCACATCTTCTTTATCCATTCATCCATTGATGGACATTTGGGCTCTTTCCATACTTTGGCTATTGTTGATAGTGCTGCTATAAACATTGGGGTGCATGTGTCCCTTCAAAACATCATACCTGTATCCCTTGGATAAATACCTAGTAGTGCAATTGCTGGGTCATAGGGTAGTTCTATTTTTAGTTATTTGAGGAACCTCCATACTGTTTTCCAGAGTGGCTGCGCCAGCTTGCATTCCCACCAACAGTGCAAGAGGGTTCCTTTTTCTCCACATCCTCACCAGCATCTATAGTCTCCTGATTTGTTCATTTTAGCCACTCTGACCAGTGTGAGGTGGTATCTGAGTATGGTTTTGAATTGTATTTCCTTGATGATGAGTAATGTTGAGCATCTTTTCATGTTGACTATCTGGATGTCTTCCTTGGAGAAGTGTCTATTCATGTCTTTTGCCCATTTCTTCACTGGATTATTTGTTTTTTGGGTGTTGAGTTTGGCAAGTTCTTTATAGATTTTGGATACTAAGCCTTTATCTGCTATGTCATTTGCAAATATCTTCTCACATTCTGTCAGTTGTCTTTTTGCTGATTGTTTCCTTCACTGTGCAGAAGCTTTTTATTTTGATGAGGTCCCAATTGTTCATTTTTGCTTTTGTTTCCCTTGCCTCTGGAGACGTGTTGCGTAAGAAGTTGCTGCTGCCAAGATCAAAGAGGTTTTTGCCTGCTTTCTCCTTGAGGATTTTGATGGCTTCCTGTCTTACATTTAGGTTTTTCATCCGTTTTGAGCTTATTTCTGCTTTCCTTTTTCTTTCCTTTTAATCAACCCTTCTAACAACTTCAGTTTCTCTTCTCTGGGCCTTTTAAAAGTGTTTTATTTGTTATAATATCCTTTATGCAATCATGTTCTATACAATCCATTTGCTATTAGCCACTTATAAAATATGTTATATAATATGAACAAAGTATTTTTTAAATCTCAGTTTACTTAATTCTTCTAGAGCTCTTATGAAATAAATATATGGCAAATAAATGGATACTCAATTTTAAGATGATGAAGCGATGCAGCAATATAATACCTTTCTTTGCATTAATATAATACCTTTCTTTTTAGAGAGGTTCACTTTGCTTTGTAGACATCTCGGCATTCCTTTAATTGTGCAATCAGAGAGATAAAATGTGATGAGCAAACCTATCTTCATGGAATTTCTAGTACTGGTTGGACCTTGCTAATGTACTTCTTTTCCCTTGAATTATTATATTAGACATACTGGAGGGGGGCATGATGGAAATAGTCACCAAGAGAGAGCCAAAGGACAGGCAAAATTACAGACTTCTGGGTTTATTTGAGGAAGATAAAAACATTTCACCCCCTTGTATTCCACTCCTAACATTTTCCTTTCTAAATTCCTGTACTTTAGCTCTTAAAATTATCTGCTTTGGCTATTTTTATGAATTGTATGAACTGGTTCACTGTTAAACTTTATTCTACCTTTGAAAGTTTGGAAGTGGTATGTTCATCATGTGTTTTATTTCCTGGAATCAGAAGACCTGTCTCTCATTTCAACAACATATTTAGTTATCACCAGCACCTCACCATAGAACATACTGTCTTTATATTCCTAAACTCAAAGGAAGATTTGTCCTTACTCTTGTGACCTAGTTTAGGATGGAAATCTCTATCCTAAGGTCTATGAAAGTAGTACAATGGAATAAAATTTGTGTGGATGTGCCCTTTTTCTTGGAAAAGAGAGCATAGCTTTTCAACAAACCTGTTGCCCATCCCCCCCCCCCCCCACTGCACCCCAAATTGTTTAACCAATATCCTAGGAGCTTGGATTTTATGACATTTCTTTATTCCTACTTCAGTTCCACCAAGAATTATGGTCCATAGCATCATTCAGATAATCTAAACATGTAATTTTCTTCAAAAGAGCAGTCTTTTCAAGGGCACATAAAGATTAATAGTCAATCCCAGGAAATGACCAATGAAATTACGTCAGGGAGGAAATTTGTATGTATACTATTGTCTTGGTGAGTTTAGTGACTGTAACAAAATACCATAGAGTGGCTAGTTTAAACAGGCATTTTTTTTCTTAAAGTTTTAGAGTTTGGAAGTCCATGATTAGGGTGCCAACACGGTTGGGTTCTTAGTGAAGGCCTTCTTTCTGGTTTGTATTTTAATATCTAAGCTAGCTGTCTTTCTTTTCTTGTAAGAATGCTAATCCCATCATGGGGGATCTACCTTCCTGACCCATTTACCTCCCAAAGACCCCGCTTCCAAATACCATCACATTTAGGCTTCAAGATATAAATTTTGAGAGATGCAAACATTCAATCCATACCAGATATTAAGCCATGTAGTGTTTCTCAAATAATGGTATAGGAAAATCAGAATTACCTGGACCCTTTACCAGACAACATGAATAGGAATTTTGAAGAACAATGCTTAGGAATCTGTATTTAGTCAAATTTCTTTGGTGGTTTTAACATACACTGAAGTTTGAGAACTACCAATACTATTTTAGAAAACTAAAATCTGTTTGTTTTTTCTTTTATTGACAAGTGAAATCCAATACACAAAGAATGTAGAACTTTTTCAAAATATAGCAAGAGTTATGACCAGCTAATCACGTGATCAATTAAATGTAATTAATTTCATGCTGGATTTGGTTATGGTTATTATTAAGTTTTGTTTTTCGTTTTTTCTTTTGAAAAGTGACGTTGTGCTTGCACCGTAAAGGGAAAACTGACATCCCTTTGTTGAGACTGTTTATGAGATGCTATCTTTTGAGAGAACACTTAGATGGCACTGTGTCTGTCTGGTGGGAAAAGGTTTTCAGCTCTTGTCTGTTGATCTTGAGGTTTGGTTGCACTAGGGAATGAAACACTCAGTGTGTTATATCCACAGAAGCAGAAAGTGCTTTCTTTTCCCCTAGCCCCTTCTTCCTAAGATGTCATATCTTGAAGAAAAACAAAACAGAAAAGGAACAAATTTATTCTCAGGGAGCTTGGAGGAGCATGAATTATTTATTCTCAGAAATCCTCTACTATCTCTGCATGAAAGAGAGCCCTATTATTAAAAGTGAATGTTTCTTTTTCTGCATGTCAATAGCTGGGAGATCAGAACGGACTGGCTGTTAGATAGCTTCCTCCTTGGAGACCAAGCTCCCCAAGGCAGCCTCTGCAGCAGCTAAGTTATTTTTAAGACAATAAAATCATTGGAATTGATATATTAACACCCAAAATTGATGTGACAGGAGTCTGCCACTGAGGCAGTCTAAAAGGAAGAAAAGGCCATTAAAATGATCGCAATTACCTTTTAATTATGAATTAACACATTTGCATAAATCACGGCACAGAGAATTTCTGGGTGCATGTGCATGTGTGTGTTTAAATTGCCTGGGTTTATGAGGCTCCTTATTTTCTTCCAGCTAGGTTGAGCAGTAAATTCTCCACTACCTTCATCCTGGGGCACAGGAAGTCAATTCTTCTTGCCTGGGGAAAAATTTAAATTTTCCCTTGATGCCAGTAATCCCATTTTCTTTCCAAGCAGTCGTGCAAATGAGAACAATCGTTTTGTCTTTTTCCAGTTCGTACTGGGCTTCTCTAGAGCTGAAAGAACATGGTGCTTTCTTGATAAAATAAATTTTTGTTAGGAAGAGGCAGCTGGGCATTTCAATCCTGGAGGGATAGAAAATAAAGGAGAATTACAAATTGGGCTTGTCATTCTGCTGGACAGTGACTTTGGGAGTCACAGCCTCTGGGGGCCCACCTAGCAACCGGATTCTCTTTGCTCTAGGGTAAATGGTAAGCTGGAGACTGTTGGCATTTTATTCCTGGAAATAAAATCCTAGCTGTTTGAAAACGGCTCATTTTGTCCTTTTCAGAGTTGCGGGAGACCCCAGTATTTGACTCATTGTTATACAGACCCCTCTATGTCCCATATATGCATATTATCCAGCCTTACTAGAGAAAAGGCAGTGTTTGTTGACTTCCCGTTGTTAGAATAGGTAACCTTTTAAAGAAAAATATCAGGACTGGAGGAAGGCAAAACACTAAAGGAAAAGAGTCGAACTGTGGTGTCACCGCTACCCACCCCCGTCTTCAACATTTCCATCCCCACGCGTGTTCAAGGGCCCTTGTGTAGCTGACAACCCTTCCCCACTCTAATTGCCATGCCTCTTTCCTTTCTCCCTTCCTGCCTTTTTCTTATTATTATCTAGGAACCTGATATATTTCTATGAGGCAAAAGATTAGAAACAACCCAAATGCCCATCAATAGAGAGGGCTGGCTAAATAAAGTGTGGCACATCCATTTAATGAAATACAATGGAGCTGTAATAAAGAATGGGGGAGCTCCATGTACTGATAAGAAGAGAGCTCCAAGATTCGTTGTTAAGAGAAAAATAAAAGACTCTAGGACAGTGTGTATATCGTATCTTTTATGCTTTCTTTTGTGCAAAAAAAAGTGGTGGGGGAATACAAGTCTGTATCCTTATTTACTTGTATATGCTTACATATACAAGGAGGTGGTCAGCTGGGGAGAGAGATGTCATTGTTTACCTTTTGGCTATTTATTTAATTGTATCTTTTTAAATTTAAATTGAACTTTTCATTTAAGTATGACATGCATTCAGAAAACTGCAAAGAGCCTTCTACAGCTCGAAGTGTTCATCTGTGCAGTCAGCAACCATATCTAGAAATAGAACATGCTACCACGTCAACAGCCCCATTGATTCCAGGAAGCTTATTTGCCTCAGGTGCCCTCCAGTCATTATCTGCTCCCACTATCACTCCTGTTAAAAATTCATCTTTAAAAAGAAGTAAAATCATGACTCTCCCACAAATATAAAATGCATATGGGCCAATGGTTTTAACTCATTAATTAATGAGGACACTGGCAAAATATATTTAAAAAAAAAAAACTCAGAAAACTAAAAATCAAAAACCCTAGAACAGTTCAAAGACAATCTGAAGAACAGACACATGTATAGGTAATTAGGAATGTTGAAATGAATTAGCTAATGGATGCAAAATTAGCCAATATCCACAGGGCCATAATCAATTACATCTTCACTTGACAAAATTGGTGTATGATTAAACTAGAATAATTTGCATTACTATCCATTGCCTACAACTTACATTGCTGTAAAGTAGCTCAAAGACAATGAAAGGTACAGGCCCATAAAGTCAGATAACTCAGAAGGGTGTGTTGGACAATGTACATTCTTTCATGTATATTACTTTCTTTTTTAAAATTTTTTTTTTTTCAACGTTTATTTATTTTTGGGACAGAGAGAGACAGAGCATGAACGGGGGAGGGGCAGAGAGAGAGGGAGACACAGAATCGGAAACAGGCTCCAGGCTCTGAGCCATCAGCCCAGAGCCCGACGCGGGGCTCGAACTCCCGGACCGCGAGATCGTGACCTGGCTGAAGTCGGACGCCCAACCGACTGCGCCACCCAGGCGCCCCGCATGTATATTACTTTCAAAAGACACTCAGTAATCTTATTTGCCTATTTCAAAATCTTTCATTATTTTTTCTGACACATCATGCATTAATTTTGTCTGTTTTTGAGTATTGTATAAATAGACTCATACATAAAAATTCTGACCTCTTCCTCTCAATATTGTGTTTATTAGATTCATTTATTTAATCATATGCAGTTTTTGCAAATTCATTTTCATTGTGTGGCTATACTACAACTTATTTATTAATTCCATTGTTCATGGGCATTCAAATTGTTTTCTGTTTTGAGTTGAGAAACTAAACCAGGGGTCAGCAAAATTTTTCTATAAAGGGACAGATAATAAATATTCTTGACTTTATAGGCCTGTAAGTTTTAGTTGCAACCTCTCAAGTCTCCTATTGTGTCAGGGAAGCAGCCTTAGTCTACCTGTAGTTGAATGGATGTAACTGTGTTCCAATAAATCTTAATTTACAAAGACAAATAGAGGACTGGATTTGGCCAACAGACTATAGTTTGCTGACCTCCGATCTAACATATGTACAATTTCCCATCCATTTTAGCATAACTTAACTATTTCAGGAAATGTTTGACCATGTAAGTATAAGTTGCAAATAACAGTATGGTTTAAGGAACTTAACAGAAGTCCCATTGAAACAAAAATCAGCAAATAGCACCAAAAGGCGGTTTACTTTTCAAGACTCTTTGAAAACTTCACCTCAAAGTACTTGCCTTCCTGTGTCCATCAGTCCTGAACTATTATACCTGATACTTAACAAATCCTAATCAAGCTTCTTACATTGAAAGATCCACCTTAAATCTAAGCAAAAGCATCATAAATATCCCTCTCCCGAATGAAGTGCTAGTAAGACTCTGGCAAGATAATGCTCTCCTTTACTGTGGGTAAGCAATAGACTCAACTTGGTTCAATCAATAGATTGTGTGGAGGTATTTTCAGGGAGCCAGCATCTGACGGGGCTCTTATGAGTAGTGCTGTGATAAACATCCTTGTGGGTGTCTTTTGGTAACATATGCAGACATTCCTGCTGGGAATGTATCTAGGGGAGGAACTGCTGTTGGATCATGGGATATGTGTATGTTCACGTTCAGTAGATACTGCTAAACAGTTTTCTAAAACAGCTGTTGTTAGACTTTTTTATCTTTGAGTGCATCACCTATTAAAAAAATAACGAAAGATGCAAGAAACAAGGATACAAAAAAAAAAAAAGTGGATTCAGTATAGCCAAGGTGTGTGATGATCTAGCAATCAATAAAGAAAAAAAAACTGTATTTTATGGGCAAAAATATCCTGGTCTTTAGAAATACATATGCTATGCCGAAGCAAATCTGATTCTTCAAGGTCTGTTGAAGCTAGGACCAAATATACCACAAGACGTTTCAGGTCTTTCTGCTCTAATTCTACATTCACTGAACACACTTCCAATAATGAACTGGTTTCCTGAGACACCTTGTGTGCCTGATACCCCTTGCATTTTGCCTCACATCCTTTTGCACTCACTTCTGATTTTAACTATAGCTAAAGGAATGAGCTATGATCTGTATAGGCTTTGACTCATATTGTGCTGACAGTATCATGCCCTAAGCACGCATTGTGTGACTTTTGCTTTTGGCCCGAGGGCTTCTCCAATGACACAGCATGAGAGCTGAAGGGAGCCCTGAAGTGGGAGTTTTGGGAGTTAGCATTTCCTGGGGCAATGCTCAACCAATGGGGAATAATGGCAAATACCTCTCCAAAGTGAGGGATCAGTGCCTGAGCTGACCCCCATCCTAGCTCCTGAATTAATTCCAGGAGGATTTGTCTTAAACAGTGTAAAAGTTGAGTTCTTTCATCATTTAACCACAGCACAAATATGGTATTTGTGGTCCATACTAAGTTGCATGCATATAAATTCTGGGAAAATGTTGTGCATTGTGTGTGAAGTTTGGAACCAGAGGGCTGGGCCATTGAGAACTGAGTCTATAGTCCTTCTGATTATATCATAAGTAAAAGTGACTACAAGTCCTCTCTAGAGTTTGGAAGGTCCTATGGGAAATTCTGCAGTCTAAGCCCACATATTATCCCTGAACACTAGCCCCTGGCCAGTAGTCATGAAGAATAACCGTATACTAGTGCAATAACACAGATGCCCTCCTTTCTATTTTCAGGGCAATGAGGTTGTTGACCTCCATGGGACTCCATCTTCTAATACCAGCTTATTTCTCAAACCTTCACACAAAATAAGCACCTCATACAGTTGTAGTTTTAATTTCCACAGTGGCCCCATGTTATTTAATGGACATTTCCCCACATTAGCTGACCCCGGCCTCAAAGACTTCCATATCCTGCCCTCTGTGGGGCAGAACAAAGCCAGCTGTAGAGCCATGGCTTGGAAACAGCACCCTGCGGGGAAGGGATCTAGGTGGAAGATGGGTTTGGTTCCTCTCATGCCGTAGCCATACTCTGAGCATAAAGCTGAGAAGGTTCCTGGAAACTTCTCAAATATTTCAGGTCATAAACAGGGAGATATCCCTTCTCTTGCTTCCCTCTTGCAGATGTGCATTGGAAGATCCCATGCGGACCCTGCCTTCTACCCCATTCAGCATGCCCTTCTCAAGGGCTACCAAAAATGCAGCATCTGGTGGGATATGAGGTCTGTGCACTGAACACAGAGCCTCAAAGCCCATGTTTCGTCTTAAGCATACAAATGTGATGTAGAAGAAGCCACACCCATAGGTAGAATAGAATTCTACGTTTCAAATGCTTAAACACAATGGGGGCAGCTTTGACTGTAATATAGTTTGTGGGACATTTTTTCCACCATATGAAAGTGTGTGCTCCTGGCTAGGCAGCTCCGTGGTCTTAGGGGAAGTGAGTTTTGTTGTGGGCAGAACAAAATCACCTGGGGGCAAGCTCATTCAGTAGGAGGGTTCTGATCCCATCACTGCTACTCCTATTGCCAGAACGCTACTTTTCTTAGTGTGACAGGTGGAAACTGTCCTGTTACTTTAGGGTTGTATCAGTGTCCCAGGAGGATAAAGATGGCACACTTGAAATAGGTTTATTCAACGAGGGTTCTAATTAGAAAGGTCTGGTGTAGAAGAATTACAAGGAATGGTGGTGTAACCCAGTGCTAGAAGAAGCAGAGGTGTTACTACCCTCAGGCCTGAAGAACTTGGAGAGAGTGGTGTTGCTTTAGCTTCCTGGGGGAAAAGCAGCAACTTTTGGGGGTGCATATCCAGCTTGACGTGACCTTGCTGGGATTGGGAGCCTCTAGTCTCCTTCACAGATCTGGTTAACTATTAATCAGACTCCGTTTCAAGCCAGAGGACTTGGGAGCCTGTTGATACTATCCTCAAGGTAGCTGTATAGGAGCAGAGACCAAGATAGCAAAGAAAAGAGAATGGCTCTGGAGGGAAAAACAGGAGGCATTGGGCCCAAGGATTGGGATATACAAGTCTTTTTTCATCTAAGTCATGATCAGATATCATGTAAGCCTCACCGCTATGGGTAGGAAACCCAGTATTCGTCCGTTTTTGGGGCTCCATATTTTGGATTACATACGGAACAACTTCTGTGGTTTTGACAAGATGTCCTCGGCAGTCATTTCTGGCTCCACGTGATGCCTCGTGGAGCGGGGTCTTCCCCTGCCTTTCTAGAATTGCTGCTCAGGTCAGGAGGGCAGCACATTGCTGCACCATGTGCTGAGGATTCCTTCCCACAGTTCACAGGTCCTCTTCTTGGAACCTATGAGCCTTCTCATATTTCTCCTACAGAGGTCCCTTCGCCTACACTTGAAGCACAAGGTCTCCTTTACTTCCCCCTTTTGACAATCTGGCTGCATCTCTTAGGGGGCTTGGATCCACTTACATGTGTTTTAATACATCTCTGCGGGGGCCAGATAGGTGCATCAAATGGGTGTATAGGGTAGAGCTGGAGTCCAAGGAGTGTTTCACATTCCTCTTACTCTATAGTCGGGTAAATCACAGGGCAAGCATGACATGAAATGACAGCTAAAGTCTGAATTCAAGAAATAGTGACGACTGGCTTCTCTGCTTTAGCTGTTTGCTGTCATTTGGGGGATGTAGGCTATTTTAAGATACGCTGGTATTCAGATTTTCATGTAAAACCTCTCAATGTTTAAATGCTGGCTCTGGGGGGCTATGACAAGGGGTGGAGACAAACACTACAGTGTCACATGGAGGGGATTAACAAATAAGCTTTTTAAGGGGGGCGGGTTACAAAGCTGAGCACTGAGAAGAACAGGAGCTTAATCCCCTGTCCTTTCACCGCCACACAGGGGAGCAGGCTGGGGTCTGGTGAAGCTGCCGCACATGCGCTTTCCCTGGGGAGGACGGCCCACACCTGCTACTTTACGTTCTAATGATGCCAAGTGTGAGAAAACCACTCGTGGGGCGGGGATAACGTTTTGAGTTTAGGCATCAAGCAGCCAACTTCAGCTTATCAAGAGTAAACTCTTATTTACCAAGAGTAAACACCAGCTATGCAGAGAGTTGTTTGGGAATGCTGGCTGCCACCTGGCAAAGCTGTAAGAAGTTGGATTTGGTCTCCTGAGAGAGGCCACCCCTGGTCTCGTGGAATGTCGGGTTCGCCCTATGCTGGTCAGCTCATTGCTAAGAACTTGAGCTCTGTTGTCCTTCATTTGATAATCCTGTTTGTTTCTCTCCAGTGCAGCTACTTCACAAATTTTCGAATACAGAATATTCTATTTTTTTTTTTTTTTTAATTTTTTTTTCAACGTTTTTATTTATTTTTGGTACAGAGAGAGACAGAGCATGAACGGGGGAGGGGCAGAGAGAGAGGGAGACACAGAATCGGAAACAGGCTCCAGGCTCTGAGCCATCAGCCCAGAGCCCGACGCGGGGCTCGAACTCCCGGACCGCGAGATCGTGACCTGGCTGAAGTCGGCCGCTTAACCGACTGCGCCACCCAGGCGCCCCCAGAATATTCTAAACAAAACAAAGCAAAACAAAACAAAACATGTCTTTGGGCCACCAGTTTGAGATCTCGAGGAGACACTGGACACCAAAAATGCCTACTTAGGGCTTCTCTACAAGGGCGAAGACCTGCCCGGTGTCTCCTTTTCAACCCTTACACTGAAAAGGTGTCTTCCTGTTCCCTGGGGTCAGGGAAAATCCAAATATTAGGAGGAAAAATTAAATGACTTACTATTCTCCTGGGGAGGGGAGGGATACATTTAACTTATTCCTGATAAATCTGTAGGAGATTAAAATAAAACATAGGTAATTTTCCAAAACCCTGATACAGTAGATTTTTAACGAATGGCTTTTCTACATTAACAGGAAAATTAGAATCTTTAAAATTGACCAGAGGAAGAGAATGTCTTCATGGGAGGAAATGACTGGACTGTAGGGTCCTTTCCTTTTTTGCTATGAACTTGTCCTTTTCTGGAGTACTTGCTCATGACTGCTGTGCTGCCCACCCTAACTAGCTCAGGGCTAGCGAGTGGGCAGCATTAATGCTCTAGACCAAATGAGGGTTCAAATCCCTTTCCTTTGTCTTCATAGCGCAAGACTACACAAGGCTGTCCTGTTTATATTAGACTTGGGAAATGCCAAGAGAAAATATTTGTTCATGTATGATTTAACAAACATTTATTGGTTCTTCCTATATACCAGGGTTTGTGCTAGGGTTAGAGGTTTATCAGTGAACAAAATAGACACAGTCCCTGCCTTCCTGGCACTATTCCAGGGCTCATCAATACAAGATGATATAAGTTGGATAATCGTAATTACAATACACATCTTGCTCACCATCCTGTGTTCTATTATACAGATCTTTCTTTGCTCCTGGCCTTCTTCTAGGTGGTAGAACCTGTCTTACTTATCCTCGACTATGTGGATATCCACTGTCCTTAAAATATTCCAGGCCTCAGAGAGAAGATGCCAGACTTGTTCTTCCGGCAGCCTCTATGAGTCAGTCTTATTGGGTCTAGTTTCCTCTTTGAAGACATTTTTCTTCCCCAGGTGGCCTTTCTCTACTCACAGGCGTCTGGCATTGTCGTAGCCTATTTCCAAAGAATAAATGTATTGGAATGCAACGTTAACAAACCTAGATATATAACACAGAAATGGGGTTGAGGTGTCACTTCACAATTATATACTTGAAATTTCCTGCTTTTAAAGAGAAGAATAAGAGTTGATAGGGTATTGCAGAAAAACAATACAGTTGATCAGGTCTGGAATCTATCATCTCTGAATATTACTTTTAATAAGCATATTATATTTGGTTCTACATTTGAAAATTGAATTTAAAAGCCTTTTGATGTTTGCTGTCATTTCCCAGAATGACCGAACTTTAACTTTGTTGGGTGGAAAAATATTTGTAAGTGATCTAAAAATTAACTTGCCATCCATTTTGCGTTAGACAAATATTGAGCACGTATTTTGTATGTAGGTATTGTGCTAGTATGGAGGATATAGCAAATGACTCAGGAACTTATATATAAGAACTATATCATATGTAAGAAATAAAATGAATAATTATATATGCGTGTATATATGCACGTATACAGTATGTATAATTGTTATCAGTCAGAATTTATTTGCAAAAGCAGAGTCAGCCTATATAGTATGGAATGGAGACTAAATTATGGGAATAAGTCCCTACACAACTGTGAGACGAGCTGGGGAGTTGAAGATCTGGAAGTAGAGTCAGATCAGGGAAGAGTCCTTCGCCTGCTCGGAGCCCTGGCATGGGCAGAAAAACCAGAGCTGCCACATCAGGCCCTGGCACTGGGGGAGCTCATGCCGAGGCCTTTGAGAAGCTACTGGTTCTGAGGGTCCACAGCTTCACGTCTGGTGGTGGGCCTGGGGCTGCCATTAGGCAGCAAGCCCAGCAGTCAAGAAGAAGATCTGGGGGCAGGGGTGCTTGGGTGGCTCAGTTGTTTAAGCATCTTACTCTTGATTTTGGCTCAGATCATGATCTCATGGCTCATGAGATTGAGCACCGCCTGGGCCTCTGCGGTGACAGCATGGAGCCTGCTTGGGGTTCTCTCATCCCTCTTTCTCTGCCCCTCCCCTGCTTGCTCTCTCTCTCCCTTAATAAATAAATAAACTTAAAAAAAAAAAAAAGAAGAAGACAAAGAGCTAGATGCAGAAAAGAGTAGAGTGAGGGAGGGCTGGTACCCACAGGGCACTTTGCCTCTGACCATGACCACATCTGCCAATGTTTACTGTTTTGCTTCTGCATTCCAAAACTGCATACAAAAATGCCTTCATTTTGGCCAACTCTAACCTGGAACCATACAGAGAAGGATATTTTGAGAAGCATAGTTTCCATTTTTAATCAAGTTGATACTGCACAATCCAACAAACTAATTATACAAGTGAAGGGTGGCAGAATATGCCACTCTAAAATCTTTGGCATGAGGATTATTTTGAGCTGAAGGCACTTGAACAACAGCAAATGGCAGGTGAGGCTTTTGCTGAATTCCACTTATCTGCCTACAGACAGATCCTCCAAAAGGAATGTAATTGTCATAAATCCCCTCTCTGGGAATTTCATCAAGTAGGAAACATTGACTCTTACCACAGGAAAGGAGTCTAGAAATCACACCTTTCTGACTTTGTCACAAACTGACAGACTTTGCCACAAACTATCAAACTTCCCATCTGTTCCTTTAAGGGTCCATTTATTTTTCCTAAAAATCATTTACTCCCCCTTAACGGGCTCACATGTCCCTTCTCCTTCCGCTATTAAAGCAGAATATAAGCTCTCAAATGTTACCACTTCTTTGGGTAGTCACTTTTTTTTTCCTAGTCATGCTCCCATTCACATAATATTACAAAGGAATGAATTTGTATACCTGAATCTGCTTGTTGTCAGTTTATTTCATAGACACAGTTATGGGACCTAGGAGTGTGGCAGGAAAGCCTTTCCTCCCCTATGTAAAAGCCCCCATAGGCATGATATTGGCCTGTTCTGATTGATTACGCAACTTTTCTGAAATGGCCCCATGAATACATTTACACGTATGCTATAATTTCTAAGAAGTGGTTACTCTTTTCAGTGATAACTTATCTTAAAGTAATGCAAAATAGGAGTATTTAAAGCAACCAAAAAGTCTGATAGATTTTCATCTCTCGTGGGTGCATCGTATTTGGCAGAAAATCTTCATCACAAGTGCTTAAAATAGTACCTATAACCCTATGACAGATACTGCACAATTTCCTCCATTTCAGAGCCTGTGTGGTTGTCAACAGACTTCCCATCAGTTAGAAACTCCCATAAATCACAAGTTCTTGTTGTCTTGTTAGGTGTTCAGTTATTGTAGAGTAAAATCTATTTAAAGAACATACTCACATACCTTATTTAACTCTAACAGCCCCCGGAGAACTGGAAACAAACATTGGTGTTCTCCAATGACAAACAAAAGGTTTTACTTGGCAAGGACTATGGAATCTGAGGCAAAAGCAATCATCAGGGATGTTCCTTAATGATTCCTGTGGATTCATGCCTGCAGAATCTTCAAAATTCTTGAGTAAATACTGCTAAAACTAACCCATGATTACGACCAAAGGAATTACATATCTTTTCATTCACAATTTCTTTTCTTGTATTGAAATAAGGTCCCTTAACTCCTATTCTGAAAAGTTTACTCCAATGCTCCTTTCACATTATTTGACGAGAAAAATCTTTAGGTGATACAGGGACACAAACTTGAGGGAAGGGAGAACTCAGTTTCTATCCATAGGTTTGACCATCTGTGGCCTTGGGCTATGAACTATTATGGGCTCATTTTGTTTGTTTGTTTGTTTGTTTGTTTGTTTCCAAATGGGCACCTTTAAAGGATTTTTGTGAGGACTAAATGAGATAACTAATTTAAGCACTTAGCTAATTGTAAGTAATCCATAAATATTAATTTTTACAATTTTAACTCAATACAAAATTATTTTATCATGGTAATAATATACCGTTCTCTCATAGTGCTTTCATTAAGAGGCTTTTGTGGGCCTTAATCAATCTTATTGATCTTCCTCATAAATAAGGACTGAGGGGAGCCTGGGTGGCTTAGTCGGTTAAGCTTCTGACTTTGGCTTAGGTCATGATCTCACAGTTCGTGGATTCGAGCCCCTTGTTGGGCTCTGTGCTGACTGCTCAGAGCCTGGAGCCTGCTTGGATCCTGTGTCTCCCTCTCTCTCTGCTCCTCCCCCTCTCATGCTCTGTTATTCTCTCAAAAATATGTAAACATTAAAAAAAATAAAAACAAGAACTGATGCTTCCTATATAGGTAAAAATAGGTTTGCCATAAGGCTGATCATGAGCCTTCTCTTCTGCTTTTTGTATTGGATGAACAAAAAGTGGATTGAAGAGGAATGAGAGCTAATAAAGATGATCGGAAGAGGAGATACTGAAGTCACTTCTAGGCCAGAGGTGGAGCTGCTCTTGCCTGGGTGCCATGTCAACCAACTGAACTTCCACGTTTTTGTAAGCGTTCTGACTAGAAATTAAGCATATCTGTTCAGCCAATCCCTAAACACCAAGCCAGCTCTGGGCTTTGTACATATTTCCTTGATCTTTCTAAGTAAAGTCAAATGCGCAGCCTTAGCTGAGCATGGCCTGTTTCTGCATTGCCCCTTCTAAGACCCTATGAAACTGGCTCCCGTCCCAGATCCCTCGGGATCAGGGCTCCGCTGCTAGTGAGACACTGTACTCTGCTCAGTCATTATTTCCTTTGAATAAAAGACATCAAATTCATTGCTAGATTGTTTTAGCTTTGCCATTTGACAGAAGCTACTGGAGAAATGGAAAACAACTCTCTGTCTCATCTTGTTCTGGAAGATGTTTTACTTTTTTTTTTTTTTAATGGGGTGAGTGGAATTTTGTTTTGCTTAATAGCAAAAAGAAAGTCTAACATCAATATATTCAAATCTCAGACAACCAGCCATTGGATTGATTCAGTAATTTGTACGTGGAGATACTGTCATGAAAACAACGATTGATGGACGAGATTTCTCACCAGGCATCTTCATGGTTTTTTCACTCTAGGTAGAGGTCAGACATCTTGATGTTTTCCTCCTGTTCTTGAAACTCATAAAAATATTACTTGACTGGAAATCTCATATTCCTCTTAAAAACAAAGGAGCTTGGGGGAAAAAAAAAAACAACAACCAACAACACTTGAATCCTATAGTACCTGAAATAAAATATTTTCCTTATGTTTATGTAGATGAGTAACAGTTTCTACCTAGGATATTTCATTGCCAGATTATTCTTCACAATCCCAGGGGGAACTCAGATATGAGTCAAACCCCAGAATTAAGTTCAGTCTCTTTGGAAATTATTTAAATAAGATGTAATATAATGTACTACTGAGGCTATAATTTACCTTAGTGTTAGGTTCTTATTGTAAAAGAGTTGAATACCTTCTGAGCATAGCTTATGAGTTAGGAGAACTTGTCTCTATAGATAATCATTACATTTTATTCAAATGTGTATATAAAATTATATCGTTATCACAAATCACATACATTAGCATATCAAATGTATCAAATGTATCTATTTTAACTTTTACTAGAACTGGAATTATTTAGAAGTTCCTTAACTGAGATGGCAACCCCTTAGTAAAATGACTTGGACTGTGGTTTGGCTATAAGCCATTTGGACAAGGAGCAGAGGACCTGGGCATGGGTGTCACCACCATGGCCACAGTAGTTTTGCCCCTAAAACAAGCAGGCTCTTCTGATGGCCTCCCAGCCCTTTATGTTGTGGCGGCTGTAGGAAATTCCTTAAGCACTCATTACTGGAAGATATCCCTACTGGTTAGGGTTTCTCAAAATAGGATGCAATCCTCCCCCCTTATATTATTAAATTGATTTTACCATGCAAACCCCCAAATCTTCTGTTTAGTCTCTTTTCTCCCACTTAATAATGGTTCACTTGTTAGCCCTTGTGACAGGTACTAGGGTAAAAATAAAAAATCACGAAATAAATGGAGTTGGAAGGGACTGTGACAGATCGTCTGGCCCAGCCATCTGCAATTGCAGCATGTTTTAGTGTTCACTTGCTCTATAAATAACCGGGACTATCCAGCCAAGTCCATCCCACCCTAACATGGCCTAAGTGCTGGGTAAACTTAGAAACTTTTTCCTTTATTTATCCTTGGAACTCTTTTGCTTTACTTGGCTAAGGTTTTTTGGAAGGCCATATGATTCCAGAATAGAGTCTGAAGTGAATAAGTGTAGAAATTTGGGCTCTACAGGAAAGGCAGAATCCAGATAATTTTGTATAAATCTTCTCCATTTCTACCTCTGTCATGAGGGCAGTCCCATCTCTGCCTCCAACCTCTCGTTTCATCCCCATTTCTTTGGGGCTTAAAGAGATAATGCACAGAGCTTAGCATAGTGTTAAGCATGGAGGAGGAGCCCAAGATGTCTTTGCACAAATTCTACAATATGAGTTTTTTGTGTCTTGTTTATTGCTATTTCTGCACACCTACAATGTTGCTTGGTGCATAGTATGTAGTTGGTAAATATTTAGTGAACTTATTGTTCATGTATTCTCTCCTTCTCTGTCTCTTTGAGTCCCTCTGTCTCCTCACTGTCTTTCTGAATATCTACCTCTCTCTCTCTCTCTCTCATTTCAAGAGACTCATGCTAAGGGAAAAAGGGAAAAAGATTGATACAGGGGCCCTTCTTCAGTCACTGGTCATTGACCAAAAAAATGGAAAATTTTGGTGATGGTGTATTCTAGACAAGATGAAGGAGCTTCTGGGAGAGGTATTTCTCCAACAAATCTATATGGTTATTTGTGAGCAAGGATTCCTAGAGAAAAAAAAAGCTTACATAAACTATTTTCATTCCAACCACAAATCCCACCTTGGGATGTTTCAGAGGATGCCTGAGGGGGTCTGATAAGGAGCAGCTGGAGTTTAGCAGGTAACTCCCATGTCCAAGTTCCCCCAAAAGGACCCAGTCACCCTGTGGGCACATGGTTCTCTGCAGAAGAGGCCTGCTTGGCTTTTTGGTGCAGGACAACCTGAGTCCTTGCAATGGTTTTCTGTATCCTTCATGTTCCTTAAGGGCTATGTTTTCCTGTCTCTCATGTCCCAGAGCAGTTTCTTGTGCTGGGTGATGCTTGGGGTCTTCTCAGGAGCATTCAAGCTCTCTTATGCAGTTCTTTAAATTGCAAGAGAAGAAGCCATACTATCCTATCATAGGCATTTCTTCCTCCATCCAGCTATGTCCCTCTCTACTCCCAACTTGCAACCAACACCGGGGCCACATTAAACTCGTTGCTCTCTCGAAAGCCCCTATGCTCTCACATTGCTGAGCCTTTGCACGTGTTTCACATTCTACCTGGAGTGCCACTCTCTCAGCTCTTCAATTGAAGGTTGAAAAGTGGTTCCCCCTGAGATCTCCGTGTTCTAATCTTTGAACCCATGACTGTTCCCTTCTATAGAAAAAGAAGTAAAGGATCTCTGGCTATGTGATGAAGTTAAGGATATTAAAATGGGGAGATTAATGTGGATTATCTGGGTGGGTCCTAAATGCACTCAGATGTATCCTCTTATGAGAGAGGCGGAAAAAGATTTGACCCACTCATAGGAGAAGGCGTTGTGAAGGTGGAGGCAGAGGTTGGAGCCATATGGCAGCCTCAGAAGAGGCTCTCTAAAAGCGTCAAGGAACGGCTGCTCCTGGAAGCATCCGGAGGAAGCATGGCTCTGCCAACTTCGGTCCAGTGATACTGATTTCGGACTTCTAGCCCTCAGAACCGTGAGAGAATATGTTTTTGTTTCTTTAGGCCACCAACCTTATGGTAATTTGTTGCAGTAGCCAAAAGAAACCAATGCACCTCTTTCTTACTGGGCTAGCACCTACTTAATCTTGACATCTCTTGTTAGCTTTTCCATGAAATTCGCCTGTATCCACTTTGGGTTCCAGTTAGATGGATGCCTCGTAGGTTCCCACAGCAGCTTGTGCTCACTTTTACTACAGAACCCATTCACTTTTTACAAGTTAAGCTCTCTTAACTTGTTTATATCACCCCTAAGTCTTGGCAACCTGGCTTTCACTTCCCCCTCCTCTATACTGCCTGAGGGACTGGCATACAGCAGGTTTTCCGTAAATACTGGTTGAATACACGATTACATGTGACTTCTGTCATCCTATTAGCTACCCACAATTCCACCTGGAATACAGTGTTACCATGTCATACTTTCTTTTCAACTTCTGACTGGGGAGATCAATCACATACTCTGTTTTCAGGATTCCTAGGCAAATTTATGCTGCATCCCATTGAGGGGGTGTAGGGGGTGTGGAGTGCTGAGGCCTGGTTCTTAGCTAAGGCAGCTGAAACCTGGTAGGTTTTCCTGGTAGGTTTGAGGACAGCCCTCCCCTGCACGTCCCTGTACTGCTCACTGATGGGGGCTCTTGTTCTGGCTTTCCTTCCTGCTGGTGTCATTGGACAGAGATGTTGAGGTCTATTGCTACTCTCTCCCTCTCGAGTGAGGGTCTCAGCCCAGGTATTGATTAATTCCTTCATGTTCTTCAAAGTCTGTTTCCCTGCTTCTTGTCCTTGGTGTCATTGTTGCTGACCCAGGATGTGGAATTTTGTGCCATTGCATATCATTTCTGTGGGTGGGGCAGCCCTGTGGTGAAGTCAATGTTGTCTGATGGTTAACCTCATGGTGTTGTTCAGGCCACATGACAGGGAGGATGGGCTTCTGACTCCTAGTCAGGAGGTAAGCACGGGAATCTGGACTCTGAGCCACAGTGATGATGGTGCTGGGAATAGAGTGGGAAGTGATGAGCTCAAAAGCTCTTCTATCGTTTCTTGCATTTCCAGCCCATAGCAGTCAGAATTTTCTATCTAAACGTAAATAGCCATTGATGTTGAGTGAGCAGGTGCTGTGATTTTTGGGTGTTAGAGCCTCTCAGAGTCACCCTTCTCCTTTTCCTCTGAAAGTCCTATCTTCTGTCTGCTTGGTGGTTCATCTCTCTAGCTCTTCTACTCCAGGCTCCTTGTCAAACAACCCTGCCAGGGCCTCCGTCTGTTACCTTCTTCAGTTCTAATCCCCTCTCACAGCCTGTTCTGGGCCTGCTTTTTCTTTCAGCCCATCATTCCCAATTAAGTTATGATCTTCACCTAACTCTCTACACAGGGTTGACACCACACCATGAATTCTATTAAGACTTTACTGACAGTTCAGGGATAATGGGGGAAAACGCCATGGGAATTAATATATGACCAGCTATGAAACTTCCACATCTCACAATCCCAGCATGGCCTCTGGCCTGAACCCTCACCTGACGCCATCCTGTTCCCCTTCCAGTGCTCTGAGCAAGCTGCTTCAGAACCTAAGCCCAATGACCATGCCACTCAGACAGGGAGAGGAGCTCCTCAGACTATTTTCTGGTTCAACACTATTGGATATAGGAATGTCCTCTCCCTTCAGAGGAAACCACGCAAGGTCTTGTAGAATAGCACACAGCAGGCCAACATCTGTGCATTCTGGCTTTGTTGCCTTTTGAAAAACCACAGCATGAGAGCTAACAACAGTCCAGCATAGCTCCCTTTTACAACCTCTGCTCCAATGTGAATTGAAGACAAAGTCTGCAAGTTTTTCTGGCAAGCTTTTCAATGTCAGATCTCTACTGATTGTAAAAAGGGAGTGAAACAACCACAACACAAAAAAACAAAAAAACAAGCAAAAAAAACATCCCCTCCCAAGGTAATAAGAAATAATTTGAAATACAGTGCACTGCATCAGTCATACAGAAACCGAACTAATATCTTCTCTGGCCCCTTGCCTCTCTATTTTCTCTCCTACCCAGAGGAGGGGTAGGTACCCGCCTCGTAGGCACAGTCCTACTTGCATTTTTAAACAACACACTCAACTTGTCTAAAAACATCTTTTCTAAAGCGTTAAGCAGGTTGATGATCACTTGAAAGTTTCCCTCAGGATCAGCGGATCAATTATTTACATTTGTGTAGTAAAGAACCCATTCTGTTGACTTCTCCCAAAGAAATTGTGTGCTACAGGTGCTTCACCACTCAGGAGGCTTAAAAAGACCTTGAGGCTTTGGAATAACAGTTTCTGGCTTCTGCTCATTAAGGCTTCAAAAACCCTGGTATCCAGGCCTAGGTAGTAGAATCAATCCTTTCCCATACGTAAGCTGTGAGAGAACACGTGGCTGCCTGATATAGTAATTAAAGTGGGAGAAAGATTAAAGTTCTCAGACCTGGGTAGATGACAGACTAGCGTAGGCTGTTGATGGACATGTGGTGCTACGAAGGGAGAATGGTTTTGGATGATAACAAAACTTGGGGTTCAGATATTATTTGATAACTGTTTTTTTTTTTTGGCCAATTCCAGTTCCCACATGTGGAATTGGAAAATCTAGCTTTGATTGTTTCCAAAGCTAGCAGCAGACCTGAAGAGTCATGCAGTGTTTTCTTGTCATTAGTATGTAACATACATAAAATGCCTTTTCATTTTAGGCTAGGGAGGTAAGAAACTAGATCAAATTTTGTAGTCCAGTGTTGCCCTCAACATAGGGATCATTCTGTAGGACTTTTTTTTTTTTTTTTTTTAAGTAGAATTCTCATTTAAAGTGGGATTTTTCAGAACTTACAGCTTTTAAAGCAGTCCAGGGTGGACAGGTTAGCAGATGGTTTTAGTGCAATTTTAAAAACTATATTAGCATTCTCATTAATACAAAGTGACAATATCTATTAAAATTATTACCTTGATTGCCCAGTGTTTTTCTAGAATTTGGGAATGTGAAACAAGGTCTCACCAGTAACACTTTATTCCATTTTCATCATTATGCTTGATTGTATTGCTGCTTTATCTGCATATGTACAGAATCTAATCCATTGATTCTGATTCCAGTTTTATTTTAATTACTAAAGTGCTTTATTTTTGAAACTACCCTGGAGGGTTATTTTGTTTTCTTAGGTAATAAGCAAATACCCGTTCCTCACTCTTACTAAGATGACATGTTTTTCTTATCAGTTTTTTTTTGTTTTAAATTTTGTGATAGTGGTAATTTTTCTTCAGATTTACTTAGTATATGGAGCTATGATCTCCTGTTTGTTAATAAAAGGTTTTTCTTTCTCCTAGTTTTTCTTGTTTCTAGGCCTTTCTCTTATTTAGAGACAAATACTTAGCTCATTAACAGTACTCATTAATCTTTCTGAAATGTATTCCTTGATGTCTTTCTTAATCTTTAAATAAGCTTCTCTTTCAATTTCAATACACTGGAAATAAGTCCCTTTAGCTTATTAATGGCTTATTTATTGACATCTATTTTCTTGTTGGATTAAAAAAATAATTATATTGGCATATGCTTGATAAACTTCTTAGTAAATCACCTTGATGTTCTTATCCTTCTGTCTTCAATTTAAGGTAATGAAAATTAATCAATCTGCTGTAGGTGCACTAAAATGTAACTTTGCCCCACTGGGTCTCAATAACCTTCATGCATCTGCTACCTAAAATGCAATAATAATTTCTCATCATTTCAGAAAAAGTTGGGAAATGACTATTAATGATAGTCTTTTAAAGTATCCCCAATTTTTCAACATCTCCATTCAAACTCACTTGAATTTGTGACAACCTTAGTTGTTCTTTGATAAACTCTTTTGGGGATTAATAATAAGAGTAGTGGGAGAAAATACTTGCAAAGCATATATCCAACAAAGAACTTGGAGCCAGAATATATAAGGGACTCTCAAAACTCAAAAGTAAAGGGGCGCCTGGGTGGCGCAGTCGGTTAAGCGTCCGGCTTCAGCCAGGTCACGATCTCGCGGTCCGTGAGTTCGAGCCCCGCGTCAGGCTCTGGGCTGATGGCTCAGAGCCTGGAGCCTGTTTCCGATTCTGTGTCTCCCTCTCTCTGCCCCTCCCCCATTCATGCTCTGTCTCTCTCTGTCCCAAAAATAAATAAATGTTGAAAAAAAAATTAAAAAAAAAAAAAAACTCAAAAGTAAAGAAAAAAAAAAGATTCATTAGAACATGGACAGAAGACATCAACAGACATTTCGCCAAAGAGAATATATGAAAGGCAAATAAACACATACGTGAAAAGTTGTTCAACATCATTAGCCATTAGGGAAATACAAATTAAAACCACAATGAGATCTCACCACACACCTATTCGAGCAGTTAAAATTAAAACTAATGACTGTCAAATGCTGGCAAGGACATGGAGAAACTGAATCAGTCACACATTACTGATAGAAATGTAAATTGATGCAGCCATTCTGGAAAATTGTCTGGTGATTTCTTATAAAACTAAACATATATTTAGCATAAGCCCCAGGAATTGCACTCTTGACATTTATGCCAGAGAAATAAAAACCTGTAAATGATTGTTTACAGCAGCATTATTTTTAATAGCTCCAAACTGTAAACAACCCAAAGGTCCTTCAGTGAGTGAATGGTTAAACAGATTTGGTACATCCACACTGATACATACAACAACTTGAATGCGTCTGAAGGGCATCATGCTTAGTGAAAATAAAAGCCAATTCCAAGGTTACATACTGCACGATTACATTTATATAACATTCTTGAAATGATAAACCTATAGTGATAGAGAACAATGGTTGCTCCCGGACCAGGACAGGATTGAGAAGAAGTAGGTGCAAATGCAAAGGAGTTGCATGAGTGAGTTCTTCTGTGGTGATGGAACAGGTCTGTTCCTGATGGTGGTTGTGGTTACGTGAATCTTTACATGGGACCAAATGACATACATATGCACATGCATGCATGAATGCATTAAAAACTGCATTAAATTTAAAAATATGTCAAAATTGGGGCGCCTGGGTGGCGCAGTCGGTTAAGCGTCCGACTTCAGCCAGGTCACGATCTCGCGGTCCGGGAGTTCGAGCCCCGTGTCAGGCTCTGGGCTAATGGCTCAGAGCCTGGAGCCTGTTTCCGATTCTGTGTCTCCCTCTCTCTCTGCCCCTCCCCCGTTCATGCTCTGTCTCTCTCTGTCCCAAAAATAAATAAACGTTGAAAAAAAAAATTAAAAAATAAAAATAAAAATAAAAATATGTCAAAATGAAAACTGGGTAAGTTCTGTGGTCTAGTTGACAGTACTACTCCAATGTAAATTTCCTGATTTTGATAATGTACTACAGTTATATAAGATGTCACCATTAGGGAAGCTGGGGAAAGGTTTCAGGGAACTCTATGTACTAATTTTATAAACTGTTTTTGTAACTTTTCATGAATCTACAATCATTTTAAGATAAAAAGTTTTAAAAATGAGTACTAGGTATCTTAAAATATTAGCTAGCCATTTCAATAGTATGCCGCATAGAAAATTCTTTAGAATAGTAGTTGTTAAAGAAAATTTGTGAAATACAATCATTCTCCCTATGTCTGCCTTAAATCACAATAGAGTATTACTTATAACTATATCATGGCTTAATTTGATGAAATGAAACTGACAATCAAAATATATTCGACTCTTATGTTTGCCTTGCCACGTGAAGCAGAACCATATTTTCAGTATCTGTCCTCTTGGGAGGAAGAGAAAAGGAGTAGGAGTAGGGTTTAATGTGGAAGGGAGTTGCCACTTGATAGATCCATGGATTAGTGGGAACTTCAATCTTCTGGAAAATGGGAGATCTATTAATCTGGGTAATTAGTGTTACCTACTGCAATAGTCAAACTCATGAAATCTCGGTGGATTTCCATGGTAAGGGTGGTATCCTTTCTTCACCTCGACCAACATGCCACTGTCTAGAACCTTGTCAACTGGCAACTAACTTCAAGAGAAACTGAGAAATGTAAGGGAACACATGAATATTTTGTGAGCGCTAATGGTCTCTGCCATAAAGAGGATGCTCTTTGATGTGTCTGTTATAGGGATAGTGAGGTATTCCCTCTGCCTTGAATATACTTGAAATAAGGTACGTTACTCTAAAAATTTTAAATGTATTGCTGTTGATTGAGTATACGGTCAATTATTGTCTCAAATTTTCTTTCTTCTGGGGCGCCTGGGTGGCGCAGTCGGTTAAGCGTCCGACTTCAGCCAGGTCACGATCTCGCGGTCCGTGAGTTCGAGCCCCGCGTCGGGCTCTGGGGCTGATGGCTCAGAGCCTGGAGCCTGTTTCCGATTCTGTGTCTCCCTCTCTCTCTGCCCCTCCCCCGTTCATGCTCTGTCTCTCTCTGTCCCAAAAATAAATAAACGTTGAAAAAAAAAAATTAAAAAAAAAAAATTTTCTTTCTTCTGCTAATTAACTTTTTTCTTTACCAAGTGAGACTCTCATTGAACAAATAATCTGTGTTAGGTTTTTTTTTTTTTTTTTTTTTAAATCCAATTTTGTAGGTGTAAGCTATAGACTTTTGGAGTCAGTTGTCACCTGGCTACTATTTCTTGATGCTCCTTGCCTGCTATAAGTAAATGAGAATAGAAATTTAGAGTTATAAGGATGTAAATTTCATTAAGACCAAACTCCCTAGTCAATAGTTAGCCAGTTGTCCAGTGTCAGTGAGGGTGCCAGAACCTAAGTCTGGGGGTTGTAAGTCCAGTGCTCCTTCCATTCCCACATGGTCTTACCAACAACACAGTGCGTGTGGATGAATGCATGAAGCCTAATGATTCCACACTTGCCTCTGAAAGTCGGGTGACATAGACAGCTAACCTTGGAGACTGAGTTGAAGACTGATTAGGCCCAAGGCTTTTCCTTCAGACCATCATCACCCTTGGTGTTTCCTTTATGTCTACACTGATCCTAGAGACTCAGGGAAACTTGTGGGGGACTAGGAATGGTGAGGCATTGTGTGGCCCACAAGGGAAACTAAGAGGAGACTGGTTGAGGTTCCTACTCTCTCTCTGTTACCATTCTTTAGGTTACTGCTGTCCCAGAAGTGAGTGATAAATAAACAAAGGAAATTAGCAAAGCACCTAAGGATAGAGCCACTAGGTAGAGAAAGAACATGCAGTACTGGTGATAATCCTTCACAAACCAGCTCGTCTCTTTTGTTTCCGTTTTAGTAAAGGCAGCAGTGAGCTGCTAAACATTTAACAATTGCCTTTCTGGAAAAAGAAGTATGTACACACCTTTATTATACATTTTAATGACAGCCAATTGATTCTCACAGAATGTTTTTGTTGATGTTTGACAAACCCTTCCATTTGTAGCCAACCTATGGTTGCAGTTGATGAACAAGCATAGTCCCAACATGAATGTTGGTTACTATTTTTATTTACTTTGGTAAGATGAAAGTGAAACAACAAATGTGTGTTAGAACTTCACTCATTTGTCAATGACATAGAGACTTTGCTGAATCAGATGAATGTTTTGAATACTAAAAAAATATTTCTCCAACTTTTTGTGTTTTCACAGTGTGGCAGTCACTATCTACTTTTAATATACAATATTGACATTTTCTCTATCACTTTCTTAATTCTAGACAAGCAATGAGACAATAAATTAAGCTCTGATTTTTAGCATTTTCCAATTTCTGTGGTGTGAATAGTCCTATCATGGCTGATTTCAAGCTACCAATGTGACCTCACTAAATGTACGATTGTGAAGAGATACACAGTCACACACCAACGGACAGTATTTACATCATATAGATAGATGTAAATAACCTAAAGAACATCAATATGATAAAAACACAGTAAGCTAGTCAGTGTTGAATATGCATTATTTTTGTTTTTAATATTTTTGTTTTTAATATGTATTAATTTTGTTTTTAATATTTTATTTGATTGGAAGTTTATATAATTTAATTTTTAATAATGGCCGTATTTAACGACTGGCTTATTGAGTCACTGGAAATTTAACAATTGGCTCTCATGAGCTAGTATGAGCCAGCTGTATATCCAGCCTAGATATGGCAACTCCATCTTTCCCATTGTTCATGCCAAAAAACCTGGAGTCAGGTTTATTTCTCTCTTTTTTGTGTACTCCACACCCAGTTGTTGAGCAAATCCTGTTGACTTAGTGCCTTGCTTTTCTATGTTAGAAAAGGAAAGAAATTAGTCAATACTCAAAGTACTACATTAACTTACTACCAGTATCTGTAACTATATACTCTGCTGCCTTTCCTGTTACAACATGATCATGGGTGAACAATGCATGCTCCCATCTAAAGCTAATTCTCGTTTGTGGAATAGATCAAATTCCTTCTCAATTACTCAAGGGCACTGCTTCAGCAATTATTCTCATTGCCTAAATCTACTGAATCAATCCCTCCAACATATAAACATGCTGTTTTTAACACCTTGAACATTTTTTTTTAATCTCTCTTTCTTGCCAGCTTCTGGTCATTTTTTTTCTTTCACTTTGGAGTGATGATCCTTGAACGAATTGTCTACATTGACTGTCTCCAATTCTATTTCTCCCATTATTTTGTGTGACTGTGCTTCTATGTCATGACTTACTGTTCCTTACTCTCCTTTGCTGGTTGTTTCTCTTCTTCCCAGTTCATTGATGTTGAATGTCCCGGGACTCCATGCTTGGCCTTTTTCTCTATCCACACTCTTTTTTTTTTTTTTTTTTTTTTTTTTTTTATCATCTCATACAGTCTCAGTGCTTTAAATACCATTTATATTCCATGACTCTATATCCCCAGCACAGAGCTCTAGTCTGATCTCTAGACAAAGCTCTACCCCATATCTACTTGGATGTCTTGGGGACATCCCAAACTCAAGTCCAAAACTGAATTCATGATCTCTAGACTTCTTTTCATCCATCTCATTTCTCAGCAGCTTCATTCTTTTAGTTTCTCAGGACCCAAATCCTGGAGCCATTCTGGTCTACTCCTTCTCACACCCCACATCCAATCATTTAAGAGATTCTGCTGGTTCCACCTGCAACGTATTTCTAAAATCTGACAACTTTTTACCACTTCTGATATCACCCTGATCTGAACTACTGTTAATTTCTCATCTGGATTATTGTAATGGTTTTCCAACAAGTTAGAATCTTCCCTTGCTACAGTTGATTTTCTATACAGCATGAATCCTGTTAAAGAGCCATATATGACTCCTCCATTCAAATCTCTACAATGGCTCCCTTTTCACTTAGTAAAATTCAAAGTGCTCCAGTGGCCTACAAAGTCCTATAGTATCTGTCCCCTTGCCCCCGGGCCCCCTCCAACATGGTTCCTCTTCATCTACTGTCTCCTTTGCTTAAGCTACTCTTGGAACATAGTGGGAATATTCCCATCATAGGTTCTTTTTCCAGCTGCTCCTAAGGAGCCTCATTTTCTGGGCATTCCTTCATTAAATCCCTTACTTCCTTTAAGTATTTTCAGACACCTCACCCTCTCAACAAGGCCTATCTTGACTACACCATTAAATCATGTAATTTGAACTCTGCACCTCCCAAGTTCCTTTACCAGCTTCTTTTTTCTCTATAGCACCAATAAACTTCAAACACACTAAATAATTGGCTTATTATTATGCTTATTTTCCATTATCCACTTCATTCATGTAAACACCATGAGAGTAATTCTTCTGTTTTCTTCTTTCCTGATGTAATGACAGATCCTATAATAATACAGGCTTAATAAATATTTGCTGCATACAGGATTGGCTACATGATTTGTGGGTCTAGTGTGAAGTGAAAATCTAGATCTCCTTGTTTAAAATTATTAAGAATTTCAACTGGTTACAGCCAAGCATCAAACTAAGCTTGGGGCCCTGCTCAGCATAGGGACCTCTGCTCCCAAACAGGTTGCATGTCCATGAAGCAACATGGTTGCTCTGGTTGAATGAATGAATGAATGAATGGATAGGTGGCTTATTTTCAAGATACAAGTAGAATCTGAGTATTGTTCATCACCACTACTACTACCAACTTGGTACAACTTGCTCAAATATTGCAATAGCTTACTTTAAAAAATATGTTTATTTATTTATTGAGAGGGAGAGAGAGAGAGAGAGAGAGAGAGAATGAGAATCCCAAGCAGGCTCTGCACTGTCAGTGCAAATCAAGAGTCAGATACTTAACTGATTGAGCCACCCAGGTGCCCCTGAAATGGCTTCCTAATTGGCCTGTTTGTGTCCATATATTCTTATGCAACAGGCATTCTTATTTACATAGACTGTAATATAAATACTTCTCTAGAGTTGTATAAGGTGGCGAGACTCAGACAGGCTTATGTGACTCTACTCTAACTACCCTGACCTTGAGTAGCCTCTGTCCAGGACACTCCTCTTCCAAGGCTTTCACTTCCTATAAGTCTTTGCTCTACTTATACTTCTGTCCTTTCTTCTTCTTCTTTTCTTCTTCTTCTTCTTCTTCTTCTTCTTCTTCTTCTTTTTGTTTTTTT
This sequence comes from Leopardus geoffroyi, assembly GCF_018350155.1. Taxonomy (NCBI): domain Eukaryota; kingdom Metazoa; phylum Chordata; class Mammalia; order Carnivora; family Felidae; genus Leopardus; species Leopardus geoffroyi. The sequence goes on from NC_059327.1 coordinate 87,292,370, forward strand.
TTGTTTTGTTTTTATTCTTTTCCTAAATTTCTCATTCCACTTTCTTACTTTATTTCCTTTAGGTCATTTACCACTCTGATACACTATATATTCCATGTATCTATTTCATCTTTCTATGACGGAAGAGGTCTTTTTCTGTTCTTTGTTTTCTTTTTTTTTTTTCTATCACTCTATCCTCAGCATTTATAAAAGTGTCTAGGGGCGCCTGGGTGGCGCAGTCGGTTAAGCGTCCGACTTCAGCCAGGTCACGATCTCGCAGCCCGTGAGTTCGAGCCCCGCGTCAGGCTCTGGGCTGATGGCTCAGAGCCTGGAGCCTGTTTCCGATTCTGTGTCTCCCTCTCTCTCTGCCCCTCCCCCGTTCATGCTCTGTCTCTCTCTGTCCCAAAAATAAATAAACGTTGAAAAAAAAAATTAAAAAAAAAAAGTGTCTAGAACGTAGTGGGCATACGACACCTTTGTTGAGTAGATCAGTGAATAAATACGTGAATGCACACCAAGAACAAAAATCTCCTAATGAAGCAGAACTTCTGAAAGAGACAGATAATGACATGAACTAAAATGTATTAGAGCATTAGATTCAGTTATTGAATAAAGAGACACATTTGATCTAAGACAAATAAGCAAAGCATGATTTCTCAATTTAGAATTTGGTAGATAAATGAAAGGAAATTAGTGAAACCAGAACTTCAGGTCTGGAAGATCAAGTGGAAGAAATAATCTGAATACCAGAGTAAAAATAAAAAGAGCTGGAGATCATAAGGGAAAATATAAGCAATTTAGCTGACATATTTGTATTTCCCAACAATCAAATTATAGGACTTCAGAACGAGAAAACAAAACAGATGAAAGGAGGTAAACAATAAATTAAAATTCCCCTGATCTGAAAAGATGGAGTCTGCATACTAAAGGAGTTTACAAAGTTGAAGATAAAACTTGTACCGACATCCTGGGAATATTCTTAAACTTCAAGAATAAAAATAATATTTTCTGATCTTCTAGGCAGAAAGAACAAGCTACTTCTGAAATAAGAAAGAATTAGACTAACATCAGACTTCACATCAGCAAATTGAAAACTAAAACACGTGAGATGCCTGAAGGAAAAGCACTGATAATCATCCGTTAGGATGAAAGAAATCTATTCAGAGACATAGAAGGATTTTGATCATGTGCTGTCCGCTTGCCCATCTACTCCAACAGCAAAAACATGGAAGACAAACTTCAATATAGGGAAGGTGAAGAGGCAAATGGTGTCAATGAAACTTGCAACATACATAGCTAAATTTAATACGATGGAATAACTGAAAATAAATTATAAAACAAAAATTATTGAAACACAAGAGTCATGTTGCAATGGAACCAATAATAATGTCAAATGATAATACTAAATGAAGTAAAACTTAGGAATTTGTTAGGTATGGGGAGACCAGTGAAGTAAAATCAGTCTAAAGATTTCATTGGTTGGGGGGCGCCTGGGTGGCGCAGTCGGTTAAGCGTCCGACTTCAGCCAGGTCACGATCTCGCGGTCGGCGGTCCGGGAGTTCGAGCCCCGCGTCGGGCTCTGGGCTGATGGCTCAGAGCCTGGAGCCTGTTTCCGATTCTGTGTCTCCCTCTCTCTCTGCCCCTCCCCCGTTCATGCTCTGTCTCTCTCTGTCCCAAAAATAAATAAACGTTGAAAAAAAAAATTAAAAAAAAAAAAAAGATTTCATTGGTTGGGAGAATAGATGAGACAAAATATTCTAAAAATCTAATATAATTGAGTTAAGGTGGAAACACTCGGGACATAGAACATCTATCTCACGGGTGCAAATACGTGGCATGAGTTTCACGAAGGAAAGTTCCCTGCTAGAGGTAAAGAGCAAGTAAAATGTCTAAATAAAAAGAATGAATGAATAGCAATGTCATTAAACCAGCTCAACATCACGGAAAGAAAAGAAGCAACAAAATTGAGTACTAAATGGTATGGAAAAAATAAAACCTAGCAAATTACATGTAAATAGGCTGTCAAAGATAGTTGTATCAGGTTAAAAAACAAAATCCTAAAATATATTGTCTTTATAAGAAACGCTTAAAGCAGAATGATAGAAAAACTGTTTGAAATGTAAGTTAGATAAAGGAAAAAACAAGCAAAGCAGTAGTGGCAATGTTAATATTAGACCATAATTAATAAAACTAAAGTTTAACACACTAAACAAGATTAAAAAAAAACAGTAACAGGATAAACAGGGATATTATGCAATTATGGAAGGAAACATTTATGAGTAAACTATACACCTGTATGCACTCAGCATCAGAATAATTAAGTAAAATTAAGCAAAAACTGTTAGAAATGCAGGGAAAACTTGATAAATACGTAATTATAATGGTAAGTTTCCATACACCTCATGAAAACAGGCTGAATCTAATGGCCCCAAAATAAGCAAGAAAATACAAAATAGAAACAAAGTAATTAACAAATTTGATTTTATCTTTTATCGTTATGTACTACACAGAAATTTATTTTCTCACAGTTCTGGTGTCTGTAAGTCCAACATTAAGATGTTGGCAGGTTGCTTTCTCTACAGGCTTCTCTCCTTGTTGCAGACAATTGCTTTCTTGCTATGTCCTCACATAGTCTCTTCTCTGTTCCCGTGGGCTCTCTCTTCCTCAAGGACACTAGTCCTGTTAGATTAGGGTCCCGCCCTTATGACCTTATTTAACCTTAATTGCCTCCTTAAAGTCCTTATCTCCAAATATAGTCACACTGGGGGTTAGGACTTTAACCTATGAAACTTAGGGGAGCACAATTCAGCCCATAACACTCTCACATTTTCAATCTACATACGGAATATCTAAATTTTTATTTTCATGGAACATTTATAAAAATTGTGTACTTGACTGCCAAAGAAAAATTTAACACATTCAAAGGCAAAAAAGGAGAGAGCCAAAAATGTTAATGATCATTTGATTAAAGAAATGAGATGACCAGAAAGTATTAACTACTTGAAATTAAGAAATATTCCCATAATTAACTCTGAGATCAAAAAGGAATTTCAAAATGATATTATAAACTGTCTTGAAATAAACAAAAATTAACTTCATATACAAATCTGTTTATAGTTCAAGTTATATTAAGAGGAAAGCAGGACACTAAATGGCATCATTATTAAAGAATGGTCAAAATAAAAGAACTTGATACACAGTTCTATGAATTAGACAAAGGAGCAATGAAACTAACCGAAAGATATTGGGGAGAAACATAATAAATACAGAAGCTGAAATTGATGTTGAAACAACAAAAAGAGTGGAAAGTAGAAATAAATCCAAGGGCTTGTTTGTTCTTTGGAAAGACTAGCCAAATAGAGAGTTAAGTAAGAGAGAAAATATAAAGAGTATAACAAATACAGATATGGAAGGGCTTTAAAAATTATTAAATAATACTTAGTGATGCTCTTTGGTAATACACTTGAAAATCTACACAACATGGCTATTTTTCATCAAAAGGTATATTATGCCATGGAATAAAAAGTTTGAATGATGGGGTACCTGGAGGGCTCAGTCGGTGAAGCATCCAACTTCAGTTTAGGTCATGATCTCTTGGCTTGTGAGTTTGAGCCCCACGTTGGGCTCTGTGCTGACAGCCCAGAGGCTGGGGCTTTCTTCAGATTCTCTCCTCTCTTTCTGTCCTCTCCTGCTTGTACTCTATCTCTCTCTCAAAAACAAATAAACAATAAAAAAAATTAAAAAAAAAGTCTGAATGAACACATTGCCATAGAGAGGATTAGAAAGGCAATTAAAGATCTACCTTTAAAACAGGCACCCAGGTCCAGATGGTTTCACAGCTGAATTTCTAGCCAACCTTTAACGAACAGATGACTCCAATGTTATTTATTCTATTCCAGACTTCAGAATTAGAGTGAAAATTCTTTGGTTAATTTTACGTATATAGAAAAACATTAATAGCAAAAATTGATGAACATAACGCAAAAATAATCCCTCAACTAAAGACTACTATCGCTGATTAATATAGATGTAAGCATTCTAAATAAGCAAATTCACCACATCAAATTCACTACATCAAAAGCACTATATCAAAATAATATGCCCCCTGACCAACTAAGGTTTATTCCATAATAAAAATATAGTTGAATATCAGGAAATCTGTCAAAATAACCACATCATATAATACTAACTTTACTAGTTGTTAAGCTGCATGAGGGAAAGAATTTTGCATATTTTCTTCACTGTTGTATTCCCAGTACTTAGAACAACACCTATATATAGTGTCTGCCCAATGAGCGTTTGTTGAATGAATGGATTATGCTAATTGAATCAAAGGAGAAAGATTATATGAGTATATCCAGTGGTGTGTAGTAAGTGTTTAACAATTGACTTTCCAAAAATTAAAACAATCCTGATTTGTTGTATTTGCTGATTTCCAGGTGTGTATACTCCCACCATTGCCATTTAAAAAAAAAAAAATTTTTTTTAACGTTTATTTATTTTTGAGACAGAGAGAGACAGAGCATGAACGGGGGAGGGGCAGAGAGAGAGAGGGAGACACAGAATCGGAAGCAGGCTCCAGGCTCCGAGCCATCAGCCCAGAGCCCGACGCGGGGCTCAAACTCACTGACCGTGAGATCGTGACCTGAGCCGAAGTCAGACGTGTAACCGACTGAGCCACCCAGGCGCCCCACCACCATTGCCATTTTAAAACACTTCAGCCATTAACCAACATGATACCACTGAATGGAGTTGAAAGAGATTTCACAATCGGGTCTCCCCAACCTGGGTGAGCTGGCTCAGGCACACCACTGATAGATGCTGAAAAGGGGTTTAGAAAGTCAGTGGTCATTTATGAGTAATGGAGGGCTATTACTTAAATATGATAAACCATTTTGCTGAAACCTCCAAGTAACATGGAGCCACTAAAACCATTTCAGCCAAAATCAAGAACAGTTTGCTGCCATTCTCATGTTATCCAACAGTGCTTTGGAGAGGCTTGCAAATGTAGACAAATAATAGTGTAAAAAGTGAGTATAAATTAGAAAATAAAAGACATCCCTTTGGGTAAATAATACATCTGGAGAAATCAAGTATTCTGTTGAAACAAAAAAAAAAAAAATCCAAAACCAAGTATAAACAGTATAACAATAACAAAACAAGGCAAAACCAAACCACATCTAAGTAAAAGTTGCTAGCACGAATAAGAAAATTTGGTGTAGCATTTGGATACAAAATGAAAAGTTGATACTTTTTCTGTATTAGCACTACATAACTAGAAATGGAAATGGAAAGAAAGAAATGGAAATGGTCACAAAGACCTCATTTCCTATTGTTGACTACATCCATACTCAGACAAGTTGCTTTTCATAAAAGGTGGTGTCGTGATTTGGGCTAATCAAAGGCAGTATATTAAAGGGTGTGCCTGGGTGGCTCAGTCGGTTAAGCATCCAACTCTTGGATTTTTGACTCAGGTCATGACCTCATGGTGCATAGAACTGAGCCCCACACCAGGCTCTGTGCTGACGCTGTGGAGCCTGTTTGGGATTCTCTCTCTTCCTCTCTCTGCCCCTCTCCTGCTCTCTCTCTCTCTCTCTCTCTCAAAATAAATAAATAAACTTTTTTTTTTTTAAAGGAAGTGTATGAAGGATAAGGTGGAAGTCAAAGACATATAACCAGGTAAGGGAGAGAAGCATAGAGAATATGTTTGTGGTCTCATTATTTAGCAGTATTTAAAAAAAAATCAAAATTTATTGTTTTTAGGGTCACAAAGCAGGAGCAAATTTTTTTGTTTTTTCTGCTATTGCCAAATATTATATTTGTACCTATCTTTCATTCTTACTTGGATCCTCTTATAGTGGCTGTTATGGCCTTTTAAAGTTCTGAACAGTACAGAGAAGACATGGCTGGTCTGGCTCATAGATTTAAGAGAGTTCATTGCCCTCATGACAGCTGGTGCACCAAGTGATCAGCATATATCATGTTCTTGGTTTGTGTCAAAGGAGGAAACGTTCACCAAGATGCCATACATCCTAATATTTCAGTTTCTTCTCTGACATTCTTCTACTTTACTTCCTCTCATCATCATAACCTGCCATGTGCCAACATGTTCAGGGGATGGGAAACACTTAAGATTTATATTGCGGGGCTTTGACTTGTTTTTGTTGATCCTGGTCTATAGTACTTTCAATGAGTAAGTCGTACATTAACAGTGATTCTAGATTTCCTGGTACCCTATGGTATATTAAATCTTTGATTTGTAAAAAAAAATTCCTCTATTTCATAAATTTCATGCAACAAATAGTGGAAAACAAAATCTTTATCCAGGGATCCATAAAAATAGAAAAGGTTGGGGTGGGGTGGGTGGTACAGGGAAAGTATTCAAAAGCACATTGTTTCTGCGCCTGGCTGTGCTTTTGAATCACACATGGAAGTATGGTTAGAATTAAAATAAAGTTTGGGCACTTTATAGCTTGGAAGGTTTCCTTACAGAAAAGGGCTTATGCATTGTGTATTTACATATTGAAATAAATTGTGATGGTTTTCAAACTGTGTCCTAACACATTGTTTGGTGATGTTCAGTGGGAGATAAAGAGATGATTTTACAGCTTGTGGGCATATATTATTAACCCTAGACAAATAATCTTAGTATTTTCCAAATGTGAACATCATCAAGTGTATCCTCGTGGAAGAAAAGATTTGGCAATGTTGATATATAAGATTTTACCAATATGCCTTTGTGCAGAGAATATCAAACGTGCAAAGAAATGAATATACGGTTGCGAGAATGCATCTGGCTCCTGGCTACATCTCAGACTACTCTATTTTTTATGACTTTAAGATTATGTAGATATTTGGCTTATTTTTGCTTGGCATTGCTTTAAAAGACCATTCTATCAATTTGAAAACATCTTAACACATATGTAGGCAATATTACAGTGAAAATAATATAAAAATGGAAATTGTGTCTGGGCTGGTGAAACGTAGACTAATAACGCATTCTGGTGAGCAATCGGGTAGTAGTGAGATTAGAATATTTGAACACTGCTTTTTGGCAGAGATCCCAAAGGGTCACACATGGGTCCATAAGCAGAGTGACCACACAACGTGGCTTTCCTGACCAGGTCAGGTGATACTGCCTCTGTTCGCTGTCAGAAATGACCGACCTTGGACAATATGGTCACCTGACCCATAAGTGTACATGTGTGAGGACGTTCATTGCAGTGGTAGAGAGGGTTCTTCACGGGGACAGGGAGTAGGGAAAACATGATAGAAACACACAGAGTAAATTTTAAGCGGCAGTCAGAATCAAATGTTTCTTAACATAGGTTAATCTTTAAAAAAGAAAAAAAAAAAAAAAAAAGCAACATGTTGCTTAGTCAGAAAGGAGCTAGCCAGACTGAAATGCATAGTATTTTATAAAATAAAATACATGCAAAAAAAAAAAAAAAAAAAGACGAACAATGTGCATGTTGCAAGCAGATGCAAACAGAAAGATACACATCAAACACGTTACAATTGTTGGCTAAAGGGAGAAAGAGGAATGTGAGTGGGTTATAGAATTAAAAGGGAGTGAAACAAAACAAGGTAGTGCCTTGTATAGACCAGTGCTGTTTAATAATGTGCTGTGAACTGAACAGTATGATTAAGACAAAACCCTGCACCTGATGTCCAAAATAGCACCCTCTAGTCTGTAATTATATTACGCATGATACAGGTATAAAGAATGTATCTTTGAAAAAATTTTTTTACAAGCCAGAATTAAAACATTATGCGTAACTTAGCCAGGTATGAGAAATTAGACCATAAAATAATATTAATAAATCCTTGCCAAAATAGAAGCTTCCGTTTTAAGACTCTCTAATTTAAGAATTTTTAAAGCTATGGGCGGGTGAGGTGGCTGAAAGAATTAAATCACCTCTGGCTAGAAAAACTTATCTTAGCCTTTCATCCACACTCACTGCCAGCCTCTGAACACCAGTCATTTTTCACAATTTATGTAATTATAAATGCAACCTTTCATCCTCCGTACTCAGGCATCTCACACCTAAACTGCTTAAAGAAACTAAATACCTTAAATTTGAATCTCTCCTCTGGAACCTTAATGATACACCGGAGGATTTCACAAAGCAAAAGAAACTGTACTGATCTTCCTTATGGACTTTCCGGGGTTCCCTGGCAAGAGGCTGGCAATTTTAGTTAGATTTGGGGACAACCTGGGCTTGACAGTTGTCACCTACGATGGTTGATGGAAGCTCGAAAGAAGGGTGTTCCCTCCTTTTTCCTGTTTGTCCCTCTGTGTGTGTGTTTTTTTAACGTTTATTTATTTTTGAGAGAGAGAGACAGAGACAGAGCACAAGTGGGGGAAGGAACAGAGAGGGAGGGAGACACAGAATCCAAAGCAGGCTCCAGGCTCTGAGCTGTCAGCACAGAGCCCGACAGCAGAGCTTGAACTCAGGAACAGTGAGATCATGACCTGAGCCAAAGTCAGACACTTAATCGACTGAGCCACCCAGGCGCCCCACTTTTTTCTTTTTAAAATAATTATTTATTTATTTTGAGAGAGAAATAGAGAGCGAACGGTGAAGGGGCAGAGAGAGGAAGAGAGAGAATCCCAAGCAGGCTTTGCACTGTCAGCCTGGAGCCCGATGAGGGGCTCAAATTCATGAACCGTGAGATCATGACCTGAGCCAAAATCGAGAGTCAGACGCTTAACCCACTGAGCCACTCAGGCACCCTTGTCCCTCTGGTTCTGAATGTTTGGTAAGAGAATGTGGCTTTTTCTAAAAAGAAGGACCAGTCTTCACGACAAAGAATATATGTCCCTGAGCCTCCTATTGAAGAATAAAGTCTCAATTCTGGTTGGCCCAAACATGCCGGCTTACTAGAAAAATGGTCTCTTTTATGTCATTGATAATTGTGTCTCATGAGGAAGATTGAGAGATCATTGGAGAGCTGCAGGGGACTTTTCAGAAAGGCAGTTCTCTTTGCACTCAGTATTTTTGAACCACAGGGATATGACTGAATTATTTAGTAACTTTTTAAGAATGCTATAGTTCCATTACATGTGACTGAAGGAGTAAAAGAATGTTGACTATCATTGTTATAAAAGACTAGAGTTTATCAAACTGGCATGTGTGTATTTGAGTGGATTCTTGGGTATCTGAGCTATGTAGGAGATACTTTAAATTTTGTGTTTTATTTGGATTATAACCTAAAATTTAGTATAAACATTCTGGATGAAATGCATTTCGGATGATTTTGGTGCCTGTCTGTATATTTATGATTCTGTTTCATACTATGCGAAGGCTAAATAGTGTCTTAGCACATTGTACACATGGAGGTTTTGCACAGTTGTTCAGATACAGAAAAACAGTGGACAAACACAGCTGACCCTTGAACAATGCTAGAGTTAGAGGCACTGACCCCCTGCACAGTTGGAAATCTGTGTACAACTTTTGAATCTCCCAAATCTTTACTAATAGCCTACTGTTGACTGGAAGCCTTACCAATAACATAAACAGCCTATTAACACATATTTTGTATGTTGTATATATATTATATGCTGTATTCTTAAGGTAAGCTAAAGAAAAGAAAATGTCATTTAAAAAGCCATAAGGAAGTGAAAATACATTTTTAGTACTATAAAAAAATGCATATGCAAATGGATTGCAGAGTTCAAACCCATTCATTGAAGGGTCAACTATGTTTATAATGTGGCAGGTTTCAATACAGGTATGCAAAATTCAAAAGCATCTGTGCCATAGAAATTAGTGACATATTATTATGATTTGAGGTGAGGGATTATGTGGATCCTACCTTTGTGCACACCATTTTGCAACAATATATTAAAAGTTAAGTATGGTAGTATACACACACACACACACACACGCACACACATACAAAATGAGGAAATTTCTTTTCCTGGTTCCTGCCATAATTGGACCAGATGCCAATTATAATTCAGATTTTAATAATGCCACAAGTCTAATCTTATGTTTAAGGAAACAAGATATCTGCAGAATTATCAAGAGAAACCTCTTTTCTTAGTTGATGGTTTGTATAAAGGTGTGATCTGAATATCCTGGAATAGGACACAAAGATTTGAGGCTATTAACAACTTTTTTTTTTTTTTTTTGGAAAAACGCCTATGTGAAAGTCATTCTTTGCATTATTGTCATTGAAGTTAAATTGTAGATACAATAAATGGGAACCAGATCTGAAATGTATCTTTCTCGTTAAAACTGCAATCTAGTTTCAGCAAAACAACACCATTCCTCATTTGAAACTAGTGTGATTTTTATATTATGTAAGAACAGTAAGATTTGTCTATACATTTTATTTACATTTAATTTTCAGTGTGCATCTTAAATTGACATTGGAACAAAATAAAGACCATGTTGTGAGCACATGAGAACCTTTTCTTTTGAAAGAACTACATATATTATTCATTGAAACATTCACTATGCAAAGAATATGCCCATTAAAATATTTTATTATTCAGACCATAAATATGTAAGCATTTCTAGCTGAAGAATTTAGTGGTCTAATCATACAAGTCATTCAAACTGAGCTGTATAAGATATTCCTGAGGGACAATATTTACAGGAATATATTTTCAGGCCTTTTACCAAACATCTACACCTTGTACTTATGCATGTATTAGCACTCATGTGTCTATGGAGAACTAAGAAATTACACATGTTTGAAAATTTTGCCTGGCAAAAATCTGAAAGCAATCATAGTGTAAAATAAATTGATAATACCTCTGAGTCTCCATAGCGTTTTAGCTGGATTTTTACCCAGAGTTTATTTTATCCAATGAAGGCTGCTTCATGATCTGCTGTTTCCTAAAAAGGAGCTCCTGGAACCCATCTCCAGTTATGCTATGATTTTTTTTTTTCATTTTAAATCTAGGCTACCTTTGACTTTCTTACATAAAGGCATGAAAGGAGGATGATGGACATAGGGATTCAATGGTGATTATACATGAGTCTTAATCTGCTTTGCAATTTTAAACTATTCTGCAGCTTGAAGCATTGTCTCCTCTTCTATAGTATATATCTAATCTGGAGCAAAAAATTGAGAAATAAATGAGGTAAAAATAAAGCATTGCTCAAACCAACCTTTTTACTGCCTTGAAGTTTGAGAATGATTGCTCTCTACATTGGCGTTTGAGAGAAAAATTTGGCTATTATGGTTTTTCTTGTTATTTTTATTAAGCGAATGAAAAAGGATGGTAGCAGTTCAGCCACTGGGGTGTTAGAACAGCAAATTGAGGGGCCCCCAAAGACCTTGATACCCATTTTTGAAGTTCAATTCCAGTCACTAAGATTAGAGCAGCCCTTCCAAAATGAGGGTCACAAATGCATTTGTGATTTAGAGTATTTGTCTAGATGCTGTCAGGGAAACAATTGGCTATTATTGAACAGAACTGCTGATTTTCTCTTTGTACCATTTTTTTTCCTTTTGTTTTGGTCGTCTCTGAATGGTAAAGTCTGACACCAAGTAAAAAAAAAAATACTAGTTATGTGGAAGAGAAAGGAACACAGATAGGGGAAGGGAACAAATTAAGAGAGATAAGGGAGGAAAGAGACAGACTTTCAATTTCCTATGGCATTGATTTGAGTCCTGAGTAATTTAGTTGAATTGAAAATATATTTATTGAGCATGTACTATGTAATAGGCATTGTTAATTGATACACGGGTACAAATTAGACAAGATGAAAATCTGTGTTATCAAGAAGCTCATTCTCTAGTGTGGGAGGTTGAATAGAGGGAATGTAATCAATATTTGTCTTGGAGTTTGCCTCATCCACAGGTTCTCCAAGGGTGAGCCCTCACTCTGTCCCTGGTGCCCATCCCTGATCACCACTGGTGTAGAGTCCAGAGGAAGCCAATCCATTGACTAAGGAGTGACTTGAATGACTGAGGCTCTCATCAGAATCTCTCCAATCTAGCAGCAATGTTCTTCATTTTCCCTCCAAAGTACATCTCACACCTGCTCACTTCTCTGCTACCATCCTATCCTTACCAACATATTGCCATAGCCCTACTTGGTTTCTTCATGTGCAGCATGTTGTCTGTTCAGTTCATTCTCTAGAGTGATGTTTTAAAAACATGATCAGATCATGTCATCCTTCTACTTAAAGAATTTCCATGCTTTCCCACCGCACTTGAAAACAACGTCACAACATGACCATCCCTCCATCCATCACATGCCCCATCGTTAGCCCCTGGACTACTCCTCTGTCCTCTTCGATTGACTTCCTCTCTATCCTCCAGCCACTCTGGCCTTGTTTCACTACCTCCAGTGTGCTAAGGTGGTTTCTACATTGAGGCCTCTACACATGATGCCCTCTGCACATAATGTGTTACTCTTCTGCTCACTCCACACGTTGGCTTCTTTGGATACTTTCAGTCCCAGCATAAATTTTTTATCTTCTAGCAGACGCCTTTCCACAACATCCTTGCTAAGGTAGGTTCAACTTATGAGTCTCACTTCAGCCTATGGTTTTCTTCACAAAAATTTTTATTTATTTATTTTTTTACATTTTCAAGTACACACACACACACACGCACACACATTCTTACTTAGGTATTGTCTGATCGTCTCACTAGATTGCAAACAACGTTATCCCCTACGATAATTCCTGTACCTTACACAATGCTTACATCTGTGTAAGAAGCACAATAAATCTGTTTAGTAAATAAATGAACTTACATTAAGATCCACAGAAATTGTCATCAGTGGGGAATCCTGGAATTAGAAGATAATAATGCTCTTGCTCGAGGGCGAACATTCTGGGGTCCTAAGTAAACTTGGCAAAATCATGGAGAGGCTGACCATGTAAGCTTTGGAGTCAAAGACATCTTAACCTCTTAAATACTTAACCTCTTATTAGCACTGTTACCTTAGGCAAACTGCTTAACCTGTGTGAACTCTCTTTCCCAATATGTCACATGGAGGTAATATCTTTTACAAGATTGTTTTAAGGATATATCGTAATGCACGTGAGGTAATTAGCCTAAATGATAATGAATAACATTTATTTAATACTTCTCTGTGCCAGGCCCTAGGCTATGAGTTTTACAGTGCTATCTCACTGGATCTCTTCATCAATTCTGTTAGATACAGATGATCATCCTCCTGTTACACATGAGGAACTTAAAAAAGAGGGTAAATTTAAGGTCATGTACCCAGTAAATGGCAGGATCAAGATGAACTCAGGACTTTTAGGTGCAGAATATAATATTACAAGCATTAAGCTATCCTGCCTTCCATATGGCATATGGAAGAATACTTTCAAATGGATGTAAGAAGTTATTTATGATGTGAGTATAGTATTTAGGATGTAAGTGGATAAAGGTAATCTGAAAAAAAAAACAATATTAAAGAAATGTACATTAAGAAGCCTTATCAAGGTGGTCTGTGGCTCCTAAAAGAGACAATTTTGCAAAGAGCAGTTGTTTTTGTTGATAATGTTTGGTTTCCTAGACTAGTCCCTTGAGGCCCAGTTGAACTCTGTATCCTCTCCTTCCAAAGTTTATCAGATCGTTCTACTATCAGCAGTGTTTAGTAGCTGCTCTCTTGTTTGTTGTATCTTCTCTGGGTCATGGTGGGTTGTTTTTTTCTTGGGGTCCGTAATTTTTTATTTGTATCTTCCGTGGGTGTTTGTGTGTGTGTGTGTGTGTGTGTGTGTGTGTGTGTGTGTGTTCTGGGAACTCTCCATGTGGTGCAGATGTGGCAGCTTCTGCACTAAATAGATTTCCTTTTGCAACTGCCTGGGACCAATGGATTTAACAGCATAGACCAATTTTTATTTTGGAGTTTCTTTATAAAATAGGTAATACAAATTTAGACTCAAAGCCATTCTGGCATGAACCTCAGGTTTTGAGTTCTGAGTGGAACCTTTCTGTCTCTACCTCTACTCCTGCCCATTCTCCCAATAGACCCATCACATGGAGGTCTTCCCTGAAGCTTTCTCTGGCTAAATGTCAGAGGTCTCACTTTCACTGATGGGCCAGATCTTTGAGGCTGTTGGATTCGTTCAGGGTTTTAGCAGTTTCCTTTTAAACCAGCCAAAAGCTACATGTTTTTCCCACAGGCAGATGTTAGAACCAAAGCCTCCACCTTCTCAAGCCCTTCTCTGGAGCTGAAATTCTTCTGGGCATCATCCTTTGCTTATAGTTTCTATAACCTAGACCTTACTTTGCTTTCTTTTGAGGTAGCCATGTATTTGAATTTTCTGGTGTGTTTTATTGTATTCAGAATTTCCATGAGTTTATTGTGAGAAGTGAGCCCATTTATATCATCTCAATCCATCATGTTACCTGAAGTTCCAAAGCATAGATGCCCAGATTGAATGATTTCTTGTGTGTGAATGGAACATGTTACGTAAGCAGGTAGACAGGATTATGTGGCTACAAAGGTAGAGTGGTTCTAGAGAAGCCATGTGACCAGATTGACTTTATTCTGTAGGCCAAAGTGGGAGGCCACAAAAGATTTTGAATAAACATATAGCATAATAAATTCTGTATTTTTAAGGAACGAAGTTGGTAGCACTGTAAAAATAAATGGAAAAGTGAGAAATCAATGACATGGAAACAAATAAGAATACTGTTGGAAATGTTTAAGACAAAGATAGTTGAGAGATTGGCCCAAGCATTGGAAACAGAAGGGAGAGGATAGACCCAAAAGGAAACTAGAAGATACACTTTACAGGACGTGGACAATTGCTGCACAGGAGAGAAGAGGGAAAAGGAATCAAAGATACGCTTCTGACCTGGATGACTAGAAGGCTATTTTGATGGATTTATAATACTTTCTGACCTGGGTGGGTCAGTTGGTTTGGCTTCCAACTCTTGGTTTTGGATCAGGTCATGATCTCATGGTTTGTGGTTTCAAGCCCCACATCAGGTTCTGGGCTGGCAGCACGGAGCCTGCTTGGGATTCTTTCTCTCCCTCTGCCCCTCCCCTTCTGTCTCTCTCTCTCAAAGTAAATAAATAAACTTAAAAAAATAGAATACTTTTTGGAAATGTGGGTTATCACTGACTACAAGCATGGCATTATTCCATTCCCATGCTGTAAATATCCCAATTAACGGTAGTATCTAGGAGAACTGAAGATTGTGGCATGGCTGGGTAAGTAGGCAGTGGAGTGGGCTGGTGGACTTCCTTCTGGCTCAAAGGTAATGCTTACCAATCCTATTTAGTAGATTACATTCAGTGCATCCATGCTAGGTAGAAATCTTCTAATGTGAATTCCATACTTATCCTTAGACTGTCAGGAAGTAGGGTTTGAATCCTTTGGTTATACTCATGTTAACTGTGTTCTGTGATCTCCCAATTTTTTCATGTGATGGGAGGATAGTGGGTTTCAAAGTGAGTAGTTTTTTCTTTCCTCTGTCTGGAAATGAAATATTTGGTCTATAGGTGGAGAAAAGTGAAATTAAATGAAACCATACAAATAGACTGAAAAAAAAACCAGACCGTATGTTAGCAGTTTATAAACATTTTATGCTGACAAAGCTCAGCAAGCCCGGACAGAAATACTTGCACAAATCTGATTATAAGGCTCCCCTCACTGCAGCAGGAACTGGCTCAGCAAAGGAAATCAAAAGAATAACCTGATATAATTTATCCTTTTCCTTTTTCTTTTAAGGAGAGATGCTTGGTAGGAAACACACAGAGATTTCCCCATACTGCACCAGTGCAAACTCACAGGATTTCTTTGTTTTATAGAACTGCTTCTGCATTCTAGAGTTGGGGGGAGAGGGAACGCTCCAGTCAAGCTAGCCGAGACTTCATCAGAAATTATCTCCACCAACAAAGGCTCTTTGCTTGCTTCCCCTAATTCTTTCTTCCAACTGCTTTTATTTCCTTCAGGGTTAAAACCCATAAACTCCAGCAAACATTAAGAGACTTGACTCTTTGACTTGAAAGGTATGATTACAAGCCAGTGTCTGCGTTTTCAAAGACCGGGTCTCCAATTTAGCCCTGAGCTCTGAGGACAGTCACAGCTGCATTGCAGAGCACCATGGGAAGCTTCGGGGTTGAATACAGTGGCATTTTAAGTTGAGAATGCTTTGAAGATCAAGATTTTTTTTAAAAAAACAATCCTACTGAGAGTCAACCATTTATGAATTGTGATCAAAGAAAGCTGAACTGGGAGTCAGAAGAGCCGGATTCTGGTCTTTTCTCTGCCACTACCTATCAGTGCGACCTTAAGCAAGTCCCTTAACCTCTCAGGGCCTCAGTTTCTTCATTTATAAAATGAGGGCGACAGAACAGATTAATGGGTCTCCAATGCTGGCCAGTGGAGGAGATGCATTCAAACCCCTGAAAACGTGGAAAACCTACTGGGCAGAACTCTCAGAGTTGGCTTGTAAGATTGGAGTGTGTATGTCAAGAATCTTTAGTTTGTAAAACTCCCCTGGGGATTCAGCTATGCAGCTAAGATTGAGAACCATGGTCCCCATGATTTTTATTTTGTTTTATTTTCAAAGTTCTTTTGGAAAAAATCTCCAGCCTAAAGAAATTGCAAAAGAGTACAATGAATTCTCATGTATTCGTCATCTAGACGCCCCCATTGTTAACACTGTCACACTTATACTCTCACTCTCTCTGTGTGTGCAGTTTTATTTTTAATATTTTTTGTGAACTGTTGGAGATTAATTTCAAATATCATGATCCTTTATCTCAAAATACTTCTGTGTGAATCTTCTTAGAAAAAGGACATTCTTTTTTATAATCAGAGTATAGAGATCAAATTCAGGAAATGTAATGTTGGGTCAATAATATCTACCGTATAATCTGAGAATTTGCCAATTTTCCCTATACTGTCCTTTAAATAGTTGGTTTTTAAATAAAATTTTAAAAGTTTGAAATATTCACAAACTCACAGAGGAGTTGAAAATACAGTACGAAGAATTATGTTCCCAAACCATTTGAGAATAAGTTGCCTATCGATGCTCTTTTTTTCCCTTAATGCTCTGCTCTGTGTTTCCTACAAAGACTTTCTCCTCTGTTACCACAGGACAATCATATAATATTGATACATGACTCTTATCTAGTCCTCAGCTTTGCCAATTATCTCAATAGTATCCTGATAGAAATTACGCCGTTCAGAACCATGTGTTACATTTAGTTGTCATATTTCTTTGTCTCTCTCAGTCTGACATGGTTTCTCAGACTTTCCTTGACTTTCATGACCTTGATATTTTCAAAGATTGCAGGGCTCTTATTTTGTAGAGTGCCCTTCAATATGGGTTTGTTGGATGTTCCCTCATGATTCAGGTTATGCATGTTTGTCAGGGATATTGCAGATGTGATACTGTGTTCTTCTCACTGGAGCTTATTAGGTGGTGTACAATTTTGATCTTCTTACCTGATGAGGGTGGTGCCTTCCAGGCATGTCCACTGCAAAATTGCTCTCTCCCTCTTTGTAATGAAGGACTATTTTGAGGGGAGCTCCTCTGAAACTATACAAATGTCTCATTCATCATCAGACATTCAATTTACTCATTCATGGGCTTATGATTTCCCATTTTATTCAATGGGTTATACTCCATTACCATCATCATTTATTTTGAGACTCAAAACTTCTGATTTGGCAGCAGAAGCTGCTTCAAGCTTTGACATATGTCCCTATCATTCTTTGAGTACTTCCTTGTTCTGTTTTTAAAGGATGTTCTAGGATCATCTTGTACTTATTCTTTCCAGTCCTGGATCCAGATAGCAATTGAAGCACTGTTGGTTCCTTTAATTGGAGAATAATATTCAGGAGCCCAGATTATGGGCTGTAGGTGTGCTCATTGCTTTTGACATATCACTGCTACCAGTCCTAAGGAGTGTGTGTGTGTGTGTGTGTGTGTGTGTGTTATATGATATAAAACACATATATACATTTATGTATATGTATGTATCATGTATGTATGTATTGATACATAAGCACAAATACCAACTCACCAACACCTCACACACGTATTCAAATATCCAGACACACATTTACACCTATATTTACTTCTCTTTCTATCTATATGTTGAAAAACACAAGTTCATACCGATACCTTCAGTTCTTACTCAATACAACAATACCACAGGGTCATTCCAGTTTTCTTACTTTCCATATTTGTGACCCACTTGTCCAATAATAAGAAACCTGTACATACTATCCTATCTATTTACATATTTGGCTATTCCCTGTATCAGCCAATTTTCCATCTCTGCTGCCATTTCTTCTCACACATTGAAACCCTCCTCACCCTGCTTAGGCTCTGACACCTTACACTGTGCCACTCTTTCTTTCTTCCACCTGGTAGAAGCCCTTATCACCCTACTCATGGTCTACACCAGGCCATCCCCCATATGGATCCCATCCTCTCTTGGCTGGGGTTCAGACATTCATCATGGTGTCAACTCCCAACGTGGACACCCTCTTCACACTTCTCAGGCCCTGAACCCCTGTTCCAGGCTGATCCTCACTTCAGGCTCAGCTCACCCTGCTTGAGCTCAGACACCGCAGAGAGACTGCCCCTCATGGGAATACCTCCTTGCCCTGCTTAGGCTCTGACACCCTTCTCTGGCCCATGGAGGCTGCTCCTACCTCAACATGGGTGCCTACTTGTTCTGCCAAAAAGGAAAAGGTACCCTTTTTTGCTTTTTCACTGTAACATAGAAAAAGGTAAATTAGGTAATATAGGCTTCATTCGCCACCAATTGAGGATTTGGGGTATGGGACCTTAAATAAGGGCTTTTTAAAAAGTGAATCCGAATACCAAATAATCTGGAGAAATAATAATACTTAAAATTATGTATGAGTTTGAATAGTCAATGCTTGATAGGCAAAATTTCATTATATTTGAGCAATATTTTTAAAGTTTATCGTAACTCCAAAAAGAGCACGTTTGATTTAGGATTACAGAGAAAACATTTCTGAAGAGAAGTATTGGGGCAGGAGATATTTCGTAATATCAGATTTCCTTAAAGAAGACTTAAAATTTGGGAGTGTGAATTACTTATATTAACAAGAAAAACCCTCCTTATCTGCTCTAAGAATCTGCCTTCAGAAAATGCCTTTGTTGGTAAAAGGATGGGTTTTGTTAGAGAACAAGATGAAATTGTTACTCTAAGAACATAATTATTAGAATGGGTCACCACAGAAGGAGAAGATCTTCCTTCTGTGGAGATTTTTGGAAAGAGCGCTCAGAGGATAAGCTGGAGGCCTAAGGAGCCCTCTGGTATTTTGTGTTACTAAAGTGGACACCAGTTTTGTAAATATAAACAAGAAAAATCTGGTTTATTTTAAACACTGGAAGCCTCATATATGTTATCCATGAAGTTATTTGCTATATACATAACTAATAAATTTTGATAAAGATGATAATTCTAAAACTATAGTTGTAGTAATTGTGAGCTATTTATTCGTTTGTAGGTTAGATTAGTTGTGGTATTATCAAAGAGTCCAAATGAATGTCCTTATTACAAAGAATCCTTTCAAGACCTTGCCTTGGTTCCAGTCACAGGGACCAGAGCTGCCATTTAGGGCCTCAGGGATTGTGCCTCCATAATTCCTAGGGGCACTGTTTACACAGAGTGGAATGTGAAAAGTGTCCCTGGAGGTGGGCGAGGAAGCAGCTCTGAAAGGGGTACATAATCTACCGTCACCTGGCCGGCTTTCCACATTCCCAAGCTGCAGACGAAAAGGGCTTGGACCCAGGAAAAGGAGAGACATATTGCCATTGGCTGTGGATTGCCAATACCAACAGGCTCCTTCTCCAGTCTAAAGCACAGATCAGGATCCTTTGAGTAGATGTGGGCGCACTGCCCCTGGATACGGGCGTGAATACCCTGACATGTAAGCATTTAAATTGCAAAACCTTTGTATATCAGTAAGAGGAATTCAAAAGGAACCAGCTTTCTGCGGTGTAATTATGTTTTACTGAATTAGCAAAGGAGCACGACCTTCGAGCTAGTCTTTAGGTTTCCAGGAGAATTGTGTCTTTGCCAGCCGGCCCGCCCGCCCTGCTGATGCAGCATCTGCGAACCCCGGGGAGTCCATTTTGAGCGTGTTAAGAAGGAACTCCACGAGATTAAATTCTTTTTTCCATTAACAGAAAGGGTACACTTTCTGCAAAGCCAGTCTTAACCAGCAGAGGGATTTGAAACATTTGGCAAGATCATTTCTGAAAAATAGGCTGAATCCTGAGTCTTGCTCCACTGAGGCCACAGCCAGCCATAGGCCACAGCTACCTAAGCGTTACAAAGGCTATTTCAAATGGCTTTCTCTCTTCACTCTGATGCCTGCATTTTTGACATGGATTAGGAGAATTAAGTAATTCATGTGTTGATCTGTTTAGTGACAAGTAGATATTGATAGTACGACATTAATAATAGTTAACCGGTTGTCGAGGGCTTATTTTGTGCTATGCACTGCTCTAGGCTCTTTCCAGGCATTAGATCACCTCTGCTCTCTGAGATAGTTATCACATCTAAGATGTCTTCAATTGTCAAGTCACAAGGTAGGAGGCCTTCATGTAAAGCTGGGACCTGCACTCCAGGATAAGGGTAAATGAGAATAAATTCATCATCCAGAAGAGTAAACAAAGAAAATTTGCATGCCTTGGTCATGGCACCGGGTGCAGGGAGGGTAGAAAATTCTCCTGGCAGGAACACGTGAAGATCTTCAGAGCTCAACTTCCCTTTGGCCCAACAGCAACTGTAAGATATTTTTGGATTTCAAAAATGTTAAAATGTGAGAGCATTTGTCTTCCAGTTAATGAAATAGGGTATTTTTATCAGCTCCATTTTTAAAGATGAGAAAAATGAGGCAGAGAGGTGAACTTACTTGTCTGAATTTATTAAGTGAATAAGCAGCTGGGATACTGAGCCTGTATTCTCACCCCCTAAACTTGACTCCTTCCAGAAGTTTATGACAGTCTGGTATATAGACGATATGTGTGAGGAAATGATTATGTATATTTGTTATTTCAGGAAGGAAATTCCATATATAAGGATAGAGAATCAAAATCAGAATGGATTTGTTAGGTATAAAAAGAAGGAATGAGAGTATCAGAAACTCTGTGTCCTATGTTAGGCTCCTCTCATCATGCTTTTGCCAGAAACATTTTCAAATATTTTAGAATCTTATTTTTCCCTGAAGAAAAGGGTTTTTTCTTTGATGCTCTTGTGGCTATTTAATTAGAAGATAAAGCCATAAAGGAATGACATTTTCCTCCACTTTTTCTTTATCCCTGTTTATCAAAAAACATACTCTATATTTCTTAGACTGAAAATATTCCATCTTGTGTACACTGTGACTATGTGAAGAATATCCTTAGTACTCAGAATTCATGGCTAGATAATACAGCACAGGCTTTGCTCATAGAAAAGATTTGAAATTGAAATAACTAACAGAAAGGTAATTTTTGAAAACAAAATTTTATCTCCTTAAGGTGTTTTTCTAGACCCTAATTTTCTTTGTTTTCCTTTCCTTGTTCCTTTCCTTTCCTTTCCTTTCCTTTCCTTTCCTTTCCTTTCCTTTCCTTTCCTTTCCTTTCTTTCCCTTCCCTTCCCTTCCCTTCCCTTCCCTTCCCTTCCCTTCCCTTCCCTCTCTTCTCCTCTCTTCTCCTCTCCTCTCCTCTCCTCTCCTCT
Source organism: Leopardus geoffroyi (assembly GCF_018350155.1). NCBI lineage: Eukaryota > Metazoa > Chordata > Mammalia > Carnivora > Felidae > Leopardus > Leopardus geoffroyi. Next base: position 87,314,004 of record NC_059327.1, read on the forward strand.
CCTCTCCTCTCCTTTCCTTTTCCTTTTCCTTTTTCTCCTTCCTTCCTTCCTTCCTTCCTTCTTCTATATTGTTATATTGAAAGATGATAAAAGTGTATATCTTTTGGCTTGCTTTGGGTTGTTCTCACATGGGTATTTAAATAACATTTTCAACAAATAATATGGTTATGGAACCATATGATGAGGTTGGCCCATGTAAGGACTGAGATGCTTCTCAGTCATCCAAATTAACAGGATTATTGCTTTTAGTTTAGATAAACTCCTGTTGAGTAGGAAGAGTTTCTGTAGTTTTCTTTGTAAACTCATCAAAGGATAGAGGCCCACTGGTGTCATACATTTGTGTTTTGGGGCTCCTCATGACAGTATATATTTTTATATTTGCTTTATCAGTAATTTTTTTCAAAAGACAGACTCACATTACTGGCTCTTAAATATTTCCTAACATGTCTTCCTAAGAGGTCTGTAATTGTGGGCATAAACTACTGATTGCTTTTAGTTTTCTTCTTTGCACAGAGTCAAGTACTTATTTAGTTGGGCGTTGGATATACATACTGCTGACTATATATACCTTGCTCTAAAATATCTTACATGCTAGGGTGGAGACATAGGTACATAATTAACACTAATGTGATACATGCTAAATAGGGTTTTTATGAAGTTAGATGTTACCTGCAGGATAGGAAATGACCTGCAGTTCAAGTAGGGTTGATGGAAAAGTTATTTAAACAAAGCCATGACAGACAGAGACATTTGCCAAATGGAGTGGATGAGCCAAGTGTGTCTTTGCAATGATGTGCAGCTGGCTGGGGATGCAGTTCATGGCTTGGGGTCAGGGAGTGGGTGCTGTGGATGGTACAGGGAGGTGATGAGTCTGCAAAGCAACTGGGATCAGATGAGCAGGACTTTTGTACCTGACACCCAATAAGACAGTAATTGTAATCTCAGATACCTTTCTAGCCCTTTTCAAACTGTTTTCCTTTTTCTATCCCTTATCTTAGTTTTGTAAGCTTTAGAATTTTCACTAGTGTTCCTGCTTTATGATAGGAAAACCAGATACAGAGGAATTTTCTAGTGAAGGGTTTGTCCTGGGGCCAGCTGGGGTGGGCAAAGCTCATTAAGCTCATGTTTTTGAAAGCACACACATGATTTAATAGTTAAGAAATGTGCCCAGGACTACAATGCTGAGGGATGGTTGCTGAAGTTTTTTTTTTTTTTTTTTTTTTGTGCCTGCGCTCCTGGGACATTTGCTGTGCTGAGATATGGTGACGAAAGTGCTAATGAAGGATGCCAGCGGAACCCTCCATTTCGGGCTGTCATCCCAGAGAAGGTCTGCAGAGTGTAATGAGGCGAACAATCAAGTTGCTATAGTCTGAAAAGGTTAAAGCAGCTTCAGGGATCACTATTTGTGCTTCTTGGGTACTGGAATGTCATGCCAGTAATAAGCAATATGCAATCCAGGGAAAAGAAGCAATTAGTTTTCCACGTTAGTGAAAGGCTGCCTCGCTTCAGAGAGGATGGTGAAGACTGAATTCTTTTCCTTTGAGGTGGAACTGAGTCACAGAGACTCAAGCCAGGGGTGAGTGAATCTTGTCAGTCTGTCAGCAACATTAATGGAGTTCCTACCATGTGCATACCATGTAATTAGGTTTCAACAAGCCCTCAAAAGTTTAGAATATGTACTCCATGATGTCAGAGAGTAGCTTTGAGTCACTATCTTAACCAAGCTCGACTATGCTTTTGTTGAGATTTAGATTCAAAATAGATGATAAATTCCATTGAATAATAGTTTTGACTTGGTCAGAAGCAATGAAAACTAGGAGGGGAGGTAATCTCATGTTGGCGACACCAAGAAGTCTCATTCACGTTGTTGAAATGTTTATATATTTCATTAATGATTTTGATGCTCTTTAGATTCCATCTGCAATTAAAAAAATTTTAAAAAATATTTATTTTTGAGGGGCGTCTGGGTGGCGCAGTCGGTTAAGCGTCCAACTTCAGCCAGGTCACGATCTCGCGGTCCGTGAGTTCGAGCCCCGCGTCGGGCTCTGGGCTGATGGCTCAGAGTCTGGAGCCTGTTTCCGATTCTGTGCCTCCCTCTCTCTCTGCCCCTCCCCCGTTCATGCTCTGTCTCTCTCTGTCCCAAAAATGAATAAACGTTGAAAAAAAAAAAAATTAAAAAAAAAATATTTATTTTTGAGGGGCGTCTGGGTGGTGCAGTCGGTTAAGCGTCCGACTTCAGCCAGGTCACGATCTCGCGGTCCGTGAGTTCCAGCCCCGCGTCGGGCTCTGGGCTGATGGCTCAGAGCCTGGAGCTTGTTTCCGATTCTGTGTCTCCCTCTCTCTCTGCCCCTCCCCCGTTCATGCTCTGTCTCTCTCTGTCCCAAAAATAAATAAACGTTGAAAAAAAATATTAAAAAAAATATTTATTTTTGAGAGAGAGAGACAGAGAGAGAGAGAGGGAATGAATGAATGAGTGGGGCAGGGGCTGTGAGAGAGGGAGACACAGATTCCAGGCTCTGAGCTGTCATCACAGAGCCCGACGCGGGGCTGGAACCCATGAACCGTAAGATCATGACCTGAGCTAAAGTCGGATGCTTAACTGACTGAGCCACCCAGGTGCCCCTCCATTTGCAATTTATTAGTTAACACCTATTATATGCCAGGCACTACCTTCTGCACTGGAGAAATAATGGTTGAGAACAGCTAGTTGTTTCTCTAGAATTTTACTATCTGTGTGGCCTGCCTTTGAGTACTAAATGACACCCTAATTCTCTTACCACTAGGAAAAAACATGGGAGAAACATCCCCAGTACATCTTCCACTCATCCATAGAGGGCAGTCTCTTAAGGCATGGCTGAATCTGAATCCTGGGAGCAATGTGAGCTAGATGTGCACATACAATACCCTCCCTGATGGTTCTGATTCTCTCTCGCTCCTCTCCATACTCCTTGGTTGGCTAAGAATTGCTCTTCAAACTTGAAAGCATGTACTGTTAAAAAATTATTAAAGAATACAGTTTAGGTAATACAAACAAACTTTATTTAATACTTCGTGGAGTGAGGGGCACGTGGGTGGCTCCGTTGGTTAAGGTTCCGACTTCGGCTCAGGTCATGATCTCACGGTTTGTGTGTTCTGTGCTGATGGCTCAGAGCCTGGAGCCTGCTTCAGATTTGGTGTCTCCCTCTCTCTCTGCCCTTCTCCCACTTATGCTCTGTCTCTCTCTGTCTCAAAAATAAATAAACATTAAAAAGATTTAATACTTCGGAAACTGGACAGTCTCCAGAGAACTGAAAAATGGGGTGAAAGGCAGGAAGTTTTATAGAATAAAGAACAAGGAAGAGGAAATAGGAAAATATCTGATTGGCTAGGGTCATATAGCCTGGTTTGGGGTGAGAAGGAACAAGAAAGTAAGTACAGAGCCCAGAGTTCTTCGTGTTTGGGATTGGCTGATTGGATACACATCGTTTTTGGTCAAGCAGAGCATTTGCTGGGACATGATAGTTACCTAAGTTTTGGTTTGCTGATGTGGCACCGTGGGCAGGAGTAGTTCCATTTTGGACCTAGAATTTATTTCAAACATAAGAATCACCTTGGGATCTTATTAAAATGAAGATTTAGATTCCTTAGGTCTGGGATGGGTGTTGAGATTCTGCATTGCTCAGAAGCTTCCCATTGTATGGAAACATCCTTAAGCAAGCACTTGATTCCCCCATACAACACTTCAAACCAGTTCTTTTCTAGAGAGCTGTTGATTTTTATTGGTAAGATAGAATGTGGTAAAACACACACACACACACACACACACACACACACACGGAAAAATATCATGAGAGGGTAGAAAGATATAGGCTCAGATATAAGTAATTATGGTGCAGAACTGACTTTCCTGAGGAAATAGATCTTGGGGAGGACACCAAGATGAAAGAGGCAAGTGGTATTTTGAATCAGTATTGAAACCCGAATGCAGATGTAGCATGTGGCCTGGACGATGAGAGTGGATAAGCAGCAGTTTTTACTCTGGGGATGTGAATTATCTTCCAGGCCAGCAAATTTCAGTGTTTTCCTGGGTTTCTTGGCTAACATGGTTTACTCAAAGGGCAACATTGAACTTGTAAGCTTTTAAAAAGTAGCAGAAATTGTGAGAGTTGCAAATACTTACTAATATTTGTGCTACTCAGCACGTTTATTATTTGATTCACCCATCCCAAGTTGACACCCTTGGGGGAGGGGAGAGCAGAGTTTTTGCAGAGGTACGTTTCCTAAAGATTTTTAAAAATGGATTTACCTTTGGGAATGTGAGGCCTAATTGTAAATAAACTCTTGCTGCATTCACATCAGCAGTCCTGGATTAGTTAAGAGCTTTACTTTTGTGTGCCAAAAACAACTTTTTAAAAATGGCTGAAACTATGTATTCAGCAACTTTGAGTTTGACAGAAAACTACACAGAAATCAGGACCCGTTTCTCTGTGCTCAACTAAATGATGACTCTTCCTCCTAAGGAAGTGTTTACTTCTATTTTCTAAATGTTTACAGATTGTTATCATGCTTGTACTTGGCATACTCAACATATTTGCCTCTGTTCTCTTGTATTCCTTTTTTTTTCCCATTTTAATTTTTTTTTTCAACGTTTATTTTATTTTTGGGACAGAGAGAGAGAGACAGAGCATGAACGGGGGAGGGGCAGAGAGAGAGGGAGACACAGAATCGGAAACAGGCTCCAGGCTCTGAGCCATCAGCCCAGAGCCCGACGCGGGGCTCGAACTCACGGACCGCGAGATCGTGACCTGGCTGAAGTCGGACGCTTAACTGACTGTGCCACCCAGGCGCCCATTTTTTCCCCCATTTTAAATCAGATCAATACTTCTAGTTCTTGTGATTCCTTTTTTAAAAATTTTTTTCTTAGAAGCCACAGTAGATACTTTTCATGAAAACAAAATATAAGAAAGTTTTAACACTGCTTGAATGAAATCTGGGACTGGCTAAAAATATGTCCTTGTACAATAATCTGAACTTGGTTGACTGCAACACTCACGTCTACTGGGGGTTGGTACGCTTAGAACTGAATATGAACTCAACTCCCCAAAGACATCTAAGAACAGTCTCACACCAAGTGCTGTTTTAAAATATAGATCATATCTGTGTGCAGTTGTGATCCTGTACCCTTTAAAAACATTTCCTTTAGGAGTAGATGTCAGTGAACACCAATGAATGGAACAACAAAGAAAATATTTTTCAGACACCTAGAGCAAATATATGTCATTGGAAAAAAAAATCACAATAAAGAGAACACTTGTCTAAAAAATATACTATTATCCTATTTGTTCGCCTTTCAGAATGGTAAGAGCCTACTGCTGTAAATCAATGAAGTTTATGTCATCATTTCGCTTTGCTGTGGTGTTTTCCAAAGTGTGGTCCACCAGCTCGGGATATTTGGTTAAAAACGCAGATCCCTGGACCTAACTTCAGATCTTGTGAGTGCAGAATAGGATTCTGCATTTTCAATGAGCATCTCTAATTAAGTATTTGCAACTGAAGTTTGAAAGCTACTGGCAAATTAGGTTGAAGGGAAGACTACTTGAAGCTGTCCCTGGGATTAGAAAGGAAGCTCTTTCAAGAATGATAGGTAAAAATTAGGCGAAAGTGTCATCTCTCTTTCCTTCCCACCCTAAATTCCCAGAAACTCTCCCCGTCCGTACCCAGGTATACCATGAGGATTTTCTTCTAAAATTTATCAGTTAGTTAAGAAAGGAAATAATGGCCCTGAAACTTATTTTCATGTTTAAGTCATAAGCAACTTATTCAGAGCTCATGAACATCCCACGGGTCTTAGAATTTTCCAGTACTTGTAAGTATATAAATAATGAAAACATAAGCAATTTTTTTCTCTTTGAAATTAAAAAGGATTTATATTTAACAAGAGAGAATAGATGTCATTTTACATTTAATGAGTAATTCTTCGAGCATAACTGTCACTTGAGTCTTGACTTAATTCTAAAAACAGAATTTATTTATTTATTTGTTTATTTTTTTTGAGAGAGAGAGTGTATGCATGCACACATGCAAGAGGAGGAAGAACAGAGAGAGAAGGGGACAGAGGACCTGAAGCAGGCTTTGCACTGACAGCCATGAGCCCAATGTGGGGCCCAAACTCACGAACTGCCGGATGGTGACCTGAGCCGAAGTTGGGCACTTAGCCAACTGAGCCACTCAGGTGCCCCGAAGATATATATTTTTATAATAATATTTATTGAAATAGTTTTCAAAGTTTGATTTATCTGTTTTTCAGAAGTAAAAGTAGTTTTAAGCAATATCTCACGTGGGAATTCAATTTGCAACATAAGATAAAAACAAAGCTCCTTGGTTGAAGTGAGTGTGTGTATGTGTGTGTGTGTGTGTTGGGGATAGTGAGGCCCAGAGCCTACTCACTCAGTTATTTCATTCTCCTAGAGTAAAAGTCAGCAAACTATGGTCCATGGGCTAAATCCCACCGCTTCTTGTTCTTGCAAATCACGTTTTATTGAATACAAATAGCCATGCCCGTGTTTTAAATGTATTGTCTATGGCTGCTTTTCTGCTGCAACAGCAGAGTTGAGAAGTTCAGATAGAAACCTATTTAGGCAAAGTCTAAACAGAATCTTTGCTGTCTGGCCCCTTCCAGATAGAAGTTTGCGGATCCCTCTTCTAGAAGGGACAGTGTTTGAAATGCACATCTCCTTGGCCTTGAGATCTCAATGCCTGCAGGTTACCTCTGTCCAAAGTAAGTATTTACCAGGTATTGTTATTAGTATTAGTTATTATATATTTATTATATACTGTATTATATATTTATTATATACTATAACTATAGTATAGTTATTATATTTACCAGGTATTGTTATTAGTATTATTTATATTATTTTCTGCATGTCTCATGCCATGAAAAGGTGAAAAAGCCCAGAACATGATTCCACTATTGTAGAGCTGGCCTTGAATTTCCTAGTATATTAATGACAGTAAATGATGTAATTCTTTTGGAGTATTTTGGGAGTATTTCTTCTCAGTTTTTTTTTAAGTCTGCGTTGTTTGATTTTATCTTTTCCCTGGGAAAGATTTTTTTGACACAACTTTATATTTAAACAGTATTAACTATTTCCTTTTTTTTTTTTTTTTTTTACTGGCCATTAGCTAGTGGAGGTGGATCCCTCTAATCAGTGGCCAGAATAGTCTGAGATTTTGAGGACAAGGTGGAAGAAGACTACTCTCTCTTTCACATCCTTTTTCATATGTGAAGAACAGGCAGATAAAATACGTGAACTGTCTTACCAGTAATGGGTCCTAGTGACGAGAAGTTAGACCCTCGTGATTTATATCTTACAAGATTGGTTTAAACCAAACTACCATCAAGCACACTTCTTCATACCCATGAAATACATTTGTTGCATCAATGACATTATGATTTAGCTATGATTCTCCATCTGGTCTTGTGTATAAAGGAGAGCCAAACTGCCTTTGAAATGTTGTTTCTTTAAGGTGACAATTTCAATCACCCCTGCTGTAGGTGGAGGGCACAGCCTATTTCTTTTCTAATTAAGTGCATCATTCCTTTCTAACAAGGTCACACAAAGCAGGATCATATGCAGGGAAATACACTAGACTGTTGAATGTCTAGTCTCTTTAAGAAGTTCATCCGATTTTATTTTATTTAATAAGTACTTTTGGATTGCTAACGATAAGACACTAAGCTTGGTGGTGCAAGGATAATAAAGTCCTGTGTGACTGTTATGTTTGATGGTCTGAAATTATGATGTAGAACAAGAGAAAATCTGGAGTTAGGTTTAATCAAAATCTTTGTTGTATAGACTAAAAAAACATTATAGATGTCTCCGTGTGATACCAATAAGAAAACCCAATTCCAGCCTGATTTCTATGTCCTGGGCACTACTGCTGGTGTCCTGAATGTCAAAGATATTACTGCTCATAATTGCTTTTGATGGTACCCAGGAGAGCACTATCTTTTCCTTCTTGGGAGTTTCCACCGCACTATGACTTCTAGATCTTGACCTGGACCCATAAGAAGGCCCATTTTAGTAGAGAAGTAGCTCATTGTAGTGCCTCACCTGTCAGGAGAGAAAATGGAATTAGTTACTCTGTATAGTACTTAGACTTTTAAAGCAGAGGCCCATTTTGGGGGTATATGGTGGACCAAGATTAAAGTAGAGGTGCCAACCACTTACCCCCTTAACAGTCACCTGTAGGCCCAAGACAAGATATGTTCACTTTCCAGATGTTGTTCTCTGGGCTGAGACTGGCTGGCAGTGGGCCCCATATCAGTCGTGTCCTGGCACTTCAGCTGGTCTACTCTGGACTCCTGTCCAAAAGACAAGGCGTTGAATTGATTTTCAGAGCATCTTCCACAGGAGCCAAGTGTATGCTTCAGACCAGTTTCTGGTCCTCTCACCGTGATTTTTCAGTCCCTCCAATATCAGGGTGAGAACCTGATCCTTGCTAATCCACCTCTCTCAAGGTGGCCACATCAGAAAGGGGCTAACTCCTTCCCTGGCTTATTCCTTCCATCTGAGAACATTCTAGAAGCCGAGGCACTTCTTATTGCATGCTTTGTCTTTCTTAGCAAAGCAAAATGTAGTGAACGCTCACATACAAAGAGCAAATATCGATTGCCATTCATTTCCTTCTCTCAAATGCATTACAAACCTAAAGATTTTCAAAAATTTCAAGGTGCTTATTTTCCCTTTTCCTAAGGTAAGACAATCAAAACAGTATGAAGAAATTCCCGTGTCCCTGAAATAGATCAGGATCTGTTAAGGGAGATGGCACTATGATGATCAACGCTTGATGAACGGGGTTGTCAGGAAATGACAAGTGGCCGCTAGTCGGCGACTCCTCTTACGGAGGATCAGGACTTTTTCTCTTCCTCAGGGATGCTCTTGGGGGTTCCTTAGGGGGCACAAGACACAAGGTAGGGTTAAAAACATACCAAGTAGTTTTCAATTTCTGCATTTTATTAAAATGGAATTTCACTGTGAAATAAGAAAGGGGAATGAAAAATATAATTTTAGCAGATTTTTTTATCAAAATTGAAAAAAAAGTTTCTTTTCAAATTGGAAACCTCTTCGCTCTCCTGCCCTCCCTAACACAGCTGAGGAATTTACTACTCTCAGTTTCTGTGTTACTTGTGTAGCAATTTACAAAGGAAAGCTTTTCATAATTAGTCTTTTGTTTCCTATAAAACCATCCTACAGCATTGAAACAGGAGCATCTTTTCTTTCTCTCCCTTCAAACCTTTCTCTATCCTTGATCATAATTGCCTAATTGCACCCATTCTTTATATACCCCTCTGTGCCTTCTTAGCAGTTCCCCAGGTGGTTAGAAATGTTATTTGAAAGACACAGATACAGATGCATGTTATGCAATTAATAGGCCTTCACTAAGTGGAACCAATAGACCATTAAAATGAATCTGTGCGGTCCAAGCTCGCTCTCCCCATCTTTCTGTCTCTGGCAATAACTTGACCCAATGGCTAAAGAGATATGAAAATCCTGCTCTTTAATCCCACTCTGTTTTCAGTGCCAAGGAAGAGTAGGGCACAGATAATGATGTTCTGCTCTCGGCAACAAACGTGCAAATACTTCCATCCTAAGTCTGCCTCCTGTCGAGGCTACTGAATCAGGAGCTGCACCATATACAATAGAAAATGGAATAATTTGCCTACTCTGACCCAGAGAGAGGCAGTATCTTGCGATAAATGGCCTGGCCGTATAAATAATAAACTAAAAATCGACCCAAAACTGCCAGGATTTTTGTTTGCAGGAAACAGGATAACTCTAAGCAATTTATAGCACTGTTTCCCAGCTAGAGTCCAGGGGCTATTTAGTTAGTAATGGCAATGACAGAAACGGCTTCGTGTCAAGATGGAGCCACAAGTGCTAGGCAGAAAGAGAGCAACAAATATTAAAAGATGTCAACTGCCAGCACGAGTCGCTTGTGCCTCGTGGTGCTGGGAAAATGGAGCAAGCCAGTTGCATCAGCAGTGAGAGAGCCAGCCGTCGGAAAACCTCTGAGGCCAACAACAGCTCACATTCCCTGGATCCCCGAGATACTTGCTGAGGAAGGCGAGGAAGAGTAATTTATGAGCACTGGAGGCCTGATCTGTTAGCACATTATTATTATTATTGTTGTTATTTTGTCAGGTGGAGTAATTACTGACCTGACACCATTATGGATATACATTCAGGGGAACAGACATTCCTGGGGTGATGGCAGGGGCGCACAGTCTTCAGGTTGCCAAAGTGACCAGTCTGCTCTTGCTCATGTCCTGGAGGAGAAAGGAAGACGTGCTGAACTTTCTGAGGTGTTAAAATACGAGAGAAATAGGCTCCCCGGAGATGTCTCCAAAGATGATGCAGTAGCAAATCTTCAAACTTCGCCAACATCAGATTTTACTCCCAAGATAATACTATTAGTGGCTTCTACTTATTGAGTGCTTTCTAGGTGCAGGCGTGCCAAAGGATTTACATGCTCTGTTTTATTCAGTACTCATAGTGACCTTCCGAGGCAGGCGTGGTTACGACCTGCATTTTATAGATGAGCACAGGAAGGCGTAGGAGGCTGGGAAACAAAGTTGGTAACCTTTGGCTGCGAGTCAGACCCAATTTTGTCCGATGCCAGAGCTTGAGCTTGAACTACCAGGCCACATTGTCTCATGTATTAATAATAATAAAACCACAAATAACAATTCTGGCATCCTCAGCTAACATTTATTCAGTACTTACTTTGTGCTACACATTAAGCTCAACATTTGAATAAATAAGGATAGGGTAACTACTGTCACAAACAACCCCAAGTCCTGAGTGTTACAACACGATACGATTTTGGGGGGGTTTATCTGGCCGCCACACATCACAGCCCACTCGACTCAGCAGAGGGTAGGTGTGTGGTAGCATAAAGGGGTTCTGCTTCATGCAGTCTTTCAGAGACCCATGTTGCACACGTGGACTCCAAAGTTGTCAGATAAGGGAAGGGAGAGATCATGAGAAAGGCGCACCTGCTCGTAACTGCCTTAGTCTAGACCCCACACAACCCTTGGGCTCCCATTCGATCGTGGGTAACTAGTTACGTGGTCCACCTAGAGAAAAGGTTGCTGCAAAATGTAGTGTTACTATGCCTGGGGGGAGTAAATCATTTGGTGAGCATCCAGTTCATCCGTGGCATGGTATTTTACCTGCGTTAGCTCCCGGTTCACAGCAACTGTACGAAGTTATTATTCCCGTGATGCAGATGAGGAAACCGATACAGAGAGCTTCCCCTGTTTTACCATCGCATAGCCAGTGACTGTGGGAGGTGGGATTATGAGAGAAAACAGATAGATTCTGTCACGTGACAAATATGACAATTTGTAAAAAGCCTTTATCCCGTATTTACTGATTATTTAAGACACTCGTCATCAGCATTTTCCTCGCGGTCATTCTCCATAGCCAATAGTGAGTTCTCCATCTCTGCCCATTTCTTTGCGTGAGCTGCTGCTCCTCTGTTTCTTGACTCGGGTCACTCTGATGTAGCTTTCGCCTCTCAGCTTAGATACCACTTCTCCAGAAACTCTCCTCTGATTTAGACGCCTGGGTTGGGGATTCTGCTCTAAACTTCCTTAGCACCCCTGATTTCCTTTATCTTAGCCTTTGTTGCACTGTGTTTTCACTTTTGATGGATGGATCAGTCTCTTTTGACCGAGGCTAAGTTCCATTAGGGTAGAGATTTTTTTTTTTAATTAAACAATTTAAAAAAAAAATTCACTTTTGAGAAACAGACAGAGCATGAGCCGGGGAGGGGCAGAGAGTGAGTGGGGGACACAGAATCTGAAGCAGGCTCCAGACTCTGAGCTGTCAGCACAGAGCCCCATGTGGGGCTCGAACCCACGAACCATGAGATCATGACCTGGGCTGAAGTCAGATGCTCAACTGACTGAGCCACCCAGGCGCCCCAGGGCAGAGATTTTTTGTTTGTTTGTTTGTCTCGTTTATCTCTGTATCTCAGCATCTAAGGTGCCTGGTACATAGCAAGAACTCAAGAAATATTTGCTTTTTAAAAAAATATTTTTAATGTTTATTTATTTTTGAGAGAGAAAGAGACAGAGCATGAGTGGGTGAGGGGCAGAGAGAGAGGGAGACAGAATATCTGAAGTAGGCTCCAGGCTCCAACTCTGGAATGGCGAGATCATGACCTGAGCTGAAGTCGAAAGCCCAACCGACTGAGCCACCCAGGCGCCCCAAGAAATATTTGTTAAATGAATGAATGAATAGGTGACTCTCCCAGTATTCTGAACCTACCCTTACCAATCCATGACTGTAGTCTGAATAAATTGACATTCCTTCTCTTATGTATCTGAAATATAACCTGACTGAGCCTGAGTATGTAAATGTGGCAGGTACTGTCTGAAGTCCTGGGAAGAGTCAAAGAAAAAAAAAAAAACAAAAAACCTCATCCTGAAACTTTGAGGAGCTCCTAGCCTGGGGATGGATAGGGATCTATTTGAATTATGATGTGGTGTGGTCAGTGGCACTGGGGTGGGATGAGGGAGTGAGGTCCTGTGAGAGCACAGAGAAAGAGTGGTTGGGTAGGACGGTACACCTGACTTTAAAAGATATATTAAATAGAGACAGAAAGGAAGGTCATCTAATGCATAGTGGATTGCATCACATGGGACAAACCAGGAAGATATAAAGATTTCCTTTTTGAAGAATATAAGAAGACAAACAACACAACTGGCAAATGATTTGAAGAGATATTTCATGAAAGAAGATGTAGGAATGGCCAATAATACTTGCAAAGATGCTCGACATCGTTAGACATGAGGAGAAGGCAAATTTAAAATCACAGTGGGACATCTCTACAAACCCACTTGAGTGGCTAAGATTAAAAAGACTTCAATCCCAAGCGCTGGCTGGTGAGGGAACAGAACAACTGAACCCTCACGCACTGCTGGTGGGAATATAAAATGGTAAAGTCATTTTGGAAAACAGCTTGGCCATTTCTTATAGGATTAAATATATCCTTTCTCTAAGACTCAGCCATTCCACTTCTAGTTATTTACCCAAGAGAAATGAAAACATGTATCCTCTCAAAGATTTGTATATACATGTGCCTAGCAGATTTATTCACAGTAGTTAAAAGCCTCAAGTAACCCAAATGTTCCTCAATTGGAAAATGGATAGACAAATCATAGTACAGCCAACGAATAAAATATTTCTCATGAATGAAAAGAAACTACTTACATACCCACTGGCATGGCTGACCTCGAAGCATTATTCTGAGTGAAAGAAACCAGACATTATGAGTGCAAGCTGTATGATTACATTTATATAATACTTTAGAATGGGCAAAACCAATCTATAGTGATAGGCTATCCATGGTTGCCTGGGGTCAGAGGTGGGGGAGGGAACAACCATAAATGGGCATTAGTGAGAATTTGGAGGTGAGGGAAATATTCTTGATTGTGGTAATAGTTGCATTGCTGCATGTATCTGCTGAAATATCAAATTAAATCTCGGGCAGCAGAAACTATAAAGTCCATTACAGAGATTATTCTTGACTCAAGCAAACAGGACCACTTGTTGATTCCCAAACACCACATGCTTTTCTGCGTCAGAGTCTTTGATAACATTGTTCCCTCTGCCAGGAAGGTCCAGCCTCATCTTTGTTGGATGAAGTTCTACCAACTTTACGATGCATCCTTTCCATGATGTCCACCTATCTAATTAGATGATCTCAAGCTATCCTGTCTCTGAACCTTGTAATCATTTTTTTTTATCCTTCATTTAAGTTTTTTCTTATTTTGCCTTGCATTCTATTTATTTGTGGCCCTTACTTGGCTTGTTCTCCAATAATCTATAAGCTGCCTGGGGGCAAGGGCTCTATACCTTCAAGAGCATACTGCCCAGCGATGCATGTGAGAGTGGGTATTCAGTGCCAATTTGCTGACATCCATCGATTGCAATGAATTGTTTTGCAAGTCTGATCTGAGGGACGTGTGAAATCATTTTTTTTTTCTTCACATAAAGATACATTTGAAAGAGATCTGCTATTTTTTTACTGTTGTTCATACCAGGTGTTCACAATAGAATCAGGAGGATTTGCCCTTGGATTAGTTTTTAAAATTGAAACAGCTACCTGTGAGTTGAGCCCAGAAAGATATATGACAGCTTCAGAGAGACATGTGGCAGTTGGGTCATGAAATGAAAGGGTTGCTGATGTAAAACTATTATTTGTTCTGGGGAACTTCTAAAACAAAGGGAAAATAATTTTGCTTTTGTAAAACATGAAAGTTGATATATGGTAATTATTTTCTGCTTGACTGCAATTATGACTTCATAACATAATATAGTATATTAATGACTGTGCTGTGTTAATTGGAGAAACAGGTATATTAAGAATATGTATTAACTGTCAAATTCTATATAGAAATTTGTTATTGCAATAAGGCTCTTTCATATATATTATTTTATTTAACAGTGTTTCCAGGTCTTGTAAGTCTCATAAATTGCAAAAGATACTTTAATCCTAAAGAAGAATCTTTTCTATAATTAAAAAGTTATTTGGGCAAGTAACTTAACCTTAGTTTCTTCACCTGTGAAATAGGGAATAATAAATGTTTCCTGGTGATGCGTAGAGAGCAGATCTATGCACAGATCCATCTTTACAAAGGATAAACCTCAGCTCTAATGATCTACCTAACTCTTAGCCATGTAATTGCTATTGCATATAATTGTGCTTTTTTTCCCCCCACCAGAATTCAATACATATGTTTATAAGGTTAAGGCTATGGGTACGGGCTTGAATAAAGTAGTAAGTTCATAATAAAATGTATCAAGCAACAAGGAAAAAAATGGAATGTCGGTGAGATTTTAACACTGGTAATGTATTTATATCCTTAACTCTAATGGAAAATGGCGTGAAACATTATTTTTCCACGCCATGACTTTTATCCTCAAAGCCAAAGAAGTTGAGCAGTGAGTTTATAGCCTTATCAACACAGAGAATCAACTAATTGACAGTTTTTTTTTTTTTTATGCAGTTTGTTCCAAGAAATGCTAAACTGGAGATTGGAAAGATGCAAATGCTATAACCCTTGGTTACAGAGAAGAGAGAACTAACCCTTCTGCTCTCTCCCAAGGCCCCCTGGGCCATTACTTTTTCTTGGCTGTAAGGTTGCTAAAGGGTGTTCTGTGTACTAAGTAGATGTTGACCCAGATTTGTATTTTGGATCTTAACAGTTATAGAACCCAGACTTTTTTTTTCCGGGCTTATCAGGCCTTGTGTGGTTCTCAACATCTGTGTCTGTTTCTCAGTTGTGTTTAGAGACATCATCATGTTATACCCTCTGGGAGAGTAGACAGTAGAAACTGAAGAGCACTGTTAATGGCAACTTCTCTACCTTCTCTTTTTCACATATTATGCTCAGTTTTACCCACTGGTATACTGGTGAGGATACCGAGGGAATCATCAAGATGAAAATAGCCATTTTTTGAGTGCCAATGGTATGCTGAGCCTGTTCCATACAATCGTATAAGGGGAATATTATTATTATTATTCCCATTTTACAGGTGAGCCAATGGAGACTTGGGTCAAGTCAACTTACCCAAGTGTACGGAATAGTAAACATTAGGATTTCAACCACCAATATTTTTTTACTTTTAGGTCACTTTTAAGAACATACTCGTTCACTGCTGTGATCTTTGGCCCTAAGATGAGATTAGAAAGAGCTGAACGTATCACCACAAATTAATCAAGCAGTACTTATAGACACACACCCTGATCTGAACTTTTTGCTCAGAATGGGCAAAGAGAATTCATATACAGCCAAAGCTGGGAAGCACTGTTCTTATTTTTCTGTCTGCAAATTCAAGTTATAGCCTTTTGAGCGTACATAAACATACAAATATAATCAATATATTTGCCCTCTTAGGCTTTGGGCTTGAAAGTCTAGTTTTAACAAAAATCTGCCAATACATGTTTAATAGATTCAATGTATAATCCCCCCGTCTTCAGAATGTATAAGGTTATGATTTTACATATTTGTCATAAATGGCTGCAGCATCCATATATTATTGGAGTGAGCTTTTCTAATGGGGATAAATGTACCGCACTGTGGGCTCTCAAGATGGCAAGATACACAACTCATGCTCAGCGAAGCAGGGGGAAATATATTATCCCTCTGCCATGCTGTGACATGCATATATTCCATTCGAGCTTCATGAGGGCATTAAATCCAGAGAGAGATCAAAAGAAAATACAGACACAGACTTCCACTGCTAGCTTTTACAGCAGTTTCTATTGGCTCAATGCTATTTGCATAGAGTGCAGAAGGTTCAGTTGCTTTTCATAGGAGAAATTTTGTTAAAACATTATTTTTTCTCTTGCAAGTTACCTTTCCCTAAATTGCCTAAAAATCTGGGGAGATTTATAATAAATGATAACTCAAGGGAAAACGTTCTACTCCAGTTTCATAATGATGGAGTGTGGAAAAAAAAATTAAAAAGTTACTCACAAATTATCACAAACAGTTCAAAATTTTATTTCCCGAAGACAGAGTTTTCACGAAACTTGTTTCAAATAATTGTTTTTGTCTGGCTTATTTCCTTCCATTCTTTTGTTGGTAGCACTTCACAAATGAAAATAAAGGTGCCCCAGGTTAAATTCTATAGGCAAATACTGTTCATTTTCTTCAGACCAGCAAAACAAAACAAAAACAATCATAATGTGGGGAGTGATTTTTCACAAGAGCTATCATTTTCAGTTTTTGTACTCTGCATAGTACAGTAGACTGTTGAAGCCATTGAAATCATGGGGGTGCTGGTGAGGGTTCCAGAGGATTATAGAAAGTACTCAGCAATGCCTCTTTGCTCCAAACTAATCCTGCTGTCTGAACTGCATCGTTGAACCAGAGAGATAAAGCCTTGTGATCGCCTACCTCTGTGGAAATGTAAGTGTGAGGAGAGGTGTTAAAACTCTGGCTATCAACCCATTTGGCAATACTAACAAACTTCAGGATGGCATTAAACTAAGGGATTGAAGCCACAAATTTTGGATTCTAGCTATTGTTGATTCTACTACCGTGACCTCTGAAAATAAAGAGATGGCATTTTCGATGAGAATTTTGCATTTGCACAGGCAACTCGATGATAGGTTTAGTTTAAAAACAGGGAGACTGAGGCTGGGGGTCTATCAGTCATGACTAAGTTCAGTTGGCATGAAAGGGATGTAGTTATCTCTCACATTGTTGAAGGTTGGAAGTTGGTATTCTAGGGCTGTGGAGGCACTACCAAATTGCTAGGGACTCAGGCTCTCTCCAGCTGACTGCTTTGCCTCTCTTAGGATGGTTCAAAATGATGGCTGGAGCTCTAGCTCACATGGAGAAAGGAATGAAAGGGCGGATAAAGAGCACATGACATGTTTTAATGGATTTTCCTACTGCCTCATACAATTTTTCCTGACATCCCATTGGCCCAAACTGAATTCCACCATCCCACATAGCTGTGAAGGAAGTTGGAAAACATAATCTTAATTCTGGGCGTCTTTGGCTCAGCTGAAGATCAAAAGTTCTGCTACTGGTCAAAAGGGAAGGAAGGATATTGGGGTGGTAACTCTTATCTCTTTTACAGTGGGGTTCAATAATTACTTAGGATCACACAATTTGCTAATTGTAGAGATAAGTAGTGAGTCTCCTGATGGTACAGTGCTCTTCGAATCAAAGAAAATGAACTTCTAAGCTCAAAGAGGGGGGAAATGAGGGACTGTATAGAGGGAAATGAGAATGAAGGCCACTATGATTTTAAAGTTGGGTTAGAAAGTTTGGTTTAATCATTCTTTCACACGTACATTTCTGCCTATTATAACATGATACCTATTCTATTAAGTTTTATTCTCTCCAGTTTAAAATAGAGATGATATTCAAATTTCCCATCCAGTAGCACTGGCGAAGCAAAAAGAGCCAGAGAGTCACTCAACTTGTGACTACAGGTCTCAAGTGTGCGCTGTGCACTGCCTGGAGAGCTGCGAGGTCCTCTGGCCAACTCATGCCACCACACTCACGCCTTCTCTCACTCCCCTAGCGTTTGATACTCTTTCCCTTCACTGTCAGCTGTTGACCCTACCTGCTATTTCACTGAGAGAATAAAGGCAAACACAGAGATTTTCTGCCAGTTCCTACCATCACAGATCCACCCGTCACTGGGTCCATACACTTGGTCTTCCCTTTCATTCCAATGGATGAACAGTCCCATTTCTTTTTTTTTTTATTATTTTTTTTAATGTTAATTTATTTTGAGGGAGAGAGAGAGTGCAAGCAGGTGATAGGCAGAGAGAGAGGGAGATACAGAATCCCAAGCAGGCTCCGGGCTCTGAGCTGTCAGCATAGAGCCCAACGCAAGGCTTGAACTCAAGAACCATGAGATCATGACCTGAGCTGAGGTCGGACCCTTAACCGACCGAGCCACCCAGGTGCCCCATTTTCTCTTTCTTAACGCGCTCATTCCTATCAGCATTCAAAGATTTTCTAAAATCTCCCCTAACAAAATCACCCACTCTAGACCATTTCACATCCCCTTTCAGGTATTTCCTTTTCTCATTGGAAGGTGTGTGTGTGTGTGTGGGGGGGGAGGTTATGTTTTATATTCATTCCTTGGCTCTTTCCACTCAGGCCTTCATCTCCAGCACACCACCAAAATCCTTCTGGTTGAGGCTACCAATGCTTCCCATCTTGCCATATCCTATGGGCTTCTCAACCTTGATCTTACTTGACCTGTCAGTAGCACTTGATCCAATTGTTCACTTCTGCCCTCTGGAAGCATAGTTTTTACTTGGCTTGGGCAGCTCTCTTGTTTTCTTCCTTTGCAATGGCTGTGCCTTTCTCTTCTTTTCTGGTTCCCCTCTCCCTGACATAATTTTGAGAGTGCTCTAGGGCTCAGCCTCTTGGTTGTTTTCTCTCCTTCTCTTGCTTTCTCTCTAGGTGATCCCATTCACTATGATGGCTTTAAATATCATCTATGCCTAGGTGGTTCTGAATTCACATCTTCAGCCTTTTCCTTTTCTGTGGGCTCCAGACTTGTATGTCTAACTTCCTCTTCAACCTCTCCCCCTGAGTATCTAAAAAGCATTTTCAAATTTAACATCTTCAAAATAGAACTCTTGATTCTTGTTTTCCCATTTCTTCCTTGCATTAAAATTTTTTTTTAATGTTTATTTATTTTTGAGAGAGACAGAGACAGAATGTGAGTAGGTTACGGGCAGATAGAGAGGGAGACACAGAATCCAAAGCAGGCTCCAGACTCTGAGCTGTCAGCACAGAGCCCAACGTGGGGCTTGAACCCAGGAGCTGTGAGATCATGACCTGAGCCAAAGTCAGATGCCCAACCGACTGAGCCACCCAGGCACCCCCTTCCTTGCATTTTAGTAAACAGCACCATCATTCATTAAATGGATCAGTTCAAAAACTGGGAGTGATCTTTGATGCCTATCTCATAAGCTTCACATTTAATATATCAAAAAAGTATCATCTCTAACCTCAAAATACATCTAGGATTTAATCAGTTTCATCACGTTCACTGTTACTTTTCCTAGTCCAAGACCCCCATTTTGCTCCTAATTGGTTTTTCTGCTTCTCAACTTGCCCACCCTAAGTCATAATTTTCTGAGTTAGCTGATTGAAATATAAATCAGGCCATGTAAGTCACTCTTCTGCTCAAAATCCTCCAGTGGATTTATTCAGTCAGAATAAAAACCCAGCCCCTCACTATGTCTTCAAGGCTCCATTTGACCTGCCCTTTTCCTGTCCACACAACCTTATCTCCTGCCACTCTCAGCTCTACCATACTGACTCTTCAATTCCTCAAAAATACCAGCCTTGCTGCCACATCAGGACCTTTAAATATGTTATTTCCTCTGCTTGGAAAGCTCTGTCTGCAGATGTCTGTAAGGATCGTTCTACCATTTTATACAAGTCTTCATTCTGCTATCACCTTCTCAGATGGGCCTACTGTGGGTATGCACTCCATCTTCACATTTATCCCCTTACCTGGGGTTATTTTGACTCACACAACATAGCATTACATGAACACAGGACTTTTGGGTTTCTTTATTGTCTGTCTCTCCTCCAGTATAAGTTCTATGATGGCAGAGGTTTTTGTGTTGCTTACCTTTTTATCTTCTGTGCCTAGAAAGATTCAAGGTAGTGTGTGTGTGTGTGTGTGTGTGTGTGTGTGTTGTGTAATATGAGAGTGAATGATTCTGAAGCCTTGGAGAGACTTTAGTCAGTTACCGGAATAAAACTAAAAATTTATTTCTGTTTTCATTTAATCTGTGCTGGGCTGCCTAACCTTTATGTCTGTCCTCTTTCTGGGAGAACAAATCAGTATCCAGCAAGATCAAGAACATTTGGGAAGCAAAGGTCAATCTGATGCCCACCCTACAAGCTTTGCATTTCAAAGATGGCATTGTGGCCAAAAACAGATCCATTAGCTGCTTGAGCACATGCTACCCTTCAAACACTGAAAAACAGGGAGAATTATCTTCTGAATCAAGCAATTTGCTGGAAAGCCCTGGATGCAAAGGCACATGTGCAAATTTCATCATTTCTTTCGAGCTCATCTCTATTTCACAGAGGCATCCATTCCACACTTGTCGAAACGTATTGGGCTTGAAAATCATTCTCGGGATGTTCAGAGTTGCATCAAGGACACCTGACGGGGGAACAATGTGGTTAAGCAGAAAAAGAGACTCAGAGGACCAGGAGAATTTGTTCTGGCATCCGTTTAAAGTCTTTGTGTGTGTGTGTGTGTGTGTGTGTGTGTTTGACAGCATTACTTGTGGCACCCATTCCCCCTCCATTTACATAAAAAGCAACATGCATACTTTTCAGCCTCAAGCAACTCCTGACAGGTTTTGGCTGGATAACTTGAAGGAGGGTGAATCACAGCCATTTTTAAGGGGGAGGTGAAAACAGTTGTTTAAGACCAGAAACGCTCTCCTGCCAGAGGGGGAAACACGTTTCCTAAGTGTACCCAAGTGATCCTGTGCGTTAGGAACTTTGTTTCCTGCCTATTATGAATACCTCGACTCTAGGTGAGGTTGACAATATTCAGTTAAGTTGTTTGATCCAAATTTTGTGAAATCAGTGTCAGTCCTTTTGTGTGGCTAACTGAAAAGAACCACTCTTTGGGTTCCATGGACATGTAGCTTGAGGTGTGTGGCACCAGCTTTGGCCTGCTTTCTGTGATTGCTTTCATCCCATTGCAGGCAAAAATAGAAAGCGTATTAGGTTTGCCTTTGGCAAAGGACAAATTTAGTGTTGAGGCATCAGGTATCTGAAATACCCTTACCACTACCCCTGGATGGCTTGCTAATCAGTCCTGAGTTGGCTCTGGACCTGTCTTTTCCTTTGCTCCTCACTCTGATTCCCATTGTGAAAACAGGAGCTATCCGTGGCTGGGTAATGAGAAGCAGCCTTAATAATCAAATCATTGCAAATATGTCAAAAAATCAAAAACAATTTAATGTGTACTTCCCATGGATGTTAATTAATAGGAATAGGGTGTTTAATTTGGAATTTTAGGCAAGAGGTATTTTGGATCTGGGACAGAGGAAGAGTCCCCGGAAACACTTTCATTTTATATAGGTGGCCACCTCCACAGCTCGGCAATTAGAGTTTCCTTGCCTTGAGTGTAATATTCTAAATCAGGCCAGGTTACGTTTGACCATTATCCTTCTAATTAAGCTCCGACCCAGACCTCTACCATAGAGTTGGTGCAATTACGCTTGGCTCTTAAATGTGTTTAATTCACTTCCGATTTTTACTTATAACATTGATAGATATTTTGGGAAAGTCAGTGAAAAATGTATCTTTGTAAATTTGGCCCAAGTCTCTGACCCAACCAGAGAGAACTGTTAGCTTACAAATACCTCATTATTTTTTAGATAGCAACTGCTCTTGGACAGAGCAAGTAACTCACACCTGGAAGAATTGCAGTAAGATCAATGGAGCATTCTTTGAAGGAACAAACCCATCTAAGCATAAATCTAGTATTTTTAGTATTGGATCTGAAATTCCTCTTTTTCTAACTCTTTGGCCATGATCTCTGTTAAAACAGCCAGCTCTTCAAATCATAGATCATTAGGAGCTTTCATATTGGACTTTTATCCCGATACTGAAGGCTAGAAGGCAGTGTGTTTTATTTTAACTTTCGCTACATGGACAAGAGCAGGATGATTTCTCACTGAACTAAATCCCTATTGTCATTTATTTTTATGATAATAGTAAGGTCTGTGAACATTTTGGAGGCTTTAGGATAAAAGAAAATATCGTTTTTAACTTTCACTACACTTGCCACTTGGGAACCCGTATTGTTCATTTGCTCTTAAGAAATCACCTAAATAGATTAAGTGCTCCATATGGCTTTGGAGAAATGGAAAATACTGATGGAAAAGGTGTTGGTGACCACAACAATACACTTGCAATTGCCATTTAGCTTATCCCTTTGTAATCCTCTGTTCCACCTCACTGAGGCTGGTAATGTGAAAACCAAACCAAGTGCCCCCGACGCTCAGCACAGGGATTGCTGAGCTCATTGCACCAACCCCATCACCTCCCTCAAGACTTTTTTCATGTGCATGTAATCTTTTTAGGGGAAGAGAATGCCATGGGGAGGAGGGAGGGGGACCTCCTCATGTTTTTAATTCTCTGAGGCAGGCAATGCAGATGGGGCATCAGTTCCTGCTTTTGCCTTTTTTGCTGGAAAGAACACAGACATTTGGTGTTAGAGGTCATCATGGTCAGTTGCAAGTGGCCTAAGTCCTTGGTACGTGAAGTATGATCTCGGGATCATCTTTGTACGATGTATCATCCTTGCATGCAGAATCCGCATCCCTTGGAGGCTAGTCAGAAATGCAGAATCTGAGGGTCCCACCCAGACCCAGTGAATCAGGTTCTCCATTTTGACAAGATCCCTGGTGACTCATATGCACATGAGGTTTACGTTGGAGGAGCACATCCCTAAATTGCTTCATGTGTTTTCCCCCTGTCAGCTTCCAGAGAAGACTCTCCTAGGAAGTGCCACAGGCATTGCATTTCTGACTTGTGTTCCTAGGTAGGGAAGTATACTCTTCCTTCTCTGCCTCCTGTCCTGGTCTGACAATGTAGACCTTTCGATTTCATGTTTAGGTGTCCTTTTCAACTTAATAGTTGATCTTTGGGAAAAGAAATCAATATTTGCCCACAAGTCATTCCTTTTCGGGGCCCGTTTCAAAAGAAGAAAAGGATTGACGAATATTCTTAGCGTCTGCCACAGCCTTTATAAAGCTGCAAATCTCTCAGGTCAGCAGAGAGTCTATGATGACTACTAAAGTGTACAAATACCATTTGAAAAGGCATTGCAAAAATTCTTACCTAAGGCATGGCTCTCTGTTCCTTGACTGAAGCAGCTCACACAAAGACCACTGGGGCAAGTCTTCAAAGGGGACAATTCTCTGCAGAATGCAGCTCACCGGGATTTGCAACAAAGGACTTCTCGAGATCAGCAGCGGCTTGCTGAAGCTAGAGTGGGTTGAGGGATTGAAAAACATGATTAAAATGCAATTAAGGCACCACAGCAGTAGTGGAGAGATCCTTGTGGGGCCTGTAATGGGGTCCTATGGAAGGAGAGGAATAAACCAGCAGTTTTATACAGATTGGGCTAGAAAGCTGTTGAAGTTGATGGACTTAAGTGGTGTTTCTTTCTTGTATTCTTGAAAATAACTATGACTTATCCCCATAGATATCAGTAAACAGACTAAATTTATAATGCCACACAATACATTAAATACAAAGTGTGAAAATAATTAAGTCAAATAACTTATATGCAAGTAAATGTAGTTCCTTAAAATCAAATTGGTTTTGAGGTTTCCCGTTCAATTAATATAATTTCTATATGCAGATCCAGACACTGACTCTTCTAGCAACAAATGACAATGCATGATGTGCCTATTTAGACACTGGGTTTCATAATGCTTATCATATCAGTATTCTTTACTATCAATTTAGAGAATTAATGTAAGGCATTAAGTTCTTTTTTTCTTAAACTTTCTTTATTTATTTTGAGAGAGAGATCACCAGTGGGAGAGGGGCAGAAAGAGAGAGAGAGAGAGAGACAGAGAGAGAGAGAGAGACAGAGAGACAGAGAGAATCCTAAGAAGGCTATGCACTGTCAGCACAGAGTCCTATGCTGGGCTTGAACTCACGAACGGTGATCAAAACCAAGAGTCAGATGCTTAACGAACTGAGCCACCCAGATGCCCTTAAGGTATTACGTTCTTTAAGCATATTTAGAAAACCAAATAAGACAAGACTCCCTGTCAAGACATGGCAGCTTGGGATAGGAATGTAGATAAAAGTACATATCCCGTAGAAAACATTATGACCTTGACATATGGTCACACACATTGTACACTGTGCAACTCCAGGGGGAGACTTGTACATGGCCTCCATGAATGCCATTCCGCAGTTAGGAGATGCGGCAGCTATGAGTCTTGTCATGTGCTCAATATACTCCTCTTAAAAACTTTAGTGTCACTCATTTTTGGTAATATGTAAAATTCTCTAGCCTACAGCCATGTAAAGTTTATAGAGTAGCTCCAAAAATACTCTTTACGTATCCTGCCGTTTGATGTATGAAAGGAATCTGACGAAGTTAAAAGCTAGTGCTACTACTTTTTTAATGAGAGAATGTGCTGGCGTGCTGTTTTGGAACCCTCTTCTCAAAATGATGATTGTAAACTGGCATTGATTTAAATACACAAGGTCGAATGGTATTTATGAATAAGACACTTCACCAGTGTTACTCACTGTCGTGTGTTGGTTGGGGGTGTGGGTTCTGGAGTCCACAGCTGGGACAGAATCCTTCCTCTTTCACCACTGAGTTCTGCCATCTTCCTAACCTTTTTCATTGGAGTCATGGGGGCTCATTGTAGTATCGACGTATTTCATGCAGTTGCTCTGAAGATGATAGGAGATGCCACAAACCTCACTGAGTATAACATCTGGCATAGAGTCTAAATAAACGTTAGGGACCATGGGTCTTACTCTGATGTTCTTGAGTCCGTACTGACCTCTTCCTAATTCTTCTGGGAGCCAGATTTCCATTTAGCAATATGTTGGAAACAATAAAAGGAAAGGCTCGCTTTAAGGTGCACATTGACATTTACAGGGACGTGATGCTTTGAGGAAAAATAGTAACCCTTACTCTATTTCTTGCATCCTCTGGAGTCTGAGTTAGAAGGACCAGAATGAATGTCACTGAAGGGTTTTGGGCTTTTGTTGGTCCTGCTATTAAAACTCCTGCCTTTTCCCTTCTTCTCTTGATGACAGGGTGAGTGGGGCCATGAGTGTCGCCCTCTAAATGTTTCCAGTTATCTTTAGCATGTGGAAGAATCATGTGTCCCTGCCCACATAAACTTGGGTGATCCATGTGTTTGCTTTGGCTAAGGAAATATGAAAGAACGTGACTTTTGTGGCTTTGAGGAAGAATCTTCAATGCTGGATCCTTGGTTAATTAAGCTCTTGGTCCCTCCTGCTTTAGTGACTGTAGAAGCGTGAGCTCGATGGAGTGGCCCGTGGCTTGGATCCCTGCCAGGCTGTAAAGAGCAGAGGCCCCGCTGGCCTGGGATGGACACAGAGCATGAGCCAGATATAAAGTTTTATGGCCTCAAGCCACTGAGATGCTGGAGGTTGCTTGTTGATGTGGCGTCACTTGTCCACCCTGATTTCTCCAAGGAGCCTCGTGAGAGCCTCACACAGTGTTGCCTCTGAGGTATGCTCTAAGAGCCATAGATGCTGTGCAGGTGACAAGGTGTGGTGCTTCTAGGCAATATTAATTTTCTGATTGTTTAGAATGGTAAATATAGATAATATGCAATAAGTCAGCTAGTTATAGATTTCGAGCATGTAGTAATAAATAATAAACACTACTTACTCAAATGTCAATCATTCGTTGTCTTAAAAATCCACACATGATCTTTAACAAATTAATCTTCGCTAGTTAGGTCTAACCTTATTGAAGAGGAACTGAGGTAGAATAAGCTTCTCCATCCCATGCTCGATTCCATTTATTTTTATTTTTATTTATTTATTTATTTATTTTCAACGTTTATTTATTTTTGGGACAGAGAGAGACAGAGCATGAACGGGGGAGGGGCAGAGAGAGAGGGAGACACAGAATCGGAAACAGGCTCCAGGCTCTGAGCCATCAGCCCAGAGCCCGACGCGGGGCTCAAACTCACAGACCGCGAGATCGTGACCTGGCTGAAGTCGGACGCTTAACTGACTGCGCCACCCAGGCGCCCCTCCATTTATTTTTAAAGAACCTCGAGTAAAATCTATCTGATTGGGATAAAAGGCTGCAAAGCTACTGGCTAATTTTCTTTAAAAAATATGGAAGAATATTAAAATCTACCCAAAGAGATTCTTTCCTGCAAAATGGCATTGAACCAGTGTAAAATTATTATTGATTTTTGCGTATTATTTATGGTGTTGTATGAAGGTGACGAACATGGAGGGCAGCAACCGTTGCTGTATTCTGAATGCTATTCAACCCGCTTTACAGAAAACCAGAAAGTATCTCACAAAGAACCTCTGAAAACTAGGAAATGCAAAGCATGGTTACTAAGAGACTCATGGGATGGGAAAAATATTAATCTGTTTAAAAAACAAGGTATTGTTCAATTATATTGTAGCTAGGAAATCTGTATTTTGTCTCCTTTACAAATATTATTGCATAGCTGACTGAAAAGTAGAAACAGAAAAAAAAATCAGATTTGTAACCAATAATTTCTCTGCTAAAACAAATTTGATTAGGAAAAGAACCATGAATAACATGAGAAATTAATAGGTTTTCAACAACCAAAGCAAAAATATGAAAAGGAAGGCAGGCAACTGATTTGTCAGAAATTAAATTCTGTATGCCATAATGCTTTATTTATTTATTTATTTATTTATTTATATTTTTAATTTTTAAAGTTGATATATTTATTTTGAGAGAGAGAGAGAACTAGAGAGCCAGCGTGAGTGGGGGAGGGGCAGAGAGAGAGGGAAAGAGAGAATCCCAAGCAGGCTTGTGCTGTTGGCTCAGAGCCCATTACGAGGCTCAGTCTCATGAACTGAGCTGCAGACTGGAATTGCACACTCAGCTGACTGAGCCACCCAGGCGTCCCTATAAGACACTTTCAATCCCTATATGTACTGATCATATCCATTTCGATGTATTTTATAGGAATTTGTTCTTAAATTCTAATGTTCATTTAAAGATTGTTTTTGATTATTCTGTTACCTTAGTGATAGATTGTAGATGTGTCAAGGGTTAAATGACACTCACCAAGATACGCAGTTTTGGTCACCTGTTAGGGATGATCCTGTCTTACTTATTCAGTAACCCACATGGAGTGTTTTCTGTGTCCTTTCATAACAGTATGCCCTTTTTATAAGAGTTACTTCATTTAATCATCCTTCTTCACTTCAGACATGAGGGAACTGAGCTTTGGAGAGGTTAAGGAAATCATTGAAGGACGCTGTTGCAGAATTGCTTCTGTGGGCTACCTTACAAAATATATAGCCTATTTCAATTCTCATTAGACCGCCTATGGGATTATGTGTGGATATGAAGGAAAATAGAGAAATGGTACCAATCATCGGGTCCCCGTTCTCTCATCCCTTGACTCTGAGAAGACTAATGCGCCTGGTCTTCTGTACCTTTTGGATGAAACTATTAATGATGCCTTTGGACCTCACTCAGAGGCTCAGATCCCTATCCATCCCACTCCAGAAAGGGCGAGACGTGGGATGTTGAGTTCCAGGATATCCTTCTAATTGGAAGGCCCTACGGTAATCATGGCAACTCAGCTTGTGTGTGTGACACAGCATGTGTACCTTAAGAAAGGTACAGGGGTGCCTGGGTAGCTCCATCGGTTAAGTGTCTGACTCTTGATTTCTGCTCAGGTCATGATCTTAAGGTCATGAGACTGAGCCCCACATCAGGCTCTGGACTCGGTGTTAAGATTTTTCTCTCCCTTTGCCCCTCTTCCCCGCTCATGCTCTCTCTCTCTCTCTCTCTCTTTCTCTTAAAAAAAAAAATGGTACAGAGACTTCCTTAAAGTCAACTTCCATACGTAGTATCCCTTCATTACATTACATTTTCACTCTTCTAAATCATCTTTTTATTTGTAAAGTTTAAACTTTCTTATATCAGGTGACAAAAATTCGAGCTGTTTTACATAGTGAAGCCATATGCCAGACAACTGCCTTGTAACAGTGTTGTCTTCTTGTATGGTTGTTTGTTCAATTGTTTGAATATTTGATTGCATTTTACTTGATTGTTTAAAAAACTATTTGAAAATGAAAACCTGAAAATGTTAAACATGATAAGAAAGCAGAAATGGAAGTTCTTTGATCTGCTGAAAGTGACAGATCTTCAGCTCAGCTACTCATTGACCTTAAGACAGCTTCTATGTATCCACTTAGAGAAGAAAAAAAATAAAGAATGTATATTTCACGAGCATAATCATACTACTCTTAAAGAAGTCATGCTTTTGATGCCTATGAAAGTGTGCCACGGTCCAAATATGTTTTTACATTTCTTTCCTACTGTATAGCTGGTATAAGTGTTGAGTGAAGTGACTGATCTTGATCCTTTATAGACATTGATCACAGCTACATAAATATACTTGTTTATATTTGTTTTTATCCAGTGAGAAAATGAGTTCTACAGAAACTTGAAATGTTAGTAGAAATGCTGTCTTGTTCAGAGCTGTATCCAGAGCATACAGAATAGATACGAGCTCAGTGCAGGCGCTTATTAAACGTTTGTGCAACACACGAGTGAGGGATTCCGGCTTTACATAATTATACTTGTTATATGTGCCTTTATGTGCACCTATGCACCTTATGCTTATTTAAAAAAATATTATCCTTCAGCCTTAAAGTTATTCTTTAAGTTTTGCTCATTATTCTATTCTGTTTCAGGCTCAATTATGGTTATTAGGAATTTATGGAACTTAAAAATGCACTAGGTGTTTTATGGCTGTGGTATACTATCTTCATTTAAAAAAATTTTTTTAACATTTATTTATTTTTTGGGGGGAGAGACAGAACACGAGTGGGGGGAGGGGCAGACACACACACACACACACACACACACAGAATCCTAAGCAGGCTCCAGGCTCTGAGCTGTCAGCACAGAGCCTGATGCTGGCCTGAAACCCAGGAACAGCGAGATCATGACCTAAGCTGAAGTCGGCTGCTTAACTAACTGAGCCACCCAGGTGCCCCCTTCTATCTTTAAAGTCACTTCTTCCCACAGCCTTTCATATACTTTTGTAAAATTCACCCTGATATGTGTGCACGTGTGCATTTTAAAACAAGTCCTTGAGGATTAGTTTCTAAATCTTTCTCAGCATATTGTTATACCTGATGATTCCAACTAAGCGTTTCCTAGGTGAGTTCGGAGAGCATCCTGTCCGCTGGCTTTTGATTTTCAATAAAATCCGAGTCCTTGCAGCTGGTTTTCTTCCTGTCCAAGGGTTGGTGGGCCAGTATAATTTCAATAGCCATTACTGCCCGGCAACTTCAGCAATGCAATGTCATTTAGCGACAGTGTCCGAACATGGTTTTAGCACCTGTTCTAAGTTCTTTGCCACCCTGGTTTTTCAGGAGCATTCCATTTTGTAGAAGAACAGAAAACTTAAACAGAACACCGAAACAGCCCCCCCCACCCCGCCCACCCTGTGTCTGTGCAAATGGGGAAAGGTTTTACAGACCACATCGAAAAAAGAGCAGTACAGTCCACACAGGAACCATTTTTTTTAATGTTTATTTATTTTTGAAAGAGTGAGACAGAGTGCAAGTGGGCGAGGGGGCAGAGAGAGAGAGAGGGAGACACAGGATCTGAAGCAGGCTCCAGGCTCTGAGCTGTCAGCACAGAGCACCATGTGGGGCTCCGAGGTGGGGCTTGAACTCACTAACTGTGAGGTCATGACCTCAGCTGAAGTCAGACCCTTTAACCCCCTGAGCCACCCAGGTATGCCACCCACACATTAAAAATCTTATTGGCTTTCTGTTAATCTGGCTTGAAACTGTGGGGAAGGTGAAGGAAAATATGAAAATAATATTCTCTGATTGGAACCAGCGAGTTTAGATTCTCCAAAGTTGCTTCTTTGGCCCCATGAATCATTTTGGAGATTATATCGCATTGAATTGGCCACCTGAAATTCAGGTGAGGACATATTCCATGTCAGGGAATCATACATTCTGAAGTTCATCCTGACTTTTTCCAATTCCCCTTGCTTTAGTACCCTTTATGTAGCATAATTATTTTTCATGTAAAATACAGGCATCCTAACTGTACCCTCCCTGGATAATCCATCTCTCTTTCTTCCCCGCCTCTCATTTTACCTGTTTCTTTTTTCTTCCCTTTCCATTCAGGGCAGTACATGTATGGCAGCTATTTTGCTGGAAAGAGCATTACATTGTCAATTTTGTTTTAACATTTAAATGCTCAACTCGCATTCCTGTCTCTTTAGACATCATGTAAGAATGGTACACATTGGAGTTTTAAGATATCATTTCTTTTCTCCTCTCCCCACTCCTTGTCTCCAGCAGCCCTGTAAAATAGCTCATTGCTTTGCATTTCTCAACCATTCAAGTGTTTATAGAATCTAACGATCCCGATCTCTCACTTCCTTTTTATAAGCATGAAATGATAGCTGTGTATGGCACAGTTCCCAGGGAAGCTGCATGGAAAGTGGCAGATGAGCCGATGGCAGGGTATGGAGAACAGCCGTAGGTAGGCGCTTTTAAGGAGTTGTCCTATCAGCTCAACTGCCACGTTCAATGGCATAAGGATTGTTCAGCTTCGTTTTCTAGGAGAAAGGAAATTTGAAAGATGTATTTGAAAATTTCCCCGATCAATCTCCTTTTGAAATTCAGCGCACAGTAGCTCCATAGCAAAGAAAAAAAAAAAAAAAAGTGATGCCAAATGAATTAAACAGCTGAGGCCAAATGGGAAGAGAGGGCTACTGAGCAGGACAATTGTCCATGGGGAAACAAAGCCAAATATGAATAGTAATTAGTAACTTAGTGTTCTGTACACATTAACCCACAAGAACAAGCCTTTAAGAAGGTTCTGGGGGCAGGAAAACATGGTTAATATCTATAAGAATCCTTCTAGCAGTAGATGTGTATTTCTTTAGGTTACAAGATTATATTAGCTGTATTGTTTCTGGGATTCCTGATGGAAAAGTCCCAGTGACTATAGCTGGATGTAAAGAGGCTCAGTCCAAAATCAGAATGACTGGGGTGCAGTGGTTAAAAAGACCCTTGGATTGGATTCGGGGGTGGAAATTACAGGTAGTGATCCAAGTAGGCACAGGGAGTGTGCAGTTGGGGTCCTGCTGTTAAGGAGGGAAAGATCAGGCAGTAGGCATTGACGAAATTCATGTATTAATGCCAGTAATTATATGCCAGGCCTAGTTCTAAGCACTTTACGTGATTTCTCTCATAGTCCTTATACAACTATGGAATATGACTGTTGTCCCCACTTCACAGATAAAGAAACTGAGCATAGAGGATTTAAGTAACTTGCCTGGGGTTCACACAGGAAATAAGTACCAGAGTCAAAGTTGAAATCTGTACTCTTAATTCCTACGTTGTCCTTCAGGTAGGCAAATAGCTTCATAGAGACCTAGTCTAGCATCTAGAGAGTGACTCCCTCAGAGACTCGAGGTGGAGGTGTGTGAGTGAGGTTATCTGGGAAGCATTTGGTGGCAAGTAACAGCATACAATTTAAACACATTTATTGACTCAGTAACTGCAAGTTCAGAGTTGTCATCGTCAAGGCTGAGTCCTGATTCATTTGTCTGTGATTCTTTGGGTTCTGTCCTCCTCTCAGTGATGGCTGGTAGAGAGGCAACTGCTACAATTTTGGATCTCCAATCGGCACAGAACTCCGGCTGGAAGAAGAGAAATAGCTGTTCTCTGATGCTGTCCCAGGGGAACAAGGAAGAGCTTCCTCAGATGGTTAGCGCAAACCTCTGCCTGTATCTTAGGACTCTGAACTCAGTCACCTGCTCACTGCTGATCTAGTCCCTGACAGGGGGCATAGGATTGCATGTGGACTGTTAGGGCCTCAGGTGGGGCTAACTTTCCTGAGCCACATGAAGTTGGGGAGACAACTGGATATCTAAATAGAATTGCAGATCTCTGAAGGAAAGAAAGAGGGTGGGAGGGAGGTGGATGCCCACAGTGACTAGTCCAGAGAGGCTACGTGTTGGTCTTGGGTCTACTGACTATCACATACATCCAGGGGCCCACCTCTTAGAACTGTTAAGTCAGAGAAGAGCTTGATTCAGAGCTCCGTTTCTTGGCTTAATATGTATTTTAGAATGGAGCTATAAATCAGGTGAATTAGATGCTGTGCCATTTTTCTCATCTGCCTAGAATTTCTGATCTCCCTCATGCTGGCCAAAACTGGTTTGAAGCCGTGGCCTTGGTGAAGCAAAGGCAGAAGTTCAAGTGGTCTTCCTATGACCGGTGGAGCCAAGCTGATCATTACAAAATGAGGCTGAACATTTAGCACATTGAACTTGCTGGTCTGATCTACTTTCGATACCATACATAATACTCTCTTCTATTTGTTTTATTTCTCAAGATTTATTTTTCTCATTGGCTCCTGAGGCTTTATTCAGGGAGTGAAATTTTGTTGACTGATTTTAGGGTTTTTCCAAAACACAACTGTGAAGTTGGTAAAACGTTTCTTTGGTCCCCAGCATTGTGCTTTGGGCAATAGTGGCAAATACAGTGTCCCACACTGCCGCTCTTGCCTCCAGTTTCCATGGCAGACATCGGTCATTTGTCATGGTCCTCTTTCTTGCTGAGCATGGTTGTAGCTAGAAATTATTCTCCGTTCAGTGCTCAAGGCGGCCATTGCAGAGCTGGCACAAGTGGAAATTCTTTCATATCCTTGCTCGGGGAACTCTGTGTCTGAGAGGAAGCATGGGAGAGCAGAGGAGCATTCTAGAACTATGTATCAAACAAGTAACCCCGCTTTGACTCAGACATATTAGGAACCAGACAAGCTTGGGTTTGAATCCAGGCTTTGCCACTAACTAACTTGGCAAGTTTAGCTTACTTCTCTGAGCCTACTTCCTCTCTGTAAAGTGAGATTAATGATACCAATTTCCGAGGCTTTTTGGTAATATTAAATGAGATGGAATATGTACTAGTCTTACCAGATTGCTTGGCTCCCTGAATATGAGTTCTTGTTACGTGTTTATGAAAACCTAGACTAAGGGGACGATATGATGAATTTATTCTCAGTAGTGTGCAAAAATATTTGCATTTTTACAAGAAAATCCCTTCAATAAAATGGATTAATTGTTGTAGAATTTTATGTTGAAATTAGGGATCAAATGCTTTGGGCTGGGGCTTCATTTTCTCAAACCCCTCAGACCATCCTTGGTTCTATCCAAAGACACGGCTTGATTCTAGTTTCTAAAATGTCAAACTTGGCAGACACTAGTATTTTAGGGAATTACAGAGGGAGGAGAATCCATAATCTTTGCCCTTGAGGAAGTCAAGCCAGAGGAACACAGTGACAAATAAACATACTGCAGAATACAAATAACTAAAGCCTGGAAATATACCTACATATGCTAAATTATAGCTCCATAAATGTATTCACATTTCAAATATCTGCAAAGACAGGCAGATCAATGGAACAGAATAGAATCTTAAGTAGGTCCAAATACTTCAGGGAATCTAGTGTGTGATAGAAGTGGCATTTTAAATCAGTGAAGAAAGGTAGATTATTTACTAAACAGTATTAAGAAACTTTTTAGCTATTGAGGGGAGAAATGGATCTGTATGCTTTAAATAGAAAATACAACACTATAGAAATTTGATAAGGCGTCATGGAAAAAAAATTTTAAGCAACCTTAGGGTAAGACCTTCTTAAGTAAGAAACAATCTAAGTAGACATTTAAAAACAAGAGTGATAGAGATAAATTTTGCTACAAGATATTAAAACTTGTTTGGAAAAATGCAGTAATTAAAGGCGAAAGACAAAACTAAAAAATCTGTACACGTGCAATTGTGTTCCAAAAAGGCTTATGCCAATTTTACCACACCTGCAATGCACATGTGCCTGTATCTTCAAAATGTATATACAGCGTTCTTTTTTTTTCAATGTTTATTTATTTTTGAGAGAGAGTGAGAGAGAGTGAGCGCAAGCAGGGGAGGGGCAGAGAGAGAAGGAGACACAGAATCTGAAGCAGGCTCTGAGCTGTCAGCATAGAGTCCTATGTGGGGCTCAAACTCACAAACTGCGAGATCATGACCTGAGCCAAAGTCAGTCACTTAACTGACTACGCCACCCAGGCACCCCTACAGGGTTCTTATAGATCAACAAGAAAAATATAAACAGATCTCATAAAATAGTCAAAGGATATGAAAAAGTTCAGAGGAAAAAAAATGTCTTTTTTTAGTACATGAAAAATCTTCAGTCGTATTCATAATTAAAGAAATATAAATTCAGAACAAAATATCCTTGTAAGGTGAGCAGAGCAGACTTTATTATCTCAGAAGATTATAGTTTGGGATAGAGTTGAATATTTTGCTTACGATAAAACTATCAGTGACCAAATTGAGATTCATCAGGATTTTTAATTCCAAATACATAGATAGCACTTCTAGGTAAGCTATATACCAAGCTTAACCTACTTTATAAAGTGAAATGGTCACTACGACTTTTTCTGAAGTCGGGGCACAATAGCACTGAGAAGATGTGCATGTGAGGAATTATTGGATTTTTGTTTTCTACTTGTATTTCTTAAACATCACCAAGTACAAGATTACTAGAGGCAGCTTCTATGTATACATAACAGCTTGGATTTATGGTTTCAGGAAATAACATAGCAGGAAACTTAGTGACATGCCTTTAAAAAAGTTTTGTAGGCTGTCTATTTCAGCTTGAAAGAAGTAGGTCATGAGGGTGACCACAGATTTATCAAGAAACTTAAGATGTTTTTTATTTCATATGAAACTGTGCTTATCCCCAGATTCTTACAGTGATGGCATGAACTATATAGCTAAGGAAAAGCTCCTGATCCACCCGTGTCGATGTTCAGGACTTATTTTAAGACTAAAGCTCAGGTTTGCAAGGACTCTGGGGTAGCTGTCCAACCTGATCACAAATGTTCTTATTCCCATATACATCTTTCAGAAAGAAAATAGTTTCCTCAAATTCTGTTTGGATCCCAAAGGCTTGTAAGCAGACCCAGCCTCCACAGGTGATGTAGTGCCATGGATGAGCTTGGTGCCATTGAACTGTAAAGTACCATGAAGAGCGTCTGAAAGTTGAAATTAACTTTTTATTAGCATGACACAGCTGTGGGCTGTTTCATCTTGTCAGAAGCAAATTTCTGGTTTTCTCTCACTCGCCTTTTCATAGACCTCACATTGGTTCACCTCCAGCTATTCCTGCCGTCCTAACAGGCACTGTCCTGCTCCTTGTCAGCTTTTTCTGGTCCTACCGCTTCTTTATGTGGCTTTTTGATGTTTCAAAAGAAGCGTGGAATGTGATAGACTTTTCATTTTCAAATGTGCTTTTACTGGCTTTGATGCCATATAAGAGCAATAGCCTGGAAAGATTGGGTGAAGAAGAACTGGGGGACCAACTCTTCCAAGGGCTGACTGAACAATCTTAGTGATACAACATTTTGCTATCTACATCAGGAATGTGGGTTAAAACTAAGTCTTCACTTCTCCAGAATTTGCTAGCCACCCGCCAGGTTTGTTGCCAAGACACCTGACAAAATACAGACCTCCGGTGGTCAGACCCACACTAGATCTGAAATGGAATAATCCTTGATTTAGCAGTGTATCAGTGAGCATGTCCTTTTCTTAATTCTCTCTTCTGAATAATTAGCGTCAGGTAGGCAGTTCATGCCTTGTTTTCTGTATACCTTGTCCGTCTCCATTTGGTCACCTGAATACGCATCTTGCTTTTTGCCTGTGAGTATTTAAAGCCATGACCTCTTGGGGCGCCTGGGTGGCGCAGTCGGTTAAGCATCCGACTTCAGCCAGGTCACGATCTCGCGGTCCGTGAGTTCGAGCCCCGCGTCAGGCTCTGGGCTGATGGCTCAGAGCCTGGAGCCTGTTTCCGATTCTGTGTCTCCCTCTCTCTCTGCCCCTCCCCCGTTCATGCTCTGTCTCTCTCTGTCCCAAAAATAAATAAACGTTGAAAAAAAAAAAATTAAAAAAAAAAATAAAGCCATGACCTCTTGAAAGAAATAACCTGAAACAGCTGAGACGGTATGAACAGCTGCTCTGTTATGCAGTTTTGATTTCTGGAACATCGTGTTTCAAATTGCGGTGGAAACAAAAGGCCTCTTTATGGCATTCAGTAAAAGTACATTTTGTTCTCAAAAGATTTGATGAGCTGAGATGCTCTACAAAGTCTCTTAAGGATTAGGATGGAACAACAGAAGAATCAAGATCTGACCTAAATTGTAAATATTTCTGGTTTTGGAATATCTGATTATTGAAATTTTCTGTGATGTTAGCAGCTTGGGAAAGAGAGAAGTATTGGGCTCTGCCTTGTAGGGCCACATCACATTTAATAACAGGGAAAACGTTATTCCCTAAAGGGCATAAAGATGTCTGCGTTAACACCATTTGAGCTCCTTTATTTGAATAACTGTAATCTCACACAGTAAATCCACCAAAAAGCCAAATTCACAATTAAAACTAGAGGCAAAATCAATGTGCCAAACTCATTGCAAGGATAACGGAGGTTTGATTGTCTCCTATTTAGACTTGAACCATCACTTCTTAGGTTTTTCCAAATTCGTTGAATATTCTTGTCACCTTGGGAGCAATGGGTCATTTGTCTTGAAGGAACGCAAGAAGAATACACAACCGACAAGTTAAATGAAAGCACAATCTAATTACCTAAGGAAAATATACTCCACGTATTCAAATTACTCTTCTGTTCTGTAGGCATGATGAAAGAATATGATATAAAGTTGAGATGAGAGTCTTGCCGTTCTTTTACTCCTTGCCGAAACTCTTTTAAAAGTGTTCATTTGGTGAATAAGTGATGTTAAAAATGACAGAAACTTAATAAACCTAACAGGAAGATATGTTCTAGCACCAACTGTGAATTAGAACAGATTTGATAGTGAAGGCTATAACTCTTCAGAATACACCAGCACTGGAGCCCCTGGTCATTTTGTGTGACCTCACAAAGCACACAAGGATTTGTAAGTTCTGGGTTTCCCAGGGAAGAGACCCCTCCCTCACCTCGGTGGCTTTTTCCTTACTCATGAAGGCTGCCCAATAAAAAATCCTCTACGTGGTCGTATTCTTGAATTCAAGGAATAAGATCTGGTTGTATTCAGGCTTTTGTTGGATATGTCTAAGTTATTTTAAAATTCTGTTTAACTAACATTTTAAAAACCGAGTTTCATGTTTATGGCAGATTGTCCAGTTGGTATAATAGACTTTAAAGAGTTAGACTTAGACATTTATAACTGGAAGTCTGGCCATTCACCTTGTGGAGTTAGTGATACAGAATGTGAAATAAAATACCATAACTGTGGACAGGAATATCAATTGGAAATGATGTTCTGCTCTAAAAAATATGGAGACGATTATGCATTTGGGCTTTTGGTTCAGACTATTCCATGTTTAACAAGTGAGCTAGCCTGTTTTCCCTAAGTGCTTCTAGGAATTCCCTTTAAAGAAAAACACAAAGTTAGTAATATAAAAGAGTATAAGGACATTGGATAAAACCCAGAGGTCAAATATTTAAAACTAAAAATTAGCTAATTTAAAAATGGTCCAATAAATTTTATTTAAAATGCTGCCCTTGAGATGTGGCTTATTCTATACGCTTTGAATATTTTAGCTTATATGTTGAACAGTGACATTGACTTTCATTTCTAAAGGTGAATGTGCATTTCAGTCATGCTGTAATTTTGAAGACTGTGTCTAATATTTTGAGGGCTTTTATAGAAACGTTTTTATATCTTAAAAAATATGTATTCTCATTGTAGATGATTCAAACAATGCTGAGTATACAAGAAAATGTTCTGCCTTTCTTCTGCCTTCTATCCTTCTTTTCTATATTCTGTCCTATAATTAGTGTTACACATCCTTGCATCTTCTTCTCTGTGCCTTAGAATGTATTCATACACACCATGCTATATGCATACTTATGCCTACAAATACATGCATATTTTTAAAATACAGGGGATTAGATATATAAATTATTTTGTGACTTGTGACTCCCCCCCACCCTTAAATATATTGATATATTTTTCTATATTGGTCCATTTAGGTTCATTTCATTCTTCCTAATGGCCATATAATATTTCATGGCATGAATGTGCCATAATTTATTTAACCACTCCATTTTTGGTGATCATTAAGATTGCTTCTATTTTTTTAAAGATGTTTGAAAGAATGATGAAATAAACATCAGTGTACATATATCTTTGTGAATTTAAAGGAGAATGTCTTTGGAATAGATTCCTAGAAATGGCAATGTTACATCAAAGGGCATGTATACTTTAAGGCTAGGTAAATCCTCATGGGGTTGGTATTCAGCTGGTATGTATTGGGAAGAGTGTTGCCAGGACATTATCAACTGGTTATACCTGGCATGTGGTTTGATGAGTCAAGGCCTGTGCCACATTAGATGTTAAATGCCTTGAATTTCATCCCTGAAATTGCCTTCCTAAAAGATTTCATTAATTTATACTCTTCCCAGAGGTGTAAAAGGACTTGCCTTCCTCACCCCCATTTAAGATGTCTTTGTAACTGTTGCCAATACGAGATGAGGAATTAAGAAATGGAGCATTGCTTCAGTGGGTATAATATTTCAGCTACACAAGATGACTAAATTCTAGATCTGCTGTACAACATTGTGTCTGTTAATGATGTTGTATTGTGTACTTAAAAATTTGTAAGGAAGGAAGATCTCATGTGAAGTGTTCTGGCCTTAATAAATAAATATTCTATTTTAAAACTTCATAGTTCCCCGATCACCAGTGAGGTGGTGTCTTTTCATAAGTTTGTTGGCCAGTTTTGGTTCTTCTGGGAATTGTGTCTTTATTTGCTTTGTTTAATTTCTATTGGGTTGTTTGACTTTTCTTAACTGATGGGCAAATAATTTTTATATATGGTAGACATTAAGCTTTTTATAAAATATGTTCTGGATGTTTTCTCCCCATCCGCCGTTTATATCCAACTTTATTTTTGGAGACCTTTGTTGTAAAGATATTTAAAAGAAGTTTTAAATACCTTTGAATCTCACTTTTGATGAGATATGATTGATATACAAAAAGCTGTATCTATTTAATGTACACAACTTGATGAGTTGGGAGATATGTATATACCTGTGAAACCATCACCACAGTCCATGCCATAAACATATCTATCACCTCCAAAAGTTTTTGCCTGTCTTCCTTATTATTACTATTATTAGTGATAAGCACACAATATAAGAGTTATTCTCTTGGCAAATTTTTAAGTATATAATGTGGTGCTGTTGACTATAGGAACACTGTACAGTTGATCTCTAGGATTTATTCATCTTGCATAACTGAAATTTTGTACCCTTCGATTAGTAACTTCCCGTTTCCCTTTGCTCTCAGCCCCTGGCAGCTACCATTCCACTCTCTGCTTCAGTGAGTTTGACTATTTTCTATTCATCATATCATGGTATCATGTAGTATTTATCCTTCTGTATCTGGCTTATTTCACATTAGCATAGTGTCCTTTAGGTTCATCTCTTTTGTTGCAAATCGCAGCACTTTCTTCTTTTTTCTTCAGGCTGAATAATGTTCCATTGTATGGGTATACCACTATTCATTAATTGATGGACATTTAGATTCCTCCATACCTTGGCTGTTGTGAACAACGCTGCAATGAACGTGGAAGCAGATACCTCTTTAGGACCTTGATTTCAATTCCTTTGGATATATATCTACATAACCAAATGTGGGACTGCTGGATCATATGGTAGTTCTATTTTTAATTTTTTTGAGGAAACTTCATACTGTTTTCCATAGTGCCTGAACAAATTTACATCCCCACCAACGGTGCAGTAGGGTTCCCTTTTTCCCAAACTTTGTGAACACTTTTAAAAAATACATCCATTCTAACAAATGTGAGGTGATATCTCATGGTGGTTTTGATCTGCATTTCCCTGATGATCAGTGATATGTTAGTTTTTTTATGTACCTGTTGACCATTTGTACGTCTTCTTTGGAAAAATGTCCATTCAGGTCTTTTGCCCATTTTTAAATTAGGTTATTTGGTTTTTTACCAATTTTACCAAATTGATTCTTAAGAGTTCCTTATATATTTTGGAATACTAACATGGCTTACAGGTATATTTCACATTGCATAGTTGCCTTTTCATTTTGTTGATTGCTTCCTTTGTTGTGCAGAAGCTTTTTACTTGCATTTCTACATACCTATAGTGAACTATCCAAAAAAGGAAATTAAGACAACAATCCCATTTACCATGGTATAAACATTAAATTACTTTGGAATAAACTTAACCAAAGAGGTGAAAGTCTTGCCCATTAAAAACTATAAACTGGCTAAAGAGATTAAAGCAGATCATCATGGAAAGATATTCCATGTTCATGGATTGGAAGAATTAATATTATTCAAATGTTCATATTACCCAAAGTGATCTACATATTCATGCAATGCCTATCAAAATCTCAATGCATTTTTTTATAGAAACAGTAAAAAACAATCCTAGAATTCATATGGAACCATAAAAGATTCTATATAGCCAAAGCTCTTTTTAGTAAGAAGAACAAAGCCAGAGGCATCATACTTTCTGATTTCAAAGTATATTACAAAACTACAGTAATCGAAACAATATGGTACTAGCATAAAAAGATGTATAGACCCCTGGAACAGAATAGATGCACTCCTCCGAAACCCACACATGTGTATTTGATGTTTGATAAAGATACCAAGAATACACAATGATGAAGTGATACTATTGATAGTCCCTTCAATAAACTGTGGTGAGAAAATTGGATATACACATGCAAAAGAATGAAATAGGACCCTTCTCTGACACCATACACAAAAATTAACTCAAAAAGGATTAGAGACTTAAATGTAAGATCTGAAACGGTAAAACGTCTAAAGGAAAAGGTCAGAGAAAAGTTTCTTGACATTGGCCTTGGCAATGATTTCTTGGACATGAACCAAAGGACAGGCAACAAAGTGAAAATAGACACACGGGACTATATCAAACTAAAAAGCTTTGTAAAGCAAAGGAAACAATCAACAAAATGAAAAGGCTTTTAATTTTAACGAGCTCTAAATTGTCAGTTTTTCTCTAAGGAATAATGATTTTTATTTATTTATTTTTTTATGGTTTACTTAGGGAAGCCTTTTACATTCTGAAATTATATAAATATTCCCCTGTATTTTCCTCTAACACATGCACATACAAATTTAATTCTTTAATCCATCTGCAATCTGAAAAAGCCATGTGCAATATTGCAGCTCTCGTTGTGGAACTTAACTTGTTCCCTGACAAATAGAGGACTTTCTCCTATGTCAATTATTGAATAGCTCATGTTCCCCACTAATTTGAAATGTCAACTTCGTTATAAATTTTATAACTAGGATCCTCATTATATGTGAGTATGCTTCCAAACCATATTCTATTCTATTGGCTTGTTTTGTATTTCTGCATGATACTATACTATATTAATTAGTAGAGTATTTTAGTATGTTTTGCTATCTGATAGGGCAATATCGCAGGTGCAGTATTAATTTAGACTTTCTCTTGATTTAATTCTGTCTTCATAGCCCAATTCTGAAAACATTATTTTTGCTTTTTTCCAATATGATCATATTTTATAGCTTTTTGGCCTTATTCAACTGTCACTAGTGCTTAATACTTTTTCTTGTTTTACTTGTTTAACTGGTACTCCTGGGCATAAGGTGTCACTTCTTTCCCTCTGAGTTTTTTTTATTAGTTGAGACATTAATAATTATTCTTTAGGTGGTAAGTTGCAGGCAGGAACATTTTCACAAAATATGGTTTCCTTAGTTTTAATGTTTAGGTTTACCTCTTTTTTTTTTTTAACCTGGTATATAATATTATATTGTATGAATGTCCCATAATTTACTTAACCACTCCCTTTTTGATGATTGTTATGATTGCTTCTTTTTTCCCCTTGATGGGAAAACCATGCATTAGTGTATATGCATTATTATGTCCTTAAAATGAGAATTTCTTTGGGATAGATTCTTAGAAATAGGATTGTTGAGTCAATGAAGTAAATATATATATTACTAATGGAATACTAATGAAATAAATGTCCATGTTATTTTAAAGACAATTGCAATTAAATTTAGAATGACAAAGATTTTTCTGCCCCCCTCCATCCTTCCTTTCAGAAACCACTTCCCAAATAACAAGGAGGAAGGAACAGAAAGACACAAACACTTTTCTCTATGAAACTAGGAGATACCTGGAACCCAAACCATACTATTTTGGGGATCGACAGGTGGCAGGGCAGTAGAAACTGAGTTGCCAAAGATGAGGAAGACAATACTGGCATAGAGAATGGTGACAAAAAGAAAGCTGAGTCCCAGGAAGGCTTGGAGTAGCCACAGGAGAGCTGAGCCAAAGTGGCTTTGGACTTCGGGACCCAGGCAACGTAGAACATGGAGTAAGATCTGGCCTGAACACAGGAGGATTAAGCGACTGAGGAGATACCCCACCATCTCCCCACTGGGTTCCTGGAATGCCTACCGTCTGCTGCCCAGAGAGGAGGTGTCTTCCTCAGAGGGAATCCTTCCAGGAGAAAAGACTTACTGAGAAAAGTATCTGAAGTTATGTATGCATCGATGCCTCCACTAAAGTCCAGATCTGTGTGTTTCTCCACTTAGATTTTCTCTAAGCGTCTCAAAATCCAAATCCTAGCTCTATTTTTTCATCGTAAATCTTCTCTTCATACAAGTGTCCTATCCTAGTGGCAATTATGCCATCTAGTTAGTGCCCCAAGCCAAAAACATTGAGTGGTCATTGATTCCCTCTCTCTACTTCTCCATGGTATAGCCTGATAATTTTTACTGCCTGAAACTCATCCATGTCTCTGTATTCTTCACAACTCCTGCTTTATGTTACAGCATCTCTTCCCAGGCTGACTACAATGGTAACCTTGAGCCTAGTCTCCACCCTTTAATCTGGCATCATTAAACCTATCCTCTGCAGCCTGCAGGTTGTTCTATCTAAAATGAAAATCTTGTCATCATCTCCAGCCCTCCTTAGAACCTTTTGTGCTGACATTACCTTCTCACTAACCATGTCTCCTCCCTCAGCCCAAAGCAATGGTTGTAAAAGTTAATATGCATCAGCATACATTGAATAAATGCATCTTCCTGGGCCCCACCCTAAAGATTTTGACAAATCACCC
This sequence comes from Leopardus geoffroyi, assembly GCF_018350155.1. Lineage (NCBI taxonomy): Eukaryota > Metazoa > Chordata > Mammalia > Carnivora > Felidae > Leopardus > Leopardus geoffroyi. The sequence goes on from NC_059327.1 coordinate 87,357,534, forward strand.
CGGTGATTGTAAATGTTATTGGATCACACCAAGAAACACTAGGCTAGAGAATCTTGTCTAAATTCCTTAGCATGACACGTGTGGCCTTCATGTCCTTTATATGTGCCCTGACTCCTGCCCACCATTTGTCTTCTGACTTCGCATTCTGTTCCAGGGTAATCAAGCTTTATTTCCCCTGATCATATAATTTTGTTTCATGTCTTCAAACATGGGGACCTGTCTTGCTTGTTCAGGACTTCAGTGTCTAGCTCAGTTCCAGGTACATGACACAGGGGTTCTTAACCCAGAGTAAATGAATCAGAATCTGTGAAATCCCTGAAATTGACATGCAATTTTGTGCATTTGAGAGTGTGTGTACATGTCATATTTTTTCTAAGAAGAGTGTCATCAGATTCTGAAAGTGGACTGTAAGCCTTAAAAGGAGGTTAAGGGTTACTAGTGGAAACATCGGGTAAGAATTTGCTCAATTTGCAAAATCGATTTGAGCAATTAATTTTTCCTCAGGCTGACATATTTGACTAGTATAGGTGTATTTGTGTTTGTGTTTATGTATAAAAGAGAGGGGATAAACCCCATATGGTTCATTTAGATGAAAGTAAGAGTTGTTCACTAGTAGTTTTAATTGCATCTCTTTATTCTAAGTGAACTAATGCATATTTTATTTAAAAAAATTTTTTTTTCAACGTTTATTTATTTTTGAGACAGAGAGAGACAGAGCATGAACAGGGGAGGGGCAGAGAGAGAGGGAGACACAGAATCTGAAACAGGCTCCAGGCTCTGAGCGGTCAGCACAGAGCCCGATGCGGGGCTCGAACTCACAGGCAGTGAGATCATGACCTGAGCCGAAGTCGGACGCTTAACTGACCGAGCCACCCAGGCGCCCCAAACTAATGCATATTTTAGAATAAATCATGAAAAATACTTGCATACGTCAGCTATCCATAATAGAACAAAAGTTTGTTTTGTTTTTAATATAGAGTCCCTGGTAATTAACTCTGCTTTTCCCCTCACTTAGTGTGTGGACTAACAGGATTGATTGTTTTGATTGACTTAACTCTGTTCCAGATCAATAAATGATACGATTGGCTTTTCCCACCCCTTCATTGACTGAATCAACTGACTGTTTTGGTTCCAAAAAGAAAGCCTCATGCCTTTAATCTATATCTTCCCTGTTGGAGTCTAGTTAGTCTGTGTTAGTTTCAGTTCAGGAACATTGAGTTTTGTGTCAATGAATTTTCTAATTTTGTTGCCTTGGAACAATCTCCCTGTCTTTTCCCCAGTGACTCAAAATTATCTAGTCAATCTTAGCTTTTTCAACATGTGCTGGTGCTGGGTATCATTCAGACTTCCCTATGAACAGCATTTGAAAAATTAGTGGTTGGTGTAAAAAGTGATGAGATGTGATGTTCTAATTAGAACGATAAATTAAGAGAATAGGGTTAGTAAGGTACTCCCCTGCATGCCTTCTTCATTAGTATTACATATTTAAATGTAATTTATCAGTCATTTCATTTAAAACTAAAAACTAATGAGTTAGAAAAAAATTTTTTTTAATGCGTATTTTATTGCTGAGAGACAGACAGAGCATGAGGAGTCAGGGGCAGGGACAGAGGGAGACACAGAATCTGAAGCAGTCTCCAGGCTCCAAGCTGTCAGTACAGAGCACGATGTGGGGCTCGAACCCACAAACCGCAAGATCATGACCTGAGCCGAAGTCAGATGCTTAACCAATTGAGCCACCCAGGCATCCTAAACTAATGAGTTTTAGTTCCAAATATTTGGTAAATACTAAAACTTGATGTTAAATAAAGAAAGTTCAAAATATGCAGTGAGTTTGTTAACCACATACCAAAATGAGTAGATTTGTCATATTTATGTTCTTTGTTTATTAAATACTTCAAATTTTAAAGTTTTACAGTAAAATTGAGAGGAAGATATAGAGATTTCCCATGCACCCTCTGCCCCCACACATGAATATTGACATCACTCACCAGAATGGTACATTTTTAGCAAGAAAGAACCCACATTGACACATAATCACCCAAAGTACATAGTTTACTTAGGATTCATTCTTGGTGATGTATATTTAATGGATTTGGACAAATGTATAATGACATATCCATTATTATAATATCATACAGAGTATTTTTACAGTCCTAAAAGTCCTCTGTTACCTGTTTATCTCTCCCTCCTGCCCTGGCAACATTGATCTTTTTGTTGTCTCCACAGTTTTGTCTTTTCCAGAGGGTCATATAGTTAGAATCATATAGCATGTAGACTTTTCAAATAGGCTTCTTTTACTTACTTACTAGTAGTTTGCATTTAGGATTCCACCATGTCTTTTCATGGCTTGATAGCTCATTTCTTTTTGGTGCTGAATAGTACTCCATTTTCTGGATATACCACGGTTTATCCATTCACTGACTGAGGGACATCTTGGTTGCTTCCTAGTTTGGACAATTAGGAATAAATTTTCTATAAACATCCATGTGCAGGTTTTTGTGTAAACATAAGTTTTCAACTCCTTTGGGTAAATAGCAAGGATCACAACTACTGGATTACATGGTACAGGGATGTTTCATTTTGTAAGAAACCACCAAAAGTGTTTCCTAAAATGGCTGTATCATTTCGCATTCCCACAAGCAATGTATGAGAGTTCCTGTTGCTCAATATCCTTATCAGCGTTTGGCATTGTCAGTGTTTTGGATTTTGGCCATTCGAATAGATATGTAGTGGTAATTCCTTATTTTAATATTTATTTTATTGACAAATGATGTGGAGCATCTTTTCATATGCTTATTTGACATCTGCATATCATCTTTGGTGAAGTGTCTGTAAAGGTCTTTGCCCATTTTTAATTAGGTTGTTTCCTTTCTTATTGTGGAGTTTTAAGAGTTAGGTAAGTCCTTTATCAGATATGTGTTTTATAAATATTTTCTATTAGTCTATGGTTTGTTTTCTAATACTCTTACATCGTTTTTTACTGAGTAGATTTAAAAAATATTTTAATGAAGTCTAGCTTATAAATCTTTTATGGATTATGTCTTTGGTGTTATGTCTAAAAAGGAATCACCAAACCCAAGATCATCTAGATTCTCTCCTATGTTATCTTCTAGGGGTTTTATAGTTTTGCATTTTACATTGAATTTAACATGTTGAGTTAATTTTTGTGAAGGGGTAAGGCCTGCGTCTAGATTAATTTTTTTTTTTTTTTTGCATATGGATGTCCAGTTGTTCCAGCACCCTTTATTGAATAAACCATCTTTGCTTCATTTTGTTGCTCTTCTTTGTCAAAAATCAGTTGGCTATATTTATGGAGGTTTGTTTATGTTCTTTTCAGATTCCTTGTTTCTCCCTATACTCATTGTTGAGCCAGACATGATGCCCTCCTGGAATCCATATGCCAATCTATTTTGTAGGGGCAAAGCAAGAAATAAGTAGATAAGTAATAATTCTTTCTACCTGAACTCAGTCACCTAAAAGATATTGGAAGGACTGTTCATCTTTTATCTTCTAATATCACAAAATAGTAAAATATTATGTTGGCCTCTTCCTTTTCTGTTTCTCTCTATTGGTATCCCCTTAGTGATGTTAACTTTGATGCAGGTGGGCCTAAAATCATACCCAAGGAGAACTGGAAGGAATTGGGTACTGTCTTAAGAAAGGACTATCAAAAGGGGGATTCCTTTTTATTATATCTGAAGATTCAGAAAGTTAGTGTAAATATACATATTCTATTATTTGTTGTGAACATTAAATTCCTTTGTTCTATGTGTTTCACTATATTGGCTGCTATAGAATAAAAATTAAGTTTTGGCTGGAGTAATTCTGAGAAAATGACTATTGCCTTAAAATCTGTTCTAGTGATCCATAAGTCTCAAGTATGAAGGTACAAATGAGATGAGAAGTCTGAACAAATTATGAAGACCCCTTGGGAGCATCCTATTCAACTGAGAGTTCCTTGAAGTTAGGGATTGGTAGTATGTCATGTATCTCTAACACCTGGTTCAAATTCTGCTATATATTTGGTGCTCAGTTAATACTTAAATGACTAGAAGGATAAAAGAAAGAATACATGAAATGATTTCCTCAAAGAGACATAGCATGTACCATGGCCATCCTCAAGCACAGGTGAAGTATTTACTTTGTGTCAAGAGTGAGGGTTGCCACCCATGTTATTGTATTGTATTGTGATTTCATGTTATAGACAGAGAAGCTGAAAATAAGTGGGTTTAAATGACCTGGTGTTACAGGGCATATTTGAGATTTAAACCCAGTGCATTTCTCACGGTTACCATAAATTTATTAATAGAGATTCAGATTTGCAACTTCCCATCAGGATGGGGGAGGAGGCAAATGATAACTCAGCCACCACTGAAATAGAATAATCTTGGTAACTTTGAATGAAGTAGGAAGCTCACAAAACATAAGTGTTAACTCCAGCCCAATTATCTAGGTACCAATGAGACCCTTACGATGGTGCTCTCTCACCTCCTCATTCCCCATCTTCCTTCCTCCATATGCCATTTATTACATTTTTCTGTTAAGATACTCAATGATATATTAGCTGTATTTTCCACAGCACCTAATTCCCTGTGCCTTAACTAACTTTACTGCTTATGAGAAAGAGAGAGCACAATTTCTAGTAAACTAACAGCTATCAGCATAGATCCAAGGAACAGCAATAGGATAAAAAGATAATAGGTAATAGTGGGAGGGAGATATAAATGATCTATTGAAACAAAAGTGAATTATAGTATTCATTAACTCCTGATTGCCAAAGTTTTAGAAACTGGATATTCCATTTCTAAGTCTGAACATCCTACACAGAATTATTTTGAAGTCTATTAATGTTCTTTAATTTTACAAAATCATTGTTCTTCAATCATCTATATTTCCAGAATTGATTTACTTTATTTCCCCTTGTAGTTAAACGATTTTTACATTCAACCCCAAAGATTTTTGATTTGGGAATTGTCTCAGAGAAATTTGAGCATGAGCATGAGCATGAGAAATTTCTCAGAGAAACTTGAGACTACCCATGAGCTAGTCTCTCAAGGCAAAGCAGAGGCAAGAATTGTTTTACGAAAGGAAAAACAATGATTATGGAAATTATATTGATACAACTTCTTTTTTTTTTATACAGGTAACCTTTCCTGTGGCTAGAGTTTTATGGTTCAGCATTTTCAAATGTAAATATTTTTTCCTGACCATGGCATAAATAAGTTTCGAATAGCACAGAGGTGTATTTGGTTTAAAATAAGTGACCTCTCATTTAAAAAGCTGCCTGAAAGGCGCAGTGAAAGGGGGAGTCAGAGTGTGAGAGGTGGCAGTGTTTATTATTTATCAGGCTTCCCCTAGGTCCCCATTGGTGTACATGAGCTTGACTGTCTCTGCTCTTGCCACATTAATCATTTTCTCTTTTAAATTCAGGAGCATCATGCTAGTGTCTACTGGGTCAAAGACAAGGTAAAACAACGAGAAAGTCAATTATGGTAAATAAGTCTCCGATAGTAAGTTAGAGGTAGTTCCATGATGACTTTGGCACCAGCCCTTAAAAACAGTCTGCTTTCCACTTATATTGCAAATAACTGTATTTATAATCTCTATTAGTAAAAATCTATGCCCGTGAATGTGACAAGGTATACAATTTTTGTTCTACTTAGAATAATTTTAAATGTAAATATGCAGAATCTCTGGAGATATCAAATACTGTGCTCCAATCAAGGACCATATTTCCTGTGACATATGGCAGGCAAGTGGGACATAGGTGTGAGGGCTAGGGAAAGTGTCATAGTTATAGAATGGAAAGAACTGGACCTTCCATTGAGACAGAGATTGTTTTCCTTGCAGGATGACTCTTTCCTAAAAAATACCTCTCAGCCTTTCTAAGACACTTTTGTAATATAACATGTTGCATATCCAAGTAGAAAAAGAAAGCTTCCTTTAGATAGAATCCTACAAGGAGTGTCCTTTACTTGATTATGCACCAGAATCCTGACTTTAACAGATGGGGAGGTTGTATCAGTTTCAACCACAAACTTTGAGATGTCAACAATTCATTTGCTCACAGATCTACAATCCAGGCTGGGCTCAGCTGAGTGGTACTCTTGCAGGGTCTCATGAGATGTCTGTCATCAGTGCAACTGCTGTCAGTGGCGTTTTGATGGGGGACTGATAGTCCTGGATGGTCTCAGAAACATGTCTGGGTCCCAACAGAGATGTCTGGGCCTTTTCCCACAGATCTCCTTCTCTCTCTCATCATGGGCCAACCCCAAGAAAGCTAGCTAGGCTTCCTTACCTGGCAGTCTCAGAGCAGCAAGAGGATAAGAGAGGAAGCTGCAAGGGATTCTTAAAGTTGAGGCTCTAAGTCCTACAACATCACTTCTACTGCATTCCATTGGTTCTAACAGCCAGGGGGGAGGGAAAATAGCTCCACCTTGAGAAGAAGAGCAGCAAAATCACTTTTATAAAGGCATATGCTTTTAAAAATGGGAGAAATTGATGCAACCATTTTTGCAAGCAATGTACTGGAGAGAGAATTTACTCCATCAATATGTCTAAAGATAGCAATACTAGGAATTTATTTGTGGGTTTAAAAGTAGGATCTGCTGAGAATGACTGAATAGTCTGCAAGAAAAACAATGCAATTTACTACACATGCATGCTGGATATATTTTATAGTATAATAGAATATACAAGATATATGGGAGTTTCTCTTATCTGTCTCCTCTTCACTAAGGAACAGAACCAGTGTAATCCTATCTAGATCCTCCCTGTGCCCTCCCTTGTTCTCATCCCACCCAGGTAATCTGTTTGTAGGACTTCTGTTTCAAAACCCTATTGCTATAATATGATCTTTACTCATGCAATTGTTTAAAATTCCATCCTTGAGGATTCAAAGTAAGCCCAGAGTACAGGGGGTCTGTAGTGTTAAAGTCTAGTCTGAACGTTCTGTGTGTGTGTTCTCTGCCCAGATCAAACTTTTGTATTCTGGCACAGCTTTCTTTCTTCATGCCATAGAAACAAGAGTGGTTTAAAAAGACTGTGATGTGAAGAGTCTCTTCCTGCTTGGAATCTGAACTACAAAAAGCCTGAATTTGCCCAGAGCTGTGACAATTCCAGTGTGTACCTGATAGAATGTTTTGGGCTGCAAGTAGCAGAGTACGTGCTCAGATTGGCTTAGGCAGTAAACAAATTGATCATCTGCTATAGCCTCAGGTTTGCTTCATTTAAGAGCAATGGTGGGCTCTTAATGGTGGGCTCAGGTTCTGTCTCCTACAGAGTTAATTCTAATCTCTTTTTATCTAGCAGAAGAGAGAGAAAGAGAGAGAGAGAGAGAGAGAGAACAACTTCTCCTTTAACCACGGACATCTTCCATTCAGTCTGATTAAGCCAATTTAGGCCACATGTCCATTCCTAAAGCATTGGCACCTCCATGGAATGCCCTAACTTGATTGGCTGAGGCTGACCATGAATTACCCTGGAATCGGGGATGTCACCTTGCCTGACATCATAAATGGGAAGGGATAACTGAATAAAATTTAAGTTGCGATAGGAAAGTAGAATGGGGAAAAGATGCAGAGAAGGCAACCAAAAAATGCCTTTTATGGTGGGTAATTCTAGTAAACATCGTCTGAAAAATAGTAGCTCTGGATAATGCAGTAACTGTGGGAACAAACTAAAATGTGTAGAAATATCATTAAAGGGAAAATTCGAAAGTTTCAAAAATTTCATTTAAAATTACAAAGTTTCTAAAGTTTTATTAAAAAATTAAAAGCTAATATGACTGAGTTTTACTTATTGGCTTTGAACAAATATTTCCTCCTTTCTGCTCAGTGCTTCATATTCAAACACAAATGCACATAGGTGATGTGGTGTGTGCTTGGATCCCCTAGAGGTAAGACATGATTCATCCACATTTCAGAGGAAAGCCCTGATTTGTCCTCAAGTGTTTTCTTTTCCAGACAATGCTATTGTTAGTGTCTACCAAAGGCCACCAGATGAAAGTGATTGGGGATGGAGAGATGTAGTGAAAGGGAGGACTTGGACGTGAGTTATTCTTTCTTACCTTCGTCTCCTCTTCTTTAATCTCCAGTTGGCACTTGAAGGTAAGTTCCCAGAGAGCAATGTCTTGTTTGGTTCCCTGCTGCATCATTAGCACCTAGAATAGCACCTGATACAAAACAGATCCTCAGTAAACTGATACTGAATTAATTGCTACAAATGAGAAAGAATGAAATCATGCCATTTGCAGCAACGTGGATGGAACTGGAAGGTATTATGCTGAGTGAAATAAGTCAGAGGACAGATATCATATGTTTTCGCTCATATGTGGATCTTGAGAAACTTATCAGAAGGCCATGGGGGAAGGGAAGGGGAAAAACTAGTTATAAACAGAGAGCGGGGGAGGCAAACCACAAGAGATTCTTAAATACAGAGAACAAACTGAGGGTGGATGGGGGGTGGGGGAGAGAGGAAAGTGGGTGATGGGCAGGGAGGAGGGCACTTGTTGGGATGAGCACTGGGTATTGTATGGAAGCCAATGTGACAATAAATTATATTCACCAGAAAAGAATTAATTGCTACAAACTCTCCCGGAAGTAGCACTAAAGTGAGGGCAGCTATAGGAAAAAAGAGTCTTTTAACATCTGTGAGCAGGAAGGGGAGAGAAAGCGAAGGGAAACACCACCTGCTCAGTTGGTTATTTGCAAGGTCAGGACCGCTTGAACAGCTCCCCTCAAATTGTTGGATTCTTTTTTTTTTATTAAGCAGAAATAAAATTAAGCAGTTATATCTTCAAAGAATAAAACATCTTAAAGTTCAGTGGTGGGATTTTAAGGAGAAATTTAATCAAGGTTCATGGATTTTGTCATTTTCCATGTAGCTTTTGGCTTTCCTGAGGAAAACGTATTAGACACAGCATGAGTGGAACACACCTCTGTGTGTTTTGTTTGTAGATGTTGATGCGAATGACTGCTCTTTGATGCTAGCACCATGGAATTTAGATATAAACATTTGATAAAAGCTAAATTCCCAGTGTCCTCACAGCCCTTTGATGCCTCACCAGTAAGTGAATGAGATCCTTTGGTTCCAGGCAGGGATGGTAAGTAGGGTGACTACTCCACTTTGCCTGAAGAATTCTATTAGATTAGATTTTAGGGCCATCTCTTTTGGAAGTCCATTGGTTATTGTGGCTCATTTTAAATTCAATAACCCATCTCCCACGCTGCCAAAAAGGAGGTAGGGTCTCTTGGGATTGTTAACAGTGACTACGCAGAACCCCGGTGTGTGTCTTCAGGGAGAGCACAAACATTATCTGTGAGAATGATAACAGCTCTTCTTTGGTGAGGAAGAACAATTAGGGCTGCGTCTGCACTGGGCTCTCCACATGTATTTCCGAGTAGTCCTTACAAAAGTGCTATGAGGTAGGTGTTTATATGACTTCTCTCCTTGTCTTCCTGTAGTCTATTACTAACACAGCAGCCAGAGTGATCCTATTCAAATATGGGTCAGCTCATGTCACTCCTCTGCTCAGAACCTTCCAGCAGCTTCCTGTCTCTCACAATCAAAGCCAAAGCCCTTGCTATAGCTTTCAAGTCCTGTGATTTTTTGCCTCCCCTTTACCTCTCTGACTTCATCCTCACTCCCTCCATGTATGTTGCTCCATAAACGACCCTGGCCCTGTGCTTTTTTCTTGAAAATCCTGCCTCAGGGTTTTCATACTTTTTGTCCCTCCTGCTTGGAATTGTCACTTCCAAGATGGTCATGTGGGCAGCAGCCCACTTTCTTCAGGTTTTTGCTTGAAAGTCACCTTCTCACCGAGGACTTCCCTAGCAATCCTGACTAAAATTTCACCAAACGTCTCTATCATCCAACATTTCCTAACTTCCCTTCCAACTTTAACTTTTTATTTTTTTGGCATCTCTTTTGCTTACTTGCTTTGTTGATTGAAATGTAAGCCCCACAAAGGCAAGGATTTTTCTCTGTTTTCTAACCATGCACCCTACAATCTCATACCCAGCAACTAGGCAACTAGAACAGTACCTGGACCACAGGAAATACACAGTAAGTATTTATTGAAAGCTGAATAATTTTAGTCTTTCTTTTAAAAAAATTTTTTTTACATTTATTTATTTTTGAGAGACAGAGCATGTGTGGGGGAGGGGCAGAGAGAGAGGGAGACACAGAATCCGAAGCAGGCTCCAGGCTCTGAGCCATCAGCACAGAGCCTGACGTGGGGCTCGAACTCAGGAACTGTGAGATCATCACCTGAGCTGAAGTCGGATGCTCAACTGACTGAGCCACTCAGGTGCCCCTGAATAATTTTAGTCATCACATATTTATTCAGCATTTACTAAAAGCCAGGCATTATGCCTGACACTTGTAAAGCCAGAATGAACCAGAAAGACAAGATTTCTAACCTTATAGAATTTAAAATCAAGGGGCACCTGGGTGTCTCAGTTGGTTAAGTGTCCGACTTCGGCCCAGGTCGTGATCTCCTGGTTTGTGAGTCTGAGCCCTGTGTCTGCACTGACAGCTGAGAGCCTGGAGCCTGCTTCAGATTCTGTGTCTCCCTCTCTCTCTCTGCCTCTCCCCCACTCGTGCTCTGTCTCAGTCTCTCAAAAATAAATAAACGTTAAAAAATTAAAAAAAAAAACATAAAATCAAGAGAGAAAAGAAACAATTAAGCAAGTGCTCGTTTTATACATGTGGATTCTAAGTTTTGCAGAAATTAGTGAAATTCTCCAAAGTCCATTTTCCTTAACTGGCACAGCTGGGGGAAACTCCCAGGAATTAAAAATTACAATGTAAGCCATCTTTCCTTTATGCTGTGCTGGGATTGACATACTTTTTTTTTTCTTTTTTTTACACACATTACTAATTGCACACATTTTATGTACTCACAGTGCCCTTCACTGAGCAGGAACTTTGTTGCTGTTTGCATCTATTGGGATTGTTCTCAAAGGTATTAAGGATTATCATTAGATGAAGCTCATCAATCATTATTATTGTGGATAAGCTTCATTTGATCTGCCCTTCAAGAACATCAAAATAAGAATAACAACTATTTCATCTCACTTGTTCTAAATAAAGAAAAAAAAATCCTATAGCCTCTAGTAGGCATAGGACATTGTGAAAACATTGCCAAGTGGTTCACACTAGGAATTCTTTTTGAAAAGGTGATATTGGCTATTAAATTTCAGTTTTACGTAGTAATTATAAATTTTTAAGTTTGATATATTTGATCAGAATAAATACTTAAAATGGAGACCAATTTTCACTGTTAACCCAAATTTTGTTAGGTTAGGGATTTTCACTGAGAAAGCAAACTTTTCAAAAACATAACTTTATGTATGTTTTTTGAGAAAATAAATTAAACCTTTTAAACAACAACAACAAGACATTGCTTGATGCTCTATCTCAGGAGACAATTATATGTGTCAGTCTGCAAATATGGAGGAAATCTCTACACTTGGAAATATATCACATCTCACAGGAAAGACTTATCACCTCCACTGCCATTTGACGCTATAGTCTCAAGGCCAAGGCTTTGCTGTCTTTAATAACAAGTAACAAAAGCTGCTGTTGAAATAAGTTCTACCAGATTCATGCTGTACTTTATAGAATGCAAAACGGCTTGACTTTAGTAAGATCCTTGTCCTTTTCATACCTTGAAATTTTTGGTGAAAATGAATGTGAATGGAACATGGTTATCTCTTTCATTTCTTTAATCCTTTCAACTTCACCCTTGGTGAGGAGGGATATTTTAGTGTATAAATGCCATGAGCATTAACAGGAGATGACCTTGTTTTTATTTTTTGTCAGTGTTAAGCTCCAAAGAAGAAAGAGTCACTGTACTCCTCTGGCAGGAACTAGAAGAGATCAAAGGACTAGCGGCTGGATAAAGCCTGGACCCTGGAGGAGAGAAAGAGAGTGGGAACGAGGGAACCAAGGGAAAGGGACTTCCAGCTGACCCTCCAGATGTCCCGAGCCATACATGCAGTATCTTACATCAAAGACATTACATATGTTGTATTAGGTATTACACTGTCCTTGGGTTCCTAGTAAAGACATAGTTATCACATGACATGAAAGTTATGTGCATTTCTCAAACACCTGAAAGGCAAATGCTTTGGTATAACCAGGATACTATTGCATCTAAAATGAAGGCATGAAGAAAGGATTATTTCATATGATTTTCCCCAAATCATGGTAGTTCCATGGAAAGTAATGGGAGAATTGTAGAAGTTTATGGATGGGCTAAAATGTCCACCCCAATCTTCTTCAATGTCGCCAGTGCCGGCACAAAAAATACAAATGCCTAACTCGATGTTGTGATAGGTGTGCACAGACTGAAGTGCCCAGCCCTTGCTTTCATAGCTCTATCCAGAGATGGGACAGTCAGGGTCACCTCTTTTCTAGCTGAAGGAAAGCATAACAGCATATTTTAGTCCTTGAAAACTAGTCAGATGGTTGGTATGTTGCTTTTGGAATGAAAGTCTTCAAAGTCTTCTGAATAAGAGAACATAATCTCTCATTATGCAATCTTACAAGTTCCAAGAAAACATAACACCAAATTTTAAAAGTTCTATTTTTAAAAGAGATAAGACATTCCAAGTTGGGTTCTAAATCATTTCAAGTGGCCAACTTTGGCTACAGAGAATGGAAAATTGGACTTTTTGAAAATGTTTGAAAATATGAATAAATGGGCTCCGAGAAGAGGATTGGTTTTGTCACACTTATTTCAGTTTCCCTGAAGTTAGGTCCTTTCTGCTCATTTCCAGTTTTGTTAGATATTCTGGTTCAGTGAGACTATGGCGTATCTGAATTCTGTATAGGTAAGTTCTTTCTATGCCACTTGAGGTTAATTAGGTTAGTGTACGTATTTTTCTATTAATTTATTGGAAATGAATTTTAACCCAGCATATGACAATAAGATACCGAAGTGGCATTTACAGAATTCTCAGCAGAACTGAGATTATAACCACTTGGAGAAATCAGTCAAAATCAGAAAAAGAAATCAGAGAAAGTATTCAAAGCACCTGTTTTCTGGAGTAGTCTATGTCCAACATTTTCATCATTGTGTACTCATCTAAGTATTTTCAATAATTTATAAATCTGAAGTCTGCAGTCATCCTGCCCCTAAAACAGTTGCTGATGTTCACAAAACAACCCACTGCTACCTGTACAGTAGAATCATGAGGTGGAGTTTAAACTCCCTCTTATTGGTCTGGATGGATGTTAATACTTCCATTACTTTACATATAGATTACTCTGTAACTGAACAGGATGGAGAAAGGGGAGCCATTCTACATATTGGAAGCTTCATTTGACAGTCATAATGGAGATGCTGATGGTGACATTGCTCTCAACATTCTTCCTCATAATACCCAGATGGAGGCAAACTTAAGAAACTCTCCAACTCTCTGATGAATGAGGTCTTTAAACAAATGAAAAATAAGAAAGCATCTGGAAATGATATCATCCCTCCCAATTTTCATGCTGGAGACAAAGTTAACTCATGTAATGTCTCTGTATTCTCCTCTTGAGATACAAGAATAAAAGAGAAAATGGGATATGGCTCCAGGGAGGTGGAGATGCTGAGTTTTATGTGATGATATACATCCAATGGCAGGATGTATAGCTGAAGCAGCTGCAGAGCATATGTTTTAGATAAAAGAGAGTTTTCATAAACCAACATCCATGAGAAAACTCTCATTTCTGGTTTGGAAAGAGAATAAGTTCATTTCTTAAAGGGGGGTATTTTGACATGGAGATTTCACTTCACTCTCTGCAAGGAACTTCTGTTTCATCTAGTCTCTAAAGCTTTTCTTAGAAAGTACCGTATAAATGTACTTCACTCTGCTTTTAGACGTTTTAGTTGTGGAAAGAAGCTCATCAATGGCTTAGTGACTGGAAATGAATCTGAAGTCTCCTGCTTTAAGAACATATCCTTATTTAATTTCTGAGTGATGAATAGCATTTTTGAAACTGTAGAAACTACTTTGTATACTTTCTATTTGTTAGCAGATTTGAGAAGAGCCTGACTTACTGGGAGCACACAGAATTTAAAATCAGAAAACCTAAGCAGAATGATATTTTTACCATTTTCTGATAAGTTATTGAGGCCTCTGTTTTATGATCTCCAAATAGATGTATTAATAACACTGACAAGGGCTTTGTTACAGTAATACATTATCACAGTGCCAATCAGTCCCACTCCTTCCTCCCAGTAGCTGCTTTAAAAAACATGTTCTGTTCCCTTTTTGATAGTACTCTGAAATTGTAAAGCGTGTTTTCTTTTGGCAAAGCGCTTTATAATTATGGTTGTCTTAATATATGTCTGATAGGTAAGTGTATTAGTCAGCTAAAACCTCTAGGGAACTCTTTTCCTCTGAATCAGGTTGGGATTTATATGTGAAACTTGAAATCTTGGCAGTATATGGATCTACTGATCATTGTTTTGATACAACTTCCCTTGATGATTTATCTTTTAATTTGTAGACCAAGGAGAGTAGAGAATGTATGAATATCTGAATTCTGGTAAATATTCAGCTTTAGCAATCGCTGTTAGTTTTTGAGAGTCTCATCCCCATTTGCTCAGGGGTAAACTTAATCTCGTGCAAAGGTGACTACCATCTAAGTCTCTGAAATATATCCTTCAGTGATTTCTTGTATTCCTGGAATCATAGACACAGAATGACAGAGTGGAAGAAAATTTAAAGAGAGCCCACACCAATACCAATGATTTGTTAATGACATGGTGGGTTCAGAGGCATGAAGGGTCTGTGCAAAACGTCACAAGTGGCACGGCCCCATGAGTTCTTGGAGTGAATGTCTACGGTATATGTGTTGCTGTGACAGCAATAGGAATGAGTCAGTAGATGTCAAGTTATTCGATATTATGTTTACATTAAGGATTTTCTTTCCTTTCAAGTTCCAGGTTTGGCCTTGAGGACTCTTAATTTCTGAGAAGGAGCAGGTAGCTGCTGGAATTCTAGTTGGTATGACTGTCACATCCACGCTCCTCCACATTCCTACGCCAAGAAGTGGAAAAAATATATACAAAGAATGAGAGGCAGCCTGAGAGAAGAAAATTAAGTACTTGACTAGTTTTTCCTTCTCTCTCTCTGAGCCAATAATTATTGATTGAATCATTCACGTCTTAAATCATTCATGACTGTAATGCTGTGGCAGCCTACGTAAGCAAACCAAAATCTAAGCCTACAAATGCTTCAAGGTTACAAAATCAAAATGCTAGAAACGACCAATCACAAATAGCCAACTAGGCTTTAAACTATAGCCAATCAATAATTTCTTTGGTTTGCTTCTGACTTTTCTCTATAAAAACCTTTCCTCCCCCCACCACCTCCTGTTAGGTGGAGAATTCCTAACCCCTTCCAGTTTGGCACTGCTGATTGAAATAGATTTTTGTTCAAATAAAGTCTTAAAATTACAACAACGAGAAGAATGATGTGAAGATGTGTCTCAGAAATAGACAGAAGATAATGGAAACACTGGTTTTGAGTCAGAAGACCTGAGTTTGAGGTCCAGCTCTAGAGCATATATAGTCCCAGGTGGCCCCTTAAGTACCCTTAGACTCTGACCTGCAGTTTCTCCCAATTTTTACTGGAGATTTTTATTTTTACTTTTATTTCTGATGTTCTCTGCCTCTGTATCCCTGTCTCTGACTCCCTCCCTTTGATCATTCTAGAATAGAGGCTATAATTTGGGACTTGTTGATTCTTTTCTATTTTATTTTCAGATTTCAAAACTATTTATTGATCCTACTCTTATTTTTATCTCTTTACTTCTACTCTTTTGGTGTTATTTTTCTAATTTTTTAAGTTAGATATTTAGATAATTAATATTTTCAACTTTTGTTTTTAGGTACCAAGTTAGATACCTAAGTTATTAATTTTCAGCCTTCTATCTTTTCTAACATATGTACATCAGACTTTAAATTTTCCTCTAGGTATTATTTTCATTGACTCCACAAGTTTAGACATGCTGTGTTTTCATTTTCATTCTTCATATTTTTTACAAAATTTTCAACAGCTAATCTATATGCATAATTTATAAATTAAAACTATGGAATAAGATGCAGACTGAGGATCTGGTGCCTACCTTCCCTACTCACTCCATTCCCCAGCTTTTTGTGAGTTATGACTTCTATTAGTTATTCATGCATTCTTTAAAATTTTTTTTAATATTTATTTATTTTTGAGAGAGAGAAAGACATAGTGCAAGCAGGGGAGGGGCAGAGAGAGAGGGAGACACAGAATCTGAAGCAGGCTCCAGGCTCTGAGCTGTCAGCACAGAGCCCGACGCGGGACTCGGAACTCACAAACTGCCAGATCATGACCTGAGCTGAAGTCGGATGCTTAACCTACTGAGCCACCCAGGTGCCCCTAAAATCTTACTTTTCTTAGAGCAGTCTTAGGCTTGCAACAAAATTGAGAGTAAGGTACATAGATTTCCCATAATCTCCCTCCCCACACTCTTGCGCAGCCTTACCAACATCATATTACCGTATTACCAACATCACTTATCAAAATGGTACATTCTTTCACAAGGATGAACCTACCTCAATCCATCATAATCACCCAAAGTCTGTACTGTACCTTAGGGTTCACTTTTGCTTTCGTACATTCTATGAGTTTGGACAAATGTAACGTGGCACCCCTTATCGTAACACAACATTTTTCTCTGCCTTAAAAAGCCACTGTCCTCCACTTATCTCCCACTCTCCACCCCTGGTAACCACTGATATTTTTGTTGTCTCCATAGTTTTTTTTGCTTTTCCCAGAATGGCATATAGTTGGAATAAAATATTATGTACCCTTTTCAGATTGCCTTCTTTCACTTAGCAATATGCATGTAAGATCCTCCCATGTCTTTTTTTTTTTTTTTAATGTTTATTTATTTTTGACAGAGAGAAAGAGACAGAGTGTGAGCAGGGGAGGGGCAGAGAGAGAGGGAGACACAGAATCCGAAGCAGGCTCCAGGCTCCGAGCTGTCAGCAGAGCCCAATGTGGGGCTCCAATCCACAAACTGCGATGTCATACCTGAGCCTAAGCCGGACACTTAACTGACTGAGCGACCCAGGTGCCCGCTCCATGTCTTTTTGTGGCTTGATAGCTTATTTCTTTTTAGCACTGAATGATATTCCATTGTCTGGAAGTACCACAGTTTATCCATTCACCTACTGAAACACATCTTGGGAAGTTAGGAATAAACCTGCTAAAAACATCCATGTGCAGGTTTTTGTGTGAACATAAGTTTTCAGCTCCTTTGGGCAAATACCAAGGAGCACAACTGCTGGATTAAATAGTAGAACTAAGTTAGTTTTTATAAGAAACTGCCAGGCTATCTCCTAAAGTGGCTGCATCATTTTGCATACCCACCATCAATGGATGAGAGTTTTTGTTGCTCCACATTCTTGCCAACACTTGGTGTTGTCAGTGTTGCAAATTTTGGCCGTTCTCATAGGTGTGTAGTGGTATCTCATTTAATTTGCATTTTCCTGATGACAAATGCTGTGGAGCCTCCTTTCATATGCTTATTTCCCACCTGCACATATTTGGTGAGGTGTCTCTCTCAAGGTGTTTGGCCCAATTTTTAATAGAGGTTTTTGTTTCCTTATTGTTGAGTTTTAAGAGGTTTTTAAAATGTATTTTAGATAGCACTCTTTTATCAGACGTATATTTTGCAAATATTTTCTCCCAGTCTGTAGTTTGTCTTCTCATTCTTTTCTATTGCCTTTCATAGAGTGGAAATTTGTAATTTTAAGGAAGTCCAGCTTAGCAATTCTCTTTCATGTCTTTAGTGCTATATCTAAATAGTCATCCCCATACCCAAGGTCATCTAGATGTCTTCCTATGTTATCTTCTAGGAATCTTATAGTTCTGCATTTTACATGTAGGTCTATAATCAATTTTGAGTTAATTTATATAAAGGGTGTAAAGTCTGTGTCTAATTCCTCTCTCTCTCTCTCTCTTTCTTTCTTTCTATCTTTTTTTTTCTTTGTACATAGAAAAATATCTGGCTGTTCCAGCATCATTTGTTGAAGAGACTATCTTTGCATTTTTTGTCAAAGATCAGTTGACTATATTTATGGTGATCTATTTTGGGCTTTCTACTCTGTTCTATTGATCTATTTGTCTATTGTTTCACCAATAACTCACTCTCTTAATTACTGAGGTTTTATAGTAAGTCTAGAAGTTGAGTAGTCTCAGTCCTTCAACTTTTTTCTTTTTTATATTGGATGGGCTACCTAGATCTTTTGCCTCTCCAGAAAAGCATTAGTTTGTTGTTATCCATAAAATAACTTGCTGTGATTTTGACCAGGATTATGCTGAATCTATAGATAAATTTGGGAAGAAATGACATGTGACAATATTAAGTTTTTCCATCTTTGAATATGGAATTTCTTTCCAATTATTTAGTTCTTTGATTTTGTTCACAAGAGTTTTGTAGTCTTGCTCATATATATCTTGTACATATTTTGTTAGATTTATATAGAAGTTTTTATTTTGGGGGATGCTAATATAAATGGTATTATGTTTTTAATTTCATATTCCGGATATTCATTGTTAGTATATAGGAAAGCAATCAACTTTTATATATTAACCTTGTATCCTGCCGTCTTGCTATAATCACTTATTCATTCCAGATTTTTGTTGATTCCTTTGGAATTTTTTACACAATTGTGTTATCTGCGAACAAAGACAATTTTATATCTTCTTTCTTAATCTGGATACCTTTTACTGCTCTTTCTTCCCTCCTTGCATTAGCAAGGGCATCCAAGGTGATGTAGAAAAGGAGAAAAGGAGTGGTGAGAGGGTCTATTGTTTGTGTTTTTTATGTAAATATGAGCAGATCTGAATACCTTTTCTTAATTTCCCTTTTTCTTACACAAAAGGGAACACATACTGTATACTTCCTTTCCTTGTTCTAGACACTGTGCCCTATTGATAGAAAGTGTCCTAGAGCCTCAAGCAGGGCACTTGTTGGGATGAGCACAGGGTGTTGTATGTAAGTGATGAGTCACTAAAATCTACTCCTGAAATCACTTACATTATATATTAACTAACGTGGATTTAAATAAAATTAAAAAAGTAAAAGAGCACCTAAGGAAGAAGATTCTAGTCAAAAAGGAGTGGGAAGACGTATAGGGTCCCAATAATTTGGCAAACTAGTTAAAATTAAACTTTTAGTTATAAACTTGCTTGAACATACTTTATAAACAATGGATTAAATCTTAATTGTTAAAGAAAAGTGTCCTAGAAATTTCATTCTTATGATGGCTACAAAATATTCCATTGTGAGCAAGAACCAAAAGTTGTTTCTCTAGTATTCTATTGAGGGACAGGCATTATTTCCTCTCTGTTGCTATTGTAATCATTGTTGTAATGAATAACTTTGCATATATGTCATTTTGTACATAGCATAGATGTATGCTAAGAGAAATTCCCAGGAAAGAATTGCTGGGCCAATGAATAGATGCATATCAATTTTGATTAGCATTATCAAATTGCCATCCACAGGGGAATTGTTTTGTACTATCACCATCAGAGTATGAGAACGTCTATTTCCTAATAGTTTTATCATCAGTCTAGAGTTTTAGAATTTCTGAAGATTGAAATATACTCTTAAATTTTTTTTTTAGATAGATGGGTGGGGAGAAGCAGATGGAGAGGGAGAGATCTTAAGCAGTCTCCAAGATCAGTGCCGGGCTCAACATGGGGCTTGATCTCACGAACCCTGAGATCATGACCTGAGCCGAAATCAAGAATCAGGCACTGAACTAACTGAGCCATCCGGGTGCCCTGAAATATACTGTTAATATTTATTAAAAGTTCTTGTTCTTTGGGCATTTAGAAGTGTTTAATTTCCCAATATATATGGATATTTGTTTTTCACATGTTTATTGGTTACTGATTTCTAATTTGATTGCATTTTTAGTCAGTAAACATGATCTATATTATACCATTTCTTTGAAAATTGTTAAGACTTGCTTTCTGGACAAGCACGTGGTCAACATTTGTAGATGTTTCGTTTGTGCTTAAGAAGAATGTATGTTCTGTAATTGTTGGGTTTGGAGTTCTCTCTCTGTCCAATTAGATCACGCTTGTTACTTCTCCTATTCAAATATTTTATATCTTTTTTTGACTTTTTTTCATCTGCTTGACTTATTATTGAGAGATGAGTGTTGAAATCTTCTATTACAACAGTAGATTTCTCAATTTCAGCCACTAGTTCTATCATTTTTATATTGTAAGGCAATTATTTTAGGTACATCTTTCTATTGTTTAATAATACGTTTTGCATAAAAAATATTTTTAAAATATAAGTAAAAATGTAAAAACTACAAAAACACACAGAATAAACATTGCTTTCATGTAATTATACCACTCCAAAGTAACTGCTGCTTATTTAATATGATGATGTGTTTCTCTTTCTGTATCTTTGTAATGATATTTATATAGAGAGACCCATATGCGAGGAGGCATTCATGCTCCACTATCCCAAGTGAAGAATTTCCAGGCAAGTGGTTTGTTCAACCCCTTAGTACAGATGTGGATGCTCTTCCCTCTCATCCCATTAGATGTTCAGAAGTCACTTTGGTTTTATTTTGATCATAATGAATGCTAAAAGAAAATATTCTTATAGAGTAGAACTGACAGGAGTTGATGATGGAGTAGTTGGTAGGGGTGTGAAAAATAAGAATCTGAGAAAACATCTAGATTTTTGTTAGAAATAGCAGTGCTATTTACCAGGACAAAGAACCCATGAAAGAAACAGGTTTACAGAGGTTGTAAATTAAGAATTCTGTTTTGGATATATTAACTTTAAGATTCCTATTGGATATTCTAAAATGTTTTTTTTTTTTTAATTTTTTTTCAACGTTTATTTATTTTTTGGGGGACAGAGAGAGACAGAGCATGAACGGGGGAGGGGCAGAGAGAGAGGGAGACACAGAATCGGAAACAGGCTCCAGGCTCTGAGCCATCAGCCCAGAGCCTGACGCGGGGCTCGAACTCACGGACCGCGAGATCATGACCTGGCTGAAGTCGGACGCTCAACCGACTGCGCCACCCAGGCGCCCCCCTATTGGATATTCTAGTGGAGATAACAAGCAGACAGTTGGATTATGTAAATATTGGTTTCAGGGAAGAAATATATATGGATACATAATTTCAGGAATCATTAGTATAGAAACAATATTAAGTCCTTGGGGATAGATGAAATCACCTATAAAGAACAAATACTTGGCATATGGCATTAAAGTTAGGATTAAAAAAAAAAAAGGCAAGAAAAGAAACCAGCACAGGAGACTCAGAGATGAAGCCAATCAAGTAGTAGATAAGTCAGAAGGGTATAGATACCAGAGAAGAGCTCTAAATAGGAGAAGATACAAATGATTGTTTAAACTTTATGAATGTGGGGGTGGGAATTAGTATCTGCATCAAGGGGATAGGATTCACTGCATCCAGATAGAGGGGCATATCTTTGATTGCCAGAGGAAAGGAAAAGGGGAGAAGTGAGTGTAGATACAGATAATGTTGTAGATTTGGGAGAAGAAATTTTGCTTTATGATTTCTTTTTTTAATTTTATTATCATTATTTTTTTCTGTGAAGTAGAAGATGAGGTTAGCTAGAGGAAGGGTACGTTGGGGAAATGGTTGTTAGAGTTTTGATGATAGTGGAAAAAACACTACCAGAAAGATTATGCCAATTTGTATTCCATTTATGGTACAAGAATGTCTATTACACCTACCGTTGTCAACATTGGGTATTATCATTAAAAAAATAAGTAAACTTCTCATTTAAATGGGATTAAAATGATGCTGTATTTGAAACAGAGTTCATTTCTTTGCTTACTAATAAGAGAGAACATTTTTTAAACTTGGGGGTTTTATATATATACTTATAAAATATATAACTATTTAAAATGTATATGAAGGGTATTAGCCCTCTGCCTGCTCTATATGTTTCAAATATTTTCACATTTTGTTTCCTGATTTTAATTTTGTTCAAGGTGCTTATTAGAGAATACAAATGTTTTTAAATTTTTATGTATTTTTAAATTATTTATCATAGGTCTTTGGGATATTCTCCAATTTATGCTTAGAAAGAACAGTCCCCTCATAAGAACAGATACATTCATCTATAACTTCCTGAAATTCTTGATGACTTTATTTTTTATGTATAAACATTATATCTATCCTAGACTTACCTGGAAATAAAATGTGATATGTTGCTTTAACTTTATTTTTCTCATAAATTGCCAAACGATTGTCTCAATATGACTTATTGAATGATATATTTTCTTCCACTAAGTTAAATTAATAAAATTAATATTTGTGGAATAATTGTTGTTGGCAGGCTTTGTGCCAAATACTTTATAGACATTGCCTCATTTATCTTCAGAACAAACTCTTTAGTTGTAATATTATTGCACCCATTATAAAGTAAAAGACAGAGGCTACAGTTGCGGAGTCCCCAAGACTCCCTTAGTTTCAGTGATAGACTAGAAGCACTCACAGACCTTATGAAAGCTGTTAGACACATGGTGATGGTTTCTTCAAAAAAAGGGAAGGGGAAAGTAAGGTAGAATTCAGAAGATGCCAGGTAAAAACTTTAAGCTATCCCCCTGCATGGAGTCATATGGGCAGAGTTTGTTTCTCCCAGCAATGCTGTGTGGCAACATGCGTGGTACCAGAGAATCTCACCTGAGCCTCGGTGTTTAGGGTTGTTATTCAGAGTCAATTATGTAGATAAAGCTGACTTCCTACACAGCCGACCTTACTTTCCAGCCCCTCCAGAGGTCAAGTTGATACTGCATGACCCAAGGCCCCCACTGTAAATCACATAGTTAACATAGATTATTTGGCATGGCCCCAAATCTTCAAGTAAGCCAAGACACTCTTACCAGGCAGGACATCGCACAGAGTAACTTCTAGAAGCTGGGCAAGGTAAATCCTATATTGTCCTGAGACTTAGAAAAGGAAAGGACTTTCCTTTAGGTAATCCAACCAACTTGCAGTAGAATCAGAATTTAAATCTGGGCCTTTTTGAGTTCTAGAACCTGAGGTCTTAGTCACTAGAATTTATAACTTTCATAACATAATAAAGCGATTGCTGAGAAGGGAAGAGCTAAGGGCCATTTTAGTAGGTGAAGTAAATGATTAGACACTAGGATTAGATGTTTGGGGGGTGATTTTTGTTTTTGGTTTTGTTTTGTTTTTGGTATGTGCTGCTTTCTCATGTAGCTAGGTCACCAGTTTTATCATTTACTAGATTTCAATAAATAATTATCTCTTTAGTTTTAATATTCTGTTCATTGTCATCACTATTTGTTCTTGTGCAAACCCATACTGCCTTAATTGTTATACCTTTGTGGTATGCTTTAGTATCTGATGGAGTAAGTCAGCAGCTCCCTTCTCTTTTTACCCCTAAAATTTCTCACCAATTTTCATCCATTTATTTTCTAACATCTCAGAATCATTTTCTTAATGTCCAATTTCTTTGGGATTTCATTTTAATTACATACTGCTCATTGATGAATCTGGGGAAAGCTCAGATATTTACATTATGGCTTCTTTCAATCCAGAAAAAATAATATTTATTTATTTATTAAGTTTATTTATTTATTTTGAGAGAGAGAAAGCATGAGTCAGGGAAGGGCAGAGAAAGAGGGAGAAAGAGAATCCCAAGCAGGCCCTGCACTGTCAGCACTGAGCCCCATGTGGGGCTTGAACTCATGAACTGTGAGATCATGATCTGAGCCAAAGTTGGACGCTTAACCAACTGAGCCATCCAGGCACCCCAATATTTATTTTTGTTTATTTAAAACTTGTTTAAATAATTTCAGCAAGGTTTTATACTGTCTAATGCAATTTTTATTAATTTCATTCCTTCACAATTCACTTTTTTATTGTGAATATTTTGAACTGTACTGGGGGCAGTGACTTTGAGTTGATGCCCAGAATGCATTCTCCCCTTCTTCTTTAAAAGAACTTTTGATTTTTAGTTGGACACATGGTCACCTTGAATAAAGATATTTCTCAGACCCCTTTGGCATTAGTTGTAGCCACATAAGTTGTGACCAATGGCATATAAGCAGACATATTTTGTGTGACTTCTGGGCAGTGGTTCTATAAGGGAAGGTATATGTCTTTCTTTGTTTCTTCCTTCTTTCTGACTGGAATTCAATGACTCCTAGATGCAGGAGCCATGAGGATATTCCCTCATGAAGGCAGAGTAGAAAGCTCCAAGAAGCCGACTCCCTAATGATTTTTGTAGAATTGCCATCTACCTCCATATCCTTTACATGAGAGAATAATCTTTGCATATTTAAGCCATTGTTTATTGCAGTTGTTTTAGCATTTGGAGCAAAACACAACTGCTATAGTGTTTTTCCTTTTTCTTTTTTTGCTCAGGTTTTTAAGTTAATTTTGCTGAGTTTTATATGTTGAGCAATAAAGCCACATGCAAATAAAATAACTTTTTCTTCTCCTTTGCAGTCTATACCTCATTAGCTAGAAATTTCAGCACGATGCTATGTAAGAATGACAAAAGAGGCATTCTTCTCTTATTCTTGACTTTAATAGGAATTCTGTTGCAGTTTTATTATTAAGTATGGTGTTCGCTGTGGAGATTCTTCAAATTTAAAAGGGGGATAATAATATCTATTTTATAGAATTATTACAAAGGTCAAATGCACTAATAAATATAAAAATGCCATGTAACTGTTGAAAGCTATACCACATTTGGCATAAAGATGCAGTCAGCAAATATTTTCAGTGTTAGTGTCTTTAATAATTAATAACTTTAATGCCATGAAGAAAAGAATTGGGTACTCCATAAAATATCTCTTTGGTGCCACTGTACAGAAATAAGCTGGGTCTAATGGATCATTAAAAAGCTTTTTATGTCTTAATATTAGGGCCAAAAATTAGAAAAGAAATAGCTGCTCCCCATTACAAAGAAAAGTGATAAATAGAGATTGAAGTTTTGAAAAGAAATAATAATTTCAAAGTAGGGATAGTTCTCAAGGAATGAGACTTATGTTTGGAAAGTATCCTTAACTCTGTTTTATGCAGTTGATTGATGGATGGTCAATTTACCTCAGTTACCAACCAAAGTATTAGGTCACCGCATATGTAATTTAGTCCTCAAGAAAGTCTTCTCCTCATATGTTCTTCCTCCCACAACTGCCCTCAGAACATGTCCACTGTGGATTTACATAGGTCCTTTCACCTTGTCACATTTCCAGTCTGTTCTTAGAGAAATTAGTTCTGTGTAGTTGCTATTTTTTTTTTTTTTGTGGAAGCAAGGTGTGACTTTACTTAAAAAAATCTTTTGCTGTACCTCAAAAATGTTCTTTTTATTTTTTTTTTAATTTTTTTTTTCAACGTTTATTTATTTTTGGGACAGAGAGAGACAGAGCATGAACGGGGGAGGGGCAGAGAGAGAGGGAGACACAGAATCAGAAACAGGCTCCAGGCTCTGAGCCATCAGCCCAGAGCCTGACGCGGGGCTCGAACTCACAGACCGCGATCGTGACCTGGCTGAAGTCGGACGCTTAACCGACTGCGCCACCCAGGCGCCCCTGTTCTTTTTATTTTTAATGTTCCATAGCAGATATGCTCCTTTTAAAATTAGTCCATTTTGCTCCTTGCAATTAGTTCCAGAAAAGATCTGTGAGGGGACAAATTAAATCTGTTGACTTAAAATACCTTTGGTTTTTACCCATTGATCTCAACTCTGAAGTAGCTGAAACCTATGATATGGCAGCCTGACATTTAATACATTGGATATAATTTAAGCTTAATAACACTATATATTGTTTTGCTTTTCCTAATGAGAAAAATACTTAACTTCAAAATACTATATATAAAAACCTTTGATAAGTTAAATATAGAACTACCCTATGATTCAGCAATTACACTACTAGGCATTTACCCAAAGGATACAAAAATATTGATTTGAAGGGATACATTCACCCCAGTATTTATAGCAGCATTATCAGCAATAGCCAAATTATGGAAAGAGCCTAAATGTCCACCAACTGATGAATAGATAAAGAAAATGTGGTATATATACAATGGAATGTTAGTCAATGGAAAGGATGAAATCTTGCCATTTGCAATGACATGGATGAATCTACAGTGTATTATGCTAAGCAAAATAAATCAGAGAAAGACAAATACCATATGATTTCACTTCTATGTGGAATTTAAGAAACAAAACAAATATACGGGGGGGGGGGGGGGGGGGAAGAGAGGAAAACCAAGAAACCAACTCAACTATACAGAACAAATTGATGATTTCCAGAGACAAGTTGGGCAGGGTGGTGGCAGTGGTAATGGGTTAAGTAGGTGGAAAGTTAGGAGGGCATTTGTGATGAGCACTGGGTGTTATACATAAGTGTTGAATCACTAAATTCCACACCGGAAACTAATATTACACTGTCTGTTATTTAAATAAAAATTTAGAAGAAAAAAAAGAGTTGTCCCAAGTTCCTCATTAAAGCAATAAATTTTCTTATATATGGGTAACATAAAATAAAACAAAATAAAATAAAAGCCTTTTATTATATACATACAAAAGTAAAATTTGAGATAATTATCTGGAAAATTAAAACAAAGTAAATCAATCAATAAGTGAAATACCCAAGTGGAATTTTTCATATTGCCTATATGAATTCTTCTCTTTTTAATTTTCTGAATAACCGTCCCCGAAAATGTGTTTATTATAATATTCATCTAACATCAACATTTACTAAATATCTATTAAGCACCTTGGACTATGACATATGCTGATAATAATAATAAACATTAATATAAGTTTTTATAGGCGTCCTTCTTTTATATGATTTCATTATCATAGAAATCTTTTGATGTAGGAAAAAAATATCACATCTGAGAAAACTGAGACACAGAGAGCTAGAGCATTTTATAGAGCACATCACATCAGAGCAGTCCTATGACTTCTAATTTGAACCCAGAATTTCTGGCTATAATTTTAGAAATTTCCTTTAATCTTTACCTGCCTTTATCATTTGACTTCAAGCCTGCTTTTTGAAAATAATATGCAATAACTAACACTTAATGAATGTAAATTGTGTTGGATGCTGTTCTAAGTGCACTAGCTGTATTAATGCATTTAATTTTTATTACCTCTCTTTGTGGTAAGTGCTGTAATTAGGCCCGTTTGCATAAACTGGGGTCCAGTGAGGTTGAATAATTTGCCCAATGTTGACATAGCTAAGTGCTTAGTAGAGTTGGGATTTGAACCCAGACCTATAGGCTAGAGAACCCAGTCTTTTAATCACAAAGGTACTGTGTTTCTTCTAGAGCAAATCCTTCATTCTCTCCTTGTTCATGTTAATTTTGCTTGATTGACCCCCTCCTTGTAGCAGGTTAAACTGGCATTAGAAATAATATCTATTTGTTTTTATTTGGGTTTACTTATCCTATGTCTAGAGAAAACTGGAAAGTGCTCCCCCCTTTTTTTCCTAGATGTTAAATTACAAAAAGAGACTATATACTGGTTTTTCACAGATGTAGTACGTTTGCACACACAGATGTAGACATTTGCAAAATTGTTTGATTCCTCAGGCCGACCTGTTCTTTGCTGCTGTGTTAATGGAAATAAATGGTTGGTACTGAATTTTAAAGTCCACTTGTGCACAGAAACATTGTGTAGATTCATCCCACATCCAACTATTCTTGGGCTCGCTTTTATTGCTTTCCTTGGAAGCGCCTCCAGTGTTTTACAACTATTACACATCGTGATATTCAGAACTGACCAGAGCTTTCTAGGTGAAATTCTGTTCGGTATCATGATTCCTCTGAGCTTACAGGAAAATTACATAAGCGTTTCTTTTTTTTCATCCTTCTGTTTCTGTATTGTAATGCAAGCCCATATATCATCTGCTATCCACTCTTTCTTCAGGTCTTTTTTTGTCATTACTGCCTTCCAGGTGTTTGGGGTTATTTTACCTGAGATGAATTAAGTTTGCTCTGTCTGCGGCAGGATATTATTGTGCTATTTTCTTCCTCTTTCTCAGCATGACTTCCAAATTTAGAATCACTTTTAAATAGATGTTCTGATTACCTTTTTTCCACATCATAAAGAAATGTAATATAAAGCAGTAACTATGATTGACTTATTAGTATAGCTACTTTATCATTTGGCTTTGGCTATTAGATATGTTTTGTTTGTTTCTGAACAATTTGAATCACAATTTTTTTTTGTTGTTGTTAACTGAACACCTATTATGTACAAGGCATGTTACTATGAGGAAATAAACATGACGATAGAGCCCACAGTTTCTCTGTCACTTACCATACATGTGACCAGATCCTCAACATCTTCAAATGCTAAATGGCATGAAGCCTATGTTATAGGATTGTTCTGAACACTAAGATGAATTTGTGAAATCTGCTGGCATATATGAAGCTTGAACAAATACCTACTACTCTTTCAATATCAACTGTGTCACCGGCACTCTATGCACAATCAGTCTTCAAAAAAATAGGTGAAGTTAATTTTATACCTGCTTTTACAGATACTGTGTGTGAGATTAACTACTTGACCTAGGTCACTTAGCTAGTGAGTAGCTGGGTTAAGATTAATTAGGACCTCTGTCTATCTGACTCTAGAGAACATGTAGATTCACTGTACTGGACCACCTCACAATTTAACGAGTAGCATAAAAATCTATTACGTAACCAGAAAGGGTAGCCTCTACTCCAAAGCTATAATCATCAAGACAGCATGGTATTGGCACAAAAACAGACACATAGACCAATGGAATAGAATAGAGACTCCAGAATTGGACCCACAAATGTATGGCCAACTAATCTTTGACAAAGCAGGAAAGAATATCCAATGGAAAAAAGACAGTCTCTTTAACAAATGGTGCTGGGAGAACTGGACAGTAACATGCAGAAGGATGAAACTAGACCACTTTCTTACACCATTCACAAAAACAAACTCAAAATGGATAAAGGACCTGAATGTGAGACAGGAAACCATCAAAACCCTAGAGGAGAAAGCAGGAAACAACCTCTCTGACTTCATCCACAGCAACTTCTTACTCGACACATCTCCAAAGGCAAGGGAATTAAAAGCAAAATTGAACTATTGGGACATCAACAAGATAAAAACTTCTGCACTGCAAAACAATCAACAAAACTAAAAGGCAACCGACAGAATGGGAAAAGATATTTGCAAATGACATATTGGATAAAGGGCTAGTATCCAAAATCTATAAAGAACTCACCAAAATCCACACCTGAGAAACAAATAATCCACTGAAGAAATGGGCAGAAGACATGAATAGACACTTTTCTAAAGAAGACATCCAGATGACCAACAGGCCCATGAAAAGATGCTCAACGTCACTCCTCATCAGGGAAATACAAATCAAAACCACACTGAGATACCACCTCATGCCAGAGTGGCTAAAATGAACAAATCAGGAGAGTATAGATGCTGGTGAGGATGTGGAGAAACGGGAACCCTCTTGCACTGTTGGTGGGAATGCAAACTGGTTCAGCCACTCTGGAAAACAGTGTGGAGGTTCCTCAAAAAATTAAAAATAGATCTACCCTATGACCCAGCAATAGTACTTCTAGGAATTTACCCAAGGGATACAGGAGTGCTGATGCATAGGGGCTCTTGCACCCCAATGTTTATAGCAGCACTTTCAACAATAGCCAAATTATGGAAAGAGCCTAAATGTCCATCAACTGATAAATGGATAAAGAAGATGTGGTTTTACCATAAGAGACTATTAAAAACTGAGAATAAACTGAGGGTTGATGGGGAGTGGGAGGGAGGGGAGGGTGGGTGATGGGCATTGAGGAGGACACCTGTTGGAAGGAGCCTAGGTATTGTTTGGAAACCAATTTGACAATAAATTTCATATTAAAAAAAGAAAATGTGGTTATATATATACAATGGAATACTACTTGGCATGAGAAAGAATGAAATCTGGCCATTTCTAGTAATGTGGATGGAACTGGAGAGTATTATGCTAAGTGAAATAAGTCAGGCAAAGACAGATACCCTATGTTTTCACTCTTATGTGGATCCTGAGAAACTTAACGGAAGGCCCGGGGGGAGGGGAAGGGGGGGAAAAAGATTACAGAAAAGGAAGGAGGCAAACCATAAGAAATTCTTAAGGACTGAGAACAAACTGAGGGTTGATGGGGGCTGGGGAAGAGGGGAAAGTGGGTAATAGGCATTGAGGAGGGCACCTGTTGGGATGAGCACTGGGTTTTGTATGGAAACCAATTTGACAATAAATTATATATTTAAAAAATCTCAAAAAAAAAACCTTAAAAGAAATAAACTTATGTGTGCAAGCATAAAAAAATGTTGAAAAGGGTAGTCTGAGTAGTGGTATTAATGGGCAATATTTGATCTTCTTTATGTATTTTTTATCAATAAAAATAAAAGAAAAAAACCCTACAGTTAGAACGTGAACTTCAAATAAAAAGCCATGTATCAATTAGTACGTACATATTAGAACTAAAATTCCTCACAATCTAGGCCCAGGATTGACAATCTCTTTCTCTAAAATTCCAGCCAGTAAGTCTTTTAGGCAATTACTCAGTTTTACCATTATAGTACAGAAACATCCCTGGACAATATGTAAACACATGCTCCAATAAAACTTACTTACGGACACAAATGTGAATTTTATATAATTTCTACATGTCATGAAACGCTATTATTCTAAAAAAAAATGAGTAGCATAAAAATCTATTATGTAACCAGAAAGGATAAGTGCCATAATCCCAGTATAAACGTAATACTATCTGGGTAAGAGAAAAACGAGATTGTTCAGTTAGTCATTCATGGAAAGATTGGTGACATTTTCTCTGGGCCTTGACTGAAAAATAGAATTTGGATGTGAATGAGAGGAGATGCATTCCCCGGCACAAGAGCCAATATTAGTAGTTACGAAGTGACAGAAGTGATAGGTCATTGATGGGCAATAGCTTCTGATGTTTTTTTTTTTTTTTCCCAGGATTTAAAAGAGTAATGGGAAATGAAATTGAAAATTTAGCATTGCTGTAAGGAGATTTATCATGACAAAATGTGAAATGGATTAAAGATAGGAGAGATTAGAGACAAGGGCGTTTACTCGGGTGCCATTTTAATACTACAATTCAGGGGTAATGATCTGAAATAGGGTATTGGCATATGGAATGGAGAAAGAAAGGAAAACAAAATGTAAATAAATGTCATTAGGGAGAGTTTACTGGATTTGACAAGCAAATGTCTAAGAAGAAGACAGAGGAGTAAAGAAAGCTTATGAATTGCTTGGGTGCGTGGTGCTTCCATTAGAAACGAAATGGGTGTATTTGCTCTTAGACACATTGAGTATGAAGGCTTGGTGGGTTTTACTATCAAATATGGATGTGATGTGCAGCAGTATTTTGGGAACATAGAGCTAGAACTTAGGGGAGATATTAGAATTGGTGATGAAAATTGGAGCTATAAGATTGGATGAAATTTTAGAAGTAAAAATTATATGAGCAAAAGGAAATGAAACCATGTTAGCTCTCAGAGCAGTATGTATCATTCTGGAAAGGAGTTCAAGAAGATACTGACCATGTACTACGTACCTGACTTTGCATCATATGCTTTTGTGTATATTGTGAATATTGCATTCTTCCATTTATATGAAGTTTTATGTTAGGTAAAACTAATCTATGGTAAAAAAAAAAACAATCAGAACAATACTTGCCTCATATGCTTTTGTGTATATTGTGAAAATTGCATTCTTCCATTTGTATGAAGTTTTATGTTAGGTAAAACTAACATAACTATACATACTTGCCTCTATGTATATAGGGTGGAAGTTGACTACACAAGAGCACAAGGGAACTTACTGTGTTGATGGATTGTGGTTTCGGCTACTTGGAAGTATGCATTTCTGACAACTTCTCAAATGATAAATTTAAGTTTTCTATATTTCACATAACATAGAATCTTAACTTCAAAACAAAACAGAATAAAAAAATTGTATAGAAAGGTTTTAGAGTGATGGATAATAGTTAATATCTACAACATACTTTGAAACGTATCAAAGCATAAGCAGGATTAATGAAATAGCTGGATCGATATATGATAAGGCAATTCTAAAAAAATGTAAACAACTCTAGAGGCTGGAGGGTAAATATATAGGCGAATATCATATAATTCTTTCAGCTTTACTATAGGTTTGAAAATGTTCATACTTAAATGTTGGAGAAAAGACTGTCCAAGTAGTGTAACTACTATGTTGTTCATGTGGTCAATCCCTTAGCAAATCAAATGCCTACCATGTGCCAGGCCCTTGTTTCATAGGTACTTCCTTAAAAACCAGAATCTTTACTCATGGATAGATTGGCGGTTTGTTTTCACACCTTTTGAGCTATCTCAGTAAATTGCATGGATGGATAAATTGAGCCAAATGGTAAGGACAATGGAGATAAAAGATGGAGGATATTTAAATAGGACAGAAGTGCTGAGGATAAAGCCTGAAACTTGTGATCTTACTAAAATCGATGGTTCAGGGGCTCCTGGGTGGCTCAGTCGGTTGAGTGTCTGACTTTGGCTCAGGTCATGATCTCCTGGTCTGTAAGTTTGAGCCCCGCGTTGGGCTCTGTGCTAACAGCTCAGAGGTTGGAGCCTGCTTCAGATTCTGTGTCTCCCTCTCTCTCTGCCCCTCCCCCCTCTCATGCTCTGTCTCTCTCTCTCTGTCTGTCAAAAATAAATAAACATTAAAAAAAATTTTAAATCTGTAGTTCAGAGATGAAGACAAAATTGTCTAAATAAACTATATGCTTATTCATTGATTCATAGGTCGGCCAATGTAAAAATATTCGAACTGCAGAGAGATCTTAACTTTTGTTAATATCTAGCTTTCAGATTTGCAAATAAAATTTCACTTCATAAAAAAGAAACTCTCCATAAAAACAAAGCATTTTGCAATAAAGTGTCTTCTATTAAATTGAAAAGAATAAAAGTCAGTGATCTTTATGATTAATCTGATTCACTTCAGATCCCACTAAAAGTAAATATAAACAATTGAAAAGAATATGGAGTAAGGTAGTATTATCTTCAGAATTGAAAGATGTATCAGTTAGTTTGGGAAATATACAAAGTTTTGCAAATCTGATAGTATTTTTGTATTAAGCAATGTGATTGATTTTCGCAGTGTTAATTCAATGGAATGATATAAATTTATCTTTATGTACTACATGAATCATTTATAAATTATTTGATATCTTCAAGTAGATAAGTTTGGGTTTTAATGATAGAATGTGTGTACATTTTCAATTGATATTAACTTTTTACCTTCCTTCCCAAGCAGTTTTGGATGTACTCAATTATTCTGGTGCCGATCTATGGACTCTGATTGATTTAGCATCTTAAATCTCTCTACAGATGGAGAGGCTTTATTGGAGAAATATCTAAGCACTGGGTTGAGGGTCACTGGGCTTTATCTTTGTCACTAATTAGATATGTGTTCTTGCACAAAGCATTTAACACCTCCAGGCTTCATTTTCTTTATTTGAAATTGAGGAATTTGAACAAGTTGACTTTAATGTATTTTATGAATTTTTAAGTTTATTTATTTATTTTGAGATGGAGACAGTGCAAGTGGGGAGGGGCAAAGAAAGAGGGAGAGAGAGAGAATACCAAGCAGGCTCTATGCTGGCAGCACAGAGCCTGATGCCAGGCTTGAACCCACGAAGTCACAAGATCATGACCTGAGCTGAAACCAAGAGTCTGATGCTTAACTGATTGAGCCACCCAGATGCCCCTGACTTTTTAAAAATTTTGCTAAAGAATCTAGGGTAAATCTAAGTACAAGTTTGGAGTAATTGTGCTTTTTTTTTTTTTTATCCTATCTTCTTTCTTTCTTTCTTTCTTTTTTTCTTTTTTTCTTTCCTTCTCTCTTTCTTTCTTTCAACATGGAATGTTTTTCCTAGGTGTGTAACTGGAATGGGGGAGAAGAAGGTTAATTTCCACTTAATTCACACAAGTTTAGGTGATGGCTATCTATGTAATAATAGGTGTATATGTAAATAATCTCATGTAGGTTTAGCTATTATAACAACAACCAATATTTTTATTTACTGCTTGCTGTAGTCCTCATTATCTTTACTGGTGTATATATTAGCTTGTTTAATCCTAGCAGGTTTATGAAGTATGTACTATTTTTAATGGTATTTTGTAGATAGTGGAATCCAAGAAAAAACATATTTAAGTAACTTGTCCAAGATTACATGCTGCTAAGTGGGTGATCCAAGATTTAATTCAGATGGTCTGTGTTCAGAGCTTAGATCTTAACTATTATGCTAATCTGCTTCTCTAATGATTATCATTAGCTGTGTTTACACTAATGTCTATCAATCAATCCATCAATCTTTTACATATGATAGCAGAAGAGTGGGTTTTCTTGATACAACAAATTCAATGAAACACAAATACTTTTTTTTAATATGAAATTTATTGTCAAATTGGTTTCCATACAACACCCAGTGCTCATCCCAACAGGTGACCTCCTCAATGCTCATCATGAGAACTTTTTTTATTAAACTTTATTAAATTTTGACTAGACACAAAATATTATTTATTTCTTTAATGTGTATTTATTTTGAGAGAGAGAGCAAGCACAGGTGCACGAGCAGAGGAGGGCCAGAAAGAGAGGGAGAGAGAGAGAATCCCAAGTAGTCTCCATGCTGTCAGTGCAGAGCTTGACATGGAGTTCTAGCTCACCAACCATGAGATCATGACTTGAGCCGAAATCAAGAGTTGGACACATAACTGAATGAGCCACCCAGGCACCCCTAGATACAAAGTATTTAAAAAATATGTGTAAGACATCCACCAGAATGACTGAAATAAAAAACCGATAATGCCGAGTATTAATGAGGATCTTATGCACTGGCTGTAGGAGTATAAATTGGTCATTCGTAAAACCATTTCCCAATAATTTCTAAAGCTAAATTTGTATTTATCCTATAAACCAGCAAGGTATGTTCCTTATGCTCAGGTATATTTCTGTCAGAAATATGTACTTATGTGTGAACAGAAACATCTATAGCAGCACTATTTATAAGAGCCAAACACTGGAAAAAAATACATGATTATTAACAATAGAAAGGATAAATTGCAGCATTCTTAGATTATTCAATAATCAGAAAGAACAAACAGGAATTATAAGTAGTGACATGGTTGGCTTATAGACATATTGTGCAAAAGAAATCAGACACAAAGGGTACTTAATGCATGATTCCACTCATGTGAATATCAACAACAGACAACACTAATCTGTGCTGTTAGCAGTCTAGAAAGTGTTTACCTTTGGAGGGTGATGACTGGAAGGGAGCACAAGAAAGCTTTTGGGTTCTTATAAATTTCTGTATCCCAATATGGGTACTGGTTACACAGATGTGTTCACTTAGTGATAATTCATTAATCTGTTCACTTAATATTTATGCCATTTTCTATGTGTATGTTAAAGTTTAATATAAAGCATTCATTATAAAAAATAATCACAGGGCTAAAAGAACACCAGTACAATGCACACCCATGGACGCACCACGTATTGTAACAATACCATTGCTTTTGATGCTCTTTCTGCTTTCCCCCTTTATTTTAATCTGCCCTTGCCCCTCAAATAAAACTATTATCTTTGCTTTTTTTCCTTTTTTTTTTCTTCAAAAGCTTTATTTTTTCCATTCAGTTCGTGGCTTGAGAAAGTGCTCCAGGGTGGTTAAAAAGCTGCCTGGTGCCTGAGGAAGAGGCTCAAGCAGAAGCCTTGGCATGCAGTCCTCTGGGCTCCATAGGCTCTAAGCTGTGCTTGAAGATGAGCTTTTCCAAGAGAGACTTGCCCAGCCCAGCCTGGAGACCAAGCAGCCTGGAAGGGCAGTCAGGTGGTGGCCATCTTCTTGATGAGCTTCACCTCCTCATCCAGGAAGTGGATCTCCAGGAAGTCAGAGATGTGGGTCTGGAATGCTGGGCGTGCGGATACAAAATGGCCTGGTTCGGGGTCTTCTCCAGAACCGTGGCAACTTCCATGACGTCCAGAGTTTACCTCATTCATCTTGGGACAGTTTCTGCATAGCCTGTGCAGGGTGTAGATCGCTGATTTTGCGTCTTGAATTGCTGGCATCTGGAGCTTTTCCTCAGCAAAGCCACAGAAAAGCAACCCACACGCTCGAGAGCCACACTGTCAGAGTGGAAAGAGAAGCCCAGAGAGAGGTAAGTGTACAGATACATGCTGACCAAGCGGTTGACAAGTGGCCTCCACCTGGATGGAATAATTCTGGGGAATGTGGGAGCTCATAGCTGATGGGCAATAAGGAGCTCCAGATATGGTGTTGGCTGGTCTCAGAGGCCGGGGACGGCAAAGAGGATGTTTCTGAAGGTTGCAACTGGTTAAGAAAATTGGAGGGTGGTTTGAGGTTGAAGGAAGAAAAATCCCTGGGTTTGTTCTATTGAAATGCTGTTGAAGTAAGAGACAGATCTGCAGGATCACTGGGCTTACTGCCTAAAACTTTTATCTTGAATTGGCATTTATTTTCCCTGTAGTTTCCCTTAGTAGTTTATATTATACATGATTTATTTAAAAATAATATATAAATACATCATATGTATTTAATTTTAATTCCAGGATAGTTGACATATAGTGTTATATTAGTTTCAGGTGTATAATATAGTGATTCAACAATTCTATCCATTACTCAGTGCTCATCTGGATAAGTGTGCTCTTAATCCCCATCACCTATTTCTTTCTTTTCCTTAATGGTAAAGTTTTTATTTTAATTCCAGGTAACATACAACATTATATTAATTTCAGGTGTACAATATAGTGACTCAACAATTCTGAGCATGACTCTGTGCTCATCATTTAAAAAAATTTTTTTTTAACGTTTATTTATTTTTGGGACAGAGAGAGACAGAGCATGAATGGGGGAGGGGCAGAGAGAGAGGGAGACACAGAATCGGAAACAGGCTCCAGGCTCTGAGCCATCAGCCCAGAGCCGGACGCAGGCTCGAACTCACGGACTGCGAGATCGTGACCTGGCTGAAGTCGGACGCCCAACCAACTGCGCCACCCAGGCGCCCTTGTGCTCATCATTTTAAGTGTACTCTTGGTCCCCTTCGCCTATTTTACGCATCCCTCTACCCACCTCCCCTCTGGTAACCATCTGTTCCCTATAGTTAAAAGTCTGTTTTTTAGTTTTTTTTTTTCCCTTTGTCCATTTGCTTTGTTTCTTAAATTCCACATGAGTGAAATTATATGATATTTGTCTTTCTATGACTGAGTTTATTTCACTTAGCATTATACTCACTAGCTTCATCCAAGTTGCTGCAAATGGCAAGGTTTCATTCTTTTTTATGGATGAATAATATTCCACTATGTATGTATACATACATATGTATATATACACACACATATATATACATATATATACATATGTATATATATGTGTGTGTATATATATATATATATATATATATATATATATATGACACTTCTTTATTCATTTATCTACTAGTGACCTCTTGGGCTGCTTCCATGGTTTGGCCATTGTAACTAATGCTGAAATAAACATAGGCATGTGTGCATCCCTTTGAATTCATGTTTTTGTATTCTTTGGGTAAATACCCAGTAATGTGATTACTGGACCCTAGGGTAGTGCTACTTTTAATTTTTAAAAAATGTTTATTTATTTTGAGAGAGAAAGAGAGAGAGCAGGAGGGAGAGGCAGAGAGAGGGACAGAGAGAATCCCAAGTGCCAATGAGGGGCTCGACCTCATATGACCATGAGATCATGATCTGAGCGAAAATCAAGAGTCAGACCTTAACTGACTGAGCCAGGCACCCCTCTGTTTTTAATTCTTTGAGGAACCTCCATGCTGTTTTCCACAGTGGCTGTACCAGTTTGCATTCTCAGCAACAGTGCAACAGGGTTCTTTTTTTTCCACATCCTTGTCAACACTTGTTGTTTCTTGTTTTTGATTTTAGCCATTCTGGCAGATGTGAAGTGATATCTCATGGTAGTTTTGATTTGCATTTCCCTGATGATGAGTGACTTTTGAGTATCTTTTCACGTGTCTGTTGGCCATCTGTATGTCTTCTTTGGAGAAATGTCTATTCATGTCCCCTGCCCATTTTTTAATTGGATCATTTGGTTTTTGGGTATTGAGTTGTATCACTTTTATATATATTTTATACATATTTATATATATACTAACACTTAATTGAATATGCCATTTGCAAATATCTTCTTCCATTCTGTAGGTTGTCTTTTAGTTTTGTTGATTGTTTCTTTCATTGTTCAGAAGCTTTTTATTTGATGTAGTACCAATAGTTTATTCCCTGGTCTCAGGAGACATATCTAGAATAAAACTGCTATGGCCGATGTCAGAAAAAATTACTGTCCATGCTCTGTTTTAGTTTTTTTAATGGTTTTATGGTTTCAGGCCTCACATTTGGTTCCTTAATCCATTTTGAATTTATTTTGTGTATGACGTAAGAAAGCGTGTCTTTCTTTTGCATGTAGCTATCCAGTTTTCCCAGCACCATTTGTTGAAAAGGCTTTCTGTTTTCCATTGCATATTCTTGCCTCTTTTGTCAAAGACTAATTGGCCATGTAATTGTAGGTTTGTTTCTGTGTTTTCTATTCTGTCCCATTGATATGTGTGTCTATTTTTGTGGCAATATTCTACTGTTTGACTACTACAGCTTTGTAGTATAACTTGAAATCTAGAATTATGACATCTCCACCCTTATTTTTCTTTTCAGGACTCCTTTAGCATATGTTACCTAGAATTTAAATTTAAAAAATTTGGGGATTCCTGGGTGGCTCAGTTGGTTAAGCACCCAACTCTTGGTTTCAGCTCAGGTCATGATCCCAGAGTCAGGTTTTTGCTAACAGCACAGAGCCTGCTTTGGATTCTCTCTCCCAACTCTTCGTTCCTCCCCCGCTCATGTGTATGCTTGCACATTCTCTCTTTCAAAATAAATAAATAACCATCATGAAAAATTATAAGTTAAAAAAAATATTGCTTTGGAAATTTAGGTCTTTTGTGGTTTTATACAAATTTTAGGATTATTCTAGTTCTGTGAAAAATGCTGTTGGTGTTTTGACAGGGATTGCATTAAATCTATAGATTGCTTTGGGTAGTATGGACATTTTAGCAATATTTGTTCTTCCAATCCATGAGCATGGAATGTCTTTCCGTTTTGTGTGTGTGTGTGTGTGTGTGTGTGTGTGTGTGTGTGTGTGTGTCCTTTTCAATGTCTTGCAGCAGAGTTTTATAGTTTTCAGAGTACAGGTCTTTTACCTCCTTGGTTAAGTTTATTCGTAGGCATTTCATTGCTTTTGGTGCAATTGTAAATGGGATTGCGTTCTTAATTTCTCTTTCTCCTACTTCATTATTAGTATATAGAAATGCAACGGATTTATGTACATTGATTTTGTATCCTGAAACTTCAGTGAATTTGTTTATCAGTTCTTGTGATTTTTTGGTGATATCTTAAGGGTTATCTATAGAATCATGTCATCTGCAAATAAAGTGTTACTTGCTCCTTACTGATTTGGATTCCTTTTATGTCTTTTTGTTGTCTGTTTGCTGTGGCTAGGACTTCCAGTATATGTTGAATAGAAATGGGGACAGTGGACATCCTTATCTTGTTCCTAATCTTTGGGGGGAAAGCATTCACTTTTTTTTCCCATTGAGTATAATATTAGCTGTGGGTTTTTCATATATGGCCTTTATTATGTTGCAGTATGTTCTCTCTAAATCTATCTTGTTGAGGGTTTTTATCATGAATGGATATTGTATTTTGTTAAATGCTTTTCCTGCATTTATTGAGATGATCATATGGTTCTTATCTTTTCTCTTGTTGATTTGATGTACATGTTGATTGATTTGTGAATATTGAGCCACTCTTGCATCCTGTGAATAAATCCCACTTGATCGTAGTGAATGACTTTTCTTTAATGTATTGTTGGCTTTGGTTTGCTGATTTTTTGTTAAGGATCTAAGCCATCTAATCCTGGACTTTTATTTGTTGGGAAGTTTTTGTTTACCAATTTAATTTCATTGCCAGTAATTAGTCTGCTCAAATAATCTATCTTTTCTGAATAAGATTTGGGAGGTTACATATTTTTAGGAATTTACCCATTTCCTCTAGTTGTCCAATTTGCTGGCATATAATTTTCATATATTCTCTAACAATCCTTTCTATTTCTGTGGTGTTTGTTGTTATTTCTCCTCTTTCATTTCTAATTGTATTTGACTTCTCTCTTTCTCTCCCTGCCCACCTTTTTTTTTTTATTTTTTATTTTTGAATGAGTCTGGCTAAAGATTTACCAATTTTGTTGATCTTTTCAAAGATCAGCTCCTTGGGTCATAAATCTGTACTATTGCATTTTTAGTTTCTATTTCATATATTTTGTTCTAATATTTATTATTTCCTTCCTTCTACTATTTTGGGGTTTTGTTTGTTCCCCTTTATCTAGCTCATTTAGGTATAGAGTTAGGGTGTTTATTTGGATTTTTCTTGCTTATTGTGGTAGTAGGCCTCTATTGCTAGAAGCTTCCTTTTTATTATTTATTTATTTATTTTATTCAAAAATAATGTTTTAAGTTTATTTTTTTTTGAGAGAGAGAGAGAGAGCATGAGCAAGTTTGGAAGGGGCAGAGAGGGGGGAGAGAGAGAATCCCAAGTAGGCTCTACACTGTTAGTGCAGAGACTGATTTGGGACTCGAACTCATCAACCATGAGATCATGACCTGAGCTGAAGTCAGATATTTAATTGACTGAGCCACTCAGGGGCCCCTATAAACTTTCTTTTTATAATAGCTTTTGCTGAATTCCAAAGATTTTGGACCATTTTATTTTCATTTTCATTTGTCTCCATGTATGTTTTTATTTCTACTTTGATTTCTTGGTTGACCCCATTCATTACTTAGTAGCATGTTATTTAACCTCTATTAATTTTTGTTCTTTTCAGATTTTTTTCTTGTGGTTGATCTCCAGTTTCATAAGTTTTGTGGTTGGAAAAGGTGCATGGTATAATTTTGATATTTTTTAATTTGTTGAGATTTTTGTGGCCTAATATATGATCTCTTCTGGATAGTGTTCTATGTGCACTTGAAAATAATGTGTATTCTGCTGTTTTAGGGTGGAATGTTGTGAATATATCTGTTAGAGTCATCTTGTCCAATGTGCAATTTAAAGCCACTGTTTCCTTCTTGATTTTCTGTTTGGATGATCTATCCATTGATGTAAGAGGGATGTTAAAGCCCCATACTACTATTGTATTATTATCAATTACACTCTTTATGTTTTTTATTAGGTACTTTATGTATTTGGGTGCTCTCATGTTTCGTGCATAAATATGTACAATTGTTATATCTTCTTGTTAGATTGTTCCCTTTATGATTATATAGTATATTTCTATGTCTCTTGTTACAGTCTTTGTTTTAAAGCCTATTTTCTTTGATATAAGTATTTCTTTTCACTTCTGTTTGCATGATAAATGCTTTTCCATCCTCTAGCTTTTAATCCATATATCTGAAATGAGTCTCTTGTAGGCAGTATATAAATGAGTCTTGCTTTTTTTTTATCCATTCTCTCATGTTATGTCTTTTGATTGAGTACATTTACATTCATCATAATTAATGATAGATATGTACTTATTGTCATTTTGTTACTTGTTTTTGTACTCTGTTTCTTTCTTGATCTCTTCTCATGGTTTGTTTGCTTTCTTTAGTGATATATGTGGATTTTTTTATCTTTATTTTTGCATATCTATTACTGGTTTTTGATTTGTGGCTACCTTTAGGTTTATGTATAACATGTTATACATATAGCAGTCTATATTAAGTTGATGGCTGCTTAAGTTTGAATCCATTCTTTATGCCTCTTCCCCAACTTTTTAGGTATATAGTGTCATACTTTATATACTTTTGTTTTGCAAGTCCCTTCCCTTGACTGATTTTTATAGATATACTTATTTTAACTATTTTTGTGTTTCTTACTTTTCTTATTTCTTTTTATGGACTTTCCTTTATACTCAAAGAATCCCCTTTCACATTCCTTGTAGGCTTGGTTTAGTGATCATCAATTTCTTTAACTTTTGTTTGTCTGAGAAACTCTTTATCTCTCCTTCTATTCTGAATGATAGCCTTACTGAATAGAGTATTCTTGGCTGCAGGTTTTTTTTTTTTCTCTCAGCACTTTGAATATGTCATGCCACTCCCTTCTGGCCTGCAAAGTTTCTGCTGGAAAATAAGCTGATAGCCTTATGGGATTTCCCTTGTATGTAACTATTTAATTTTTCCCCAGTTACTTTTAAAATTCTCTCTTTATCATTTATTTTTGCCATTTTACTTACTTACTGTGTGTCTTGGTGTGATTCTCCTTGGGTTGATTTTGTTGGGGGCTCTCTGTGCCTCCTGGATCTGGATTCTGTTTCTTTCCCCAGATTTAGGCATTTTGGGGCTATTTTTTCTTCAAATAAATTTTCTCCCCCACCCCTTTTTTTCTCTCTTCTTCTAGGATCCATATAGTACAATTGTTATTATGCTTGATTGTGTTGTTAGATTCCCTAAGTCTGTTTTCATTTATTATTATTATTGTTATTTCTCTCTCCTGTTCAGTTTGATTGCTTTCCATTATTCTGTTCTCTAGGTCACTGATCCATTCTTCTACTTCCTCTGGTCTACTATTTATTTCATCTAGTGTATTTTTAATTTCACTTATTGAGTTCTTCATCTCTGACTGGTTCCTTTTTATGTTTTGTATCTCTTTGCTAAAGGTCTCACTGAGGTTCTCCACTCTTCGCTCAAGTCCAGGGAGTATCTTTGTGACCATTACTTTAAATTCTCTATCAGCGTATTATTT
Source organism: Leopardus geoffroyi (assembly GCF_018350155.1). NCBI lineage: Eukaryota > Metazoa > Chordata > Mammalia > Carnivora > Felidae > Leopardus > Leopardus geoffroyi. Next base: position 87,400,492 of record NC_059327.1, read on the forward strand.
TTCTTCATTTTGCTTAAATCTCTTACTATGATTTTTGCCGCCTTCTTTCATTTGGGATATATTCCTCTGTCTGCTCATTTTATTGAACTGTATGTGTCTGTTTCTATGTGTTAGGAAAGTCAGCTATGTCTCTTGCTTTTGAAAGTAGAATTCTTATAAAGAAAAGGTCCTGTAGTGCCTTGCAGTGCAACATCTATTATTTGCCAGAACCTGGCATTTCAGAGGTGTCTCTTGTGTGTGTTGCCTGCACTGTGCTGTTGTGGCTGAGCCACTTTTGCCTTTAGTCCAGTACTGTGAAGCAGCTCTCTTTGCTTGTTGTGGTAGGGTTTCCCCATATTTTGTTCATTTTCTGGGCTATTTTCAATGATGTGGTTGTCATCCAGTTGTATCCATGGGACTTGGTGATCTTAAAGTCCTCCTACTTCACCATCTTTCCCGCAAGTCCAGCTAAATCATATTTTAAGTTGAAAATAATATACTTGAATATGGTTTAAAAATAGTATATTTTAATACTTTACATTGGCTTCTAACTATATGTGCTATCATGAACAAAGCACTTATGTCTAGGCTTTAGTTTTCTTATTTGAAGTTGAGGAATTTGGGCAAATGACTCCCTTATGATTTTTTGACATCGTGTCTCTTATTTATTCAATTTAGATATTAAATAGGTGTTTATTTATTTTGTACATAGTACAATGCATTGGGCTGAGGAAGACATGAAAACAGTATATAACCATTCTCCACTATCCAGATACTTCAGTCTATTGAGAGGCAATAAGGAATGCATCTGTAACAGGATTGAAAAATGGAATTTTGATGTTCTCATCTGCAAAAGGGAAGAATGAAACAGATGATCTCCAAAAACATTTTCTAATTTAAAATTTAATCATTGAGTGTGTATTTAAGAGCTAAAAATTTTATGATACAGAACTTAATTATGTAGGTTTATAAAGTATATGATGAAACCATTAGGGAAGTTTTTATGGGAGAAATAATTCTTAAGACTTGTTCTTAAGGATGTGTGGTATTTTGGAACAGAGACAAAAATTATTCATGTAAGAGGGTTAAGGGCCTCTTTACTTCACTTCACACTGGAATAGCACATGATGTCAATCCAGATAAGCAGAAGAGTCAAAGAGATTTATAATAAAAAGAATAACCTATTAGGAATCAACAGCAGGGGAAAGGCAGACAAATTCAAATTAGATAGGATTGGGGGAAAAAGTGAAGGATTTATGGGCTGAATTTGGAAAATGTTTGGGAGGGTAAGGGAAAGAAAGAGTTAGTTAATATTGAAAGTAGTTGAAGTAGAGAAGGTTTTATCATATTTTTCAACGTAATGAAAAGCTTTTGATCCTACTTCTGCCATCCTGTCCCTTGGTAGAAGATGGTCAAAACTGGAATTGCTTTCATTTACAATTTTCTGCCATTTGAAAGTTATGATAGACTGGGCTGGGCAATGCCTTAGTTGTATGTGGGTGATAGATTTACAGTCAAAACAAGATGAGGGAAGGCTGGTCTGACTGCAGTGGTGTTTACAATTAACTGATAACATCCAGTTACAGATTTCTTTGTTCCTTATCCACTTCTGCCTCATTGACTAGCCTTAAAACAAAACGAAAAACAAAAAACTACACGATGAAGACATTCTAGGAAGTGAGAGCAATTTGAGAAAAGAAGAAAAGATGGGAGTCAGAAATTATGCAAATTAGAATGTGATCAGACTATCTTAGCAAGAGGTGATATTTTATATTGGAATATTTGGGAAACAAGGTCATTTAGGTACCTTGATTGCAGGCTCTGATGAACTAGGATGATTAGGTTAAGAAACTAACTTAAAAAAATTTTTTTAATGTTTATTTATTTTTGAGAGACGGAGCACGAACGGGGGAGGAACAGATTGAGAGGGAGACACAGAAATCAAAACAGGCTCCAGGCTCTGAGCTGTAAGCACAGAGCCCCATGTGGGGCTCCAACTCACGAACTGTGAGATCATGACCTGAGCTGAAGTCGGACGTTTAAACTAACTGAGCCATCTGAGTGCCCCTGAGAAACTTTTAACATTCTCAAAAACTCTGATGGCTTCCCTTATACTTACCACTATAAGCTTATGGTATAACGATATTTTACTTATCTTTGGGACATATACTAAATTTTGCAGTAGTATGTGGGATGCACTTTGAGAAGGTGAGCTCAAGCATATAGAACAGCAGTTACAAAAATTTACTTCTGAAAGCATGATGTTTGTGCTAGCATGAGGACAGTTGAATATAAAGTGAAAATGGAGGAGAAAATTTCCAAATAAGAATGATGAAGCTTGATGGTTAAATAGTGAGTGAAGGAAAGGAAGAGTCAAGTGATGGAATGTGATGGTGAAAAACAATAAAAAACATGGGGTCCCTCCCTCATAGTCCTTACCATTTAACTGGAGATTTAGATATCAAATCCCATAATCACATACTCAAATACATAATTTCAAATGATAAGTCTTATGAAGGAATGGTATTTGGTTCTTTAAGAACACTTAATGCAGAGATCACACTTAGTCTGGGTCAGGGAAGACTTTCCTTAGGATGTCATGCTAGAACTGAGATTTGAAAAGTGAACATGAAATAGTTCAATGAAGGGAAGGTCAGAACAGAGGGCCTGGGTTGGTTTCATCAAAAGACAAGCATCATGTCATGTGTGTGGAGGATAGGCAGGAACAAGACTGGGCAAAGCCTTGTAAACTATAGTAAGGATTTTGGTATTTATCCTAAAGACATTTGTAATCCAATGAAGCATTTACAAGTAGGGCTCATCTGATTGCCCTTTTGAAAGGCCACTCTGATTTCAGTATAGAGACTGCATTACATAAACTGGGGGAAGGTAGGGAGGTATGAGGGATGGATGTGGAAGGACAGAACAAATGTTATGTGGTAATCTAAAGGTGCTGGTGCCTGGAGCTAGAGTGCCAGAGGTGGAAGAGGTTGCCAGTCGAAGATTATTATAAAGTGAGGAAACAAAAAGGCCTAAGGATGAACTTTGAAGATCTAACATTTAAAGGCTGATGAAGTCAGAAAGAATCTTCAAAGGTGACAGGGAAGAAATGGTTAAAGAGACAGGAGGACAACAGGAGAGTGTGTTGTCATAGGAGACAAAGGAAAAAACAGAGTGTGTTGTCAAAGGAATATAAGTCCAATAAGTTTCCATATCGCTCTGAATCTCCAGAAAGGGTGCTGAACAATGAATTCTGGCCCTGGTACCACCATCACTGCGTTCTTTGGAAACCATATGTTGTAGCTGGCCCTCTGCCATTGGACACTAGATACTCTTGGCACTCCTGGAATGGATGGATTGTCACTTCTAACTCCTGAAGCAAGTCCTTAGTGGTTATATCTAATTGGCAAAGCTTAGGGTCATATTCTTGTCACCTAGCCTCCTAAAGGTAGGGAAGCATATAGCTGGCTTATTATGCTTTTGTAATGAGAGAAGGACATGGCCTCCCACAAGACTTACCTAATGGCTAATCTCCCAAATTTAGGAAGAAGAGATCAGATGAAGGATGACAAAAAAAAATCAATTGGAAATGTCTGATATATTTTTCCTAAATATAATTTTATTTCAGAAATTTCAGAAGCCTTACTTGGTCCTTCTCTTCATCTTGGCATGACAATTTAATTGCCTCCTCTTTCCAGGATTTTCTTGTGTGCGCCACACTTGCTTCATTTATCCATGAAATTAAAAAAAAAAATAAGTTTATTTATTTTTGAGAAAGAGACAGAGAGAGTGAGCAGGTGAGGAGCAGAGAGAGAGAGGGAGAGAGAGAATCCCAAGTAGGCTCCGCGCTGTCAGCACTGAGTCCGATGTGGGGCTCAAACTCACAAACCACCAGATCATGACCTGAGCTGAAATCAAGAGTTGGATGCTTAACCAACTGAGCCACCCGGGCACCCCTATCCATAAAATATTTTATATGCACCCACACTGCATCATGCACTGTGCAAGGAGTTGGGTATACAAATATTAAAAACAAAAGATGCAGTTCTTGCTCTCCAGGAGCTTGAAGTCTGAAGCAGGAGGATCTACAGTGAGGAGAATAAAACTTGAGCTCTAGGGCCACTCACTTGTCTAGGCCCTATTCAGGGATCCAGAAGGGGCTCTAGAAATGGATTCATATGGTCACACATTTTAAAATATTTTGTAAAGGCAAGTCAGTTTGTCGTCAGTTGATTAAGAACACTTGACTTCCCACCCTGACTCCTTCTCCATGAGACTTTCCCTCCTCTTGAGTGGTTGAGTGGCTGTGGGTGTTTTTGCATTTGGTTAAGGGGAAGCTGAGTGGGGGATACAATTAGTTTGGGTTTATTGGGATATAGATATTTGGTATGCAGATAATTGCATGAGTGGTTAAATTATAGCTAGCAAGGACATCTGTTGAGAAAGCACTGGTGATGCCCTGGAGACTACTCTGGTCCCAGCCTGTCTCTTGCCCTCGGAAGGGAAGAACATTCGTTAATTCCTTTTATTATCGGAAGACTACAGCTAATTTTCTCTTCACTTGTCAAGTCCTCCCTTGAAAGGCTGCATCAATCTCAAAGTCACTTTCCCAAGACGCCTTGTAGCAAATACTCACTCTTATTCCTGTCTCCCAAATCTTGGTGCTAAACTAACTAAACTAACTTTGTTCAGTGGTAGGTGCAGGCACCCAAGCCAGACCCACCCATCATCTGCTGGCTTGCCTTCTCTCTCCCCTACCCCACTGCCTCCACTGTCCTTGAGGCTGGGGACTACTTCAGTAAAAACAATTTTTCCTTTTTTATTTTCTAGTTTATCTCCTGGATCGAATATTTTAAACACACATGCCAACTGGGTTTGTTTTTAGAAGTCATGTGTGATGGAATGGTTTGAATTTTAAAGTGGTTCAAGCCTAGCAACTCAGGTGTAATGATATTAATGACACTTTAAAAGAGAAAGCCAAACAATAAGTAAATGAAAAAAACAAAAAGAAATGTTATTCAAAACAGTTGATAAAACCTGTATAGATTTCATGTGAACTGCATTTTGTAAAAATGTTTTGTGATGTTTCTGTTATCTCTTTTATCATCTCTAGATTTAATTTTTAAAGAGCTAAGCATATTCAGATATATTGGAATACTGAAAAAATTTCAGCATCATATTAAAAAAATCATACCCAAAGCAATAATTGATGTAGGGGAAGAGATATGTTTTTGGTAGAGATAATGAATAGGGTCTTAGACTTTTGATAACCCAATTAATGAAGAGGAATGAATGAAACATATAGGGAAAAACCTTGAATTTCTTGATAGTTTGTTATAAATATTGACATGGATGAAGATAAAACTTATGCCCTATGACACTGAAGATATTAGTAACAAACTCGTTAAGGAAGAGTATTTAATAGTAGTCACTGAATAGGCAAACTTAGAAGAACTTAATTTGCAAAGTGATTTCTCCCAGTTTGATAATAGTACTAAAAATGTACAATACTGAGAATGAATTGCGAAGCTGAAACTTGTCTAAATTATATTATTGGTTTTAAAAAATACTCTAAAAATTTTTAATTGTGCTAAAAACATACAAAATTTGCCATCTAAACCATTTCTAAGGGTGCGGTTCAGTAGTGTTAAGTAGATTCACATTGTTGTACAACAGATCTGTATTACTGTTTAAGCAGGAAAGAAAATAGAGAAAATGCTGATTTAAGAATATATGTTGGGGCGCCTGGGTGGCGCAGTCGGTTAAGCATCCGACTTCAGCCAGGTCACGATCTCGCGGTCCGGGAGTTCGAGCCCCGTGTCAGGCTCTGGGCTGATGGCTCAGAGCCTGGAGCCTGTTTCCGATTCTGTGTCTCCCTCTCTCTCTGCCCCTTCCCCGTTCATGCTCTGTCTCTCTCTGTCCCAAAAATAAATAAACGTTGAAAAAAAAAATAAAGAATATATGTTGCAAAATTATCATGTGGAAAGCAATCAAGAGTGTGAAGCCAAAAACAAACAAACAAACAAAAATAGAGTCTTATAGAATGACTAGAAGTGTGATTATTATTATCATGGATTTCATGATATTTGTGGTAGGACAGTTTATCAGCTCTGAGTACAAGCCTAATGGAATGCCTCCTACATGACTCTAGACTGAGCTGCTCAACCTCTTTGAAACTGTACTGGCTCTCCTGTAATGGCAAAGAGAGCAATGGCAAATTCTGAGGATTGTACAGTCCTCTTCGTAACCAATCAGAATCCTCATCATATAGAACACACTCCGCTTTTTGTTTTTGAGCTTCTGAAAAGTCTTGCTAAATTCGTTTCTTGCTTCACTGGGGTCTCCCTTGTCCCATGAGCAAAATAACTTTAAAATTTTTTTCACCTTTAGTTTGTTCTTCAGAAGGTTTTAAATTTGCAATGCGTTGTAATTCTTTGCTCTTTAAAAAGAAATACTCATTTTGCACCTTACTTTGTTTTCATAATTTCGTGCTCTTTACTGAGCCACTTTCCCTCTGCTTAAGGTCCAGGAGATTCTGGGTCTCATTTAATCATTTCCACTGACATATAGATGGCATTATATTTTTTTAAACTCACTTTTCCCTTTTGTTTCTCTTCATATCTTTAAAAAAAAAACAATTTTTGTTTCTTTTTTCTCCCCTCTTTGGAACAATTGAGAAGTTTCAGAAGTATTACAGATAGGCATGTAGTACTAAGAATGCTAAAAAGAATAGAATCATAGAGCATTTTTTTTTTTCAACGTTTATTTATTTTTGGGACAGAGAGAGACAGAGCATGAATGGGGGAGGGGCAGAGAGAGAGGGAGACACAGAATCGAAAACAGGCTCCAGGCTCTGAGACATCAGCCCAGAGCCCGACGCGGGGCTCGAACTCCCGGACCGCCGACCGCGAGATCGTGACCTGGCTGAAGTCGGACGCTTAACCGACTGCGCCACCCAGGCGCCCCATCATAGAGCATTTTGTAAGTAAACCATAAATGAACTTTTTCCAAGTCGCATGTACAGATATTCATTTATCACCGTGGGGTTATGTCATTAAAAAAAAGTTCATTTTTTAAATTTTTTTTTACATTTGTTTATTTTTTGAGAGACATAGAGACACAGAGCACAAGTTGGGAAGGGACAGAGAGAGAAGGAGACACAGAATCCGAAGCAGGCTCCAGGCTCCGAGCTGTCAGCACAGAGCCCGATGTGGGGCTTGAACTCACAAACCGTGAGATCATGACCCAAGCCGAAGTCGGACACCCAACCAACTGAGCCACCCAGGCGCCCCTAAAAAATGTTTTTTTAATGTTAATTTATTTTTGAGAGGGGAGTGGGGAGAGGGAGGGGCAGAGAGAGACAGGGGCACCGTGGATCTGAAGAGGGCTCTGTGCTGACAGCAGAGAGCCCGATGTGGGGCTCAAACTCACAAACTGTGAGATCATGACCTGAACCAAAATTAGACACTTAACTGACTGAGCCACCCAGATGACTCATTGTGAGGTTATGTGTTAATAAAACCATCATAAATGCCATTTACGGCACCTAACCTACTGAATATCAAAGCTTAGCCTAGCCTACCAGAAACGTGTTCAGAACACTTAGGCTAGCCTACAGTTCTGCAGAATCTTCCAGCGCAAAGCCTATTTCATAATCAAACATCGAACATTCATTGAGACTGTACAGAGAGTGAAAATAAATGGTTGTGGTGGGTACAGAATGTTTGTAACAGTTTCAGTTGTTTACCCTCCTGAAAGTGTGGCTGACTAGAAGCAGTGGCTCATTGCTGCTGCCCAGCAACAGGAGAGAGCATTATACCACATATTGCCAGACTGGGAAAAGATCATAATTCAAATTTCATAGTAAAGTTTCTACTGAGTGTGTATGGCTTTTGCAACATGGTAAAGTTGAATAATTGCAGGGGCGCCTGGGTATCTTAGTCTGATAAGTGTCTGACTTGGGCTCATGTCTTGATCTCATGGTAGTGGGTTTGAGCCTCACGTCAGGCTTGCTACTATTCGACTGTCAGAGAAGAGACTGGAGCCTGCTTCAGATTCTGTGTCTCCCTGTCTCTCTGTCCCTCCCCTACTCACTCTCAAAAATAAATAAACATTAAAAAAGTTAAGAAAAATTGTAAGTTGAACCATTGTAACGCGGGGACCATTTGTAATTAATTTCAGAGTTAATTATAGAACCTAGTTTGTTGTTTCTTATTCTAATATTACTTCCAGCATTTCTAGCTCCCTCTCCTCTAAAATATTACAAATGTATGCAAGCTTCTTTCTACAGTGCTTAGTACTTACCCAAGCTCAAACTATTAAGACTTTATTAAAAATCCTTAGTTCATTTACATAAAATATACATTATCACAGAAAAACTCACCTTCACTGTTAATAATTTCCTCACAACAATTAGATTCTAAAGAGAGCATGGAAGGCAAAAATCACATATAGTCAACTTTAGTAAATTACCCTTGAAAGTTCTTTTTTTTCCCCCTTGACCTGTAGACCTTAGCCTTTATTTTATTTTATTTTATTTTATTTTATTTTATTTTATTTTATTTATTTATTTTTTTTTGTCTGGAGGATGATTTATTTATTTATTTTATTAATATGAAATTTATTGTCAAATTGGTTTCCATACAACACCCAGTGCTCATCCCAACAGGTGCCCTCCTCAATACCCATCACCCACCCTCCCCTCCCTTCCACCCCCCATCAACCCTCAGATTGTTCTCAGTTTTTAAGAGTCTCTTATGGTTGGCTCCCTCCCTCTCTTTTTTTTTTCCTTCCCTTCCCCCATGTTCTTCTGTTAAGTTTCTCAGGATCCACATAAGAGTGAAAACATATGGTATCTGTCTTTCTCTGTATGACTTATTTCACTTAGCATCACACTCTCCAGTTTTATCCACATTGCTACAAAAGGTCATATTTCATTCTTTCTCATTGCCACATAGTATTCCATTGTGTATATAAACCACTATTTCTTTATCCATTCATCAGTTGATGGGCATTTAGGCTCTTTCCATAATTTGGCTATTGTTGAGAGTGCTGCTATAAACATTGAGATACAAGTGGCCCTATGCATCAGCACTCCTGTATCCTTGGGTAAATTCCTAGCAGTGCTATTGCTGGGTCATAGGGTAGGTCTATTTTTAATTTTTTGAGGAACCTCCACACTGTTTTCCAGAATGGCTGCACCAGTTTGCATTCCCACCAACAGTGCAAGAGGGTTCCTGTTTCTCCACATCCTCACCAACATCTATAGTCTCCTGATTTGTTCATTTTGGCCACTCTGACTGGCATGAGGTGCTATCTCAGTGTGGTTTTGATTTGTATTTCCCTGATGAGGAGTGACATTGAGCATCTTTTCATGTGCCTGTTGGCCATCTGGATGTCTTCTTTAGAGAAGTGTCTATTCATGTTTTCTGCCCATTTCTTCAGTGGATTATTTGTTTCTCAGGTGTGGAGTTTGGTGAGTTCTTTATAGATTTTGGATACTAGCCCTTTATCCAGTATGTCATTTGCAAATATCTTTTCCCATTCCGTTGGTTGCCTTTTAGTTTTGTTGATTGTTTACTTTGCAGTGCAGAAGCTTTTTATCTTGTTGATGTCCCAATAGTTCATTTTTGCTTTTAATTCCCTTGCCTTTGGAGATGTGTCAAATAAGAAATTGCTGCAGCTGAGGTCAGACAGGTTTTTTTCCTGCTTTCTCCTCTAGGGTTTTGATGGTTTCCTGTCTCACATTCAGGTCCTTCAAAATGTTAAAATGTCAATACTACCCAAAGCTATCTACACATTCAATGCAATACCAATCAAAATTGCACCAGCATTCTTCTCGAAGCTAGAACAAGCAATCCTAAAATTTGTATGGAACCATAAAAGGCCCTGAATAGCCAAAGTAATTTTGAAGAAGAAGACCAAAGCAGGAGGCATCACAATCCCAGACTTTAGCCTCTACTACAAAGCTGTAATCATCAAGACAGTATGGTATTAGCACAAAAACAGACACATAGACCAATGGAATAGAATAGAGACTCCACAACTGGACCCACAAAAGTATGGTCAACTAATCTTTGACAAAGCAGGAAAGAATATCCAATGGAAAAAAGACAGTCTCTTTAATAAATGGTATTGGGAGAACTGGACAGCAACATGCAGAAGAATGAAACTAGACCACTTTCTTACACCATTCACAAAAAAAATAAACTCAAAATGAAAGTTCTTTAAAGAGCCCATAAGCAAGTGAGTTGCTCATCCCAGGAGAGACCAGAAAACTGAGGCTGAGGTGAGAGGACACTCAGGTTTCTAACTTGTTGCCCATTCTGGGGCAAATGCCTACTGAGAAGAATGGTGGGGATGTTCACTATTAGATGGGCACTATTAAATTAGACAGCCAGCTATGATTGGTTTGTATTCATATTATTAATCTCTCTCTCTCTCTCTCCAGTAAGTCTCTCCTGGATCAGACCACATTAAGGATAAAATTGGCATATGTTCCCAATTGAATCCTTAGGATTTTATGCAGCATCTAATTTGACCAGAACAGAAGTCCGCGTGGAAGAGCAATTTGGCCAGGTTAACACTGGTTGAATAGCAATTACTTCTTCCAAATCCAAACAAAGCCCTGTTTTTTCCTTCCCGGTCATTTGGACAACTGTGATCTTATAAATTGGTCTATGGTTCTTGGCATAACTGAATGTCGGCTCTAGCTGTTTGCCATGTGAGCTTAGACATAGCTCCATTAATACAAAACTCAAAATCATCAATATGTGTTAAAGATGCATTTGGGGGTGTGTGACAGCTATGAAAATTGCCTTTGTGAAGAGCTAGAAGTAATCATTGTATGATAATTAAGCACTTAAAAATATCCATTGTGTAATACAGGAAGATCTCAGCATTTGCCATTTTTTTCCTACAATGGCTGATTTGCTACATTTATTCTTTATTTGTCTTTCCTGTGAATATATTTATTGCTAATGTTTTTTAGTATTATTGTTAGCTTCATTGCATAATTAGTGGTATTCAGCTGCCGCTTTTTAGCCTGAAAGAACTATAATTAGTTTTCATTCACTGGTGGCATTTATGCAGCAATGGGGTCATTGCCAAAGGTATAAGGACTATAATTCTATTGCCAGACTTTAAATTTGTATAAACTTAAAAATCTATTTTGTTCATTTTAAGTAGTTAAAAAGGGTATGAGTTACAAATGATAGAATTGGAAGAATTCTTGGAAGAAAAGGGTATTATAGGCTTCAAATGAGTAATAGTGTGTATGTATGAGGTATGAGGTTATCAAGTTGTTCTCTGTCTCAAGTGGAAAATTCTATTCTCACTATTTAGTTGGTTAGTTCTAAATAAGCCAAATCATTGTTAAGAGATCTTTTCTTTTTTGTACTTTCTCTACCAATTTTGCCATGTAAAGCGAAATATTATCAGTAGGTAAAAACGTGGGCTTGTACAATCAAGCCGCCCTGGATTCAAACGTCACTTGATTTATTAAGCAGCCCTTGTGAATTAATTACAAAAATTAAATTCAATAACATTTGTCAAGCACTAAGACAGTGCTCGTAAATATCAGTATTATCATTTCTTTATATTTATGCTGTCAATTCTAAGTTTTTTAAGTTTATTTTTATTTATTTTGAGAGAGAGAAAGAGAAAGAGAGAGAAGGGCAGAGAGGGAGAGAGAGGTAGAATCCCAAGCAGGCTCTGCGCTATCAGTGAAGAGCCTGATGTAGAGCTTGAGCCCACAAACAGTGAGATCATGACCTGAGCCAAAGTCAAGAGTCAGACACTTAACTGACTGAGCCACCCAGGCACCCCTAAATTCTCTAGTAAGTTTTTAAAGAATGGTCACAAGTGGCTATCCCAGGGGCTTGGTATCAAAAAGCCTTATGAGGGTCCACATGTTCCAGAATTATAAAGTGGGAAGACAATTTTTGAGTATCACCGAGAGAATGTGCCTTAAAGAGTATCTAACTAATATCAACTAAAGTAATAGAAATCCAAAGCAGTAGGGATGTTAAACTTCTGCCCCAGGCCTGCGTGCTGGGTTTTAGTCCATTCCCTTGTTGTTGCTACAAGAATTTTTGGCAGTGTGCGCATGCTGTGTGGTGTGTGTGTGTGTGTGTGTGTGTGTGTGTGGTGTGGGTAGGTGTATGCATGTGTGTGGGGGGGCTGCGTGTACTGGTGGTAGGGAGGAGCTGACTTTAAGGTAAGTTGAGCAGTCCTGAACTCATTGTGGACATCTCAAGAATTACTTTATCTTTGGTGGATGAGGGCTCTGCATGTCCTGTACAGTAAATCAAGTGGCTCGGATAAATGAGATTCCTTGCCTCTCTCATTTTCATCGTGCATTTCTGGATTTGGATTTGGATTGAGTTATGCAAATCAAAAGTGCTGACCATATTCACGTGATTCTACGTTAGCAGATCTTGGAGTCAAAATACCTTGCTCTGAAAATATTTGCTATGTGATATTTTTCTTTAATTTTAGCCTTCCAATTACATACATTTTAAATATGTTACCAGAATGGAAAGGTTCTCATTTTTCTTCCCAGATCTGGAAGCCAGAAGGAAGCTGTTAAAAAGCTGTGATTTTCTTTAATTAGGGAAGAGCTGCTAGGAGACCAATAGTAAAGTGACGGAGAGACAGGCTGGAGCATAATTCTGGCTAATAATTTTCAACTAATTGATAATTGGCTTGAAAACTAGTGAACTAATTATTTATTCAAAAGATTCACCTTTTGTAAGATGAAATTTCAATAACAAAACATTGAAGGCCTTGCCAAAAGTCTTAAAGGAAATCTCATGGGCTGAATACAGGCAGTCAGTGGGTTTCGAGTACCCACAATGTGAATCATCTCTTTCCTTTTTGCCATTTTCTTTCGATCGTCTTTTTCTCTTCTAAAATTTTTATTTTAATTCCAGTTAGTAAACATACAGAGTTATTTTAGGTTCAGGTGTACAGTATAGTGATTCAACACTTTCATACAACATCTGGGGCTCATCACAACAAGTGCACTCCTTAATCCCCATCACCTATTTCATCCATCCCCTACCTACCTTCCCTCTGGTAACCATCTGTTTGTTCTCTATAGTTAAGCGTCTGTTTCTTGGTTTGCCTCTTTCCCTTTTATTCCCCTTTGCTCATTGGTTTTGTTCTTAAATTCCACATATGAGTGAAATCATATGGTATTTATCTTCTCTGACCGACTAATTTTGCTTAGCATTATACTCTCTAGCTCCATCCATGTCATTGCAAATGGCAAGATTTTATTCTATTTTATGGTTGAATAGTATTCCATTGTGTGTGTGTGTGTGTGTGTGTGTGTATACATACATACATATACACCACCTCTTCTTAATCCATTCGTCAATCAATGGACACTTGGGCTATTTCCATATCTTGGTTATTTTAAATAATGCTGCTATACACATAGGGATGCGTGTATCCCTTTGAATTAGTGTTTTTGTATTTGAGTAAATACCCAACAGTGTGATTTCTGAACCATAGAGTAGTTCTATTTTTAACTTTATAAGGAAACTTTATACTGTTTTCCACTGTGGCTGTATGCTTTGCATTTCCACCAACATTGGAAGAGGATTCCTTTTTCTCCACATCCTTGCCGTCGTTTGTTGTTTCTTATGATTTTGATTTTAGTCATTTTGATAGGAGTCAAGTGATATCTCACGGTAGTTTTGATTTGCATTTCCCTGATAGTGAGTGATGAATGAACATCTTTTCATGTGTCTGTTTGTCATCTGTATGTCTTCTTTGGTAAAATGCTCATGTCTTCTGCCCACTTTTAAATTGGATTATTTACTTTTGAGGTGTTGAATTGTATCAATTCTGTGTATATATTTTGGACACTCTTTTATTAAATGTCATTTGCAAATATCTTCTTCCATTCTGTACATTGCCCCAATAGTTTATTTTTGATTTTGTTTCTCTTGCCTCAGGAGACATATCTAGCATAGTTGCTATGGGCAATGTCAAAGAGGTTATTGCCTGTGTTCTCTTCTAGGATTTTCCGAGTTTCAGGTCTCACATTTAGGTCCTTAAACCATTTCGAGTTTATTTTTGTGAATGGTGTTAGGAAGTGGTCCAGCTTCATACCTTTTCATGTTGGTGTCCAGTTTTACTGACACTATTTGTTGAACAGACTTTTTCCCATTAGATATTCTTTTCTGCAGGATAAACCCACTTGATTGTATTTAGTGATTTTTTTAAAATGTATTATTGGATTTGCTTTGCTTTAATTTTGTTGAAGACTTTTGCATTTATGTTTATCAAAGATATTGGCCCATAGTTCTCTTTTTTAGTGGTGTCTTGTCTTTATCCAGTTTTGGTATCAAGATAATGGTGGTTTCAGAATGTATTTCGAAGTTTTCCTTCCTTTTCCTTCCTTTTTTTTTTCTTTTCTTTTTTTTTCTTTTTTTTAGAAAAATAGGTATTAACTTTTCTTTAAGTGTTTGGTAGGATTCACCTATGAAGTCATTTGGTTCTGGACTTTGTTGGGAATTTTTGATTACTGATTCAATTTCTTTGCTGGTTATTGGTCTGTGCAAATTTTCTATTTCTTCTTGTTTCAGTTTTGGTAGTTCATGTTTCTAGGCATTTATCCACTTCTAGGTTGTTCAATTTGTTGGCACGTAGTTTTTCATAATAGTATTTTATAATTGCTTATATTTCTGTGGTGTTGGCTATTTATCCTCTCTCACTTGTGATTTTATTTATTTCAGTATTTTCTTATTTTTCCTTGGTAAGTATGGCTAGAGGATTATTAATAATAATGATCTTTTTTTCAAAGAACCAGCTCCTGGTTTCTTCAATCTGTTTTTTTAATTTTTTTTTTTTTTTTTTTGGTTTCTGTATCATTTATTTCTGCTCTAATTTTTATTATTTCCTTCCTTGTGTTGGTTTTAGGTTTTGTTTGTTGTTCTTTTTCTAGGTCCTTTAGGTGTAAAGTTAGGTTGTTTATTTGAGATGTTTCTTGCTTCTTTGTATAGGCCTGTATTGCTTTCAACTTCCCTGTTAGAACCACTTTTGCTGCGTCCCAAAGGTTTTGGGCCATTGTGTTTTCATTTTCTTTTCTTTATTTTTTAATTTAATTATTTTATGTTTATTTATTTATTTTGGGAGAGTGAGAAAAAGAGAGAGCACAAGTGAGCAAGGGAGGGGCAGAAAGACAAAGAGAATCCCAAGCAGGCTCTGCACTGCCAGTGCTGAGACCAATGCAAGGCTTGATCTCATGAACTCTAGGATCATGACCTGAGCCAAAATCAAGAGTTAGATGCTCAACCAACTAAGCCACCCAGGTGCCTTACGTTTTCATTTATCTCCATGTACTTTTTAATTTATTCTTTTATTTCCTGGTTGCCCCATTCATTGTTTAGGCATGTTAATTAACCTCCATGTATTTGTGGTATTTCCAGTTTTTTTTCCTGTGATTGACTTCTGGTTTCATAGTTGTCTTGTCAGAAACAATGCATGGTATGACTTCAATCTTCTTGAATTTGTTGAGGCCGGTTTTGTAGGCTAATATGTGATCTATTTTGGAGAGTGTTCCATGTGCACTTGAAAAGAATGTCTATTATGCTGTTTCAGGATAAAATGTTCTGAATATATATGTTAAGTCTATCTATTCTGGTGTGTCATTTAAAGCCATTCTTTCCTATTTGATTTTCTGTTGAGATGATCTGCCCATTGATGTAAGTAAACTGTTAAGGTCCCCTACAATAATTTTATTTATTACCAATTAGTTCTTTTATGTTTGTTACTGTTTTATGTATTTGAGTGCTCCTATGTTGGGCGTATAGATATTTATGATTGCTATATGTTCTCGTTAGATTGTCCCCCTTATTATTATGTAGAATCCTTCTTTGTCTCTTGCTACAGTCTTTGTTTTAAAGTTTATTTTTTCTGATATTAGTATTGCTATCCCAGCTGTCTTCTGAGATCCATTTTCATGACGGTGTTTCTCCATACCCTCACTTTCAATGTGTATGGGTTTTTAGGTCTAAAATGAGTCCCTTATAGGCAGCATATAGATGAGTCTTGTTCTTTTTATCCATTCTGACATGCTCTGTCTTAAGGTTGGAGCATTGGGTCCATTTACATTCAAAGTAACTATCGATAGGTATGTATTTATTGCCATTTTATTGCTTGTTTTTTGGTTGTTTCTGAAGATTTTCTGTGATCCTTTATTATCTTTCTTTCATGTTTTGTTGATTTTCTTCAGTTGTATTGTATTTGGATTTAATTTGCTTTATTCTTTGCATGTTTATTAGTGGTTTTTGATATATGGTTACTATTAGGTTTGTATATAACCTCTTCTGCATATAGCAGGCCAAATTAAGTTGATGGTCATTTAAGTTTGAACCCATTCTTCTCTCCTCCTCACATTTTAGATATATGTTATTATATTTTATATCCTTTACTTTGTGAGTTGCTTGACTGATTTTTTACAGAAATATTCATTTTTACTGCTTTTGTGTTCTACCTTTATATGGTCACTTTTGGTCTCTCCTTTCTACTCAAAGAGTACCCTTTAATATTTCTTGTGGGGCTAGTTTGGTGGTCATAAATTCCTTTAGTTTTTGTTTGCCTGGGGAACTCTATCTTTCCTTCTATTCTGAATGACAGCCTTGCTGGATAGAGTGTCCTTGGCTACAGATTTTTCTCATTTAGCACATTGACTATATCATGCCATTCCTTTCTGGCTTGCAAAATTTTTGTTGAAGAATTTCCCACTAGACTTATGGGTTTTCTCTTGTAAGTTGCTGACTTCTTTTGTCTTGTTGCTTTTACGATTTTTTTATTTATCACTGAATTTTGCCAATTTAATTACAATATGTTTTGGTGTGGGTCTGCTTTTGTTGATTTTGAAAGGAGTTCTCTGGAACTCCTGGAGTGCCTCCTAGGTCTGGATATCTGTTTCCTTTCCCAGATTAGGGAAGTTTTCAGCTATTATTTCTTCAAATAAACTTTATGCCCTCTTTTCTCTTTTTTTTTCTGGGACTGCTATAATATGAATGTTATTATTTTGTACTGAATTACTGAGTTCCCTTGCCCTCATTTTGTGTAATTCTTTTCCTTTCTTTTGTTCAGTTTGGTTACTTTCCATTACCCAATCTTCTGTGTCATGAATTCATTCTTCTGCTTATTCCATCCTGTTATTCCTTCCATTAAGCATGTTTCTCATTTTGTTTATTGAGCCCTTTACCTCTTTTATGTTATTCCTTATATCTGTGTTAAGGGTCTCACTCATGTCTTCCACTCTTTTATCAAGTCCACTGAATATACTTATGATCACTGCCTTAAATTCTCTATCAGACATATTACATATATCCGTTTTGCTTGGATCCCTAGCCATGGCCCTGTCCTGTTCTTTCCTCTGGGATAAATTTCTCTGTCTCTTCATTTGCTCTGCCCCTCTGTGTCTTTTTCTGTGTGTTAAGAAGGTCAGCTATACCTTCTGCTCTTGAAAGTAGTGACTTTACGAAGAGGAGGTCCTGGAGTGCCCTGCAGTGCAGCGTCCTCTGTTCACCAAAATGTAGAACTTTGGGAGAGTATCCTATATGTGTTGCTCACACCCCACTGTTGTGTCTGAGTTACTTTTCCTTTCAGTGCAGTCGTATGTACTGACTCTCTGCCTGTTGTGGGCTATGCTTTCTCTCTGTGGGTGTTAGTGGGACCCAGGTAGGCCAGTCTGAGGGGGCGTGCCCACCAGAAAACTTGGGAGCAGGGTGGTGGTATTAGCAAAATTTGTGTTGGGCCACTAGTCCTAGGCTGGGTTCCCCCAAAGCTCTGTGGTGGCTGGGAGCTGCACCCCAGGGCAGCTGGGGGCACGAGGCTGGGTGTAGCAATTGCTGGGTGTGGCTGGGCCCCGGGTGTGACAGTGGCTGCAGGTGTGCAGCTGGGTGCTGCATGGAGGCTGGGCACTGCACACAATGGCAGCTGTGCATCCGCTAGCTGGGTGGGGTGTGTGTGCAGCTTTAACAAAATTTGCCCTGAGCCCTGGGCCCAGCTACAAGTGTCTGTGCAGCTCTGTCTCCCACCGGTAGCTCTCTGTTTATGCTGGGGGTGGGGGGAGAAAAATGGCACCTGCCAGCTCCCTCATTTTTCAGAGAAGTCCGCAACATGCTCCAAAACCAGTATGAACAGATCTGTTTCCCGTTTGCCCCCAGTGTTGTGTAAACTGCTGTTTTTTATATTGCCTCTTCACACAGTCTGCTGTCTTTGTAAAGGTAGCAACCCAGCTATCACTTGCCCTCCCAGCTCACCCAGTGCTGAGTCATCTGGCTTTTAAAGCTCCAGGTTCCACATTCCACTGGTTTTGCCAACTCACAGAATTCAGCCCCTGTAGTTTTTAAAGCCAAACATTTTGGGGATCAGTCTTCCCTATGTGAGCTCCCTGGTATGAGAGCCCATTTCTCTCTGTGTGTGCAGCTCCCTCCCTCCTGTGGGCAGCCTCCCTCTGCCTTTCTGATCTTCCTAACCTTTCAGATGCAGGTTCTTTTCTATATTTAGTTGTGGAGTTTGTTCTGCCAGTATTTGGATCACTTTCTGGTTTATTGACTTGGTTGTGGCTGGCATGGCATCTACTTGCAAATGTGGTGCAGGGGTGAGCTCAGAGTTCTCACCCATCTCCCTAAGCTCCTCTCAGTAGGTGGTCTATATAGTCTTAACATGTAGTTTTGTGTGCAGACCACCAGGAATGATAAAAGGCAGACTTTGGGGTTCTAAGCACCAAACCTGACGTAAGAATACCTGAATCCTTAGTCTTAGCACTTAGTATTATCACTTAATGTTTGTGTTCTCTTGGACAAACCCAGACTTTTCCATCTGTAAAATGAGATAATACATGTGCTGGCAACTCTATTGAATTGTTGTAGAGAAAGACAAAGTAGGGGTGCCTGGGTCACTCAGTCAGTTAAGCCTTTGACTTGATTTCAGCTCAGGTTTTGATCACAGGGTTGTGACTACAAGCGCCACATTGGGCTCCATGCTGGGTATGGGGCTTATGTTAAAAAAAAAAAAAAAGACAGAGTAAACCACTATTTCAAGACCATTTTGAAATACTGTTAGAGACAGGAAAAACAGAAGGCATTGTAGTTGAGCAGGTTTAAGTGTGGGAATGCCAATAGTAAAACACAATAGAGAGTGATACAAGTTCAATGAGATAAGTAGTTATTCTAGGCCAGCAGTTCAGTCCTGACTGTATACCCCCTGGGGTTCTTTTAAAATATACCAATACCTGCTGCCCACCTCCAAGGTTTCTACTTTAAATGTTCTGGACTGGGCTGAGCTATAGAATCCCCCCCCCCCAACCCCCACCAAATTCCCAAGGTGATTCTAAAGAGCAGTCAAGGATAAAAGCACTGCTGGTAGGGCTTCTTGAACAAAATTTGCAATGTTTGCAAAATGGACACATCAGCATTTTTCGTCTGAAAAATTAAAATCCTCCTGTTGCAAACAGGTTCTAATATAAATGCAATTCATGAAGACACAGTGTTGACAAAAAGAGGGGATCTCTAATCAGAAATACTGTCATAAAGATAGAAGATATCTTTCACAGCTAGAAGTTCCAAACTGAAATGAAGCAAACGTACTTATTTAACTTTTACAATAATTTTTCACATTAATGAGCCTTGGAAGCCAGGTTCATGGAGTTCCAATTACTGAAAGGGCTTTGAAAGTATGATATCATACATCAGGCGAAAATATAAGAACTCTGTTAAAGAGAGGGCCAAGGTAATAAAATTATCATAAACAACTTGCTTCAGTTATGCTACAGAACATCTAGTGATTAAAAACTTCTATCCCTATCGCTTCACAGTTTAAATTCAGTTCACTTATAGTTTTGCCCTGTTGCTAATTGTATTATTTGAAAATTCAATGATATGTAAAATATAAAGGCAGCAATTTAAATATATATCTGCTCTACGATGTCTCAATTTGCTGCTTAATTTGAATAATTTGGGAACTGTTAGAAAGTTGCTAGGAAGAATCAGTTTAAAAACATTTGGGACTATTTTCCCTCAAATATAATGATGCTTAAAATAGAAAAGTGCTTGAAATTATAAAGTTTTATGTTCTAACCTCCCATAGACTTTCAGATAAAACTTTCTCGTGAATGGCCTTGACCCTATTAACTAAGCAGAAGAATTCTCTGGATAGAATCGCAGATTATCTTGCCCAGTTTACAGCAGAAGAAACCGAGGCCAGGAAACACTAAGTGACATTCCCAAAGTCACACAGCTCATTAGTGGCAGAACTTGGACAGAACTCTTAGCTCTTAGTCCTCCTTGTCTCGTTCTGGAGAAGCCTGATAAATATTGATTAGATATTGTCTGCTGTGGACCATGGACGTGGCAACATGTGTGGCTGGTTTTAATCTCGTAAATGTGCCTCCAAACCTTGGGGAATCCCTTGCTGATGTGTCTAATCTTTGGGCAGCTAATTTGCTGGAAATCTCCTTGTTATTGTGGTCTTTTGGATAGTCTTAAACCTTCCTTAAGTTTTAGGGTTTAAATATTTGAGTGTGTTTAAGAGTCCAGCAGCATTCACAGCAGACACAGTATCAGCTACCAGGAACCTAATCAACCAGCTGCCAAAAGAGGCTATGGTGAACTGCTATTCAAATGGAAGTTCTAAGCATCATTAAGAGGCTGCTTCCTATAGAATTTGATTCACTGCGCACTTGATATCACTGATGGTCTGATAATTTTAATATCCATATAAACCAGAATAAAAGTCATCCTGTCAGGATCTACATACTTTCAGATATATTATCCTGTTGTTTTGTCTCCTGCTCCTACTTGGCCTCCCAAGTTCCCTACTCCCAAAGGAGGCCACGTGGCACTAGCCCTGCCATAGCTATAACGACACCCAAGTTGTTAAATTTATAGAGTGGGTTACAGTAGTAGACAAAGGTAGAAAAATAATAATCAACCACGAAGCACATTTTTTTACAATTCTACATGTCCTTATTTTAAAATTGCTAATGGCTACTTGGAATATTTTATGTCTCACAAATATGTGGCAAGGGAAATAAAAAAAATATGAGAATAATTGGAGGGACAGTGTTTGAAACCTAAAGTACCTAAGGATAAGATGTTGTTATTTTTAAAATTAAACAAATCTTATTAGTAAGTAATGAATTTGTAAGTGCTTTGATTTACAGATATATAATGAAAGGTAACAAGGGTATAATGTAAAAATCAAAGGTTTATTTCAAATTATACCTCTATCATTTGTGGCTTCAAAGGTCATCCATTCTTCTGTTTTCTAGTATGTTTCAGACAAGTTTTTCCCTTCTTTTAAAATGCCTTATTTCTAAAGGTTTTCTGAGAGGGAGATTCCCTAGTCCTTTAGGCACTTATTCAAACCAAAAGAGCTTAAAAATGTGCTCAAGGAATAAGGGAGTTGGAATTCAAACACAGGGCTTCTATTTTCAGAAACTGGCCTTTTAACCACCCAAGGCTTCTGCAGAATGAGCATCATTCTCTTCTTAGGAGCTTCAGATAAAGGATGGTTGACAAACAATGGGCTCTTGCAGGCTTTGCCTGAGGCTTACATCTTGACAAAAGAACTAGCTACACTAGGTTTTAATGTTCCTATGTTGCATCTTTTTCTCTATGGCAGAATTGTGCCAGCTTTGAATAAATTCTTTTGGTTTAGAGATTGCTTCTGACTGAGGTTAGGATGTGGGATGGGGGCATGGCCGTGGAGGATTATTAGTAATTTTCTATAAATTGTATTGATCATTCTAATTGTCTTCCAGACCAGTCTCCAAAGACTTGTCTCAGACCCCAGGGAGAGGAGACTATTTACAGAAAGTGAGTTGAACAGAAGAGATCTATCCATATGAAACCTGCATCCATGGTCACATGGCATTTTGCCTAGTAACAGAGTTCAACCAGCAACACCACTGAGTTGGAGAGCAGCTATGCCCTCAGGACAGAATGTATCACTGCAGGGCAGACTTCCTGGGCTCATTTGAGCTGACAGGGCCACCGAGAGAAGCAATAGCTTTCACTGGAATACAGTAGTATACACAAAGAACTACCTGCTGAAACAACACAGGAAATGGAGGATAGAAGTTAGAAAAGACGGTGGTCATAATCCTGTAGTTAAATCAAGTGAAAGAACCTGGAAACCTTTTTCAGCTAGTGGAAGAAGTTTTACAACTCCAATTCCCAGATCTTTTGCTCTTTCTCTAAGAAGATTTTTTTGTGTGTGTGATTTTTATTGGGTCAGTTTGCTGTCCTGGTTGATGTGGTCTGGAGAAATACAGCTTCTGTGTTTATTTGTATACTAAAAGTAGTTTATTGTGGTTATGTGCTAGAGCCCCTCCCTAAGGAATGTGGTGAAAACCTCAAGATAAGGGAAGGCAACCTGTCTATGCATGCATACGTGACATTCCTCACGACCCTGTAACATAGACCACCCAATCAGACTGTATGTTATCATATATGGGAGACAAAGGAGCAAGAATTATACAAAAGGCAACCCCCCACTGCGCTTGGAGCTCAACTTTTTGGGTCTTAGCTCACTGAGCCCGTGCTGGCACAAATAAAGCTGCTTCCTAGAAAGAAAAGCCTCGGTGTCCTGACTCTCTGTGTGACTCACGGCTACAGTTAGTTGAAGAGTTATTAACTGTTAGAAAAATTTGAATTCCATTACTAATTTTGTCCTCTTTAATATTTTTCTTGCGGCAAGGTTCAGAAATTACTGAAAAATAAAGTTGAATGATAGAAATTAACAAAGCTGGACAATGGAGATCAATGAAAACTCTATTTCAGATAATCTGGGTTAATACTTGCCTGTAGGCTGCACCTTGAAGTTTGACCACAATGTCCTTAAGTAAATAGTTGTGAGACAGTTTGCAGAGTTTATATTTAGATATTATTTGATACTGAAGGATATTCTAATCTTTTGAAAATTAAGAACATTTTATTTTGTTTTTGAATAGGAATGCAGCTTTCATAATCAGAAGAACTTCATAGCACACACTCAATTCAGAATGCCATGAACACAAATTTTCTTAATTTTTTACTTCCTTGAACAAAGATCATGACTCCTTTATAACATTATAGATCTTCAAAAAATGTTGTGGCCTCTTTTTTAATATATGTTATTAGTTTCCCTTTCAAATAACATTTTGAAAATGTGTTAACTTGTGAATAGAATACAAGGGCCATTTTAATGTCATTAGACCCTTTATCCCAGTGGACCCCAAAGCAGTTTATGGAGGAGGAGGGGCTATGATTTGCCCTCATAGCAAAGAGAATCATGCAATTGATTACTGAATGTATTGGTTGCTTAGGTTCTGGCTGCTGGTCTCCACTTTTATTTCTTCCTTCAGCAAGTGACATAGAACTATATTAAAATTTTGAAACTTTGTGCTTCCCTCCCCATACATTTTGAATCCAGTAGATTGGAAGATTGTGAACAAGAAGCTGACCACTTGTGGACACACAGGATGATATCACTGAATAATTTTAAAAAATGCTTCTGAATGACTCCTTCCCCCACCCTCATGATTCATTGTTTAAAGATTAAAATTTTACAAATGAATTTAAAAGCTTTGTGAGGCTATTATGGCCAATACCAAAGAGCTGTACCATCTGCTCAACTCTGTAAAATTTCAGAAAAATTTATATGACATGTTGTAAGAATGCCCTGCTGGTGGAATCCATGACAAAGCCTTCCACTGATGCTCTCAACTAAACCAAATTTAGTGTGTTTTATGGGCCAGTAAATTATTCTATTCAGGGAAACTGGTTTTGTAAGTACTTTAGAAATTAGAGGAACAATTCCCCATACAAATGTTGTTCACAATGGAAATGTACTCAGTAAAACCTAAGATCAGTTCATTGTAGGAAACCTATAGGATGAGCTCCTACAGTCACTTGCTATTCAGCCCAGAAGTGTTGGATTAGGAGTCTACTTGAAACCAGAGTCAAGATTATGGAATGGAAACTTCTGTAGAAAAGGAAGGACATCTTGAGAGAGTAAGACATTCAAAAAACTTCAGAATAAAGTCTGAAAAATTAAACAGTGGTATATGTCATCTGCCATTTGGTGATCTGGGTTATTCACGTGTTCGTGTTCAGAGGTCCAAGGCTTGATGCCTCTGTTTAGTGCATAGCATAGAAACATATTAATTGATGAATGGAATAAGAGAAATACACAGTAATATTCATTGAGTATTTCTCACACACCTTGCCTTGCTTTCATTTTTCTTTTTTCTTCCCTTTTTTTTGATTTTACTAAATATCTTTTTCAGTGTTTTTAAAAAATTTTTTATTCAATTATAGTTGACGCACAACGTTACATTAGTTTCACATGCACAACATAGTGATTTGTCAAGTTTATGTGTTACACTATGCTCACTGCAAGTGTAGCTACTGTCACCATTCAACACTATTATAATACCATTGACTATATTCCCTGTGCTATACCTTTCATCCCCATGATTTATTCATTCCAAAGCTGGAAGCCTATTATCTCCCATTACCCTTCACTTGTTTTACCCATCACCCCACTTTCTTCCCCTCTAGTAACCATCAGTTTGTTCTCTGTATTTATGGGTCTGTTTCTGCTTTTTGTTTGTTCATGTTTGTTTTTTTGGATTCCACATGCAAGTGAAATCATATGGTATTTGTCTTTCTGTGGCTTATTTCACTTAGCATAAATCCCTCTAGCTTCATCCATGTTGCTGCAAATGGCAAAATCTTATAATTTTTATGGCTGAGCAATATTCCATTACATATATGTGTGTGTGTATATGTGTATGTATATATGTGTACATATATGTATATACACACACACCATCTTATAATTTCTTTTTTTAATTTTTAATTTTTTTAATGTTTATTCATTATTTGAGAGAAAGAGAGAGAGAATGGGAGCATGGAAGAGAGAGAGGAAGACCCAGAATCTGAAGCAGGCTCCGGGTTCCAAGCTGTCAGCATTGAGCCCAACACAGGGCTTGAACCCATGAACCATGAGATCATGACCTGAGCCGAAGTTGGACACTTAACCAACTGAGCCACCTAGATGCCCCACAATTTGTTCTTTATCCATTCATCTGTCACTGGAAAGTTGGGTTGCTTTCTTATCTTGGCTATTGTAAATACCACTTCAATAAACATAGGGGTACATATATCTTTTCAAATTAATGTTTTTGTTTTCTTTGGGTAAATACTTAGTAGTGGAATTATTGGATCTTGTGGTACCTGTATTTTTAATTATTTGAGAAAACTCCATACTGTTTTCCTCAATAGCTGCCCAAATTTATATTCCCACCAACAGTGCACGAGTGTTACTTTTCCTCCATATATACCACATTATTTCTTGTTGTTTTGATTCTGGCCACTCTGACTTGTGTGAGGTGATATCTCATTGTGGTTTTGATTTGCATTCTCTGCTGATTAGTGATGTTGAGCATCTTTTCACATGCCTGTTGGCCATCTGAATGTCTTTGGAAAAATATTCATGTCCTCTGCCCATTTTATATTTAGATTATTTGCTTTCTTGATGTTGAGTTGTGTAAATTCTTTATATATTTTGGATATTAACCCTTTATTGGATATATCACTTGCAAGTATCTTCTTTTTTTTAAAAAAATATTTATTTCTTTACTTTGAGAGAAAGAGTAAGTGAGGGAGGGGCAGAGAGAGGGAAAGAAAGAATCCCAAGCAGGTTCTGTGCTATCAGTGTTGAGCTCAATGTGAGGCTTAATCTCACAAACTGTGAAATCATGATGTGAGCAGAAATCAAGAGTTGGACGCTTGACAGATTGAGCTACCCAGGTGCCCTGCAAATATCTTCTATTCAGTAAGGTTGCCGTTTTGTTTTGCTAATGATTTTTTCCTCCATGTAAAAGCTTTTTATTTTGATGTGGTCCCAATAATTTAGTTTTACTTTTGTTTCCCTTGTCTCAGTATACATACCTAGAAAACTGTTGCTAAAGCTAATGTCAAAGAGATAGCTGCTTATATTTTCTTCTAGGAGTTTTATGATTTCAGGATTCAATTTAGGTCTCTAATCTATTTTGAGTTCATTTTTTTTTTTGCATGTGGTTTAAGAATGCAGTCCAGTTTCATTCTTTTGCATGTAGCTATCCAGTATTCCTAACACCATTTATTGAAAAGGCTGTCTTTTCCCTGTTGTATCTTTTTGCCTCTTTTGTCAAAGATTAATTGATCTCATAAGCATGGATTTATTTCTGGGTGCTCTATCCTTTTCCACTAACCTATGTGTTTGTTTTTGTGCCAGGACCATACTGTTTGATTACTACAGCTTTGTACTATATCTTGAAATCTGGGATTATAATATCTCCAGCTTTGTTCTTTCTCAAAATTGCTTTGGGTATTCAGGTCTTTTGTGGTTCTATGTAAATTTTAGTATTATTTGTTCTAGTTCTGTGAAAAATACTTTTGGTATTTTGATAGGGATTGCATTGAATCTATATATTGCTTTGGGTAGAATGGACATTTAAAAAATATTAATTCTTCCAATCCCTGAGCATGGAATATCATTCTGTTTGTGTCATCTTCAATTTCTTCCATCAGTGCTTTATAGTTTTCAGGGTACAGGTCTTTCACATCCTTGGTTAAGTTTATTTTTAGTTATTTTATTATTTTTGGTGCAATTTTAAATGGGATTGTTTTTTAATTTCTCTTTCTGCTACTTGGTTATCAGTATATAGCAATGCAAATGATTTATGGGTATTAGTTTTTGTATCCAATGAGTTTACTGAATTTGTGTATCAGTTCTAACAGTTTTTGGTGGAATCTTTTGGGTTTTCTTTTTTTGAGAGAGAGAAAGCC
Organism: Leopardus geoffroyi; assembly: GCF_018350155.1. Lineage (NCBI taxonomy): Eukaryota > Metazoa > Chordata > Mammalia > Carnivora > Felidae > Leopardus > Leopardus geoffroyi. The sequence goes on from NC_059327.1 coordinate 87,427,320, forward strand.
CTAGGAGGGGAGGGGCAGAGGTAGAGAATCTTAAGCAGACTCCACATACAGTGCATAGCCCAACGTGGGGCTCAGTCTCACAACCATGAGATCATGACCTGAGCCACAATCAAGATTCAGTTGCTGAACTGACTGAGCCACTCAGGTACCCCTGGGTTTTCTATATAGAGTAGCATGTCATTTGCAGATAGTGAAAGTTTTACTTCTTCATTATTGATTTGGATGTCTTTTATTCCTTTTGTTATCTGATTGCTGTGGCTAGGACTTCCAGTACTATGTTAAATAACAGCGGTGAGAGTAAACATCCCTGTCTTGTTCCTGACCTTAGGGGGAAAGCTCTCATTTTTTCCCCATTGAGGATAATATTGGCTGTGGGACTTTCACATACGGCCTTAATTATGTTGAAGTATGTTCCCGCTAAACGTATTTTGTTGAAGGTGTTTTTTTAAAAGTTTATTTATTTACTTTGAGAAAGCAAGAGAGAGAGCTCAAGTGGAGGGAGGGGCAGAGAGAGAGGAGAGACCTAAGCAGGTTTTGGGCTATCTTCCCAGAAGCCGGCTCAGGGCTCAACCTTATGATGAACCATGGGATGATTGTGACCTGACTTGATACTTAACTGACTGAGCCACCCAAGCACCCCTGTTGAGGGTTTTTATCATAAATGCATGTTGTACTTTGTCAAATGCTTGTTCTGTGTCTATTGAAATGATCATATGGTTCTTATCATTTCTCTTATTGATGTGATGTATCATGTTGATAGATTTGCAAATATTGAATGACCATTGCAACCCAGGAATAAATTCTACTTGATTGTGGTGAATTATTTTTTTAAATGTATTATTGGATTTAGTTTACTAACATTTTGTTGAAGACTTTTGCATCTATGTTTATCAAAAATATTGGTCTATAGTTTTTTTTCTTTTCTTTTCTCTTTTTTTTTTCTTTTCTTTCTTTCTCTTCTTCTTCTTCTTCTTCTTCTTCTTCTTCTTCTTCTTCTTCTCCATTATTTTTGGTATCTTTGATTTTGCTGGCCTGATATGTTTAGAATCTTTTTTTCCTTTTCTGTTTTTTTTGGGAATAGTTTAAGAAAAAATAGGTATTAACTATTCTTTAAATGTTTGGTAGAATCTAGCTGTGAATTCACCTGGTCTTGGACTTTTGTTTGTTGGGGGATTTTTGATTACTGATTCAATTTTGCTCCTAGTAATTGGTCTGTTCAGATTTTCTATTTCTTCCTGATTTAGTTTTGAAAGATTGTCTTTGTAGGAATTTATCCATTTCTTCTAGGTTGTTCACCATGTTAGCATGTAGTTTATCACAGTTTTTTTTTTTTATCATTCTTTGTATTTCTGTGGCATTTGTTATTTTCCCTTTTTCATTTCTGATTTTATTTATTTGAGTCTTCTCTTTTTTCTTGATGAGTCTGGCTAGAGATTTATTAATTTTATCTTTTCCAAGAATCAACTCTCGGGTTATTGATCTTTTCTATTTATTTTTAGTCATTTTTCATTATTTTAACTGTAATCTTTATTATTTTTGTCCTTCTAATTTTTGGCTTTGTTCTATTTTTTCTAGTTCCTTTAGGTGTAAGATTAGATTATTTGTTTAAGTTTTCTTATTTCTTTCTACAAACTTCTATCTTCAAACTGCTTTTGCTGTATTCCAAAGATTTTGGATCATTGTGTTTCCATCTTCATTTTTCTCCATGTAATTTTTAGTTTTCTTTTTGATTTCTCTGTCAACACATTTGTTCTTCAGTAGCATGTTGGTTTATGTGTTTGTTTTTGTGTCCATTTTTTTTCTGTAATTGACTTCTAGTTTCATACCATTGTGGTAAGAAAAAATGCATGATATGATTTCAGTCTTCTTAAATTTATTGACACTTGTTTGGTGGCCTAACTTCTATCCTAGAGAATGTTCCATGTGCACTTGAAAAGAACGTGTGTTCTGCTATTTTCGATTGGAATGTTCTATCTATATCTGTTTAGTCTGTCTTGTCTAAGGTTTTTTTCAAAGTCATTGTTTCTTTGTAGATTTTCTGTCAGGATGATCTATCCATTGATGTAAGTGGAGTTTTAAAATCCCCTATTATTATATTATGGTCAGTGTATCCCTTTATATCTGTTAATATTTGGTTTATGTATTGAAGTGCTCCAATGTTGTATGCATAAATATTTAAACTTGTTTTATCCTTTTATTGGACTGATCCCTTTATTATTATGTAACACTCTACTTTGTCACTTGCTACGGCCTTTTTTTAAAAGTCTATTTTGTCCAATGTAAGTATTGCTACCATGACTTTTTTTCCATTTCCATTTGCGTGGAATATCTTTTTCTATCCCTTTACTTTTAGTTTGTGTGTGTCTTTAGGCCTGAAATGAATCTTTTGTAGGCAGCATATAGATGGGTCCTGGTATTTTATCCATTTAGTCACCTTCTGTCTTTTGATTGGAGCATTTAGTCCATTTACATTTGAAGAAATTATTGATAAATATATACTTATTGCCATTTTGTTAACTGTTTTCTGGTTATTTTTGTAGTTCCTTTCCTTTTTTTCCCCTCTTGCTTGCTTCCCCTGTGTTTGATGGCTTTATTTGGTATTATGCTTGGATTCCTTTCTCTTTAAATTTTGTGAATCTACCATAGATTTTTGGTTTGTGGCTACCATTGGGTTCACATATAACATCTTATGTGTATAGCAGTCTATATTAAGTTGATGGTTGCTTAAGTTTGAACACATTCTAAAAGCACTAAGTTTTTACTAATCCGCATTTTATATGTATGACGTCATAATTTTATATCTTTTTTTAACGTTTATTTTTGAGAGCTAGAAAGACAGAGTGTGAGCAGGGGAGAGGCAGAGAGAGAGGGAGACACAGAATCTGAAGCAGGCTCCAGGCTCCAAGCAGTCAGCTCGAACTCATGATCCTTGAGATCACAACCTGAGATGAAGTCGGACACTTAACCAACTGAGCCACCCAGGTGCCCCTACATCTTTTAATTTTTTGTACCCTTTAACTAGTTTTTATAGATATAAAGTGATTTTGTTTCATGTTTTAATCTCCATATACTTTATAAGTGATTAATCTACTCACTTTACTGTATGTTTGCTTTTACCTGTAAAGTTTTCCTTTCATAATTTTCTTCTAATTATGGGCTGTTCTTTGCACTTAAACAATTCTCTCTAACATTTCCTGTAAGGCTGGTTTAATAGTGATGAACTCTTTCAACTTTTGTTTCTGGGAAACTCCTTATGTCTCCTTGAGGTCTGAAATGATAATTTTGCTGAGTAGAGTATTCTTGGTTGTGGGTTTTTCCTTTTAGTACTTTGAATATGTCATGCTACTCCCTTTGACCTGCAAAGTTTCTGCTGAAAAATCCACTGAGCGTTTTTGGGGTTGTATGTAACGATTTTCCTTGTATGTAACTGTTTTCTCTTGCTGCTTTTAAGATTCTCTCTTTATCATTAATTTTTGCCATTTTAATTATTATATGTCTTTGTGTGGACCTCACTGGTACGTCTTGTATGGAGCTTTCTGTTTCTGTGCTTTCTGGACCTGAATAGCTATTTCCTTCTCCAGAATAAGGAAATTTTTACTATTATTTCTTCAAATAAGTTTTCTGCTCCCCTCTGTCTTCTCCTTCTAGGATCACTATAATGCAAATGTTATTACATGTGATGATGTCACAGAAGCCCCTTATCCTATTCTCATTTTTCATTATTCTTCTGTCTGCTTGCTATTTAGCTTGACTGCTTTCCATTACCCTGTCTTCCAGACTGCTGATCCATCCATCTGCATCCTTTAATCTGCTGTTGATCCTCTTTACTATGTTTTTAAATTTTAACTTATTGATTTTTATTTATTCATTTATTTTTTATTTTATTTTTGAGACAGAGAGAGAGAGCATGAGCATGGGAGGGGCAGAGAGAGAGGGAGACACAGAATCTGAAGCTGAGCTTTCAGCGCAGAGCCCGATGTGGGGCTCGAGCTCACGAACTGCAAGACCATGAAATGAGCCAAAGTTGGACACTCAACCGACTGAGCCACCCAGGCGCCCCGTAACTTACTGACTTTTAAAATATTTATTTATATTTGGGAGAGTGTACATGGGGGAGGGGCAGAGGGAGGAGGATGGAGGATCCAAAGTGGACTCTGCACCTGACAGGCTGACAACAGCAAGCCTGATGTGGGGCTGGAATTTACGAACCCTGAGATCATGACCTGAGCCTGAGTCAGATGCTCAACTGACTGAAGCACCCAGGTGCCCCTAAGTTATTGATTTCTTTACTTCTGTATGGTTCTTTTTTGTATTTTCTATCTGTTGATGGAAATTCTCACTGAGTTCATCCGTCTTAAGTACAGTGAACATTTTTATGACGATTGCTTTGAACTCTTTATCAGGCATATTGCTTATCTCCACTTTGTTTAGCTCTCTCTCTTTTTTTTTTTTTTTTTTTTTTTACTTTGTCTCTTTCTTTCATTTGAGACATATTCTTTTGTCTTTTCATTTTCTCTAACTCTGTGTCTGTTTCTATGTATTAGGTAGGTCGGCTACAACTCCTGGTCTTGAAATAACTGGCCTTATGTAGAAGAGGTCCTGTGGAGTCTTATACCACAATACGCACCCCCCCCCCCCCGTCATCAGAAACATGTTTTTCAGGGGTGTCCCCTGTGGGACTGCATGTGCCCTTCTATTGTGGCAGAGCTGCAATTGTTGTGGGCATGTCCACGGGTGGCACTGGGCCTCAGCCCAGTTGGCTGCAATGACCTTCACATGCTGTGAGTACATTGGGCAGAGTTTGCTCCCTGTGCTATTGAGAGGCCTAGTTGCAGACACAAGGGTGGGTGGGGCTGGCAGCCAGCTTAGCTGTCTACAGTTAGCCTCTGTTACAGTTGGAGGTACACAGAAGGGCAGGGCTTGCTTCCTGCACAACCCGATAAGAGGCCCAGCTGTAGGAGCTGTGAGGTGCTGGTGATTGGGGTTCTCTCCCTGCTTCCCCAGGCGAAGAGTCACTTTGTAATGGTGCTGGTCCAGGCTGGTGCTGCCTGCCAAGTGTGGAAGGGCAGGAGATGCTTTGGAGGTGTGCCTTCCAGGGCACAGGTAGGGTGGTGTGAGTCAAGCATATGGTGCTATCAAGGGAGATACAGAGTGTTAAATCTGGTCCCCACAGGTTTCCAGCTATCTAGGCTAGGGGAGGGGAAAAAGAATGGTAATAGCCAACACTTTTGTTTCAGGAGAAATCTGCAAATCCCTGCCCTTCCAGCATATGTCCTAAGAATAGCCAGTAAATCTCCTTCACATATACCCCAAATGCTTTTCAAAGTGCTGCTTCTGTGCTGTGTTTTGTGCTCAATTATTTAGCATGCTGGCTCTTTAAAGGCAGGGCTCAGTTTCCCTCCAGCTCTCCTGGAGTTCAACACTACTGATTTTCAAAGCCAGACATTATGGGAATTCTTTCCACTGCAGGTCCCCAGGGTCTGGGGTACTTGGTGTGGTGTCTGATTCCTTTGCTCCTCTGTGCCTGTGATATCTCTCCAGTTTGTAGGTAGTCAGGCTGGGGATTGGTTCCTGACCACATCTCCACCCTCCTACCCTTTCCTATGTGGCCTTCTGTCTATTACTAACTGTGGAAGATCTGTTGGGCCAGCCTTCAGGTTGCTTTTAAAGTTCACTGCTGGAGATATAGTTTCTGCCTCAGTGTGTCCATGGGACACACTGGTGAACTCAGTGTCCTTGTACTTTGCTATCCTCACAAACTGCCCCTACTGTTTTTAAGATCTGAAAAATAAAATTAAGAAAAAAAAAATTCAGAAACATTTTTTTCTTCTGCTAGCATTTCCCCCCAATTGCAAAGTACTGCTAAAGGAGAAGAAGTCTCAAATTGCAGATGAAAAATTTACTCATGCCCCAGACAGGTAAGGCAAAAGCTCCAAACATGGAGTGAAGGAAATAGCATAGTTTTGTTTTGATGTAGGACTGGAATGCAGAATAAAATAAAATATCACTGTAATGGAGCAAACTGTCATGGATCTGGAGAATAAATCCTGACATTAGGAGTTATTTGAGAGCAAACTAAGCCAGTCCTTTGGAGGAGTGATCACAGCAAGGTGAAGAAGAAGGAGGGGGTATGGAAGAGCTACCATTGTACATTACACAGGGAAACTAACAGGTTATCCCAAGGCTTGTTAAAGTGGGTGGGTTCTGGATTTGCTAGAGGCCTTTGTGATTCAATCTTAAATGCCCCTTTTCTTTAAATTGTCATTTGTTCTTTGTACATCTATTTACATATTAGAGTAAGCAGGATATATAGAGAGATGTCATCCTTATCCATAACATTAAACCTTCTTTCTTTCTTTTTTATCTTTCTATTTATTTCCCTTGTGCTTTACTAAGATGAAATCTCCTTGAAATACTATTAAAAAAAAGAATATAATACATCAGTAACTTAGATTACCTTAAATCTTCATATAATTTCATGTTCATTGTCTTGTGTTGGATCTTCTTAGTAACTTGTGCATTAAGTTAAATTGCAATTATTTAAGCTTTTTGAAAGCTACATAAGCTGTGGAAAGGTAAATGTCTTGCACATCTGAAATGTGAGGGAGCAAGAGTTATCACTGAAGCCTCTGGGCCTAGGATAGTTCTATTTCCTATAGGACAATGTCTTTGTGGTGTGTTCCTTAAGGCCTAAGAAATGAAATGCAATCAGTTATAAGTTTTTCTACTTAAACAGAGGCAATACCCACATATCTTGTGCATACGTTGGAAAATATTTAATGTAGATCAGTGTTTCAGTGGAGTGAAATAGACTTGGAGGTCTTGTCTCTTAAATTGTGACAAGCTGCCTACTACTTAGGCTATATTGGGGGAGTTACATGTCATGTTGAAGTTTCAGTATTATTTCAAATTGTTCACGGCATAGGTCTTTTTCTTGAATGATGCTGAATCCTTTTTTGTTTGTCCTTCATTCATGAAAAAATCAATACCAAATATTGTACTAGATACCTTCTGATCAACAGTGAACAGACTCATGGAGCTCCATTTCTCACCTCCCTTATTTCCCCCAAAGGAAAGTGAAGTTACATTCTCATAAAATATTCTACATAATTTAAGTTCTTGGTTTAAGGTTGTCATTTCATGCCTTATGCTTACAACTGCATTTTAATAAATGCAAAACAATGTGCATCTCCTGGTGTGTCTCTGGGGATATGTGTTTTATCCTTTTGTTATTTTGCATTGATTTAGAGCCCCTTCTTTGGGCAGTTCATGCCGTCATAAGTTGTATCTTTAAACGATGGCATTATTGTCATGCAGAAGAATAAAGTTTATGTTAATGCCTGTGTCATTATTTAAAAGGATAATTGTAATCATTCTTCATGAGATGATTTCAAAACACCTTCCTGGTAAGCAAGAGAGAGGAATTTTCCATGGTTTCTTTTCAGCAGCTCAGGAAAATGAAGATACTTGAAGTCTGGTGCCTTCCCACGTCCCTAGGTAGAGATGAAATGTGAAGGAGTGACTAGCAATCCTTGACCTAGTGATGACAAGTAAAATGTTTCTTTCTCAGGATGGTTTCCATGGTTTCAAGACAGGCGCAAAGCGAGGCTCTGCCTCTCTGTTTTGGCCAGGGCATGCCATCTTCATTTCTGGGGAAAGCCATTTTGGCCCCTAGTATCACCATTTCTCTTCCAAAAAGCAACTGACACATTGGACAGAAATGACTTGCAGAGAATGGTGGTAAATCAGTTGTGATTTTGTCTCCCTCTATCCTTTTAAGTGTAGTCTGTGGGATTAGTTTTTCCCATCACTGTATGAAGAAGCTCTATGACTTTTCTGGTAACTCTTAGGCAATATGGTTTTCTGGTAACTTTAGGTCACAGAAAACTACCTCAGTTTAGTAATTTAACTGCTAGTTGCATGAATTAATAAAAACTTCAGTTTTGAGTTATAGCTGATGCTTCTTTCTGTCTGGCAACTCAGTGAAAAGCCTGAAGTTGAAGTGGATGGAGGGAGGATTTATTACCTAATCTACTCCTTCTCTAGCTCACCAGCAGAAGTGTTTAGCTCTTAAGGGGTTGGGAGTAGGGAGAGAGGAGTGGGAACAAAGGCAGGAAAGATGTTAGTTACTTCACTGCTCCTTCTGTTGTGATCTAACATCATGGCAGGTGTTTATGTCTGGCTCTTTTATGGGAGCTTTTGTGAGTTTTCTGCACTTAAGAAACAGTAGCTTATTCGTGAGTTCGAGCCCGCATCAGGCTCTCTGCTGTCTGCATAGAGCCTGCTTCGGATCCTCTGTCTCCCTCTCACTCTGCCCTTCCCCTGCTTACGCTCTCTCTCTCAAAAATAAATAAACATAAAAAAAATCTTAAAAAGAAAAAGAAACCATACCTTAAACTGGACTGGTTAGTCAGTCTAGGGAAAGAGTTTATACAGGTAAAAAGTATGGGACAGAAAAAGTGCAGACTAACACATTGCTAAAATAATATTGATATTGCAAGTAGACAGGAGCAGAAATGATGGGATTGAAGTCACCCACAAGGGAAAAAAGTAAACGGGAAATAAGAAAGAAGAGCATAAAGACAGAAGCTGTGTTGCCAAATGGAAAGAAAGTTTGCATGTGAGGTTAGGATTGTCTGTGAATCAGAAACTGTTGAGATGTAAAAGAGGAAGTTATACAAGCATATTGTATTTGTAGTTAGGCAGAAAATAATTTCACAACAACATATGACTTAGCAGGATTAAACAGCTCAAAGTGTCTTTGCCCAAATGCTTCTAAAGATTTAGGTAGTCATTAAAAACAGGAAAGAAAAGGAGTCAATGGATATCATTATTCTTTTATAAGAGAAGCTTTATATGCTTCTTTTAAAAGGATGGACATATAAGTTATAAACAGAAATTAAATGGTTGAAATAAGGGTTTCATTTAAAGGCAATAAGACCATTAATATGCTCACTAAATACCAGCTGGCTATTAGAAACCTATTTAATGAGATTTACCAACCACTAAAACCACCATGTCTATCTGTTAAATAGCCATTAAATATCAATAATTTTGTTTGTTATGGAAAATACAGTTAAACTATTCCAACACAGTAGGAAAACTACAAGTAATAATTAAAAGTAATATTTGTTGAGTGTTTATTATAAGCCAGCCACTGTTCCATAGACTTCTTGAGCATGATCTCTTTTAGGACTGACAAGGCTATAAGATCAGCATTGTGTCCTCCACAACTGGGGGAACTGAGGCCTGGAAAGATTAATTAACTTGCTTAAGGTCACACAGCTGGTCAGTGGTGTGATGGTGGAACTCAGTCTGACTCCAGAATCCAGTTCCTACCAGTGAGTTACCCAGTGGCACCTGCTCTAAACAATATCCCGGAGTCTTAGGGTAAATCTAATAATGGCAACCTTACCAGTTAGAGGCTGGGTGATCTGAGTTTCAGCCCAGACTTTCCCGTGGTCTTTGCCATGCTGGTGGGTAGGAATCAGATGATCTGTTGAAAGTACTGCAAAGGTGTCATCTGTGACAAGCCCTTGTTAGCACTTTTTACACTTTCAGTCCGATCATGTATAAAATAGGAAAGCAGGGTTCCTGAGTTTCCAACCCTTCTCACTCTTTGTCTCAGGTTGTGTGTGTGTGTGTGTGTGTGTTATCACCTGCAGTCTCTCCAATCTATCTTCTTTTTGTTCACCATCCTTAGGTCTCTCTCATTCTATGGCATCACCTCCTTTTGTATCTTCCATTTGGCTTGCTGCCTACAGGGGTGAGGTGGTGGTGGGAATCGTGTAGGGAAGAGCTTGTCTCAAAGACTCACTGATTCCTGAGAGCAGGGCATAAAGTGTTTGCAGAAGTCTGAAAATATGCACGCAGGCTACCTGAAGGTTTTGCATCTGTGGTATTATTCACATTTGGGGGGCAAATAGCGAACGGTGAAAGCTTAAAAAAAGCTCTGAGAAGGAATGCTGTGCTCGTAAAATTGTTGCTTGTCAAAACCATGTTTAATAAATATAGCCCATAGCAGGATTTTATTCTCTGCAACACAGTAAATAATTAATCCTCTAAATTTATTGTTGACTAGTAATGAATACATACCAAGTCTATTACTCGTTCTAAATTCTTGTCCAATATGTCAATTTGTTTTCTTATTTCTTTTTCATTTTCCCTAATTTTTAAAAGTCGACATTAATATCATTTCATACTGCTCTGTAAATGCTTCTAAAAACTCATTTTTCCCCTTAGAGTTTACCTACCAACAAAGGTTTTGAATAATCAAATCATAGACATCTTTATATTTCATTTGGCTAAATTTTAGATTATGCTCTCAGGTTAAGAATTGCATCATTTGTACCTCAACACAGTGCCAACCACATTGTCTCCTTTTACAACTAAACAACAGCCTTAGTAACAACATATTGGAAAGCTTATTAACTTTAACTTATACTTTTAAGAAGCAATTATGCATTCACACTAGACTACGTGGGAGTTGCAAGTCTGGAAAAGATATAGCAAGACCGTTATGTAAGATACTCAGCTAAACATATTTAGCTGAAATAAAATATATGAATCTAGAAATAGCATATGGTGAATGACACCAGTAAATGAAACCACATGGCATGTATGAGAGTGTCCTGCGTGACAGATTCCGTAGTCACCCTTTGCGAACCCATTCCACTGTCTAATCTTGACGTTTGAGGAAGGCTCTCTGCATGCGATTTGTATCTCCCTTGACACAATTTCGGGTTATTTCTGCTTAGACTATCTATATGGGAGGGAACGGAGCTAATTCTTCAAAAAATGCCTCCACTGGCCTGAGGACCCTTAAGTCAGGTGTATACTTCTTTTTCTAGGCTAAATATCCGTTGTCATTCCTAGTTGCTGGTGGACATATTTGCCATATGCATGAGTAGGCTGCATGATGCAATATGTGACATGGTATTTACATGTGGGGTACGTACGTGAGTGGCCATGTTGCTAATATTTTCCATTACTTGGGATGCTCTGACTTAACGAGAGCTAAGCTACCCTAGCTTTTAATTTCCCAACTTTCAGAAATCCAGCAGCAGGTGATGTTAGAGAACTGAAACAGTGGTGGTGGAGCTAATATAGATCTATCAAAGAAGAATAAGGTTTCTTGTTTACAATGCAGACTGTGTACGTATAGTGGATACAGTCGATTACCAGCCCACGAGCATCATGCTTACTGTCTACAGCTTTCCCATCTAATAAAGGCGACTACTAGCCACATGTGGCTGAGTTTAAGTCGATCAAAGTAAAATAAAAAAATCATTTCTGTAGTCACAATAGCTACATTTCATATACTCAGTATTTGCCTATGGCTAATGGCTACAGTGTCAGACAGCATGGCTCTAGAACACTTACAACATTGCAGAAAGTTCTAATGGATGGTGCTCCTTAGTGTAAAGCAGCCTGGATCTCCTGCCTACGTGCTCTTGGTGACACAGTAGAATACCTTTCAAATATTCGTGACAATATTCTTAGGTTGTTGAACACATAGTAAAAGGATCTTGGAGTTGGTGAAATAATTTTTACCCCACACACATATTGTTCGCAGTGGGACAGGACTTAACACAAGAGGGGCTCAGAGAGTCTCTGTCTAGTCTCAGAAAATAGGCATCTTTATCAACATGGCTGCTTATTTATGTGTTATTTCTCTCACTAGGAATTAAGAAAAGCCATTGAGTTTTTCACTTTTCCTCCTTTATGTTTTCATCATTCCTTTTTTGATGAAGTACTTTTTCAAATACTATTAGAGAACACTCGTGATTTCTGTAATAAGGAAGATTGATATTGTTTATATGTCAGTTGAACCAAGTTCCAGGTTCTTAAGCTACATTCTGTGATTTTAAAACCTTTTCATTTCCTTCCTAACGCTTTAAATGTGTCAGCCAAATAGCGGAGTTTTGCAGATTCTAAAGTAACATAATAGTAACAGAGAATGACTTCATTATTTTTGCTTATGCATTTTGGTATGTGTTAATGTTTTATTTTTCATTTTTTTTTAAAAAGTTTATTTATTTATTTTGAGAGAGAGAAAGAGAACATGCATACAGGGGAGGAGCAGAGAGAGAGAAGAGAGGAAATCCCAAGCAGGATCTACACTGTCAGCATGGAGCCCGATGTGCTGCTCCTTCTATCTCACAGTAGTTCATGAGATCACAACCCGAGCCAAGATCAAGAGTTGGATGCCTAACCGACTGAGCCACCCAGGTGCCCCTCAATGTTTTATTTTAAAAGCAAATGTTAAAGCTGTTTATAGGTGCTTTTCTTCCTCTCATATTTGGTGACATGGCCCCCGCTGGTGCCTTGGCATGTTCTGTGTTGTTCATGATACTAAGATGAAGATTTCATGTGAACATTTAGAAGGAAAAATGTAAATTGTTTGTTAAGTGACTCACTTCTGAGATTTCAGGCTCAAATATTTTTCTTTCTTTTTCAGTCTTGGCCCTAATGAGTTTCCCTATATAATTAGTAAATGATTCAGACCTAAATATATTGCCGTTACTCAAAGGAATGAAGTCTACTCGAGAATGACTTAATTGTTTTCAAAGATAATATTAAGGAGGGAGGAATTGTAAGGGAATACAGATCTCTGATGTGTCTTTAAAGCCCTAGAGTTTACTGTTTAAAGTCAAGATGAAAATATAGCTGTATTACCTTGGCTCTTTATTAGCCTTCATCTCTGCCGATACATCCAAAGGTCTATTTTCTTTCTGGTCTCCTCAGGTTGATGAACTCATTGTGATGATTGTTAGGGGGTTATTTAAGCCCCTTAAAATTTTTCTCTGCAAGGATATGCTTCTTCTGCAGATCTTTAGCTACTGTTTACAGCTGGTGAAAGTGTTGTTGCCTCTGGGATCCCAGTGGGGTGAAAAGATGAAGTGGCTGAGGGCAGTAGCTTCATGCATTACATTATCACCTGTCACTATTTCTTAAGTTCTTCGCAAGAACAAGATGGCCCTCCCCACTCAGGCCAAGACCTTGATCACTGGCCAGATGCCCAGCAGCTTGTTTGACCTCATTAAAATTGAGCGATCATGTTAATGTTTGGGTCTGAGGCCAAACCTCTTAGAGCTGTTTAAAATTTCTGAGGATATTATCATAAGATTTGGTTTGTGATCTTTTCTTAGTAATTTCTAGCAGATCAGTCGGAATAGAAATAGACCAAGAGGGAATTAGATCTGGAGATTGGGATTAAAAGCAAAACATGTGCTACAAAAAAGACAGCCAACACATGGCTAACTTATCTCACTTTTTTTCCTCTAAAAAACAATTTGTGATGTAAAAGCCTAGAAAATATAATATTTAAAAATTATAATTAAATGGAAACTTGTGAACTATAAAAGTATGATGGCATCAGCTGGCCAGAGAGGCGAATAATTATAGCTGGATTTATTGTCAGGCGCAGGATTAGGGGTCCTGATAGCTTCTACCTGCTACTGTGCTAATTCGGTTGTGACCTCCGCTTCCATGCCTATGCTGCTGAAGGTCAAGCAAATGAATGTAGATCACATAGGAAGTGTGTTACAGGAAACCAGTGCAATTTCTAGTGGCTTCGTCTCGATCACGTGGGATTGGCAACCGATCAGATTTTCTGAAGGCAGCAGATTTTCTTGAACATAAATCCAATCTCTGTCGATGAAGGATAAAGTTTTTACTTCAAGTTTAATTATTTACTTCCAAAGGACATGCGTCTACCACTGCTTAGGGTCTGGTGAACTTCCCTGCACAGTGGTCCTGTCAAGTTGGTGCAAATGCCTCCACTAATTGGTGTCCTGCCCCGTGGTCCTCATGCTGAGTGCAGCGTGAAGCCAGTCTCTCTCAAAGAATGGGCCTAGTGTGATGAAAGCCCTGTGATGCTACAAAGCACAGATGTGCAGTGCCTGAATGTGTTCATTCAGTCAGCATGGACACTTTTCACACACAAAAATGCAGTTGATCAAATTTGATTGTATTTTTAACTTTCATAGAAATGATATTTACAGTACTTGTGCTCTTGCGGACACCTATTAGCCGCCAGTGACCCTAGGACTTATCATTCTTTCTTAAAACTACCATCAGCCACAGAGGGAGCCAGAAGGGATGAAGGCTAAGGCTGCATTCAGACTTCTTTTGCTTGCAGTTGGGTCCTTTTGGGCACCACTGCTAATTTCTTATCTGTACCTCAGTCTTTGTCCATAAAATCGTGATTTGGGACTAGAAGTTGATTGATGTCCTTTCCATATTTAAAGTATACAATTACATGATAAATTGACCATAGGGTGGATATGAGGATTAAAGTAATAGAGTGGTAAGCTTGGCTACTTTGATTCGTGGAGACTTTACAATCATGCACTTGGTTTTTTTAATCTTTTTTAAAATAAAGAATGAGAGGGGAAATAGAGGATAAGAATGACAGCTTTCCCTTGACCTTAACAAAATCGTAACACCTTACATGTGCACAATAACACCTAACATTTTCCTGGGTATATTGCATTTATCAAGCATCTTTTATACATGATATGGTTTGAACTTTACAATCACCTAGTGTAGTAGGTGGATAGAGAAGCTATTGTCCAGAGTCTCAGGAAGGTCAAGTTAGAGAAGTCAGGGTGGTTAGTGGCTGAGCTGACATGAACTTGTTTCCTTTGTCACTAGTACAATAAAAGTTCCACAGTACAACTCTACCTCTCTACTTTATTTACTGCTAATAACCCTTCCAATACTTTTTCAGACGTAAAATGAATAGAGCCTTCCCTTGAGCACTGAGAAATGTATGGAACTGTTGAATCTTTATATATACCTGAAACTAATACAATACTGTATTTTAACTGTACTTTAATAGGAATAAGTTCATAAAGGGAATCTTGCAATATGTAGGATGATTGTGTGCTTTTAGGTGACTGACACCATTTTTGGATTTTTTTTTCAATGTATTGGACCTCTATTCTAGTCATATTTTGAAAAATAGATGATAGAATTGTGGAAATTATTGTATTTTTATTTTCAAACATATGTTAAAGATTTTAACTTTGGAAGGTAGGGTGAAGGAATCTTACAAGCCATTCATTGCCAATAGAAAGCAATATTAAAAAGGGACATGTATGTGACTGGTAGAGGGACTAGACATTAATTTACCTGGCAAAACCAAATTGCCTTCTTAAATTTGGGAAGGCGATCACCACTTTCAGACATAATTATAGAAAGGTATATTAACATTTGCATTCCAGATCTTGGAAGGACTTACAGACTCTTGTTTGTTAGTTTTGTGCTTTAAATTCACGAAAAACAGGATAGCCAAACGTGGGCAATCTTGGAAAATTTTGTGTGCAGTATGGCTATTATTCCTAGGAAGCAGGAATTATGATTCACTGAGAAATCTAGACCCAAGTTGGAACAATTATTGTATAACTTCTCAGAAGTTTATCCACAAGCAATGAAAATAAAGCACAACTGAAACCTTAAAGACACTAGTTGTTACATTCAAGGAACAACTACTTTAGAGCTGTCCTCTTAAGGGATGTTTGACCTTATAATAACCATTTTTTTGTGAAGCTAAAATCTCCAAGCAAGAAGCAAGAACTTATATGAGTTTTATACGGATCATGCAAAATTATACTATGTAATTTTTGGTTTCTTGCAATTCTAGGGTAGATATGTTTTCTAGGTTTATATTGCTTACATTAACATGGCCATTGTTTCAATAAGTGAGCACCCTGATAAATCATATGTTCTGTTTTCATCTCCCCCCATCCCAAAAGACATCTTTTTAAAAAAGTTTATTTATTTGTTTTTGAGAGAGAGACAGAGAGGGAGCATGAGCACAAGCAGAGGAGGGACAGAGAGAGAGGGAGACACAGAATCTGAAGAAGGCTCCAGGCTCTGAGCTGTCAGCACAGAGCCCTATGCAGGGGCTTGAACTCACTAACTGAGATCATGACCTGAGCTGAAGTTGGATACTCAACTGACTGAACCACCCAGGTGTCCCAGGCTTCAATAAACATATTTTTTTAGGGATACTGGTCTGGCTATTTTGAATGGCATTAACCTGAAAATGGCATTCTCTAGATGGACTTGTTTTCTTGACTGAGTTGCCTATTGGTTTAGCCAAGTCATCTTTATCTTGGGATCCTGGGAAAATCCTTATTCTATTGTTTTGAAAATCTTGCTGATTTGCAGAACAAATCTCCAGCCCATTTTTTTTTTTTATTTTTGTAAGTTACATAAGTCGTGCTGTGTGAACTAACATCTTGTCACTCATTGTCTTAAAGCAAAAGCCAAACTGGTGAGAAACCACCTACTGTTGAATATCAAGCCTGTGCCAAAAAGGCAATAGCTACATGCTGTTCCGCTGTGCCCTGAGTGATCAAACAATCCTGAGAGCAAACAGGAACTGTATCAGCAGGAATCAAAGGACTTCACTAGCCAAGCAGAGTAGAGAGAAACAAGGGGGGGGTTTTCTTGAGGTGAGGTGATGCTATGCAAATAAAGGCACCCTTCCTTTGTTTTCTTTTTTTTTAGTTCAGGACATTTGAGCACTTTTAGAGGAGAAAACTTCATGCAGACACAATTTTTATTTAGTGAATAGAGAAATCATGGAGGACTATTGCTAGAAAGATTTTGTTTGATATTTGGTGTTTGTGTATATATATTTATGCTTATACTTAGATTCTTATTTTTGTTGTGAAAACAATTTATAGTAGCTCAGTCTAGTGTGTGTGTGTGTGTGTGTGTGTGTGTGTGTGTGTGCATGCATGAGTGTGTAAATTTTTGGTTTAGACCTTCGAGACTGTCTTTAAATATTTTTTCCAAGTTAGGTTGAGATATAATTGACATATAGCATCATATTAGTTTAAGGTATACAACATAATGATTTGGTATATGTATGTTTTGCAAGATAATCACCACAATAAGTTTCATTAACATCCAACACCTCACATAAGTACAAATTTTTTTTCTTGTGATGAGAACTTTTAAACTCTATTCTCATAGCAACTTGCAAATATATACTACAGTATTGTTAACTGCAGTCATCATGCTGTATATTACATCCCCAGAATTTATTTATCGTATAATTGGAAGTTTGTACCTTTTGATCACTTTCACCGATTCCTACCCCCACCCCTGCTTCAGGCAAACACCAATCTATTTTTTGTTTTTATGAAATCATTTCTTTTACATTCCATATATAAGTGAGATCATACAGTATTTGTCTTTCTTTGATTTATTTCACTTACCATAATGCCCTCAAGGTCCATCCATGTTGTCTCAAATTGCAGAATTTCCTTCTTGAAGCCTGAATGATACATCATGTATTCATATATACCATATCTTTTGATCCATTCATTCATCTATGGACACTTGGGTTGTTACCATATCTTGGCTATTATAAATTAAATGCTGCAGTAAACATGTGGATGAGAGATCTCTTTGAGATGAGTGATTTCATTTCCTTTGAATATATATCCAAGAAGTGGGATTGCTGGATCATATGTTAGTTCCATTTTTAATTTTTTGAGGAACGTATACTGTTTTCCATAGCGGTTGCGCCAATTTATATTCCCACCAATATACGAGGGTTCCCTTTTCTCCATAGCCACACCAACATTTCTTGTCTTTTGTCTATTTGAGGATAGCCATTCTAACAGGTGTGAAGTGATAGTTCACTGTGGTTTTGATTTGCAGATTATCTTTTATGAATAGAACCAGAGAGAATATTTCAGAGTATTTGACTGAATAATGAGTTAAACCTTATTACCCGTCTTAATAATAGAGTTCAACAAAGACAATTATTTTAACTTTTCTTAATTTTTTTTCAGAAAATTGTTTTTGTTAGTCAAAATGAAATCTTGTTTTTGCTGGATAAGAGGAAATATCTTGACGTAATTGATCTTTTATAAAGTGGTTAATAATTAGTAACTAAAACATGTCCCTCTAGAGTCTTACAACTGATTGCTTTTAGATGCAGAAAATAGTATTCCTGTAACTCTCTAGAGTAATACTATGGTTTTGAAGACAAAAATGAATAGATGGGCAGATGGATGCCCTATTGCTTCTAGGGAATAATATTCATATTCTTTCCATCATTTAGACATTTACTGACTCCTGGTTAATTGTGTATTTCCCACAGATTTACAGCATCACCAACATTTAGTCACAGGCCTCAAAATATTGAAACTGTGGTGAGATTATTTCAGAAATGGGGTGATGGTATTAGGGGCAGGGTTCGCACAGGTGGATCACAGCACTAAGGCATTAAATATGAAAACTCCTGGCTTCTTGTGTTTAGCCCTTTGTGGTGTAGCTCCCAACAGTCTCATCCTCTGCTACATCTGTTACAATACTTTGCTTCTTACAATGCCTTGCTTTCAACTTATTTGGGGTTTCTGAGCCCCACGCTCTCATGACATGGCACTGGTGCAGGAGTATAGAGTACTGTTTCTTTCCCACTTCTAGAGCATCTGTGCATGTAGAGTTCCACTAGAGTGACACATCTGACCTTTCTTTGTGCCCTTGCACATTTTGCATCAGAGAGGGTAACTTGGGACTTACCTACCTAATTGGAGGGATTGGAAATAGAAGCTGAGCCCCTTCTCTCTCCTTTTCTTTGGGAGCTAGCTTATTCTCCTCTGCTGCCTGTGGTCTCCTGGTCCCACCTCGCCTGTGACTGGAGGAGTAGGTCTGGCCAACTCACCGTTAATGTACAGTTGCCCACAGACAGAACATATGTCCTGCACCCCATTCTTCTTTGGTAACAAGGATTTTCTTTTTGGCTCCTATCTGTTGTCTGCTTTGGATCATTTTTCAATTGGTTCTTGTTTTGGGTAAAGGGGTACTATGTTTTGGGTCCCCACGAACCTACAAAACATATATTGTCTCCTATGTCCTTTTCCTTCTTCTGCTTATCTTTCTAAAACTCAACTCAGGAGTTACCCCTGCCTGATTTTCCTCCCTTTTTCTTATTCTGTGCTTCTGTAGAATTGCATGTATACTTCCCCTTAGCTTATTTTTTCATCTCCCTCCCTGCCTTTCTCCCCGCTCAGATTGCAAACTCCTTAAGTGCAGAGACTGGTCCATTGTTGTTTTCCTAGCACCTGTCACGAAATTTGCATACAGTAGATGCTCAGTAAAGGTGTATGGTATGAGGTAAATGAATAATGAAAAAAATCTAAGGCAATTTTTAATCCATTAATCCAATTTTAATCCATTAATATTGAGTTATGGGAGTTAAGTTCTTTGGTCATAAAGAAACTGAATGAGTATTTTTTTCTTCAGATGCGATCTTCCATTTTGTTGTCTTAAACCACTTTATATGAACTGTAATTATGAAGATACACCTTCAAGAGATTTGTTCTGAAAATTATTTGACCTCCAACTCCAAATGCCCTAGTGGTGTTTAAGTATTGTCAACTGTGCTTCCTTTTCAATGTAATTATTTTCACTGATATCGGTAACAGTAAAGACAAGGATGAATATGGATATGTACCTTAGAGATGGGAATTCCTCTTTGAGGCTTAGCAAAAGAACACTGGGGATGGAGACTAGAAAACCTGCTATATATCTTGTGGCCATTGCTGGAAATAAATTCTGAGGCCTACACAAATAAAATGACTCATTTGAAATCAATGATTTTGAGGTGAGGGGCAGAGGGGCAACCAGTGATTGACTTGGCTAGTAGCAACTCCAGCCTTAAATCAAGGGGCAGATTTCATTCTTGCTTCCTATGGACCCAGTCACTTGCCATTCATCATTTGCTCTGTTGCTGTCTTGCACACAATTTACACCTATTCACTGTCCAGTCTGGTATCTTTTAGTGCATATCCATCCTTTTCTCCTAAATGGGTTGTAAGCCCCTCTGGAGTGGGGTGACAACAGTGATAGACTTCTTCGTAACTTTGTGGATCTGTTACAGAGCCTTGCACATAGTTGATGCTCACAGATGGTTTGGTGATTAGTCTTTTGTAACACTGACAGAAAAAGGGACTTTCAGCATGTGAAAGCTGAAAATAGTTACAAATCCTTGTCTTGAGTCTCTGAAAGATCACGGGACTCATCAAGTATTTAATTCTTTCATTTTGTTCCTTTTAATTCCACCTTTATGTCAAAATGAAGCCATTTTTTTTCTCTCCTGGTTTATTTAAGTAAAGAGCTATTGCATCTAAAGATAAAAGAATGTAAATCCTGGAATGTTTTAGGGACTCTCAGTTTCAATATCGGTAAATAATATGCCATTGCTGGGTTCTGGGAGAAAATAAATGCTTCGGCTTCAAAAACTGTCTGTTAAACAGAAAGACAGGTGTATCATGTTTACAAGGGATGTGACATTATAAACTCAGCTGAAACAACCCATCCAGATGTGCAGTGATCTGTAGCTATGAACCCAGAGAACCCTGTCACAGGTTTTATGGGTAATTTTTGTTTGTGAGTGTTTAGACACCTCAGCAGCCAACTGGAATGGGGCCAATATCAGTAAGAACACACAGATGAAAAACCACTATCTAATCAACTCCCATCAAACCAGTCAGTGGTAAAACAGTGCTTCCCAGAAACACTTATTACAGATAACATTTTGGTTGTTAAATTTATGAAGTGTAAAGTTATATAACTTCTTTTTTGAAAAAGTCAAGACTGCATTTTCATGCACACATCCACCCACAAACACAGTTCAGCAATGGAAGCACTAATAAGGTCGTTGACAAAAATAAATTACATAAATAATATTTAGCAATTTTCGACATTCACTGAGAAAGTCCACACAGGGGGCACGGCCTTGCCAATTATGAAAAATGTTATCCTGAATAATTAGCAGAGTGTGTTGACAAAAATGTCAGCATGAGCGGAGGCAGTGTGGTTTATCTACTGGCATATAAGATACACCTTTTTGAACCCAGAGTTTTGCTAATTTACCATGTTTTCATCTTGATGGCATACTATAAATCCTCAATGTAAATTTGGTAAAGGTAGTGCTTATCTTAGAATAAACCACCTCAGTTCTATATCATGGTATATATCACGGGTTAATGTTGAGGCACTGATTATTTCAGTGGGGGGATGGCTACCATTTTCTCTGTGGTTTAGATACCAGGTGCCCCCAGTAGAGTGAGGGAATGAGGAAATGGCCACAGTGAGTTGAATTCTCTAAGAAAGGATCCTTGGGTCCATGCAGATGTATAGATCTCTGTCCCCACAAAGATAAATTTGAGTTTTCTAGACCCTTCCTCTCGTCAGCTTCACTGGATTCAATGTTCAATGTATGGTCACCCTCTCTCCTCACATACACACACAGGTGGGCATTTTTGCCATTAACTGCTCTACTAATCTGCAACCACTTGGACTACTTTGGATATATACCTAGGAGAATCTACCGAGAAGGGAGTAGATGGCATATTGGATACTTGTGTAAAGCCCTATTATTTTAGTTTCAATATGTTAACCTTTTATTTAATTAGTTTCAGAAGCCAAAAGACTTTTGAGGTACACAGTATTAATTGCTCTCTTCTCATTCTTCTGAAAGTGATCTTTCAAGGGTCACAGCCAGCCATCTAACAAATCCAAAAACACTCCCTCAATATAAACACTCCCTTACCTTGGGCCCTGATGGCTGACTTGTCCTGTCTTTCCCAGGCCTATCCTGGGAATCTCTGTTGTTTCTCTGTCTCCTTTCCTAGTCTCTCTTCTTTCCTTTGTTTCTTTAAATGTTTCTTTCTTTTTTTTAATGTTTATTTTTGAGAGAGAGAGAGAGAGAGAGAGACAGACAGACAGACAGTGAGTGAGTGAGTGCATGCACACAAGCTGGGCTGGGGCATAGAAAAGGAGACACAGAATTGGAAGCAGCCTGCAGGTCTGAGCTGTCAGCACAGTGCCTGGCACAGGACTCTAACTCACGGACCACGAGATCATGACCTGAGCTAAAGTCAGAGGCTTAACCAACTAAGCTACCCAGGAGCCCCTCTTTCAATGTTTCTTTCCTAAATTATATCCTCTCTTTTCTTTCCATGAATTTGTTTGGTGATTTCATCCTTCTTAATGGTTCTGATTAGGATTTGTGTGCACATAGCTTTCCAATATGTGGGCTTTCTCCTACATTACTGGAGCATACTGCCACCGTCCATATGTATTTCATGTGTTTTATACTCCACCCAACATGTTGTAAATCACACTGAATATCTTTACCTACAATTTGTATTCTCATTCTCCTTTCCTGATCCTTGTTAATTGCAGCATTATTATCAGTCATTTGGATTGAAGTGTCAAATTTTTTCTGGACTCCTCCCTTACTCCAACACCTAATTCTGTCATTTCCTCTTTGACATGTCTTACATCTCTTCTCCTCTCTCTCTCTCTCTTTTTAGAGAGTTAGAAGTTTTTTAAAGTTTATTTTGAGAGTGCAAGAGTGCGTGAGGAAGGGCAGAAAGAGAGGGAAAGAGAGAGAATCCCAAGCAGGCTTACACTGTCAACATGGAGCCCAATGCAGGGCTCAATCTCATGAACCATGAGACCATGATCTGAGCTGAAACTAAGAGCCAGATGCCTAACCATATGAGCCACCCAGGCACCCCACATCTCTTCTTTCGTATGTCAACCTTCAGTTCATGTTTTTATTCTCTTCTCTCAGAAAGTGAATCCATTTTAACAGACATCCAAGACTCTTTTTGGACCTCAATTCATCTTGGAAAATGCCTTCAGAATAATTTTGTGAAAATACCCTTTTCCCCCCTATAACTTTCCTCTTCTAATTTTTTTTAACGTGTATTTATTTTTGACAGAGAGAGAGAGAGAGAGAGAGAGAGCATGAGTGGAGTAGGGGCAGAGAGAGGGAGACACAGAATCTGAAACAGGCTCCAGGCTCTGAGCTGTCAGGATGGAGCCCAACGCGGGGCTCAAACTCACGGACTGTGAGATCATGACCTGAGCTGAAGTCGGATGCTCAACCGACTGTACCACCGAGGTGCCCCTGACTTCACTCTTCTAAAAGCCATCTGTGTCATTCACTAAATGTTCGTTGAGTTTATATTATATGCTCTGAACTGTCATAAATCCTGGAGTACAACCTAAGTGTGACATGGCTCTTGTTAAGGAATTCCTAAATAGGTCACCAATAATTATAATATGGGTGATTCATATAGCGATAGGCATATTATCCTATCTCTAGATTATCCACTCAGAATTCTTCCCCTCCTTTCACCTCCTATACAATTGCTCACCATTTTCAAAAGCCAGATAAAATTGCATCTCTCTCGTGGTATTTTCCCTCATCTCAATCATATTTTCTTTATTTGCAGTCTCATATAATTTTTTCTCTGGATCATTTGTTTGGAAATTAATCATCTGGTGGTGTGTCATCTTCTATTGCAAATTTCCATTGCAATTTAATGTTGAATATTTTGTCTGGTATTCCCATTTTGGTTGTCCATGTTCTGAGATTAATAATAAAGTTTTAAACTCGATAGCTTCCCTAGGCCCTGATAGCATATTGCTATTAGGTATTCAAATACACAGATTACAAATGATAAATAATATTAAGTACATTTTACTGGTTAACAGCTTTCCCTACCCATATTTAAAATCTAACATGACATTAAATAGTTTGAAGGGTTTTTATACAAATTTTTATATAATCAAATTCACTTTTCATGTAGGTGTTCTCAACCTTCTATCCTATTCAAAGCTTGTCCTTGCAATTTCAAAATCCCATCTACTTTTAACAGTTTTTACAGGAGCTGTTGTTAAAAATGAAATTCAGCGTGGTTTCCTGAGAAGTAGAATATGCCCTTCAAAACAATTTCACCTCAATGCATTTTCTGAACCAGGAGCTTTTCATTTTTGTCACTTTGATCTCAAGGCAAAATTTGTTAATGTAATGAATCAAATGTAATGCTAATGATACAGGGACTGTAAATTCCATTGGATAATATTCTATATTATCTTGAATGATGAACTAACTCAAGATTTTAATATTATCAAGTGCTTTAAAAATTAAATTTCTATGGTGATTGAAGTTTTCTTTCCACTTGTAATGCATCACCACAAACTTAGTGGCTTAGAAGAAGACAAATTTATATGTTCTTACAGTTCTGTAGGTCAGAAGCCCAATATGAGTTTCACTGGGCTAAAAATCGAGGCCTCTTAGGACTGGGTTTCATCTTGGAGGCATAATAGAGAATCCATCTTCTTCCCTTTTCCAGCTTCTAGAGACCACTGACATTTCTTGACCCCTTTGTCTGTCATCAGAGTCAGCATGTGGTGGTGGTAGGAGGGACTGAGTTCTTCTCATACTGCTATGGCTCTGATTCTCCCCTCCATACTCACATTTCCCTATGACTGAAGTCAAGAAAGAATCTTTACCATCCGTATGATTAGATTGGGCCATCCTAGACAATCCAGGATAATTCCCCCAATCTCAAAGTCTAACTTAATCCTGTCTGCAAAGTCTCTTTTTTATGTAAAATAGCATATTCACAGGTTCTAGAGATTAGGAATGAACATCATTTTGTCTACTATAGATGAGTTTATGCATCTGTAATGTTTGGCCTATTTTCAATGTAATGTATTTCAGTATTAATAATAACTATTCTAAATTTCCTACAATCATAACATCTTAGAACTTGGAGTCCATAGAGGTCATTTGTGGTAGCCAGCATTCGAAATGACCTTCAATGGGCCACACTTCATGGTATGAATGCCCTTGCAGAGTCCCCTCTGATATTAAAACAGGGTTGACTTTGTACCAACAAAATATGGTGGAAGTGAGAGTGTTTGACTTCTGAAGCTAGGTCATAGAAAGCATTGGGGCTTTTGCCTCGGCCTCTCACTCTAGGGGAAACTGGCCACCAGGTAGTAAGGAGCTTCAAACAATCTTTTGAAAAGGGTCCTTAGGAAGCTGGCCAGCACCAACTGGGAAGTTGTGTGAGTGAGCTACTTTGGGAATCTTCCAGTTTCAGTGAAGCCTTCATATGACTCAGCCCTGCCTGACATCTAGTCTGCAGTTGTATGAGAGATTCTGAGTCAGAGTCTCCCAGCTTAGTCTCTCCCAAATTCCTGGCCCACAGAAACTATAGGAGGTAATACATATTTTTAAGTCACAGTTTGGGGTTATTTGTTGCACAGCAATAGATAACCAATCATCTAGTCCACCATTTTCAACATGTGTTCTGAGAAGCACTAATTCAGTGAGATGCTCCTTTAAACAGTAATCCCTTATTCTAACAACTTGAAGGAATGCTATATATTCTATATATTCTAAAATAAAATATATATTAACAGAAAGTGAATCAATTAGGCAGTGTTTAACTCAGTGTGAACTATATTTGACCATAGAACAATGTGTACCTCTACCACTCCTACCACCTATTTTCAAGTCCTATCTATTGGCTGCCTGTAAGACACCTTTTGCACTATTAAAACTCAGTCTAATTTTTCTGGTTTTAAAATAAAAACATTGAGTGGTAGAAATGCGATTTACAGTTTCTTGATTTAAGTAGCTATGAGTTTATGAGTTATGAAACTAGAACTCAGGCCTCCTGATATTTGTGTTCTTTAATTTCACTGACCAGGATTTGCTTTAGAGTAATATGTGAGTAGATGTTTGGTAGCCATCAAGGAGAAATGTCTGTTTCTGCTTGACTTATTTTTCCTGCCCTTCCTTCCCATTCTATCAAGGCCTGAAATTCCAATGGAATCATTAATACAAGTAAAATGTCTTTAGGAGAAAAACCATTTTATGCTTTATAAATCAGTTACTTGTAAATCTAGGATGAATGAAGTATTTGAGGTTTTCATGAAAAAATAGGTAACCACTGAAGATTCTAGGTCTCTGAAGAGGAGTACAGAACTACCTTGAGCTCTGTTCTTTAGAGGGCCCACTTTGACTTTTCTCTGCCTATACCTTCCCGGGTTGGATGACAAGTCTGCAGGGGCCAAGGAGATTTTCCCACCTAAGTCCCCATTCCTGCTTCTAGACTAGACTAGGAACCAGGAATCCCAGAGTTCCTTGTTCAAAATGCTCAGGTCCTGTTTCAGGGAGCCTGTGCAGGCATCATCCATGAGACCACCTTTCGTAGACCTGCCACAGTGTCCACCTTGTGGGCTCAAGGGGTAGCAGCTGTTTTGGGGGGGGGGGCGTGGGGTATAGACAAATCCCCAGACTCTTCACAATATAAGTAAGAGCCATGGTTAAAAAGAGGAGAGTGGTTGTAGGCTGGGGACTGGTTCTTCTGGCACTTCAATATTTAGGCACAAAACTCTGAGTCTACATATTCTAAATTAAAACTTGGGCAACCCAGTTGTTATGAATGTGTATTTGTTAAGGTAAGTGGATAGAACATATTTAATAGTTTTTTAAGGTGGATGTATAACTTTTAAATATTTAGACATATAGTGGGCCTCCATTTGTATGCTGGTGCCTTCCCTGAAGTTATTACTGGTGGGCCTGGCAGAGAGGGCATTTTGAGGCATAGGCATGCACTCATTTGTTTGAAGATGTACACAATGAGGAAGAGAGGGTGGGTGGTGATAGAAGACATGAATTATCTAGCACTGCTCCTGTTCTGGATCTTTCATTCTTAATGGTAATAAAATTGGTTCCTAGGTCCATGAGATTGACTTAGACATTACATCTGGGGAGTATTTATTAGGTCATTTCTTGAAGGATCTGAAAATATTTACTGCCCTTTACATAGGACATTCATCAGCAGTTAAATTTCTGAGTTGGAATTCTTTGTTCAGCTGGATTATTAAGAAGCCTAAATCTTTTACATATTTTAGTTCTTCAGTTTCCTTTCTCTCCATTTCCTTTAGACCAGTGTTGATAAAGGGTGGTCCCAGACCAGCAACACCAACGATACCTGGAAACTTATTGGAAAACTAAATCTGAGCTCCCTTAACCACCCAAGTTCACTTTCATGACCTACTGAATCAGAAACTCTGAGGTGGGAAGGCCCACGAGTCTGTTTAATAAAACTTCAAGATGGTTCTGAAGCAGCTGCAGCAAACATTTGGGAACCACTGCCTCAGCCTGTATTCCCTTCTGGATGGAGTTATTAGAGACAGATATGGCTAACAGTTTTCTTTGTCCACCATATTGGATCAATAGACACCAAATTATACCATTGAGAAAAAGTGTGCTTTTATAATTGACACTAAGAGCACTTCTACTTTAAATTCTCTCTAGAAAAAATGAGTGCACAAGCTAAATCTCACATGCTTGGTCCCTTTTGATAATTCTTGCTTGCTTTTGAATTTATTTTTATCTTTAGCAGTGGTTTCAAGTTGTAGTTTTGATATTGTTTCTGTTTTCCAGGCCCAAAGCCCCTGAGAGGTGCTTCATCAAGGATTGAAACACCATAAGGTGGAATCAATAAATTAAGTTAAAACTGAAATTCAGAATTAGAGGGTAGAAAGAGAATATGCAGCTATTTTTCTACATGCAATTTAACTTCCAGAAGGAAAAACAAATCTGTTTTTTTTTATTAAATTCTCTGATCACAATGGCAATGCAAACCCACTCTGATATTCACCGT
Organism: Leopardus geoffroyi; assembly: GCF_018350155.1. NCBI lineage: Eukaryota > Metazoa > Chordata > Mammalia > Carnivora > Felidae > Leopardus > Leopardus geoffroyi. Next base: position 87,454,838 of record NC_059327.1, read on the forward strand.
GAATCGAAGAGTAATAAAAAAAGGCTATGTTTTTATCTAGAGGCAGGGAAAAAAAAGACACGAAGTCAACTATACTAATTTCTGAACTTACACTAGGGTTAATATTTATTAATTAATAAGTGATGTTTAATACAATTCTATTTATGGCTACTTAGAAATGCAGTGGATTTTTATATAAAATAAAGAAGTTACCAGTAATGTAATACCATTTTAACATACAAAGTCTTCCATTGTTTTTATGTGTTCATTTATTATAAATCTCAATTATATCTTCTTTTCACTACAAAAGTCATCATACCAGGAAAAGGTGGAGATATTTTCTGAGGCTTCCTCCTATTTATGATTTTACATTGACTTTATATATAAATATTTCTAGTCTTTGCCTTCTAGGGGCTAATGTTTTACAGTCGAAGAACAAGAGCTCGATAATAATTTGAATTACAGGATGTTTAAATTGTAAGAACAGCTAGCTAAATTAATATAAATAATTTCTATTTTCTTGTGTGTTATGAATTTTGAAATAGGATTTGGCAATCATAAGTGACTGTATTCATTCTCAATTCTATGTTAAAAGCTGGGAAGTCTAAGATTTCCTGTACCGGAATAGAACATACACATTTCCTGTTGAAATCCCACTTTAAGCCCTGACATTATTCATCCCCTCCTGTTTGATGCTATATGTTCTATTGATGATCTACCACAATGCCTCATCTTCTCTTACATTAGAGATAAAGGATAAGGTTTCCCTGCTGATTCTTGGAAAATATTTTCCATATCTTAATGCATCTTTCCTTTTTAAAAAAAAATTTTTTTTTGTGTTTATTTATTTCTGAGAGAGTGAGAGACAGAGCACGAGCAGGGGAGGGGCAGAGGGAGAGGGAGACACAGAATCCAAAGCAGGCTCCAGGCTCCGAGCTGTCAGCACAGAGCCTGACATGGGGCTCAAACCCTTGAACCATGTGAGATCATGACCTGAGCCCAAATCGGATGCTTAACCGACTGAGCCACCCAGGTGCCCCTCTTAATGTATCCTTCTAAATGATGCTTACATTTTTTTTCAATATATGAGGTTTATTGTCAAATTGGTTTCCATACAACACCCAGTGCTCATCCCAAAAGGTGCCCTCCTCAATACCCATCACCCACCCTCCCCTCCCTCCCACCCCCCCATCAACCCTCAGTTTGTTCTCAGTTTTTAAGAGTCTCTTATGCTTTGGCTCTCTTCCACTCTAACCTCTTTTTTTTTTTTTCCTTCCCCTCTCCCATGGGTTTCTCTTAAGTTTTTCAGGATCCACATAAGAGTGAAACCATATGGTATCTGTCTTTCTCTGTATGACTTATTTCACTTAGCATAACACTCTCCAGTTCCATCCATGTTGCTACAAAGGGCCATATTTAATTCTTTCTCATTGCCACGTAGTACTCCATTGTGTATATAAACCACAATTTCTTTATCCATTCATCAGTTGATGGACATTTAGGTTCTTTCCATAATTTGGCTATTGTTGAGAGTGCTGCTATAAACATTGGGGTACAAGTGCCCCTATGCATCAGTACTCCTGTATCCCTTGGGTCAATTCCTAGCAGTGCTATTGCTGGGTCATAGGGTAGGTCTATTTTTAATTTTTTGAGGAACCTCCACACTGTTTTCCAGAGTGGCTGCACCAATTTGCATTCCCACCAACAGTGCAAGAGAGTTCCTGTTTCTCCACATCCTCTCCAGCATCTATAGTCTCCTGATTTGTTCATTTGGGCCACTCTGACTGGTGTGAGGTGATATCTGAGTGTGGTTTTGAATTATATTTCCCTGATGAGGAGCGACGTTAAGCATCTTTTCATGTGCCTGTTGGCCATCCGGATGTCTTCTTTAGAGAAGTGTCTATTCATGTTTTCTGCCCATTTCTTCACTGGGTTATTTGTTTTTCGGGTGTGGAGTTTGGTGAGCTCTTTATAGATTTTGGATACTAGCCCTTTGTCTGATATGTCATTTGCAAATATCTTTTCCCATTCCGTTGGTTGCCTTTTAGTTTTGTTGGTTGTTTCCTTTGCTGTGCAGAAGCTTTTTATCTTCATAAGGTCCTAGTAGTTCATTTTTGCTTTTAATTCCCTTGCCTTTGGGGATGTGTCAAGTAAGAAATTGCTGGGGCTGAGGTCAGAGAGGCCTTTTCCTGCTTTCTCCTCTAGGGTTTTGATGCTTTCCTGTCTCACATTCAGGTCCTTTATCCATTTTGAGTTTGTTTTTGTGAATGGTGTGAGAAAGTGGTCTAGTTTCAACCTTCTGCATGTTGCTGTCCATTTCTCCCAGCACCATTTGTTAAAGAGACTGTCTTTTTTTCCATTGGATGTTCTTTCCTGCTTTGTCAAAGATTTGTTGGCCATACATTTGTGGGTCTAGTTCTGGGGTTTCTATTCTATTCCATTGGTCTGTGTGTCTGTTTTTGTGCCAATACCATGCTGTCTTGATGATTACAGCTTTGTAGTAGAGGCTAAAGTCTGGGATTGTGATGCCTCCTGCTTTGGTCTTCTTCAAAATTACTTTGGCTATTCAGGGCCTTTTTTGGTTCCATATGAATTTTAGAATTGCTTGTTCTAGTTTCAAGAAGAATGCTGGTGCAATTTTGATTGGGATTGCATTCAATGTGTAGACAGCTTTGGGTAGTATTGACATTTTGACAATATTTATTCTTCTAATCTATAAACACGGAATGTTTTTCCATTTCTTTATATCTTCTTCAATTTCCTTCATAAGCTTTCTATAGTTTTCAGCATACAGATCTTTTACATCTTTGGTTAGATTTATCCCTAGGTATTTTATGCTTCTTGGTGCAATTGTGAATGGGATCAGTTTCTTTATTTGTCTTTCTGTTGCTTCATTATTAGTGTATAAGAATGCAACTGATTTCTGAACATTGATTTTGTATCCTGCAAGTTTGCTAAATTCATGTATCAGTTCTAGCAGACTTCTGGTGGAGTCTATCGGATTTCCCGTGCATAATATCATGTTATCTGCAAAAAGTGAAAGTTTGACTTCATCTTTGCCAATTTTGATACCTTTGATTTCCTTTTGTTGTCTGATTGCTGATGCTAGAACTTCCAACACTATGTTAAACAATAGTGGTGAGAGTGGACATCCCTGTCGTGTTCCTGATCTCAGGGAAAAAGCTCTCAGTTTTTCCCCATTGAGGATGATGTTAGCTGTGGGCTTTTCATAAATGGCTTTTATGATGTTTACGTATGTTCCTTCTTTCCCGACTTTCTCGAGGGTTTTTATTAAGAAAGGTTGCTGAATTTTGTCACAGACCTTTTCTGCATCGATTGACAGGATCATATGGTTCTTATCTTTTCTTTTATTAATGTGATGTATCACATTTATTGATTTGTGAATGTTGAACCAGCCCTGCATCCCAAGAATGAATCCCACTTGATCATGGTGAACAATTCTTTTTATATGCCGTTGAATTCGATTTGGTAATATCTTATTGAGAATTTTTGCATCCATATCCATCAGGGATATTGACCTGTAGTTCTCTTTTCTTACTGGGTCTCTGTCTGGTTTAGGAATCAAAGTAATACTGGCTTCATAGAATGAGTCTGGAAGTTTTCCTTCCCTTTCTATTTCTTGGAATAGCTTGAGAAGGATAGGTATTATCTCTGCTTTAAACGTCTGGTAGAACTCCCCTGGGAAGCCATCTGGTCCTGGACTCTTATTTGTTGGGAGATTTTTGATGACTGATTCCATTTCTTTGCTGGTTAAGGGTCTGTTCAAGCTCTCTATTTCCTCCTGATTGAGTTTTCAAAGCGTGTGGGTATTTAGGAATTTGTCCATTTCTTCCAGGTTGTCAAGTTTGTTGGCATATAATTTTTCATAGTATTCCCTGATAATTGCTTCTCTCTCTGAGGGATTGGTTGTAATAATTCCATTTTCATTCATGATTTTATCTATTTGGATCATCTCCCTTTTCTTTTTGAGAAGCCTGGCTAGAGGTTTGTCAATTTTGTTTATTTTTTCAAAAAACCAACTCTTGGTTTCGTTGATCTGCTCTACAGTTTTTTTAGATTCTATATTGTTTATTTCTGCTCTGATCTTTATTATTTCTCTTCTTCTGCTGGATTTAGGCTGTCTTTGCTGTTCTGCTTCTATTTCCTTTAGGTATGCTATTAGATTTTGTATTTGGTATTTTTCTTGTTTCTTGAGATAGGCCTGGATTGCAATGTATTTTCCTCTCAGGACTGCCTTTGCTGCATCCCAAAGCGTTTGGATTGTTGTATTTTCATTTTCATTTGTTTCCATATATTTTTAAATTTCTCCTCTAATTGTCTGGTTGACCCATTCAATCTTTAGTAGGGTGTTCTTTAACCTCCATGCTTTTGGAGGTTTTCCAGACTTTTTCCTGTGGTTGATTTCAAGCTTCATAACATTGTGGTCTGAAAGTATGTATGGTATGGTTTCAATTCTTGTATACTTATGAAGGGCGTTTTGTGACCCAGTATGTGATCTATCTTGGAGAATGTTCCATGTGCACTAGAGAAGAAAGTATATTCCGTTGCTTTGCGATGCAGAGTTCTAAATATATCTGTCAAGTCCATCTGATCCAATGTGTCATTCAGGGCCCTTGTTTCTTTATTGACCGTGTGTCTAGATGATCTATCCATTTCTGTAAGTGGAGTGTTAAAGTCCCCTGCAATCACCACATTCTTATCAATAAGGTTGCTTATGTTTGTGAGTAATTGTTTTCTATATTTGGAGGCTCGTGTATTCGGCGCATAGACATTTATAATTGTTAGCGCTTCCTGATGGATAGACCCTGTGATTATTATATAATGCCCTTCTTCATCTCTTGTTACAGCCTTTAATTTAAAGTCTAGTTTGTTTGATATAAGTGTGGCTACTCCAGGTTTCTTTTGACTTCCAGTGGCATGATAAATAGTTCTCCATCCCCTCACTCTCAATCTGAAGGTGTCCTCAGGTCTAAAATGAGTCTCTTGTAGACAGCAAATAGATGGGTCTTGTTTTTTTATCCATTCTGATACCCTATGTCTTTTGGTTGGTGCATTTAGTCCATTTACATTCAGTGTTATTATAGAAAGATATGGGTTTAGCATCATTGTGATGTCTGTATGTTTTATGCTTGTAGCGATGTCTCTGGTACTTTGTCTCACAGGATCCCCCTTAGGATCTCTTGTAGGGCTGGTTTGGTGGTGACAAATTCCTTCAGTTTTTGTTTGTTTGGGAAGACCTTTATATCTCCTTCTATTCTAAATGACAGACTTGCTGGATAAAGGATTCTCGGCTGCATATTTTTTCTGTTCAGCACATTGAAGATCTCCTGCCATTCCTTTCTGGCCTGCCAAGTTTCAGAAGAGAGATCAGTCACGAGTCTTATAGGTCTCCCTTTATATGTTAGGGCACGTTTATCCCTCGCTGCTTTCAGAATTTTCTCTTTATCCTTGTATTTTGCCAGTTTCACTATGATATGTCGTGCAGAAGATCGATTCAAGTTATGTCTGAAGGGAGTTCTCTGTGCCTCTTGGATTTCAATGCCTTTTTCCTTCCCCAGATCAGGGAAGTTCTCAGCTATTATTTCTTCAAGTACACCTTCAGCACCTTTCCCTCTCTCTTCCTCCTCTGGAATACCAATTATGCGTAGATTATTTCTCTTTAGTGCATCACTTAGTTCTCTAATTTTCCCCTCATATTCCTGGATTTTTTTATCTCTCTTTTTCTCAGCTTCTTTTTTTTCCATAATTCTATCTTCTAGTTCACCTATTCTCTCCTCTGCCTCTTCAATCCGGGCCATGGTCATTTCCATTTTATTTTGCAGATCGTTTATAGAATTTTTTAGCTCCTCCTGACTATTCCTTAGTCCCTTCATCTCTGTAGCAATAGATTCTCTGCTGTCCTCTATACTGTTTTCAAACCCAGCGATTAATTTTATGACTATTATTCTAAATTCACTTCCTGTTATATTGTTTAAATCCTTTTTGATCAGTTCGTTAGCTGTTGTTATTTCCTGGAGATTCTTTTGAGGGGAATTCTTCCGCTTGGTCATTTTGGATAGTCCCTGGCGTGGTGAGGACCTGCAGGGCACTTCCCCTGTGCTGTGGTGTATAACTGGAGTTGGTGGGCGGGGCCGCAGTCCGACCTGATGTCTGCCCCCAGCCCACCGCTGGGGCCACAGTCAGACTGGTGTGTACCTTCTCTTCCCCTCTCCTAGGGGCAGGATTCACTGTGGGGTGGCATGGCCCGTCTGGGCTACTTGCACACTGCCAGGCTTGTGGTGCTGGGGATCTGGCGTATTAGCTGGGGTGGATAGGCAAGGTGCATGGGGGCAGGAGAGGCAGGCTTAGCTTGCTTCTCCTTAGGTGATCCACTTCAGGAGGGGCCCTGTGGCAGTGGAGGGAGTCAGACCCGCTGCCGGAGGGTTGGCTCCCCAGAAGCACAGCGTTGGGTGTTTGCGCGGAGCAAGCAAGTTCCCTGGCAGGAACTGGTTCCCTTTGGGATTTTGGCTGGGGGATGGGTGAGGGATATGGCGCTGGCGAGCGCCTTTGTTCCCCAACAAACAGCTCTGTCATCCGGGGGCTCAGCAACTCTCCCTCCCTTTGTCCTCCAGCCTTCCCGCTTTGGGAGCAGAGCTGTTAACTTATGACCTCCCAGATGCTAAGTCCTGATGCTGTCAGAACACACTCCGTCCGGCCCCTCCGCTTTTGCAAGCCAGACTCGGGGGCTCTGCTTGGCTGGCAAGCTGCCCCTCCGCCCCGGCTCCCTCCCACCAGTCCGTGGAGCGAGCACCGCCTCGCCGCCCTTCCTACCCTCTTCCGTGGGCCTCTCCTCTGCGCTTGGCTCCGGAGACTCCATTCTGCTAATCCTCTGGTGGTTTTCTGGGTTATTTAGGCAGGTGTAGGTGGAATCTAAGTGATCAGCAGGACGCGCGGTGAGCCCAGTGTCCTCCTACACCGCCATCTTCCCAGGATTCCGATGCTTACATTTTAAAAATATTAATGCTATCGTGTGTTCACCAAATCTCCCTTTCCTCCTTCAAGAGGGAGATTGAATACACCAGTGCTTCGGAATCAAAGCTGATGTGTCATAGGAAAACTCTTAGAGCCTGATTGTTGTCATTTTCTTGACTTTATTCATCTGTCGTTTCAATATGTACACTGTGGCCAATGATACTGCTAATTCACCTGGTACAAGTGAATGTGAAATGAAGCTGATCCTGGTCTGTTGTAACCTGTTAACTCTACTTGTAGGAAATGCTAGCCTATCAAACCACCATCATCATTAATGAGCAGTGTTTTTTTTTTTTTTCCTAAAGGGTTTACATATACAATGAATAGAGTATTGCTTGTACTTATTGACTATTGATAATTATTCTTACTCATTTCTTGAATCTATGATTTATTCCTACAAATTTCCTTTAAGCTCTTCAAGATGAAGCTTCTTTATTTCATTTGTATTTCTTTTTTTTTTTAATTTTTTTAACATTTATTTATTATTCAGAGACAGAGAGAGACAGAGCGTGAGCAGGGGAGGGGCAGAGAGAGGGAGACACAGAATCCGAAGCAGACTCCAGGCTCTGAGCACAGAGCCCGACGCGGGGCTCAAACCCATGAGCTGTGAGATCATGACCTGAGCCAAAGTTGGACGCTTAACTGAAGAGAGCCACCCAAGCGCCCAATTTCATTTGTATTTCTATCAGCACCTAATAGTTTTCTATTACTGGAAATCAAATTACCTTAAGATAACTGACATTGCAGCTCACTTGAATAATGTCAAATTGATTGTGTACCAATGCTACAAGGTATGTGAAATATATATGTTAAAAAGAAAAGTTCTTTTACAATATCTCACCTGATTCCATAGTCATATCTTAGATCTTGGATGTGGATCTTGATTTTTCTCTTTTTATTTTTCTCTTATTTTTTTTAAAGTTTATTTATTTTGAGAGAGAGAGGGAGAGAGCAGGGGCACACAAGTAGGGGAGGAGCAGAAAGAGAGGGAGAGAGAGAGAGAATCCCAAACAGTCTCTGCGCTGTCAGTGCAGAGCCCAACAAGGGGCTCCAACTGGGAGATCATGACCTTAGCGAAATCAAGAGTCGGGCAGCTCAACTGACTAAGCTACCCAGGTGCTCCTCTCATTTTATATAAAGGACTTCTATGATATATATTAGAATTAAGTTTAAACTTTCATATGAAAGATACAGGTTTACTGTAAGTTTCACTCACAGGAAGAAAGTAGAAACCAAATGATTCTTACATGTTTAACAGAGAAGAAAGACACAGATAAAGTTGCAGCTGAAAAAAATCTAAGCAAGGATCGTGCAATGGTCAGGGAGAATGCATCTATCAAAACTTTGACATGGAGTATTTTCTTGGTTTTATACTTAGAAGGTAATTTTCAAGGTTCAGCTTTTATTTTATAATTTCAACTTATTTTATAATAAAGTATTTTTATGCACATTCGATAGTGAGATATTTCTCCTCTAAATGAATATTTATAATTGAAGAAAAAGAAAGGGGGATTTCTGTATCTTTTACTGCCTGCTGTAAAGATGAGTCCATGCGTTACCTTGATTCTAGCTACTTTGAGAAGACTGCATTTCTCAGTGAGTATCACACAATATTATATGCCTGCAGTACACTGGGCTCTTTATGAAATGATCATCAAAAGGGAAGACAAGTAACTATAGCTATGTTAGATGGAATCTTGGGTTTTGGATTGTAATTGTTTAAAACGCATGTAAATCCAAATATGACCGGGGTTGAAACCTGACTAATTTAAATTGGCAACATTCTACTCACGTAACAATGCAATTCACTGAAAAAACTGTATCTTACATTTCAATCCAAATACTGTTCAAGAATGCCACAAATATTTATTATTCTGGCCGTGTGCTAAGTGTCATAGGAGCTATGTTTGCAAACATGAATTAAAAAAATAATTTTCATTGCCCCAAGGTAGCTTAGAAGCTAGTAGAGAGAGATAAAACAAATATACAGATAAATAAAGTCATTTGTGGATTTTTTTGTACACTGAGAGTATGATAAACAATGGTCACTGGGGTACACTTGGCTAAATTTTTTAATTCTAAATTCATACTTGAATATGGAATTTAATTAATATGTCATGAGTGATGGTAATAGAAACTGGTAAGATGAAGAAGTGTTAATCACACTTACATTGAGATACAGGTTTAATGAACTTGCTAGACACAAAATAATTAGCTAACCTACATTGAGAAGGTCAGGTGTTTTGTCATGTCTCATAAACATAGAGGTTATATCTATAATTATAAAATAATACTGTAATTTTGTACCTACAAGGTTAATTTTGTATTACAAAAGTAAATTGAGGCTCTGTATGTCTCAACCTTGCATGATATAATGTGTAATCACTGAATCATATTTTTGGCTTGGTGTGCAGCTAATCCTCAGGAGATGTTGAAGAGGGATGTTGGATCATGCTGATGTACAATCTGGACAACTGAGGGTACCCTCCAGTGTGTAAGGGCCATGAATGTATTATAAAAGCAAAATGAAAATTCTGCAATTTGTATATCACAAGACCGTTTGTGAAACTCCAGACACCTACAAGAGATTAATCCTCACCTATCCTTCTGGGATAGGATGTGCGTATGCTGTTTTATTACATTTTGTGGGTACGATACATAACTAGCTTCAGGTTGGTTGCAGAGCAGGGAATAAAACAGAGCTCTTTTTATTTTGTACCCCGTAATTTAGCAATGCTGCTGTTTCTTCTAAACAAGTCATTGCATTCTCTCTTACAAGAGTCTCAAGATATTTCTTATTTTGGTGTTTAGTCTTCTCAGATTTGAGACTGGGCCATTTCTTGCGTATCACATAACATTGGTCACACGGTAGGTGCTTGCAGTGTCTGGCATTTATCTTTAAGTTTCTAAGATATTTATTTCATCACAGTAGCAGACACCGAATAGAAAGATTAAACATCACGATTGTTGATTCACGACATTCCTGGGTATACTCTGACTGCTGGCACACTGAATACTGACTTTTGCTTTGATAGGCCTATGCCTGGGGCCCCTGGGTGGCTCAGTCAGTTAAGCATCTGACTTTGGCTCAGATCTCAAGATTTGTGAGTTTGAGCCCTGCATCAGGCTCTGTGCTGACAGCTCAGATCCTGGAGCCTGCTTCGGATTCTGTGCCTCCATCTCTCTCTCTCTCTGCCCTTCCCCTACTCTCACTCTCTCTCTCTCTCTCTCTTTCTCTCAAAAGTAAATAAAAATTAAAAAAGAAAGGAATGATATGCCTGTGCCTTTCTGACACATTTTCCCTCTGGGAACAACAAAGCTGCAGGTTTCTGGCTTCTACAAATGAGAGGTGTTATAGAATAAGCAAAAACTGGTTTCAACTCCTTGTAGGAACTTATTATGTAAATACACATTATTGTGATCATAAATAATAATAATTTATTTTCTGAGGCACGATGCCAGAGCAAAAGTCATTTGGGTAGGCAAACATTTGCTAGTTGTATGGGGGTTTCATCAAATTCAGTCTCCATTCGGAGATAATAGATACTTAAATGGATTTTTCTTCTTCATGAATGCACCTCAAGGTTTAGAAGCAAATGCACTGTTGAACATATCAGACAATAATAACAGTAATTTTTCTGGGATCTTTATGGTCTGTCAAATTTGGAGCATGAATACAAGAAGAGAAATACAGTCCTTTGGAAAATTGAATTAGATTCTTTTTAATTTATTTTTAAAATTTAAGTTGGAAGACCAACCACAAATTCTTCAGATTGGTGAAGTTTTCATTAGACGTAAGATATTTTAGCTTTGCATATAGTTTTTATATTGTTTACTCTCAGGGGGAAAAAAAAGATGCCTGTCCTCTTTTGTGAGAAAGTATTATAAAGTTCAGCCATAAAACTGAAACAGCAATCAGTAATCCTGATAGCTGGTAGGTATTTGTGATGCCTAATCTCTGTTAATAAATAAGAAATGTATAAGTTATGTTAATAAGCTATACTTTAAGGAACTAGGAGGTGGTTCTTCTTAAAAAGCTGGAATGAAAGAGGGATACATGACTGTCATATACTTGAAAAATGATCACATGTAGTAAGACATAGTCTTGTTGAAGTGTTGCTCCAAAAGGTAGAAATGAAAATTTTAAGTTACAGGGGTGTAAATTTTAATTCAATATAAGGAAGCTTTTCCTAGTAATGTCTCCAAATACAGAATGTATCTACACCTCTGTTAGGAATAATACAGAAAGGATTCCTGAATCCTGGTGCTGGAAATTTGAATCCCATTGACCTTAAAGTCTTCTCCACTCTTAACTTTGGGGAGTTCCATTTGAATCTCTACCTTTACTGTGAAATACTATACACCAAACATGAGTAGTTCCCACACTGATGTCCCCCTCTGATTTTCCAAGTTTGTCGATTGAAATACCATACTTACTTACTCCAAGTATAACCCCCCTTAGCCCTTTTAATGTTGTTCAGATCCCATCCCAATATTTAAAATCTTTCTTAATGTGGCCTCACCTTATCAATATTTTCTCTTACTGTTTTCAACATTGGTGGCTTGTTCTCTTCAACTCTCTTCTCGAAACAGTAAGCAAGCTATAGGTACAATCACAGGTAACATTCCATACTCTCTGGTGTTCCTCTGAGAATATTTCTTAGTCTTAAATTATCCCACAATGGCCTTTCTTTTATTTTGAAATTCACTTACAACCCACCATGGTATCTTTACAAAAGGAGTCCCCACTCTTTAAAATAATTGCTCACTAGTTTTGTTTAGGTGTGTGTATGAAAGATAGAAATACCATCCTGCTAACTAGTTTTAAAGCTTTGACTCTATATTTAATTTTATGTTACAATTTTCCGCAGAGCCTAAAGCAGCCGTGAACATTTATTGAATACACATTAAATTCCTATCAAATGAGGGAATCAAGAATTAGAAGTAGTGAGTGTTAAATGAAGGAAAGGACCGAAGTGACTTCCCAGGGAAAAGCTTCTGAGATATCTGTGGATAGCTGTGCTTATACTAATTCTCTTAGAGGTGGAAACCGTCGTGAGTGGCAATAGAGTAAGCCACTGATTTCGACCGTGTCTTTTTTCTTGGTCCATTTTGATGAGCAGTATGACATGGGCTATTAGCCCTCGAAACATTTTGGGTTAAATAGGAAAGCTGACTGCACATAACTCTCATTTCACAGTGAGAGCGTTAGGCTTTATTACATCTGAGATACTATGGAGCACATCATCTTGACTTGGATTTTTTACAACGTAGTTCAAGATGAACAGAGATTTTAGTGAATTTGATTCATATCATCAGTTCATTTATTAGCAGATGTAATGATGGAACCATAAACTTGTCACCCCAGGTGACACTAATGAACTCCTTTTTGTGAGCTCCCTCAGCAATGAGAGTGATATTTGAGTTAAAATGGATACTAGATCTTTATTTTTAGTGGTGTGAGGACTACGTTTGAAGGTGGGAGATCTTGTCCTTGTTAGTGACTGACACGTCCTTTGAAGAAAAAATGCCATTTCCCGAAAATTCCCAGAAATTTTATTTTAGTCTCATCCTCATCGCAAGCCTAATATCCTATATACGTTGGATATTGTGGGTACGTTCTTTCTTCTAAAGTACAGAGAACTAGAAATAGCAAATGTAAATGTGATTTATGTGTTTAGTTTTTAATGTCTTAGCTTTAAAAGAATCTGTTACAGAAATGGTGAGCCCAGAAATGACTGCCTACACAACATTAAATAGTCACCAACATAATTCTGACAACATCGATATGGATCATATAATTGAGAGTCTACGGTGGATGCAGACATTAATAATTATAGAAAAGTTTATTTAATTAGAGGTGAAATAAATGCCATGACCTAAGTGTGTACTGTGCAAGGAGAGCATGTAACAGAAAGGCCCCATCAGTCCCGGAGTGACAAAGGAGTCGGGGGAGGGGCAGGGTTAGGAAAACTCTGAAGAAGTGATATTCAAACTGAGACCCAGTGTGAGTAGAAAAGAGAAGTTAGCTAGGTGGAGATCAGAGATTGAATGGGAATTGAGAGTTTTTAGGCGAAGCAAGCAGCATGTTTGGTGGCCGGAAGTTACTTAGCTCTTCAGAGGAACAAAAACGTGATCATTGCACCTTAAGAATGCCAAGAGAGGAAAGGAGGATGTGTGAGATTGGGTGGAAACGTGAGCAGGAGGGCTTTGGTGGTAAAAATTGGGAGTTTGAATTGTATTCTAAAAATTATGAGAAACCCTGTTCTTAGGATATGACACATTAAAAAAATTGTTTTAATGTTTATTTAGTTTTTGAGAGAGAGAGACAGACAGACAGAGCCTGAGCAGGGGAGGGGCAGAGAGAGAGAGAGGGAGACACAGAACCGGAAGCAGGCTCCAGGCTCTGAGCTGTCAGCATAGAGCCCAACTCAGGGCTCGAACGCAGGAACTGTGAGATCATGACCTGAGCCGAAGTCAGAGGCTTAACTGACTGAGCCACCCAGGTGCCCCTGGAGATGATATATTTTAAAGATTATACTGATTGAAAGGGGGCAAGACTGAAAGCACGAGACCACGTTAGGAAGCCTTTCCAGTAGTTTTAGAGGGAGATGATAGTAGCCTGGATCAGGACTGTGACGGAGACAGTGAAGAAAAAGATGGATTCAAGATGTGATCCATGAGGAAAAACCTAGACCGCTGCTTTGCGGGCAAGAGTTAGAAGGAGCTGTCCTTCAAGATTTGCGGCGCACACAACTAGGTAGGCAGTGCTATCATTTACTGAAAGGGAAATGGTAGAAGAAAAGCAGGTTTTCGAGTTTGGGTCATATTGAGCTTCAGTTGTGTGAAGTGGTCCTGTGGGAAAGGCAACTGGATATTCAATTTTTTTTTTTAACGTTTATTCGTTATTGAGAGAGAGAGACAGACAGACCATGAGCAGGGGAGGGGCAGAGAGAGGGGGAGACACAGAATCCGAAGCAGGCTCCAGGCTCTGAGCTGTCAGCACAGAGCCCGACGCGGGGCTCGAACTCACAAACCGTGAGATCATGACCCGAGCTGAAGTCACCCGCCCAACCGACTGAGTCACTCAGGCGCCCCCTGGATATTCAATGTATATCTGAGAGAACTGGCCTGGAGGGGACCCAGAACGTAAGCTGCTTTTGTTCTTATTTTTCCTCCATTGAGATCAGTTTCCACATATCTTTGCATACCTCAAACAAAAAATAAAAACCGCCCCCACACAAATCTGTCTCGAGAAATATTGATGAATACCATGGATTTATTAAGGTTTTGTGAGAGACAAAAAAAGGATGTATTACATATCGTAAGGCTAAACTTTTCATGTAGTTCCTTTTCAATATTTCAGCTTTTTCCCAAAGGCTCTCTCTCACCGGTAGCTGCCTGATCTCTTCACCCTCTTTCCACGATCCTTATTTTTACCTTTACCACTGCCCTCCCCGACCCATCTTCCATGACAAATCCTTTATTTCTATATGTAGCTTTCCCGACCTCCTGCCATTTCTAAGGTCACCTGTCAGTTCTTCCTGCAAAACAAAGACCCATTTCAGAAGCTACCTGCCAAAGAGTGGTAGCAGTGAGAGGCAAAGGGAGGCTTGTAAATAATAAATTGTTTTCCTGCAAAATAAACATTTTAGTAACATATTCATGATAATGTAAGCCAAAGAGTGGAATCTCAACATTGAAAAGTTCAGTAGTGAAGGAAGAGGTACGAAAGGAGATTTGTCTAATAACTTGAAGGGTAGGAGCACTAAAGTGTTCAAAACCAAGGGAACAGAGGCTTAACAAGGACATGGTGGCTACTTTAACACGTTTGTTGAGAGGCAACTTGCACATTTTACAAACACAGCTGATTAGAATTTCTTTAAAACGATCTGCTCTATCTACTTTTAGCAAATGGGAAATTGACAGACCCTAATTGGTGCACCAAGTTTTGCCATGAATTTCTTTACCTACACATGGCAGCATCGGTTTTTGCTTCTTTTTTTCTCCACAGAAAAGGGGTTGGCAATCTGAGTAGATAATCCTAGTTCCACATTTCCTGGTAATCCTGAGATGAAGGCAAGTAGCTGAACAGTGTTGCTCACCTGGCCTGTTTTCCTCAGACCTCTTAGCCCTACTCAACAGCCAGGGCCATGCCACAAATGGCAAGACTGCCCAGCTAAGGAGTCCAGAAGAATTGTTTCTTGTCTGGAAAAAATAAATATTATGGTCGGGACTATGCTGGTGATAAAGGCATAGGAAACTGATGGACCCTCCTTCTCATGTGCTCTTGGACTGAGTGAATAAGTGGGGTTTGGGTCTCATGATTGAAGGATATAAGATGACCAAAGGTGATGACGCGAGAGACAGTTGGGTCATGAAGCAGGTGTCTAAAGGGATGTTGCAGCAGGTACCCAGGGTTTTGGTTGCAAAACTATGAACGTAGCAAACTGGGCACAGAAAAACACCAGTCTTAGCCTGGAAATCTGGACTGCACCAACAGTGGAGCAGGGATGTGGGATGGCAGCAAGCCCTGCTGCCCTGTGGCAAGACAAATCACTGTGGTTTTGCACACCACTGAAGGTCAAATTCTGGGATGCTGCCTTCAGTAGAAGGCCGTCCACGGGCTGCAGAGTTGAGAGAGGTGGGTGGGGTTATTCGCTCCCGAAGAAGAAACCTTTTTTATAAGGGGACTAACCTTTCTCCTCTTCTCTGTGTACATTTGGACTCGTGAAGGAGACTGAAGTGTTTCAGTGTTTATTGTCGGCCCCCACCCCTGAAAACAATTAATGGAAAAAAAATTAATTGAAAAGTGGGTCAATAACCAGACTGAATGGCCGAATTTAAAAATAAATTAGGTAGATCTTCAGTGAATGGCAGGAAATTCATATCTTGGTGGGAAATCTACGATTCTAAAGAGAAGCAACTATTTCGAATGGGAAGGCCAAGCAATTTTGATATAACTCTTTCAAACTTTTTTTGGGCTTCAGAGAGGGAAAAATAGGTATTTATTATACTTTGTATTAAAATGAGCACTTCTCATAGTGTTTTGTTTTGCTTTCCTTGAGCGATGAATTCAGTTTCCTGGCACCACTAGCCTGGCTCCCCTAACGTTTTCCTTACTATTTGCCTTCAGTTATCCACCTTCGGTTATCCAAGAGAGGAACATTGATGGATCGAGTTAGATCCTTTATCTTGGTATCTCTTCAAGAACACAGTATATTGTCTTTTGCCTTCCTCATTCCACTTCCGAATCTTATCATGTAGAATTTATGGCAGTTGTTACAGAAGAGTAAAACACAAAGGTGACATAACAATGACTTGGGGAGGCAGGAATAGAAATGTGCCCCTAGGAGTTTGACCTTGCACCACGATTTTGACCAACTTGGATCCAGCTCTTGGAAAACATGGAAACAATAAAACGTAATTCCCACCCACCCTCAGAGAATGGCAAAACATCTTTGCTCCAAACAGCAAATCAGTCGAGACAGCTAGCTTTCACTTTGTTACACCTTACGAACTTGGTAGAATGATTAAACATTTTAATTCCTTTCCTGCTGGACAACATTTAAATTCCCAGCCTGTTCACCACTGTTTCCTCTTAAGCTCACTCACTACTGGTCTGCTCAGGATTCAAGATCCGAATAGTAATTTGAGGATTAGGAGAGTGAGGCTGGTCAGTGTTCCTTTTCAGACGCTTCGGGGGCTTGATTAAAATCTGACTTTGTTTTTCCCGGGGCGAGGAAAGGACTGGAGTATTTTGCTGTGTGGGTGAAATAAAGAAAGGAGGAAAAGAGAGAAGTTTAGCAGAATACTTACAGTTGCAGGCTGTGCTTTTCCTGCTACTGTTTGCCCTTTCAAAGAAAGGTTGTGTAAATACAGGTTCTCTTTACCCGTAAAATTATGATGGGTTGCCACATGCTATGCATCATGGTTTATCATGATAAAGAAACAGGTAGCTTTAAATGAAAGCATTTGATGATTTGTCAGGCATTTGGCAGTTGATCAACCCCACTGTGAAAGGACAGTAATATGGTGGCTACGCTGAGGCTGTTTAAAGAATGTGAAATGTGAATCGTGGCACTGAGGTAGTTGATGGTAAATCAGATTTGATTTCCCCTCTGAGGGCGCAAAATGAACCTTGTCGTGATCAGGAAGAGAAATGAAATCTTTAAATATTTCTCAATGCTTTGTCATCTCTGCCTGTCGGGGTGATTTAACATAAAATTTCCCCAAAGTAGGAAGTGTAGGTATTATTTCATTTCATTTCACAGATAAACTTCACAGTTTTTCCCTATAAATTACTTGAAAAAGCCCCCAATTTGCAATTGTGGAGGTTGCTTAAGACCAATGACATTTTAAAATAAAATATTATTAGTGAAAAATGTGCTTTGTGTTTTGTCCCCTGCCAATAGCCTGGCAGTCCCTGAACACAGTGATGTCTTAGTGTTTACGGGAAAATATCAGAAGAGCCAAGAGAGGTTGCTTATAAACGGTTTGAGTTAGCTGTGTTGCCGAAACAGTTTGTTTATTGAACTTTTGGCTACATATTTCTTATATGACCTGTGGGTATCTGTTTTCATGTTTCAAACTCCTGCTTGCTTTTTATCTCTTCCCCCATTCTACTTAATGATAATAAGACCTTGCAGACATTTGCAAAATTTCTATTACCCCAAGATTTAAAATGCTATTTTAAAGGGAAAGAAAACCCTTCTTAGAATTAATATATATGCACATGAATAATGCAAGCTCACTGCGGAAAAAAATAAAGATATCAACAACAATTCTCCTGTGACCCAGAGAGAACCACTTGTTAACATTCTTGTGTGTCCCTGATGACTTCATTTGTGAGTATTTGTTATTTAACACTGGATCATTCAGTCTCAATTTCAGAGTACTGGACAATAATAATCCTTGCAAATTTTGGTCTCGGGGTTTAAAATTCAATATTCAAAAGAGCTGATTTGCAAGGTCTTTTCAGTATTTTATTTTAGAAGGGATATCCATTTTTCTTCCATTTCCACTAAAGAAAGAATAAGAAGGATAATGTGCAAAGTGCAGTGTAAGGTATTTGGGTTATGTCCGAGGAAAGATTTCTTGATATTTTTACTGGTTACTTTAATACTTCACCACTTGGAGCAGAATGCCAGGCAGCTATTATCTTTTGTTGACTGGCTGGCTGACTTAACTAAATGATAAGCAGTAAAACTTCTCCCTAAGTCCCTACTCAGTATAGTACTAGGTTAAAGCAAACTAACAAACTTTCCAATGTCCAACCCAAGACAATGTTGTAGATGAAGAATTTCAAAATTATAGCAGAGTAGTTGATTCTGAAAAAGGGTAAAATTAATCATGCTTTATTTCTGTCCCTTATTTCTTTGTCTCTCATATACTCTGTGTGGAAGAAAGCAGATGTTGGAATCCCTATAGAAAGTCTCAGAATTCAGGTTGGCTAGGATATTCTGGAGCAGTGCGGTTATTATCATCTCTTCCCTCAGAATAATCTAATAAATTAGGTACTACTATTATGTCTGTATCACAGATTCAGTAACAGGATGAGGTTTGTTTGTTCAGTATTTGGTAAACATCGACTATGTTCCAGGTATTGTACTACTTACTGGAATTCAGCAATAAATCCATAGACAAAAATCCCAGCCCTTCCGGAGTTTATGTTCTAGATTCTAGTGAGGGAAAAAGATAATAAACAAGATGAATAAATAAGTGATAATGAATGTAAGAGGGTGGTGAGTATTATGGTGAAAAATTAAGGGGGATGGGGAATCGAGAGTGTTCTGATACAAGATTTGACTGGACTCAAACCCAGGAATTCTGTTTTCAAACCCTGTGCTACTTTGATTACAAAAAGCTACCAAGAACATGGGATTATTGACTGAAAAGATTGTCCAAGGGGATTCATGGGAAAGGATAATTTCTGTGGTTCATTAATTATTGTTCAGGTAGGAAATGAAGACTGAATAACTATGATGGAGAGAACAAAGTTTCCTCATTACAGCTACGTAATTTAAAGAGGTTTAAGTTTTAAGCAAATAAAAACAACCATTATTTGGCCCTCATTGAAAGGCAGGAGCCAGAGTTAGTTGGCTTCGAATTCTTGTTTACTTCTAGCACTGTGTCAAGAAGCCTGTGGAGTATTAAAAACACCTCCAAACCAGCAGATGTTTTAGATGTTTTTATTTTGTCAAAACATCAACATGTATTATTTTTCTTCTTTTGAATACGTATCTTCACCTTCTGCACTCTGCCCTAGTTTTTCTCCATCTCAAGCCTTCCCTTCTAATTTGCCAAGCTCAGAAGAAATCTTCTACAGAATGTGACTAATAAAGAGTGCATTGAACACTTAATGGATGCCAGTGAAACCATTTGATTCTTTATCTTTAAGAAGATACAGTTTTAAGAGTAAAAGCATTATAGAGATATCAGAGTGAAGAAGGAATATTACTTTAACCCTAAGCAGAAGATGAACCTGTCTGAAATAATGTGTCTCTAGGTGCATCAGAATTCAACCAGAGAAGCAGAATCAGTAGGAATGATGAATGGATGGCTGGCTGGCTGGATGGATGGACGGATGGTTGGATGGCTGGATGGATGGTTGGATGGATGGATAAGTAGATAGGTAGGTAGATAGATCAGTGGCTGGGAGGGAAGGAAAGAGGCAGGGATATTTATTACAAGGAATTGCCTTACTTGATTATGAGAGCTGGTTGAGCAAGTCCAAAATCTATCAAGCAGATAATCAGGAAGGGAAGATCATAGATGGGCTTGAACATATGAGCAGAAGTGGTGGTTGTCCATGGGTAGAATTTCTGCAGCCTTGCTTTTAAATTCTTCTCACTGATTTGATCAAGCCCATTCAGATTATCCAGGATAATTTACCTTAAAGTCATCTGATTAGGGATATTAAATACATCTGAAAAATTCTTTCACAGCAACTCCTAAAATAGTTTTGAATGACTGGGAACTGTAGTCTAGCTAGAATGATGGGGGAAAAAAAACTAGGTAATTCACCCTGTAAATTTGTATTCTGGGAATCTTTATTGGGATTTGTATAGCAAACTCCTGAAATGTTAAAAGACTTTTAACTGAAAAAAAAAAAACAAACAAACAAAAAAACCTTTTGACTTTCACATTGTTTAAATGTGAAAAGTATGCTTTTGTCTTTCCAAGCTACCTATATATGTCAAGACCATAAGACATTTATTTTCAAATGTGATGATAAATCAATCAGTCCAGTGTCTCTGCTTGATAGATTTAGAGCACCAGTGTCTTTTGAACACATTTCACATTAAAACGAAGCAAAAATAGAAATAGATTGTCAGTTGCCTGTAGCATTTATTGCCCACTGGACAGCAAAGTATACATTTTTCCCTCTTCCTTGTGTTTATTTTTATTGTGTGTGTGTGTGTGTTTGTGTGAGTGTGTGTGTTAGAGGGGGGTAATAGACACTTTGTACAGCCCCAGTGGTGAATCACAGTCAATCAAAACCAGTCATGGAGTTATTTTTGCCAGCAATTGGTCCAGGGCTAGGTATATGACTCATTTTTGGCCAAGGGGATGTAAGTGAAGATTTAATTATCCTAAATATCAAATAAATATCCCTAAGTCCACACTGAAATAAATGATTGAATAAATTAATGGGGGAATAGATAACTTTCTTCTGCAAAAGAATTCCTAATAATTTATGTAGCTACTCTACCTTCAGGGATGTAGAGTATAAGTCCCACTGTCACATATGGACTGTGTGGAGTGCCTTCCTTCCAAAGAGTGATCTGTGGAAAGGGGATAAAAGAATAATTTTTTCAGTGGAAGAATCTGATACTATCTGATATAGTCTTTATTGCTGCTGTAACAAATTACCAGAAATTTAGTGGTGTACAACAATATGACTTTAATGTCTCCTAGTTCTGTGGGTTAGAAGTCTAATAATGCTTGGCTAAAATCGAGGTATTGTCTGAGAGGTGGGCAGGGCTGCATTCCTTTCTGGAAGCTCTAGGGGAGAATGTTTCCTTCCTTTTCCCGCTTCTAGAGGCTGTCCATATTCCTTGGCTCATGACCACCTTCCTCGGCCTTCAAAGCCAGCAACAACAGGTCTGGTTCTCACATCCCATCATTAAACTGCTACCTTCATCACATCTCTGACTCCTTTCTGGCTCTTGGTTACAGTGGACCCACCCAGCTAGTTCAGGATAACTTCCCTATCTGAAGGTCAGCTGATTAGAAAACTTAATTGCATACGTAATCTTAATTTTCCTTTGTCATATAACCTAACATATTCATAGGTTCCAGGTATTAGGTCACACATATATTTGGGGGGTATTCTGTCTGCCACATCTTTTTATTTTTATTTTTATTTTTATTTTTATTTTTATT
This sequence comes from Leopardus geoffroyi, assembly GCF_018350155.1. NCBI lineage: Eukaryota > Metazoa > Chordata > Mammalia > Carnivora > Felidae > Leopardus > Leopardus geoffroyi. Next base: position 87,476,237 of record NC_059327.1, read on the forward strand.
TTTATTTTTATTTTAGAGAGAGAGAGCACATACCTGCGAATGAGAGAGAGGGGCAGAGGGAGGGACAGAGAGAGTCTTAAGCATGCTCCATGCTCCAATTCATATTGGAATGAATCTGTCAAGTACCCTATTCTGTAGGAACTCATGTTCCACTTGGGAAAACATGTTGATGAGTTGCTGTAATCTAAGGGAAAAGCCATAAGTGCATATAAGCCACATGGCTAAAAGTTCAAAGATGTTTGGTTAAGAAAAAATTTATTCCCTCAGGGGTGGGAGGTGACAGAAGACCTCACAAAAGAGGTGACATTTGCATTCTGCTTTGAAGAATGACCAGGGTTTGTATGTACATACTTGAAGAGGAAGCAGAAGATTGACAAGCCAACCAGTCTTAGAACAAAGGTTCAGAAAAAAAGGGTGTTAATCATAAGTATATAGAATTTAAGTGACTCAGAGATTGGAATTGTCTGTCATGTTCGTGTCTTCCCTGCTTCCAACAGAACACACAGAAGTTGTTCCACAAATATCTGTTGATTAAGTGGAGGGAAAATAGTTGGGGAATAAGTTGTGGATAACTTGCATGCTAAATTAGTGAGTTTTGTCACTAAACAATTTTTTGAGAGAAAACGATTTGAACTATACCGTAGAAAGAGTAATTGGGTAAAAGAATGCAATTTAGTTTGAAAAATGCAGGTTAGATAAAAAAAAAAAAGGAGATGAAGAAAAATATTACACTTGCACAGGCATGAAATTGCAATTATATTAGTCTTATTTATTTGCTAACACAAACATTAGTCTCTCTTAAAAATTATATTTTTGTTTATGTACAATTAACGTATACTTTAAAAAGTCAGGGATTTACAAAGATAAATAAGTTTCCCACTCAAGTCAAACAAGTTCAGGTCTCTATCATGGAACTAACAGTTTTCACCTCTTTTGCCACTTCCAATACCTGCTTCTTTATTTCTAAATTTAAATGCATATGTCTAGTTTCTTTATTTTAAACTTTAAATAGTATTTTTGACTCTCTACTCTGGAAAATTTTATTTTCTCACACCAATCCATAATTCCCTATATTCAGTCCCATAGTTCATTTCCACCTTCTTGGGAATGTATTAACCATATAGCAAATTGATATTTGATGCTTTCATTTTGTATATAAATCTTGTGTATGGCAAAGTCATGTGGACTACTGCAATTATTATGTTTCCTTGTTTATATACCTTTTGGTTTTATTGAAGATAATAATTGCCTTGGGTGCCTGGGTGTTTCAATCACTTAAGCGTCTGACTCTTGATTTGGGCTCAGGTCACAATTTCATGGTTCATGGATTCCAGCCCCACCTTGGGTTCTGCACTGACAGCACGGAGCCTACTTGGGATTCTCTCTCTCTCTCTCTCTCTCTCTCTCTCTCAATCTCTCTCTATCTGCAACTCCCCCCCCCCACCAATGCACTCTCTCTCTCTCTCAAAAATAATAATAATAATTGCCTTGTTTTTTATTTACTTAGTTTTCTATGGCACTTTCAATGTGGTCAAAACATAATAATATTTCAATATTCAGTAGAATAGTCATTCTCTTGTGCTGGTCTAGACTGGATGCTTCTAAGATTGTTCTCAGGATAATGTTATTCCAAGACATATTATCTTTGAAATTTCAGTTTCCTTTTTTCCTGTTGACTCTATTTCTTTGATGTCATGATTTCTTCTTTACTCCCTGGTTTTCTTAAGGTATGTCCTTCAGTAGCTTTCTATGATGCCTGGGAGATAGTATTTTTAAAGGATTATGTGTTTACATGCTGCTATTGAAATTAATATATTAGGTGGAAATATCATTTCCCCTGTCCCTCCCACCCCAACTGTTCTGTTTCTTTGGGTTCAGTTAAATTTTGTTTTTAATTTTTATTTTTTAAAAATTCCATATGTAAGTGATTTGTCTTTGTCTGGCATTTAGCATAATGCCCTCCAGGTTCATTTGTGTTATTGCAAATGGCAGATTTCTTTCTTTTTAAAGGCTGAATAATATTCCATTGTGTATGTATGTACACACACACACACACACACACACACACACACATCACATTTTCTTTATCCATTCATCAAGGGACACTTTGGTTATTTCCATACCTTGGCTATTATGAATTATGTTGCAATGAATATGGGAGTGCAGATATCTTTTTGAGATCATGATTTCATCTGCTTTGGATATATACCCCAAAGTGGAATTTCTGGATCATATGGTAATTGTATTTTTAATTTTTTGAGGCACCTCCATACTGTTTGTATAGTGGCTGCACCAAATTACATTCGTACCAACAGTGCACAAGGGTTCTCTTTTCTCCTCATTCTTGCCAGTTCTTGTTATACTTGTCTTTTTGATAATGGGCATTTGAAGGGATATCTTATTGTGATTTTGATTTGCATTTCCCTGAAAATTAATGACGGTGAGCATCTTTTCAAGTATCTGTTGGCTATTTGTATGCCTTCTTTGGAAAAATGTCTATTCAGAAACTTTACCCATTTTTAACCACATTATTGTCACTTTATTTCCTATTGAGTTGTATGGTTTTCTTACATATTTTGTGTATTAACTCCTTTATATGTGGTCTTCAAACATTTTCTCTCATTCCACGGGTTGCCTTTTTATTTTGATGATGGTTTCCTTTGCTGTGCAGAAGGTTTTTAGTTCGATGTAGTTCCACTTGTTTATTGTTCCTTTTGTTCCTTTTGTTTTAGGTGTCAAATAAGAAAAAAAATCATAGTCAGGACCAATGCCAAAAAGCTTATCCCTTATGTTTTCTTCTAGAAGTTTATAATCTCAGATCAAGTATTTAATCAATTTTGAGTTGATTTTGTCTGTGGTGTAACATAAATTTCCAGTTTCATTCTTTTCCATGTGTCTGTCTAGTTTTCCCAACACCATTTATTAAAGAGACTATCCTTTTTCCACTGTATATTTTTGACAACGTTGTCAAAGATTAATTGAGCATATATGCATTGATTTGTTTCTGGGTTTTCTGTTCTGTTTTATTGATCTATATGCCTGTTTTTATGCCAATGCCATACTAATTCGATTACTATAGCTTTGTAATATAGTTTGAAATCAGGAAACGGGATGTCCCAAATTTGCTCCTTTTTTTTCTCTTCTAGCTTTATTGCAATATAATTGACGTATAACATATAAAAGTTTAAGGTGTACAATGTGATGATTTGATACATGTATGTATTACAAAATGATTACCACAAGAAGGTTAGTTAATACCTCCATCCCCTTACATAACTATCATTTCTTTCTTGTATTGAGAACCTTTAAGATACATTTTCTTAGTACATTCAAGTATATAGTATAGTATTGTTAACTGTAGTCACCTTGCTGTATACTGGATCTCCAGAACTTATTCTTATGAATAAGTGTAAGCTCATACCCTTCAACTAACATCTTTTCATTTCCTCATTCTCCAGCCCCTGGCAACAACCATTCCATTTTTTATTTCTATGAGTTTGGCTTTTTTAGATTCCATATTGATGAGAACACACAGTATTTGTCTTTCTCTCTGTGACTTATTTCACTTAGCATAGTGTCCTCGAGGTATATCCACATTGTCACAAAAGGCAGCATTTGCTTGTTTGTTTTTTAAATGGCTAAATAGTATGTGTGTGTGTGTGTGTGTGTGTGTGTACATACCACATTTTCTTCATTCATTTAGGTTGTATCTATGTCTTAGATATTGCAAATAATGCTGGAGTGAACATGGAGGTGTAGATATCTCTTCAAGGTAGTGATTTCATTTTTTTTTTTTTTGACATATACCCTGAATTGCTGGGTGGTTACTGGCTCATAGGATAATTCTGTTTTTAATTTTCTAAGGAGACTCCATACCGTTTCTATAGTAGCTGTAAATTCATTTCCATTTCATTTTTGTGAATGGTGTAGGATAGGGGGCCAATTTCATTCTTTTGCACGTGAATATCTAGTTTTCCCAAAACCGTTTAATGAGGAGACTATCTTTTCCCCATTGAGTACTCTTGGCTTCCTTGTCAAATATTAGTTGACTGTATGTATAGGTTTATTTCTGGGCTCTCAATTCTGGTTCATTGTCTATGTCTGTTTTTATACTAGTGCCATCCTATTTTGATTATTATAGCTTTGTAATAAAGTTTTAAATCAGGAAGTGTGATGCCTCCAGCTTTGTTCTTCTTTTCCAGGATTCCTTTGGCTATTGAGGGTCTTTTTGTGGTTCTGTATGAGATTTAGGATTTTTGTTTTGTTTTGTTTTGTTCTATATCTGTGAAAAATACCTTTGGAATTTTGATAGGGATTGCATTCAATCTATACATAGCTTTGTGTAGAAGTAACACTTTAACAATATTAATTCTGATCCATGAACATAACTTTCCAATTTTGTGTCTTCTTTAATTTCTTTCGTGATTGTCTTGTAAATTTTAGTGCACACATCTTTCACCATCTAGGTATTTTGTTATTTTGATGCTATTATGAATGGGGTTGTTTTCTTTATTTCTTTTCCAGATAATTAGTTATTAGTGTTCATAAATGCAACTGATTTCTATATGTTGATTTTGTATCCTGAATTTTACTGAATTTGTTTATTAGTTGTAACAGTTTGTGTTTGTGTGTGTGTGTGTGTGTGTGTGTGTGTGGAGTCTTTAGGGGATTCAATAAATAAAATCATATCATCTGCAATCAGAGACAGTTTTACTTCTTCCTTTCTGATTTGGATGACTTATCAGTCTGATTTCTCCTCCTTGACTAAATGTTCTCTCTGGGATTTCTAGCACTATATTGAATAGAAGTGATGAGAGTGGACCCCTTTTCTTATTCCTGATCTTCATGGGAAATCTTTCAATTTGTCACCATTGAGTATGATATATGTGGGTTTGTCACACATGGAATTTATTATGTTGAGACACGCTACATCTATATCTAATTTGTTGGTAGGTTTTATCATAAATTATGTTGAATTTTGTCAAATGCTTTTTCTGCATCTATTGAGATCATATAATTTTTATCCTTCATTTGGTTAATGTGGTGTATTACATTGATTTGCAGATGTTGAACTATCCTTACATCCTAGGAATGAATCCCAGTTGATGGTAGTATATAATACTTTTAAAATGCTATTGAATTCAGTTTGCTAATACATTGTTGAGGATTTTTGCATCTATGTTCATCAGGGATATTGGCCTGCAATTTTCTTTTCTTGTAATATTCTTATCTGGCTTTGGGATCAGGGTAAGGCTGGCCTTATAAACTGAGTTTGGAAGTGTTCCCCCCTCTTCATGTTTTTTGGGAGAGTTTAAGAAGTATTGATTTTAATTCTTTAAATATTTGCTAAAATTTATCAGAGAAGCCATCTCTGGATATGTTTTTTGTTTTTTGTTTTTCTGTTGGGAAGTTTTTGATGACTAATTCAGTGTCCTTACTTAGTAATTGGTCTGTTCAGATTTTCTGTTTCTTTATGATCCAGTCTTTATAGATTGTATGTTTCTAGGAATTTATCCATTTCTTCTAGGTTTTCTGATTTGTTGGTGAGTAATTGTTTATAGTAGTTTCATATGATCCTAAGAATTTCTGTGTTATTAGTTATGTCTCCTCTTTTATTTCCGATTTTATTGATTTTGTCACCCTAATGATTCCTACATTCACTGCGATGTTTATCTGAATCAACATTGAGTTTTCCTTTTTTCCCCTCTGGTATCCCCTGGCTTGTATCTAACAGAGCTAGAACCCTGAAAGTCAGCACTATGGTGCAGACAGAGGAAACTTTAGGCTTGAGGAACTAAAAAGAGAATTTAAAACCCCCAGAAAGAGTGCAAAATCCACCCACCCCCCCACCTTTCTTATATTTTTTCCTCCTCTGTGCCAGTGCTAGGCAATTCTATACAGTTTTTTAAAGATTTCAGATAATAATATAGTGCATGGCCCATATATTACCTCGGGGGCTTAACACAGCCTCCTTAATCAAACATGAATATTCACATAAGGGGAGTGAATAAAAACTATAATTAGTTTTACACATTTTAAGTCACTTTGATAGTAAATTAGTTCACATAATGTCAAGTTTTGCTGCCACCTGAGTTTTAAAAAATTCTACTTCTCAGAATTTTGAATTTAGGAGTTGCAGATAAAGTATTATTGAATTTTTACCTCTCACTTGGCCTTTGAGGGTAAGTATTGCCTTCAACTCCTCAGCTATTATGGGATTTTTAGGTATGAATCCATATGTGAATTATTCACTTCTTGTTTTGCAAACTTAGGGTTGTTTGTTCCCTGCTCTGTTAAGTCAGTCATCACTTGTCCATCTGCTTTCCATCTTCCAGACTTTGATAGATCTCTTCTGCTTTGGTATCTTGTACTGTAATCTTTGACATTGTATGTTTTTATTCTTTAACAGTCTTCGTTGTGGAGTTTCAGGAATACATGGAGATCATCAGATGCATGTAATCTGCCATGTTTAACTAGAATACACATGTCAAGTTTAACTAGGACTCTGAGATTTAGATAAAAATGGTTTGCTACTGATAGAATTCTGAGTTCTATACAATCCAGTTAATTAAGAGGAGTGAGTTGTAGGGCAATTGGTAAAGGACAGTAATTTCTTAAGCTTGTATCACCTGAAGCTTCTCAGAGATGGAATTTCTGGTTTAGAAGTATCCACAGGCTCATTAGCACTGCCTGGCTGAAGTGGGCTCAACGATGCCCTGCCCCCCACACCCCTTCCCATCCTTCTTCCCTCATCCTGCAAATATACGTACAATCTAGTCTCTAGATCCTGTGGATATTACCTTATGTGGCAAAAGATGTGCTGAAGTTAAGGATTTTGAGAGGAGGATCTATTCATAATTATCTGGTTGGTGTCTGAGGTTTGGAGTTAGACCCACTCAGAGAAGGTGACTAAAGAGGGAACAGAGAGAGAGAAAGCCACAAACCAAGGTTGACAGCTTCCACCACAAAGCTGAAGACCCAAGAGATGGATGATGCTTAGGGATGAAGCTCTGCTTGCATCTTGACTTTGGACACCTAGCTTCAGAACCATGAGAAAATACATTTCAGTTATTTTAAGCCACCAGTTTGTGACAATCTGTTATGACAGCTCTAGAAAACTCATACGCTGGTAGTGCAGTGTTGTATTGTCCTCCTTAAGTGAGAGCAGTTTAAAACCTGAAAATTAGGGCTCGTGGTCAATGAATTTAAATGTCTCAAATTCCTACAATACTCTTGGATTGTGCCAATCCTAATATGATAGTGAGGAAATTGATCTATTTCTATCATTCATAGAATGAATATGTAAATAAATCTTAAATGGAAAGAATAACATTATGCTACCTTGGGGTACGTTTAAAAAGCAAAAATTTTTCAGGATGGCTGGGTAGCTCAGTGGTTGAACGCCTGACCCTTGATTTCAGCTCAGGGCATGTTCTCATGGTTTGCTGTCACTGCAGAGCCCGCTTGGGATTCTCTCTCTCTCCTCTCTCTCTGCCTCTCCCCCTACATGTGCTCTCTCTCTCTTTCTCTCTCTCTCTCTCTCAAAATAAATAAATAAACATTAAAAAAGAGCAAGAATTTTACTTCTTTATCTCTTGGAAAAGCTATTTAGATGTTGAAAGCAAGGGTATATTTTATATGGACAACTTTCTTGATGTGTTAGGAATACCTAATCTAAGCTTAATTTTTTATATAAAATTTAATGTACATAGATGGTTCTACAGGCATTTATATTAATCTTATAAAGAAATTATGTGAAAATTAAATTAACTGTTGTTTTTTTTTAAATCCTCATTGTAGTTGTCTAGATGGCTGTCTACTGTATAAAACTTTTTCTTAATTTAAAATTTAATGAATGGCTGATTCAATCACAGAATTTTTCAATTGTTCATGAAATACACATTTAACTTTATTGCCATAATTTAGGGACCTTTCTTCTTGCATATAATCTGTAACCACAGTAGCCTTGGCTCTTACTCCCTTTCATGCTCTTGGGTTTTTGTTTTTTTCTTTTTAAAGATCATTTTCTCTTTTTTATTAAAAAAATTTAACATTTATTTATTTTTGTAAGACAGAGACAGAGAGTGATCAGGGGAGGGGCAGAGAGAGAGGGAGACACAGAATCTGAAGCAGGCTCCAGGCCTTGAGCCATTAGCACAGAGCCCAACGCAGGGCTTGAACCCATGAGCCATGAGATCATGACCTGAGCCGAAGTCAGATGCTTAACCCACTGAGCCACCAGGCACCCCTTTAAAGACCATTTTCAAATGAACTTTCTCATCCTTCAATAAGAACTCAGAATTTAGACATTATACTCTTTCAATATTTCCTTTTCACAAGATGTTTAAATGCCAATTAAGATATTAGCATTAAAACTTACTAGGCACTAAGTGTTTCCAAGTTCATACACTCTTCCAAGTTCATCTTCCAAGTTCACTTTTATTCTTGTCAAGTAGGTACATTTTTATCATCCCCACTTTACAGATAAGAAAATTGAGGCACTGAGAAGTTAAATAATTTATGTAGTCACCTAACTATTGAGTAGAAAAGATCGAGGATTTCAAGTCTGACAGTATATATGCAAAGCCATGCTCTTTCACTGTTTCAAGGGCTGTCTAACTTTCATGGATATTGACCTGCTATGTTCAACACCATCAGCACTTGAAAGTCTCTGCAGGGCTCCACTGTATAAGGGGTTTGTTGAAAGTCTCCTCTTTGGACATTGAGTAACTATGCTTTTTATGTATGTATGTTAAGAGTAGAGAATATAGTAACCTCATAAACTCTACTTAGTTGTCCAACAAAATGGAAACAAATTGAGCATCCAACTGACCCAAATTCTTTAATCAAGTTCAGTGGCAAGAATAACCACATGTCTATCTGCCCAACCACTCATCCCTTATTTAAGCTAGGGGATGCTTCATTGCCCAGGGCTGCAGGCATCTTACCTGACTGCTTCCAGATCTCTATGGAGGTTTAGGTCAAAATACTTCAGTTTTTTCATCTTCCCAGATTTTACCTTGACTGAGAGCATATGAAGTTCTACCCCTAGAGCAGAGCAGAGCTGCCTGGCATGTGACATCCCCAGGGAGGGAGGTTTTCAGAGCCTGCCTAACAGAGAGCAGCCCCACAGCCAGGCACCCCTAAAGGAAAGCACATTTTTTACTAATGGGGATTTTCAGGTTTGGATCATGATCATTTCACTCTGGACTACTCAGCCGTTGCAGTCTGTTGGCTGCGCAAAGCTGGAGGCACAGTGATCCCTCTTCTCTTCACTGACCTCCTCCTAAGGGGTTTCTCAGTTGCACGTAGCTGGATAGAAAGGGATCTAAATCACAAGCTGCCTCTGTGTTCCATGAGAGAAAAGCTAGGCAGAGGAGAGGTAACTGATGCGGGCAAAGTTGCAATCTTATATTTTTGTGGGACTTCTCTTTGGGGCTGAAGGCAGGGGGGTGGAGGGGAATCAAGACAACCATGCTCTTAGAGTCATATTATTGAATCTTTTGTGCATTTTCTCGGATTCTGAATCTTCCTAACAGAACTGAAGAATGAGAATGTGGACACAATTGTAACTATGCAGGATTTAACAGTACTGGTACTTTTCCCATGTTGATCAGAAATTCATTTGCATCATTAATTAGGCTTTCATTTTCACTGAGTGCCAAAACCTTCCATTATTCCTTTAACAGTCAAGCACTTAATGGCATTTGTTGAGTACCCACTATGAACACACCCCTGAATGGGACCAATAGTTTTCCATTATATCATATTGCTCTCCAACCGTGGTAAATTGTTGCAGGCTAAGGAGAATTTTCCTATTCTTAAATATGTCCAAAATTCTTAAATATGTCTAAGATGTGTCTAATTTCACTTTCTTAAGTATGTCTCAAATTATAAATATGCCAACATTCTAAATGTGTCCAAAATTCTTAAATATTGGGGCGCCTGGGTGGCTCAGTCGGTTAAGCGGCCGACTTCAGCTCAGGTCATGATCTCGCGGTCCGTGAGGGCTGTGAGTTCGAGCCCCGCGTCGGGCTCTGTGCTGACAGCTCAGAGCCTGGAGCCTGTTTCAGATTCTGTGTCTCCCTCTCTCTGACCCTCCCCTGTTCATGCTCTGTCTCTCTCTGTCTCAAAAATAAATAAATGTTAAAAAAAATTAAAAAAAAAATTCTTAAATATGTATATTTCCTTGAGGCATTTACTCACATTGATTAAGTAAAATGAAAGGTACAAAAGAACTAAGAAATGGTATAATCAGTCTTGTAGCATTGCGTATGATGTTAAATATTTGTTTTATACTTTATTATGTAAGTTTCCAGGGACTAAGAAATGTACATGCTAAGGAAAACATAGACACTAGACACTTAAGGGACATCTTTTCAAAAACTCAAATTGATAAACACTTCCCTAGGACCCCCTATCTGCCAAAGGTCATGCTAAGTTGTGTACATAAACAAATGAATGTGTCTCTGCCTCACAGTATTCACCGTCTAACAAAGAAGCTTACAGGTTAATTCTATGTGAATTAATTCTAACCTGTTAACAGTGCTGTTATTAAAACACTTATACCTTATGCAAATTAGGGATTTTATTGTACCAAAACAAGGCTTCAAATTAAAATAATGGAATACAAAAGGGAATAAAGTCCAGTTAATCTCCCTGTGGCATCGGCCATCTTGCTGACTCTTGTTTTGGCTGGCATGGGCAGCTGACATACTAGCCTCCTCTTCTCACTTCCTCATGTGAGTTCTTTCCAAGCTTTGTTCTTAGAGAGGTTGCTCTGCTGCATAGATACTGACCTTGAAAGAGGACTTTGTAAAGAGCCACATTCCCTGATAGTGCATCTAAAGCTCAAGGTCTATTTATGGAGAACAGAGAGTCCTCACTGTTCCAAGCCCTACAAATGATATGGTGTTTTTTAAATGACCACCAAAAAGCTAGAAGGTCTTTAGTAGTCCCTGGTGATCCTGTGACATTCCTTTTAGCTGGTTTCTCCTACAGGACAGAAGGAATTGGAATATTTACCATCTACAGTTGTGCTAAGGTTACTTCAGAGGTATACTTAGGTGTGGGTCATAGCCAATTACTTGGAACTGCTATTCATTAAGGCAAGATTGGGGAATCAAATCTCCTTGATGATACTTGGTGGAAGGTCAATTCACCCAAGAAAATTCAGGGAAAGATCATGTACTCTCAAATTAGTAAAGTGGAAATGGGGCTACACAGCTTCTAGATAGCATAAGCTCTGGAAGATTCCAAATATTGAGTATTGCAGGAGAGTCTGCATGAACGACTGGAACAATCATGTATCCATAGACAGAAAACAATATTCTTTCGAATACACCATGAAATAACTTCGATTTCAAGATTTGGGAGGGGCTGATGACATGAACAGGAAGGTGATGTATTTCAGGATATTTACTTATTTCAAAGCATACATTTGAATTAACATTCCAACCTAGGATTCACTGTTTAAATGGGCTCAGGTGCATTTAGCTTATGGTATTTAAAAGCTGGTTAAAAATTACATTGTCAAGTAGAGGTGAAACTTCATACATTTGGATGGTCCCTTTCAGGCCCTGCTTTTATCATAGTGTTAGCATTAGTAAGCTCCTTTAGTGTGGTAGAAATACAATTATAACCCAGAACTCTGCACATTCATTCTCAAAGAAAAATATCCTGAACTCTGCTCGTTGAAAATAACTTGTATAGTCCCATGTATCAGAGCTTCTTCAATTACGCAGCTGTGGCCGATTACACCTTAGTTCTCTGGAGATGCTCAAATATAGGTTTTGCTGTACAAACAGACTTGCCACAGAGACGGCAATTTCCCTGCATTTTGAGGCTTATGGCATCTGGCTCAATTTTAAGAAATACAACAAGCAGTTTTCAAATATTTTAAATATTTGTTATTTCGTGTGCAATTTATAACCACGGTATCTCAACCCTAATCAAATTACAGCTTCCAGTGTCTCTCTCAGAGGGGATTTGGTGTCTTTGTAGCTTAAGGGCATAGACTAGGGTGGAAGATTCTGGAATTGTGTAGTGGAGTATCTCTAGCCTGCTTCGTGCTTGGAATCAAGTTTTAGTTTCCTTCACTTATATAATTCATGCATTTTTTTTTCCTGACCCACTTCACATTTTGTCCTTTTAGGTGGTAGTGTTATAACTAAGGATAACCCAGAGGCCAGAGTCTTTGGTCCCCTGCCTATCTGGCTGGCTACCACTTGGTGCAAGAACTTAATGTTCTTGTCACTCCTAGTCCTATGAAGACTATGATACAGCTTCTCTCTTTGGAGGCCCATTGCTCTTTTCTGTTAACTTCTAGGAACATCTGGCAGTGGCACAATAAATATAATATACTCTTCCAGATGGAACCATCTTCCAGGGGGGGTGAGCTGCAATATAAACCTAATGTTAGGCCAATTAGGACTTTAAAATAGAATCCGAATTATCTGTGCTTTATCTTGATTTGGAAATACATTTTGGACTTTATGTAACTACATATAATATTTTCATTTCCCAAAAGACATAATTTTAACAGAGTCTTGCCCCACCTCTCCCCACCCCCCCCCCCCATTTTAAAGTTATATGAAAGATGTAAGTAATGGCTTCATATTCATTTTTAAGTCTTCCGGCCAAAATCATTCACATTTATGTTTCTTGAGTGTTGGGCTAAGCTAGGCCTGAGAGATAGTATCCTCATCATTTCAAGCTCTGAATATTATATGCAGGTCATAGATAAAGTCATAAGGGCAAATAACGTTCATCCATCATCACCACATGTATTTCACAGGATTTCCTGTTGCCTGGAAGTAAATTTAAGGTTACGTACTTACTATAAATAAGAAAAGGGTAATAGCTAACATTTACATGGCATTTCCCAAACATTAATTAATTCAACAGCAAAATAAGTATCATACCTGTGACAGAAAGCTGCCTAAATTTTATAACTCAATTATTTATTAAGGAATGTTTTAGTTGAACGGTGATTGGATAAGCAGGACAAAAAATGACTATCACACAGTGTTCTTTTCTTTCATGTTTGTATTGAGATAATTCGATGGGCCTGACTGTTCATGGGGAATACACCTGGTTGTGTTACTTACTATAGCAGTAGTCGTGCAGCTGTAGGCACATAGTAACCAGCTCATAAATACTTTTCAAAACAAATTGCAAATGGCAAATAGTTAAGAGAAGCAAAAAGCATTAGAGGTAAACAAATTAGGGATGTAGATCCGAGGCCAGTGATTTGCTAAAGAAGGTTAAATGGCAAGTGTATTTGTTTCCTCTTGCTGCTGTAACAGTGGCGGTATATAGCATCATAGTTCATAGTTTTGGAGGTCTGAAGTCAGAAATGGGTCTCACTGGGATAAAACCAATGCATCAACAAGGCCGCATTCCTTTCTGGAGGTTCTAGACGAGGGGAATGTGTTTTCTTGCCTATTCCAGCTTTCACGGTGTCAGCGTTTCTTGGCTCCTGGCCCCCTGAGTCAGCAATGGCTTGTAAGTCTTTCCCATGTTGTGTCACTCTGGCCCTGACTCTTCTGCCCTCCTCTTCCATGTTTAAGGGCCCTTGTGATTACATTGGGCCCATCTGGATGATCCAGGATAGTCTTCCTATTTCAAGGTCACCTGGGTAGACCTTGAATCATAATTCCCCTTTGCCATATAACCTAAAATTTTCTTTTTTTTTTTTAATTTTTTTTAACGTTTATTTATTTTTGAGACAGAGACAGAGCATGAACGGGAGAGGGGCAGAGAGAGAGGGAGACACAGAATCGGAAGCAGGCTCCAGGCTCTGAGCCATCAGCCCAGAGCCCGACGCGGGGCTCGAACTCACGGACCGTGAGATCGTGACCTGAGCTGAAGTCGGACGCGCAACCGACTGAGCCACCCAGGCGCCCCATAACCTAAAATTTTCTAAGGTGAGAACATAGACATGGGGGTGGGGGATCTTTATTCTGTCTACCATAGTAAGGTGATAGGATGTAGTCCTATGATACAGTAGAATGCTCACCTAAGACTGGCTCTAACTTGACAACTGTAAGAATCACCTTCATCTAAACCTCAGCTTACGTCTCTGGGACCTCTACTATAATATGGTTAGAATTGGGGCACCTGGGTGGCTCAGTTGGTTGAGTGTCTGACTCTTGATTTTGGCTCAGGTCATGATCTTGCAGTTCATGAACTGGAGCCCCACATTGGGCTCTGTGTTGGCAGCGTGAAGCCTGCTTGGGATTCAAACTCTTTCTCTCTCTCTCTCTCTCTCTGCCCCTCGCCAATTGCACTCTTTCTCTCAAAATAAATAAACATTAAAAAAATATAGTTAGATTACCCCTGTCAGAAACCTGAGCATCATTATGAAACAGACTGTCTTTCCTACCACCTGTGTCCAATATTGTCACGAAGCTCTATTAATTTTGCCTCTTAAATATCCCCTGAATTTCTTCCCTTTGTCATATTCTTACCTTAGCTCAGATTACCACCATTTTTCACCCCAACAATTACATTTATCTCCCAACAAGTGTTCATGTTTAAAATCTCCAGAGTTAGTCCTTCTCTATTTTCCATTCAAGCATCAGGGTGGGCTTCCTAAAACACAAATATGTTTACGTTATTCTCCGTTTGTAATCATTTAGTGACTCCACATCTGTCACTGCTGTGATTCTTATCTGGGTCGGGAGGATCAGAACCTTTTTTTTTAAAGGCATTTTGAATTATGCAAATTTTCACTCACCTTCTCCAAGATTCCAAGATGCTTCTTTAGAGGTCATGTCCTCTCCCTCTCACTGGACAACCATTTGAAATAATTGTGTATGTGTCTGGCACACAGAATATGCACAACTATGGATACAGAGTAATTATTTGGTCCTCCACACTCCCTTAAAACTTTGCTCTCTGGAGCTACTTTTTCCTCCACTCTCCATGGAAACTCCAGAGGTCCTTTGGCTTTTCTAAGCAATCTTAGATAATACAAAGTCATAGGATTATCAAACAGAGCTGGAGAGAATTACCCAAAATAGAAACCCGGGCATAATCTTCAAAGCCTCTCTTCCTCACTACCTATTAAAATGTCCATCAGGAGCTGTCAATTCTGCCTGTTAGGCATCTGTTGAATTTGTCTAGCTCCCAATGACAGACAAAACATCCAGCTCCAGTCCAATTACAGTTATTCTCCTTTTCTCACCAACTGGTAGAAAGCTTGCAGTTGGGGAAGTTTATGCAGTCACCTTTTCCTTTTGGAATTGGCTCTTCTTCCCTCAATTTGGGAGCTGTGGTCTCTGTGCCTCCTGATCAGGGTGGAGGAAGAGGTATGTGGGTTGGACATCTCTTACATTATTAGTAGTAAATACAAAATCTGATTTCACACTCTCAGGACCTAACTGAAGTTAAAAGCCTCTTCCTTCTTGGATAGTGAAGCCGTGAGTGTTCTGAGAACTCTCAACACCGGGGAGCTCTTGCCTGTATTTCCTCTGGTGTAAGTGGTATACTCTTCTCTGATTCTAGAAACGCTATTGTGTTTCAGTATGTGTGCTGCTGAAGTGAGCACGATCATATTTGAAGCATTACTGTGCTGAGGCCTATTTGTCCTGGGGTGACCTTCTAACAGAGGAGCTTAATGTGGCCCACATCTAGTTATGGAAAAGATTCTTGCACACTTGGTGTCAATTATGACTCGGAGCCCAGTCAAGTGAAATTGGCTGCCTCTCCTTCCCTCCTCCTGCCTGGAATGGCTATCCAGCCCCACTCTGCTTCTTGAAATTTTCAGGTGGGAATCAGACTCCAATCCGAGGGATGGCAACTTTCAGAGTTTTTATGACGCACTTTTGTCACTACTGTGAGAGCTTGTGCTGTTTTCCTATATTACTTGTCTTCATCTCCTTACTTTGCATCATCTCATGCAGTGAGCTCATGCTTCTGCTTCTTTTAATCCCTATGTAGCACTAGATGGCTTAAACCACGGCAATGCAGGAAGGAAAAGATTTCAGGGAGCAGCGTGTCAAGAGGCGAGAGTCACAGATATATTTTCAGCTTCCATCCATCTTCAGAAATTAGATTTGAAGAACCTAGGAGCCAAGCTAACAAGTCAAGCAATAAAACCTAAGGAATAATAAAGCAGACAATGATAAAGTCTTGAACAAGAAACTTGATCTGTACGAGATATCAGAAAGACATTTAGCTCGAAGGGATGAGTCACTGGCAGCACCTGGAATGAATGAATGAATGTATTTAGGAATGAATGAATTAATTAATGTATTTATTCCAGCTTCATTGAGATATAATTTATATATAACATCATATAGGTTGAAGATGTACAATGTAGTGATCTTACATATATACGTGTCACAAAATAATTATCACAATAAGGGTAATTAAAACATCTATCACTTCACATATTTACGATTTTTTGTTTTTGTGGTAACAGCTTTAAAAATCGTAGCAACTTTCAAGTATATAATACAGTATTTTTAAAATGATTTTTATTTATTTCCGAGAGAGAGAGACAGAGTGTGAGTGGGGGAGGGACAGAGAGGGACACACAGAATCTGAAGCAGACTCCAGCCTCTGAGCTGTCAGCACAGAGCCCAATGCGGGGCTTGAACTCACAAACTGTGAGATCAGGACCTAAGCCAAATTTGGACTCTCAACCGACTGAGCCACCCAGGGCCCCCAGTATTTTTAACTATAAAAATTACACTATAGCTTACACTACACTATATTTTAACTATAAAAATTAATTAACTATTAATATACACTGTGCTGTATATTAAATCTCCAGAACTTTATTCATCTTACAACTTACAAGTTATAATTGGTAGTTTGTACCTTTTGATCATTGTCACCTATTTCTCTCACTTCCATCTTCTGCTCCTGGCAACAACCAAATCTGTTCTTAGTTTCTATGACTTTGGTTTTTTTAATTAAAAAAAAAATTGTAAGTGGACGCCACACCCAACGGGGGGCTTGAACTCTTGACCCTGAGATCAAGAGTCACATGCTATATTGACTGAGCCAGCCAGGTGCTCCAGCTTTGGCCTTTTTAGATTCCACATATAAATGAGATCATGCCATGTTTTTCTTTCTCTGTCTAATTTATTCAAGCATTAGTAGAATAATGCTCTCAAAGTTCATTCTTGTCACAAATGGAAGGATTTCCTTCTTTTTTAATGGCTGAATATTCGTGTGTGTGTGTGTGTGTGTGTGTGTGTGTGTGTGTATAAAATTCATGGCAGTTGAGATTTAAATTCTAGCCTGCCTGGGATTCCTGGTTTAGTTTCTTCAGGACCATATAGAGATTAACTGCTAAGACAGATTGTGACTCTGAGTTTAAATCTTTCTCTTGCACCAATCTGACCCAGTGTCTATGTAGCTTAAACATTTAATGCACTAGACTTGAACAGTAATATTCTTTTTATAGATACAACTGATTTCAAGCATGCTGTATATTTCAGTTGTTCTAACTTCTGGTGAGAAAGCATTGGGATATCTCTAAAATTTTGATTCCCCCTATTCCTTACTATCTGGTGCAGAAACCACCACTGTTAGAGTTCTTCAGTTAGCTAATTCAGTTGAGTATGGTACAACTTATAAAAGTCCCAGAAACCAGTTACAGTAGCTCTCTATTGAGAGCAGTCTTTTTGATACACAGACCTGAATGTTAGTTCTGGGCTTTCAATGTAAGAAGCCACATTAGGTTCACTCTGTGCCTGGTCATTCTGTAATTCTCCATGAATCATATGTAAAATTGATCCATATCAAATCACGTGACTTCTGTGATTTCATGATTCTATATGAATCATAGTCTTCTGTTGCTCCAGGAAGGAAAAATACTGGTGGGGAGTGTGCCATGAGCATGAAAAGATTGTCCTAAAATTCATGTTTTATTGCCTTCTGGTAAACCACCAAATGGTCATCCTAAAGACTGTCCCCTTTCCATAGGTTAGCAGTAGAGGAATGTATGGACTGGGTGAGATAAGTGTGTGTGTGTGTGTGTGTGTGTGTGTGTGTGTGTGCATGTGTATTTATTTATATAAACATATGCCATAAAGCACGTATTTAACTTTCTACATTTGTTAGCTAACAGACAAAAATTTATAGGCTACAACTCAAACTCATAGAAAGAGAGAGATAATTGCCATGCACCTAAAGTTCATTATCTCATGCCATCCTGACAGGGCCTTTATGAAGTAGAGAGTAAATACCATAATTTCCAAGATCCAAGGTCAATGTAAATAAGGCTGGCTGTTACTGAACCATTCTCTGTGGCTTCGCCCAATAAAGGTTAATTCTTATCTATAATACTGGTACAGAGATTCCTATTTGGGTGGCTTTAATCCAAGTGACTACTGAGGGATCTAAGTCTTTCTATTATGTGATTTCCCTATCTATGAGACATTCATTTCTTGATGCACAGACTGGGAAGAGTATATTTGGAAAATTACTTGGAGTATTTTCGGAGCCTGGCCTTATATTATTTCTGCCCATATTCCACTGTGTCTTGTCAGTTACATGGTCAACCTGTGAGGGATGCTGGGAAGTAGAGAGGTACACACTGATACCTATAAGCTCTAATAGTTCCTGGACCTGTTACACAGCCAGTAAGTAGAGCTCCAAAGACTCCAAAACCTACATTAGAAAACGTGTGTGGCAAAATCACTTTGAAATCCTATAGATGCTTTAGGACAATGTGAGGATATTTCCAAACTTCTTTGTAGGATTAAAAAAAATAATTTATAGATTTTAAGACCTTTCATAACTTTTCTAGTGCATAATCAAGAGGGAAATGTGACCTTGGCTGATGTAAAATCTTCAAGGCCCCACTTTTGAAAACAACTTTTAATAATTAAGTCAATAATTATGCTTTCATAAAATTCAGGTTAAATGACAAAGGGAAATGAGTACAACAATATATGTATTGGCACTCAAAGAAATTTTTATATCACCACTAAATTTCTTGGTAAGATGTTTAGGGAAGTTGTGTGCACAAAGCTTCTTATTTATTATACTAAAGTAGGTAGGCCTCTCTAAATTGCCACTAACAACTAAGCACACCATTGGCTCAAACTCAGATACCTGACATTAGAGTTCATACTCTCAGTATTGCCTGCCCCCTCCGCCACCTCCCGTGAATACTATAAGCATTTAATTATTGCAGTTAGCAGTAATTTAGAGAGATGTACCATATTTCATATAAATGGTAACTAAAAAATGCTAAGATTTATAGCGAGTAAAGTATATTATATCTGCCTCCCAGGTATTTGTGGCCTAGTGGAAGTCACTGGGGTTTTAATCTTGACCTGATTGTTTTGCTATGTGATCTTAGGCAAGTTATTCCAACTCTGTGAGCCCCAATTTCTTCATTTCTTTTTTTAATGTTTATTTTTGAGAAAGAGAGTGTGAGTGGGGGAAGGGTAGAGAGAGAGGAAGACACAGAATCTGAAGCAGGCTCCAGGCTCTGAGTTGTCAGCACAGAGCCCAACACAGGGCTGGAATTCATGAACAGCGAGATCATGATCTCAGCCGAAGTCAGATGCTTAACCAACTGAGCCTCCCAGGTGCCCCTCTTTATTTCTAAAATGAGAATAAAAATATATCTTGCTTTATTGGGGAGGTTTATATAAGAAATACATCTAAAGCACTTAGTACAGTAATTGACATATTGTTCCTCCAAATGTTAACTGTAATAGTAATTACAAAAAACATGGGTGTTATTACTATCAGTGTCAATTATATTTCCTGTAAAATAGAGATAATAATGCCTGCACTACACTGATAAATAAATGGGCTGTACGTAAATATCTGGTATGCAATAGGAGCTGAACTGAAATTATTTCTCTTCTCCTTTCTGGACAAATCAGAACTTGAATTATATCTTTAGTCAGTTGTAGGACCTTTTGACACTGTTCTGGGGAAGTCCTTTAGACTCTGTTAAGAGTCTTTTAAATTCTGAATTTTAGAGAATAAATTTGTAAATTTCCAGTGTTGAATGAGAGATACTTGGTGTTCAACATTGTTTTGGCCAAGGTCTTTTCCACAGTTGCTTCCATTTTTGGGTCATTGAGTGTTGGCTCTACCGGTTAGAAACCATACCAAATGTTAACACTCTCAAGTACCCAGTGGGCAGTGTAGTCTTTATGTGTTTACATAGACATAGGTTTGTCTGAGCCTAAAACCCATGCCCTATCTATCAAATTCTATACATAAATTTACTTCTTATTCTTTATCACAGGTACATAGAAAATCTGTTATATATTATGGGAGCTGTACAAACAAATAGGTTCTGATTAGCAGCGATTCCTGGATTTTCTCTATGCTGTGTTCAGATTTAGCCTTCATATCATGCTGCCCTATATTAACAATTAATATATAATTAATAAACACTCAACCGTTTGGCAATAGCATCAGACACCCAAGTCAAGAGGCTGACTATCACTGTGGAAAACAGTATGGAGTTTCCTCAAGAAGTTAAAATGGGAACTACTCTCCTATCCAGCAATGGCACTACTCGGTATTTACCTCAAAAGTACAAAAACAGTAATTCAAAGGGATACATGCCCCCCTATATTTATAGCAGCATTATTTACAATAGCCAAGATGTGGTACAGCCCAAGTGTCCACTGATTGATGAATAAAGAAGTGGTATACATATGTACAATGGACTATTATTTAGCCCTGAAAAGAATATAATATTGCCATTGGTAATAACATGGATGGAGCTAGAGAGTGTAATGCTGAGTGACATAAGCCAATCAGAGAAAGACAAATACCATATGATTTCACTCATATATGCAGTTTAAGAAACAAAACAAACGAGCAAAGGAAAAAAAGAGACAGATGAAGAAACACACTCTTAACTTGAGAGAACAGATGGTTACCTGAGGGGAGGTTGGTGGCGAGATGAGTGAAACAGGTGATGGGGATTAAGGAGCGCACTTGTGACGACCACTGAGTCATGTATAGAATTGAGTCACTCTATTGTACACCTGAAACTTATATAGCATTGCATGTTAACTGCACAGGAATTAAAAACCTTAATAATAATAATAATAAAAGGCTGGCTATGAACTGTTCCAGGTCACAGTACTGCAGGTTTTGACATTTCCTACATTAAGTCTCAGTCTAAAATGGAAGATTTTTGAGTGATGATTTGGAGAAAAGAAATAATAGTTACGGAAAAGTATCTTCAGATCTTTTGATTTCAAATCGAATGCATCCTTTTTGCTTCTTGAATACAAGTCATCTTTCCTTCAGGATCTGGTGTTTTCTACTGACCTAGTGGTTTGGCAGTACTAGATTAAACTGAACTTCTCAACTGAGCTGAAGAAAGAAGTCGTAGTTCTGAGTAAATTTAGCTGCATCCCTGCCTTAGCCTTGGAGTAGAGACTTCTCTTGAAAGCAATTCCTGCTGCCTTGACAATTTCCCTTTCTCTTTTGGGTTATGGAAATAGCTACTACCGTAGAGTTGTTATTCTTCTTGTTCTATATCACAGTCTTTCTCCCTGTCCGTGTTTCTTTCTTAATTAGGATCATCTGCCATTTCTCACTACTTAAAGTTAGGTGAAAGCCATGATTCTCCAGGCTTCTAAGCAGCAACATGATTAGTAAGACCAGCTTTTGGCAGGAAAATGAAATTATTTTTAATGTTAAACAAAGTAACTGCAGGATTCTACCTGCAGCCCGAGTCTGACTGGGAAATGATAAAAGAGGAAGTCAGGATATTACTCTCTGATCAAATGGATTGCCTTTAGACATGGCTTTAAAAAAAAAGAATCCCAACCCAAAAGCCACACAGCTGTAAGCATAAGATGTAGTGAAAAAATGAGCCCCTTATAGGAATTGGAAATTAGCAGAGCCTCATTAGGGACCCAGGCACGGGAAGCCACAGCAGGACAGCTGTTTTCCTGTGGATGGACCTGAATCATAGGATGGATGCATGGTGGGGAAATACACAATTTTTTTTTTTGTGCTGCATTTGCCTAAGGAAGGAAATGTCCCAAGAAACCCCAAAACACCATTTCAGGGAGTTTTAATATATACTAAACCAAACATGGTAACTTGTTGGGCAAGAAGTCTGACCCCTTCATATATTTTTATATTTACTGAGAAATCCAGCTTGAACTTTTCTCGGAAGTGTCTGGAGGAGATGGGTGTTGACACAGTGAATTGGAGAGGTTGCAGAAGACTGAACAAATGGGGGCGATCTGTAGAAAATTGCATCATGACTCATATCTCTCAGCTGATGCTAATACTTGCTCTCTTTAAATTGCTACAGTTCAGGAATCAGCATGGCTGTGCCCTTGCAAAATGAAGGAAGACACACAGACCTATTAATCTAAAAGGGCTTTCATTTACTCAACATAACGAGCAGGCTTGCCGGGCTCAAATTATAGTCTCTTAACCACATAAAGACCCGTGCTTTCCTAGTAAAGGCAGTATTAAGGAATGTAGATGAAGGAATACCGATGCAGGTTCTTGATATGTGTGCTTTTGTGTGTGTGTGTGTGTGTGTGTGTGTGTGTGTGTGTGTTTATGCCTATGTGCACATTTCAAAACATCAGTTTAAGGCAACAGGGCAGTAGTATCTGTCCCATGCAGAAAGCCCACATGAACATTGGTTTGTACCCCTGGAAGGACATCCCTTCAGTGGTTCCACAATATATCTTTAGAGAGAGGATTTTGATTCAAGAAATGTCCTTACCTTTGGTTCTTTCTTTTCCAACTTGGTTTAAAGGTACTGCAACAACATTTTTGGCTGTGCACACACATACACACACACATACACATACCCATACACACATGTCAATGAAGAAGTCTGTGGGTAATTTGGACCTGCAGTGTACTTCTTTCTCTCCCCGTGGAGGTTGCCAGGTGATAATACAGCAGGAAAACATTAGAATGTGTAAACCATAGAGAAAAGCCACAGGGTAATCATTAACCTCAGGTGAGCAGCCGGCCTGCCCCTCAAATTCTCTCCATGCAGTGCTGACAGAACAGGTGGTGTGAGGCAGTTACCACAGTGTGGAAAGTGGGGAGCATGTCTTAAAAGAAACCGTGGTCTGTAATTATTTGGAGGCTGACAGTTGCTGAACACCTTCTTTAATGACACCTGACGCATGCCTTAATGTCTTACTCAGGCAGAAAGTAAACTACTTTACAACCACCATAAGCATCATAACTCGCTGCCAGCTTCCTGTTAAGTCATTTCTGGAGTGAGGTATGGGTGGAATTTTCTAGTGCTCTGTATTTAGGGTTAACCATTTGAAATAAGTCCGCATTTATAGGTGCAATCACTTCTTTTTGGATTATGATAGTTAGGGAAGGAAAATGACGGGGAGCCTTAGATCCTCAAGAAGAATTCTAAGTTCCTCAGAAAAGTGCCCTATAAATTCAAGGTATAATTACCTGGATCATTGTTACCATTATTTCCATCTAAACAAGTTTCTAGATGTATAGATGGAAATAAAAATAGTCTTGTGGAATGTAATCCTTCAGGGCCATGGGAATTGGGCACCCCAGAAAGGAAAAGCGTCCTGCTGGTGAAGAGTCCAGGGCTTGCCAACTCATGACCTTTTGAAATGCAGAGCCCAGCACAGTGGTGGCATCATCCATTTCATTTTCCACAGCTTAAGTCAGGCCTTCCTTTGTCATGTATTCGTGTCATCTTATTGAATTCTCTGTTGTGACTACAGTAGACAATAACACCAGAAATGATCCATTAGACTTCAGTTGACAGAACAGAGAAACAAATCATGAAGAAAATTCGCATTATTTCAATCAGATTGCATATCCAAATAGAGGGAGAACATCTCATTCAAAAGACTAACTGTATAAACCTCTAGGGATGAGGAAGTGTAAGCCAGGTGAGCATGTTCTAGTAATCAAAGGTGGGGACTAAATTGTATTCTCGGGGAGACAGGAGCTGTTATAAGGGAATTTTATTTGCAGATCGTCACTGGGATGTGTTTGGGTGTACAAATTTTACAGGAGATGCTGAGGCGCAGTGGGTTTGTTGCATATATAAAGGAGGGGAAAATGGGAAATGACTGAGGAAAATCTGGGAGAGAGGAGAAGAGAACCCAGAGTCTAGCTATTACAGAAAGGAAGGGAGAGGTCAAAAGAAGAAAAAAATCTTCCATGGAGGTTTAGCTAAAGAGAACAGTAGAGGCAGGAGTATCTGAAGGGTTTTAATTTGTTTGATTCTACATTGTTCACTTACTGGTGTGTGTGTGTGTGTGTGTGTGTGTGTGTGTATTCCTTAGGACCACTCAGAGAAGTAATGAGTTCTGCATTGAGGTTTTCTCAGAAGAAGCAAAAAAGCACATGTGATGATGAACACCAGAGCAAGAGGATTAGGAAAGAGCTAACCTAGAGTTTAAACATTTATTTTAGTTACTGAACAGAAATTGAACCAAAGCAACTTTGTGGGGGGCAAGGAGGACTCTGATTGTGTTTGCTAATATCTGGCCTGAGAAAGAAAATACCAAAGTGCAATTAAAACAAAAGAGCCTGAAGGGAAGGAAGGAGAGAACGAAATTATTTTAATTGTTATTATTGTAATTATTCATAATTATTTTAAAACAGAGCGATGTTGAATATGTCCACATTACTTAACTACTCCAATGTTGTTACTGTTTTATTTTTAAAGTTCTTTTGATTATCTGAATCCTTGATGTATCACAACCCAGAATTCTCTTTTTATCCCTCTAGGGATTTTATGTTAAGGTTGAAATAACAAGCTTGGTGCTATCATGATATGCCAATTCAAACAAAATGAGAAGAGATCAAATAAATGATAGCCAAGTAGGATACGTGGAGATGTTTATTGAGTTGAATGGTATTTTGGTTTTCTGTTGATGTTCTTTCCTCTGTCCTTGAAAACTGGGGGAACCCCTCGGCTCATCTGAGATGGAGGCAGCCTGTGGATCATTAAGTTTTCATTAACTTCCCAGTCTATGCTAGAGTCTTACCTGTGCTCTGACAGTCTAGATAGAGATCTAGCCTCTGCTTGGACTCCTTAGATGTTCACAAAGTTGACAGTCACATTTTCTGAACTGCTTTAATTATTAAAACATTTTAGGTAAGCAACAGGATGTACAGTGGTATTTTCCAAGTTGGAGAACAAAATATTCTAATTTTTTTAAGTTTATTTATTTTTGAGAGAGAGAGAGAGAGAGAATGCGTGTAGGGGATGGACAGAGAGAGCGGAAGACAAAGAATTCGAAGCAGGCTCCAGGCTCTGAGCTGTCAGCACAGAGCCTGATGCGGGGCTTGAACTCACAAGCAGTGAGATCGTGACCTGACATGAAGTCAGATGCTCAAACTGACTGAGCCACCCAGGCGCCCCCAAAATATTCTGCATCAAGGAACTAGGCTTGAGAAGGGGGAGATCATAACCAGGGTCTGCCCAAATCAGCCATCACCCATCCACAGGCAATATAAAAGATGGAGGTTGAAAGGATTTAGGAAACACATTTCTTTGGAGAGCATTTTCTACATGTTACTGGGATGGGGAAGAAGAATTAAGAACTTTCCTCCCTGAAGGCTTCAGGGAAGGATCAGGTTAAGATTCTGGCATGTATTGGTCAGGCTCTTGATGTTGAAGACTTGAGTTATTCTTTTTTTTAATGTTTTATTTTTTAATTTTGAGAGAGAGACAGAGACAGAGAGACAGAGAGTGAGCAGGGGAAGGGCAGAGAGAGAGGGAGACACAGAATCTGAAGCAGGCTTCAATCTCTGAGCTACCAGCACAGTCCCACGCGGGGCTCAAACTCACAAACTGTGAGATCATGACCCGAACCGAAGTCGGACGCTTAACCGACTGAGCCACCCAGGCGTCCCAAGATTTGAGCTATTCTTTTTTTTTCTAATTTTTTAAAATATTTATTTATTTTTGAGACAGAGAAAGACAGAGCATAAGCGGTGGAGGGGCAGAGAGAGAGGGAGACACAACATGTGAAGCAGGCTCTGAGCTGTCAGCATAGAGCTGGACGTGGGGCTCGAACTCACGGACTGTGAGATCATGACCTGAGCTGAAGTTGGATGCCCAACTGACCAAGCCACCCAAGCG
This sequence comes from Leopardus geoffroyi, assembly GCF_018350155.1. NCBI lineage: Eukaryota > Metazoa > Chordata > Mammalia > Carnivora > Felidae > Leopardus > Leopardus geoffroyi. The sequence goes on from NC_059327.1 coordinate 87,502,308, forward strand.
CCCCAGATTTGAGCTATTCTTAAATAGTCTAATGATGAATAGCTGTGACTGGAGCTGCCCCTACTTGATAGCAAAAGAAGATCTCTGGGAATGAGCTGCACATGCTCCAGATTTGAATTCTGCTCAGGAGAACCGACTGTAGGTCAGGTTGAAAGGGATTCTCCCCAAAAAGACTGATTTAGGGGACGGAGGGAACTTCTCAACAGATGGGACCACCAGAAGCACAGATGAGTTGTAAGCAGGCAGCTGGAGAGGCAGCTTTGCTCAGGAGTGACTTGTAGGTAAGGACCCTCATCAGAAGAGCTCCAATTGAGTCTGCAAAACCACCAGTGAGACCATCGATTACCCCAAGTTCCCTGACGGTAATTCCACCAACCTGGTAGAGTTGAACCATTTCCTCTTAATCCTCTCTGGCTACCAGGGCCTGACCCTGGGGCCATCAAAGGAGCAGCAATGAGTGAGGAGAACAACGGGAGCTAGGAAGGGAGAGGAGGTCAGCCACTCATGCATTTCAGATTTCTAGCCCCGAAACGGGAGAAGGGAGGAAAAGGAGAAGCTTCCAAAAGGATAAGGTACAGAATTGTTACGTTGTTGGATAGAGCTCTTAAAATTACTAAAATTAGATTTTTTGTGTGACTAAATGGGGCTGAGATTGTACCCCAAATTCCATCATTGAGTTTTTGTTCTGATTCCCAACTTTGAAGAGTTTCTGCCTTTTGTGTAGTACTGTTTAGAAACATAAGTATCCCTAAGGTATAACTTATCAGATATAGAAACCTTCTTGAAAATAAATGTGGGTGATTTTCACATTGACCATCATGTTAGTACCATACTTCTGGAGAATAGAAAGCATTTTGCTGGCAGAGGAGGGCAGATAGCAACAAGAAAATGATGCTTAGGAAAAGTAAATGTGGACGGACAACGGAAAAGACAATTGTATTTAGCTCCCCAATTTCCAAAGGTTGTCCATTTAGTCGCACAGAAGTGAATCCTGAATTGCTTTGAGTATTTGTTCCTTCACCATTGCATATGTTTTTGCAATTTCATTCAAAGTCATAGAAAGTTTAGAATAATGGAGCTGGAGTTGAGATCAAAGTTTGACAACTTTCATTCATAAAATAGAAACTAAGTACAGCCTGTTGGTAACAGATTTTGTGAGAGACTGGAGAGTCTTAAAGAGCCAGAGGTTGGAGCAGGTGACGTAAAGAAGTGAGAGGGTGTCACAGCTAGGTTTTCTTAAGAATATGTTGAAATTCTAACCATGTATGTGTCACAGGAAGTCACTGGTGCTGGTCTGACTTGCAAAAAGTCCTAAGCAGGGACGACTGAACAAAGCATATACTAAAGTATCAGTGTAAGGCAAGTGTGTATAAATGTAGGTAATCTGTAGGTAAGAAGGATTGCTGTGCATGTATGCAAAAATTTTTTCAGTAGTACAAAGTAGCTTTTATAATTAGTGGTGTAGTTTGGACATATGCGATTACATTACAAATTCAAATATATATATTTATATATATATAAATATATATATAAATATATAAGAATATATAAATATAAATATATAAAAATATATATATAATATATATAATATATATAAAATATATATAAATATATATAATATATATAATATATATAAAATATATATAAATATATATATAATATATATAATATATATAAAATATATATAAATATATATAATATATATATATATATATAAAATAAATGTGTGATATGCATGTACATTCTATAACTGGAGTGATTGCAAACAGAGTCATTTAATCTTAGCTTTTATGTGTGCCACTAACAATTTCCTTATAAGGAACAGATCCTACAAAACTTAGTTGTCTTCATGAGTCATGTGAAATAAAACCCCTTTTGCTTTTTACTTTTTACTTTTTAATATGTATTCAATAATTCTTAAAACACTGATTCCATTTCTTGATCATTCTTATCCTTTAAGTTGCTTCCTTCGGTTTTTGCTGAAGAGCATAAAATGCTCATTCTTGGCCATTTTTATTCCCATCAGAATTTTACCTACAAGCCAATTAGGTGAAAGATGTCCAATTAACAAATTTTACTATTTGTTTAACAAAAATCATTTGAAGGGATGACTGTGTAGGCTATCGACCAACCTTGGCCTGCTGCACGATTTATTGATTTCAGTTATGGTGGGGGTTTATTACTCGTAGTTTCACTACATTTTTATAAACCAGGAATACCACACGACTTTTAATGAAGATCATTTGGGCTTCACCCATTGAGGAAGCAACAGAGAAAGCAGAAACTCTTACTTTGGGCAACGCTTGCTTTTTAGTTTAATGTTTGAGAATGAAATTTCTGATCCCAGATGTGGTTAGTTTGCATCTGCCTTAACAGAAGAATTGTTAAACTATTCTTATAATTGTGTATGAAATAGTGAGCTATTTCTGTTTCCCTTTGGACTGAGGTCCTAATATAATAGGTGCTAACCGTATCCATGTTCCAAAAGGAAATGCTGCACCATCTATGTGGGACTTTTTTTTTTTAACTTTTTTTTTTAACGTTTTTATTTATTTTTGAGACAGAGAGAGACAGAGCATGAAGGGGGGAGGGGCAGAGAGAGAAGGAGACACAGAATCGGAAGCAGGCTCCAGGCCCTGAGCCATCAGCCCAGAGCCCGACGAGGGGCTCGAACTCACGGACCGTGAGATCATGACCTGAGCTGAAGTCGGACGCTTAACCGACTGCGCCACCCAGGCGCCCCAATATGTGGGACTTTAAAGGAAGTGGATGTTGGGTGGGAAGGAGGTGTTTTCCTCCCACCTTGGATGTAATGAGAGGAGCTCTAATGCAACCACTTGGAGATTTAAAGGGCACTGAGGATTGCCGCTAGTCTCATGCCTGAGAAATCCCATCGGCTTGAGGTTCTGATGGTAGTAGAGAATAGGGCTACCTTTGGAATGGTTTGTATGTATTATGGGTTGAATTGCTTCCCCTCCAAAAGCTATGTTGAAGTTCTAACCCCAATACCTGGGAGCGGAACCCAATTTAGAAACAGGGTCTTTATAGAGGTGATCAAGTCAAGATGAGGTAATACTGAATTAGGGTGGGCTCAAATTTAATAAGACTAGTGCTTTTATAAACAAAGGAGAAGAGACAGAGACACCAAATGGCCATGTTATGACACAGGTAAAGATCTGAGTAGTGTATCTATAAGCCAAGGAATGCCAAGGATTACTGGCAAGTACCAGAAGATAGAAGGGGATAAGAATGATTCTTCACTAGAGGTTTCTGAGCGAACATGGTCCAGCCAACACCTTTACTTTGTAGTTCTAGTCTCCAGAATTGTGAAACAATACATTTCTATTCTTTTCATCCGCCCAGTTTGTGGTCGTTTATGGCAGCCCTAGAAAACTAACACAGCATGTCACTGCACTCATAACGAGTGCAAAGTTTAGGAGGTTTTCCACAGACAGAAAGTGAGTCACGTGAGAGAAAGATGGTAGAGCATCACTTTAAATTTTATTCAGGAGGAGTGCTTGAAAGGGCAAGGAAAACTCAGAAGAAAGAGGTTAGAAGCATACAGTCATGCGTCCAAAACCTTAAAGAGTTCTGAGCATGCATCGAAGGAGTATTTGCATTGAGAGCTGCTGGTGAAAGATATTCTGTAAGGAGGGTCTCCCAGGAACCCATGAATGCTCGCATAAGGGAAAGGGTCTGCTTTCAACTCCAACACAGCTATACTGGGGCCCGTTATATAAGAACTCTCCTGCCCCTTTTTCTGTTCTACCTGTTCTCTTTAGATCCTAAATAGGTAACATAGGTTCCCACGATAACAAGCTGAGAGAAGAGATACTGAGGCACAAAGAAATAAAAAGGGCAGAAGACAATCACTCATCACAAAGGCCTGGGAGAGAAGTGGGGGCAGATATTAGTGATAAGTGACTGGGAGAAACAGGCTATCCCCACCCTGACCTAGAAGTATTACTCTCTGATTGATTTCAGACACTTTTCTCTCTTCACTAGGAAACACAAGGTTTTTGAAAGTACTAGATTTTTTTATTTTACTAGGTAATCAAATAATCACATATGACCCAAAGAAGGAAAAGAATACTTCTAGAAGAGCTAAGATGTCATTAAACTTGAAGAATTTGTACTCTCTGGTTGAAGGTGCTCTTTTGGACCACTTATCAAGATTTGAGTTGTATGTTTTCTGACTGTTCAATTTTTGTGTCCTCCTGAGTGCACAGGCTGCCAACTATCACAGACTTACTAAATGTAATCAGAATTTTTTGCATCGCATTTTTATCAGTTTCTTTAACATGCAATAGACCACACATACATAAAATCTAGTTTAAGTCTCAACATATGTATTCACCTTTGAAAATGTAACTACAATAAAGATAGTGAACATATCCATCAATTTCCAAAAATATCCCAATGTCCCTTTGTAATCCTTCCCTACAACTTTTCTTTGTGGGAAGATTTTTATTTCAATTTTAATTTCTTTATAGAAGGCTTTTCAAGCTATTCACTCTTGAGCGTGTGATGACAGTTTGTGTCTTTCAAGGAATTTGTCCATTTTATCTAAGTTGTCAGATGTGTTAGCATAAAGCTGTTCATAACATTTTCTTATGATTGTTTTAATATCTGTAAAATCTGTAATGATACCATCTGTCTCAATTCTGTCTCCTTTGATAATTTATGTCTCCCCCTCCTGATCAGTATGGTTAGCGATTTGTAGATTTTTCTTAATCTTCTAAAATGACCAGATTTTCATTTCAGCAATTGATTTTTCACTTTTGTTTTTCTGGTTTCCTTTTCATTGATTTCCACTCTGATATTTCGTTATTTTCTCATTTTTGAGTACTTTAGATTTAATTTGCTCTTTTTTTTTTCTTCATGTGGAAACCAAGACCTTTATTTTTTCCAAGATAGGCATCTTAGTGCTGTATGTTTAGTGCTCATGTATTGAGGCAGCTGCATGACATAAATTTTGATATATCTGTGTTTTCATTTAGTTCAAAATATTTTCTATTTTCACTTTTGATTTCTGCTTTGACCCATGGGTTATTTAGTAAAGGGTTAGTTTCCATATATTTAGAGACTGTCCAGAGATCTGTTGCTGATTTCTAATTCAATTCTGTTGTGTTTTGTGTGACTTAAACTTTTTTTTAGTTCCTGGCTTTCCCTTCCCTTCACTGTGACCTGGAAACTCTGTGAGAGTAGGATGGACATTGTAAACATTACCTTATTTATTTCCCATTTTTCAGGGAGCACAGTCATTTGTTGTGAAGGTAGGTAAAACTTTTCCTTTACCCTCTTAGGGTCTCCAGCTGGGCCTGAGAATTAAGTTGAATAAGACATATCAACGGGAGGAAAGTATACCAGTTTTACCTTTACATGTACTTGTGAATCTCCAATAGGAAAACGAAGACCCAAAAAAGAGGTTAGGCTTAAGTGCTCATATACTAGGTTGAACAAAGAGTAGTAATGGGGAAAAAGTAACTAATGTACATGGGGAGGCTAATGGAAGAGTAGGGTCGTTGTAACGAGGTTTGTCTGTACAGATTTCTCTTGGCCTTGGCGCCCTTGGCGCCCTCTCTCATGGTAAGAATATTCTTTTCTGCCTAGGATAGGGAGGCATCTTTCCTTTGGGATTTTTAGCTTTCAGGGAGAAAATGCAAAGTCAGCATGCCCTTCTTGCTATCTGCTGTTTTTCGTATGCCTTTAGTTCAAAATAGTCACTATTTCCAAACTAGCATATTGGGGGTAGCATACTCTAAACCCCTCTAGTTCAGACCCCCTGATGTTTAATGTCTTAACTGTTTTTTTATATATTCTGTCCAGATTTTCAGTTGTTTCAGACAGGAGGATAAATATGGTCCCTGTTAATCTATCTTGTTTAGATGTACAGGTTTACAAGTTAAACATTCTTTTTATGTGCTTTCATTGAAGCTGGTATAGCTGAGTTCCTGATTTAACTCTGTCTCTATAAACAAAACCGTGACAAAGTTACAGGAAGAATCTATAGGAAGTAGGCAAAACATGTGTTCGGGTGTCGTCTGTCTGGGAGAACCTGGAGTTTAGAAAACAGAGGACAGTGGGATTTTCCACATGTGTAGAATCAAACCACAAAATGTTCAAAAAAAAAAAAAAAAAAGACTAAGCAGACTTCTAAGAACACAATGAACATTGCGTTGTAGTTGACCATAGAGGCAGAGTGTATAACAGTCAAGCTGAAGTTGAGATGTAGGAACCGTAGGGTTCTAGTGTTTGTGTCGCAATCACAGATGGTGTGACACTGTAAGGTATTGTCAAGTGACTTATCTAAGTGTTGTTAGTAAAAATAATATGTTGGCCTGGAAATAGATATGTGGACAGCATTCACAAAGGTTCTGATCTAATAATTTTGAGAAAGAACCTTTTTAGAGTGATGTAAAACTAGTTTTGGGAACCACTAGTCTAGATGATCTCTTCAATTACTTTTTGGCTTTAGTGTTATCTATATTAAACATTAATAATGACGATAATAGCTGCTGTTTGCTGGACCCTTGATATACATTGTCTTGGGTACCTTACATACATACCTTCTAATCAAATGGTCTCTCGTTTGGATGGAGAGATCTTACTATGGATCTTATTACCTAATTTTCTGAAAGGTGAAATTTCTTTCTTTGCATAGCCTAGTACTTTGCCTAAGGCCACATATGGAATCCACCTAGAAAATGATCAACTTAGATTTTATTTGCTATATCTAGCATCAAAGCTGTGCTTTCTGTTTTTTTTGTCATGGTGCCTACAAAAATACTTTGATCCATATATTCTTGTTTTACTATTATTGGTTGGTTTCAGTCAAATGTATCAATGGTGAAGTATTCTGTAGAGAAAGAGTTTTATAAACCATATAGAAGAGAAGCATGAATACAAGTGGTCTATAGATTATGGTCAAGTAATGTTAAGATATGGTACTTTATTGAGCCCTTATTTCTACAAAGCTAAGGGCTGTATTACATTATATATTTCAGTGATTTTTTACATATTCTATGGTTTCTAAGTGAAAATTTGTCCATTATTTAGTGATATTATAAATTGAATGCATGTATTGACCTATACCCTTCACAACATCTTGAAAAAAAGAATGATACCTCATCCTTAGGTAACTTATATGCACTCTTTCCTTCAAACCTCTTTTCCCTTCATATCTCTTCTACTTATAATCCCCTTATTTTTGGAAATGGGTAGTCATGTTAGGCAGATTTGAAGAGACTGAATGAGTGTTATACAGATCAGATATAAACAGATAGCCTTTAACCCTATTATTCAGGTAAAGTAGAAAATATTTATATTTCAGAAGTGCTACCAAGGTTCTAAAGGAGACTACCATTAATAAAAATTTGAAAAAAACAACACTTTTTTTTTTAATTTTTTTTCAACGTTTATTTATTTTTTGGGGGACAGAGAGAGACAGAGCATGAACGGGGGAGGGGCAGAGAGAGAGGGAGACACAGAATCGGAAACAGGCTCCAGGCTCTGAGCCATCAGCCCAGAGCCTGACGCGGGGCTCGAACTCACGGACCGCGAGATCGTGACCTGGCTGAAGTCGGACGCTCAACCGACTGCGCCACCCAGGCGCCCCAACAACACTTTTTTTTAACCCTGGCTAGATTTTTCATGCATGAAGTGCTTTGAGTATTTTAGGGGAATGCTTTGAATTGAGGTCATTGATTTAAATTCTATCCATTCCCTCCCTTTCCTACCCTTTTGCCTTTGTTTCCCCTCTCCCTCTATTTAATTGGAGCTTATCTCAAATTTGAGCTCATCTGAATGGAGTTACAAAGTGAAATTAAACAATTCCCTGGAAAGGAGTGGGGGTAGCAATACTTTAGAAAGCTTGTTAATTTCTCTTTTTCACTCTGCCTCCCTGCTCTGCTCTCAGGCCTCACTTGGAACCCCCGGAGAAGAGAAATTAACAAGCCCCCTGAAGCTGAACCACTACAGCCTTTCAAGGGAATTGGTTAATTTCACTTTGCTGCTCCATTTCGAGCAGCTGGGGGTACTGGTCTTGAGGGAAATAATAGGGACTGGTGTTTGAAATCCCTTTACATTTTTAAGTAAAATTGTACTAAGTTTGCTTATCAAAGTGAAAAATGGTGTTCACCGTATGTCTGCGATACTGGTTTATACACTGGCATGAACTAATAATATTTTTTTTCCTTCATTTTTCGTTTCTTAAGCTAGTTTGAGCTGATCGTCCAGATTCTTTTTGATTCCTAATAGTTACTGTATGGATTGTTTTGTCAATGTAGATGGTTACATTTATGTAAGCAACCAAAACTTTAGATGTTTCTTTTTTGCTAGTGTAGTTCTGACAAGAGTACCCTTTACCCCCTTCCTCTTTAAAGAATCTAAAGTGCCTTTCTTTGGTCCTCTTGTAGGAGACCCAGGCGTGGTCTCTTAATGCAAAAGCATTCTCCATCAGGCCTGTTTATGGGCTTCACCCACAGGACATCACAAAAAGGGATCAGATGGCCCCTGGTAGCCCTTCAAATTCTCTCATTCCTGAATTCTCTTAACACTTTTGCAACACCAGCAAACTTTTCAATTCACAATCCATTCTTTTCCCAGGTTAATAAATTCATTGAACCTTAACCGTTTTAAAGCATACTCTTGGGGCATCCCACCATTAACCTCTTTATACCCTTAGTCTTAACCATTTAATTCTTCTCAGTTCTGCTCAAAGATGTTTTAATGATGGAGTTTCATCTTTGGTCATATGGTTACTAAATCGTCTTAGTTCCCACCTGTGAAGAGGTTTCATAAAAATCCTGCTAAGACTCTCAAATGAATTGCTTTTTCTTTCTATGTATGACCCTTCAATTAGTTCCAGCATAATGAGACCCAACTTGAAATAGGCTTGCAAACGATAACATTCAAAAACACCACAGCGTTTAAGTCCCTCTCCAGTTACTTACAGGCAGTGCTGACGTTCAGTAGATGCTTCTTTTCAATATTAATTTACACACATTTCTGTGGATCATCAATTGTTGTTGAGTGCTATTGCGTTGTGAATGTATTAAAAAGTATGCCTTTTGAAAATCATAGAAAACTCTGGTCTTGACATCAGAGCCTCTGACAAGTAAATCTGTTCTCATTATCTCACCATCTATCTTGGCTTGTAAAAATCCTGCAGGTTTATGAAGCTTCACTACTTCCCCTTGTTCTTCAACATAAAGCTGCCACTTACTCTAAAACAAGCTTGATAAGATTGTCTTATAGATCCAATTCATTTAAACAGAACACTGCTGCAGACACTAATGTCCTTTTTCTGCAACTCTTCTCTGTCTGAGCTAGGGTATTATGCTCGAGAGTTAGAAGGATGAGGTACAGATGTACTATATGCACAAAATCACCGTTCATTCCTAAAGGGTTAGAGCCTTAAATATCAAGATATTCATTCTAATGTGAATGGAAGAAAAGTGCTGTTTTTGCACTTTCCCAAATGAGGCCATAGTCTTCAACCATCTACTGTACTATCCTTACTAAGTGGACAATAAGAAGAATAATAAACCATGGTTCATTTTAGATGTTAACCCACATCCAAATACCTGAATGACCTTCTCTCAAAGCTGTTTTAAATAAATGGTGTATAAAATACACACCAAGAGAGTCGTAAATGGCCAAGGTGATATTTGAGGCCTTATGGGAGGTACTCATTTCAAAAATTCTATGCTCTGTCACCTCTAATGATCTTTGGCTCTTCATTTAGCTGAGAGTTGGCTTTTTAATGAACAAATGCCCTAACCAGTCTAGATGGCATTCTTATTATGGTCATATATTTTGGAGGGGGTTAGGGAAGCAAATGATATAAGAAGAAGGTGGGAGGGAAGTAAAAGAATCTCTGGGAAATGGAGGGCATCCTTGTCCCCATCAAAGTGATGATACGTGTGGGAGGAAGGTGCCTGTGGGGGTGATGCCAGTTCGATGAATGAGGCCTGACATTTTGTACCCCTGAACTTTGGGGAGACTGGATTTACCTGGGCATCTGCTTGACTGCAAGTCTGAGCTAATGGGCACATAGTCCAGCCCATAATCAGGGTGCTTGTATCCTTTCCTGTCAGTTCCAGAAATCTGGATGTTCCCTGGGATTACAAAACAATACTGGGGCCATCTGAGGTACTCCAGGAAATGCTGGACCAAGTGAATGCCTTCTAAAACTTTTGGAATGTCTTGGATGCTTGCAGTTAGGGAAGGAAGGGGGAAAGAATCTGAATCATTTGTCAGATTTCTACTGGTTTTCTTGGCCCAGAACTGTCCCCATTGGAGGCATCTCCTGGAGTCGAGGACTCCTTTGTTTCCCAATCTCGATTCACAGCCTCAGAAACTCTTGGATTACATTGGGATCCTTGTAAGAGTTAACTAGAAATAGTGCAGCCGCATCAAGGGCTTCTAAGTGAAGTAACAAGGAGGGTTGTCACTATTATTACCTCTACCTCAATTGACTTGAGTCATGGAGCAAAGGGATCTTTGATTCTCCTCGGTGATTGATTATGACTTCTTTTTTTTTTTTTTTTTTTCAACGTTTATTTAGTTTTTTGGGACAGAGAGAGACAGAGCATGAACAGGGGAGGGGCAGAGAGAGAGGGAGACACAGAATCGGAAACAGGCTCCAGGCTCCGAGCCATCAGCCCAGAGCCTGACGCGGGGCTCGAACTCACGGACCGCGAGATCGTGACCTGGCTGAAGTCGGACGCTTAACCGACTGCGCCACCCAGGCGCCCGATTATGACTTCTTAATGGCCCTATTCATTAAGGAATTATCTCTTCTTTACATTTGAAACAATATATTGGGAATTAAGAACTCTAGTTTATGTTAGCAGCTCTAAGCCCACTTGAAAAATTATATTTGATAAGTCTTTGGGCTTTGAAGGTAGTCACGTACCATTTTAAAACACATTGTGCCAGCGGCCCCGGGGTGGCTCCGTCGGTTAAGTGTCCGACTTCGACTCAGGTCATGATCTCACAGTTTGTGGGTTCGAGCCCCGCGTCGGGCTCTGGGCTGACAGCTCAGAGCCTGGAGCCTGCTTCAGATTCTGTGTCTCCCTCTCTTTCTGCCCCTCCCCCTGCTCATACTCTGTCTCTCTCTGTCTCTCAAAAATAAATAATAAAATGTTAAAAAATAAAAAAAACACATTGTGCCAAATGACATGACTCTAATTACACTTGGAAGAATTAGTGACTTTTTATTATCAAGCAGAGATATTTGACTTTATACTATATAATGATGCCAGACTAATCATGAAGCACAAATGGCATGTGATAATTGCTTTAGCAAAATTCCATGTGACTTATTTGTCACCTAGGTACAGAGTAGATTTGCATGTATGTTTACAGCATATTAATCACACTTGTTTCCAGCATCTTTTAGAATTCTTCTTCTTTTTTTTTTTAAATTTGCATAATGTTTTTATTTACTTTAGAGGACCCGATGTTAAAGAAAGGTAGCTCATGGGAATTCTTTTCCATATATAGGACTTCAGATACAAATGGTATTTATCAAGCTAATGTTATATATCTATTTCAGAATCCTGTCATTTTGGTGATTTATGGAAAGAAATGAGTAGATAGCAAATGGTTTAGCCATACACTTTATTTTTTATCCTGCTTTGTGTTTGTAGCCAACGCTATCAGGCAGATGAAATCAGGGGTCTGGCAAAGGTATTGTACAGCGTATCTTTAATTCACAAGTGATGAGGAGGGAAGTTGAAGGAATTTTTTGTGTGCTGAATGGGATTTTTCTGCTGAACAGCACTACATTGTCCGTGAGCAACAGCTCTTGAATATTAAAACAGAACCATTCTGTCTTGTCCTGTTGCCATGGAAGATGAGAAGGTGAATTTGGGAAAGCAAACAGGGAAAGCCTTGAAGAAATGAGATAGATTGTGTATTTGAAGGCAATTTGCCCAGTGGTATCCTTTCTTGCCCAAACTGCATGTGTGTGTGTGCGTGTGTGTGTGTGTGTGTGTGTGTGTGTGTGTGTGTGTGTGTGACGAGCTGGGCAAATAAGCCCTCCTTGCAGTGTTTTGAAGACAGATTAGAGCTGTCATTGTTGTCCTTGATACAGTGCAGGCCGGGGAGCTATAGCAGGGCGAGACTAGTATGTAACAGTGCACACGTTGGGTCTGTCCTTTCATTGGGGATGGCCACGTACATTTATTGCATCGTCTTTGGGCCAGAACAAGTGACCTTTTCCATTTATGTGGCCCTGAAGACCTCTGCAGTGCAGTGGTGCTAGAAATAACTGCCCAGGTGTCACATAGATTACCTGCGCTTACATTGCATTGGCCACAGGTAGTCACATGGTCAAGTGTGGTGTAAATGAGGTAGCAGCGGAGTATGCTTTTCCCAAAGAGAAGCACTGCAAGTTACAAGGCAAAAACTGGGGCAAATGTAATCCTCTTTTAGAAAGGGGAGTGGAAATGAGTAATTAGGAAGAATGATGCCATTTTTCTCAATCCTTGTCTGTTTTGAAGGCTTATGGAGGTAATATGGGATGCTTTGGAGGCTGTGGGTCATTCTTCTTAAGGACTGGAAGAAAATGGGCTTGCAGTGATGCCCAAACTCTAGTTCATAAGGATCACCTGGACAACTTGTTGAAAATGCAGGTTCTTAATGCCACCTCACCTCCATTTCATCCCCCTCTCACTTCTGACATGGTTGGTTAGCAGTGGGGTCCAGGAGTCTGCATTTTAAGAAGCACCTTAGTGATCTGACACTGGCCCAGATGACCACTGTCTTCGGTCATGTGTTTACCATAAAGTTTGTGGTTGTGAGATAAGAAAAACAGTATTTGGAGAACAAAGGGTTTATATACATTTCTAGTCCTCAGTTTTCAATAGAAGACTTTAGCCTTGTCCAAAAATATGTATATTTTAACATCCGTGTTATTCTTCCCCATTCTCACTTATGGAGCCTAAGAGAATTATAGAAAAGTAGCAGACATCCAGTTATATCATGGCAGAAGATTAATATTATCAAGAGGGAGTTTTATTTGTCTTCTTGTCTTCAGATTCCACTCTGAAGAAGTGGAAACACTAGAAAAAAGTTTTCCTCAGAGGACTATAGGATCACTGACCCATGGGTCCCCTTTGATCATTTCAGGGTGGAACGTTTCCAGAAAAGATAACCTCCCTGGCCTGATTAGATTGGAACTAAGATTCTGCAGAAAGAATAGATAGATATAAAAGGGGACAAGAAAGGATGCCTGGGTGGCTTAGTCAGTTAGGCATCTGACTCGATTTCAGCTCAGGTCATGATCTCAGGGTCATGAAATCAAGCCCATATCAGGCTCTGCACTTGGTGTGGAGCCTGCTTGAGATTCTCTCTCTCCCTTTTTCTGCCCCTCTTCTGCTTGTGCACTCTCTCTCTAAAACCAACCAACCAACCAACCAACAAATAAGGGAAAAGAATAAGGAGAAGAAGGAGAAAAAGATTGAGTAGAAGAAGAAGAAAGTGGGGAGGAGATAGACAAGAGGAGAAGGAATTCCAGGCCCATGGACCCTCTATTTCTCTTAGTATAACCTCTGCTTAGGAAGATTATCCTAGCCTTTCTGGTAATGGACCACACTGGTACTCTATTTGAGATATGATGGGTAGGGGGTAGGCTTGGAGATTCAGAGTGGAACATAATACTACATTTATATCAGGAATTGGGATGGGTTTTGTCCACTATTTTGATTCCATTAATGTCAGGAAGCTGGATGTAATGGGAACTTGTCAGGCCAGTATTATTTCTCTTGAAGTATATCTGAGAGATAACTAAGGAATTGGTTGAGCATCAACCTGTGATCATGCTGGGACCGGGAAGGACTGAGCAGCAGCATTTCTGCTCTGGGGAAAAGGGCAGAAATATCAACTCTCTTGCATTGTAGTCTGGGACTGGAAGTTTTGTTGTCTACTTTTTTCACTTTATAGCCTTTGCATTTTTCCTTGTTGCTATAATCTATTCGAGATTAACATTTATACTATATAGTGTTATAATTTAACATTATATCAAGATTAAATTTGTGCAATATTCTACCTAGCTAGTATATTACATTGTTTTAAACCATATCTGCCACTATTTAGGTTGTTGACAGTATTTGATATCAAAAACCTAAAATGAACTTTCTCAGGAATGTTTTTCCCCCAGATTTATTTCTTTAGCATGAATGTTTGGTTCATTCCTACTTTTAATGGGAAAATACTTTTTTTTAAAAAAAAGATGATTTATTTTGAGGTTGGGGAGGGGCATAGACAGAAAGAGAGACAGAGAGAGAGAGGGGGAGAGAGAGAGAGAGGAAGGGAGAGACGGAGAGAGAGAGGGGGAGAGAGAGAATGAATTCTAAGCAGGCTCTCCTCTTTCCATGCAGAGCCCAATGCAAGGCTCCAACTCATGAACTATGAGATCATGAGCTGAGCTAAAATCAAGAGTGGGACGCTTAACCAACTGAGGCACTCAGGCACCCTGGGAAAATACTTTTTAAATATGCACATATCCTTTAATTTTTTGCATTTTACTTTACATGGGGCTAGGTTTGTGGTCTTTGCTACTCACACTACCTTCCCTTGCATTTTATCTTTCATTGCGCTTCTCAAGACAGAAAGAGTAAAAAAGAGAGAGGTCTGAGTGAAGTGGGGTCTTGGGACACACCCTGGAAAGCCAAAGTCATTTAAATTTCCTTCACTTAGAGCCATTACCTTACAATAATCCATTTGGAGATGCAATAAGCAAAACCAAAATAAAAACAAATAATTAAAAGCGAAACCACAACAGATCCAAATTAATGGCTTACTTAGTGTTTTTTTTTTTCAAGTTAAAAAGGTAGTGACTAAACCTCCAACTGCTGTGGAGGGCTTTAGAGCAGCGGTTCCCAGCCCAGGCATGTGTCACAATTGCACATTTGGACTGCTGTGGAAAAGGAGGAACACTCAGAGTGGGTTAGGAATTGAGCTTAATCCCAAACCTCCTTTCTCCATATTGTAGCTCACCCACCAAAATCTGGGTATTCTCATTGCAACAGTGCTCATGTGAACATATGTTTTACTGGTTAAAGAAAAATGAAGAACTTTTCTCCCAAAGGATAAAATGGAAAATACTGGCATCCTTTGCTTTGCATATGCATATATGCATATACATATATGCGCATGTATACATATATATATACACACATGTATATATACATGTGTATATATATGTGTGTGTGTATATATATATATATGTATGTCAGTAACCATGGTTTAGCTAAAGAATGCCAATCCGTCAACGACACAGTTCAAATTTCATTTGCTCCAGTGTATTAACTGCATGAAGTACAAGCTGCTGATGGTGTTTGGGCTCCGAAATCTGCATGTAAGTAAGCGACGCACATCACCACCAGCCACCAGTCGCCTCCGTGTGGTTACCATATAGCTGTCTCTCAGTGAACACTCAGACAACAAAGCATGTAGTAGCGTTGCCTCCTTGTCTCCTGGTGGCACACTCACGTGACATTTTACAAAGATGGCTTCTCGAAAGAGGGAATTGCGCACCGTATAAAAGTGCAGCCCAGAAGTGGAAAGTAAGAAAGAGTGCAGGATATGACATGAGATGAGAAGATCGCGGCCCATGCATTGCTGTTTGAGAGCCTCCAGATGGGAGATCGGGGGGCTTACTGCAAGAGAATTTATTCACGTAAATGAGAGTTCTGATGAAGGTATTGGGCAAAACATTACACACACACACACACAAAAAGTCTTGGAGATATTTGTAGGCACTGAAAGAACCAGGAATGAAATTTTGGAAGCTGATCCAGCCTGACAAAGGAGTATGCCAACTGGTCAACATGCAAAAGAGATGCTTCCTTCCTGTCGTTAGTTATATGACAAGAAGGCAAGCATTATTCGCTACTATTATATTACCTATACTCTTCGTACATTTTTTAAAAAGAAGTAAAACACTTAAATTTTAAACACGTTTAATGTTTCATATTAACATGTACTGAATCAATATGTCTTACTATCTGTTGTTTTCCTATAAATTTGTAAATGACAGTAAGAAAGCATTTAATGTTTTGCCAAAAAATTGAAAGGCCAAGGCAATCATCATCTTTCCTACTGATTACTAAGATTGCTTTGTACAGTGTCCGTTTCCACAGTGATCCTGATGGTCCTACCCCACTGTGCTTATCCAAAGGACTGCGGTACGTTATTTTTCAGGTGTATAGTAATTTCAGACATTGTCTTATTTAATCTTCCTGGTAACTTTATGAAGACTGCATTATCATTCACATTTAACAGAATGAAAAGGTTTAGAGACATCAAGATATTTGTTTAAATTTACACTCACTGATGTCTGAGCTGAGGACCCACAGTTGTGATCCTGTGTTCTCTCTCCATTACAACACTGCAGAAAATTATTCCCCTGAATTGCCCTTTCTGTTGGCTAACACACTGCCTTACAACGTTTCCCTGGTCCCAGTTGCATCCTTTCTCATCACTTCTCTGTTGCTCAGTCTCAATCAGGACCTTCTCTTTTGGGATTAGTTGCTCTTTTGTTTCAGTGCTATTCAGGGCTCATTGTTCTCATTAGTGTTTTTAAAACATCTGACCCCTTCTTTTTCCAATGAAACTGATTGTGTGTCATCCTTCAAGGCCAGATTTTTCTTGCTTTCCTAAGTGGTGAGACAATTAGAAATCATAAACTAATGGAAGAAGACTGCCTACCCCTTTCAGTGACCTGCAGTACAATTCTGAGAGTGATTCTAACTTCTTTGCTTCGTCAGTGATCAAGTCTCACCAGTTTTCTCTCCTATGAATTTGTCTTTGCTTTTTATCACTGTATCTAGATCTAGATTCAAGCACTCATCCTCCCTACTCTCATAATCATTTATTTTGCAAACACATATAACATGATGGTCCAGACATGCTTAAGTGCTTTACAAATATTAACTCATTTAAAACCTCTTAACTCTATAAGGCAGGTACTATTGTTATTTTCATTTTATAATTGGGAAACTAAGATGCAGTGACTTAAAGTAACTTTCCCAAATTCACACAGCTAGGAAGTAAGTGGTAGAGGGAGGATTGAAACCAGGTAGTCTAACCCCAGAATCCATGCTTTTAAGCACTATACCTACTATATTGTGTTTCATCCATTATCCATTCATGCATTCATCAAGCATTCATTGAGTGCATATTGTATCAAACACTGTAGAAGAGGAAAAAGAAGTGTTTTTTTTTTTTTAAAGTAACCACAGAGGGGCACCTGGGTGGCTCAGTCCATTGAGTATTGGGCTCTTGATTTCATCTCAGGTCATTATCCCAAGGTCGAGGATTAGGCCCTGCGTGGGGCTCTGTGCTGAACGTGGAGCCTGTTTAAGATTCTCTCCCTTTGCCCCTCTCCCTCACTCGTGCTCTCTCTTTAAAAATAAAAGATAATAATAATAATTAAATAAAATAAAAAGTAACCACAGAAATGTGTTACAGATTACATGACAAATAAGGGTGACCTTAAGGACACTGAAGGAGCAACTGGTCACATTTAAAGAAGGGAGGGATGGGGGACATTTAAAGGAGATGACTCCTGAAATTTGTGTGTGCAGTTATGTGTTAAACAGAACACAGACAGGCATGGCTCAGGGAAGAGTATTGTAAGACAGAAGGGGTATTGATAACAGAGGCATGAAAACATGAAACAAACTGGTATGTTAGGACCACTTGTGTATGGTTGAAGCAAGAAGAGAGGGATGTGTCAAAGCAAGACAAAGTTGGAAACATAAGAAAGGGCCAATAGAAGGGACATGAACTTGGTCTGTCAACCCAACTTGAGTGTACATTAGATGAATGGGCTTCTACCTAGAATAACACAATCAGCTTGTCCAGAGCTGAAACCAGGGAATCGTATTGAAAAAAGTATTTAAAAAAATTACCAAGTTTATATTTAACTAGTTTGGGAACCACTGTATGTCAGGTCTCTGTGATCTGGCTTCTGTCTTCGGTGTTTTCTAGAGCATTGGATAGTTGAACCTCTCCTATTAACAAGACAAATCCATCCCAATTCATCTCTCCATTGGAAAAACCAGTCCTGATTGTGTAACTCCATCTTAAATTCCTTCTTGAGAGACAGAGGTATCTCTTGGTTCAGTTCTTTACAATTTCACGGTGCAGCCACTGATGAAGAAAAAGAGATTTGGCTCTTCGAAGTTCAACACGGAACAACCCACAATTCTTTCCATATCTCATTGTAAGAGTATACCATGATCTTTGAAAATTTGTTTGCATCAAAGATCTTAAATAATGTATGGACTTTGAGGCTGGCTGGCATTTTTGTTACTGAGGACATCTGCATTCATGGATGGGAGTTAGGGGCACCACTACTTAATGACCAGGTCAGGTCTTCTGACTCCTGGGCTCAGCGCAATCTTCTTCTGCCCCTGTTGCTTCTCACCCCAGATAGATTCTGGAGTTGCTCCTATGATGCAGTACCTTTTATGACTCTAAACAGTCACACACACTTTTTCTTTTCTAGAATTCCTTTATCCACCTCCTTTTCACTTGTGAACTCCTGCTAACACTGTAGGTCTCAGCTTAGGAACCCTTCCATTGACAAGTCCTTCCTCACCATCAAAATTGTGGTTCAGTGCCCATACTCGCTATGCCTTTAATAATCTATACTTCACTCTCATAGCAACACTACTTAAGTATTTGAAAGCCAACTGAGATTATTTTGCTACTAATCTGAAAACTTCTGAAAGTGAGAATATCTATTTTGTTACTTTTGCATTCCCAGTGCCCACGACAGTCTCTGGGCACTTTAACAGGGTATGAAAGTGTGTTTTGTGACTTAGGCATTAACACATGAATGAATGATGCATTCTCTCTATGTAATTGCATGAGGACAAGGTTAATTTGTATTATTCTAATAAACACACGGTGCACTTGCACTTAGAGGCACACATTCAGTCCCAAGGAGCTACATCAGTAGAATATTCAGGGTTGCTTTTTGTGATAATATTTGGTATTGAAGACTACATTAAAATTGAATTGGTATTTGTACAGATATTTTTCAACATTAATCTAACACATGACAGGGGAAAATACTGCTACAAGTTATGAAATTAAGCAGTTGAGGATTGCTACAAACAAAGTAAACTATAGCAACTCAGGTTCTTGTTCCAGCAGTGATGGGGAGATGTAAAATTGGGGCTGCTGAATCTATTTCCAATTTATCGTCTATCTTTAAGAACTACAAAATGCTAACTTACAAGTGACCTTAAAAATCCTCTATCCAACTTATTCCAAACAGAATAAGACTTCCTGTGATAATATCTGTGAAGAGTGACCCTCCAGCCACGATTTTAATTCTTCAGGATGAGCTCATCACCTTATAGTCATTAGAAAACTCCAAGTAGGAATAATAACGGTATTAATGACCACCTTACCTGAGGTTCTAATCTGGGCTGAGCCCTGTGCTGGAAGTTGAATATACATCATGTCATTTACTTTCACAGCAACCATATGAAGTAGGTGTTATTATCTCTGTTTTACTGAAGGGTAATAACAATGGCAGAGAGAAATTAAAAAAGCAGTCCAAGGTCCATAGCTAGCAGTTACTAGTGATGAGGTTTTCCATTCTTGTATTGACGACTGCGAGAACCAAAGCCTTTCCCACAGGATATTATATAGCTTCTCAAAGAATGTATTTCCTTATATTTAATTGAAATTTCTTATTTCCCTAAGTTTATACATTCATTTTAGTTTTGTCTTCTAGAGCAGGCCAGAAAAGCCTCATCCCTCTTTTCCAGCCCAGTCCTTCAGAGATTTGACAATAGTTATTATATAGCCCCTGATACTTTCCTTACTGAGACATCTGTTATGGATTTAATTTTGTTCCTCCAAAATTTGTCTGTTGACATTGTAACCCCAAATACTTCAGAAAGTAACCTTATTTGGTGATAGGGCGTTTACAGAAGTGATGGAGTTAAAGCGAGGTCACTAATGTGGACCCTAATCAGATATAACTGATGTCCTTATAAAAAGGGAAGTTTAGCACAGACATGTACACAGAGGGAAGGTGATATGAAGAACAGAGATGACACCCTCTGAAAGCTAAGGAGAGAGGCATGGAATAGTTTCTTCATTGTTTTCAGAAAGAACCTATCCTAACAACACCTTGATTTCAGATATCCAACCTCTAGATATGAGGTGGCAAGCTTCTCTCATTTAAACACCCCCAATCTGTGGTGGCACTTTGTTATGGCAGTCCCATCAAATTAATACAACACCTGAAGCTTCCTCAACTATGTTTTCTAGAATTATTATCCTGTGGCCTTTGACCACAATTATTCTAATGTATCAACATCCCACTTGAAATGTGATGCCGCAGTTGAACATTTTATTTCAGATATGGTCTGTCATGTGAACAGAAGACAGGGATGGTCAGTTTAATTTTTTTGTTGTTTTGAGTTACTGTTCCTCAATTAATATGGCCTAAGTTGCAGCGACCTTTAAAGTTATTGGCTCACAGTGAGCTTCTGCTTTTCAGACTCAGAAATGAGGCTTTGAAACCCTTGTGGGAGGGAATCTTTTCCCACAGAGTCAGAAGCTGATTCATCATATACAAAGTTTGAGACAAATTCCTACAAAAACCCAACTTTTCTCTTTGATGACACAAAAAAGAAATCTGTCTTTTGTAATGTATCTGAGGCCACCAAACTGAGGCTGATCTAAACAACCACGTGTTTGGAAATAATAAATATAAAACATTTCAGAATAGAGGAAGACATTTAAAACATTTATTCATCTGTGAGAGACAGAGACAGGGTGTGAGTGGGGGAGGAGCAAAGAGGGAGACACAGAATCCGCAGCAGGCACCAGGCTCTGAGCTGTCAGCATAGAGCCCAATGCAGGGCTCGAACTCACAGACCGCAAGATCATGACCTGAGCTGAAGTTGGACACTTAACTGACTGAACCACCCAGGTGCCCCTAGAGGATGACATTTTTTGTAAAAGGAGTGGTGAGTGAGCAGTAGTGTATGCCAGAACTCAAGTCTAACATGACTTTTTCAGTAAGCATATTAAAAGTAGATGCATAGGGGCACTTGCACCCCAATGTTTATAGCAGCACTTTCAACAATAGCCAAATTATGGGAAGAGCCTAAATGTCCACTAACTGATGAACGGATAAAGAAGATGTGGTTTATATATACAATGGAATACTACTTGGCCATGAGAAAGAATGAAATCTGGCCATTTGTAGCAACGTGGACGGAACTGTAGGGTATTATGCTAAGTGAAATAAGTCAGGCAGAGAAAGAAAGATACCATATATTTTCACTCCTATGTGGATCCTGAGAAACTTACCAGAAGACCATGGGGGAGGGGAAGGGGGAAAAAAGTTACAGAGAGGGAAGGAGGCAAACCATAAAAGACTCTTAAATACTTAGAACACACTGAGGGTTGATGGGGGGTGAGGGAGAGGGAAACATGGGTGATGGGCATTGAGGGGGGCACCTGTTGGGATGAGCACTGGGTGTTGTATGGAACACCCAATTGGACGATAAGTTATATTTAATTTATTAATATATTTAATTTATATTTAATATAAAAAAGTAGCATTTACAATTAAATATGTATTCAAAAATATCAGAGTGAAAGTCAAATTGCATTTTTAAGGAAGTATTATTTTTCCAAGCAAATGATTACTGTTGAGGAGGAACATATAAATCACGATGTTGGCATTCTCTTTATAGGTAATGTTCCTTGAGTTTTTTTTCATAAAAGCAGTAATACATTTTTTTGTCTAATCTGTCCATATTATTAACATACCCACAAATACATGTTATACAAAGTGTTATATGTATATATCTATCCACTAATAGAGGTGACATTTTCAGTGACATTTTTTTTTTCTCTTGCAAACCTAGGTAACCTACATGAATATCAAGCATATGACTTTGCAGTAACACCATGGTCCAAATGAGCTAATGGATCAGATTTCGAATACCTTCCTCCATATAAAAACATTGAGAGAATAAATGCTTTAGTTTTACAAGCATATTCACAAATGCACACACAGAGATATAGAGTTGGACATATTTTATTTAAATTTGAAATAATGTGACATGACATGTTATTGAAGTCTCAATGGGCATGCGCTAATGCAAATCTAAGCTTTTTATTTTTCAATTGTCAAGAATTGCATTACTTGAGAGCCGTTGTACAAAAGCACATTTGAATTAGTTGTAAACTGAGTTGATGCTATTGCCATAGAGTAATGTTATCTTTTTTAATGTTTTTTTTAATGTCTATTTATTTCT
The DNA here is from genome assembly GCF_018350155.1 of Leopardus geoffroyi. Lineage (NCBI taxonomy): Eukaryota > Metazoa > Chordata > Mammalia > Carnivora > Felidae > Leopardus > Leopardus geoffroyi. Next base: position 87,524,624 of record NC_059327.1, read on the forward strand.
TTTGAGAGAAAGAGAGCATGCGTGTACATGAGCAGGGGAGGGGGAAAGGGAGACAGAGAATCCCAAGAAGGCTCCAGGCTATTAGTGCAGATCCCAATATGGGGTTCAGTCTCATGAACTGTGAGATCAGGACCTGAGCCGAAGCCAAGAGTCAGACGCTTTAAAGACTGAGCCACCCAGGCATCCCATAAAGCAATATCATCTTATCCCTTACATAGATCCCTTATTGTCTTTGTTGGTGATACAGCAGTGTTCCTATACTTTCCTGTGTGATTTGGAGGACTTTGTGCTGTTATTTTAACATTCAGCATGACACTTTAAAAGACCTTTTACACTGGGGTGCCTGGGTGGCTTAGTCGGTTGAACGTCCAACTTCAGCTCAGATCATGATCTCAGAGCTCATGAGTTCGAGCCCCGCGTCGGGCTCTGTGCTGACAGCTCAGAGCCTGGAGCGGGCTTCTGCTTCTGTCTCCCTCTCTCTCTGTCTGCCCCTAACCCACTCGCATTCTGTCTCTGTCTCTCTCAAAAATAAATAAACATAAAAAAAAAATAAAAGATCTTTTACACCTTATGATAATGTCATACTAGTATTTACTAAATATTAAAGCTTATGCTTTTAACACTGAAAAACACTCTTGAATATCAATAATGCTGGAAAGGAAAATAGATGTAAAATAAAGCATGCAGAAGTCTGAGGCAGGGAGCCTCCAAAAGGACCTTCAGTGATCTCTGCCTTCTAGTATTCATAGCCTTGTGTAATCTCCTCCTGTTGAACGTCGGCCAGATCTAGCAACTCACTTTTAATTAATGTAATATGGCAAAATAATTGAAGTGTCACTGCTAAACTTGTTACAGAAGACTGACTTATAGTCTTGCTGGCTCTGTCTTTATCTCAGTCTCCTTTTCCAGTTCTTGCTTACTTGTTTTGATGAAGCAAGCTGTTATGTTATGAGCTGTTCTGTGGAGAGACCCCTGTGGCAAGGAACTGAGAGTAGACTTTGGCCAAAGGCCAGTGAGGAAGTGAGGCCGTCAGTCCACTAAGTTCTGAGCCCAACAACCATGTTCTAAGTGAGTATGAAAGTAGATCTTTTGCCAGTTGAATATTGAGATAATTACAATTCCCTGATACCGCCAATGCATCTTGATTGGGAGAGGCCCCTAATACAGAGATCTTGCTAAGCCCTGCCCAGATTCCCAGGCAACAGAAACTGTAAGATAATAAATGTTGTTGTTTTAAGCCACTGTCTCTGGGGGCAATTTGTTATGCAGTGATAAATAACTGATTCAATGGACAAATAACCACCAAGTTCTATTCTGTTGTGTATACAGGGGAAGAAACTCTGTGATTTGAGAGATAGTGCTGAGAAGGAAAAGAAGTATGAAATTAAACCCATTACTGGCTTTAGTTAACCCTTCCCCTCTTTTACATTTATTCCTATGGGGAAATTGGTCTTCTGGGGCCAAAATTAATATTGAATTGAGTGGATTTGGAGTTATATGTTATATTCTAGAAAACTTTCCCCTTTTAAGTGACTTAATTCTATATATTTTAATTGTCTTGCTAAGGTTACAGAATCTTACTGTTCTGCATAATCTAAAATGGCACTTTTGAGAGAACTTCTAGGTATTGAAAAGTCTGGCCCTTCGACTATTAGTGATTTTAACTGCATTCGTTCTCCAAATATATATATCTGTAAACTATTGAAATAAACAACAAAATACACTACCAAAGCTCAGTGTGTAGACATAGGACTCAGGAAGGCTGACTACCTTCAGACTCAAACACTCTCTGGAGTGTTTGATGGAAAAGCATGGTGGTTTTGGTGAAGTCAATAGTTTTTTGTTTTGTTTTGTTTTGTTTTTATTTTGGTTTTCAGTTTTCAGCCTTCAGCCTCATGTTTCTTTCATTGAGGAGTCTGACTTCCTTTTGAGGCTGCATCCACACTTTCAGGGTAGTTGGATGCCAGAATTAGCCATCTTTTGCCACTTTCACAGAAATAGTTCTTGGTAACTTGAGGTGAGAGAGTTACTGTATCTGTAAGGAATGAGATGCTTCGTTCTGTCTGTCTTTAAAATCAGGCCTTTCAGATGTTTAATTCATACATTAGCACTCTGAGGTCAGGATTATTATCCCTATTTAGAGGTTCTGGAGACCAAGGGAAAAAGGTGGAGTAATTTATCCTGGGTCACAGGAGGGATCAGTGTCTGAGCTAGGATTACAGTTCAGAAAGCCTCGGATTCCAAGACCTGTGCTCCGACTATACTTATTTCAAGCCGACTTGGCCTACTTAAGTAAGTCCTGCCTCCCTCACTCTTGCCCCCAGAGCTCTCTGTTGAGTATTTGAACTCTGTCAGCAAATGTGAAAGAGGTCCACGCTCTAGAAAATATACCAGACAGTGGGTGGGCTTCATTATAGTTTAACAGGCAGTTTCTCTTCCAAAAATGTTTTTCATATTGGGAAATTAAAAAAAAAATTATTTTTCCACGAAGAGGTAGTAAAACAATGTAGTCAGCCTTCATTAGTCTTCATCTTGTGCATCAGAACTCTAATTTAGGAGTAGGAGACACCAACAAAGGAAACCGCGTAACAACGGCAGGTAATATCAACAGAACTTTGCTTGAGGAACATATGCTGGTGTCTGGCTTTCCATTAGAATACTTCCCAGTAAAGGCCACTACATTTACCACTTACATTCATTTTTGGTTTCCAGAGTTATTTGAGATACATACTTTAGGAGAGGATGCAAAGAGCAGTGTGTGTGTGTGTGTGTGTGTGTGTGTGTGTGTGTGTGTGTGTACAGGGTGGGGGTGTGGCATTATGGTAATATTATTAAAAGTAATAAAGTCCCTGGGCAGGTGGCAGAGAAAGGAAGCTCAGAAGAAATACTTTAAGAGTACTGGGCTTGCAAGCGGAATACCTGGGTTTGCCTCTGCTTTTTTGCCAGCTCTGTGAACTTGAGCAAATCACTTAAGCTCTCTGAATGTACAAAGAAAACCAAACAGCTCTTTCTCATTGGAGAGGTCAGCATGATAGGAAAGATATATGAATTACATCGTGTGATAGCTAGTAATATGTGCTCTACTAGTGTTATGAACAAAGTCCCCAGGGAGCATTGAGGTAGGAACATTTGGGCCCAATCTTGATTTTCACTGCACACTGTACAGAAAAGATTTCAATGGGACTGTTACCAGTCTGTGGTATAATACTGCTCAGCTTATGTGGGAAAGGATTAGTCCTAGATGACTAGACCATTTCAGTGTCCAGACAACTTGAGGAAAGTTATAGGAGATAAAGAGGGAAAGGACGAAGGGGGGCAGTATGGGACCAGGTTAACAAGTCTAGACTGTCCTGCGAGAAGAAGGGAGCTATTCGCAAATACAACTATTCATTCATTCACTGAAACTTATAATTCAGGCACCATGATGGATACCCAGTGGAGACACAAAGCACTCCCAGACAGAGTACCAACTTGGACTCCCCCGTGTGGGTGGCAGAATGGTTTGAAGGATGGACAACTAAGCAGACAGTTACAGAGTAGTAGTAAGCATCATGAAAGATCAATGCGCAGGAGCACAGAGGAAGAGAGACACAATATGTAACCTGGCCTGGGATGGTAAGCAAAGACTTCCTGGCAAAGGAGGTGAGTTGAATCTGACTAAAGAAGTAAAAGGAAGGGAGGAAACAAGAAGGGAAGGAAATTTGGAGCGTATAAAACTGTATATACAGAGTCAAAAGACATGTAAATGAGATTCCGTCTTTAGATTTTTCATTGAGATCTGTGGAAATATTATTTTTCCAACTCACTTCAGCATCGTGGAAAACATAAGTCACCACAGGCCTATGTTGCACGCTGAGGGGTGCCAGGAAAGGACAGATTCACAGAGAGCAATAAGCAGCAATCCTTCCTGAGCTGGAGAGACAGACCACATGTTGTTATGTCCAGGATTTTTCACCACTTAGCATCAGGACGCTTGAATATTCATTTGCTAGATTAAGTTCTAATGACATCTGCCTCTTTCAATGGATTTCCTGGTCAAGAAATAATTTTACTATTCTTCTCAAATTAAACGTAATTTGAGAAACTAAGATGTTGAGAAAGGGGTTCAAGAGAGTTGACACTGAGAGGAAGAGATGATGGTGAAGGGGACTGGCTGGTAACTGAAAGGTAGGCAGACATGTTTACCTATTATAATATAGTCTCTCCCTCTCTCTCTTTCTCTCTCTCTCTCTCTCTCTCACTTTCTCCCTCACTCTCTGACTCCATTTTTAAAAAAAATAAATGAAGGCACTCAAAGAAGCCTTTGATTCATAGTTCATAGTTCATAGTTAATTAAGAAAAATGCATTTTATCTCCAACATTTATTCCTCTCAATATTATGTTTTCCAAATTTTTCTACTCTTTATGTTTTGACAAAATCATTTCACGCTTTTTTTTCTAGAGTTATAATTACTTTGAGGAAAGCATGTATTATTTATAAAACAAGTACCATTACAACAGAGAAAAGCTTATAAATCTATAAATCACTGTTATTGATAGTGAAAGAATGTATTGTCTTAGCTAATAAAGCATTTGGAAGAGGTATTGGTTTATGATCAAGTCTTAATTAAGCCAAAAATGAAAGTTCAGTTGTCTAGATTAAGTAACTGGCAATTATGTGTGTGTGTATTATCCAAATTCCTTATTGAAAATCTTAAAATATTAAATAGTGATATTTCTATGGCAGATGATGATAAAAATATAAATCCATCCCAATAAAATTCATATCCACTAACATTTATACATACTCTATTTTTTCTTCCTTTGCTTTATACATGAATATTAAATATTTTTGACAAATATACTTCTTTTAGAGGGCTCTTTAAGATAAAACAAATGAAACTTTTAGTTATAACCTTAATTTTAATAATTTTTAGGAAGTTCAAGATAGTTTATGTTTTTCTGTATAAGCACACAGTTAATAATAAAAATGTATTCATTGTAATAGTTTATCTATGGATCTAAAAATGGGATAAAATGTTACCTTTTTAAAAATAAGGGTTCTGTGATTTCATGATTTGGTAAGAGGGCTACTTCTCTAGATAAGACTTTCAGAACCCACAGGACAAATACAGTCAGTTTATATAAGGAACAGAAAGGGAATGGTACAGTAATTCATGACCAGTGCCTTTTTGTAATTATCACAACCTAATTAAATCTATCTAAATATTCTGGCCATAATGGGGAAAAGTCTATCATTTGGTTACTTGATTTAAGAAAAGGAACTGTGACCTACTTGGAAAAATTGAAATGAGAAGTTTAAAAAACCAAAGCTTTAAAGTCTTCAGGAAGTGGGAACTTCTTAAAAACACTGTATTGGAAAGAGAAATGGGCGGCATATATTCAATAGTCTGATCTATTTAATAGATCTATTTAATAGCCCTTTTCTGGCTAAGTTGTAAAGTAAAAAATAATCGTTCCTTAAAAAAAAAAAGAGAGAGAGAAAGGAGTATGATGGATCAGCTAATTGAGGATAGAAGAAACCACAAAAGGTGACAGAGCATATACATCAGAAACCAAATGAATCTGTATTTCCTTACATTTCATGTGATTGTTTTTGTGGAGGATACAAAAAAAGTAGAAGGCACATCCCCCGGGCTAGGGGAGTTTATTATCGACTTGGGAAAATAAGATATACAATGGAAAACAATGAAGTAATAGGGGTTTCAAAACATGATAGTGACATTTAACTTCTAGCTGCTAAAAGACAGTTGCTATTCACAGGGGCATCAGATGGACTTCCTGGAAGAGGCAGGATTTAAGGACAGATTTTAATGTGAAGTGGTCGGATTGATCAAAAGGAAAGGCAATAACATTTGAATGTCTGGATCAGAAAATAAATCAAAGGGGAAAAAAGAGAGAGAGGCACACCAAGAAACAGACTTAACCATAAAGAACAAACTGATGGTTACCAGAAGGGAGGTGGGCAGGGGGATGGGTGAAAAATGTGATAGGGGAGGAGGAGGGCACTTGTGATGAGCGCTGGGTGATGTATGGAAGTATTGAATCACTGTATTATACACCTGAAAATAATATGACATTGTATGTTAAGTAACTGTAATTTAAGTAAAAAATAATGAACTTACAACCAAAAAAAGAAAGATGAAAACATGCCCAAAGCAGGACAATATATAGAAAACCAGCAGATCCGTAGTCAGTTTATGAACACGTGCTGAGTGTAGTATGTGCCCAGCTCAGTGTTAGCTACAGCGGAGAAATATAAGAATAGCTTCTGCATTTAAGAGGTTCAGTTTCTTGTGTAAGAGATAAGAATGACATGCGAAGATATTTGTATCATCTTACAGTATGATATAAACTTGGCACGACTTTGCACTTAATGGAGTTTAGGAAATGGAGAAGGAACCAGAATAGGAGCCAATGACTTTGGGAAGGAAATGTGATGACCCAGAGCTTTGAAAGATGGCTAGAGTTCAAATAGGTCACAGAGTAGTGAGGACATTTCCCGAAATTAGGTAAATTTGTTATTTTGCAGCTCTTCTGAAGAGAGCTTGTATATATAGTGGATCTGAATTCAATTCTGTTTGAATAGATAACTTCTTTCTGACAAGTTGATGCCAAACTTGTATGTCCTGTGTTTCTCATTCATTTTCTTTCTAATCATAATAGATGATGCTAGTTGCCTATTTGACCCTTGTGACGAGGAAATTTCTAAAATCTAAGACTTACTTGTATTGTTAAACTCAGAGAGAAATCATTGACTATAATAAGCATTGGGTCCTTTTTCTAATACATAAGTATTAAAATTCTTTAGTAAAAACAAACCTGCTTAAGACAATTTATTTTACTATTATTATTATTATTATTATTATTATTATTATTGTCATCACCAGCATCATTATAACCTTAAAAATGTGTTTTCTGAACTGAGGCAAAGAGAGGATTTGGGGCTCTAAACAGACACTCAATTGGCCCTTCTCTTTTTATCTCTACCTTCACACCCATTTTCAGAAATTCTGCCAATTCTTAAATGTTTTGAGGTCTTCTCCAGGATAACTGGGCTCCCTCTCATCTAGTTCTTAAAGTTAACGATTTTCCTAGGAACTCATCTTTTCTATGCAAAGCAAGCAATCCCAAACTGTAGCTCCATCCACCTCCTATCAAATGCCCACAAACCAAGACCAATATTTGCCTTGCCCTAAATCAACCCAGGGCGTCTGAGGAGGTAGTTAAGGTAACACGAATCATAAGTGTAGGGACCTGATCCAATAGAATTTGTGTCTTTATAAGAAGAGACCTCAGAGGGTTTGATCCCTCTCTTTCCATGCACAAGAATGAAGAAAGCCATGTGAGAACACAAAGAGAAGGCAGTTTTTGCAACCAATGAACAGAGCTCTTACCAGGAACTGTATTGGCTGACCCCTTCTCATACTCCACAATTGTTAGAGATAAATCCTAATCTTTAAGCTAAAAAAATGCATTTTCTGTAAAATTTGGTTGTAATATTTAGGCAATGTGAACAGAAACTAATGAATATTTTCAACAAAATCTGAAATACAAACACATTTATTCAGTCTAAAAAGCATGTATTACGTACTTGTGGTTATAGCACACCAGAAGATGCTCTTGGGAGAAAGTGAGATTGGGGTCACTGAGGCCATAGATGATAAACTTATTGGTTCATGACTAAACTAACATTCCATTCCTAAGAAAATCTCAGGTCCTGGAAAGTGTTTGGCTTTCTGTTACTTCTAGCAGAAGACAGTGGAAAAAAAAAAGAAAGAAAGAAACGCATTACATTAAGATACCCTGTAACATGTCTTCAGGCACCTGTGACTTCATTTTAGGGCGAAGTGAACATATTTCATGACAAGGGTTAGAACTGCTAGTGTGAGGTTAAAAATTATGGAAAGAAATTATAGCCCTTCCCTCCAACCCCAGGTAGAGCTGGAGCAGGGGGACTGAGATGAGATGGCTGAGTTCATGAGTGATGGTGAAAGCCTGTTTCTCTCCCTTCATCACCACTTGATTGGCTGGGAGTGCTGGACAATAACTGCATTTCCTTCTGAATCAGACTTGGACTTGGAAAGTACTATGATCCTTTGTTCTCCCAACTGTTGACAAGCTGCTAAATATTATGGGGCACTGATAAAAGGTTATATAAATAACCATAACATTATTTTAGATATAGTCAGTTACAAAGCATCAAGGAAGCCTTCATATTCTAGATAGATAGATAAATAGATAGATAGATTTAGGACCCATAACTGAAAAAAAAATTGATAGGCTTTGGGATTGGAAAGATCAGGAGCCAAATTCCGAATCCACCACTTTTGACTTTAAGTTAGTGGTTTGGCCTCTCTTAGCCTGAAACTTCTGAACTATTAATTGATATTAATAAGCCTGAGCTCACAGGCTTGTTTAGAGAATTATATCAGATAACCAATGTGACCATCTACCTTGGTGAATCGCTCAGTAATTATTGGTTCCCTGCATTCATTCAACAAAGGATAGGTCGTCAAAACTCGGGACTGTCAGCAGGAACCGGAGGTTACTGTCATCAAATGGTAGCCTAAGAATCTTATACGATAAGAATGACCTCTGAAAGAGATTGTATTTCACTACTTCTCCTGCTCATTTTTTTTTTTTTTTGTAAATCACATACTGCTACCAACACCTTTCAATACTTCAGTGAAAGGTGAAAAATTGTAATTAAATGGGAGGAGTTGTACTTTTAGAATTAAGCATGGGTAAAGCTTGTAAGAGCACAGATGGATGAGTGTGAGGAAGCCTGTTTGCTAAGTGGCTCACTACGTGAGCTTTGGGGAGATGGCTCTCTCATCATTTTAAACAGTTGGTGATTTCCCCTTCAAAGCAGGATCTTCAAGGGGAACCGAATATAACCTCTGTCTAATTCCACTCGGTATTTCATTTCTCTTTTGTTTGCAAGGTATTAATTATTAAATGTGGTTCATATTGATAATTATACCACATCTTATTTATTAATGACTCACTATTAAGCTTAAACTTAATATCTCCAGAGGTTCTCAGGTCTCTATTTTTGCAGGTCATTGCTCCTTTTCTCTTTGCAGGACTGAGAGCTGAGAAGGTTTCAAGCTTTGGGGCTTAAGGTAAATGGGTCTTGATGGTGTGATTACCGACGACACAGTTCATTACCACTAATAGAGTCACCCATGCAGCCAAAGAGAGAAAAGAGGGACTGCAAAATAGTGAACTAATAGGCAATAAATTATTATACCGGGAGAAGGCAATCATACATAAGGACAGTCAGTGACCAGATCCCAGTAGAAGAGTATATACCTTTTATTTTGCTTGAAGCATGTGTCTCCTTTAGGTTCTTTTTCAGAAGGACAGACCTCATTTTCAAGCTAAAAAATTTGCTTTCATTTCTTCTTTTGATCAGTGGCAAGAGATACAAAATAAGGCAAAAATTACATTTACTCCTTGTAACGTTGCTTCCTATTGGCTTCATTTCCTTGTAGGGCTTCTTCCAAATTGAAAAATTATACTTGATTCCTTACATTCAAGATTTCAGTGACACAGATTGAAACTTACGAGAGGATAAAAATTCACTGGCTTGTCCCATATGGGAAAAGATATATCCTAACTTGCATACATTCTTAATATGGATTTGAGAGAGAAATTTAATTAACAGCAACAAAACCCCATAAACTACAGTGTCTTTGAGACCTCGGTCCCTCTCAATGAGGAATCTCTCCTTCAGAACCCTCAGAGCCACATCCCCCTGATGAGACAAGCTTTTCTGCCCCTAGATCCCGAGAGCTCTGTAGCAATTTGTCTTCCTGCTCCCAGAGCTCCCTTCTTTTGGACTCTATTCCCAACAACTCCAAAGTAACCCCTTCTTGATTTTTTTTTTATCTCAAGTAGCAGAAATTCTTAATGAGCCTTTTCTGATTCATGAGAAAGAGAGCTCACCTGTTGCTCCAGAGCTCAACTGAGATGCTGTAGCTCCTGTCCATCACTGAAAATAGAAAACCAACACTTTTCATCCAGGTAACTATATTTTCCAGCTTCTCACTTGCGCTTAGCCAATAGTCATCCCCACTCATCCAAGGCAAACCACACTCATGAGGGCTCCAGTTTGAACATCTTGGGCTATACACATATATCACTCTGTTGTTGGGGGATGCTAATTGGCTTGGGCAGGAATGGGAATGTGTATGTCCTTTTGTATTTTTGTGTAAGACTTGGAATATATACATTTTAAAACCTTTTATTTTAGAATGGTTTCAGATTTACAGAAAAGTTGTAAAAAATAGTAGAGTGTTCCTGTTTATCCTTTTCCCAGTTTTCCGTGCTACTAACATTTTACATTACTGCGGTACATTTGTCACAACTAAAAGGTCAATATTAATATATTATTATTAACTCAATTCCTGCACTTTATTTGAATTTCACCAGTTTTTCTCTAGTGTGTGTCTTCTGTTTCAGGATGTGCTTTGTATTTGGTTGTCATGCCGCCCCAGCTTTCTGTGTGACAGTTTCTCTGACTTTCTCTGTGTGGGAGAACCTAGACATCTCTGAGGAGTACTTTTCAGGTATTTTGTATAGTGTCTCAGTTTAGATTTGTCTGAGGTTTTTCTTATGATTAGACCAGGGTCACATGTTTTTGGAGTAAGAGCATGGAGGTGATGTGGCATTCTCTTCAGCACGTATAAGTACGCACACTATGAGCATGACTTATTGATGATGTATACCCTGATCACCTGGCTGAGAAAGTATTGTCAGGTGTCACCACCATAAGTTTACTCCTCCTCTTCCCTCCCTTTTCCATACTCTATTCTTTGCAAGGCAGTAAGTGGAGCCCATACTCAAGGTTAGGGACTTAAGTTCCACCTCCTAGAGAGGGGAATATCTACATAAATTTTTCTGAATTCTTCTGTAACAAAGAGTTTTCACTCCCCCCCACCTATTTATTTATTTATTTACTCAACTTTTTTTTTTATATTGGCATCATTATGTTTTATTCGCTGTCGAGTGCCTGAGAAATGTTGGCATGTAGTAACGGCTCAGTTAATCATCTTTTTGTTCTTCTTTTTCCAAGGTTTTATTTAAATCCCAGCTAGTTAACACACAGTGCAATATTAGTTTAGGTGTACCATTTAGGTGGCCAGATTAGTCACTTCAGTTTCAGGTGTACCATTTAGGTGGCCAAATTAGTCACTTACATACAACACCTGGTGCTCGTCACGACAACATAGCGTCGGAAGAAATGTGAATGTTCCCTGACAGCTTCAACGTTAAATCAATGCACAAATCCTAATCCCTCTAGTGTGTGTGTGTGTGTGTGTGTGTGTGTGTGTGTGTGTGTGTGTGTGTGTTTTAATGCAAGTACAGGTCCTGAGACATAGAAAGTGCTCAGGTAGTAGTGGTTATTCTTACCTTCTAGAAACGTTTATTATCCACCTCAGAAGTTAGTTTATGAGAACAAAATTCTCAACCATCGTCGTGGACTACGTATATAATTCAGATCTCTTCCTTTTAAGAACCTGGGAATCAAATTATAGATTAATGTACAGTTTATACTTGCAAAATACTTAAACTTTTCTCTAATGGAAAAATAAATTCAGTATTTGTAATGTTCTGTTGATTCGTTTAATTTTTCCACTTTGTAAAGATTTGATCCATAGAATTTTTTTGTTCCCTTATAGATTGAATGCTAGACTAAAATTGTAAATAGCTTTCTTTTGGTGATATTAAAAAAAAAGCCTTTTCCTCCTTATATTCGAACAATAAAATTGTAAAGATTCACTAAAAGGATTGTGCAGAAATAGTGTTTACTATGTTTAAACACAAGGTTTTCTGTTTGTTTGCAGTAATTCTGGTTGTGGTTTTGCAATGAATTAATGTTAAAGCTGTTAGAGAACAGGCGGGTTCCTTTGGCCCCTGTGGTCTTTTCATTTATTGAAGGTTTATTAATTAAGCTATCACTCCATATGGACGATGCTTCAGCATATAGCAGTGGATAAAACAGAAAATGATCCTGCTTGTGTGACAATGGACAAGAAAAATTTTAAAAGTATATATATCGTTTATTAGGTGATGGCAAGTGCTATGGAGGAAGGCTAAGAGAAACAGATATTGGGTAGAGGAAGGGAATGTAATTTACTCTTTTATATTGGAAGAGCATGCACAGTGTGGTATTTAAGCAAAGGCTTGAAGGCAGTGAGGGAATGAGCCATCCTGATCTCAGGGAGAAAAGTGTTCCACACAGAAGTTGGAGCCAATGCAAAGGCTCTGAGGTGGGAGAGAAAAACGAAAAATGAAGAGAAAAATGAAGTATTTTAGGAACAGCAAGGAAACTAGTCCGCATTAGAGCAGACCTTTGGATATGGATATTTAGTATTCATGACCAAACGAAAACAGTTAAATTTAATGTTTATTCATTTTGGAGAGAGAGAGAAACAGAGTGTAAGCTGGGGAGGGGCAGAGAGAGAGGGAGACACAGAATCCGAAGCAGGCTCCAGGTTCTGAGCTTTCAGCACAGAGCGCAACCTGGGGCTCGAACCCACAAACTTTGAGATCACGACCTGAGCCGAAGTCTGCCACTCGACCAACTGAGCCACCCAGGCGCACCTGAAACAGTCAAATTTAAAAACTCATGGTTTAAAAATAAGTCAGAGATAAAAATAAAACAGAAGTAGAGGTATGTCATCAGGTACTTTAATCTTCAAAACCTGTATTTCTTCTGCCAATGTGCCTTCTTTCCTAACCAAATGGGCATACTAGAATATCGAGTTCCTTGTGAGCTGCCATTCTCATTGCTTTTGCTTAGGGTGAGATAAGAGTTGATTAGAGTCTTAAGCTTATGAAGAGTTTGTAAGGGCCGTTTCTTTTCCTATTTTGTTCATGCGCTCTTGTTGGCCATAGCCTTCTCCCAATATGCTGCACAGATTCCCTTGCCTTAATCAGATGACCCGAGACTAGGTCAATTTTCAGTATCAGAAACAATGATACGAATGCTAATATGCTCTCAAGAAATAGACTCTTCACTATTTATGAAAATAATAAGAAAAAAAAGACTGACGGTCATCAGTCACTTCTGTCCACATTTGGAATAAATTCAGTGCTTTAAATGTTTTGATAGTAAAACAATTTAAATTTGTTTTCTCAAAGCATTCACATGTGAAAAGTATAAGCATCTTAGATAAAATCAGACACGTTTCCTTTATTCCCAATTCAGAGTTCACAGAGGCCTTTGTTTCCATTGGAGCAGACAGATTTCAACTGTGAGGGAATATTGTTTTGTACTTTGTGGCAGGCAGACAAGGTTTAGATGGGTTATGCCTGCTGGGAGCCCTACTGTCTTCCCTGTGGATTTCAGACACCCAGAGGGGTGGCTTCTTTGTGGATTCTAATCACTCTGTTTGGATTGGAACAGTATGGCCCGTGTCTGTGTGTGTGTGTGTGTGTGTGTGTGTGTGTGTGTGTGTGTATGTGTGTGTGTAATTTAATTTTAATTTAGGTCAATAGTTTTTGTTGGCTTTAGGGTGAGAAGACTTCTTATGTTTTCAGAAATACTGATAGTTAAAAATGACATTGGGTTGCTGGCTAGGTGAGAACTAGGTCAACTTGTTTTTTTTAATCTAAAATATTGCTTTTAAAGATAATTCTGTCGCATCAATCAAGTTTCATATGTTTTCCAGGTAATTTCTAAAAACGGAAATACGAAAAGTTAATAAATTTTGAAAAAGGGAAACAGCTGTCCTAAAGCAAATATTCTTCAATAAAAGATAGTTTTTACCTTTTCCTAAAATGCAAATATTCTACTATTGCATGTTTTTGCATGTGGTTTGCAAGAAAATGGCTCTCTGGGGGTACAAAAAGCTGTGACTTGTAGCACTTACTGATTTCCATGTTGGGGATACTCCCAGTATGGCCGATTTCAAACTACCCACAACTTAACAACTAGCTCACAAAATTCCTGAAAATTTAGCAGTCAGATCTAGAGAATCCCTAAGAGTGGGTTCCAGCACACCTATAAAAAACTTATTCTTCCTCTCTGAAATGAATATGGGACCTACCTTGGTTAATTTTAGAACTGTTCAAATGTTCTTTCAGCTTGTTTTTGTGACTCATCTGGTCTTGGTCAGTTTTGGTGGGTTTAGCAAGGATGGGTCATATTCTTCTGATGGGAGCTAAATGGAGTAATGGAACAGTTGTGACCTTTGGAATGTCCAATAACTTGTTCAATTAATTGCCCCTGGTCTAAGCGCACAGGTGACATCTTCTTGATATCATAGATGATAGAAGAACTCTAATTCTTCCTCTGACTTCCAAGAAATTTCCTCTTTCACAAGGCCTACGCTCATAGCATCAGTGTAGGACAGTTTCAGTTAAACAGAAAAACAAACATTAACTAACTTTGGAATGCACATACAGTATTTTCTCAATCTGAATATGCCGTCGTTTGCAAAATATACCTTTGACTTATTAAGGATTTTTGTGGAAAATAAACTACATTAAATATGCCTATCAATTATAAAATCCATTCTTTTTCAGACAGTGTGTGTGTGTGTGTGTGTGTGTGTGTGCACGAAAATGAAGAGTATATAACTTGGAATTAAGGAAACGTGGGTGGTAATGTTATATAGATAATTTTGAAAGCTTCGGTGTGGTGGGAGAAGTATTCCAGGATTGTGCTTTTTCAATGGAGTGATAGACGACGTTGGAACTCTTATGTCACAACATTTGTGGGTAATGTGTGGACTCTGAACTTTTCTGCTATCTCCTATCAGAAATGAGCTTTCCAACAGTTTTCCTGTTCTTATCTTTCTTTAAAAATGGCTTGTACCCTTTCATTTTAATCGCTGAACAAAGCTGATGCTCTAAGTTACAATCTCATGAACAGATGACAAATGAAGGCACTGACGTGGCCCTTATTATATTATCATCTGGACCAGAACCATGTGATTATATGCCAGAAATTGGCATTATTACCTTTAAGGTAAAACAGCAGCTGAAGAATTTATACTGGAAAATCTGTATTCTCTTTCTCTTCTTTTTTTTTTTTTTTTTGTTTATTGGATTTTTGTGTGACATGATTTAAATGCCAAGATTTTTACCTGATTTTCTCTGTCTCTACCTTTTGATATCTCTATATCTATTGATTGAACAATTAATCAGTTGATCTATTATAGTATTTAAGGAGAATGAAAGAATGGAATTATACATTGAAAGTCCAAAACATAAAAACATTATTTTCTCTCTTTTATGTGCTGATATCTTGTCCATTAAGGATATAATAAACAATTACTTATTCAGTATTCTTTTTCTTTTCTTCTTTTTCTTTTTTTTTTTTTTGCTACTGATCTTTTTCTTAGCCAAGAGCCTTATTTTGTTCATTCTCTAAGTTTTCTGCTTATTGGATGGGATGCAGAGTATATTAGGTACATATAATACTGGCATAGCAAGGGTTTATTTAAAGGAAAACAAGGTAAAATTTAGATTAGATTCAACTAATTTTTTTGACAATTTTCAAATTTATGAAGGCAAGGGATAGGCATTACATGGTGAACACATTACTAATTAATTCAGTAAGCAAGGCAGACCCAGGGTTAAAAAGATCCATAGGAGGAGAAACTTTCCTCTAAGATCTTAATGTGTTGTGGGAAATGTACTAAAAATACAGATTTCGCAGCTCCCCTCAGACCAAAAATATCAGAATCTCCAGAGGGTGAGCCTGAGCATATCTTTTCAATAAACCCACATAGTTTTTTAGTGATTTTATGGTACAGTCTGGTTGAGAAACCTCTGGTCCATATTGTATATGATCCACAGAAGAAGTAAAAAATTAGCATTAGGGATATCTATTTTCTGTTTATCTAAGAGGCAAATGTATTCCCCTCCCTTAAATTATTTTTCTCCCGGTTTCTCCCTCTCTTGAGGTTTTGCTACAGAAAAAGTTCTTTCCACTGTTAACTCCATTCACAACCACTCTGAACACCCACTCCCTGACGCACTTCTCACTGCCCTCCCCCGGTCCTAACTGTGGGGAAACTCTTTTCAGTTGGAGAAATGCAACTAGACAAAAGTAATTTATTTAGCCCTCAGCCAATTCTATATTGCTTCTTATGTTGAAACAAAGATCTTCATTTTTATTCAGTCTTCCTGCTGCTTCTGAAATTCTTTTTCTCCTTAATTTAATGAGCCCCTTCTCTACAATACGCTAAGCATGGTATAGGAGAAATATAAAGATAAATATGTGTGCTTACATTCCACTGGGGGAGGCCAATGTGATTTGAATAAGTATAACATGAGGCAAAAATCAGATTTGTAATGATAAGCTGAAAGTTTGCAAGTCCTCAAGGCTTCCTGGGTGCTTTTTCTTTTATGCCCCAATAAAACAATTCAAGACTCCCGCCCACACACCGTGGGAAGTTCAGTGTCATTTATAGTGTTTCTAAGGATTCCTGCCTGCTGTGCACCTGCCCTCTCCTAGCAGATGCCCACCTGCAGTCTTCAACAGCTCTAATCTGGATCACTTCTGCCTGTTTCTTTCTAAGTGTGGATATTTTTCCTTTATTCCTCAAAAGAATCACTAACACAAGGGTGTTGTGTTGGGTAACCGAAAACCTAGAAACAATGGAAGTTCATTGTAGTACAGAATAAGAGTCTACCTGAAGTTGAATGTCAGATGTTATTACAAAATTATTTACTTTGGTCCGACATTCCTGGTGTATGGAAATCACTCGCTCATTAGGTTATTTCTTTGCAACCCTGACTTCTCACATACTGCTGAGGTTCACCCTGATGCTAACAAAAATCTACCTTCTGTCTCTTATTTCCTAAACATTAAGGGAAAGTTTCCAAGTCACTAGGTAGAATCAAAAGTTGATGATACTTGGCCATAGAGAATAAATTTGCCTATTTTAATTTCAACCTCTCTCCTCCACATCATTTTGAGAGCCAATCTGGGTACAACCAATGGGCCCAGACAAGTGTTTTACAAACTAAGCAGTCTTCCTTCAACCTCAATTGTAACAGTAATGACCTTACTTCCATTTCCATTTTATTATAGAGATATAAACCAAATGCTATAGGGATGCATAGCTTTTGGAATGATACCTAAAACACATGAGAGAGAGATAGGGGGTGAGAGGAGAGAGAGGGAGAGACAGGCAGAAAGACAAAGAGAGAAAGCTTTTTGGTGGTCCCTAACCATCTTTGTTCACCATATCCCTAAATGCAAACATAGTTCTGGCAAAAATTGTCATTTGTTATATGTTTGTAGAATGAATAGTTAAATGATAAAAAATGTGTCTAGTCGTTCCAGCCATTAAATATGAATGCCAAATCATTTTGAAGTCTAGGAGACATGGAGCACCTGTGTGGGCTGAGAAAGGATATGTGGTGGGGTGTGGTCATCTACTTTAGCAGGCAATTAATTTTTCAACATAATTAGTTATTTAATTGACCATTCACGTAGTGTAAATGCATTTGAATTTCTAATTAATCTCCATTTTACTTAAAACATTTTATTTCTGTACCCCCATTTGTAATTTAACAGTAAGTGGCCTTGAATTTTGATGTGTATTTATCACTAAGTGCGCACACACACACACACACACACACTTACTTACACGAAGGACTAGACAAAGTTAGCCATGTTGGACTTTCAGGGAAATTAGATGGACCTCATTCCACAGAATTTATTAAAAATCATGGATTATTCAAATTTTTAACTTCTTTTTCTATATCAAGGGTCACCAAACTTCTTCTGTAAAGGACCAGATAGTAATTATTTTAGTCTCTGCAGGCCTTATAGTCTCTGTCCCAACCACTTGATATGTAAATTAGGGACAATGTTGTGTTCCACTAAAGCTGTACTTACAAAAATAGGCAGTGGGATGAATTTGCCACATGGGTCATATTTTGCCAGCCCCTGCCCTAGACCCTTTTATAGGATTTAGACTCACCTCTTGCCTAATCGCAAGGGCTCTTGCTTTTAATTTTGTCTTCCTCTATGCACAAGTTCTTTCTTCCATCTTTAGATATATATGATCTTTTGATCTTGAAAAATTGTTGTTGTTGTTGTTGTTTTGGTTAAGAAAATGCTGTTCCAACCAAGATATCATCTTGCCTATCTCCTTCCATGTCTGAAACCTTGCTCTTCCATCATCTATTATTCCTTCATTGTTTCAGATACGAGTAGCCCAGAATCCACTGGAAGCCAGCAATGTTGTTTTTATGTTCCTCTTATACCTAGCACAATAAAAATTCCCATAGTTCTCTCTTTAAACAGATTTTAAAGTAAATCGTTTGATTGAGGTATAACATACGTACAGAATTTGTACAAGTCAGAAGTATACAACTTGAAAATTTTTCAGAGTTATTTTTGTTTCATTTTTAAACATTTTCCTTATCCAAATACTTTAGAACAGTCATAGTGGTTAGGAGCACAGACTTGGGAGCCAGATTGTTGGGTTCAAAACCCAGATCTACCTACCACTCACTGAGTTGATGACGTGTGGCAAATTATTTGATCTTTTCGTGCCTTGGTTTCCTCACTTGTAGTATAGGAAATGGCGCTATTATCTATTTCAGATGGTTTTCCCACCCCCTAGGTTTATTTAGGTATAACTGACATATAACATATAACATATAAACATTTTGTTTAAGGTGCAATGCATGTTGATTTGATACTCTTATATATATTGCCAAATGATTACCAGAGTAGCAGTAAGTTAATGCATCCATCACCTCACATAATTACCATTTCTTTTTTTGTGGTGAGAATATGTAAGATCTACTCTCTTAACAACTTTCAAATATATAATAGAGTATTATTAACTATAGTTACCATGCTGTACATTAGATCCCCAGAACTTATTCATCTTATAACTAGAATTTTGTTCCGTTTGATCAACATCTTTCCATTTCCTCTACCCCCAAGCCTCTGGTAACCACCTTTCTACTCTAACCATCCTTCTACTGTCTAGGAGTTTGGCTTTTTCAGATTCCACATATAAGTGAGACCATACAGTATTTGTCTTTCTCCAACTGGCTTCTTTTACGTAGCATAATGCACCCAGGTGTATCAATGTTGTCACAAATGGCAAATTTACCTTTTTTTTGTCATGGCTGAATAGTATTCCATTGTCTACATATATACCACATCTTCTTTATCTATCATCCCTGGATGGTTATGTAGGTTGTTACTGTATCTTGGCTATTGTGAATGATGTTGCAGTGAACATGGTATTCATATATCTGTTTGATATCCTAATTTTATTCCCTTTGTATATACACCCAGAAGTAGAAATGTTGGATTACATGGTAGTTCTATTTTCAATTTTTTGAGGACACTTCATACTTTTTTCCATAATGACCATACCAATTCACATGCTCACCAACAGCCTACAAGTGTTCCTTTTTCCAACACATCCTCACCAGCACTTGTTATCTTTTGTCTTTTGGTAACAACCATTATAGCAGGTGTGAGGTGATATTTCATCATGGTTTTCATTTGTATTTCCCTGATAATTAATAAATTTGAGCATCTTTTCATGCCCCTGTTGATCATTTGTATATCTTCTCTTGAAAAATATCTATTCAGTTCCTCTGCTTGTTTTTTAATGAGATTATTTGGCATTTTGCTATTTAGGTGTATGAGTTCATTATATATTTTGGATTTAAACCCCCTTATCAGACATATGATTTGAAAATATTTTCTACCATTCTGTAGGTTGCCTTTCCATTCTGTTCATTGTTTCTTTTGCTGTGCAAAAGCAGAATTATTTTCTTTTTTAGTCTGATGTAGTTTCACATATTTATTTTTGTTTTTGTTGTTTATGCTTTTGGTGTAATATCCAAAGAAATGTTTCCAAGACTAATGTTAAGGAGCTTTCTCCCTGTGTTTTCTTCTAGAAGTTTTACAGTTTCAACTCTTATGTTTAGGTTTTTAATTAATGTCAAAGTAATTTTTGTGAATAATATAAGGTAGGGGTCAGT
This sequence comes from Leopardus geoffroyi, assembly GCF_018350155.1. Taxonomy (NCBI): domain Eukaryota; kingdom Metazoa; phylum Chordata; class Mammalia; order Carnivora; family Felidae; genus Leopardus; species Leopardus geoffroyi. The sequence goes on from NC_059327.1 coordinate 87,544,616, forward strand.
TTCATTCTTCTACATGTGATTATCCAGTTTTTCTAACACCATGTATTGAAGAGATTATCTTTTCCTCAAGTATTCTTGGTTCCCTTGTCAAATATTAGTTGATCTGTATGTGCAGGCTTATTTCTGGGCTCTCAGCCCTGTTCAGTTCGCCTATGTATCTATTTTTATCCCAGTACCACATTACTTTGATTACTATTGGTTTAAAGTATGGTTTGAAATCAGGAAGTATGATGCCTCCAGTGTTGGTCTTTTTCAACACTGTTTTGGCTATTTGGGTTTTTTTGTGGTTCCATACAAAATTTCACTGGAATTTTGATAAGGATTATATTGAATCTATAGATTGATTGCTTTCGGGAGTATGGTCATTTAACAACATTAATTGTTTTCAAAGTTTCAAAAGTTTTCAGTATACAGAACTCTCACCTCATTGATTACATTTATTCCTAATTATTTTATTTTTCTAAGCTATTATAAATGAATCTGTTTTCTTTATTTCTTTTCCAGATATTTTATTGTTAGTGTATATAAATACAACTGTTTTCTGTATGTCAATTTTGTTTCCAGCAACTTTAATGAATTTGTTGCTTAGTTCTAACAGTTTAGGTGGAGTCTGTGGGATTTTCTAAGTATAAAATCATATCTGCAATCAGACACACTTTTACTTTCCTCCTTTCTAATTCGAATGCCTGTTATTTCTTTTTCTTGCCTGATGGCTCTAGCTAGAACTTACAGTTGTATGTTGAATAGGAATGGTGAGAATGGACACTCTTGTTCCTGATCCTAGAGAAAAAGCTTTCAGTCTTTCACCATTGAGTGTGATGTTAGCTGTGGTCTTGTCATGTATCACTTTTATTATTTTGAGGTACATTTCTTCTATGCCCAATTTGTTGAAAGTTTTTATCATGAAAGGATGTTGTATTCTGACAAATGCTTTTTCTGCATATATTGAGATGATTATATGATTGCTATCTTTCATTCTATTAACTGTGTATTTCATTTATTGATTTGCCTATGACGAACCATCATTCATCCCTGGGATAAATCCCACTTGATCATGGTGTATGATCCTTTTCATGTGCTCTTGAATTTGGTTTGATAACATTTTAGGGGGAGTTTTTGAATCTATATATTTCAAGAATACTGGCCTTTGGTTTTCTTATAGTGATCTTATCTGGTTTGAGTATCAGGATAATGCTGGCTTCTTGAAATGAGTTGAGAGTGTTCCCCCCACTCCAACCTTTGGAAGACTTTGAGAAGGATTGGTTCTGGGCTTTTCTTTGTTAGGATATTTTTAATTGCTGCTTCAATCTCCTTACTTGTTATTGGTCTCTTCATATTTTCTATTTATTTGTGATTCAGCCTTGGTAGGTTCCATGTTTCCAGATTTATCCATTTCTTTTAGATTATCCAGTTTGTTAGAGTATAACAATGTTGATAATAGTCTCTTATAATTATTTGTTTTTCTGTGTTTTTAGTTTTAATGTCTTCTCTTTCATTTCTTATTTTAAATATTTGTATTTTCTTTCTTATTCTCTAGTCTATCCAAAGTTTTGTTGTCAATTTTGTTTATCTTTTCAAAAACCTAGCACTTAGTTTTGTTGATTTTTTTTCTATTGTCTTCCTGGTCTTTATTTCATTTATTTCTGCTCTGATCTTTGTTACTTCTGTCCTTCTACTAACTTTGGGCTTAGTTTGTTTTTCTTCTTCTAGTTCCTTGATATGTAATGTTATGTGTTTGAAATCTTTCTTTTTTCTAAATTGTAGGAATGTATTGCTATAAACTTCCCATGTATAATTACTTTTGCTGAATTCTATAAACTTTGGTATATTGTGTTTTCATTTTAATTTATATCAAGATTTTTTTTTAATCAAGATTTTTTCGAATTCCCTTTTGATGGCAAATCTGCTTTTCAAGAATATTTTGTCTCATTTACACATATTTTGAACTTTCCAGCTGTCCTCCCATTATTGATTTCTATTTTCAAACCATTGAAATTGGAAAGAAATACTTAATTTTATTTTAATGTTCTTTCATTTGTGAAGCTTTGTTTTGTAGCCTATTGTATGATCTATCCTGGAGAATGTTCTGTATGCATTTTAGAAGAATGTTTATTCTGATGCTGTTGGATGAATGTTTTGCATATGTCAGGACCATTTGGTCTAAAACATGGTTCAATTCCAATATTTTTTATTGACTTTCTGTCAGGATGATTTTCCATTGTTGAATATGGGTATTGAAATCCCCAACTATCATTATATTGTTATCTGTTTCTCACTTCATATCCTTTAGTATTTGTTTAATACATTTAGGTACTTCAGTGTTTGATGCATATGTATTTATGATTGTTTTATCTTCTTGATGAATTAACCCTTTTATCATTATCTTTTTTTATTCTAGTTGCATTATTTGGCTTAATGTCCTTTTTGTTTGATACAAGTATAGCTACCCCACTCTCTTTTGTTCCCATTTGCATGGAATATCTTTTTCCATCCCTTTACTTTGAATCTATGTGTGTCTTTAAAGCTGAAGTTAATGTCTTGTAGACAACATTTTGTTGAGTCTTGTTTTTTATTCATCCAGACACCCTATGCCTTTTTTTTTTTTTGAGAGAGCACACAACACATGAGCAGGGGAGGTGCGGGGGAGAGAGGGAAAGGGAGAGGAAGAGGGAGGGGGGACAAAGAGAGAGAGAGAGAGAGAGAGAGAGAGAGAGAGAGAATCTTAAGCAGGCTCCATACCCAACGTGTAGCCTGACTCAAAGCTCCATCTCACAACCATGAGATCATGACCTGAGCTGAAATCAAGAGTTGGACACTTAACTGACAGCCACTTAGGCACCACAATCTATGCCTTTTGATTGGAGAATCGAATTCATTTTTGATGGGTAAGAACTTACTAATGCCATCTTATTGTTTTGGCTGCTTTGTAAATTTCCTTGTTCCTTTATTCCTCTCTTACTGCCTTCCTTTTGGGTTAGGGAATTTCCATAGTGGTCTTTGATTCACTTTCTTTATCTTTTGTGATCTCCTGTAAGTCGTTGCTTTGTGGTTACCATCAGGTTTACATAAATATCTTGTAGCTATAATAGTCTTTTATGTTAATATCAACCTAAATCTGGTCATATACAAAAACTCTACACTTTGACTTTCTTTCTTCTTCTTTCTTTCTTTCTTTCTTTCTTTCTTTCTTTCTTTCTTTCTTTCTTTCTGTTGTACCTTTGGTTTTAACTTTTCTCTTTTTTTTTTGAGACACAATTAACATGTAACATATTTTTGATATCACAATTTACCTTTTTTTATATTGTGAATTCATTAACAAATTATTGTAGCTATAGTTACAATAGCTTGTCCTTTTATTCTTATATAGTTAGGTGGTTAACACACTACCATATGGTGGTATTAGAGCATTCTGAATTTGATAATATACTTAGTTTTATCATGTATATTTTGTATTTTAATATATAATTTGTTAACTTGCCTTCTCCTTTTGAAAGTACTCATTTCCTGAATGGCCTTGCTAACACGACTGTACTAAACTGCAAGGGAAGCAAGGAAAGGTCTTTTTACTGGATGGCAAGTGCACAGCTAAAAATTGGAGTTCTATTATTAATAATGAGGAAGGGCATGAATTTTGAGAAGCAGAGAATAGTCTCTGCCCACAGGCCTTATTTCTCTGCTCTTTATTTTAAATAATAAAATGGGGCACTAGTGTAAATTTGCTATTATAATTTAAGTTGGGGGGATTGCTGAAATAAGACTATTTTTTTAAGTCTCAGTTAAGTGCAACAAGTGTTTAGTGAGCATCATATTGTGTAAGGTCCTGGGAATGTAAACAAGATATTGTCTCCTGCCTATGTAGTGCTTACAATGCACTGGGGGAATAAATAAATACACAGTTTTAGGATGATGTGTTAAGTGCAATGATACAGATATAAGTGTATCTCTATGTACATGCTGATTCATGGATTTATTTATACGAAAAAATTTTTCAGTGACGTACATTTCAATTTTGTTATTCTTTCATAAGTTGCCCTCTTTAAAAGGATAAAACTACATGAAAAGAAGTTTAAAAAATAGTGCAGAGATATATAGATTAGTTTTTATAACATTTCTCTTGACATTTCAACACTTATTTATTATTAAAGTTGATCTCTATGGCTTTTCTTACACTTGATTGAAGAAATGTCTTTTCACATCTCTCTTGGCAAGTCTCAGAGTAATTCATGCTTTAGATTATCAACAGTAATCATTGTAAATGATTAGGTTTCCTGTTCCTAGGAATTTGTTAAACAATGAAATGACCCCTCAATTTTAGCATTCACACCTAATAATGAGATTTCACATATTTTCTTTGTGTTTGGCATATTGATATCTTGTTAAAATCACTAAATAGTTTCAACTATTGGTGATGATATATACTTTCTTCAAGTCTCATTAAAATATAATTTAAGGTTTCAGATTTCATCACAAAATTTTTGTATATCAGTGATTCCATATCAAGCAAGCAATCAAGATTTGCTCAGTTAACTTAATCAGATAATTTAAAAGGGATCCCTCTTATAACTTGCTGCCTTGACTGAACCAGAATGGATATTATGACTAGCAGGTTCTTTGTGCATATATATTACTTAGTATATAGAAGTCATGTTTCTGAAAAAGGAAAGACATTCACATGCAGCTTTCAGTATTTATATATTCTATCTGACCATTTTGGAAATCAGAAAAATAAAAAATACTGGAAAAATTTTGTAAGTATAATTACAAAGGTTCTTTTTGCTAGAGTGAGCTGTAGTAAACCTTTTTTTTTTTTCCTTGCAGTTTTTTTTTTTTTTTCAACGTTTATTTATTTTTGGGACAGAGAGAGACAGAGCATGAATGGGGGAGGTGCAGAGAGAGAGGGAGACACAGAATCGGAAACAGGCTCCAGGCTCTGAGCCATCAGCCCAGAGCCTCACGCGGGGCTCGAACTCACGGACCACGAGATCGTGACCTGGCTGAAGTCAGAGGCTTAACCGACTGCGCCACCCAGGCGCCCCAAACCTTTTTTTTTTTTTTTTCATCAGAGGAGTCCTAAATTACAGAAACTGTGGAACAGTCTATAGTCTTACTAATAGTTACATATTTAAAATGTAAATCTTGAAATGTAATTCTTAATTTAAGAACCATATTAAAATGATAAATTTCTTGGGATGCCTGAGTGGTTCAATGGGTTACATGTCTGACTCTTGCTTTCTGCTCAGGTCATGATCTCGCGGTTTGTGAGATTGAGTCCCACATCCAGCTTTGTGCTGACAGTGTGGAGCCTGCTTGGGATTCTCTCTCTCTCTCTCTCTCTCTCTCTCTGTCCCTCTCCTCCTTCTCTCCCTCTCAATATAAATAAATATTACAAAAATAAATTTATTTTTGTTTTTGTAATTAATATTTTTCTCTACCAAAAGCATATTATAATTATTATTTTGCTTTATTTTTAAACTTTTATATGAAGTATAACAAATTTATACAACGGAAACTATGTATATTTATATATATATTGCAAAGTGAATATGCCTGGGTAACTGACACCAAGGTCAACACATAGAACACTGTCAGCACTCAGAAGCCTGCCTTATGACTCTTCAATCAGTATTTTCTTCTTCTGTCTTAAAGATAACTGCTATTCTGACTTCTGACATTATAACATAATTTTGTCTGTTTTTGAACTTTATATGTATAAATCATATCTGCATTTGGCTGCCTCTCCTTAATATCATGTGTGTAAGATTAATCCATATTATTTTGATATAACTAGAAGTCATTCATTTTTATGATTTATAGTATACCAATGCATCGTAACAATTGGAGACTGTAGAAATGTATGACTGTAACAATTCTTAGCTGTTGTCTTTGCAAATATTACCTCTCACCTCATTACCTCTTTCTTCTCCAATTACGCATATAATAGACCATGTAATTTTTTTTACCATGTCCCTATGTCTTCTATATTCTCTTCTGTATATTCCATTTGTTTTTCCATGCTCTCAGATGCTTATTTTCTTTATAGCTTGCCTCGTCGTTTACTAATTCTTTCTTCAGTTGTGTCTAATTTGCTGTTAAATCTATCCAGTACTTTTGCATTTTGGTTTTGTATCTTTCAGTTAGAGTTTCTATTGGTTATTATTTTTTTAATACTTTCTAGTTTTCTGCAGTATTCTTATTCTTGTCTTTTGGTTTCTCGAACGTAAGCAACATATTCATTTTTAAAGTCTCTTTTGCTTATCTGCTTATCTCTGAAGATCTGTTTCTACTGTTCATTGTTTGTTTTTCATCAAGTTAATCCATCTCTTCATGTGCTTATTTGTGATTGAGAATTGGATATTGGTGTGAAAATTTGTAAAAATAATTTGATGCTTAAGGCACAATTATCTTTACTCAGAGATGATTTACCTTGACTTCTGTCAGGTGGATAAGAATCCTGTTGATACTAGATTATTTAAACATGCTTATTTCATTTGAAGGTAGCTGCAGCCCTTATGAGGGCTGGCACGTTTCCTATTTACTCTTTTAAACCATAGCTTTTAGGTTCCTAATCTAGAGCTTGAGAGATTTTACTGGGACCTTTTGTTTTAAAATCTTTTCTTTTTACTTCCTGTCTTTTTTTTTTCCCCTCCACGTACAAGGCAGGTTTTTGCATTTCTCAAAGTTGTGTGCAAGGACGGAGGTGGCCGGAATGTGACCCCCCACCCCGAGTCCTGCCTTAGTCCCTCCCTGCCCCATCCTCACTGCCTCTGCATCTGTGCATAGATGGAGGCCTGGATCCTGAACTCCTGAGTCCCCTGCTTCATCTGCACCTCCAGCAGCTGGAGCTTCTACTTCTCGGTCTTCAGCTCCTCCCAGATGTTGGCCAGCTTCCTCTCTAGCTGTACTCCCTGTCTGCTCCCACACTTCCTTAAAGACTGCATCTCGTCCTGTAGCCTCATTATATCACCTATCACGTTCGCTGTCCCTGAGATTTTGCGGGACCAAGGAAATTGGGGTGGGAGTGTCTTCGAGGTCTGGAGTTGACTTGATGGGATGAGGATTCTTTCGAGTAGGATACCTGCTCTCTCTGGGGCACTTCCTCTTTGGGGAGTACAGCCTCTTTCGAGGTAGCCTCATGCTCTCAGGTGCCTCGGAGAAGAGGGTTGTAGCCTTCTCAAGGGCAGGCATGGACCCTGGATTGGATTTAGACTGGAAGGGGGGGCTGTCCCTCTGATGGAGATGGTGCATCATCATGCAGAGGTGGGGCTCCTCTGGCATGTGGACTTCTTGGGATTGAGTCTTATTGGCTACAAGAGACTTGAACTTTGGCAGGGCTTGCTCCAGAAAGAAGTGATGGAACTGAGTGTTGTCTCTGGTGAAGGTCTCTTCAGAGAGCACCTGCTCAGGGGTCAAGACCTTTTCTAGGTTGGAGGTCTTGTCACCAAGAAGGGCCATCTTTAGGCTAGGGGCTTCATTCTCAGGTGGGACTTCTGGGACAGGGGCCTCATCCCCAGAAATGACACTGTCTGAGCTGGGGGCACTTGTCCAGTCAGGCTCTCCTCTAGGGTGGGGTTGTTTGGGGCTAGAACCTTGAACTCCAGAGTTAGGGCCTCCTCTGAGATGGGGACCTTATCTGGAGTCAGGGTTTCCTCTGGGGTGGGGGCCTTATCTGGGTGGGGGTTTTATTCACAAGAGGGGCCTTTGCTAGGCTGCTCTGCCCTTTCTCATGATTGGTTGCAGAGCACTGCCAGGGAGCCTGGGTTTTCAATCCCTTTCTGCCGGGGTGGTCTGGACCTCCCCCTGAGGAAGCTGCCACTGGAGACTGAGTCTGGGATGGGCACTCCTAACTGGCTCCACTGGGTGTCTCAGATGGTTTGGCTGTGCTGTGCCCAGTGGGGGGCTGTCACCAGCTTCTTGACTGTAGGGAGGGCTGTTCTGAGTAGCATCTTCTTTGATTCCTTAGTAAGAGCTGATTCTCGAGATACCATTTTCCTTAACCTCCATGGTCTTCCTCAGTACTTTTACCTCATCCTTCTTCCACAGCACCAACTCCTCCGGGGCCTCAGGCTGGTAGTTGGACAGGACCCTGTAGATCTCAGTGCGGAAGACTGTCTGCAGGTAGTCTAGAGGGCTGTCATAGGTCAGGCTGCTCAGCTTGGGAGGCCTACTGGAGACCAGGGCTGACTGAAGGCATGTCTGGGTTCCTGAGGCTTAGGAGCCCACTGTCCAGCAACTCCACAAAGTTGGATGGGAAGGCTTCCAGCTGCTTGTTCTTATTCCCCAGCCACCAGTCACCCCTATTCCCCTTTATCACTTCCACCATCTCCTCCATTTGCAGCTTTAGCTCATCTGCCTGCTCCAGGTTGTAGTTGAAGTTCACTTTGCAGCATCATTGGGGACCTTGAGATTTGGCCGGGCAACCTCAGCTGTATGCAGAGTGAGGGTACCTCCCTGGTGCTGGGCTGAGTCTCTGGGATCTCCTGCCCAAGCGCTCAGGGGAAGAGGCCACAAGATCCTTCTACTCTCCAGGCAGCCAGCCCGGAGCGGGCCCTTTGCACACCTGCCAGACCAGGTCCCCGGGGGTGCCAGACTCAGCTTGTTCTCCTTCTGCACGTGGTATCCAGCCAGGACCAGCACCTCCGTGGCTTCCAGGTCACACCCCAGGGCAGACTAGGAGAATGGTGCTGTCCTTCAGGTAGCCGCATACTCCCAGGACCTTTAAGTCCAAGACTTATCCCCTTTTGTTTCTCAAAGATGTCAAAAGCTCTGCTCAGCTTCTAGAGCTGATTGACGAGAATTCTGAAATCAGTGGATTTTCCTTGGAGAAAAGAGAATGTGAATGCCAGGCCGACCTTTTGCATTCTATTCAACTGAATGAGATACAGCCGTGTAATGGGTTTTCAGAATGATGCCAATTCCTAATCTCTCATGTAATGGCGTTCAGACCTTCACACTACCATAAAGGAGACAGATAGATTTAGGAAGATTCAGGTAACAGAATATGGCAAAATTTTACACTAAACTGAATTTTTCTCACATATTATCCCTACCATCCCTGCTAATTTATCTGGCTCCAAGCTATTAATCTATCTCTACATTTATTCATTTGTTTACAGACAAACACATGGATACATGTGTTTATTGTGTCTTATTTTAAAGGTGCAACATTTCATATTGATAATGACAGAATATTCTGAATGTTCTAGGGAGCAATTTAGCCAGTGACACTGCTACTAACTCAGCAAATATCAATTATCAACAATCAAGATGATAATCTTCTCTAAATTCAAATTCTATAGATGTATGTCATTTAAAAAAATTATTAGGAATTTTTAAATTAGGAATTTTTAAATTTAGGAATTACTTTGTTTTGAAAATAATTTTTGGTAAACTATAATGTTAGAGAGTTTGGTACGTAAGTAAGTTTCAGGATATTTTTAATATTGAATTTAGCGAATTAAGAAATGAATGGAAAACTAGTAGGACTAATGCAAAGTGCTTAATTACTACTTTCCTCTCAATAAAAAATTACAGTGGTGCCTCAGAAGTAAAAAAATGACAATTTTTTTATATAAAAATTAAAATTTTCTATGTGGAAAAAGACACAATAAAACATCAAAATATAAAAATTATTTGAGAGAAAATATTTATAAAACGTATGGTAGAATAAGTACAAATACCTTTAAATATTAAAAGCTCCTACCAATTAAGAATGAAATGAAAGGAAAAGCTATTCAGTACAAAAACGGAACAAAAGACAAAATCAGGCCTCCACAGAAATAGAAATGCAAATGGAAAAGAAATATAGGAAGAGATGCTTAATTTGAGTGAAATTCAATTAAAAGATCAATGAGATTCTATTTTCAACCATAAGTTTGTTGATAATCAGAAGATTGAAACATCCAGTTATTTAGATGGTAAAAAGATGCATATTTTCATGTACTGTCTGTGAGTCAGATTGCCACAACTCTGGGAATGTAATCTGACTCTTGGATTTAATCTGTAATATCTATTAAAATTAAACATTTTTAATGCTTTTTATTTTGAGAGAGAGAGAGAACGAGCAAGGGAGGGTCAGAGAGAGAGGGAGACACAGAATCTGAAGCACATTCCAGGCTCTCAGCTCTCAGCACAGAGCCTTATGCAGGGCTTGAACCCTCGAACCGTAAGATCATGACCTGAACCAAAGTCGTATGCCTAACTGACTGAGCCACCCAGGCGACCCTATTAAAATTAAGAGTATACATGTAACACAGCAGTGTGTTTTGTAGAATCTATCTGAAAAACATAAGCCGTAAATATTTTGTGTATACAAAAAAGACATGTGAATCAACATTGTGTTCTGTGATAAAAATTGAAAACAATCTAAAATATTCCTCAATAGAGAAATGTTGAAGAAATTATGCTGTGTTACTGTCCAAACTATGGAATGTTATGCAGCTAGTGACAATACTGACATCCGTGAAACATTAGTAAAAGGAAAACAGACTCAAGAAAAGACTCATTTGTATAGTGAAAGTTCATACATTTGTAAAAACAACAATAACACCCTCTGATACTTAGGAACACACATTGATTAGTTTATGTTAACATACAAAAATGTTAATAAGAACATATGCCAAGCTATTAATATTGGTATCTTAATGGAGACAATGATTGGAGAAGACAAGATTTGTCATTTTTTTCTTTTACCATATTTATGTTATTCTCTATTTAAAATGAACATGTGCTGCTTTTGTAATTTGAAAATAAATTCTCATAAAGGATAGCGATAATAAACACAACATATGTGAAGGCAAAAATGTCCAAGTAATCAGAGATTTTGTAGTATGTGGTGAGTAATGCTAAGTTTTCTCTTTTAAGGATAAGACTCTTCAGGGGCGCCTGGGTGGCGCAGTCGGTTAAGCGTCCGACTTCAGCCAGGTCACGATCTCGCGGTCCGTGAGTTCGAGCCCCGCGTCGGGCTCTGGGCTGATGGCTCAGAGCCTGGAGCCTGTTTCCGATTCTGTGTCTCCCTCTCTCTCTGCCCCTCCCCCGGTCATGCTCTGTCTCTCTCTGTCCCAAAAATAAATAAACGTTGAAAAAAAAAAATTTAAAAAAAAAAAAAAAAAAAAAAAAAAGGATAAGACTCTTCAAATAGAGTCATATGTGTTTATTAATAATGATTGATATTCATTATTTTATAATACAAATGTAAATCAAACTATTTTTCTAAAAATTAAGCACTGATATTTATATCACATGTTTAAAAGAGCTGTTGTTGGGGGCGCCTGGGTGGCGCAGTCGGTTAAGCGTCCGACTTCGGCCAGGTCACGATCTCGAGGTCCGCGAGTTCGAGCCCCCCGTTGGGCTCTGGGCTGATGGCTCAGAGCCTGGAGCCTGTTTCCGATTCTGTGTCTCCCTCTCTCTCGCCCCTCCCCCGTTCATGCTCTGTCTCTCTCTGTCCCAAAAATAAATAAACGTTGAAAAAAAAAATTAAAAAAAAAATAAATAAAAACTAATCTCTTAACATAAACAGTAAATTCTCTGAGAACAGCTGCGCAGAGAGAACTCAACAAATATTGAGTGATTGATTAGAATACTTAACTAAAATGGTACAGATTAGTTTTATTTTTAAATTTATAATAGTTCAGAAGTTTAAAAGGAATAATCATAATGAAGAATAGAGAATATGGTTAGGGTAAAATAACATTAAACAAGTTGTATATTCTGTGCAAACAACACCACTTTCATGTTCTTTTAGAAGCTGAATTTGTTAATTTCCTTTTGGAAAGTGTGGCATGAAATTGTGGAGAAGTTAATTTCCAAATTCAATTATTTTTCTTAACTCTAACTTATTTAATATTGTTTGCAAACCTGGGTGATTTTATATTCCCTTGTCATGTATATTAGTTTTCTGTGACTGCTGTAACAAATTACCGTACTTGGTAGCTTAAAACAATACAAGTTTATCATCTTAGTCTCATTGTTTGGACTTCTAGAGGTCAGAAGTCCAATGTAGGTCACACTGGGCTGCAATCAAGATGAGGTCAGGGCTGAGTTCCTTTCTGGAGGCTCTTGGAGACAATGCCGGACATTGCTTGGCTCAGGCCCCTTCTGTCTTCAAAGCTGGCAATGGCTATGCAGGTCTATTTCACATTGTGTAATTCTGACACTTGACTCTTCTGCTTCCCTCTTCCACATTTAAGGACCCCTTGTGATTTATTGGGCCCTTCTGGATGATCCAGAATAACCCCCCCCCCTATTTTATTTTTAAAAACTTTTTTAATGCTTATTTATTTTTGAGAGAGAGAGAGAGAGACAGAGCATGAGTGGGGGGAGGGGCAGAGAAAGAGGGAGATACAGAATCCGAAGCAGGCTCTAGGCTCTGAGCTGTCAGCACAGAGCCCGATTTACAGGGCTCAAACTCACAAGCTGTGAGATCATGACCGCCCCCTGCTGAAGTTGGATGCTCAACGGACTGAGCCACCCAGGTGCCTCAATCCCTCTATTTTTTTTTTTCAGACATCTAATTAGTTTATTTATTTATTTATTTATTTATTTATTTATTCAATATATGAAATTTATTGTCAAATTGGTTTCCATACAACACCCAGTGCTCATCCCAAAAGTCAGCTGATCAACAACCTTAATTCCATCTGCACAGGTAATTCCCCTTTGCCATGTAAAGTAACATAGTCACAAGTGCTGAGGATTAGGACATAGAACTCTCTTGGGGGTCCATTATTCTGCCTACCACATCATTTTGTTGCTTACAGAACTATAGATTGAAATGGAATAGAGTGAGTCAGAGAGATGATAATATTTTTAAGAGATCACACTATCTAAAACAGCAGTTCATATATTATTATTATTATCATTATTTTTAATTGCACCTTCAAGGGAGAAAAGCATGTTCTTGATAGTGAAATACAAATAAAAACAAGAGCTGATTATTTGCAAAGGTATTAAATACGCTCTGAGATACAGGAGTTCTAAAATTCACTTTCAAATTTTGACATCAGAAATATGCAGAGTCCCAAACTCTTAAAATTACTGATCCTGGTAATTATTTCTGGATTATTGCCCCTTTTTAAGCTCTTTATATTTTAAAATTTTCTTTTATTCTCTATACTTAAAAAACGGATGTATTTGCCCTTCAAATAAAAGGGTGATTTCATTAAAAATGAACAACTACTTTCTCTGAAGTACATTTTGTTGGCAAAACATTGTTACAAACCTATGTCTCTGAGTCCAGAGTCTTACTCATTTTCTCCTCTGATCAATGCTCGCTTCTGCTCCAAGTACACTGAGCTAGCTATGGTAGACTTCCGTAGGCAACATGTACACATGGCTATGTACTCTCAAAGAAGGAGATGTTAAGCATACCCTTGCCCCCGTTTTTCTCTTGCAAGAAGTAAATAGATGAAAACTTCCACTGATTAAATTCACAAATAGGCATGCTGTGCTTGGACTCCCTTTACACTCTTCAGAGGTCTTAGGAGTCTCGTTTATACCGCCCTTGGGAGCAGTAAGAAGAATGAGGGGGAGAGCACATGAAACTCATAGACCTTGCCCCTGTTATAGCTGTCTTTAAATCACCTGCTTTGTCTCTGTTTCATTTTCCTAATTTGAAAAATAGGGAGATTAATGACTTGTACTTCCAGTTATCTTCCAGTTCCAAAATTTCATGATTGAAAGATCTCTTTTTTGAAGACTAAATTCTACTTAGTCTAGAAATTGACAGTTATGGTCATAGTTATCTAAATAATTCTTCTCACTATGACTCTGTCATACTTACTTATTGTCAGTTGGAATGACTACTGTCTTCTCAAAAGCCAATTAAGGGGTGTTCTTTCCCTGGTAAGAAAATCCTAAGCACACAGGATATCCCTTAACATGTTTTGAGCCATGGTCTTCTTGAAGTTTTACGGACACTAGTCTGTGCCCTCGATTCCCTTAGCTGGCCCTGTCTGTCTTGGCACTGGGGGCAACCATACCTACTACCACTCACTAGAAGGATCTCTGCCCTGCAGGTCTTTAAGGACAAAATCTGCTCTCTCAGTGAAGCTTACTGCCTGTTTGCTTTTCCAGAAAGGAAAACTGGTACATCCTGCCTTCGGGGCAATATGGGTCTCTGTGTGAGAAAATAAGCAAGGGAAAGTTTTCAGCTTGTTCCTCAGAATTCTTTGTATATGTTTTACTCAGTGTCAGTAAATAGCTTTTATCTCACTAAACTACACACACACACACACACAAACACAAAAGCAAAAACAAAGCAGAAACTTTCCACTGTCCATGGAAAGAAACAAGGGGGCTTTTCTTTGTACTGGTGCTTTCCCAGTGTGGGAACCTTGGGGGGAAATTTCTTCTTCAACAGCTTTCTTGAAAGGTGGGGAGAAGGGTATCTTCCTTACTGCGAAGCCCTGTATCTACTTCTCACGTTGGTGTTGGCTTTCTCCAAGACTTTAAATTCTTTTATTTCTGCAGATTCTGAGGAATGATTTTTGCCTTCCTTTTCTGTATAAAACAGTCACTACTCACTTTGTACTTAGAGGATCCTTTCTTCCCAAATTTGACTGATAAGTGGAATGCAAATATGCTTTATAGTAATCGCACATTTATTTGCTCATTTATTCTTTTTTTTTGCTCGACTTTTAACTTACCTCCCTAACTCCTTTGAGCCATTTGCTCTCTCACCACGTTCCCACTCAATGGACTTCTATTCATACCTCAAATATGTCGTGCTCCTTTTGACCTTGAATCCTACCTTGCACTGTTTCAACTGTCTGGGTTGCTCTTCCCGTTTGCTATTTGCAAGGCTGACTTCTTATCCTAAATGCTACCTTCTCAGAAAGGGCTTCTCTGACAAGCTTGTGGAAGACAATGTATCTCTATCCTTACCAGTTAGGCCTTCTGTATTATCTTTCAGTCTCAGGTAGAATCCTATCAGTTCATAAGATCTACCAAGTTGGCCTCTGATACCTGAGCACTCACTCATAGAAGCAGGGTCTGCCTGTCTGATTTACTGAGTCTCAAGCCATGGAAACCATCACCAAATAGCCCTGCCACAGATCTTGGTGACTGTAAAAAACTTTTTTATCTCTTCCCTCTTTCCCTCTTCCCAAATGAGCTTCATTAACTTCAGGAGAAGAGTGGGCTCACATCTAAACAACCTATTCTAACTAGGGCTCCAAAGTGTCTTCCCCGTGGGACAAGTTCAGAATTACTTATATTTTTATGTCTTCCTGGTTACCACAAAAGACTGGACTGCACACTTTTCTGTCCCTTCTATGAAATGAGATTGTGTTTCTGGTGGTGTGCCCATTTTAGGGAGGGATGCCAGGTTCTGAGATGTAGGACATTCTTACAGAGATATTCTTTCTTTAGGAAGAGGTTCATTCAGTCTTTTTAAAAAATACTGAGCATCTGAGGTGGGATTTAAGGATCACTTTCTATACATCCTTCTTTATAAGAGTTCCTGGACACCGCAGAGGAATCAGCATGGTCAGCAAGCTCTATCAAAGCTGCATTCGTGTTATTCCACTTGAACCTCCAGCCAAGTACTTTAGGTCTGCACAGGGGCTTTTAAGAAGGGATTGGAAAGTCCCCATTTTCTTCACTATCTCAGCTATCTGATATTTCCCAAGCCTGCACTGATGTCTGAGAACCCACATAAAAACTCTTACATCTGTTTTCATAGCCAGCCATTATTTCAAAAACACATTGTATCTATTTCTAGGGATGGTAGTGTTAGTCTCTGTGTAGATAGACAGTCTTCACAGTAGAATTAATGACAACCCAAGGTTGTATTTGGACATTTTATCAAGCTCTTGAATTTAATCTTCTTGTTGGGCAAACCTGAAATTGGTGCGGTGGGGCCCAAAAACATGAATATGTGTTACTTTTCTCCTTGTCACCATTTAAAGAGATTTATGTAGACTCTAGAACTTTCTCCATTTCATAGAAAAAAAGGCTAGTATGGTCCAGAATAGTTTAGCATTTCAATCTCATTTCTGATCTAAAACTCTCCTTTTGTCCTCCCCTTACTGATCAGCCTAAAAAAAAAGTGATGTTTGGGGTAGGGGTGGGAAAGCTCTAATCCTGAGACACTGTCTCCTCGTCTTAGATTGGGCTGTCAGATTTATCAAAAACAAAACTAGACACAAAAGAAAAATAGTTAGATTTGAGTTTCGGATAAACAAATTATTTTTATTATAAGTATAATCCAAGTATTCCATAGTACACAGTTATGCTCATTGTTGTTACTGTTTATCTGAAATTCAAATTGATCTGGGCATCATGGATTTTATCTGGTATCCCTACTCTTATCACCTCTGGATCCTCCAGAGTGTTGGAGCTTGGAAAGGAGGAAAGGAAAGAGAAAAATATCTTTTGTGTAACTGAGCGCATAATAAGCAATTTCTTCTTGATTGATTCTCGGGGTTCTGCTTTGCTTCTGTGAGTGACAGAAGCTCAAATCGGGGTCCTCTTCTACGGCACATGCATCCTTTTAGGAAGCTCTGCTGGTGACCTCCCAGTGCTCAATTCCCTGCTGCAGGGAATGTGTTCCTATGTGAGCTCTTCTGAGTCGTCTGAGGAATCCCTTCTGGCAGGAGACCCGGAAGCATAGAAGGAAGACCAGCAAGGCCACTAACAAACTGGAAATCCAAAGTTATTCAAAGATCCATTTCCCCTTTTTACTGAAAACCACTCAAAGATATTAGCTTTCTTGAAGACCCCCTCACGTGGTTTTGGTAGACATTAGTTTAAGTGACAGTAGGAAATAGATATAACGTTCAAAATGGTCAAATGAGAAGCAGTTTACAAAACTTGAAAAGAGACAAACTATTTACTTTCTATTTAAGGTTGAACGATATTTCATTGTATATATAGACTACATTTTGTTTATCCATTCATCTATCAATGGGCATGGATTGCTTCTATGTTTTAGCTGTCATAAACAACGTGTTAGAAATGTGGGCATACAAATGTCTCTTTGAGGCCTTGCTTTCCATTGTTTTGAGTATATACTTAGAAGTGGAATTGGTAGGTCATATGGTAATTGTATTTTTATTTTTATTTATGTATTTTTTAAGTGTATTTATTTTGAGAAAGGGAGACAGAGCAGGGGAGGGCTGGAAGGAGAGAATCTCAAGCAGGCTCTGCACTGGCAGTGTGGAGCCCAACAATGGGCTCGAACCCATCGACTGTGAGATTATGACCTGAGTCAAAATCAAGAGTCAGACACCTAACTAACTGAACCACCCAGGTGCCCCTGTATTTTAACTTTTTTAAGAAACCGTCATACTGTTTTCCACAGTGGCTGCACCATTTTGCATTCGAACAACAGTGCACACATTCCAATTTCTCCACATCTCCACCTGTACCTTTTTTTTTTTTCTTTGTCGTAGCCATTTTAATGGGTTGTGAGGTAATAGCTCATTGTGGTTTTTGATTTGCATGATCTTACTGATTACTGATGTTCAAGGGCTTTTCATGTGCTTGTTTGGTCATTTGCGTGTCTTCTTTGGAGAAATGTCTATTCTAAACAGCCTTTTGCTGTTTTATAAGTTGAAGTGTCTGTGTTTTTGTTGGTGAGTTTTTATAGTTTTCCATATATTCTGGATATTAATCCCTAATCAGATAAATGATTTATAAATATTTTATCCCATTCTATGAATTATCTTTTTAGAGACAGAAAGTTGAATGATGGTTGCCAGGAGTCGGGGGGAAGGAAAATGGGGAGTTATTGTTTCATGGGTATTGGGTTTCAGTTTTTCCAGATGTGAAGTGTTTTAGAAATGGATGATGGCAATGGTTGTATAATGGATACAAATGAAACTGATACCACTGAAATGTGTACTTAAAAGTGGTTAAGGTAGTCAATGTTGTACATTTCACCACACACACACACAAAATTAGAAAAAAGAACTCACCTGGGAAAGCCTAAAGATGAGAAAATAAAAGCTTGTTATAAAATGATCAAAGTAAAACAATAAATTGCACTCATTCATGAAAAAAAATGAGTGTTTAAAAAGATACAGGAAGGATATAAGAAAACCAAAAGGGAAAATTCAATACCCTTGAACTCTTACAGTCACTTTGATGAGGGAGCAAAAGGCAAGCTGTCACCCCTCAAACCCCCACCTCCCCCACCAAGTGGGATAGGTGTGATATTTCTCAGGCACTCCTGGCTGCCCAAGGACAAAGGAAAGGGAAAAACAAATGGTTAACTGATAGAGACCAAAGTCATACAGGACATTAGATGTATTGCATACATCAGTTTGCAACTATTTTAATGATTTACAAGAAAAAAGGCAATATCCAGAAACCTATTGACTCAGTTTCCTGGAGCCCTAACATCACCCTCCCCTCCATGGTGATGTGGGGAACAAAGGCAAGAAGAAAATATAGAGAAAACGAAATTTCTTTATAACCTTCTGCCATTGACAAGTACTTGAGGGAGGGGATTAGAACTTTTTTCCAGAAACTCCCTACTGTTTTTAGAAGTTAATGCTTTGCTAGAGGGAAAAATATCTTAGCCTGACAATAGCTAGGCCTCTAGTATCTTAGGAGTCCTCTTTAGCATATGAAAGTCTTTTTCGAAACCTCCCTTTTGTCTTTACCGCCCCCTTCCCCAACCAACTCCACGGTATATAATCAGCCACTCCTCACAACCCCAGTGCAGCTCTTTCTGCCCATGGGGTCCTGTCCCCATGCTTTAATAAAGTAATCTTTTTGCACCAAAGACCTCTCAAGAATTCTTTCTTGGCCATCGGCTTTGGACCCCCACCACCACTCCAAAACTGCAACAACTATCCCTAAGACTGAAATACTAGGGAGAAAGTGGTTACTGAAGCTGGAGGCAGAACTGTGTAGAGAAGGTAACCAACATGAGTTGTGTCCTTCACTGCTAGGAACAGCCAGCTTTTGGTAACGCCATAACTCTCCTTCCTCTTTCCCATCTCCTGTTCATTCTCCATAAGAGTGGCACCCAGAGAGAGCCAGAGGGCATGAGCACACGTTGATGCACCCATACTGGTCAGCCTGTCTGGGCGGGATTGTGGGTGCTGGGGGTGAGGTGGAGAAGGGTTGGAAGGTGGACCTGAAGTGGAGGAGAAAAGCGCATTATATTTTCTCCTTAGACTAATGACTCTTGATTCTTACTCATTCTCTTTGAACTTTTTAGTCTGATTTTACCTAAGCCTGGAAGGGTATATAATGTTTGCAGCAGCAGACAGAACCTTCAGTAGGCACATGGAGATGTGTATGTGGGCAATCTTGACAATGTGTGCTATTTAGCACCAATAGTCCTCAGCTTTGGGGTGTTAGTAGAAATCTCAAACTATTGGAAGAGCCTTATTCAGCAGCCTGATTCAGGTATAAATTAAATCAATATATTATTAATACACCACCTGGAGGAAGATAGAAGTTTTGTGGAGCCTGAAGTTTATTCAATTTTGTAGAAACTCTTTGAGAAAAGGATACAAAAGTATGAATGCAGATTTAGCTATGAAAGAAACTATTGATATAGAATTCAAAACCCACATCACATTTGAAAAAGTTGACTAATGACGAAGATATCACAAAATCTCCACACCTCTAAGATATTATTCTCTTCTCCTCTTGGGCTGATACTCTTTGAATACTTCTTTACATAAGAAATATAGTATTTTCGATACAGAAAGCTAATTCAGCCCTTCCTCTGAGATAGTTGATTAAAATTTGTGTTTAGAGATATTTTCACCACTTACAATTGCTACCACCATGCCAGGTTTTAGAATTTAAGAAAACCACCATAGTGCATTTATAATTGTATACACTTATCCAGAAAGCATATTCTTGACACAAGTCAATTCTTTAACTAGATATCAATGTGAATCAAATTCTCTGTTTACAGTTTTAACTCATCTAACGATTAGGATGTTTTCCACAGTCTACCTTCTGGCTGTGTACATTTCACATCATCTTCTCTACCCATATGCTCTGGTTCCAGGTGCTATAGCATTTGCTCACATTGTGACTTGACCTTTGGACTTGTATGCTTGTGTTATGAAACTGGGTGTGTCTACACAACAGTGTGTTCCTTAAAGCCTCTCCCAGCTGACAATAACCTAAGGCATACATGCCTGCGAACCAAAGAAATATATCTCATTAAACTTCATTAAGCTTGCCCTAAATGTATTCCTGACTTAACTTCCACTTCACTCTATCTCAAATGTTCCTGTAATGACTCCAACTTCAGAGCAGGCTGGGATGGAAAGAGATGATAGTCTTTAATGGTTAGGGTTAAATATCTTATTTTTGCTGAATTTCCAGAAATTCATGACCGTGTGAACACTTCTTTAGACGCTCTTAGCACATTGAGGGCCCTAAAGCTTAAACCTCATTTGCTTCATGCTAAACTCATCTCTGTTTCCCGACCCTTTCATCCCGGAGCACTCAAAATACTTCCTGGGTGGTTGGATATGGTGAGTTCTCCTGTCATGCTCAGATCCTCTTATGAAATCCGGCATCTTGTGCCGTCTTCAGTCTTTCTAACATAAGATCTCTCAGGGACTTAACATCTGTGAATGTTGGGCCCTTTTGCGCCCCTGTTCCTAGTCTCACAGGCTTTAGTAGGTATTTAGAAAGGCAAAGTTGCAAGTTTCATTTTTCCTCCAGCTCTCAGGTAAACCTTACAGGTATAACTTGATACCTGGGGATGATATCCCATATACTGCAAATATTTGAGTCCCAGGCTTCTATTAGCCAGACACATGATTAATATAGGAAACCTCAGGATGACTGGGACCAGAAAGCTTCAGACTGTCTCTCTGTTAACTTGAAAACCATCAGTGGTGCCCTGAGAATAGTATTGGCCAATATTGTTTATGTATTGCACATCTCGATATTAGTTTCATTTTTAGTTATCTAGATGAAGTCGACATCTAGATGAAGCCTGAGATCTTTTTTGGACTGAAATCACTTTTGGACTACTGGTAATTTTACTGTCAAGGCATTTGAACGAGCTGGTAACGCTTATAATTTTATGCGAGGCCAGCATCTGAGGAAATTCAGATTGAAATTCTTGTTTCTTTATTCTGCCCAATTGTGGGTAGAATACCAAAGTCAAAAAGACATTTCTTTGATTCTGGGAATAATATGTTCCTCACCCTATTGAATTCTGCTGCTCATTTTGCACTTGTAAGTTTGTAGTTTATTTTTATTTATTTATTTAATTTTTATAAAACTTTTTTAATGTTTATTTATTTTTGAGAGACAGAGGACAAGCCAGGAAGGGGCAGAGAGAGGGGGAGGCACAGGCTCCAGGCTCTGAGCTGTCAGCACAGAGCCCGACATGGGGCTCAAACCCACAGACCGTGAGATCATGACCTGAGCCGAAGTCAGACGTTTAACCCACTGAGCCACCCAGGTGCCTCTAAATTTATAAATAGTGATAGCATACATATATGCAGATGGGTGCTACATATATGATATGCATATAAAATATTTCTTTTTTTTTCCAGGCACGTAAACGAAACCAATATCATGTTCCTACTAGCGGTGAATGGTCTTCCCCTACAACTGGCCATACTAGTGTTCAGATATTTAAAACAGAGGTCAAGATGAGGTTGCTAAGACTTCAACTATAATTTGGGGCACATATACATATAAAATGAGTGTTTGATGACTTCCCGAGCTGGTTAAGTTCAGGCTTTTTTCTTTCATTGTCATGAGGAAAGAATAAATACAGTGCTAGATGAAAGCAGGGAGGGAAATTGCAATGCAGGAGATGCTTAAGGAGTACAATAATAACTCACTTACCTACAATATATGGTTGCTGTGACATCCCAATCAGGCGGAGTACATTAAAACATTTTGGAAAATGTAAAATGCTGTAGCAAACATAATTATGTTTGTGTTTTACAATTATATTTCTCCCTATTTAAATATAAATATTGACCCAATAATCTGTGCATAGCAGGAGTTCTTATTTTAAAAACTCACAAAGGTTTAAATGGATTAAAACATTTCTTGGAGGCCTCATGGTTCTAATTATTCCCATTAAGTTGAACGTAGTTTTCTAAAAATAGTTCACTTTAGAACCATGCAGATTTTAGCAAATAGTATGTTTGAAGACTGTTATTACTGGGGATAAAAATTAAGGCCAATAAAGAATACTCATAAATAGGCTTGAATAAATCCAGTGGAATAAAATGTAAGGTAAGATTTACTTCAGTATAGTGTTACCTTAAGTTTCACCTCCCCTCCCACTCTTACCTGCCTGTTACGCTATTGACAGTGATATTTTCCTATAGATTTCCACTAAAACTTTTTTTCTCCACAATGGAGACATGGATCACAGATGTTGGTGGTTCCTGGTTACCTTTTCCTTCCAAACTCTACTTTGATATTCTGGATGAATTCCCCAGGACTAATATCAGAACAAAGAACGAGACAAAACTCCATTTCTGATTATCATATATGCCTGTTTGTGGTTTGTAAATCTACAAATGATCAAACTTTGTGTTTAGCTTACAAGCCCTGACTAATACACACAATATGTTAATCTTTAGTCTGCCACATAATTAATACATATTGAAATGTGGATGGATAAATATAAACAATAAATATCTACATATATTTGTACATATAAATTTTTAAACATTGGACCATAAAAGACTAGACCTCTATTTTCCTATTTTATGAGGCTAGTCCAGTTGTAACAATAAGGTGCAGTTTATAAACAGCATTTTATTTATGAGATTATTTGAATTGTGAAGGAATAATCCCTTTGCTTAAAATTATTGAGGTCTAACACCTGTAAATACGTTTTAAACCATAAAAAAATATAACAAAGTTGCTCTCACAACTGAAGATCAAGGGCACATGTCAAACTAAAAAACAGATGTAACATCTGATTTTTAATTCTAGCAAGACACAGTCCATATTTCAGTTTATGTCTTTTCTGATTGATTCAGCAGGCCTGACACTGAACAGCATACAATGTCACCAGCTTGATGAGGTGTGACCTGTCCTAAGGTCACTGAGTAGCTGTAAAAAAACTTGCACATGTGTTCCCAAGCATTGGGCTTCAAAAGTGGACAGTGTTACTTGGAAATATATTCAAAAATAATGTTTCCAATTGCTATGCACTTTTAAGGTTTACTTTGCTGAAAAGAATATTCTTTGGAATAAATAGCAATATTAGGGATAGAACCAAGAAACATTCATAATAGGAAATATTGAATTACTGTGGTGCAGCAATGATTTTTACATTTCATTAATGAAACAATAATTCCTTTGCTTTAAAATAGACAGTTGAATTAGATAATTGCGTCATTCTCTCTCTAGCTCTAAAAGTCTGTAAGTAAACAATAAAGATCAATACGGAAGAAAGAAAAGCAGTAAGCCAAATGGAGGCTTTCTTCTTCTACTTTGTGACTTCGATCTTTGTTCTGGCTCTCCCTTTCAAATCATGTTTTCATTCAATATAATAAGTATCCTAAACGGGAATCATCAAGCTTAAACCAAGCAAAAATTTAGTGATGAGATAAACCAGGAAATATCCAGCAAGGGAGCTGATGTGTTTATAGTTATATCATCTTTGTTCATTCTACTTTGAATATGAAGTTATTTGTATGTCACTAGCAAATTCCTTAGCAAAATGACCTCTGAATCTGTTTTAAAGTGGTTGAAAGGAAAAGCAAAAAAAAAAAAAATAATAATAATAATTTGATTTCCACTCTCCCTGATATTTTCACTTCCATTAAAAAAAGTGTTTAAAAGCTATTGTTTTTGACAGCCATCGCAGAGGCAGATAACCATGGCTACTGTCTCGCTCAGCCGTCAGACTTCAGAACTCAGGAGCGTCTGGTTGAATAAATCTCCAGCATTATCCGAAATGAATTATTTGCAATAAGTCATTTTTCTTCCCTAGCATCTTGGTCTTCAGTGTTGAATATCTTTCCTGTCTGAATATGTTTTCTAAAAGCACTGATAAGCAGAACTGATATGGGTGGAGATCATTATAAAGAAACATAGCCTTCATAAAAACTGTGCCAATATCCATGCTTGGAAATGGGTATGATTTACTCCGATACATTTGTGTTTGCTTTCTGGTATGTCTCCTACCTCATGCAGTATTTCTAATTTGAAAGTACAAAATAGAGCCCCACAGAAGCAAAGGGGAGGTCAATTTGGTAGGAAAATCTGCATCCTAATAATAGAATAAAACACTCCTGTGTCTCTGAAATGTCCTTAATTTTTGTAATCACTGAAAGAAATATATAATTTTTAAAAAAATACCCAATGGAAAGTTCTGTGCAACATTTGTACATTATCAGTTTTTTCCCTAAAGTTTTCTTAATATGGAGGTTATTTTTCTATAAAGATCAAGGAAATGCTTATAAAAACATGCTGAATGTTTTATTACAAATTATGAAACTGCTTAGAGTAGCATAGCATGAAATATAATTTTATCTTGAGTGTAGCACTGTAGCATTAATTTTCAATTATGAAAGTTCAATTATAAAGTATGAACATCATAGATATTAAATATGCCGTCTGGTAACAAAGTTCAATCATTCTCATGAATAATATTTTACCAATCTTTTGAAAGTTATGTGGAATATATAGAGATTTTTGATAGAATTTAGAAACAAGTCAGGATTGTGTCAACCCGCCCATTTTGTAGATGAGAAAATTGAGATGGAGACAAGATAAATCATTTGCCTGATATCCCGTTAGTCCTTGGTGTAGAATGAGCAGCAGGGCTATTCTTCAGCAATCATACTCACTCTCTACTGTAGGGATCCTTCTAGGATGTAGGACTGACATAGTAATATGCACAAAATGTAAATCCAGTATTGGGAAATTTTTACCTAACTTTGTATTGAAAATGTGTGTAATATTTCACAGTCACTGTGATGTAACGTAAGTGAAATATCTTATGATTCTAATGAAGGTTTTGATTCATGGCACAATACTTTCTAAATACTGAGGTGATTTATTATTTGAACACTGTGCATTCCTTGAGTCATTGCACGCTCTACTTCAGTTATTAGACACACAATATACGATATATTAATGGCTAGAATGTACACTTTTGCTTTTGAACTTCAGACCTCTTCAATGGAGAGAAAAGTAGTTTTCACAATTGCACAATATTTAGTATATTTAGGAATTTGGATATTGTGATCACATTTTTAAAATAATTTTCCTTGATAAGAGTATCGTTTTGGAACACGTCGGCCAAATTGCAGCTTCCTAATGCTGGCATCCTTAGAAGCTTACATCTATAATAAATTGGGACTTTGTAGAGAATAACAACTTAGACTTCAGATACAGTTTCTACTTCCTAAGAATCCAATAGAGAGAATAATAGAGGTGTTTCCAAGCATACTTCTCAATACAAAGGGGAAAAATGAAGAATATTAAGAGGTCAGGGATTATATAGATAGGTTAGAGATTGAAAAAAGATGAAATAAGCTTCAGAAAGCTTCAGAAATAGGTAGATATTGAAACAAATAATTAGACATAAGACGCAATATACTTCCCTGGAAATCGTTCCAAAAGTGAGAAATAGCTTGTGCACAGAGAGACTCAAAGGTCTGTCTGAAGCAAGGAAACGTGCTATCAGAGAGGGTATGAAATGGAGGTTAGTGAAAAGTAATATCAAGCGAATAGAACGGTAGGGGAAGGGAATTGGATGTTAAAGATATGGGTGTCCTCTCTTACACTCATGATTTCTAATTTCATACAATTCACACTAAGCACAGAATTGTGGACAAGAACATGGGTTCTGGAAGCTTTATAACCTTAGGGGTTCTCTCTAACTTTAAAATGTGAATAATAATTCCGCTTACCAAATAGCACTTTTTGAAATCTTATTATGAGCCAAGATCTAAACACTTTACATATATCAACTCAATAGCCCTCAAGATAACCCCTCGAGATAAGTTCTAATGCTCTTGTTAGGAGGATTAAGTAGACAATTAAATGCCAAGCACTTAAGTGAAGGTAGCAAAATTGCCAAAAAATTAGCAATTAGGATCATCTTAGTGAGATGGTCCTCAAATTAAAATGAACATATGTTTAATCCAAATCTAGTAAGTCATTGTGGGTGGTGATATCACCAATGTCAAAAGAGTAAATTAACAGTTACAGCTGGAATTGTTTGTGAATTTAAGCCTCATTATAGTGTCTGAAGGTTAAAGTAAATCACCTATCCATGTTGTGATGCTTCACGTTTGTAGGTCAACTATTTTTACTTGTTCTTTGTGTTTCAGGAGGTACCTATTTTCACTGCACACAGATATGCCTTGAAAGTGGGTTTCTAATGAGTACATTTTTGGTTTTGACTAGTTGGTTCTGTTCAAAATAAATGTAACATAATAAAACCTATTAACATTCTGGTGGAATTTACTTGATCCCTTAAGTATTTCCACCTCTTGGGGGTGCCTGGGTGGCTCAGTTGTTTGAGCGTCTCACTCTTGATTTTGGCTCAGGTCATGATACCAGGGTAGTGAGATCAAGCCCCAAGTCAGGCTCTGCATTGGCAGTGGAGCCTGCTTAAGATTCTCTCTCTCTCTCTCTCTCTCTCTCTCTCTCTGCCCCTCTCCTCTGTTCACGTGCCCTCCCTCTCTCTCAAAAAAAAAAAATTCCACCCCTTGTCCACAGTAGTTTTGAATGTCTTTTCTCACTGTGTCAAGGCCAATCAGAAAATCTCAATCTTCATAACAGAACTCTGCAGAAATAGTTTGGGCCAACATTCTCCAACATTTGGAACAGGTGCTGATTCTAAGAGACTGGAAGTTAATGACTTCAACTGAAGGTACGACTTGCTTCCACATCTCCCTGGTCTGTAACACAGAGGAATTAGGGTTAAGTAAGACTGGTATACTGATTCTACTATAACGTACATGAACTGGTTTCTGTATCAATTGCAAATGAAGAAAAGGGCAATTCCTCCTGAATAGTCACTCTGGATAAGAAATAAATTAGTCTTTCATATTAGATTTTGTGGTTTTTGATTGAGGTATAATTGTTACCTTGAAGTCTTTAGTTTTTCTAGTTTTCACTTATTTGTATATTATAATATAGTCAACTAAACAGTTATTAATCAACAAGTACAGTATGAAGAACATGATAAAGTGATTTGCCAGTTAGGCACATGATTACTATACTCAGTAAAACTATAATCGGGCAAATATTAGGGGTATATTTTAGATTTTTTTAAATAGGGGAATGATATGAATCCCAAGCTACAAAAATCCTTGGAGATTGTTGGAAGTGATTTATGCAATATAGTCAAATCAACATGATGGTCTCTTTCTGTTATGATTAGGTTGCAATTTTTTAAGAGAGAACTATTAAAGATAATATTCTAAGCCGAAGAGCATATTATAAAAGTGGAGAAGTTGAGCTTTGATAATTTTCAGAAAGCCAAGAAAGGAAGAAGTTGGAATAAATTTTAGAAAATGTTTGTGAGGCCAAAATAATGATGTCAATAAAAATGCAGGAATAGAATATAGGCTGTGCTTTTATAAACTAGTAACCTTCTTGGCTGGGCTTCAAGTAATGCTGTTTCTGATTGAGCATTTTTTTCTTTAACATCATACAATATGCACATTGATTTGTCAAAATAATGAACCCCTCCAAAATCCACTGATGGCAATTCAACTCTAACTCTGAGAGCACTATATGAGACCTGGTATTCATCCTGATGAGTTTTTTTCCCCCTCACACAGGATGTTTTTTCCATTTTTATTTTAATTTCTTTTTTAGTACAGAGAATCGATGTTGACTCAAATGGGCTTTTTTCCTATCCTTCTTTTGTTTTCACTCTTGTCTAGATTCTTTTGAGACTGGCTTTCTGCCAGTTGTTGACTCAATAACTTAGTCAATTTCATAAATCAGTTTCTACCTGGATCCAACCTAAATTTTAAGTGGATATACTGATGATTCTTATGCTATCCCTTTAACACAGAAGTGATGACTGCCTTCTACAGTGATAAAGAGAATGTTTTGCTGCAAAGCTATATTTGGAGTTTGCACATATTGTAAAAACATAAAAACAAGGCATTCATCTTTATGGGAAATTGTGCAGAATAGAAATACTTTCACACATATTTCAAATACTAATCTGTCTCTGAGGATTCAAGAAAATAGTGCTGTTTCAAACTTCAAGACTTTTTGAAATAATGCCCAGTCTTCTGTTGAAGAGGCCATATAGCAGAGTTCCAGGGACATAGACTTTGGAGTGAAACATCTCCAAGTTCAGACCACTCCTCATGGGACTTTCTAACCACCTGTCAGGTTCCTTTAGTGTCTACTCCCTCATTGGTAAAATAGAGATTATAGTATATCCCCTGTAAAGTCATTGTGAGCGTCAAAGGGGATACACGTGATTAAACAGAGTAGGACATTAACAGCAGGAGACGACAGTTCTGAGGGAGAAGAAAAATTTATCAAATTACAATGAGCAGTTTGCAGCTCTTTTAATTAGAGAAGATATTCCAGTCATGTTTGGTCTTGCTTTGTGATAATTGAGAAGTAAAGTATATAATCTAAGTACATATAAAAATTTTTGGAAGCCCACAAACTACCTGCTTCTGCCAAGGAGGATAGCAGAGGGGGGCATACTATTCATATGATGGTAGAAGTTTGCAGTGAATGACTGGGCTCTGGTCTGCTGTCAATAGAACAAAAATGAAAGCATCAATTTAAACAGGGCACCTGAATATCTTGTATCTCTGTGACATTGTTCTAGGCAAAGGGATGGAGCAATGAATAGATAAAACTTCCTGATTTCTTAGAGTTTATATATGGGTGAAAAGGACAGACAATAGATAAGATAAATAGGTAATTTATAACATATAATAGAAATGGAATAAGCGCTTTGGAGAAAAACCAAGCAGAAAGTGAAAATGTTCATTGGGTAAAGAGGGAAAGCCTCTTGCTTAAGACTTGAAAGAGGGAAGAAGCCATTAAATTCCTGGGGCTAAGTGTTCCAGACAGGGAAGAGCTAGGGTAAACGTCCTGAGGCAGGAAGGACGTGGCATCCCCAGCATCAGCAGAAAAGGCAACATGGGAAAGGACTGAGGAGGAGAAGGAGTAATTGCCCCCAGAGAGCTGCAGAAACTTCTAGGCCATTGTAAGAATCTCTGCTTTCCCTTAGTGTGAGATGGAAACCAGAGGACAGATCTGATAGGACCTAATATTTTAACTTAAACACAATCACTCTGGCTTCTGGGTTTCAAGTTCTCAGTGATCTGTGAAGGTTATTGGCGGGGGTGGGGGGGATGATTTATGTAAAATATTCAAATGTGAAACTGAAGATTAAATGATAAGAGTAGTTGCCTATATTTGTTAACTTTCCCTTCTGGCTAAATCTTGGATAGATTTCACATTATATCATCTCATTTAATCCTTACTAATGTAAGAGCAGTACATATGTTATCCTCATTTTACAGACCTGAAAATGAGTTTATAGTGTAAGCAACTAAGATTACAGGGCTAATGAGTCACATTGAGTGACTAGAGCAAATCATATGAGAATTACTTAAATTAACACATGAATGCTCAGCAGTGGGAAGATATTTCAAACATCGATTCATAAATATATGTTTTTTATGTCTTGACAGTCTTTAGCAAGTACAGGTGAAACAGACATGCTGGTTTTTGATGTACAGTGTTTCTTTTTTTTTCATTTTGACACAAAATTCAGTATACTAATTAAGTCTTGCCAGGAAAAGAGCAGATTTTGAAATGGATTGAAACAAATGGATTGAATCGCTTTTAATCTAAATTTCTTCTCTTTCACATGTCTTCTGTTCAGGTTCCAGTGACATAGTGAAAACCCAAAGTGCAGTGATTGTTTTCAAAACATTAAACATTTTTCGAGAGCCCTGAGGAACTAATTTAATTTAAATCCTAGTGGAAACATGAACATAAGGACTCTCTTGCTTTAAGAGAGTAGAAGGCACCTTTTACTTTGCTTTTCATACAGAAAGGTTAGTCTTCTTATGCGCCATGTGGTAGACTGAATAATGTGCCCCAAAGATGTCTATATCCTAGTCTGAAACTTGTAAATATGTTATCTTCCATTGCAAAAAAGAACTTTGAAGATGTGGTTTAGGATTTTTAAGATGGAAAGATGATCTGGGAATATGTGGGTGGGCCCAATGCAATCACAAGTGTTCTTACAGCAGGGAGGCAGGCGATCAGAGAGGAGTGTAGATGTGATGACCAAAGCAATAGTTGGAGTGAGACAGAAATAGCCATGAGGCAAGGGAAGCAGGTGGCCTCCAGAAGCTGAACAAGGCAAAGGAAATGGCTTGTCCCCTTGGAGCCTGCAGAAAGAACCAGCCCTGCTGACAACTTGAGTTTAGCCTAGTAAAGCTGTTGAACTCACTTCTGACCTCCAGCAATGTGAGGTAATAAATTTGTGTTGCTTTAGCCAGTAGGTCTGTAGTAACTTGCTACAGCAGTCATAGGAAACTAACACACTCCCTTATTTCCCTCCGGTTTTTGTTTCAGTGTCTTCTTATAGGTGAGATTTTCCCTGAACTCCCTATGTAGAAGAGCTACACTCTTCCTACCCACCTGCCATCTCTATGGCACCTTTCCTCTTCATTTTACACTCTGTTGTTGAGTCTCTCCTTAGTACAGGGTTTCATCTTGGAAGGTAGCTTCATTTGGTTAGTTTCAGGAGTCCACAGGGTCTGGATAACTCAGCACAGTCACACGTTACTATGGTCCCTTTGTTCTCATCCATAGATCGGAAGCTGAAGAGCTCCCTTGAAGTTTTGGTGGCTGCTTACAGCTGGCCCTACTAAGCTTTTCCATGAATACCTCTTGGCAATATTTGGTTTCTCCAGTTGTCAGGGCCCTCAGAACCCCCTGTGCCTTACCTCTAATTTCTGCTTAATAGCTTCTGATGTTATGTGGTTCTTTCCACTTTGGGTGGCTTGTGGCCAATGACTCATAGTTTGAGATTTATAAGGATATTCTGTCACTTAATTTTGTTGTAGATATTGTCTGTGGGCTTTGAGTCTTTGCTTGTTGTTTATGGGGGATTTAGGGAGATCCCGAAACTATGCCACCACTGCTATCTCTTCCCAGAATCTTCTAATATCATTTAAAATATTTGAAAATCTTGGAATGGAGTGTTTTTTCTTTTTCTTTTTTTAAAACAGGTTTTGGATAAATACAGAAAAAACAAATATACATTACTTACGGATTTTGAAACTAGAATTGTTAATGAGCACTTAATAAACTACTGTCCCAGTACAAACTTATACTTAACATTTTCTTAGGACAGACCTCTCTTATTTCGAAGGGAAGTCAAAGCTATTTCATTTACTGTATGTCAGGCACTGTGCTGAGTAATTTGTGTCCATTTGGTCAAGTATTCTAAAATTTTTTTTTTTTTTCAACGTTTATTTATTTTTGGGACAGAGAGAGACAGAGCATGAACGGGGAAGGGGCAGAGAGAGAGGGAGACACAGAATCGGAAACAGGCCCCAGGCTCCGAGCCATCAGCCCAGAGCCCGACGCGGGGCTCGAACTCACGGACCGCGAGATCATGACCTGGCTGAAGTCGGACGCTTAACCGACTGCGCCACCCAGGCGCCCCTGGTCAAGTATTCTAAATAGCCTTATGAGGATATGTTAGCCACATGTGACAAATAAAGAGCCTGGGGCTGAGTATATTTGATTTGCTCAAGGTAGTAGGTGAGATGCTTACAGAACCCTGGCTTCTGAGTGTGATGCAAAGACAAGGGCTCACAAGAGAGACACAGTCATTGCAGGGCTCTAATTATAGCAAAAGAGAAGATGTGGAGGAACAGATAGAAAATTACTCATATGGGCTGGGCTAGCATGTTATGGGATTGGAACTTCAGTAACAGGATGGACCTGTGGATGAACAGGATCTACTCATACTGGCCTGTGGGGGAAATGGGACAAGACTTTCTCATCCTAACTCCTTAGTAAGTGAGGCTGAAAATTCACTACCTGTCCCGAGTAGCACCTGGGTTGATTAAGAGAGGGAGGAATACTGTGGAGACAAGACAAGGCCAGTATGGGACGAACAGAATGATATGTTGTTGGTTTCTAGCAAGTTTAACAACGTATTAGAAAATCTATTGAGGGGCGCTTGAATGACTCAGCTGGTTAAGTGGCTGGCTCTTGATCTCTTCATCTCAGCTTAAGTCTTGATCTCAGGGTTGCGAGTTCAAGCCCTATGTTGGGCTCTGCACTAGGCATGAAGTCTACTTAAAAAAATCTGTTGAATTGTTGTGTAATTACTCTTAAAATTCATGGAATAAAACTACTCTATCAGAGTAAGTGAGGGGTGCTTTGGAAGTTTCCATGCCAAACAAAAGAGCAAAAACAAACAACAAACAAAACAAAACGAAAACCCCCAAACCAACCAGACAAATAGATAAAAAGACCTTCCTACACATACCATACTGTCAGTTGATTTTAGTTAGAAAATATGCCTTTGATGTTTGGGCTTGTATCAGCCCGGTCCATACTTAGTATGAGTGTCTCCAATACGATTGCTTTTTTTGTTATATCATACTTAAAAGAATGGCCATTTTCATTGAAGAAAGGGTTATTTTGTGTTTTGGGACACTTTAGTGAAAAGTGGATTTAGTTGGGGGATTTCAATAGACCAAAAACAAAAACATTTGAGCTAAAAGGAAGGCAAAGGATGACTAAAGGATGCCAGCAATAAATTTTTCGCAATTTATCATTTTCCTAAGTGTGCCACTGGAGCTGTTCTCTCGGGAAGGCTCTGTATGCCACAGATTGCCTGTCCTTCATCTTTGAAACCAGCAAAAATATTTTGATACTGCCAAAACAATAAAAATGGTTGATTACAATTTCTTTCCCTCTTATACTTAAAATGTGTCAGAGGAAAATGAGTTCTTGTAATTGGACACTTTCCTCGTGTGGCATTCTCAGTTCAAATGACCACAAAACACGCAGTCATGTGTATATTTTTAAAAGGATGAGTTTCTTCTGTCTTTCTTCCCTCCCTTCTTCCTCCTCTTCCTTTCTTTTCCTTCCTTGCTTCCTTTCCTTCCCTTTCTTCCTTTCTGCTTTCCTAAAATGCAAACTAGTATTGACTCAGTTTATTCGAAAATGATATTTGACACCAACAGGAACAGCTTGAACCCTTATTTCTTTGGCATGTTGAATACCAAAACTTCGAAGCTATAATTGCTCAAATTTTCTACCATTCTTATCAAGAAATCTAAATGACCAAGATGTGGTCAAATAATTAGTTATGAAAAATGCACTGAATGTTGCAGACATTCACTAAAATGGCTTCACTAAAATGGCTACATTTTGACTTGACGTTCTTGGAATGAAACGGTCTCTTTGCCAAATTAAAAACTTGCTTCCAATTTAGAGCTTTGCAAATTTAAGTTATTGTCAATCAGGCTGCATTTGAGTGTGTAATCCTAAGCGTAGCGTAACTACCTGCATTATTTCAAAATTTCAAACATGCTCTGAGTCAGCTTTACTCTCTCATCTTCCCTTCCTTTTCAGCCTTCTCATGAACACCTGTAGAGTCTTGATACTTCTTCCTGTAATTTTTTTTTCCAAAAAGTGTTGGTTCTGGATTCATTGACACTTTCCTAGGACAGGATATATGCTTTTGGTTAGCTCTAGCCTGGCTTTCTTTCTTGGTTCTTCCACAAGACATTATGCATTTGTTCATTGTAGGGTTGGATGGGACAGACTGCTAGGTTGCAGTTTGCTCATTAACTTGGCCAATTAATCAATCAAATTTCTCTTAGACTTTCCATGAAGGCAAAACGAGTGCACCACATTGATATGTTTTGCATGATTGTCGCTCGAGTGGCTACTTCAGCAGTTCTCATGTTTACTATCCTTGCCTTTTCAACCAAAACTTCCCTACCCCTCCACACATAGACTTACACAATATATTTAACTCTCAGGGGTCATATCTATGCCTGTATTCCTGAGGTTTCTGCTTATGTGTGCCTGTTAGCCAAAGACTTACCATTCTTTTTTCTTTGTCCTCACATTGTGTTCTGCCATATATTAGACTTTTATTACTATTTTAGAAACTGATTGGTACACACACACATACACTGTTATCTATAAATTTGTATTTGTTGGAGAGAATTCCATTATAATTATTTTAATAAAGCACTGTTACTATAAGGTACTAGTCAGAACTTTTAAGCATATTTATGACAGCACCTTTCACCTTTCAACATTACTCCTTTAAAATTGATTTGTTCTGTTTGTTTTTGCTTTATTTTTATTTACAATAATGCTTTCCAAATTATAGTTAGGAGGAAGAAATAAACTGTTAGCTTAAGAATTCCTCTTCAGGGAAACAAATGAGTTTCTTAAGTGTTGTGAGGAGCCATTTGGTTTGTGGAATGATGTCTCTTGGTGTAAGAGTAGGCTGGGCTAGGAGTAAGGCAAAAGCAAACTAGATGCTCTGAATGGCAAATTAAGAAGTTTGAATTTCTCCAGGCAGCCTGACAATGAGAGAGAAGATGAAACTAAGTGAGGGGAGACAAGGCAGTTAGCAACTTCCTACACAGAAGGAAGGTAGCCAGGCAAATTCTCCAGTGTCAAGAATGGCTAAGAGATTTTAAAAACAGGTATATCTAATGTTTAATTTCAAGTTGTTTTCTATGTTGCCCTGATAGGTAACCCCCACCTCCAACTCTGATTGCACCAAAATTTCACTCTGGTCTGCTAGACACATGTAAAATATACAAGTTTGAGAGGTTGCCATTTGGGTGTGTGTGAAAGGGTTAGGGCAGAGCCCAAATGGGATGAGGTGAAGAGGGGAGGAGAATAAAAATAAAATAATAAGCAAAAGAAGGACAGTAATATAAAATTCAGAAGAATAAACAGTGCTGATGACAGTTGGCAGAAACATAAACGCTTCCTTCGTCTCATTCCAAATCTGTAACATACAGGAAATGAGAGGTTTGGTCGGTTTTACTTAAGGGACCAGATGCCCTCAATACCATGAAGCATTTATTGCATCTGGGGGCTGACTATTGCATTGCTGTGCAATCTATGGAGGAAGGATCTCTGATTATATTAATACCATGATATAAGTTTTAAATGTTCCATGTATGTTTACTGAAAGCCACAGGAGATAAAGACGAACATGGGGAAAAGGTGAAAGGAAGAAGGGAAAGAAGAACAATGAGAGCGAGGAAAGGAATGTCAAAGTTCTCCTAGGCTTTTAAAATTGATCATGAACTTCCTGGTGATGTTCTTCTCCTTTTCTTTCTTTTTTTCTTTCTCTTCTTTCATTCCCTCTTCCTCTGTGCCCATCTGCTCTCATTTTCTTCTTTGAAATAAAAGAACACATTGACAGGTCGGAGTTACATGTAAGAATTTGGGGGAAAAGGTAGCTTGCCATTGGCAATCACTGCATTCTCTTTGGTTTTACTTATATGACAGAAAAGAACAGCACAAGTGCCCATTATGAGTCTTTGTATATTAAGTGGATGAAGTATATTTGCGAAAATTTGGAGCTGGAGGCCAAGTATGGGCTCACCTGTAGAACAGATTAGGATGTGGGAAAGAAAGGGGTAAGAGGGAAGAAAGGGCTGAGCAAAGTCTATAGGGGAACAGCACTGGCTTCCAGAGACAAGAAGTATTACACAACTGGAACAAGATAAGGTGATTAGTGGAAACTAGGAGTGTTCCTGTGCCTTCTCAGGGACATCATCCCTGAATCTCAGATCATCTCCCTGTCATTTTGACTCTTATGGGATTCCTTTTTAGTATTTATTATCATTATAATCAAGTTATTAGTTGTCTCTCCCCTACTAGTTTGTAAACTTCATGAAAGTAGGGATTGTAAAGTGCTTATACAGTGCCTGGCACATAACACATCACCATCACCATCACCACCATCATCATCATCATCATCATCATCATCATCCACTAAATATTCTCACCTAATATAATGTGCAGCACATGGTAAATATTTACCAAATATTTGCTGAAGGAAGAAATGAATGGACAGAGGCATGGGAGAAAAGCATAGACCGAAGAGGTCAGTGAGTTGTATTGGGTCTTCCAAAGTGGCTGTATACAGTCAGGACATGACTTCGTATTTCATTTATATGCTTCCAAATGATGTTCAAGTGGAAAAAGTACTTGTTTTGCAAAATTAATTAAACATTTACTAACAGAAACAGATTTGTAAAGTAATTCAATTTTAGCAAAAGAATTTTATGTTTTTTTGATTTGACAATTTATTTATTGTTCTTTGTGACACCTGCTATAGTGAGTCAGCCATTTTATTGAACTTGTTTTGGTAACTTCCGGCCCTGAATCTTACATTGAGATTTTCATACAACTCATAACTTAATGAACTAGGTTTGAATTCAGTTTGTTAGTTGTTTTGTTTAATAGATAAAATATGTGAATTTATTTATGTTAGAGACAGGATTCCACCCTTTCCTCCTTTCAGGAAAACTTTTATTTTATTTGCAACTATTCTCTGGCAAATTCCTTTAATAAGCCTTTTTTTTTCACCCCAGTAAAAAGTATGAGATACAGGGCCTCTAACAAATTATTCTCATGAATGTTGACATAAGTCATATTACAGAGATGCTGTTAGTAGTAATGAAGGGTGTATCCTTTTCAGAGATTATAAGATTTCCTGCTTCTTAAAAGGACAAGGAGTGGAAATCCAAGTTGAGACTTGCCTGTAGCTATGTTGTGATGACTCATTACCATGATTGAAATCAAGGCACATGATTTTTTTTTTTATAGTGTCAATTCTTGAAATGGAAATACCATAAGAATCATGGTGGTTCAGTTGTACATCTGACCCATATTTAAATGTATAAGTTATATTTATAATTTTCCTTCATTGCTTCTGAAATTTTCTCTGGAGCTCAAAAAAATTGCAGTACAAAAATCTGAAGATTTTAAGTACCTTGGGTGTTTTGGAATTGCTCATATATGAATGATTTTTGTTTGTCAACCGTCTGTTACAAAAGAGTACTCTCTGGAATTCCCTGATGATTGATAAGAATTTATATTATAGAACATTAAGTATTCTTCCCCAAATCTCTTTCATGTTACAATTTAGGCTTAGTTGGGTAAAAGAGTTACAGGCAAGACTGGACACATCGTATTATTCCAAAGATTCCAGTGATTCCCTTATGTGTGTGCTATGAAATCTTACTGGAGTTGATGGTGCTCACTGGGACTTTAGGTAGAGTCTGAGGTATGAAAATATTTCGTTATATAATTCAATTAAATGTTATTGTTGAAATAATTCAAACCTACAGAGACAGTTAGAAAATATATAATAAATATGGGATGCGATGTATGATTTAGATTTAACAGATATTATTTTGCCATGTTTCCTTAAGTTCATACCTTATTTTTATTTGAAAGAGATGAAACATTAAAGATCCCCACAAAACCTCATCCTTGTAACCCTTTTTTCTTTTGCCTCCTCAAAGGTAACCACTCTTCTAGAGTTAGTTATATCCCCACGTGTGTTTTCATTCTTTTACTACGCATGGAATAGATTCATAAACAGTATTCAAAATTGTATTGTGTACTTTTAAACTTTACATAAATGGTATCATACTTTGTGTATCTTACTGCAACTGCCTTTTTCTCATGTGAGCTTGTGTTTTTGAGATATTAATGCATGCAACTTTAGTTCATACTCTTTCCAGTTGTATTACGTTTTATAGGAATAAACTACAATTTATCCATTTCCTTATGATGAACGCAGGAGGCATTTCCACATTTTTGCAGTTGTAAACAGTACTGCAGGGAAAGATCCTTGTACTTGCTTCCTTTGAGCAGTTGCATGGGAATTTCTTTAAGACAGATTTCTGGAAATAAAATTCATAACTCATAGGGCAAGTGCAACTTTAACTTTTCTAGATATTTCTACATAGTTCTCTGAAGTTGTTGTATAAATTTACACTCTCAGATCAACATGAAGGTGTATTTTCTCTCATATCCTCACCAACATGTGGGTGTTATCCATCTTAAATATTTGCCAGCCTGGGAGGGGTGAAACATGAACCCCTCTTTCTCTCATTTCCCTGCATAAAATAGCTGGTTAAGATTTGTTACTATGACACCAGAAGGTACAGTTACATTCTCTTATTTCCTTGAGAATCTCAAGCAGAATGAATTACATTTATCATGTTCCTAGGTTCATGATACAAAATCATTAATAGTCCATGCATGATCAGATTTTTATTTGCCTGTTTATTTATAAATAATGCCATGGATACCCTTGAACTTTTAAACCTCTCTCTTTGCATCATATAATCCTGAATTTTATTTTTATTTTAAAATATTTTTTAATGTTTGTTTATTTTTGAGACACACACACACACACACACACACACACACACACACACACACAGAGTGTGTGAGCGGGGGAGGGGCAGAGGGAGAGGGAGACACAGAATCTGAAACAGGCTCCAGGCTCCTAGCTGTCAACACAGAGCTCCACTTGGGGCTCGAACCCACAAACCACGAGATCATGACCTGAGCTGAAGTCGAACTCTTAACCAACTAAGCCACCAAAGCGCCCTGTATAACCCTGAATTTAAAAGTGTTTATCATTTCCTTGCTTTTTTAGGAATTGTGTATTTGTGTGTGTGTGTGTGTGTGTTTGTGTGTATGTGTGTGTTGTGTGTTTGCTTTTTGAACTTCACGAAGACAGTATCATATTGAGTGATTGTGGAGACTTTATTTTACTTAACATTATGTAAGCTTCATCCATGTTGTTGCAAGCAGTTTATAGTCTCATCATAATCACAGTCCATTGTGTGAAGAAAACATAGTTTTTAAAATATTCTCCAGCAAAAGGAATTTGAATTGTTTGTGATGTTTTGCTTTCTGATTGTTCTTGTGGACATCTCATGGTGCACGTCTGTAAGCCTTTCTCTTAGCTAAATTGCTATGAGTCGAATTGGTGGGTTGTAAGGTGTGCAAGTTGGCAGCTGTACTAATCTTTGAAAGCTTTTGTAAGACTCACCTGGAAAACCATGTTGATCTGTGTTACTTTGTTATGCTTTTGCAGCTCTCCAATTTCTTTAGCAGTTACCGTGCCATTCAGACCTTTTGTCTTCACAGGTGAGTTTTGTTAAGTTGACTTTCTCGAAAAACTTGTCACCTAGGTTTTCATTAAGTTTGAATAAAGTTGTTGATAATAGTCACTTATTTTAAAATTTCAATTGCATTGTTAGTATTCTGTCTTCTTTATCGTCCATATTATTTACGTATTCCCTGTCTCTTTTTATGCCTCAGTATTCCTGGAAGTTTGCTTTTATTTTGTCACCCTTCAAAGATCTGACTTTGGGTTTATGGAAGTTCACAATTACATGGTCGTATTCGATTTCATTATTTTAATGATCTTCTTTACTTTCTTTGGGCTTGTTGTTTGTTTCTAATTCTTTATATTAGACACTTTTTAATTTTGTAGTCTTCTTTTCCAACATGAGCTGTTAAGGCCATACATTCTCTTCAGTGAGGCCTTAGCCCCTGTGTCTAAATTTAAATACAGCATTTTGATTTTTATTAATCTCTACAAAGTTTAAAATTTCATACCATGCATTTTGTGACCAATGAGTTCTTAATGGGGATTTTATTCTTTCCTGCTTTCAGCTTCTAACTTAATTTTGTTGTGGGCGGAGAACATGACCTGTATGATGCCTTTCATCTGAAAAGTTGTGGGGTTTGTTTTATGGCCTAGTGTGTGGTCAACTGTGGTAACCCTTTCACATGTATTCAAGAATAATGTGTTTTTCTTCTGACTCTATTTTGAATGAGACTATGTTAGCCTAGGGTGGGTGAGGAAGTTGGGTGAAGTTTCTTCATGTCTAGGCATAATGTAGGTAAATTGCAATCAAATTGTAGATTGTATACTTCTGAGATTGATGAGATAAACCTGGCCCAGATGTGGTGGTTTTGGCACTTACGCAGATTAGTTTACATGTAGAATTACTCAGGATTATTTAGGTCAGGTGAGGTCTGGAGAGTAGATGTCATGCTAACAGAAAGTCAGGGGGACCTCACTCATTTATATGTTATGTTCTGCAACCGGGCAACTAGAACCTCCATTGGTGCTGGAGAATATAGCTGAGATCTCTAATGAATGTCTTGAGTATACTTGCTTCCTCCTCTATGCTTCAGGTAGGTAAACCTCATTTGATTCTTCCAAATGGTGCTGGAAGTGGCAAATTTCTTATTGCCATTTGTCAGTAAAGTAGTCATGTACCTAAGGTGGTGCACATTTTCATGTTTCTTGCCAGTTAGATTTTCTTTTCTGTGTATAGTTTGATTAAATCATACCTTTGTTTTCCTTTTCTTATAGATTTGCACATATCTTTATATATTCTGAACTTGAAGTCTTTCTCTGATGGGGAATATAAAAGATCTTTCAGATATGGCCTATTTCTACATTTGTGAAGACTTTTACAGAAAAATTTCAACTCACTGTGGTAAGTTTAGAAATCTTTTTCTTAATTTTTAAATAATTTTTGTAATTCTACAAATGTTATTGAGAGAATACTATGTGCTAGGTACCTGATCTTGGGTAGAGAGGAGTGAACACAATAAAGTCCCTACTCACATTTTAGCAGTGGTATAATTTCTATGATGACAAATAAAGCAGAGTAATAATATAGAGAATATCAAGCATCAAGTATGAGGACTAGTACTCTATATCTGGTGGACAAAGATGGCCTTAACGATAAGGTGACATTAGAGCAGAGAACTTATTAGGTGAGAAAACAAGTCATGTAGATATCTGTATTGTGTAAGAAATCTGTCACTAACTGGTGATACAAAATTTACTTCTATATATTCTTATAAAAAGATATATATTTTAAATTTGCTTTTCATTATTTAGGGATATATCTGTCTAAAGTGTGTGTGTGTGTGTGTGTGTGTGCGTGTGTGTGTGTGTGTGTGTGTGTGGTGTGAGGTAGGGGTATCATTTAAACTTTTTCTGCATGGACATCTTTTCCTACACTGTGCCTTAAATAGGCCACTCTGTCTCCGCTCTTCTGTAACGCTGGCTGCCATATGCCAGTAGCTCCATATATAATTAAGTCTTTTTTATAAACTCTTTGTTCTCTTCCATTGGTCTACTTATTATTTTTTTTTTTTTTTGGAACTAACATCACATGAATCGAATTACCTTGTTATTATAATAAGTCATGATTTCCAGTTGGTTGAATCCTCTTCTTACTAACACTTTTGTTGATTGTTCACAAGATGGAAACAATATATTTTTCCATATATTAGCTTATTTAGTTCTCTGCCGCAGAGCCATCATTTAGCAAGTTTCAATTAATGATACTATTTAAAAGAGTATATTTTATAATTCTTTATGCTTAGAAATGTAAACTTTTTATATAATGATTTCCTATACAGCAACCTTACTAAAACATTCGTATTACTTTTAATATATTTATTGGTAGGTTCTCTTGGGCTTTCTATTTAGATAATAATGTCATCTGTGAATAACAAAGATTTTTTAAAAAATAATTCTTATACTTTTAATTTCTTTTTCTGTCCTTGTTGTTTAGGAATTCCAATAAAACATTGAATAGAATATGTATGTGTTTATTTTACCATATATGCATATGTAAAAATAACATATATAAAGGAAATGAAATTTATAATTTTTAGCATCCACTAATTACATAATTTAATAATTGCACTGATTTTTCATTGTTAAACTAACTTTATATTACTGAGATAGCATGACTTGATTATTATGAATTATTAAATACATTGTTGACTATAGTTTAATAATATTTTTATCATTAATGTGAATACTTTAGCATGCACTTACCTGTTTCAAGTAAAACCAGACTCTCATCTTCTTTATTTTTACTGTCTATTTTTTGATATCAAGACTACACTAACTTATAAGAAGAGTTGAGATTTTTTTTCTCTTTTGGTACTTTGGGTAACAGTTTGCTTAAGACAGAAAATGTGTTCTTTGAATGTAGATTTTCCTACAAAATTACCTTTATATTTTCTATTCATTTCTCATATATGAGTTTTTAAGCTGTTAATTAGATTCTAACTCTT
Organism: Leopardus geoffroyi; assembly: GCF_018350155.1. Lineage (NCBI taxonomy): Eukaryota > Metazoa > Chordata > Mammalia > Carnivora > Felidae > Leopardus > Leopardus geoffroyi. The sequence goes on from NC_059327.1 coordinate 87,586,703, forward strand.
AAAGAGGTCAAAATTTCTATTCCTGAGTCATTTTGGTAATATTATAAATAATATTTGGAAACATAATTCAAGATCATGTGAATATTCTCTTTTTCAACACGGTTTCACCCAGTGGTGATCTTTATCTGAATCAATTATTGCATTGAATTGCAAAATAATTGATTTTCTAATTCTTCACTCTTTTTACATATTTTAGCTGTGAGTTGTTAGAGAAAAACTTTCCTTTTTTTCTCCTCCCTCTTCTCTCTTTCTCTCCTAGGAAAGCTATACCATCATTTTTTTTAATGATTTAAAAATTATTTAAAAATTTATTTTTCCTTGCCATCATTATCTTTCCTGATGCTCAAATTATTCCAAGTTTGGCCAATAAGAACTGCTTCAAGAAAGCTTCTCTTTTTGATCAGCTCTACTTATCATTGAATACATCCTTGATTTATGGAACTGCATTTCTCTCAATATGAGTAAGCTTGAGCATCTTTTCATATGTATGGAGACATTTGTATTTCCTTTTCTGTGAATAATTCATTAATAGCCTTTGCTAATTTTCTGTTGCATTGGATATCTTATTTTCCTATTGATTTGTATAACACTATTAAGTTTAAAGAGATTAGATCTTTAGCTGTAATATTAAATATATCATCCCCATTTTAGTTTTTGACTTTTTGATTTTTTTGTGACATGGATTTTAAAATTTGTATCTTCTTAATATCATCATTTTATGGCTTCTGAATTCTGTGTCAATTAGATAAACTTTCTGCACTCTTAGATTCTATAGAAATTATACTATGTTTTGTTACAAGACTTCTGTGATTTCATTTTTACATTCACATACACCCTGGGACTATTCGGATTTTATTTCTGTTTATGGTGTGTAGAACTGATTCAACTTTATGTTTTTCTAACTAGATATCTAGCTTTCTTTGCATCATTATTGAATTGTTCATATTTTCCTCTCTGGTTTGAGATGATGTTTTTATCATGTGATAAAGCTCTGAATGTATTTAGGACAATTTCTGTGTTTTATATTCTGTTCTATCACTGTATTTTTAAAGTACTGATGCCTCATTTTTTTAAATTTATGTATTTATTTTGAGAGGGACAGAGAGGGAGAGAAAATCCCAATATCTTTTTATTTGATCAAGCTGATTTTTTTAAATATAGGTTTTACCAATTTCTTGTTAATTTCATTATTTGGTTTTAAACTTGTTATCATAAATGACATAAGTACTTTGGTTATTTTATATAATTGTTTACATATATACATATATATGAAATCTGCTTTTCTATGGATTTATTTTTATTCATTACCTTACATGTACTTTGATTATAGTAGGGATTTTTCATTGTTGTTGTTAAACATTTTGTTTTTTCCAGTAATTATAAAATAGTGAGAAGTTTTCCTTTTGATTTTTCATGTTTTTAATGTATAAGTTCTTTTTTCTTATCTAATTGCAGTGGCTAGTACCAAACAGATAATGTTAAATGATAACAGTGACAGTGAATTTCTTTGTTTTATTCCTGACATTAAGGGGAATGCTTCTAGTGTTTTCAAATACCAAAGAGTTTGTGCAAGGCAGTGCATCCCTTTCCAACTGGTTTTATCCCAGTTCATCTCAAATGAAAGTCTTAGTAATTGCAATACAGCAGCCTGATAGGGGCTATTAGGACTCTACTTGCCACTAGTCTTGGGGTCCTTACTGCCATTTGACAGGTGAGTGAGTAAACTACAAATCTCTTTCTTAGAGTTTGCATTATAGACTACTTTCAATACCCACCATCTTAGGTCAGATTCTCCATAAAAATACTGTAAGGTAAAGAATCATATGCAAGTGATCTACTAAAGAATGTTTTAATGACTACTTGTAAGGGAATACAGAAAGCAGGTCAGAGAGAGAAAAGAAAACAAAGATACAATTTCATGTAAAGTTCCAGCCTGATCCTACAGGAAGAACTCTTAAGACTCTTAAATAACTTCTCTAAGAAAGGATTACTTATTTTTTGAAATTTTGGTAGGTTTTACATGTAAAACAAAGGCCTAGTTTTTTCATTTTTGTTTGTTTGTTTTTTGTTTTTTTTCTTTTTTTTTTTGAGTCAAGTATATCCTTGAGTACCACTTTTAATTGTTATTCATTTTTTCAATTTTTTTATTTACTCAATTTTTATATTTTTTCTAGTGCCATTTCAGAGTCCAATATTTGTTTTCCAGAAATATGTCCATTTATACTAGGTTTTCATATTATTTGGCACATAGTAATTATATCTCTTTATTATTTAAAAACTCTCTAGCTCTCTAAGATAGTTTCTCTTTTTCATTATAGATTTAATTTTTCCCTAATTTTTCCTTGCTCACTTTTGTTAGACTTTTATCTGTATTAGTCTTTACAAATAATTAAAATTTGCTGGTGGAAATGTTTCCTATTGCCTTTTTATTCTTACCTCCCTGCCTCCTAGAATTATCATTTTTCTTCTTTGAATATAGTCTTTTTCTCTCAAATTTTGTGTTGGATAATTGGCTTATTTGCCTAAATCTTTCTTTTTAATTTTTAAAATTTTATTTTTTATTAAAAATGTTTTCATGTTTATTTTTAAGAGAGAGAGACAGAGTGTGAGCAGGGGAGGGGCAGAGAGAGAGGGAGACAAAGAATCCAAAGCAGCCTCCAGGCTCTGAGCTATCAGCATACAGCCTGACACAGGGCTTGAACCCATGAACCAAGAGATCATGACCTGAGCTGAAGTCAGATGCTTAACTGACTGAGCCTCCCAGGCGCCCTTAATTTTTAAAAAATTTTAAACATTTTAATCCCAGTATAGTTAACATACAGTATTGTATTACTTGTAGGTGTACAATATAGTGATCCAATAATTTCATACATCACTCAGTGCTCATCCTGGTAAGTGTAATCCCTTTCACCTATTTTCACCCATCCCCCCTTCCACCTCCCCTATGGTAATAATAAGTTTGTTCTCTATAGTTAGGAGTCTGGTTTTTGGCCTCTTTTTTCTTTCTTCCATTGTTTTGTTTCTTAAATTCTGCATATGAATGAAATCATCTGGTATTTGTCATTCTCTTATTTCACATAGCATAATACTCTCCAGATCCATCCCATGGTGTTGCAAATGGCCCAATTTCATTCTTTTTTTATGACTGAATAATATTCCATTGTGTGTACATATTATCTCTTCTTTATCCATCTACTGATGGGCACTTGGGTTGCTTCCATAATTTGGTTAATGTAAATAATGCTGCAATAAACATAGAGATCCATATATCTTTTTTGGATTAGTGTTTTCATATTCTTTTTCAAAAATTTTAAAAAATATTTATTTATTTTTGAGAGAGAGAGACAGACACAGTATGAGTAGGGGAGGTGCAGAGAGAGAAGAAGACACAGAATCCAAAGCAGGCTCCAGGCCCTGAGCTGTGGAGCACTGAGCCCAACATGGGGCTCGAACTCATGGACCATGAGATCATGACCTGAAGTCGGACGCTCAACTGACTGAGCCACCCAGGCATCCCTAGTGTATTCATATTCTTTGAGTTAATACCCAGTAGTGGAATTACTGGATCATATGGTAATTCTATTTTTAATTTTTTAAGGAAGCTCCATACTGTTTTCCACAGTGGCTGTACAAATTTGCATTCCCACTAACAGTGCATGATGGTTTCTTAATATTTTGATTAATGCAACTTACATCTTTAAATTTTCTTCTTATAATTTTTTACTGAGTCTCACAAATTTTAACATATATCTATTATTTAATTTTAAGTATTTTGTGATTTTTTTATGTTTCTTCTTTAATGTAATGATAAATTGATAATATATACACACACATATAATGTAAAGATACATGGATAATATATATATACACACACACACATATAATACACACACATATGTATGTGTGTGTGTGTATATATATTTTTTTAATTTCCAGACATGCAAGATGTATTTTTTTTTAGTTTTACAATTGTTATTTTTAATTTTGTTGCATTATGACAAGGGTGTATAGTATGCATGTTAATTCTTTGGAACTTATTAGGATTTCCCATGTATCTTAGACATGGTTTTTTTTTTTATGAAAGCTTTATATATACTTCAAAATGGTCTGTATTTTCTATTTGGTGGACAGGAAGTTCTCTATAGAGCTACTGTCCTAAGGTTGTTAATCATATTCTTCATATTTTCTGTAGTTTTGCTTATTTGTCTGCTTGGTCTGCTTTTGAGAGGATATCATAAAATTTCAACTAAAATGTTTGTTTTAATAAATTGAATTTTTATATAAATAAAGTACAAAAATATATGTGTACAGTCCAGTGAATTATCTCAAAGTTAAAAAATGAATGTAATCACTACACAGGTTGTTAAGTAGCACATTACCAGGACCCTAGAACTGCTTTTGTGTCCTCTCTCAATCACTAGAATCCACTTATCTCCAAAGAAAATCATAAGAGTTCTTACCCATAGAGTCATTTGCTTGTTTTTAAATATGTAAATTAAATCATATAGTATGTATCTTATTTTGCATGTCTCCTAACATTATGTGGGAGTTATCTATATCGTTGTACACAGCCATTGTTCCTCTTTTATTGTTGTCTTGTATTTTGCTGAATAAGTAAAGGGATACATCTATCCATTCTACCCTTTATGGACATTGGTGTTATTTTCATTATTGGCTATTATAAATAAAGCTACTATGAATATTTTCATCTATGTCTTTTTGCACATGGATATCCTGAATTTGGGAAATGGAATTTATTGGTCAAAGAATACGTGTATGTTTAAATTTAGTAGATTATACTAAACGATTTTGCATAATGAATGCAACAGTTTGTACTCCCACCAGCAGAGTATTGCACCACACTCTTAACACTCTGGCTGTTGTCACTCTTTCTTATGTGAGCCACTATGATGATAGGAATTAATATCACATTGTGATTTTAGTTTTAATCCCCCTAATGAGTAGTATGGTTTTGTAGTTTTTTTAAAAATACATTGACCATTTTATCAACTGTCTGTTCATATTTCTTGCCCATTTTCTATTGGGTTGTCTGTCTTTTCCCTATCAATTTGTAGGAATTTATTATTTATTCTGAACATGAGATCTTTGCCAGTTGCAAATACTTTCTCTTATTTTGTGGTTTGCTTTTGTAATCATTTAATCATGTCTTTTGATGAACTGAAATTCTTAATTTTACTATATTTAAATATATCTTTCTTTTATGATTAGTACTTTGTATGTCCCTTTTAAGAAATCCCTGCTTACACCTGTTGAAGAATATGTTTTATATTTTCTTTTAGATCAGCAGAGTCTATTAGAACCATAATGTGAGCAAGAAATTTACACCACATATATATTTTTAATTTTAAGTAGCTACATTAAAAAATAGAATGAAACAGGTGAAATTAATATGAATAATATAATTATTAAGGGGATTATTTTGTTCTTTTTTTAAAAACAAGATTTCAAATTCTAGTGGATATTTTACACTTACAGCACATCCCAGTTGGACTAGCCACATTTCAGATGCTGATAACCACATGTGTCTAATGACTATCATATATCATATACCAACCCAGTTTAGAAGCTTTAATGATATGCCATTTACATTTAGCTACACCATTGCTGTTGCTGTGTGTGTGTGTGTGTGTGTGTGTGTGTGTGTGTGTGTGTGTGTGATGAAGTAGCTTATCTAACAAGGAAACTAAGTAGCTCATAGAATTGAAGGAAGATCTTCAGGATCTAGAGCCAATCTGGGTCCCTTAGGAACTATACCTGGCCTTGATGATGCTGGGATTTTGTAAGTGTCTCTTATCTCTGCATATTCTCTTTTATGTCATGAGGATTTACTAAACATGGCAGGACACATGGCCACCAGTTGTTCTGGGTCACATCTTTACAACTTCCAATAGTTGAGAAAAGATAAATCTAATTTTGTTTAATAATATCCTGGCTCAGGTCACATTCCTAAACCCTCCAGCCAGGAAGGATATTTTTTTAACTTTTTTTTTTTTAACGTTTATTTATTATTGAGACCCAGAAAGAGAGAGAGACAGAGCATGAGCATGGGAGGGGCACAGAGAGGAGGAGGCACAGAATCTGAAGTAGGCTCCAGGTTCTGAGCTGTCAGCACAGAGCCCAACGTGGGGCTCGAACTCACACACCACGAGATCATGACCTAAGCCAAAGTCGGACGTTTCAGTGACTGAGCCACCCAGGCGCCCCTAGGATTATTTTTGGCCAAGTCATTACGTGTCCATATTTATAATCATGAGACAGAAATTATTACCAGAAAAGGGAAGCTACCACAGTATATCACATCTGCTTCTTATATAAGATAATTTAGAGATCTGGGGTTATCCATTGTATACAAAAAGCACTAAATAAATATTTGTAAATAGGGATAACCTGGGATAACCTCCTGATTTGACAGGAATGCTTAAAATAAGGACTGAAGCAGGTGGAAGAATATAAATGCATTTGCTTGGAATTTGTTTTTATGATACACACATATTTGAAGACTATAAATTTTTAGTTTATAAGTTTGGGACTGTTGATTATAAGGGTTTGTTAATATTGAAGATAACTTAAAATTTACTGTGTAACCTGAATTTTCTGCAAATTTGTGGGTGGCTGGATGAGGTATGCTCATGTCTGCAGCTTTGCAGAATTTTTGAATATGACTTTCTTACATGACAGTAATAATCCTTTTGGCCATTAGTCTGACTTCAAGTTTTCTCTGTACATATGTTTAAAATACTGAAAAGGAGGAGAATGTTATTTAATATTGAAAAAAACATTTTTTTCTTCTTTTAGAATTTATCTAACTTCCTGTCTCAGTGGGATCTTAGTCTCAGCTTATTAATTCAGTCATTTAGCACAAAATTTAAAATTGAAGTGTGGTTTGGTGTGAGGTACAGATAAAAAGTTATTCCCTGGGGATTTCCAGCGTTCTACTTTTAAGTCCTATTTCTTCAGCACTAATCTATTCTCCTTTTGGGGAAACAAAAAACCTCTCCCTTCACTTGTGTGAGGGGAAAAAAGGTAGGGAGGAGGAGGAGGAGGAGGAGGAGGAGGAGGAGCAGGAGGAGGAGAATTTTCCTTTAGCTGTCTCTTTTAGGGATATCAACAAGGTTAAATGAGGGAAACTACCCATTTTTACTTTATGAAAGGCATAACGACAGGGAAAAACTATTTGGGCTGTATAAAAACCCTGACTTGGGATACCTAAAGCAAATTATATAGGAATTAGGTGGAAAATATGAAAAGGAAATGATACAGCTGCATTTATTTGGATGGTAGAGCACTGACATGGTATAATTTTCTCAGGTGCCAAAATAACAGAAAATGGTTCTGACCTTCTTTCTCCACGCTGCTTTCCTAGTGGCTATTTCTTTCTTGCATCCTCTGGACCTCCCACCCACCTCATCCCCCACCTCTGGCACACAAGTTTTTTTGTTTGTTATTCTTGTTCAGACATTTCGAAGTATATTTAATGGTGTTTGTAAACGTAGCTTCAGGATAATAAGGTCAAATTCTTCCCACTGCATCTAAAACCACCTACAACCACAGCCAAAAGTGATATCTGGAATGAAATCTGGCCATTTGCAACAATATGGACAGAACTGGAGGGTATTATGCTAAGCAAATTAAGTCGGTCAGAGAAAGACAGATACCACATGATTTCACTCATATGTGGAATCTGAGAAACTTGACGGATGATCATAGGGGAAGGTAGAATTCCTTTTCTGTTGGTATTTGTTTTAGGGACACTAGATTCAGAAAGTTAGTAGGGTTTTAAAGTGTTTTGCCTTTCTTACCATTATAAGTAACATTTTAATCTTAGCTTATATTTCCAATTCATTTTAAATTTATAATCATGATATAACAATACTTCATACATGTTAGAAAAAAAATCATACCTAATATCATCACCTTCCCAAACTATTATTCTATGTGTTCCTTTTTAAGTTTTTGCTATATGCATAGTTTTATGTCATTGTAACTACTGCTTAATTTTAAAATTACTTTTTTTTTTTGGTAATTCAATGAAACAACATGCAAATGAAGAATATGTATCTTTTACTTTAGGACAACACCTAGAGCTGATGAGAATCAGAAAACAGCTGTTTTCTGGAGTCACTGTGATTTTTAAATTTGTCACACTCAGGTAGTAACTTTAAATACAAGTTTCCTACTGGTAGCAAGAAATAATTTTTCTCTTTTAATGTTGAGTAAGTCTCACAGTGGTATGTCTGACAGCAACCATACAGAATCAGTCTCGCTTGACTGTATTGTTCAGAAACCCAAAGTAAAAAAAAATAAGCAGAAAACATGAAATCTCAAAATGTTTTGTTATAAAGAATGCAGCTTTGGGTTACGCTCTATTATCAAAACAGCTGCGCGTGATATGTCTTTATACGTAAGTTAAAAAAGAAACTCCTCGCAAAGCAGTGATCATTTCCTGTTTCATTTTTCATTTTCTTTTCGCGCGAAGAGCTTTTGTCCCTCACTAGGAGTTGCTTTAAATCTCTGGGAAGGTCTGTTCCGAATTTACTCCTCCTGGATTGGTTAAGATCCCTTTTAAGTGTGTGCTTTGTTCTCTGAAAAGCTGAGGTCAGTTGAGCAACATGCTGCTAATGTTTGGGGGAAAAAAAAAGAGCTGAGTAATGCTAGAGCCTTCTCATGTGGCTGATGCAAACCTGGAGAATTTGCATCATCATTAAGCTGGAATAAGTTGGTGTGACAGGCAGGAGCTTAAATACCAGCCCATGAGGAAGCTGAGCTGGTCTGTAATGATAGGGCGGCAGCAGCAGCCGCAGCCTCAGAGGTAGAGTCGGAGGTGGTGGAGGAGCGAGAGCACCATGAACACACAGGTGTTTCTGAGGAGTAATCAGAGAGCTGGGAAGGAGAAAAAGGCACCTTTGAGTTTTTACCTGTGAACACAATAGCCCTGAGAGAGACAGTCTGAAAGCAAAGAGGAAGAGATTTGGTCAGTCACACCAAGAGAGACCAAAGTGGAAAGTTTTGGGTTTTGTTCTTGTTTTTGTTTGGTTTTGTTTGGTTTTGTTGTTGCTTTTTTTTTTTTTTTTTCCTGTGTTTCCTTTTTCCCCGCGTGTCACTACAATGGTCAGAAAGCCTGTTGTGTCCACCATCTCCAGTGGAGGTTACCTGCAGGGGAATGTTAATGGGAAGCTGCCTTCTTTGGGTGGCAAGGAGCCACCTGGGCAGGAGAAAGTGGTGCTGAAGAAGAAAATCACTTTGCTGAGGGGCATCTCCATCATCATTGGCACGATCATTGGAGCAGGAATCTTCATCTCTCCTAAGGGCGTGCTCCAGAACACGGGCAGCGTGGGCATGTCTCTGATTATCTGGACAGTCTGTGGGGTCCTGTCTCTGTTTGGTGAGTGCAGCTTCTTCTCTGGGGGGTATGTCTGTGGAGCCGGGCAGTTTGCTCTCTGGGAAAGCAAAGAGTACTTTTTAAGGAGTGAATGAATGGCAAAGGCTACGCCAGAGGCTCTGATTCTTGTTGAAGTATGCGAACTACCCAAACACAGCGTCCACTGTTGGCAGGATTCTGCATTCCACCGACTTGCTTCCACAGCCCCTACTCTCTTCCCCTGACTCCGACAGACTCTTTTCTGACTTTTCCCTGTGGCCATGAGAGCAAAGGCTCACTTTGATGACCCGGGAAAATAGATGCGAGCTTTCCGTACTGGGCAGTTGTTCTCAGTGACTTGTGTTTGAGGGATCTTGGCAGCTGGCCCGCTGAATGAAACACCTGTGAAGTGAAACCCGGCAGGGCCTATTTAGTCACAGAGCTTAGTATTCAGCAGAAGTTTGACAGTGTTTTTATTGGCAAAATAAACCGCGGGTGGGGGGGGGGGGGAGAGGGCAGTCTTCTTCTTTTGAATTTTTTTAACTGGCGTGCTTGTCCATTGCTGCTATTATTTCAAAAGTCCTTGCCGTGGAAACACGTGTGGTGGCACGTAACTCAATTCCTGTGATAAGTGGGAATATTGCAAGGGTCTGAGCGCATTTCAAAGTTTTTCAATCTCTCGTCTCTCCCTGTCACCCCTAAATGTTTGCAACATGAATAGTAAAACCGGAACTGGGTGTTAGTTTGCTGTGCTTGCCCAGATCTACTTTCTTCATTTATAGTTCAGTGGGTCTTCGCGGACGTAGATAACTTGCGCGCCCGTTCACTGAGTTACGCTGCACAGAACTAGTAGCAGAAGGATGACTATTAATTTTGCTTCAAGTTCTAGATCACTTTTGTTGATTTGATATTGACAGCAAAGAGGTAATAGATACCTTTCACGGGGTGCGCAAGTTACTAGAGAGCTACCTGAGTTCCTTACAAAGGTGACAAAAGCTGGTGAATGGTCAAAAAAAATAAAATTTTATCTACACTATGGAGGAAAATGTCCAAGATGTATCTGCTCTTTCGTGGCAATCAGTATGTTTTAATTCCAAAAGGCCCTGCTCTTTAAAGGTACTAACGGAAAGCTTTGTCCTAACTCCAGGACTAAGTACTAACTCTTGGTCCTACATGTACCAATCCATTCATTCTTAAGGCCTTGTGGTGTTTTAATGCATTGGTTTGGGTATTCATCTAGAGAAGTCAGATTTCCATCAGGAAGAAGTAAAATTCATTAAAACAACGCTGTGGTATAGAAAGATGTGTAGAAGAATTATTTTAGGTTTTTAAAAAGAGTTGGTGGTATTCTGTATGGTTCTGGCATGTACATTTATAGACAAAGAGAAACCTATTCATTGCTCTTCTTAACTGACTTTGTGCACCCTCAGTCTTTACTCTTCTACAAGTACTTGTAAATTGAGAATAAATCAATGTCTGATAGGAAAAACCATAACCAATTTCCTGGACTTTTCATACTTCTATACATGCAGCTCCCACTATGTGATTCGATTTTTATACATAATAAAAAGTTATTCACATATAGTAAAATGAATTGCTGTGAGGATTGAACTAGTTAAAATGCTATTCCACTAGGAAAATATGGTTCTGTGTAAGTATATCAACTCAAGCAGAAGCTCAGGAGAAAAAAAAATGTTAAAAGGACTAGCTCAGGTTACATTTGAGTTGATATTCTTTGATTACTAATCCCGGGGAGCATGCTCCTGTATTAATCTTCTTATCTGTATTTACATTTTATTTGTCACTTAAGTTCCTAGGAGCTTTTTGACAGGAGTGCCTTCCTAACAGGAAGCAAAGCAAAATGTAAGGAAAACAAATACTTTCTCTTAGAACTCTAGAACTCGGGGACTACGAGTAAAGAATCTGTATATTTGGTTTACAATTTTTTTAAACCCAGGGTCAATACATGGATTTTTACATCTTGTTTTGAACTTTTTTCATCTGGGTAAAATGGTTATGGAGCTTGAGCCTTTTAAATGAAAATCTCATTCCTCCCGAACTCAATTTAAACCTAGGGCAACCATCCTGGAGTTTCAGCAAAGCAGACACAGGTCTAGGTATTGATTGTCTGGCAATAAATTCTGAGGTACTTAAGACTTTCCAATAACATTTTATATGGGAAGCTCTTTTATACAGGCTACCAACATGGCGACTGGTTTCCAACAGAGTGAATCGCAACCAGTTACAATTAGTTACAAATAGGCAAACTATATTAGTGATCCTCAAATATTAATCTGCAGACGAGGTGTTTTAAAATCATCAGTATAGGGGTGCCTGGGTGGCTCATTTGGTTAAGCATCTGACTCTTGACTTCAGCTCAGGTCATGATCTTATGGTTCATGAGTTCAAGCCCAGTATGGGAGTCTCCTTGGGATTCTGTCTCTCTCTCTGTTTCTCCCCTGCTCTCTCTCTCTCTCTCTTTCTCTCTCTCTCAAAATAAATAAAAAACTTAAAAAAAATAATAAAATCATCTGTACAAAATTTAAAATAATAGACTTGTTTGGCTTTTTCTGTTGGAGAGTTTGGACTGACTTGGTAGCGAACAAGTTGTAGGGTATGGCCTTAGATTCTGTTTTCGTGTGTATGCTTTTGTGTGTGTGGAAATTTACTCTCAGGTGATTCTGATACAGAGCTAGGTTTGGGAATAGGATCAACGATACTAAGATATAACTGAATATCCAAATTTTATACATGTTGACAGTTCTGCATGAAGCTTTACTATAATAATTTCCCACACTTCTAGTCTCTGAAGTAGTTCAAGCAAAAATTTGTGTTACATTTGAGTACTTTGCGGAATGAATAGAATTTTTCACGTAGTACCAAGATGTATTTTTCATTTTCTTGGTAGTTAATTGCTCAAATTAATAGGCATGTTTCATGAGGTATTCTCAATGTATCAGGCCCAGTACTGTCGTTGGAACCCAATATCGCATTTATAAACACAACTCCCTTATGAGGTAAGAATTGAGATCTCATTTTATAGATAAAGAAACTTACATTTGGGGAGGTTACATAACTTGCTCAAGCCCATGTGGATTGCATTGCTAAATGTTAAGATGGCTAAATGTTTATAATTAATTTTACCTAATATATATAAGTTATAGCATCTCTTTTTAAACAGTATGTTCTTTTAACTACTCAGAAATGTACTTTTCAAAAAATATCCAAGAAAATCTTTTCTAGAAATAGAATATTGGAGTCAAAATTCATTTTCTTGACAAACCATATCCTACAAATTAAATGAAGTCTTGCCAGGCCAAGAGTCTATACTTTTCTGAAGCACAAATAAGTTAATTTTGATGTGCAACAGAAATACTATTTATTAAAAGGATTCTTAATATAATAAGGTCAATTTGGGATAATTCCTTGTCTTGGTGTGTAGTTCCTTTAAAAATAGGTTGGGATTATTGGCATCTATCTTCTCTTTTTCTCAGGTTTGAGATTCATAATTCTTAATAATATGATATTATTTTAGAAGTTTGTCTTTACCATTTCAAATAAAATTACATTGTTTGAACAGAATGAACTAGATCTCAACCATGCGGAAGTTAGAAAAGGAATTTGATGGCTCCTAACAATCAGATGACTGTTACTTCTCTTGAAATAAACACCTCACTCAGACCAAAGGATGTAGTAACATGTTACCTAAACATAAATATTGTTGCATCACCTCTACCTTCGGATGACTAATTAATATTTTAATTTTGTACCTTTTTTATTATGAATACTTCACAGGAGCCTTGTCCTATGCTGAATTGGGAACAAGTATAAAGAAATCTGGTGGTCATTATACATACATTCTGGAAGTCTTTGGCCCATTACCAGCTTTCGTACGAGTCTGGGTGGAACTGCTCATAATACGGTGAGAGCATAGATAAGAAAACAGTTAAGGAAAAATAAATCCATTCATTACACCCTTCTTTAAATCATCTTAATTGTTTTTAACTGATTAGAAATATGTGTGTCATGTGACTGTGTTGTAAACATGTCTATTTCAGGATGTGAAATCTGTGATAAGATACCTCTCTCAATGTTTTGAATGCAGTTTTCTCACTGGCAATAGTTCTCCATTCCTGCCAAACTTTTAAAGTGTCTGATTTTCTTTAATATTCAATTATCTTCTGACATTTCTAGAAAGTATGTTGACTCGAAAGGATATGAAGCATCAAAATCCACCTTTATAAATCATGCGTTTTGACTGGCCAGACAAAATTAAATGTTATGCTAGTAGGGGGAGTTTTTCTTCTTGTAGATTCCATTGTCTTTTAACTTTCCTCAATTGTCGTGACTAGGAAACTTCTGTGCCTAACAACTTAGTGTGTCACTGAGTTTTATACTTTGCACACAAAAATGACTTGACATGAATGACTCATTTCCTCTTGTTAAGCAAATCAGCGAACTATAGTTGCCAAAAAAAAAAAAGTTTTATTGCTGTAAAAAATTGTCTTCGTTTAAAATCCAAACAAATATTGCTAAGTCACTCTGAGTAGCAAATTTCCTTTCACATTGTGGGAAACCTGTGATGTCATGTGTACAGTTTAGAGTAACACGCTTCCTTAAGGTAACTGCTGCCATAAGATGTGACTTACACATCCTGATTGTAGAGCTTAACGGTAATAACTGGAGAAACTTGTTCTTACTGTAAACTTATCAGACATACACAGCTGAGAGCGCCAGTGAGCTTTTATCCTAATATTTGGGGCATAAGTGGCAAATGCAGAGCTAATAAGTATCGATTTAACACTAGCCATGATTTTTATAGTCATAGGCATTTCTTTTTTAACAAAGAGCTTAGCTTGGTTTTTACTTCTCTGTTAAGTCTGTTCTCATTTTAGACAATTCTGCATTATTTAAAACCTGTTATAATGAAAATAATGTTCAAGAAGTATTTTGTTCCTTTTCTAAAAGCTGGGATTTGCTTAGGATGTACCTTCTGCTCTTTTTTGATTTATCTGAATATTACTCTTCAAAGGTTAACCTAAATCTTACCTCTTCCACAGTTAATTTCCTGGTTACCCTAGTTGCTATTTCTTTTCTCTCTTAATTCTTCTGAAAAAAATTCAGTCTCCCATTTTTATTTGGCATTCAACATATCTTGTTGAACAGAATCTGAAACAGGCTCCAGGCTCTGAGCAGTCAGCACGGAGCCCGACGCGGGGCTCGAACTCACGACTGCGAGATCGTGACCTGAGCCGAAGTCGGACGCTTAACCGCCTGAGCCACCCAGGCGCCCCAATATGTCAGGTGTCTATGTTCTATTTACCCATTAGAACTACAGGCATTTTAAGTACATAAGACCAAGCCTCACACTTTTGAAACCATTATACTTCTTAATCAGTGTCCTGAGCATTACAGACAGTAAATTCTTTTTGAACAACAGTATTAAATTCTTTTTGAATAATTTAATTCTTTTTGACTGAAAGTTTAAGGTTACAATATTTTGGATTTGACATTCTCAGCATTCAAATGAAGACACTTGGGGCACCTGGGTGGCTCAGTCGGTTGAGCATCTGACTTCAGCTCAGGTCATGATCTCACAGTTCACGAGTTCCAGCACTTTGTTGGGCTCTCTACTCTCAGCAAGGAGCCCACTTCCGATCTTCTGTCTCCCTCTCTCTACCCCCTCCCTTGCTCTCTCTCTCTCTCCCTCAAAAATAAATAAGCATTAAGTGAGGACACTACTTATTCAGGGTGCTGGGCTGTTAGGATGGTGTGCTTTGGAGCCTGATATAGCTGCACCTGAATCCCTCTTCAGCTAGGTATATGTGGCATGGCTTTAGCTAATTACTGGGCATTGTGATGAACGTGATCATTGTGTTCACAATAGCACAGATACAGTGTTCATTCACTTATTTATTCATTCCTTAAACAGCTACTGAATGGTGAATGGTAAGTTAAAAAGACTGTAAGTGGAATGACCCACAATTCTTGCTCCCAGGTAGCTCATAATCAAATGTTATTTACATTGCAAGACAGCTGCTTCATGGGGTGTGTGTGTATGTGTGTGTGTGTGTGTGTGTGTGTGTGTGTGTGTGTGTATGTACTGACAGAGGAAATTATCCAGATATACTCTAGAAGCTTTTTTTAAAGGGTTCATATATTCCTTTGTAATAAGAGACTCCCATTGCCTGGTTGGTCTTCTAAATAAACAGAGTAATGAATGACTTGTTGAATGACAAGATACCTAGGTACTTTAATATTTCTCATCTGCTCATAACACCCAGGATGCCTAAATACTTAAAATTTTGCTTCAGGGTAAGTCACTCTTGTCAGAAATAATCTGTAGAACACAGATTTCAAGAAAATAAATATCATATATCAGTCATAGCAGGGTCATTAGATGATTGAATTCACACATTAACCATATATTCAGTGTTTATTTGGTTTCTACTTATGATAGATACTATACTAAACACTGGCAAATAATAGTGACTAAAATGGACACAGTCTTGAACTCATGATCCTCAGTGTCATGCTAGGGAAACAGTTATCAATCAAGAAATCACATAGTGAAGATAAAGTCACTACTGTGATCAGCACTATGAAAGGGAAGCCATGGGCCTTTGTAAGGGAGTATACTCAGAGACCTCTCACCCAACCGGAAGGGTAAAGGAATTTCCCTGGGCCAAGAAAGACTGAACAAAGATATAGGGTATAAAAAACTACCAATGAGTTGTAGGGGCTCCCGGTAAAGGGTGTTCAGCTCCTTCCAGTGAGAAGAAGTAAACTAAGAGGAAGGGAACACTTAGACTAGATGGAGCCTTCACAGAAGGATTTTGCATATTCTGAGCATGTTTTGAAAGCACTAAAATGAGGTGATCAGATTTTAATTTATACATCAAAAATTCACAAATGATGAAGAACAGGAAAAACAGTCTTTTGTTGGGGTAAGGGAGAAGAGGGGGTCCTTGGGAAAAGAAGAAAATGAAAAAAAAAGTATGGTGCTATTGAGTACAAGCAGGCCAAGTTTGGAACATAGTTGTGGTTGGTTTTCTGACAATTTAAGGTGTTGGGCAACTATGAGAAGAGAAGCTGAAAGAGAAGAATGGCATGAGAAACTAGATAATTTCATGAACTTGCCTGTGTATTTAAAGAATATATATTCACACATACATGTATTTAAAGGCACATGTAATTTTCTCATAGAAATATTTGAAGAATTAAAATAGAATGGTTTCTTACCTATTTACTATAAACCTGCACTTAATTTCATTTTCTCTTTCATGTTTTCTCAGTTGTATAAAATTACAAGAGCATTTTTACTTTTTGACTTTTACTTTGCATCTAAATATTTCTAAGAAATTAAGAATAATCACTTGCCTCTTCACGTTTTTGTCTGTACTAGAAAAATAAGAACATAATGTTAAGGACATAAGCATGTATTTTCAATGAATACTTATTAATACTAATTTTTAAATCTGAATTTTGGGGGCCCCTGGGTGGCTTAGTCGGCTAAGCATCCGACTTTGGCTCCAGTCATGATCTTACGGTTGGTGAGTTCGAGCCCCGCATTGGGCTCTGTGCTGACAGCTCAGAGCCTGGAGCCTGCTTCTGATTCTGTGTCTCCTCCTCTCTCTGCCCCTCCCCTGCTCATGCTCTGTCTCTCTCTGTCTCTCAATAATAAATAAACATTAAAAAAATTTTTTTTAAAAAATCTGAGTTTTGTATTCATTTTCTTGACTGGGCTCCAACTCATTAGATCTATACCCTTAACGCATTCATGCTGTGGCTGGAGTTTAGTTGACTTATTTTTTTTTTTAATGTTTATTTATTTTTGAGAGAGAGAGAGACAGAGCACGAGTAGGGAAGGGCAGAGAGAGAGGGAGACACAGAATCCAAAGCAGGCTCCAGGCTCTGACCTGTCGGCACCGAGCCCAATGTGGGGTTCGAACCCACGAACTGTGAGATCATGACCTGAGCCGAAGTTAGACGCTCAACTGACTGAGTCACCCAGGCACCCCTAGTTGTTGACTTATTAAGAAGACTGCTTCTTGTATAGCCCAGTTCTGCCAGGATCTCAAATAATAAACTAAATTTTTAAGGAAAAAAAAGTCAAATATAGGAGAGCAGGGGCAAAAATGATAGCACCCAGTCTTGCTTCCATGAATATGTGAAGTGTAAGCTAGCCACCAAAGTTATAGGCAATATTTCATTTGGACTATCTGTGACAACCTAATCAAATGTGGAGTTTGGAAAACTATAGGCTTTCCTATTTAACATGTTCTGTATGTTGAATAACATTACCTCAAGGTAGAAAAAGTTTAGCAAAGATGCTATTTATTTTTTCCTTTGTTAACCTGAATATTCTTTTCCAGCCCTGCAGCCACTGCTGTGATTTCTCTGGCATTTGGACGCTACATTCTGGAACCATTTTTTATTCAGTGTGAAATTCCTGAACTTGCAATCAAGCTCATTACAGCCGTGGGCATAAGTGAGTATCATAGGTCTAAAAATGAAAAAGAAAAAAAAAAAAGAGCAAAAGTGATTGATAACAAAGCTTCTTTAGACATACGTGATGGGACTGCTTTCCACATCATGCTCTTTTCCCTTCAGTTCCTTGCCAAATTTATGTTGGAAAATAAAGAAAAGATTAAGGATTTGGAGTGATCCCTGGTATTACATTACATGCCAGTTTTGCATTGGGTCAATAGATATGATGGCTAATCTTCTGATATAGGCAAACAAAAACCACCTTATTAGTAAAATAACAGTTCATGGGAAGATAATTTTACAGATGAAAACCCAATTATTTCATGGGTTTTTGAATTAGAATTTTATCCTTTCTCACTGATAACATGTTACGTGATAACTCATTCTCATGGAGTGCTGTTCATGTGTAGGGTGTGTGCATTGTGTTGATATATTTTATACTGTTAGCAAACTGTCACTCTCAGTGTTACGGTGTTAGCTGCCCGTTGATGGTCACGATAAAAAGTCTTTTTTTTCATATTTGCTTACTAGTAGCACTTCTCAAATTGGATCTCCAAGTTAGAAATTTGTTCACGTTTATCACTGTGCCCAAATTCTGGATAGTTTTTAAAAGAAATGGAAAAGGGGAACATGCACAACATTACCTAAGCGATATGAAGCCAAACCTTCGAATAGTATGGGAAACAATAATACTTCCAGATGATGATTGACTCAGTTTGAAGAATCAACATGATCATGTTTGATTAAGTTTGAACTATTTGGAAATAGCAAGCAACGCAGGAATAACTAATTGCATACTTATGAAGAATTTTCTGTTAGGCGTGTCTAAGGTGTTTCTGTACAACGATGAAGAGAACGATGTACGGTGAGTGGGTCGTTTGCAGGAATTACACGTAAAAATATCTCTAGTGTAGATACATGTATTTTTGAACTTAGGTTCATCCCGGATTTCCTACTTTATCCACCAAACATGTACCCATTCTTCTTCTGTGAAATCTCTGAAGAAAGACAAAGAAAAATACTCAAAGTACATATATCTGAGTTTGGGAGAGGTAATGGCAAACTGAACTCATCATGCCCTTCATGCACACTGTAGATGTGAGACTCAGGGACAAATCATTTAGCCTTTCACATCTCAGTATTCTTCCCTGCAGATCCTGTGGAGTCTCAGAGAGTGTTTTGTGAGGATTAAATGATATTCACTGAGACAATGTATGTGTACTGTTTAGGTCATGCCCGCAATTTATTCAGAACAATTACAAATGGTAGCTATTTATACTCTTGTGGGAAAACATCATTGGAAGTTCCATGAGACCGGGGGCCCTTTTACTGCCATATTTCCAGCCCTTCTCATGGCTCCTAGTATGGCATTTGTGTTCAATAAATATTTGTTGACTGATTTTTATGCGGAGAGATCTACGAAATTTTCTCTAGCAGAAAAGTCTACTTGTTAAACCTGGAGGATTACACGTCTTCAGTTTTCTCACGCAGCAGGACAATGGTGGGAAATGAAATACAGTTTGCTCAATGTGATATTCAGAACTAATACCATGAGCTTTTGTGGGATGAACTATCTTAGCATAGTAGTTACAGTAGTTAGGCTTTGAAGGCAAACAACCTGGAGTTGAAACTTAGTGTCACAATTTCTTAGTTGTGTGATTTGGAGCTAAATATTAAACCTTCTTAAGCATTACTTTCATTTATTAGTAAGATACCTGTGAAAAGATAATCTGTCTTGGATGGCTGCGGAGAGGTGAAGTTACGTCAGGTTTTTAAGGCCTTTAGCAAAGTGCCTTGCCCATAGAAAATACTTAATATATCTGGTGTCCCACTGAAGGATTGGACTAATAGCCATTATTGTAACCATTATATACTTGTCCCTCAAATAACTGAGGCAGAATCATACCGTGATTATTATATTTGAAAAGAAGACAGAGGTCATCTCTTTGAGAGATTTGTAAATTTACAATAAAAGTTTTAAAAGGTATCTCTCGTGTGGGCGTACGTATTTCTCAACATAAAGGTTATAATTAGCACGGGTTTAGTAGATTTTATGTAAACATAAATCTATAAATATTACCTGCTTTGGACTTGAAATGAGATAGATAACAGCAATATATTACTATTTTGGTAAGTCTAGATGACTCTTTTTCCTTATCCCAATGCTATTACACTTTTTTGGAGGGAAAATCTGTATTTTGGAGGAGGAAATGG
Source organism: Leopardus geoffroyi (assembly GCF_018350155.1). NCBI lineage: Eukaryota > Metazoa > Chordata > Mammalia > Carnivora > Felidae > Leopardus > Leopardus geoffroyi. The sequence goes on from NC_059327.1 coordinate 87,606,786, forward strand.
ACACTGTACAGACCAAAATTTTGTCACTATTATAGGGGAGGATAACTACGTGTGTTCCAGTTTACCAAACTCCAGTAGTAGAGATTGGTGGTAAAATAGTTCACAAAGCCTGTGTTAATCTTGGATGAACCTAGACATTTTCTTCCATTTTTGCCATTGTTTATAACATTAGCTTAAAAGTTTTGATGTTCCATTTGCAACCTTGAGACTGTGAGGAATTGGATTCCTATAATTTGGAGATTTCACTGAAAGAGAAAAGAAGGTATTTTTATGACTCAGTGGTAGGTAATGTAAATCAATGGTCTGTCTGGGACGCTGAAACTAACTTTAAGAAGAATTTAGCTTTAATGGGGCAACCAACCAGGGGTGGAGATGGAGACAGAGAAGGAGAAATGTACCAGGGGGCAAATCTTTCACATTCCAAGTTGTTACATGTGAGTATGTGCTAAGGGTGGAAGGTTGGTGAGATGTAGAAAATAGAGTTTAATTGCATGAATTGCTTCCGTGTATTCTTTAGGGAAGGAAAGAGTTTGTGATCATTTGGAATGGCTAGTTAAAGTGTAGAAAAGACAGGAAACCTGAAAGATCTTGCTACAATCAAGTCACAGAAAGAAAGATTTCAAGTTTTGTGAAATGTTGACCAAGCATTTGAGAAGGGATGCTGGGGTAGGAGTGGGCAGTTACTGAATGCTAATCGATCTGCCCTTTGTTTAAAGTACTGGACTTCCTTGCAGCAAATTAATAAAAATGAAAAGGTTTTGCTTATCCCAAATCCTTTCCATTCGAGTAAACATGTCAGGCACAGGGAAGTCGAGCTGGGAAATCTTAGGCATTCGCATCATGTGCTCTCTGCTAGCCCAGTATGGACATTACTTTCTTCTGTGTGACACCATCAAGTTTCACTGTCCTTGTGGCTTTGGTAAAAATTGAAGGATGTTCAATACTTAAAGTGATATCCAGTCTTTTGTTCTGGTCTCCTGAAACTATTCCCTATGTAGGTATACAATTCAATGGCAGAATATTATGGTAAAAATACTTTCTTTAAAATATGAAATCTAGTGCCAGATCCATTCCTAACAATCTTCAATCCCAAGTTCCTTCCTGGCTTAGTGTGTATAGGTGAGTAAAGAGCCCTACCCTGCTTCTCATACCTTGCGGGAATAATTAGAGGAAGGAAGAAAATAACACCGTGAGTGCATTATAAGAACAAATTAGCCACTTCCATTACTATATGACTGTACTTTCTTTTCCCAAACTGTTTTCCTGCCATCACTGAATTGCATGAAAGAAAATCCAGGACCAGTTCTGAGCTAGCATTTCAAATATAGCTTGTGGAGTGGTTTTGCTTAAATATTCTGAAGACTGGCTATGCCTACACCTTTTTTCACCATAGCTAAATTGCCAAGACAATGAGTTCTTAGGTAGGTATACATGGTATTGATATATATAAGGACTGAAAAACAATAACCATATCCTTCTGGAGGATGACAAACAAAATGTGGGAAATTGCTGCCAAGGTAAACATGAACCTTAACAGCGAGAGGCAGAGCCACTAGGAGTTTGAAAGGACTAGGTATATTAGTGAGATCATGAGCTATTCCTGCATTATCACCTGTGAGCTAGGGGTAAAAGTGTGGACTCTGAGGTCAGTTTACCTAGGCTCCAATCCTATCTTCACACTTACCTGTGTGAACATGAGCGAGTTAAATGCTATCTCAAGTTTCAGCTGCCCATCTGAAAAATTATGCCAGCAATGATGGTAACCACATCATAGCGAGATAAGGATTAAATAACATTATCCACGTAAAGTCTTTGTACAATATCTGCCATATAGTAATAGTTTACAATTATTTGATGCTTGCATTTTTATCCCAGGCATTGAGATCCTAGAGCTCTCTGGTTTTTAAAGATGTTTATAGCTAGAGGGGCTTATCCTCTCTGAAATTAGTACTTTCAGGCAATGAATGCTAACAAAGAGAGTGGTAACTCAGGCAGGTGTTATGAAAACCAGTGGACTGATCGACCTTAACTCACCATGCAGCATCCCTATATTTTATCGATTTAGCATGAAACAGTCAGAAGCCAGAAGCCAGAGAGAACCTGAACCTGAGAGAAAACCCAGTATACCCAGCTTCAGTAATCTCACTCTGCAAATCCAAAGATAGACTTGAATAAAGAAGTGCAGACAGAAAACCTTGTCAGTCCTTAAATCCCAGTGTAAGTCCTTTGCGTTCCCCTAAACATCTTCTTCAGATACAGCTCCCTTCTAAAACATGTATTTCTTATCTCCAAGGCCGGTTGGTTGGTGGGTCAGTCAGTTGGTCGGTCGGTCTGTCTGTCTGTCTACCTATCTATCTATCTTTCATTCTTGCATTTCAGTTCTTAGCAGACTGCACTATAAGTGAGTAAATAAAAATTATATATCACGGTATTTTCATTTGGGCAAGAGAAAAAGCCAAAGTTGATATAAATATTTTCTAATTGTGAAATTTACAATTATTATTCAAATGAAGTAAAGCTAAGTAGGACCACAGAACTTACTCAAATTTCTTTTGTTACAATGTGGGTAGATAGTCTGTATAAAAACAAAGAAGATATGATGTGTTTCAGAAACACAGAAAGCTCTTGCATTTAGTGAATCCCAAATCCCCTTTTCAATATTGTTGGGTAAGCAACATATGTAGACTTAAATTTCTGTGTAAAGACACATGAGGAAGCAGCATTTCTAGTCACTTGAGGACCTTCACAGTGCCTCTGTACTTGCTGCCTTGTTACTTGTTAAGCCTTATCCTTCAGGGTCATAAAGGTACATCTCAGCTGGAATTTGGTGTACCAAATAATGAGTGTAATGTCTGCATGTTCAGATAATGTGAGGTTTTGAGAAACCTTTGAGAGAAATCAGTTTTAACCAGAATTTTTTCTTCAGCTGCCTGAGAGGAAAGCAAGGTGAGATTATCAATTCATAAGATTGCTTTGATTTTTCTAAGAACACTTTGCAAAGTATAAAAGAAAACCCCAAATGCTCACTTTTTTTTCTCTTTCAAAGACATTAAGACTTGCACTCTTTATGAAAGTAACAAATCCTCTTTCCTCTTCTCAGATAGAGGATCCAAAAATAAGAATGCCTCTTTCTCTCTCCCCCCTCTCTCTCTTTTCTTTCCCTCTCTCCCTCTCTCCTTTCTCCCATCCACCTTTATTTTCTCCTTCCTCCCTCCTTCCCTCCCTCCCTCTTCCCTTGTCTTGTCTTGTCTTGTCTTGCCTTGCCTTGCCTTGCCTTGCCTTGCCTTGCCTTGCCTTGCCTTGCCTTGCCTTCCCTTCCCTTCCCTTCCCTTCCCTTCCCTTCCCTTCCCTTCCCTTCCCTTGCTTTCCCTTCCCTTCCCTTGCCTTCCCTTCCCTTGCCTTCCCTTCCCTTCCCTTGCCTTCCCTTCCCTTCCCTTCCCTTGCCTTCCCTTCCCTTCCCTTGCCTTCCCTTCCCTTGCCTTGCCTTGCCTTGCCTTGCCTTGCCTTCCCTTGCCTTCCCTTCCCTTCCCTTCCCCTCCCCTCTTTCTCTTTCTCTTTCCTTTGTACTTTTTTCCCCCCTATATACAACTCTTTTCTATTGTGGAGTACTTTCAGAAATAGTGTTTCAGGTTTTAGGAGCTCTATTTAAAAGAAAGCAGTGCTCTTTTGTTGGTGGTAGGAACATGAGTCCAGTTTTTTTTTTAGGTCAGTGTTGTCCCTTTAACTAAATAATGCTCTTCATATGATGACTCATTTATCACAGTCATTTGTATAGAAAAAAAGAAAGGGATAAGTGGATGATGAAATGGGGAACAGAGCTGCATTAAATTATTTCCAACATATAAGTGCTTTATGTTGGAGAAAGAAAAATAATTTTATTTTTTATCCTTCCTCTGACAAAGTAATGCACTCTGCCATTAACAATGGACCTGCTTTTCTTCATGTTTTTAGCTTCAAACATAGGTAAAATATTTCCCTTAGCCTCGCATGGATCCTATATGGGGTTCCAGCCTTCCTGATCATTCTTATCATTACTCCTTTGAGACATTTCTTCATTAGTAGTCTCCTGTTTAACTTTGTGTGGGATGTCCTGATCCCTTATTTTCCCATCTTTGAGATTTTTCAAAAATGAAAATTGCTTTATTGATTTTCACTTTAAAAAGCTGCAGGTCCATTATAAAAATTATTAAATGTAGAAAAAGAAATACAAATTGAAAATTACTGGCTATTCCATCATCTATAAATACCTTCTGTTAATGTTTTGGTAAACACTGTTTCAGATTCCCCCCCCCCTTTATATCTCTCTGCCTTTGTGTCTCCATCCATCCATCCATCCATCCATCCATCCTTCTCTTTGTAACTTGCTGTATTGGTCAGAAATATATCATGAATATCCTTTCGTGCAATACATATTTAACTGCATCATGATTTTAAATGGTTACATAACAAATCATTAAAAAAAGTGTACTTTAGTCTTCCTTTAGGGGTCTAGGTTATTTTTAAATTTTTGCCATTACTGTATATGTTGTATGTCGATAACATTTCACTGATTCTAAAATTCTGAAATGAGCTAGTGATTATATGAAGCAGTGGAAACTATGGAGATAACCGATTACTGTAGAATATGAATACTTCCTATTGCAACTTGAATTATAAAAATCCTGTGTTTTGTTTTATCCCCTGAGAAGTATATTCATACATTTGTGTTACTTGCTTAGGAGGGATACACCTTTTTAAAAATAAAGCTTAAAGGTAATAACTGCAAATATCAGGTATGAAACAGCTTTGGAGGGGTGGTTAACTCTGAGTATTAACTATCAGAAAGAGCATAAAGTTGAATTCCATGGTCTAGAAGAACCTCTAGAAGTTATTCCATCAGAGGATAGTAGGCAGAGTCTTAGAGTATCGTCATTCGTTTCATGCATTCTTGCCTGAAGGTAGTTTTTTTTTTTCTTTTTTCTTTTTTAACTAAGGATCCAACTCAATCATTTATTCAGTAAAACTGTGTTGATTATCTTTCTGGGTCAAGTATAGAGTTGAACACAAGCAATACAGAGATCAAATATACTTGTTCTAGTCTCCAGATTCTCATGGTCTACCACATGGGAAAAGTGGATAGTTGAGTGCTACTCAGGAAACTAGACAGCATCAGTAAGAAAGGGAAATTCTGCTGGCTTCAGACCCAAGGTGTGTCCTAGACTGGGCACTCTTTTGGACTCATTAACTTACAGCTTATTTTTCCAAGGCCCCAAACACATTTTGGAAGCCTATATTTTTAAGGAAGGTTGAAAGTCAGTCGTTCATGTGCTGATTGGAAACTGGAGAGGAAAACCAGAGTGCTAGATAGGGCTAGTTTTGAGAGTGAAGAATAGAGTTGTAGCCAACCTCTTGACATCTCACCCCTTCTTGAGTGGTTCCATACTGGCAGGTGCATATGGGTAACATCATCACAGGAGGAAATAGTTGCCTGACCTACCAAGCTAGAAAGTCATATTCAGCAATGTGATTGAATATTGTGATGACTTCAGGGTTTTGTTAGAAGATACTTTTATCTGATTTTTAGGAAGCTATAATATATGCCCAATCTTGCTGACATATACAAAAAATGAGATAAATTTTTACTGTCCATTGGTTTTATTCAAGCATCTCAAACTTCAATGTGCATAAAAACCACCTAGAGATCTTGTTGAAAGGTATCTATTAGGTCAGGGGCAGTGCCTGAGATTTCACATTTCCAAAATGCTTCTAGGTAATGCCAACTTTGCTGATTAATGGATGGCACTTTGAATAGCAAGGTCTTCATGTCTTCATGCCAATGAGAATTCACCTTTTGTAACTTTCATTTATTTGTTTGCAGCTGTAGTGATGGTCCTAAACAGCATGAGTGTCAGCTGGAGTGCCCGGATCCAGATTTTCCTAACCTTTTGCAAGCTCACAGCAATTCTGATAATTATAGTCCCTGGAGTTATGCAGCTAATTAAAGGTATGGACTGGAAAGTAAATGCTTTTTAAAATACGTATCTGCTTTTGATCTCTTCTAGCCCTAACTTTTGCTTGTACTAGCAGAATCCCTTAATTAGTCTCTGCTGTGGAACTTAGACTCTATACTGTCATCTAATTGATTTGAAAGACGGTTGCATTGGGGTGTGTTGGTATTTACAGCTGAATGGCAACAAGAAAATTAAGACCGGGCCAAGCAACAAAATAAGGCATTAGTGAATTCTCTCCATCTATAAACTCTTTGGAGTGAAACTCGAAGTGGAAAAAAAATTGCAATTAGTTTTAACTACAGATACCTATTTCCTCTTAGTTTTACTTTAAAATAGTTCAATGATAGTAATAAAGACTAGAGAAGAAAGGATATCTGGAAAATGATGAAAGATGACCAATAATTCTCTTACTCTATGTCTATTACTGCTTTTATCTTGAGAAGAGAGTCTTGACAGAAAGGGAGTCAGATATGGGACTAGCATTCCTAAAAACCAAATATTATCTGACAAAAAAAGTTGTAAAACTTAATTTTTATTGTTACATTAACAATAATTAGGAGCTGCTCATTGTCCATTTGTGAATAGAAGATCTTGGAACTGTCCTGGCTCAATGTTTGCATCAAATCCAGCAACTTCAGCCAACTCAGAGGAGATACGATAAAGATTTTAATGCCATGGCTTACACTAAAGAAAGAGAAGACATGAGCTCGCTCTTCCAATTCACGTTGGTCCCCATAGAGCTAGCCTGCTCATTTTATCTGATCAATTAGAAATGCAGAGAAAATAATCTGTTTTGTTGCTGCTTTCTTTTTCTGGGCTAACTCGTTAGTCTTCTGTAAGGGGTTTCTTCCATTTGTGGAAAGTGCAGAGACTCTGAGTTGTTGACCCTATTTTAGTTCTAGTTTAGGTTCCAAAAGATGATGTACTATCCTTTAAAACTAAGATCTTTTTTTTCTTTTTGGTGTAATATAAGACTATAGTCATTTTTTTTTCCCACCTATTGATATATGTATGAAGTGAGGTTTTCCAAAGCTTATTTTATTGCAAATTCCTTAAGAGCAGAGATCAGAGTGTATTTTTTGGATCGTTTTTGACACTTGAAATAGAATGATCTTTTAATTAATACTTATGCTATCGGTGCTTAATGTGAACAGGCTTCCTCTTCTAGTTCACCTAGTAGAGAAATACCATAAGAATATTACTACATTTTAAGTAAATTTTAATATTTTGGAGATCATTTTTAGCAAGTGTATTTACTCTATTACCACAAAATGTTGATTTTCTTTCTAACTTAATCACATATTTTTCACATTAATTTGAAACTCCAGGAAGAGAAAAGCTTTATTGATACAGATTATGCACTTATTTCCACTCTAATAAGATCTTGAAAATATTTGTGTGGTCTATATTTATTTATGAGGATTTGGTAAACTTTCCTTTGAATATTATGATTTTCATATTCCTGAGACCTCTGTTATGCAGCCAAAATATTCCTGAAGTTTAGAAAAGCCTGTCTTTTGTAATATTTTAAAAATGACATTTTTTAGGATTTATGCTTTAGGACCTGGTTTTTAACAAAGTTTAGTTTCTCTTCTTGATTATTCAGTACTGTACTCTTAGAATATTATCTCTTTTGGCCAAGGAGACAATAGGTCATGATAAAAGCATATTCAATAGATATTTTTATCTGAGCCCCAGTATTTATATTTTCCTTCTATGAGGCATTTCTAAATTCACTGTGTCATTTTTTTTTTTTAATGAACTATATTTTGGAACTGGACACTTTGAGGGAAAAATTATTTAGCACACAATTCAACTTTCTCCATTTTTGGTCTCAAAACTCATACTTATTATATTAATATATATTGTTGTCTGGGCAACCCAGGTAAGAACTGAGATTTGATTGAAGAGAGAGGGTCGTAATCACATACATCATCCAACTTCCATCCTCCTCTTATTTACTTAAGTGAAGACCAATTTTGAAACAAAGTCACATTTCCCCTTTGGGTGATCTCATTTGCTATTTTCTTTGGGAAAGAGACTTTTTTTCTTTGAATATTGGCTGAATAAATCTGAATTTTGGTAGGGTGTTTCTTGGTAGTTATCCAAAGATACACATGAAAAAGGCCCAGTATCATTCATGAAGTAGGGAAAAATGTTAAGAATTAAAGCATTCAATCCACATGTTGACGCATAATTTGTTAAAATCTATCCATTTTAAAATTTAGTATAATTCCTTTTCAGTGTTTGTAAAAGGAAACTACATCATTCTCTAAGATGTAGTATTAGTGGACTTTCTCCATAAAGGCCAGACAGTAAATATTTTCAACTTTACATGCTGTACAGTCTCTGTCACGACTACCCAATTCTGTTGTTGCAGGGTGAAATCAGCCATAGACTGGTAATATCAATCCTGATACACAAACAAGTAGGCCTCGCTGTGCTCCAATAAAATTTTATTTAACACGGAAGCTTTGAAAGGCCAGATTGGGCCCACAGGGTTTACCAACAATGGTGGATGCCTAATAGATTACAGGTTGAAAGCAGAAAGAAGAAAGAAAGTTAAATGATATGAGAAGGTGGTTCTTGGGGTTTTTTGCTACCTCCTCATTGAGAGTAGACCTGTCGATATTTCTTTCCAAGTATAGAAGACAGAGCAGTCTGCCAGCAAGATGAGACACTTTGGCATGAACATTATTTTGAGTTAAGAACAATCCAAACCCAGTAGATTCAGGAAACACTTTTTACCCCATCCCCCTCAGCTACCTGCTTATACCAGGAAGAGAGCTATTAACAGAGATTCTTTTTTACTTAAGAGACTCATCTGCATAACAGGGCAACTTTTGTTTTCCAAACATCTCCTTTTACCTTCCTGCAAATGTCTTTCTCCCCTTTGTATCCTCAGAATGCTACCCCTCTTCTTAGCTCATCTAAGTGTCATATTGTCTCACTGTCTTTGGAATCTCCATGTCTGTGGAGGTTCCCCATACGTACTTTTACTAAATTTGATTTTGTCCTGTTAATCTGCCTCATGTCAGTTTAAGTGTTAGTCCAACTAGAAGGATATGGAAGGGTAGAGGAAATTCTAGCTTCCCAACACAAGCTTTACATTATCTTCATTTAAAAGAATTCTACTATACTCCTATGAACTATAGCTTACAGAGTATTCTTTAGTCTTCTTTCATGCTCAAACTCTAAAAGAGCAGAGGCACACGCAAACAAGGAAATGGTTTTTAAATGCTATTTTCCTCTTTGCTATAATTTTATTAGAAAAGAAATGTGAAGTAGTTAATGTTAGTGGTGATCCATATACTTTTGGGCCTCCTTCTCTAGAATGGATAAAGTATTAATAGATAAATCTGGCAATGAGCAGGGAGTGAGAAATCTGGACCTGGAACAGCATAGTTCATCCCCAACCGTCCCATTTCTTTCCCCATGTTTATGGCTTATTCTTTGAAAAGTCCTAAAATCTTTCTATTCTCATTGCAGGGCAAACACAACACTTTCAAGATGCCTTTTCAGGAAGAGATGCAAGTATCATGGGGTTGCCACTGGCTTTTTACTATGGGATGTATGCATACGCTGGCTGGTAAGTTGACATCTCTAGATCTGGTGGTTTGCATGGTTCATTAATTCCTTCAAGTAGTTTGGCTAAGTGCCAAGCAAGGTGCTAGACAGTGTGAATAACCACAATCCAGCACAATCTACTTTTTCTTAAAGTGAGAAAGATGGTGTGGCTTCCTCCACCAGGGCAATTACTGTGCATATGACTTAACGTAAACATAACTGAGTTTTTCAGTCAAGGTGACTATTAGATTTAGCCTGGTGTTGTAAAAAAAAACAAACAAATGTGGGCCTTAATGTTACTGAAAGATCTATCACTGCCATTAAGTCAGGAAACAAATGGGTGAGCCCTGGTGCATGTTGCCAGGACCAACTGCTCCATCCTGGTGACTCCTGAGGGGGCTGGACAAATTGAAAGTACACCTCCTGGGCTGAGCTTGCCAACACTGTTGCCGAACAAACTTGGATAAACGTGTCACAAGAGAAGCCAAATGCAATGAGGGTTTGGAAAAGAGGAAGAGAGAAATTTGTTTTGGGTGCTGGCAGCGGGGGGAGGTGACAAGCTCAAGCGTTAACAATCCACCTCTCCACCGGTAAGAAGGACACCTAGAATTTTATAGGGAGAGGTTGGAGCATCTGTGCAAAAGAGCGGACAGTGGGTATGTTTTCAGTCCATGATCATGGGTAGGGACGGGGATGTGTGGGGTGTGGTCTTCTAGGCATTCCGTTGCTATCAGGGCTTTTCTGGTCTGGTGGTTAGAATGTTCTGGTCATTGCAAAATGTCTTTGTCAATGCCTCAAGAAAGTGCGATAAGAAATAAGCACAATGGGTTTTAGTTAGAGAATGAGTTAAATGGTCTTATCTATTTCCGGTTTTAACTGCTGGGGTCTATGAGCAAGAGGGCTTGCTAACATTAAGAACCAATACAAATCACTTAGAAGTCTGTATCAGTGAGGACATAACAGTGCCACGGGAAATTAGAGATGAGTTCTTTGCTTGTCAAAAGGCCTTTCAGCTGAAGCTCCAAGGTTGTTTGTGAATAGTGATTAATTGATTTTTCTCTGCTTTCCCATGAGAATGAAATAATTCAGATATAGAAAAAAGTAAGATGTACCCAGGAGGTAAAATGATGCTCTAAAGGCAGGGTAGGAAAACTAAGATAATGAAATCAGGCATACTAGATAATCTACGTTTTACTGGTTCTTACAAATTCCTTAAAATTTCCTCCACATTTGAAAAATAAAGTATGCAGCAAAAATGATTAAAATCACTCTGCCATGGGTACATTGCCTTTGTGCTTTCCAACTGTGATAACCATTCTGGTTGAAGCATTAGAACTTTGTTTCTAATTTATGCCTTACTTTATTCAATAACTTGAATAACAATACTCATGGATAAGAATGGGATTTTTCTCTAATTAAATTTTATCGATGTAAGATTCAGTTGAAGTGACTATTACGAGAAAGCCCACCATGTAGCAAAGTATTGCTCAAGCATCAAAATCTTTGCAGTAAAATTAAATTTCACAGTTTTGGCATAATTAGTGGCAAAAATCTCATTATTATCTTTGGAGCTACTAGTTGTACAATTTTAGCTGTAAGAGTGTTCTATAAACATAAAAATAGTATCAGGAAACCACACTAGCTCAAAAATTATGTAACTGCATTACAAATGCAAATAAAATGTACTTTCATTCCTTTACTGTTTAGATTCGTACCTTCCAGCTAGTGCATGGAATATAAAGATGTATTTCAAAATAAATGGAATGTTTACCATATAAATCTCAATGAATTATGAAAATATAGCATTACAGGAAAATCAGGAGGGTACAGGAACTTAAAAAAAACTTTAACCTAGCTTTTGAAAGACATTCAAAGATTGTAGCTCTAAGTAGTATAGTGTAAAATATTTGTATGTTCAAGAAATATTCTTATAGCCATTGTGTGTGTTAATCTTGAATCACACAGTATATTTGAAATCTTTTTATTTTTGTCCAAAGCACAATGTGATGCTGGGCAGAGAGAACAGAGTTGTGATCACAGGGTTCGTAGCAGAATCAACTATTCTATGGCCATTCAGCTTGGATCAAAGCTCTGGTGCCCTGGGGCAGCAGCCAAGCTACTGGGAAGGGCACCCAGAGACCAGAGTGAAGTGGGGAAGTGATAGAAGCTTTCAGCTAGAGCCAAGTGTTGGGAGCCCAGCAATATTCACTCAGGAATGTGGAATGTGGAGATAGTCACAAGGGAGATTTGATTAATTCTATTGAATGAAGTTTCTTTTGCCTGTGACTACCATGCATCTGTTCCCACGGAATCTTAAAATACTCTTCTACCCAACTCACTCTCCCACTACCAGCACCAAATATTCGGGTCACCTGCTTCATGTAGAGCAAACCTTCTCCACTTCTGTAGGCTTTTGAGAGCTGATCGATTTCTCCATTTCTCTCACTCTTTTCATTTTGAATTATCTTATTATCTGAATATTTTGTTTGATTGATGCTGAACCCAACATGTGCCTCTCGTTAAAAGGATTTAAGAAAGCAATTTAGGTGATACGGATCAACTTTCTTTAGCAATTCATGAAGTGGGCAGTCTCCACTTTCAAGAGTCCAGAGAAGTGCAAAATGGGATGGAAGACAGGGAACGTTTATAGGATGGGCTTAAATTAGAATTAATTAGAATTCTTAGAATTGTTTCAAAGAATAAGGAACAAGAAAGAGAAAGATAGAAAATGAATAAGGAACAAGGAAATAAAGATAGATCCCAGAGTTGGTGTTTGGGGACTGAGTGGCCCTATCTTGGGCCTAGAAGTTTATTTCAATTTCTGTTTACAGGGAAAGGGGGTTTACGTGAACTTTTGTTTATACTTTTACGCATATAATCCTCATATCCACTCCCAATTTTAAAGAACAGAAAACTGTTGATTTTCTCATATTCTTAAGGGATCAATTCTAGTACTAGAAATGAAGGCCAGGATTTTAAATGGAATGTTATCTGATACAAGTGGTTTGTGGAGAGATAGATAAGTAACTGTATTTCTATAACAAGGTTTTTATGCTACCTGAATGCTGCTTTGTGGATTGGCAGAAATAATCTGGTTGTTAATCTATGGCCATCAGTCTTAGAAAAAGGAAGCTGTGTTTAGAAGAAACAGTCTGTCGGTTTGGAGTTCCAGAGGAAAAGTTAATATCTGGCTGTAAATGGAACAAGATGGAGACTAAAAGAGTTCACAGAGAGGGGTATTTATTCCCTTCCCAAATGTGATCCTGCCTCTCTGACCTCTGTCTGTCTTTCACGGTATAATTACAAGACTAGGTGGCGGAATTATAAATGAGGCACTGTAAATGAGCCTCTGCTCTCTGTGCTGCTGCTGTGACAACGTTTGATGCAAACAAAAAGTGTGGGAGGCATTGCAAATAAGTCAGACAGAAGCAGCCACTGTCATCAGAACTCAACCACCTAGGGTGTAAGTAAAAGCAGCAAGACCTTTGTTGTCCAGGAGGCCTTGCTCTGTTAGCAATTCAACTCCTCCATGGTGAATGGGAAAAAGATCCTGCCAAACCTTGGGTCTGAATAAAGTAGGCTTTTGGCCATGAGGAGTGCAGAACCTTTTTAGAATGATGAAAACTCCTTCACAGAAACATGATTAGGGGGAAAGAAATCATTAACCCAGCCAGGTCACAGAGTTGGGTCAGAGCAACTTTAATATCATCGCCAATGGCTGCATTCAGAGAGATAGGTCTGCCAGTGTTCCCTGTGGCCCAAGGGAACTCAACCAATTTCAGTCCCATATCCTGATCCAAAGCTAAATATTGCTTGGTGGGATTTTTTTTTTAAACTGTGTAATAGAAAGTTTTCCGGTGTCTTTCTTCTCCCTTTTAAATCCTATCCTCTAGTGGATTTAGTCTTTCGAAAGCACCTGCTGGGATTATTTTGTACCATTGTGTCAAATCTAATCTAAAGAATAAGCTTCTTTTTAAAATAATTCACATAGTTGGGTACTGGGATGCATTCACAGCTTTGTGGTGCTTTTTATACACAATTATGGAAGAGCTGAAACAATAGATCTTGTGAACATTCTCTAGAGGCCTTGAGGAGATGTACAGCAAAGAGAATGCTATGGACTCATTGCTGGAAACTAGGAGAGCATAAAGGTGTATTTCCCATAGGATGTGAATGTTTGGACCAAAATAGGAAGCTTTCTCCTTTGCACCCCCACCCAGCCTTTTCCTTTTCTCTATTCTCTGGAGCTATGGCAAATATTTGAAATTGTGGCCTTCCCCCCCCCCTCCCCCCACAAATATTTCCTTTCTTGCTGTAAACATTGTTGGAAAACACCAGTTTCTAAAACACCTATTAAGAAGGAACTGGATATTTTTGACGTGAGAAGCCTGGAAACCTCTCTCTCTCTCTCTCTCTCTCTCTCTCTCTCTCTCTCTCTGTGTGTGTGTGTGTGTGTGTGTGTTTTGTTTCATTTTGGGGGGATTTTTTTTCTTTCTTTTTTCCCCTGCATGTTCTTCCTGTATTTCCCATTGCTTTGGCCTTATAACAAACACATGAAATCCCTCAGAGTGCATATTCCAGATATAAGTATTGATTGTTACTTGCCTTCCTGGTATAACTACAGCCTCTATTTTTAGAAACTTACTCTCCAGTCATTAAAAAATATCCTTGGCTGCTAACTTTTTAGATCACCTTTACTGCTACTGTTCTGTCAGCTATTCAAATGTTTCTACTTAAGACACAGTCCTTAAAATATTAGATGTCTTCACCTTGTTAAAAGATAAACTGAAGCGTATTAAAATTTTTAAGACTTTATTTGAGCAAAAATCAATTTGAATCAGGCAGCATTTAATCTAGCAGATAGAATGGAGCTCAGAGGAACTGTACAAAATGAAAGACTTTTATAGGCAGAAGGGAGCAGGAACAAAGAAGTTAGTATAGGCAAAAAAGCAGTTGGTTTTTGCAAGGTTACTTTCATTTAAACGATGACAGAGATCTATCAGGCAGATTACCTAACTAGTACTAATCAAGTGATTCCTGAGTGGCTGGTTTAAAATTCCGTTATTGGGAGAGTTGAAACTATAATTGCCTTGGCTTGGTGTTGTGGAGCTTAGCATAAGTGACTCCATTTGGAGCTTATTATCTAGTGTTTAACAACCATGAACATCAACTTTCTACTTGTGAATTTAGATGGGTTTTTATAAAGATGGGATAAGACAGGTTTTCTCATTCTTGTTTTAAGCTATGACATACTTGATATTAAAGTCTGTTGGGCTAATATTCTAGCCGTTTGGTTTTAGGTTATAGAAAATTCATACTTATAGACCCAAGCTTCTGTGTACCTATATTAATAGCTATTTTATCTTCCATGGAATAAGAGAACAGAAAAGTGTTTTGAAAATATGACTTTTTTTTATTTTGTGGAAATGCCCTAAATGTATGAAATGAAGAAGAGAAATGTCTTTGTCTTCATATGTTTCACTCTCCCGTTATGATCTCTTAGCTTTCCCATCTTCGCAATTAAATTATCTATATATGCTTGTTTGAGGATGGAGTCTGCCTCGGTCATACATCTTAGAACCTTGAAAAAGAACTATAAGGGCTTAAAAGAGTATCCAACAATCCCTTTAGATTGGAAAAAGAAGTCAAGGTTGCAAGGTGGTAGACATTTCTGGGTGGGGTGAGTAGAGTCACAAAGTCAAGGAAAGGAATCTGAATTTCTTTCTCTAGGGCCATAACTTTAGGGGGATATTTGTAATCTTATCAAACTTGAAAGTGAACTATTTTGTGCCTAGAATACTTTTTGTCATGTAAGGGACCCAGAAAAGCGTTCAGGACTTGGGAAGAGTGTCCAAAATGTTCTGCTGTTTAGTTATCCACTTATCGTGTAATGACTGTATGTCTAAAAATGCAACTTCATAGTCTTGTGACTTGAGGATCTGGATAGGCACATACCAGAAAACAGTGAATTGAAAGGAAGAAGTGAAGATTAAGAATCTATTATCTTTGATCCTGTTGTCGGTTCCTACTTGCCCTTGTGTGCAAGTATGAAGCCATGAACTCTAAAACTGAGAAATGCTATTGTCACACTTCTATTGTCCTATAAGCTTTGATTGACCTGCCACCACTACTAAAATCTGGATTCCTGAAGCCTAAGGCCATCTGGTACTTAAAGTCTGTTCTCACTACCCCTGACACACTTTGAGCTGCAAAATACTAAACTGTGGCTTCCACCCCTGTGCTTGTGTGCTATACTCAGTCTGGAATGTTCTTATACCACTTCACTAGGGCTAGACGTTAAGCATTTTTGAGGACTCAACTTGGGTGATGGCTTCTCTAGAAAATCTTCCCTGAATTGCCAGTCTGGGTTAGACCTTGCCTCTGGCTCCCATGGTACCCTGTGCACACTCCAGCACTGGCTCCTATGCTACATTGCACGAGTCTATGCTCCACTGTATATACTATGAGCTCCTTGAGGAGAATTAGTGTGGATTTCCCACTTTGTTTTCCCTAGTGGCTGACACGTGATAATCTCCTATATTGCTGGGAATGCAAAAATGGAAAAAAATAGTTTGACTGTAAACATACATCCACTTGTTGACTCAGTGATTATATTCTGAGTATTTGCCGAACAGAAATGATTGCCTGGTCCCCGAAAGAACATGCATAGGCATATTTATGGTATCTATTCATAATAGCTATATATTGGAAGTAATCCAAAACCATCAACAGTAGAATGTATACTGTAACAGTACAATAGAAAACATCAATAAAAATAATGAATTATTGTTACATACAACAGCATGGGTGAGGCTCATGAAAATAAAGCTCAGAAAAAAAATCCAGACACAAAATAATAAATATTGTGTAATAGTTATGCAGGCAAATATTAGTCTAGTGTGATGAAACAAACAAAATTTAGCAATGGTCATTATTCTGACTTAGCAAAAGTCAGAATAATGGTTGCCTTTACAAGAGAATGAAAGAGATGATATTGACTAGAAAAGGTGATAAGGAAACCTTCTAGGGTTCTAGGAATGTTTTATCTCTTGATCTTTTTGTTGGTTCCATGGGTATATAAATATGTAAAAATTCACCAAATTATACATTAAGATTTGTGCACTTAAATATTCATATGTTATACCTCTGTAAAAATATTAAAAAATAAAAAATAACTGGGGAAGCCTGGGTGGCCCAGTTGGTTAAGCACCTGATTCTTTTTGATTTTGACTCAGGTCATGATCTCACGATAGTGAGATTGAGTCCTATGTCAGACTCCATGCTTAGTGTGGAGCCTGTTTGGGATTCTCTTTCCCTTTCTCCCTCTGCCCCTCCCCCATGAGCGCGCTCTCTCTCTCTCAAAATAAATAAACATTTAAAAAACAAAAAAATAAAAAAATAAGAAAAATAAGAAATATGGCTTAATAGAAAAATGATTTGTTGGGGCTTTTGAGTATTGGAGATTTTCATCTCACAATAGTTATTTGTTTATAATTTTTTATAATTCTGAGTTTGATTGTAGATATTTAAAACTTGAAACTTTGGTTTATAGTCATAAAATATATTGATAATTTATAATTCATTTATATCTTTTTAGGTTTTATCTCAACTTTGTTACGGAAGAAGTAGAAAATCCTGAGAAGTAAGTGGCCATATTTATTCTGAAATATTTATGAGGAATAAAATGTAAGATTATAGAGTTGAAAAAGTAGACCTAAAGAAGATCCTTAGTGTGGGCTAATTAACTTTATCATCATCATCATTATCATTATCATCATCATTTTCTCAGGGAGATAAAATTTTATTTGACTTTGTTACAGATTATATGTAAACAACTTTATTGTATATTCCACATTCAAGACTAAATTATCTGATAACCTGAAAATATAAAGTTATCATATAGTTATGTTTTAGATAACCAATTTCATAAAAGTCTACATATGTTACATATGTTAGCATATGATAAGTCAGCTGCCCATAAATGTTCTGTAAGACATGAGCTCCAAAAATGGATTATTTCTAATAATTCATGTGAGTTTTTTCATAACTATTCTATTAAAGAGAATAATGCAGTTAATGAACAATTAGTTATGAAAGCCTAGAAGTGACTGTAGAATATTATAAGAACTTACAAATTTTAGTAGCTAGATGATTGCTTTTACTTTTTGTTCCTAGGTAATACTTTTGGTGATTAAGTAATTTGATGATGATTTATATAATATTCCTAAGATGAATTATTTTTAATTCAGAACTTAGACAAATGTATTTTGTGATTTGCATACAAACGCTTGACTTTATACAGCAAAACAGCATAACCTATGGGCAGAAGAGGGAAATTTTAAGAAGTACAGTGTAAGATAGGGACAGAATTATAAAGTAATTTAATTCATCTGACATTGATTATACATCTACCATATTTCAACCATTGTGGTAGAAATTTCTTACATGACTTATATTTAAGATTTTATGGTCTAGCCACTTAGTCAAATGTGTAAACAAATGAAAGTAACATAGTATGATGCCATCATAGATTATTTACTCCTCTGACAGAGAGTAAAGGAGGAAACACTTAACTCTGTCTAGGGGGATATACCTATACCGAGTCTCAAATGATAAACAGGTATTTTTCAGGGGAGGAAAAAAACAGGAAAGAATGAAAGAGAGAGAGAGAGAGAGAGAGAGAGAGACAGAGAGAGAGAGAGAGAGAGAGAGAGGGGAAAGGGAGAAAGACTTCTGAGAAACAAAACATGTACAAAGACGAGTCAGTATAAAATTGCCTAGACATCAGAGACGAGGCTCAAGTGTTCAACATTCACTTTAAGGTAGACTGAGAAATCCTGGGACTATGTCTGTCTGTCAGGAGATGGTAAGCCAGTTAGATCTGGCAAAGTACCACGTCAGAATTTTGAACACACACACACCAGCAACTAAGGTTGAAATGACGTTTTATACCATCTGATTCAACCGTGACACAAGTAAATATGTAATTTAAACATGTGAAAAGTTTATTTTATTGAGAAATATGAGAAATTTATGATAGTACTTTCATATTTAGAACTGGAATTGTGGTACAGTACACGCATTTACCGGGAACTAGTATCTTCTAGCATTCCTTTGAAATGAGAAGCCACTTTATAGCTCTAAATCTATTGATGACACAGGTAAATAGGTTGCCCTGTTTTTACTATTTTTGAGAAGTGTGTAAATGGCAACACAGAGAAAAGGCTGTTCTTACTAGATTTTATATATGTAAAATATTTATTGGATTTCCATTGCAAAAAAGAGATTACTATGGTTTATGTCTTTTAAGTTTAAAGGCATTTTAAAGAGTCTAGTTACTAAAAACTAGTATTGGAGAATATTTCTTATGAAAAAAAGGCAAACTGTAGGTTTGTGGATGTGACCTATAATGTAACATTTATTGTATGGTACATCGATGGCGTAGAGATAGCTCATGTTCTCCTGTAATGGTATTTAACGGTTTAAATATAGGTCTATTTGCTGTGTATACACTACTCTTGTGTATATTGAGTATATTTTAAACCTATTTATGCCATAATTACCCTGATCTGAATTTCTGATGTATTCTACAAGAATAGTATGCTTTTCAAGATTCTCTCTCTCTTTCTTTTTTAAGGGTCTTATTTTCACACATTGATAATGTCTGTGATTCAGTATGTACAACTACTAAAGAACAGTGATGTATGGATTCAGTGGTTTTTTTGTTGTTGCAAAGAAGTTTCCTCATCTCGAAAAGAGAATAATTGTAGCGCTTACCTCATTGGGTTGTGGCGATGAGTTAATACGTATAAAGTACTTAGTTTAGGGACTGTACTTTTTAATCACTACATAATTGGTTGTTGTTACTATAATTATATTTCCTGATTGTAAGAACAACATAAAATGTTACTCACATAAGAGTATTTCCTAAGCGACAATATCCTAGCCAATTCTCTCTCTTCAGTGTTTTTGAAAGAAAAATGAAAAGTATTTCACACCTGTTGAAGCCTGTTCTATAAACTTTCAGCACTGAAATTGAATATGTATTTTATGATCTCTCCTATTTTTATGTACAGATTTCATATAACATTTTATATTTAGAGAAAATAAGAGGTTTATAATAATTTAAAAGTAGCTATCAAAACTGATTTAGACTGATTATTATCACTGGTTATACCAGATAAAATGTTTTCATTTTCTGGAAATTATGATTTTGCAAAATTCATTAAATATTCCTAGAATACTTTTAATTTGATATTTTAAGGTCTTAAACTAAGGAACTTCTCCGGAGAAATTAAGTAAGAATCTGTGGAATTTGGGATCGAGATAATTAATAATTGCTAATACTTAAGGTGAAGAAGGAAACCTCTGGTACCTTTTTGTTCTGTTATACAAGGTACTCAGATATTCAGTTTTTGTCTGAATGATTCTGTGTAAAATTTAGCTAACAAATTTATTTTCTCAAAGTCAGAATATGAGAAATCCACAAAATCCCCTTAATGAAAAGTAAAGATTAAATTTGTACTGTGTATTTATCAAACTAAAGAAGTTCAAGCTTTTAAGCAACGTATTCAAGTGTCTTAATTAAAAAAAAATAACATTTCTCTGTAATGTTGGCAATCAGTCCAGGTCTTTTAAAACTAAATCTTATTTTTTAAACACAAGGAATGATTTGGGAAATATTTATGGTTGAACTTAGAGAACACATGGTAAAATTATGTGAACCTCATCCAGATGTGTAATTTGTATTATTTTGTAGGTAGATACAGCTCCAAAATGTATTTAGTTACAAGGGAGAGTAATTAGAATTCCATCTCCTTTGTGACATGCCAAGATAAATGTGTTTCCCAATCAGTCACGGGTGCATGTGTCCAGGTGTGCTGCAACGTGTAACTTTCTGGCAGCTGGTGAAATGAATCATCAGCTGAACATACAACACCTTTTACTATCCTTCTCCACCTAGGCAATAAAATTTTGCTACAATTGTGCCCTAATAGAAAAAGTGATCATTAATTTAGATCACTGAAAATAACAATGTGATTTAAAATATATAGAATGTAGAATGAGGTTTCATGATCACAATTGACTGCCCTTTACATATACTTTAATTTCAGTGGCGATTTTTTCAGATTACCTAACATCACTCTATGGAGTCATTTCTGAACTGCTATTATGAGAATGACTTACAGAACAGTTCCCTAAGTGTTACCACAAGTGAGAGGTAAACTGAGAGATTCATGGAATCAAAATAACTAGCTCATGACTTCTTTCTTCTGTTAGGTCTCAGTTCCTCTTTAAAGCTTGTAAAGCACTAATCCTAAAAATTGGGGCAAAATCCCTGCTATATGATTACATTTATAATGTTAAAAATGTTGCCAGTGTCCTTTTATAATGTTTTCTAAGAGTGGCTTTGGATCTATGGGAGTAGCAATCTTTTAAGAGGCATTTAACATATTTATGTAAAATGACAGTAATTATCACTGAAACTTTTGTAATAATATAAAAATGTTACATTTAAAAATTATCTATGGCATGGTGGCTGACTCTCTAAGAGTAAAAATAGTATTTTGAGGAGTTGGAATGTCCAAAGTTTGGATCATGAAGGTGATAGAATCCCAAAGAATCTCTGAAATTTAAAATGTCCCCCCATGAAATGAAATGGGTAGTAGTAATGATTGGTAATGTGTACATTTGTTTTTAAAAATCAGTGTTTTTATTTGCAAATATAATGAGTTTTGCCTTATGACATTATTTGTGTGGCGACAGTGCAATCTATCATTGTTCACAAAGTTACACAGTGCAAAGAACATATCATTGAGATGTATAATGTTTGTAATCCTGCCCTTCAATTGATAAATCATGTCTTGTGTTGATGAAAGCCAAGAAATGAATTGCTTTTCTTTGACCTTGGGGGTCTGAGATTAGTCAGTTTGTCTATTAGACTTGTTCCAGTGTTCTTCTCACTTCATTTATTCCTTCTGTCTTGAAGAGTTGGAAATAGTAGACTTGGTGAAAGTCAGTAAAGCTTGATATCATCAGTCATTTTTGAAGAACAGGCTATCAGCATGGTCTGAATAATCAACTTTAATAGAAGGTTTAAATAATCAGAGTGTCATGTTTAATTAATACTTTGCCTGCTTTCAATTTATATTAATTGATGCCTGAAAGTCATCGCACCTTGTACCAACGATAACTTAGAAGAGAAACTTGGCTTGGGAAAAATGCCCAAAGACCTTTAAGGCAGTGTAATTGATCAGACTGATTCATAAATGGTCGATAATCACGTAATTTATATTCAGTTCAAATGTTGCCATTCTAAATTCTTAGTATATATGTTTTTATTCCTATTGACTTGTATTAAGCCAGTGTAAAGGCGTTTATTAATAATATCATACTGCTTTATCAGGCCCATTGCTTATAGGACATGTAAAACTGGTAACCTGATTAAAAAACATGGCAAAGCAAAACAATCTAAAAATCTTGTGCCAATGTGCTATAGCTAATTGCATGACAAAACATTAAAGGTTGATTTGAGGTCTTTTATTTTGCATTTTTGGCATTTTAAGGATGCAGTTTTCTGTTAGAGGCAAATTTCATCTTTATATGCTTTATAGCTTTCTAACAGTTGCTAGAAAATAGCATATAATGTCTTGACTATGTATGTGTAGATTATAGTAATGTTATGATTTTTTATTACAAAGCAAGGTTCTCTGCATTCTTAGACCATTTCTAGAGTTTATTTTACAAATACTCAAGTGATATATGTTCTTAAGGTATATAAACTAATTTCCCAGAAAATTACCTCACTGTAAATAAAGGCATTTAGAAAAATCTGGACTAGTAAGCAGAATTAATTTGTAAAAGTATTTCCTGGAGGAATCTCTCAAAAATGATTCATTCATTTTATGCTAATTGAGTTAATACATAAATTGAATTTATACCCAACTTAACAAAGATTTCTTTGGCAAAATGAGGCATCACTTTATTAATAACAATAAGGAATTGTTAGAATTATCTTAATATGTGACAGTGCTTCTCTTTAATCATTGATAATTGATACCTAAGTTAAGCTCATTCAATTTTGTGCATTTCTTCTGGAAATACACGAAAAAGTTTTGTGAATCCATTTTTAAATATATTTCAAAATATGTGTACAATTATACTGGTTGAGCAACTGAGGCAGTTGTTCGGTATCTGGCCAGACGTCACAGAAAAGAGATGGTTCTATGTTCAGAGAACAAGATTACCAAGTTACTCTTCCTTGCCTTTGCTCAGTCTAAAAATTTCTCACTGATGGGACATGTAGTTGATATTCCCTAGGATCAAAATTCTTGCATTTCTCAGTTTCACATATGTCTTTATTAAGGATGCTAACCCCATTGTGTGGCCAAAAAATTTGAAGGTCAATGCTTTTGATTGTTTTACATCCTTTCATAGTACTTGTATCTAAATTTGAATTTGAATTTTATTGGAGCTTATATTTTGAGTTTAGAATCATGAACTCATGTTTTAGGTACAATAACAGCGGCTGTCTTAATTTTACTTTATGTTTCTGTTTCCTTTCATTATTTACAAAATAAGAGACCACAAATGGTATAATGAGTAGAATCAAAGAATTTGAGAATTAGAGGGGACCTTGAATACTATGTAATCTAGCTTTCCACCAGATGCATGAATGTCTTCTATAATATCTTTAAACAGATGTAATTCATATAACATAAAATGAGAAACTGACTATAACTTCCCTGAGCTGGGCTACAATTATTTTTAACTTTCACATGTTGATTAGGAACCTGCTAATTTCTATGACCATTTTAAGGTTTGATGAATGTTGGTTGGGTGGCATAAATAGAGTTGGGCAAATGTTTTGACTGTAATAGGTACAACCCAGATGAGAAATTGAATGACATTAAGTCAGAGGTTACAGAGTTAGAATCCTTTTATCTGAAAGGAACTACTTTTGCAATCAGAAGTAAACGTCAGTCATTACATTGTCTCCTGTTTTTGAGTTCACACTTTAGCGACTCCCCTCATCCATATTCTCATTTATGGAAATCAGCTACTTTTCTCTGCGCCTGGATTTGAATATTAATGTTTGTACCCATAAAGTGGCTCATAAATACCTTTTACATTCTGGGTTATACTTGGTGAAAAACTTCATAGACCACTAATATCTAGTCTGTGGCCTGCTGCTTGGCATTCATTCAGATACAACGTTGTTTAAGATCCTCACAAAAATAGAATATCCTGTGTTGTTATTTAGGCACAGAGACAATATGCATCCAGGCCATTATATCTGCACTGGCCAAACACAAGAATGGTTTTGTTAATTTTGTTCTAGTCATTATCAAACATTGACTCATTTTATCGATCTACTCAGGAAAATGAGCAACTTTTGAATTTGTATAGGCACAAGCTAAAACAGTATTGCCAATGTAAACATCTAAAATGAGTCAAATGAAGTTGAGACTTTCCAGTAAAGAAAGATTTCCTTTACTTTTATGAAATGTGGAAATATTTACTTACTGAGTCTTTGAAAAGAGTACTCATTTAGAAAATCAAAATTCTAATACTGTCTCCTCTTAACTAGCTGTTTGACCTTGGGCAGGCCTCCACGTTGCTTCTGAATCTTTGTTTGCCAGTTTTAAATAGAGGGTGATAATCCCCATATTAAAGTTCTCATGGGGTTGTGAGGATAAAATATGTGAAATTCAAAAATGTTAATGAGTTCGGCAAGTAATACACAAATGCCATCTGCAACCAACACCCATATTCTTGAAAGATTACATTATTCATAATTTTTGAAAAAAAATGAGAGGATTAGCATAATTGTTTTATGAACAGGGGTGCCTCTTCTACACACATGACCTATTAATCAGCTTGAAAAGTTGTTCTGCATCATCAGCAAAGAACCCAATCATTAGTAGTTAAAAGGTTCAAAAGATGATGAGAACTGCTTTTTATTTAGTAGTCTCTGATCTCCCTTAGGTGGCAATATGCTCACTCATCATAATCAGAATATATTTCTTGGCAGATTTTTTTTCCTTCGAAACCAAATATTTGTATGCCCACACCCACACTGTCACCGTCACACTGCTGGCTGATGGTGCGGATATAATGGATGGACTATTTGTACTTTCACTGCAGCGACTTATTTTTAGGTTCACGATCTTACCAAGAAACTCCTTTATGAAATCTGCCAAAGAAGGTTTTGACCTGAGTGGCTGGTGTCATGTATTTAAATTTTTATTTTTATTTCCGGAAAAGAAGCTATGGGATTATTCTAAAACAGGAGAACACAGGTGTTAGTTTGTGCCCCCCCATATGTTTTTTTTTTTTTAAGATTTATGCCTAACTTAAAAATGCACAGCCTTCATTAAAAATATAAACAGTGTTTGTTGTCTGAGTGATAGATGGATTACAAGGTAGCACTTCAGATTATTTTTAATAAGATGATGTATTTTATTTCCATTCCTCAGTTGAGAAAGTTAAAGCTTTGAGAAGTGAAGTAACTTTTCCTGGCCCTGGAATTAGTACATGAGAAGATTAGGATTATAATCCATGTTTGATATAATGTGATATAATGCATGGATTGTTTGGCTTCCGAGCTCATACTCTTTCCAGCATGTCAACTAGTCTCTTTGAGAGGCAAAGCAGAAGTGACCCATGGGTGTACAAAGTGTTGTAATGACTAAGAAAGTAACTTTGCTGTGGAAGAGGAAGTTGGAAGAAGAGTAAGATTTACAAAGGTAGAATAGAGAAATAAAACTATTTCAACAGGGGATGGGCATACACAAAGCCATGCTTTCAAGGAATAATGTGAAGACTGCTCTAGCTAAAGCAAAAGATTGTAAAGAAGAGTAGAAGACAAAATGGCGGTACAATGTGGATGCTGGTATGGGATGAGCCTCCGTTAGAAGAATTTTGGACCTGATCCAGTAGCCAATGGGATGTGGTGAGTGGAGGTATGGTACAAGTTTTTGGTATATGAAGTTGTATTTAGGGAAGATGAACCTGATGGCAGGTTCAGTGGATTTTCCTTTTTTTGACATATGTACAGTTTAAGGAGAGTTATAATCCAAAAGGTCACATTTAAGTCTTGTTTTATGTTTATTTTCAATAAAAGCAAATGTCTGTGAAAAGTTAATTGCCCCCTGGACATAACCCATTATTACAGTCAGACATGGTGGCAAATCATGTGATAGAATTTTCTGGCAAATAGCATCATAATGGCCACATTGTCCCAGCTCAAAGATATGAACTAAACTGCTTAGAGAACATGGATGAGTCAACGTGGTGTTCATATACTCTTGAAAAAATAGAGTTGTCTTCTTTTTTTTTCTTTTAATGAAAAAGATGGGATCATTTATTCTCTATGCCAGAGGAAGAACAATTGAAATCAAGTTAAACGAGAAGAAAGTTCATTTTCAGATAAAATTATATTCAAAAGTATGGAAACAAGAGAATTGCATTAGGCATTGGAAATCCCAAAATAGAGAAAAAAAGAACTTACCGTTTAGCTGTGATTCTCTAGATACTGAGGTGGAAAAATGAGGCAGACCAATGCCTAAGTTTGCTTCTAATTCTATATTTTCGTTCTGCATTTAAGTCAGTGAATATATACGAACCAATGTGGGGCATCATGTACTGTGTTATGGTCTGTGTTATTGGGGAGGGATGTCACATGCTAGGGAGATGAAGGAAACCCTTTCTTAAATTTTAAGGTCAAATAGAATCCTAAGTCAAATTTGGAAATATTTCAAACAAGATGTGTCAAAAACCTGACTTTCACATATTAGGTATTCGAGGGAAGCGTGGGTTAAGGAGGAGAGGGAAATAGCAATGCCATTACAGGAGAAGATTTGGGCTGGGAACCAACAAGCACAGTGAGATTCACGTTGGTGTTGTGGAAAGAGCTCTGTACCTGGAGTCTAGTGACTAAAGTTCTAGTTCTGGTTCTAGAGTTATGTAATTTTGTGATCATAGCTATATTATTTATCCTCTCTGAGCCTCTGACTTCTCAGCTATGGAAAAGAATGGTAGAGTATCAAATTATCAAATGTGTGTGATGATGAATCCTGACTTTTGTTTATTGTTCTTTATAATATGCGCCTAGAAGGTATAAAATGGTCTATAAACTTGTGTGCTGCAGGTTGTTGTTAGTACTAGTCTTTTTCTATGTGTTTCTTATTTGTCTCAAGAGTCTAGATATATATTATGAGGGAATTGCCTATGTAAAGAGGTATCTTCTCTGATAGGTCTATTACTTTAAGCATTAGACATTTCCAACAGTCCAGATGGATTTATTTATTCATAATAATAAATATTTTATGTTGCCTACCTAAGGAGAAAAAAGAGGGAGAGGGAGAGGAAAGGAGGAAAGAGAAAGAGAGAGAGAGAGAAAGAGAAAGGGGGAGAGAGAGATTTGTGATAACTTTAAAATATATATATTCATTGCTTTAGCCATCTGTTAAATGGAAATTCTGATGTTTACCTTGCAGAGTTTTTATGAGAATTAGAAATAATATACCCATGCGTCTGACAATATTTTGCTCAGTGAGGACACTTATTTAATGATAAACCATTTACTTCTTATTTTTGTTATGAAACATGTCATTAGCTCATTTGTAATCAAAGATTATCAGATCAGGATTTGTAAATTTGGCCAAACTGTTTCTTTCTTTCTTTTCTTTTCTTTTCTTTTCTTTTCTTTTCTTTTCTTTTCTTTTCTTTTCTTTTCTTTTCTTTTCTTTTCTTTTCTTTTTTCTTTTCTTTTCTTTTCTTTTCTTTTCTTTTCTTTTCTCTTTCTTTCTTTCTTTCTTTCTTTTCTTTCTTTCTTTTCTTTCTTTCTCCCTTTTTTTTTTTTTTTTTTTGCACTGCTTAAATGTTGGGTTTGAAATCCATCATTATAAGGTAAAAGACACCCTTGTTTGAAATACTTTGCCACGGGAATCACAAATTCAGTCTCAGAGCTAGGCATTTCTAATCTCTCATACTGGAGGTTGTTTTTCAAAAACATATAGTGCTTTGTTGGTTTTCTAAGGAGACATGTTCATAGCTTTTAATGGTCACATGGTTTACCCGGATAACTGTTTACTACTGTGTCATTTTCTCATTTGTCCCTTTTCTCATTTTCTATCTCTCTTTTTCTCTCTTTTAAAGTTAGATATGTGGAACAGATAGGGAGAGCTATCTGTGGCAAAAGCTTAATAATAATCAATACTAATGCATAATAGTTGAGAATGCAGTGATTAAATACCATGGCCACTGTTTCATATAGTGAGATATACAATATTACAGGGAAGATAATTTATGAAATTAAGTCTGTGGCATAGCACTCAGATATTTCATAATATGTAAAACTAAAGCTTTTGACATATATTCATATATCACAAAATAAGAGAGACTAAAGATTATAAAGCATGACTTTGTGAGTAGAGTCATTTCTAGAGCCTCGTTGGTTGCCTCATCACACAGCTTTATATAGACCCCTCACGTCTCACTTCCTCCAGAGTATCTCTCCTGTTGGCCTTTCATGATGGCACCTTTTTATTTTTCCCTGACATTCTACTGTCACGGTCATTCTTTTAGGGATAGATAGCAAGGGATGCGAAGATGTCTCTAAATTTCCAAGTTGTTTCAGTTTTCACGTTACCTGTGTGCACATAATAACTAGTTCTCCACTCGTTTACCTTCTTCCATTCACATGCTGGCATGGCTGGCCTAGTTTATTAGACTAACTCACTGTTACAATTAAAAACACAGTGAACTTGACCTTGAGAAAATATATCACAAAGGCCTGGGATTTTTGAATCGGGAGGAAAGTAGCCATCGAATTTCCTATCCCTTTCATTGTAAAGATAAAGAGTTGAAGCCAGAGAGATGGATTAATTTGTCTGTGTTTACATTTGTTTATATTTAAAATACTGATCCCTTTCTAGTCCTCTTTTCAAACATTTAGCCTTGTTGACTACAGATCTAAGAGTGATGGATATGGCAAGATTGTAGCCTCGAAATTAGCTGGGGGAAGAATGTAATCATTAGGAGTGACCTGTATGTTATTGAGAATGGAACAAAACTGCCTTTTAAAATGTATAAAAGCATTAACATTTGCCTGCATTCGACTTTCTAAAGCTGTTTTTCAAACACGTAATGAAAGGGGTCCTAGGCTAGCTGAATTAAATAATCTATTCCAGGTCGTTTATTGAAGGTCATTTGGTTACAAGATTAAAGCAGAAACTTTATGACTAGGAAATGCTGAAATGTTAGGATCCTGTAGGGAAATAGCTACTTTTTATTTTCTCTAACATTTTTACGGATAAAACTGATTCTTAAAATAGTTCTGATATCTCTTTGGGGGGAACAATATTTAATTTTTCTGTATTGATATTGTCAAACAATCAAAATCTCACTTCCTATATTCTGGCCTGAGGCAAGCAAAAGAGAAATTGATATAGAAGACACGACTAACTTCATTTTGAGCCAGAAAATGACAAAAGAAATGAGTGAGATAGATAGCAAGAGGAGATCATGATTCGAAAAAGCTGTTTTGTAGCTGCTCAGGGTCCGGTGGAAGAAAGGTTAAATGTATTTTAAATGTATGTAAGTGTTTAGCTATTCGATCCTCGTAATGCCACGGCCTCTGGCCAAGGAGAGGTGATCAGTGGCAAATGCTGAGAGAAGACAGCTGCAGATTGAACTCAGCAACGTCCCTCCCTGGTACACGGAGCCCTTTGTCTTTTTGGGCCACAACCTGAACTCTGAACTGCAGTGAGAGAGACAGCTTCAGCCTCGATATGTAGGTGCTTTCAAACCATCAAGTTTATGATGCAAGTCTGACCAGGCAGGGCCAGAGTTTCCTGTTCTCCAAAAGACAGGCTACTTCTGCTCCCGGTGTTGCTCTTTCTAAGGCATCTCCCTGTACACTTCCCTCACCTCTTGGCCCGGCCTTCCCAGCTCCACATCTCTCATCCAAGAGGCAGCCCAGAGCAGGGGACATCCTGACTGTCTTGTTCTCATATTTCTCCTAACAGACACATCTTGTCTGTCCCATTTTTAAGTGTCTAGGATACAAATTTCCACCTAGCAGTTACGGTCAGGTGATCCATTTAATCAAGTAATTGAAAGGGAAGCTTCTTTCTATGTATCCTGTACCCTATTAGAAAACTTAAAACTTTCTGATTTTCATAGTATTTTTTCATAATGGTGTGTGGTCTTTCTTCATTTTAATAATAAATAATAGTTAAATTTTAAATTTTTTTTAACGTTTATTTATTTTTGAGATAGAGAGAGACAGAGCATGAATGGGGGAGGGTCAGAGAGAGGGAGACACAGAATCCGAAACAGGCTCCAGGCTCTGAGCTGTCAGCACAGAGCCCGACATGGGGCTTGAACTCACGGACCGCGAGATCATGACCTGGGCCGAAGTCGGCCGCCCAACTGACTGAGCCACCCAGGCGCCCCAATAATAGTTAAATTTTAAAATACCAAAAATTATGTGGAAGAAAAGTAAAACCACCTATTATGTCATGATTACATAAAATAAAAACACTTGTTACTCTGATGTTTTGCTTCCCCTCCCCCTGTGCATGTATGTGCGTGTGTTTGTTCCATGCATGTCTGTATTGCATTATGTTACTTGGGATAAATGCACATATGCATTTTTCTTTGTAACTTTGGCATTACATTATAGATTTTTGTGTTTATTTACTGTCTGTTTCCCCTGTGGGGGTCATGGGGTTTACTGACACAGGACTACCATCTGTGTCATTCACTGTTGTATCCCCCGCAGCTCGATGGCACCATGAAGTCTGTCTGCCTCTAGATTTGCTCAGCTTTAGCTCTTTGTTCTTTTAGGTTTATTATTTATTTTTGAGACACAGAGAGAGAGAGAGAGAGAGAGTGAGTGAGTGAGTTGGGGAGGGGCAGAGAGAGAGGGAGAAAGAATCCCAAACAGGCTCCACGCTGGTCAGCTTAGAGCCCGTCAAAGGGCTCGATGTCACGAACCATGATGCTTAACTGACGGAAGCACCCAGGCACCCCAAGTTTTTTGCACTTATTATTCATCTAGACCTATACTGCTTTTTTTCACTTAATGTCATTTCATTGGATTTTCCTAGATCTCTAACATCCTTGTAAACGCCATTTTTAATGGTATAATATCTCATTGGGTAGGTATACCAACAATTACTCATGTTTCTGGGAGCATTAAAATGTTTCCAATTTCTTTTAGGGTGAAAGTGATGTATTACACACATAATATAGAAATCTTTTTGTATATTCAATTATTTCTTTAAGAAGATTGCTGAAAGGGAAGTACTATGTCAAAGGTGATGGACTCTCAAAAAAGTCTCTTTTTGTGTTGCCAAGTTGCTTTCCAAATTGGGTACATCCGTTTCCTCACTCAACAGCAATAGTTAAGAACACTTAATCAGCATTGACTATAATTTACAAAAATCTTTGTTAATTGAAAAGCAAAAGTGATAGCTCATTGTTTTAAATTACATTTTTTAAATCACATATAAGGCTTAATACTTGTCCCAAGTTTAGTAGCTGTATGTGATTGCCATTTTGAGGCATGAATATTTGTGATTCAACAGAATTCTTTTTTTTTTTAATTTTTTAATGTTTATTTTATTTTTGAGAGAGAGAGAGTGAGAGAGAGACAGAGTGTGATCAGGGGAGGGACAGAGAGGGAGACACAGAATCTGAAACAGACTCCAGGCTCTGAGCTGTCAGCACAGAGCCCAATGTGGGGCTTGAACTCCCAAACTGTGAGATCATGACCTGAGACAAAGTCAGATGCTTAACTGACTAAGCCACTCAGGAGCCCCAACAGAATTCTTTATATATTATGGGTACTAATTGCTTATTATATTGATTGCAAAATTTGGCCTCAGTTTTTCATGTAACTAAATTTTCTTTATGATTTACCTTATAGAACTTTGAATTTATATGTAGTAATTTAATAAGTTATATATTTATATTGATTACATTTAAATATGAGTTTTTTAATATTTCTGTATATTGGTTTGATATCATAAATCTTTATTCATCCCTGGATCATTTAAATATCACTCATATTTTCTGTTTGTTTCTTCTTTTTGACATTAAGCCTTTTAACTTATCTGGAATGGATTTCTTTAGCATGACATAATGAATGTAGGCTTTTTTTTTTTTAAACGTTTATTTATTTTTGAGACGGAGAGAGACAGAGCATGAACGGGGGAGGGTCAGAGAGAGAGAGAGAGGGAGACACAGAATCTGAAACAGGCTCCAGGCTCCGAGCTGTCAGCACAGAGCCCGACGCGGGGCTCGAACTCATGGACCGCGAGATCATGACCTGAGCTGAAGCCGGCCGCTTAACCGACTGAGCCACCCAGGTGCCCCTGAATGTAGGCTTTTAATCACCCCCCGCCGCCGGCCAAGTTTCCAATATCCTACCATTTACTGAATAGTCATATCACCCCTTAGTTTATGATATTTACTTACTTAGTTTATAATACTCATAAAGTATGACAATTGTTATATATTGTTTTTACATTATATACTGTTGTATTTCAAAGTGATCTGTTCTACTTGTCTTTCTATTGATACGTCAGCCAATTACTATACAATTTTTACTGAAAGTTTTAATATTGTTATCTGGACAGAAAGATGGCCTTAATTATTACTTTTTTTTCTCTGAACAAATTAATATAAATAATAAATTCCCTGAATAAATTAGTATAACATATTTATACGGAGGTGGCTTTTCATGAATATGAGGAAAAACTGTATCATTCTTAGAAATTTAAAGTTCATAATTTTCAAATTATCTTGGTAGCATTATTTTACAATATAATTTGCCCTAAATCAAATTATTCTACATGTATGGTTAAATCCTTTATAGTCCCAAAATTTCCTTCCCTGTATCCTATAGTTAATTATTAATTTGTTTTCTTCTTTCTGATTTTGAAAACACTAACTAATTAAAGTAACCTACAAGGCATCTGCCAGTGATATGAGTCTTACTTTTCCCCTTTTGGCCTTTCTTTTTTAATCCCTGTACTCTACTAACAGAATACTTTTTATAATGATTTTCTGTTTTCCAGAATATTTTTTAACTGAATACCAAATACCAAAATATTAATGGAAATATCAGTGGAAACATGAAAAAAAACATTTCCTTGTGATCCTTATAATTGCTGAAACTTCCCTATATGGGATTAAATATGGATGAAGTTAATTATTTTATGTATCTCCAACTAGTTGAATTTATATTCCTGAGAAGAAATCCCTTACCACATAGGTTATAAACATGGTAATAAACACAGTTCCTAAGCAAACATACATGAAAAAGAATAAGATACTTTTTTTTCCCCTTGACATCTTTCTTACCTTTGAACCAAATACCTGTTGGAAAATATTTGAATCATATTTTTATGCATCTTTTAGATGTTTACTGCTTTTTTTGCAGGATGAGAATGGCAATGTTGGATTATTTAATTACTAGCCTTTGTTTTCTTGTGGTGGTTTCCATTCCTTTGGTATATTCTAAATTTATGCATAAAATTCAACACAAAAATACACTTGTGCTGCTCTCTCAAATGTAACAGTCAACCAGGAAGCTCAGTGTTCTGACCAGAAGTGTGAGCTGACTGCTCTAATATATTTAGAAATGAGTCTTCCTTTAACTCCTCTCCCTTCCTCATTGACATCATTTCAGCCTGTGTTTCATTTCTATTGGCTGCTTTGTCTAGATTGTGAGGCCTGATCCCTCCCATGGTTCAAACACCCTGTTTGTTTGTATTGCTGACGCCCCACTGATGGCTGCCAGAAGATTGTGCTGTGCTGTGTTTGTGTTTTATGGGGAAATGTTCATGTGTGGCTGCTGTGTTTGATATTAAATCTGAGATGAACTTCAGGAGGTTTCCTGCTTTTTATTAAAAATGATTTTGGCTAGGGGCTGTGTTATCCTGTTCATAAATCAGGTGAACTCAGAGATTTAATAATTTAGAATTCTCATGAGGGTTTGGTAGAATAAATATTTCTTTTCTGTGTTAAAGCTGCCTCTTAACATTTTTCCCCCTTTTTTCTCTTCATGGCTTGATTTATTAATTTTTTTCAAGTCTTCTTTTGGGAGGATTGTGCAGTTTTGGTCTCATGGCTGTGAAAACAAGGTAAAAGAAAGTCAAGATGATAACATAGTTTGGTTGAAGTAATTTAAATTTATAAGTTTTATGAGTCCTCCCATCACTATTGTAAACCAACTTCTATTCAAAAAATTTCTTAAATCCCAAGCTGTATCTTCCGAAATACTTATCTTCTCTCACTGTTTTAATGAACCACATGTCTTAGAAATAAAAGATTGATAGCAAGCAAAACGAAATAAAAACAAAAAACAAAACAAAACAACAACAACAACAACAAAACCCAGAAACCAAGGAGGCCAGGAACTCTCTCCCTATGTGGTTACAAGCTACACAAAAAGCAGAGGTATCTTTGAGGATGACGAACAGTCCTGGCAACAGCTCTAAAAAATGTTTGCACTAGAGATTTAGAGGCAATACTTTGAGG
Source organism: Leopardus geoffroyi (assembly GCF_018350155.1). NCBI lineage: Eukaryota > Metazoa > Chordata > Mammalia > Carnivora > Felidae > Leopardus > Leopardus geoffroyi. The sequence continues at coordinate 87,640,901 of NC_059327.1, forward strand.
ACACTTCGTAATGCTCAGTGAATGGCCTCCATTTCTTTGTAGGATTTGGTGTATTATGAATGCATAAAGATATTGAAAAAACTATTAGGAGTTAGAAGACGTTTTGTTTTGTTTTTCTTCATACTGAAAATGATAGGGAATGGGTAGTTCTGGCATTGGGGGAGGCATATTTAGAAAAAGGAGGGAAGATTTCTCTGAGGGGGAGACTTGGTATGAGCCTAACTGACAGGAAGGAGGCAACCATGTTAAGAGTGGGGGATGGGGAGTCGTCTGTGTCTTCTTGTTTGAATTTTAGATTCCATCCATGAGAGAATAAACTTTTTGTTGTGGTTGATGTCGTTATCCCTGTACTTATAATGTCTGGCATAAAGAAGATATTTGATAAACATTGATGAAATGAATGAAGTCTTTATAAAGAGCTTGATGGATGCAAATGACAATATTGCTACAAATGTCCTCCTAAAATTCAGATGGTTTTTAAAACTGTGTTCGCAATGAAGTTAGGATAAAAGCTGAGGCATAAAATATAGTGACTTGCAAAGACATTCCATGAGTGCCTAGGATAATATGACCTTGTAATGTGGCCTTCCAGAGGTCTGACCTGATCCACAGATACCATTTTAGAATCTGGAAGAATGGACGGACCACTTTTCCTTTAAATGATCTTTTGTAATGATCAATTTTTTCAGCCAGGCTGACACTTTGAAGTTTTAATGATGGAAGGTGCTTTGATGTGCTGGTATTCCTGGTTGAGAATAGAATCATAATCTTCAGTGTTCAGGAGAAGAGATTGTAAAGTCAGCATCCTATTTCTTCCTCGGAATGACAGAACAAGGCAAAGGCAGGCATTTCCTTAGAATGCTCTGGTACATGAGTTCCACTGAGTTTTTAAAGTGTTCTGTTAAACAATCTCTATGGATTAGCTTTATTTGCCAAAGTGGTTGAATAATGAACTTTCAAGTAAAATGGACTTTAGACTCTATTAACTCAATACCCTCTTTAACTGTTAAGGAAGTTTAAACCTTGAGAGATCCAGTGATCTCTTGAGTCCCTTGCTATAGTGACTGGAATGTGACTAGACTCCACCTTAGGATTGGAGTCCAGAAAAAATTTCAAAATTCTATGAAGTGAAAACAAAATCAAAGGTAAAACTCCAGAGAAAAGATGTTGCTAAAAGAAAATTTACACCTGGGATGGTATGTACAATTTTTTTCTTGGTTGTAGGTATTTGGGGAATAGGGCCAAGAGAGAAATTATGAAGGAGAGGGTGGGTAAATGTCAGGATGACTTTAATTTTCCTAGTCCCTCAGTCACTGCCCAGTGTATCTGACTCGAAAAAATTATCCCTAGTGAGAGGTTTGCCTATGAATGCTTGTAGTCTAAGAAAAGGCGCTAGTAAATATAAACTAAAGCACAAAAGCTTATTGTTGGAGGGGATTAACTTTTGAGCAGAAAGATAAAAGATCATGAAATTTCCATTTCTGCTGAGCGTATGAATCTTTGTGAATAGACAGCCTGCGGAGAGGAGAGGGAGGGCTTGCGGGCGATTCTGCCGTTCTGTGGACCTCTGTGACCTCTTCAGGGAGCTATGAACAGTTCCAATCTGGCGTCTTCATCACCACTTTCTTGATGGTGGCACATTCTCTCTCTCAGCGGGCGAGGCACTTAGCCCCTCAACCCTACTTCTTCTCATCCTTGCCTCTCCCTACTGCTCCCTCAGGTTGTTGTGTCATGTTCTCTGTGGCCCTACCATGTGGATTTGCCGCTTACTAAAGCCAGGCCATAGCTATTGGCTCCTCTAAGAATTTTTCCTTCGGGACACCGGGGTGGCTCAGTCGGTTAAACGTCTGACTCTCGATTTTGGCTCAGGTCATGATCTCATGGTTCGTGGGATCGAGCCCCGTGTGGGGCTCTGTGCTGATAGTGTGGAGCCTGCCTGAGATTTTTTCTCTCTCTCCTCTCTCTCTCTCTCAAAATAAATAAATAAACTTAATTTTTTAAAAAAGGATTTTTCCCTCAATCACCCTAAGAGTATAAATAGGGACTTGTTGCAGTAAAAAAATTATTTTCAACTTTATAGGGTCGAATATATATACACATACCTATATAATCAGTCACATATGGCTCCTTTATGAAACCAATTCATATATTTTCAAAACTGTACTTTAAGAAGCCAGTATTGGATCCAAAAAAATTGATCCAAAGACATAATTTGACTTGTAGAGTGTAGAGCAGTGATGTTAAAACTATTTGAAAGCCTCTGTTGTGTGGCAGGTATCAGTGCATAAAGTAAGTAAAAGAGGACTGATCCGGTTGAAGCGAGTGAGACCAGGAGGGGGGTCTGTCATCTTACCGGTTGTCCAGTATCTGTTCTGACTCCCAGAACACCCAACTGGAAACTCCGTTATCTACCTGACCAGCAGATATCAAAGTGAAATTATTACTAATAAATTAGCTTTGTCACTGTTGGTCGGAAATGTTGCAGACAATTTTTGGTGTAGAAGCAGTAGTTTTTCGTCACGGTTGAACGTCTCCAGGTTTACCTGTTCCATTTCTTACCGTGTGACTGATCAGAAATGTGACCGGACCTGATTTATGCACAGAGTAAGAGAAATAGTATCAGTTCCTTCCAAGATATGTGTTTATGGCCTGAGTGGGTTTTGACTCTAATTCCCATTTACTTTGCCAGAGTGGGTATATTTATTTTATGTTGCCTTGTTCTTGGCATAAGATTACATTTATTTAACATTGCACTGTCTTATTATATGTCCTTGGTCAAAACAAGAGGCAATTGTGCTCTGACCTTTGTTGAATTGGTGGCAACTGGCAGAAGTGTAGGGGATTTTGTATTTTAAAGTAGAGAGCGGTGGGGTCTATCTTTGCTCTGTTGAATAATGATGAATTTTCCCTATGCTACTGTTTTCAGATATGAATGTTTTTAGTTGATTTTTATAATTTGGGACCTTATTTTAAGGATTTTATATCTTAATTTTATATATTATACAACAATATAATGTAGGGTACAATTTGGTGACGACCAATTTCAAGTCTTATATGAACTAATTAACTGAGATCTAGATATAATGAGCAGCCTTTCATTCCTTTATTAGGGCAATGCCAGCTGCTACAGCAAACAAATGACAAATTTTCAAGGACTTTAAAAAATCAAAAATTTCAGTTTTGATTTCCAGTTGGTGTCCCTCGCTAACCGGTGGGCTTTCCTACGCATGTTGATTCTGTGACCTCGCTTCCTTCCTTAGTGTGGCTTTGCCACTGTATGGATTCTCTGCAAATGGCTGTCCATTAGGGAGGAGGGTGTCAGGTCAAGTCACTTATAACCACCTTGGCCTTTACTTGCCACATCAATCGACACCAAGAATGAGTCCCATTCCCACCTAGATACAGGAGAGTCTGGCAAATGTAGCCTATCTGGGTAGCTGCTTCTTGGGAATAACTTCTGCTCTGGAAAGAGGGACACAAAATTGTGGTAGGGAGTTAAATGTTTCAGCCATACATCTGAATCTTGGGAACTCCGTTATGATAGAACGGTTCACTGAGATGTTGCATTCTTCTAGTGTATGTCAGGCCAAATCCTGAGGGAAATAATGAAATTTTAAAAGGCGGGTTGTAAAAACAGTGTAACAGAAATAAGAATTGAACATCAGTGTGAAATTCATTGTTATTTAAATAATGTATCTTTTTGGTAGTTTAATTGCTAACATCTTATTGGAAACCAATTTTGTTTTTGTACGTTCAAATGTGCCTACTAATATTGTTATGCTTACTCACGATAAATACTAATAACTGTAATATATCTAGAAGACATACCATAAATCTCTAGAAAATGAGAAAAAAATGAGATGTAGACAATGTTAATTTTTTTTGTATGAAACTCAGGCAAACGAAAATTTAGTCTCAAGCTACATTTTGCTGAATAATTTTATTTACTGATGAATTTATTCTAATAGGATAAAAAAGTGAAGGGTTCTTTTAGGGATTAAATGCTTATACCAATTCTTCTGATTGCTTATCACCCTATGTTTCTGAATTGTAAGTTTCCATGTTCTTTTTTCTATTTGGTTTCGCTGTACCTTTCTCCTTACATTTTCCCATGAGCCTTCTTCAGCCCTGCAGCCTTTTAATCTGTGTCTGTTCATTTCTTACATCTCTCTACAGGTCTCTCTGTCTTCTCTTTCTGTTTATGGAGTTCTTCATCTGTGGACAATGGAGAATGGTGAGATTTAGATTAGACCTCAGCGGTATTGAAATTTAAAGTGTCTCAGTGAAAACATCCATAGCCTTGCTGTGATACTTATTGTAAGGAGCAGAGGGCAGGTGTTTAATGCCTGAAGTCAGTGGGATCGCCGTGTACCTTTATATGACAATCTGCTTGTCACATCTCTGTGTTCATCCTTGGCCCAGAAATTGTCATTAAGTTAGAACATGAACATGGTTCTTCCTCTTGCTACATTTTTTTTTTCAGTGACAACCCACACCTTTCCCCCCACTACTTACTATGTTTCCTCAAGTGCATTTCTTTCATGTTATTAACAGCCCAATTCCCACTCACAGTGGATAACTAGAGATACAGCGGTAGCACTAAATGACAATGAGGCAAAATCATTGAAAACACACAAAGGAATTTGTGATTCCAGCCATCTGTAATCTAATTGTTTCAAGTCCTGGAAAATTATCAAATATACTTATTTGTAATTCAATCCCTGCTAGAAATGTCAGAAATCACATAGCCAGCTAGTACAATTATGTGTCCAGGGCTCTTTGGAGAGTTCGGTATGAGCAGGAATCAGGGAGAGTGTATAAAAATGTATAGAAGAGGGGCGCCTGGGTGGCGCAGTTGGTTGAGTGTCCGACTTCAGCCGGGTCGCGATCTCGCGGTCCGTGAGTTCGAGCCCCGCATCAGGCTCTGGGCTGATGGCTCTGAGCCTGGAGCCTGTTTCCGATTCTGTGTCTCCCTCTCTCTCTGCCCTTCCCCCGTTCATGCTCTGTCTCTCTCTGTCCCAAAAATAAATAAACGTTGAAAAAAAATTAAAAAAAAAATGTATAGAAGAAAAACCATGTGAATGAAAAATATGGATTGATTTTCTTTAAGGTATACTTTTTACTTACCTTTTTGTCCATAACGTATGACTGAAGTTTGAGGAGTGAGATGAAATCAACAGCAGTGTGTAAACAGAGTGATTCGGCAAAAATTAATTAATTAATTGATCAGTGGATACAAAAGAGGGAAATAAGAGATGCTTGAGTCATTTCTGTGTCAGTTCTACAGAAAAGCTTTCAAGGTCTTCATAGGGCAATTATAAAGAAATGTGAAACAAGTATGATTCTAAAATAAAAACTTGGAATCAAAAGGTACTTAATATAATTTTATTTTTTATCATTACTATTTTTTTAATGTGTATTCATTTTTGAGAGAGAGAGAAAAAGCATGAACAGGGGAGGGGCAGAGAGAGAGGGAGACACAGAATCTGAAGTTGGTTCCAGGCTCTGAGCTGTTGGCACAGAACCTGATGTGAAACTCGAACTCACACACTGTGAGATTACAGCCTGAGCCAAAGTTGACGCTTAACCGACTGAGCCACCCAGACGCCCCTGGTACTTAATATAATTTCGAATACTTGGTGTTGAGATGAATCACAGTTATGTTTCAATTATATATAAATAAATAGTGCCTAGTTTATTAATAGAATTAAAATATTCTGAAAATTAATGTTTTAGTTTTTTTTTCTATCTCACATATTGAGAAGTTTACCATTTTCTTGTTCTTCTTAATACTTCCTTTTCTCCCTCCCTCCTTTCTCCTGCATGTCACAAGTGCATGTTAAAATATTAATGATTTTTAAATAGAAAGTGTGAAGCATCAATCACTTCTCGTAGAAGATTCTTGAACACAAAAGAGTAGGCTTTAACAGAACTGACTGTCATCATGCCCAGTTCCACGGCTCAAAGACAATTTTAGATGCCCTAGGATCAGTGAGTTCTGTGGTCCCCACTGTGTGTATCCAACACAGGGGATTGTGTGAAACTTATTTTGGTTCACACAAATCTCAGAAGATTTTGATCAAGTTATAAAACAATTTTAAGACTCTCCCAAATTCAAGGGATTACCGAATTACTCATATGGTTTGAAAACCAGAAATCCCTGTAACCTTCAGGTATCCTCAGGTATCTGGAGAATCAAGCTAGATTTACTCATTCTGTGTTTGTAGCAAGAGTTTTTATTTTTAGCCAATGTAAAGCACTAGAAACAATGGTCATTTCTGACGCTCTGTCATACAGTTGCAAAGCATATTAAAACATGCGTTCTGTGCTGCATTATTTGCAAGTTTATTTGTGATCACTGTTTGGTGCATGAAGAAATACACTTGGCTTAAAATGTGTCGCATTGTTACATTCAGCCTTCTGATATTTGTGCTACTTATATAAAATATAACACATCTTTGTCAGCATGTAAGAATCCTAGGGATCTTGTACAGGGAGGTAAAGTAGGCACAAAGCAGCCATGATATCATGGCACGATATACCGTGAATGTGAAACTTGGAGCTGGAAGGTTCAAGTAGCAGCCCTCCCACTTAGGATTTTTGTGGCCTTGGCCACAGCACTTAACCTTTCTGAGCCTTGGTTTCCTCATTTGGAAATGGTGGGAATCATTTCAGGAACCTATCTCATTCGGTTGTTGTGAATTTTGTTTGTTATTTGTTTATATTGTCTCTCATTCCACAAAGGATTTGAAATGGCATGTGTATATTTGAAGATAAAATGTATTTGTCAGTGCTTTGTAGATTACACAAATGTAAGCTACCAGCCATTACTTTGGGGACCTTTTGGGTTCCTGGGGAAGTCTATTCCTTAGAATGCAGCATTTTTAAGCAGATGTTCCAGACAGTTCTATTTAACAATTTCAAATAAAACAAATATTTATCCCTGTGTGACATAGACTGGTTATAGGTGCCAATGTAAAATAAACCCACGGGAAAAGAAGACTCTCCAAGGCCTTTTGGCTGAAAACTGAGCGCAGCTAATAAAATTATTGGATTCTCACATGCTTAATGGCCCTTAATTGAGAAGGTTATGTACAATGACTAGAGGTCTTAAGGAGTAACGCTTCAAAATACATTTGTGTTTTGTTAATCATCACAAACATGCGTAAACATTTGAAAAAGAGTAGAGCTCATAGGTGTGAGTCATTTTTCTTCAGCTTAAAGACAATGCTTTTGTTGCACTTAGAGTTGAAGGATACCTCACAAGAACACAGAGGCTTTGAAATACCAGTGGTCTGCTAGTTCCTTTAATTCGTTTTATTATCATGTGCCATTTGCCTTAATCTGGAGTTGCTAACCGTGCTTATCTGCCCTCTGCATCTAAAGCCTCCAGAAAGATTGCTCTGGCATGGCCTAATAGCTTTTATCAGCTCACCCAGTGGCTCTTAAGCTTTGATGCTTGAAACTCAGGAGTTAACCACACGGTGCCAAGCCCTTCTGAACACGTCAACTGCTTTCCTCCGTAATTGATTGCTGTTTATGCCAAGGCAGCCTCAAACCCTTCTCCTCTTTCCCTTTGTCAAAGTGAAATGGAACCTAAGGACAGAAGATAGTGGCTCTTTTGCCACACCCCCTCCAATTCTCATGGCCTAATTTGCTCAGAGAGGAATTACTTCTGGACATATGCATTGCCACAAAGTTGGACCCTCTCTCACTTTTGTCTTCTGCTGTAAGCGCCTTTGATTTTTCAGTCTAGTCTCTATATAGTATATCTGAGCTGATAGTAAAATTGTTAATAATCTATACATTTTGGCTTCTCTGGCAGACATGCTTGCTTTTCCTCCTTTTCTGTAAAAATTGTCTAGGGAAATTTACTTATTTAATTTTTGAGAGAGAGAGAGAGACAGAGCATGAGTGGGGGGAAGGGAGGAGGGGCAGAGAGAGAGAGAGAGAGAGAGGGAGGCATAGCATATGAAGCAGGCTCTAGGCTCTGAGCTGTCAGCACAGAGCCCAATGTAGGTCTTGAACCCACAAACCGTGAGATCGTGATGTAAGCCAAAGTCGGATGCTTAACTGACTGAGCTACCCAGGTGCCCCTGTCTAGGGAAATGTATTAAGTGAGCCTCTATTGTCTTTTAAATCTAAAAAAATACCCCATTTCTAAACATTGAAACTTCTGAAAACATTCACTCGACATTCCAGTTCATGTTGTACAGAAAAATTATAAAAATCATGGAATAAGTTTTTTTCCCCACCCTTATAGTAAATAAAGCTGCATTTTCAATGACTGCATGAGACATACAGGCTTGAGAAGAGTTTTGCAATAAATGTTATATTCAGCAATTATGATTTCTCTGAAAATGAATAGTTAAGAGGCCGAGGGTCCACATGCATGAGAGAGAGTACGCTTTAGTGGTTAAAATGCTCTGACTTTAGCTAGGATGGATCAGCTGAATTCTGGGTTCCCATTTACCAGTTGTCTATCCTCAAACAGTTATTTAAACTCTCCAAGACTTCATTTCCTCACATATGAAATGGTGATGATGTTCCGAACTCACAGGATATTCGGGAGATAAAATGAGGCGAATATGTAAAGCACCTAATAAAATACTGGGCACATAATACCCACCAAGTTAATGGCAGGAGCTATTGCTGTGATTTTTGTTGTTGACAAGCTGAGAAAGAAAGTTGCATTTTTTTTTTTTTTTAGTGTTCCTTCTGCTAAAGTCAATTTAGAAAATTTCCCTCAGACATACCATAATCTCTAAGCAGGAAACAGGCATCCTTGCAAGAGCAGAGTTTGGAGACTGGATTCTATGTGGGGAGGGCCACAGCCCAAGTCTCAGACTGCCTTCTCCCTGCTAATTTGTAGCATCATATGATGTGACTGTACCACCTGTCCTGGAGAGGTTAGTGACTCCTCTGCACTTAACGATGTCACCTCAATTTTTATTAACAGGAACTTTACACTTCTTAATCCCATTCTTGCAAGGAAAAGAGAATCTTTTTCCCCCCTTCTCCCTCCCACTTCTCTCCCCCAGAGAAAGAGCTTAACACACCATTTGGGATGTTATAAAAATGGAAAAGACTCAAGTTTAAAATAATGTAGCGAGTGGTTGAAAAGCTGCACATCTACCTTCACGTTCGCCTTCTTAGTCCTTTGCGTTTACATGTAGCCTTTCTTTCAAAGAAACAATTCATCTTTAATATGTCTTATGCCATCCACTCCTTTATATCTAATTGGCCCAGTGATTTCCTCTGCTTAAATGTAGCATTTATCAATCACAACTAGCAATGCATGTTATGGTGTTAACAGAAAATTCCACAGGACCCTCTTCACGCTGGGGAAAGGGAACATCTGCTACTTTTATATTAGGATGCCAGGATTTAGAGGTCAATGTGTTTCCCCATCAAGGCTTAAGGCTTTGGGGATCAGGGGAAGTGTCAGGCTCCAAGCAGCATAATGAATGGCAGTTGCTGACTGGCGAGGTTTGCCTGTTCTCAACGGGGGATAGTGCTGTTCAGCATAATGAGCTGGGTCTCTGTGTGCTAAACGTACCCAGCTTGGGGAGGGAGGCAGACTCTGCCTCCCCCACCCCCCACCCCCACCTCCAAGTTCCAAACTGTATTTTCATCTTGGAAGAAATTATATTGAGATCTTCATTAGTGGCACCCAGCAGGGTTAAGGCTCCATGAGGGCTGATAAGCTCTATGGCTAAAAAACCCATCAGCCTTTGTGCAGGGAGCTGAAGGTTTAAGTTGCTTGAACTGGAAGGAGTCTGAAGAGGTGATTATGTTAAGCAAGTAATGTGTATCGGTAACATGGAATCAAATTATTAGGGTCAGTAACTCCTGGCTTTCCCAGTGCATTAAATGAAGACATAACATTGCATTTGTGCCGGGTTCTTCTTGATGCCACGAGTGTCAGCACTGACCGGTCATATGTACTTCACAGCATGTCACCTCTAATTTTATGGGATTATCTGCACTGTTGCTTTAATAGATACTCATGATCTTCAGCTTCCTTTGAACTCACAGCAGGGCAGTGCAAAGTCATTATTGTGAGCACTTCTGTGCTTTTTGTGTTACATATAAAATTATTATTACTATCATTGAGAAAGGGAGATATATCTTGCTCTCATGCTTCCAAAAGCGTGCAACTTATTTGCTGATGAGGGAAGCTACCGAAGGGGAAAAACTGAATGGGAAAGACCTTTCTGAAGGTTAGTGTTAGAAAGGTGTCAAGGCAGTAACTTAGTATTAGAGAGGTATAGAGGACCATGGTTCTCAAAGAATGGTCCCCTGGCCAGTCACATGGGAATTGCCCAGGACCTTGTCAGAAATGCAAATCCTACTGAATCAGAAACTCAAGGTGGGTTCAGCAAACTGTGTTTTGAGAAGCCTTCCAGGAGGTGGCTGTGTGCTCCAGTGTGAGAAACACTGCTATGGCATTTACGGGGGACCAGAATGGGACAGACCCATTTGTTCTGGGGGTAGAGAAGTAGAGAAGACAAATGAAGTATCTGCTCCCATGGACCTTATCAAATTACAAAGGAATATGTAGTACTTCTCCCCAGTAAAACACACATACAACAACAGATCCTGTAATTATCGTGTATACCATTTTAGTCTTTGTCTGAATCAGCCTGTTATCCTATCGTCTTTGCTTTCAGAGAATGACTAACAAAAGATGACTAATAAGCAATTCCTTTGTGCATTTCAGAACCATCCCCCTTGCAATCTGTATATCCATGGCCATCGTCACCACCGGCTACGTGCTAACAAATGTGGCCTACTTTACGACCATTAGTGCCGAGGAGCTGTTGCTTTCAAATGCAGTGGCAGTGGTAAGTCCAAGTTGGGAACATGCCAATTTGAATTTAGGTTAATGAGTTGATGCAATTTTACAGTAGTTCCCTCCAGCAGAAAGTGTTTTGAAATTCAGTAATCTTTTCTTGACCTGAATGATAATGAGTGTATAAAAAATTTAGAACACACCTTAGCAATTCCATTTAACTGAGACAGCCAAAGTCCTGTATGGTTTCCTGCATTGTTCGTTTCCTGTAAAACATTTCCACATATACGTGCTGGGAAACACATTTCCACATGTGCATGTTGAATAGAAGATACTTTTCCAACGTGACTTTAAGGATAGGTGGGCAGTTACTGAACTTAAATTAATGTATTTTTTGGCATGCAAATTGTGATTTATTCTTTATTCTTTCCTGTTCATAAACTTTTCAAATGCTGAGTTCAAATCTTTTTTCCAAAGTACCACTTAAGAATTTCCAAAGGACCATACGTATTTGTTTTTTCTAGTCTATCCTTTTGAATACCAGTAATGGGATATTATTAATTTTAGGAAATACTGAGTTATTCAAAGTTAAGCAGATGTCATTGCTCTAGCACTTCTCAGAATACTAAAGATGCTAATGTGCATTTTAACTCCCTAAGAAGTGGATACTTATAATTTTACAACACTTTCCAAAATTTATTTGACCTCGGGACCATCTTTGCTCTCAAAGGTCATGTTACAGGAATGTTATTCTGTGACACATACTTTTATTTTGCATCAAAACTTAGCTGGTAAAGGAGCATTTCTTTGTGACCTCATAACAATGAAGGGTGAAAATATAACTTCCCATCGCTAGATGTCAGTTCCTTTTAAAATAGTCACTATTACCTCATATCGGCAACATCCACAGGGAACAAATTATCTCATTTCGTGTGAACCTCCGTGAGTGTTCACTGTATTAAAACAAGACTTTGCCACTGCTGTAAGTCCTAACAGACAACCAAATGTACAAAGTTTGCTAATGTCGGGTCAGTCATCTCATCTTCCCAGACAAAGGGCAGCACTTACTCTTTGAGTGCAACGTGGCCCATTAATTACATAGCACCAGCTGCATCAAGGACAACTAAAGAATCCCACATAGTGGTTGTTGGGTTTTTGTTTTTTGTTTTTTGTTTTTTTTTGAAAATACATCCTTCATGGAAATTTGCAGTGTTGCATATACTATGGCATGAAAGGACATTTTGGAACTTTTGTTTATCTCTCATATTTTCTGTGGCTTGATCTTCTCAAGCTTGTATCTGTATTCTAGCCTTTTTATGGGAAACCACAGAAGGAACTGGCAGATCCCTGAGAGGGAGGGAGTGACTCAATACAGAAAGATTCAGCTAATGTGATTATTCTAGGCACAAGATTTTTGGAACTGCTCGTATATAGATGAGATAAGCGATTAAGTCATCAATTATTTCTCACTATACTTTGTGTCCTAACAGGAGGATTGGGATATGAAACAAGTTATCTGTAATACTTCTCAGTGTACATTTGTACCTCACTATAAAAATGTGGCTTTCCAGGTTGAAGAGAAGGCATTCCAGGTTGAAGAGAAGGATTTCTGTCTCCAGTGGGAGAACTTCTGAACCGAGCTTTTTTTTACTTACCAGAATCAGAGATGATAGACATCGTAGTTAATAAAGAGTCAATAAATGGATCGTTGCTTTTTGGAAGTAGAGAGAAGGTGCTTATTTAGACCTTTGGCCACAGTTTTGCAAAAAGCAATGCCACGATACTGCTTTTGATTATTGTCTAAGAAGTTAGCCTGACCCTAACCACAAAAAAAGATTATAAAGCATACACCTATCACCAGACTAAAAAAGAAAGTCAGAGAGCGAGTTTGGACTAAATTGTTTCATTTTATTCCACTTTCTGGCAGAGCATTAATTTGCTTCGTTCTGTCTCTCACTAGACCTTTTCTGAGCGGCTACTGGGAAATTTCTCATTAGCAGTTCCGATCTTTGTTGCCCTCTCCTGCTTTGGCTCCATGAATGGTGGTGTGTTTGCTGTCTCCAGGTGAGCAAGTTCAAGCATTTCCAGAAATGCATTTCTGTTTTTGAGATTGGATGTGATAAGAGTAGGCTTAAAAAGAAAAAAAATAGTGCCTCCAAACCTGTTGTTTTTAAAGAGGCATGTAAGATCGAAGTCCTCGTCCAAGTATCAATAGCATGTCTCATTCTGCCCAGTAGAGGGCACTGCTTGTCTACTCATAGCCTACACTGAAGCCTGGCAGGGAACTTTTTTCTTTTTCTTTTCTTTTTCTTTTTCGTCTTTTTTTTTTTATAGTATGTCTACAGAGTCTAACAACAGCGTTTTATTTCTGGTGATAAAATCTCTGTTTCTCTAAAGGTGACAGGAGAAAAAGTAAAGCAAGAGACGCCAGAAATCACTACCCCACCACGTGCATCCCTTTTGTTTTGTTTGATGCAAAAGTCCCCTTTATTTTAACATAAGATTAAAATCCAATCAGAAAAATACAAATATAAGGTCATACGTGTGCATGTCTGTGTGTGCGTGCATGCGTATGTGTGTGTAGGTGTGTGTGTTGGGCTGGATCGGATTGACAGCACGCATACAATACTAAGAATCTAGAACTAGATTCACCGTCAGCTATTTACATGTAGGGAGAGCTATGCTGAGTCGAATGTTGCTATTGTTTCCCCTCAAAGCATAATGTAATGTGTTGGTAGATTTTCTGAAATTCGAAGTCAGATTTCTCTTGATTCTCTGCCTTATCTGAAAAGCGAAACCGAAGTAATCTCCTAAGAAATGACAAACCATATGGTATAAAATTAGATGCAAGTGTTCTCTTAGGTTTCTGGATTTTTCCCTTTGAAATGATCAATTATCCAGTCAACTCCATCCACATTTTTCTCCCATCAGGTTATTCTATGTTGCGTCTCGAGAGGGTCACCTTCCAGAAATCCTCTCCATGATTCATGTCCGCAAGCACACTCCTCTGCCAGCTGTTATTGTTTTGGTAATGCATATTAAAAAGTATACCTAGATAGAAGCTTGAATAATGGGTTAGCAAAGAGGAATTCAAACCAGACTGTAGCTAGTGCTTTACTTTCTATTCGTTGCTAAATCGGATCTATATATATCTTGGTGGAGAGTGAGAGGCAGGATATTTTCCATCGCTTCCCAGTATTTCTTATTCAGTATTTCTGATGCGTATTTGATGCTATGGGACAATAACCACATCACTTCTTTTGCACCTTTGTAGAAATGCGTGAGGTCTAAGGGAAGTGATTACCTTGGCTTCTGTCATCGACACAGAGTCTCACAGAAAAGAATGTGGAACGAGTCCCATTTCTACATACTGAAAGTAGAGCTAAAAGCCACAGTCCAACAGCACCAAGATGTCATATCATAGGCCCCTTATAATGAAATGCACGCAAAATTAGAGGCAAAATTGGATGAAATCCTAGACAGTGCAGTGATTCTGTAATAAAAAAGGGAAATATTTGAGTGCACCTCTAAAGGGAAGAAATAAAAGCACCAAACCTGAGATGTGAGCTATAGAATTCATCATGCAGAGAAAAGTAGTTGTGAAGGGTCGGGTACAGAAGACTGTGCAAGGTATAAAAGTCCTCAAATACCCATTGGCAATGTTATATTCACTTTTACCTACTACTTTGTAACATTTTGGTCAAATGGAATCTGCTGTCAGGGAGCAGAGTAGAATACATTGGACACTTTGCTCTATGCATTTAATCTGTTTCAGAATGTTTCCTTGAAATTTCTTTGTAAAGTATGCATCCTCTCTGTGCGGAATCTGGAAGTTAACGTCACTTGTGGGAACAGAATGTATTGTTCGGTGAAGAGGGCTTTCATTTTAAGCCTCTGCTATCAGTGGTGCTGTCCTTGGCATGTGCAGCTGCAGAGACATTGCTAAGCTGATCTCTGTGCTTCATTCTTTTCTGCAGTCTTGAGGGTCACACATGGCAAGCACACGGGCAGAGGAAGTGTGGAGGAAGAAAAGGTCAATATTTTGCATTCAGGAGACGGCAGAATCCCCTAGAAGTGGCTGTGTTTCATGCGTGTGCATAGCCAAGGGCCTCTCAGAAACCATTTACAGAGCCCTCTTCGCGTTTTCTAATTGGGTACACTTTTGATCTGGGGCATTAGTTATTTACCAATCCTCTCAGTCTCTAGATCTTTAAATTTAAGTCATTGACTCTCCGGTGTTTTACTCTTTGAAAACACATTCTCTTCTCTCAAATGAAAAAAAAATAATAATAATAAACCGACTAAAAACTAAACATCCACATAAAATTCTCTCTGATTAAGTGGTAATGGTGTTCTCATGCCGCTACTGGTGCGTAATGGAGTATAAGAGCAGAAAATACAGAATATCAGTGTGGTAGATTATCAGTATAAATAATCATGAAAAAGATCATCATAATTTGTAGTGATGTTATTGTTTGTTACCAGCTGTGTTCTCTCTTAACTCACTGAGTGTGGTTTTTCTCCCCCTTCCCCCAGCACCCCTTGACGATGATAATGCTCTTCTCGGGGGACCTCTACAGTCTGCTGAATTTCCTCAGTTTTGCCAGGTGGCTTTTTATTGGGCTGGCGGTTGCTGGGCTGATTTATCTTCGATACAAACGCCCAGAGATGCATCGTCCTTTCAAGGTAACCTCAGTAATCTTGATGGGTTTACATAAATCTTTCCCCTAATACCTAGTCCTCCCTTAGTCATAACTTGATGATGAGGAACTTGGGCGGGGGGCAGCATCCTCTGGAATAAAATGCTTAACTCTTGCAGGCAGTGCCTTCTTATCGGATTTATTTTAGCTTGGAAAAATAATTCAGCAAGTTGTTTATGTGCGGTGCCTAACTTTATATGTCACATTTCTGAAAAGTGGTAGATATATAGGGCATTGCATGTTGCTTTCTCTTGAATGTGTCTAATGACCTGATGTGTTCAAAGTATGGGATACTTGTGTTTTTATGCTGAGTAATTGTGGATAGCCATGCTGAGAAAGACAGAGGCAGATACATATGGAATTGTCACTAATTGAAACTCTAAAAAGGATGCTGCTTTACAAAACAAGCACTTTAAGTATTCTTAGATGTTATGACTTGTTATGTTGCTCTTCTTATACATTCTAGAAGGTATATTCTAGAAGGAATAAAAATGTAAAATAAAGAGGGAAAGTGAAGATGTATCAACATATCCTTAATAGAATACCCTTTACTGTGACTAAGCATTTCCTTTTGCGAGAGTTGATGAATATGTTTCTCATCTCCTTTAGCCTTGAACATTCATGGATTGATTTGACCTCACTATCTATTTGCTTTTAAGAAATAACACAGATAATGTTGTCAGTCATGTTGTCAGAATTTGTTTCTAATTACATCCATTGCCTAATGCTGGCAACATCTTTATTAGCGGTTGAATAGGAGTTGGTCTGTTTTTTTCCTGTCAGTTCTTATTGTGAGTCTCCCAAAGAAAATCAATATGCACTGAAAGGCTTTAACACGTAACAAGCAGCCCGTGCTCTTGACTCTACATTCAAGCAGATTCTAATCATAATTATCAAAGAGCCAACCTTTTAAAATCAAAAACATAAGTCACACTGGTACTTAACTAGTGAAACAATTCAAAGAAAACATCTCTGATGAAACATACTTCATTATCCTAGGTTTGTTCTTTTCAAAGATTTTTTTTTTAAAGATTTAAGGGAGTAGGTTTGCTACATTCTCTGTGCCCTATTAAAGAGCTGTTGCTATTACGGTAAGGTGGGATGGTGCCTGTAACCTGCTCACATGACCAGCGGGGATCATCTGATCGTATGACTTGACCGACGCACTCTTCTTGAACCCATCTTCTGTCTCTGGAACTGTTTGAAGTGATTTTTTTTCCCCCTTGTGCTGTGTTCCAGGTGCCACTGTTCATCCCGGCTTTGTTCTCCTTCACGTGTCTCTTCATGGTGGCCCTTTCCCTGTATTCGGATCCATTTAGTACAGGGATCGGTTTCATCATTACTCTGACTGGGGTCCCTGCATACTATCTCTTTATCATATGGGACAAGAAGCCCAAGTGGTTTAGAAGAATGTCAGGTAAGACTCTTACACAGTTTCAGGACCTCTTGAGAGACTATATTGTAGAAGACCCATCTATGTGTACATACACACATGCACCTTAAAGGCAACTGCTAGTTTAAATACATTATTACATGTTAATTAGAACTAGGAGAAGAAGAAGCAGGAAGGATGTTTAGGGTAGAGCCACTCAATCCTTTCAGGATATTTAGTTTGAGCTGCTCTAATCACTTCTTAAGAGAGCTTTTTTAGATAGAATTTTATCAGCAGTTCTATAAATGACCTAATTGCTTTCTCGAATCCCTTACTAACCTAATTATTTTTTACTCTGGGTTGAGCTCAGCTTATTGATTCTATAGCATAACCTGCTCTTGCTGAGTGATAGGGAGTTAGGCAGAGCCCTACAAAGGCCTCAAATATCATGATTACGACACTACCCTATTTCATAGGCATGGTGAATCGCTAAAGGGTCGTAAGAACAGCAAGAACAATGAAGAGAAGAATTATACCTCACATTTATGTTGTGATTTCTATGTGTTAGCACATATATGACCTTATTTAATCCTTGTAACAACCTTCTGAAGTAGGAAAAATCATTATCTCCATTTTCCAGATACTGCGTTATACAGTAGAAGAATTCGTATAACTTGTTCCAAGTCATGCAGATATTAGGTAGACCAGCTAGAATTCAAATTCAGGCAGTGCTGTATTTTATAAAAATCGTTGTGGATACAGTGAGGATGGATTACAGAGGGTCAAGGCTGAAAGGGCCCAGGATTGGTAGTTACCACGGTAACCCTGCATAAGGACTGAGAAGGCTCTGATCATGGATGGTGCTGGCAGGGTCCAAGAGAAAGTGAAAGATATTAAAGAGGAAAACCTAAAAGGTCTCAGGGACCAGGTAAATTGCGGGGAGAAGAAATATAGGAGAGGAAATATCAGGGAGAGTAGATAGAAAGGGTGCTTAGGACAGCCTCTGTTGACAGCCTACCTATCTGTCAGGGCTCTGCTGAGTGAGGTTTTTCCTTACCTCATCTTGTTCTGTCTTGCACAAGCTCCATATGTGAGATGGTGCTTATTAGTCCTATGTCTGATGGGAAACAGGACCCAGGGAGATAGAGAATTTATTTTTGAGTGTAAAGATTTTAAACCATTGAGCCAGGATTTGAACCCACATCTGCTGGACGTCAAAGTCCATGGTCTTTCTAGAGTGGGCACCTGGAGAACACGAGAGAAGTGAAAAATATAGCCAGAGGAACAACCATGTTCTTGCTACTGAGTTAGGGGAGTTTAGAAAACAACTTTTGTTCTCACCCACTTAAATTTACTTCTTTTACTGTAATTAATTTTTAAAAACCTGGTAAAAAGTTCAGGGAGATTTCTGATATCTCTGATAAAATTGTGAACAAATAATGTCAGTGTTATTAAAACTCAAAAACAAACAAACAAACAAACAAAACCCTGCAATAATATGTCTACATATTGACTCTCTAGTGTGCTACAGAAACTCATTTAGAAGTCAGCCACTTAAAATAGACTTTTGATACTACTCTTTATTAGCTTTTAATTGGCATTTGGTATATTTAGACCTTACACTGCTATTTATATCTGAATTTTGTTTTCTAGCTGGTAACACTATTCCCTGAAGAGGTATTACTATAAAAATTGGGTTCCTCAAGGCTAACACGGGCACACTGATTGTCTAGCAGGGTATTTAAGCTCGACTTCTTGTTAGATCACACCAGTTTTCTGTGGGATATTTTTAGTTCCGTTTTCTCCATGGTAGGCAACAAATATAGAAACTTTTCTGAAAGGAAAAAGAATCTTGTTGAACAATAACTACCATCCTGATGACCAACGTTTAAGACGAATTAGCGTTCATCACTGTGAGGACTGGGTCTATCTCAGATCCTGGCCAGAGACAGTTCAAACCCCTGAGCACCATGGAAAAGCCAGAGAACTGAGGAAGAAAGAGCTAGTACTCCTACAGTTGGGCTATGATGAGAAGGAGCATGATGAAGGAGCCAACTCCATGCTTTCCCCCACATAGTAGGGATTGTGTTCTTCCTGTTGGGAGGCAGGCAACTCTCAGTGCCCTTTCCTGTTGTTAACATGCACGTATTTTGCACCATTTCTTTGTCAGTGCATACCAGCTCCCCACTTTTCACACTTGACCCCTCTTTGATGGTTTTCCACGCTCATGTGATGCTGAAGTTTTTTGTTGTTTTTCTGTCTCTAATGATGTTTCAAACATCTCCAAGGACTCCAAATTTAGTGTAGCCATTTGTGAAAGCAGCCGCCATGCAGTAGTCCCCTAATGGTTATTTGGATCTCAAAAATGCCATTAAGTCTTACCAGGGAGCATGGCAATTCTGCCTTTAAACTGTGAGCCTTGTAACCCTTTGTCTTTATAGCTGCCTTGAAAGTGAGTAGCAAAAACAACAATCCTCCATAATTTTGTTTGATTTTCCTCTTAGGCGGCATTCTTGTAGTAAAATAAAGAAAATTCATAATATTTATTGCTGCGATAGCAAGTATTTTCCTCGCCTTTGGCCAAAACAAAACACTCATACACAGACACACAAACAGCAGAGTCTTGCCCACTACCTTGCCTCTTTTCCCAACTGCCTCCTCATTAGGAAAAAAACTCAGTGTGAACTTGGAGAGCATCTGTGATTTGATATCAAATTTTTGTTGTTGTTGTTGGGTAACATTCTTTAGACCTTCTGTTGTCATTTATTTTCACCCTAATATACATGAACAGGTTAGCCTTCCGAAATGATAGTTGACCAAAATACATCTTGCCTAAGGTGCTTCCACAAACAATGTGAGGTAACCAAACAGCCTTCAGAAAATGGTGAAAAAGCCACGCGGTACAGATAGCCAGGAATGTTCAGAACCAGAGGATCTGAGATTTTCTGAGATTTGATGAATTTCTCTGGCCACAGGATGCCAGTGTTGAACCACATTTTGTTTGATAGCATTCCTAGGGTGAAAAGAAAATGTGCTCTTAAGGGAATAGTCAGATACACAGAACACATTTTTCTGCCATCTGTGACAGAGTGGTGAATTTTTCTGGGTATTTTTTAAAATGTATTTATGGAAACATGAGCTTCTCACCCAAGGAAAATGGGGCAGACACCCCACGGACATACTCAAATACACAGAGGTAGCTAGACGTGGCCAGCCCTGGCTAGGCTGCCCCTATTTATCAGCCCACCTGTGTCAGGGCTGAGATGAGTGGGGTGACCGGAAGTTGGTCCCTCTTGTCAGGGCAAGATATGGAGGGCAACTGTATTTAAGCAACATCTTTGATTACGAAGAAGGGTACTTGGGAGCACCAGCAAAATGATCCTAGTCCATCTTTGTAGACAAGGACTTTGTAATTCTGGGGTTCTAAAAGCATATGCTTCTTACAGTCTGTCACGATAACTTCGTTTATGATACCTCCTTGAAAGCTGTGTAATGCATTTGACTGGCTGTTCAAGAAGACTGCATCGCCATATTTTAAATTAGTTAAGCTTGCCTGCATTTCTCAGGGGCCCAAACCATCTTCACTGTAAGGCTGAAATGAAACCATGCATGAGAAATGTTTTGGAAGCTGTTTTTTTTTTTTTAAACAAAAACGAACAACAACAAATAAAACAAACAAACAAAAAACAACACACATAACTGTTATTTTTACTATGGTTTGTGGAGAAGATTGGTTTTGTGCTAATACTTCACAGACTTAGCCCGTTTTGGCTACAAGTCCCCATACTTGTACCAAGTGTTCTTGGGTAAATCAGCTTTTGCAAGGTTAGTTGTTTCAGCTGATTTCAAAAATGACTGAACGTGAAAAGTAAAGCTAAAAATACTGCAATTGCTCTTTGCTCTTGGGGCTTGCAGATACTGAAAACACCAAGTGCAGACTCATTGGCTCAACTTTGTTTGAAAGGATAGTGTCATGGAGTTGATTATCTCCAAAGGCAAAAGCCTTAAATGAGCATGGATGCAGCTGAGTTCCACATGCTCTGCAGCTTTTCTGGGCAAGCAGGAAGCTTCTATAGTGGGTTACTTGGGTCTGCTGAGTACCTCTGTCTGACCCCATGGATGTAGATGACCTAGAAGGAAAAGATGGTTTAACTCTAACAGCTTACTCAGGCCAAAATCAGTCACTTCTGCCCAAACCTCCTTTATGATGACAATTATTCAAATTTTGAGATCCCAGGAGAGAATATGAGAGTCAGAGGAGAGAATGTAACAGAACTGATTGAACACGGAAGAAGGGAATGGGTGTGCAGAACCAGAAGACAGATTCTTTGCCCCTCTGTGTGCTGCTGAATAGAAGATCTAAATTGAGCTTTCAGAAAGGAGAATGTCACACTAGCAAAGCATCAGGACCTCTAAGTTGTTCTCCTTTTCTCTGAAACTGATGCTGTGTTGTGACATGGGTAAGTAAGAGGTCTAAGAAAGCAAAGGGCTGGAGGTCCCAGAATGCAGAAACAGACTTTTGGAAAAGGCTTTTGTTCAGTAGATAAATGTGAGTAGGCAACCCTCCCCCCGCCGCCCCCCTCCCCCACATGCACGGAAGTGAGCGCGTGCGCATACACACACACACACACACACACACACACACACACACACACACACACAAGCCAGTCATGGGAGGAAGAGTTGGAGAGGATGTACATTTAACCTCACTGCTTTGCAATCCACTATTGCAGATGCCTGAACTCTCCTACTGTTTCAACCTACCAGATAGCCCTGGTTCCTTCTCTGCTTACAAAAACCATATATCCCATTCTATTGATGGATACTTACCTTCCCACAATCTATTTTTCTTGGGTAATTTTACCACTTCCCTTTTCTGTAAACATGGATTTTTATTACCCTTGAGCACTCCCTTGTGTTCCACACACATCTCAGTGTAGAATAGGCTGTTAACAAATGTAATTTATTCAAGAAAAATTTACATGGAGTTTACCCTTTGCCAGAACTGTGCTAGGCTCTTTATAATTAATGTATATTATAAAAATTAGTGCGTGAAGAAAAACAACTGTGAAGGACACTATTGCAAAGCAAAGGATAAAAAATATACCTTTTGCAGTTACATGAAATACTGCTTGGAAGGGACTATTACAGTTGACAAGTCATGAAAGGGGAGAAAGATTGTATGTCTGGATGAGAGACGATGTGGGTCTGAAACTATCAGGAAGATAGGCTCTAGAGGCTCCAGCATCAGTACAGTTTGAAGAGGTTCTGTAGGGATTGATTACAAAGATCAGAGATGAACAAGAACTAACACGCTGAGAAACTAGCATTGCTGAGTTCTAGGATTGCCAAGATAAAATAACCTTAGAGATCATCCAGCCCGCTAGTTTCTATATTTTAGTGTCTAGTAGAATCATAGATTTCTGGGCCCCACCTTCAGTTTCCAACTTAGTAGGTCTGGAATAAGGCTTTGAAAAGTTGCATTTCTGGTATATCAGCCTATGCTAGTGATCCCAGTCCAGTGATTACATTTTGGGAACTACTTTCTAATCTAAACCTCTTCTTCTTTTAGTTAAGTTGTTTTTTTAATTGAGTTATACTTGACGTTATGACATTGTATAAATTTCAGATGTAGAATGTGTTGGTTTGATACATTTATATATTGCAATATTACCACACTAGCATTAACACCTTTTATCATGTCACATCTTTGTCATTTCCTTTTGTTATTGAGAACAGTTCATATTTAGTCTCTTAGAAATTTTTACAATACAATATTGTCGACTATAAGCACTATGTTTTGCATTAGATCTTCATAACTAAGTTTGTACTCTTAAACAATATCTCTCCAATTCCCTGACCCCCTAAACTCTGGCAATCATCCTTTTACTATCTATTTTAACAAGTTCATCGTTTTAGATTCTATAATATAAGTGATATTATACAGTATTTGTCTTTCTCTGACTTATCCCACTTAGCATAATGTTATTGCAAATGGCAGGATTTCCTTCTTTCTCATGGCTGAATATATTCCATTGTGTGTGTGTTTACATGGGTGTGTGTGTATAATCACATCTTCCTATCCGTTTTGCTGTTGATGAACACTTAGGTTGTTTCCATATCTTGGCTATTGTGAATAATGCTGCAATTAACGTAGATGTGCATGCAGATATACCTTTGAGATATTGACTTCAATTCTTTTGCACAAATCACCAGGAATAGGATTGCTGGATCATAGGTAGTTTTATGAGGAACTGCCATTATGTTTTCCATAGTGGGTATAGCAATTTACATTGCCACCAGTAGTGTATAAGGGTTCCCTTTCCTTCACATCCCCACCAATATTGGTTATCCCTTGTCTTTTTGAAAAAAAAACATCCTAGCACGTGTAAGGTAATGTCCCATTATGGTTTTGATTTGCATTTCCCTGATGATTATTGATGTTGAATACCTTTTCATTTACCTGTTAGCCATTCCTATACCTTGGTATGACATTTGAAAAAAATGTCTATTCAGGTTTTTATTTGGATTATTTTCTCTTTTGCTATTGAGTTGTAGGAGTTCTTTATTTTGGATAGTAGTCCCTTATCAGATGTATGATTTGTGAATGTTTTCTCCCATTCAGTAAGTTGTCTTCTCAACTCGTTGATTATTTCCTTTGCTGTGCAGGGCTGTCTAGTTTAGTATAGCCACACTTGTTTTAGTTTTTGTGGCCTGTACTTTTAGTGACTTATCATTGCCTAGACCAATGTCAAGGATCTTTTCCCTTATGTTTTCTTCTAGGAATTTTATGATCTTGGGTCTTACACTTAAATCTTTGATCCATTTTGAGTTAATTTTTGTGAATGGTGTAAGATAGGGGCCCAAGCTAGGGTTTCATTCTTTTGCATGTGGATATACAGTTTTCCTAGAACAATTCATTAAAGAGACTCTCCTTTCTCCATTGTGCGTTCTTGGCATTCTTGTCAAAACTTAGTTTACTATATATGTAGGGATTTATATATAGGCTCTCTATTTTGTTCCCTTGACCTATGGGCCTCTTTTTATGCCATTACCATACTGTTTTGATTACTGTTGCTTTGTAAAATGGCTTGAAATCAAGTATTTTGAGGCCTCCAGTTTAATTCTTCTCTCTCAGGATTCCTTTGGCTATTCAGGGTCTTTTGTTATTCCAAACAAATTTTAGGATAGTTTTTTTCTATTTCTGTGAAAAATGTCTTTGGAATTTTGATTGGGATTGTATTAAATCTGTAGATTACTTTGGGTCATATGGACATTTTCACAATATTAATTCTTCCAGTATAGGAACATGAGATATATTTCCATTTATTTGTATCTTCTTGAATCTCTTTCATCAATGTCTTATAATTGTCAGTATACAAGTATTTCACCTCCTTGGTTAAATTTGTTTCTAAAATATGTTACTGTTTTTGATGTAATTGTAAATGGAATTGCTTTCTTAATTTCTCTTTCAGATAATTTGTTGTTACTATATAGAAATGCAACTGATTTCTATATGTTGGTTTTGTATCCTACAATTTTACTGAATTCATGTATTAGTTCTAGCAGATTTTTAGTGGAGTGTTTAGAGTTTTCTATATATGAGATCACCATCTGTGAGCAGAGATCATTTTATATCTTTCTGATATGAGTGCCTTTTATTTCTTTTTCTTGCTTAATTGCTCTGGCTAGGATTTCCAGTACTATGATTAATGCATCCTTGCATCCTTGCATCTCATTAAGCCTACTTAATGATAGGTAAATTATCCTCTTATTAGGTTGTTGAATTTTATTTGCTAATATTTTGTTGAAAATTTTTGCATCTGTATTCATCAGGAATATTGGTCTGTGGTATTCTTTTCTTATAATGTCTTTGTCTGACTTTGGTATCAGCATAATGCTGGCCTCATAAAATGAATTTGGGAGTGTTCCTTCCTTTAGAATTTTTTGGAACAGTTTGAGAAGGGTTGGTGTTAATACTTCTTTAAATGTTTGGCCAGTGCAAACCATCTATTCCCAGGCTTTTCTGTGTTGGGAGGATTTTTATTAGTGACTCAATCTCCTTACTTGGTATTGGTTTGTTTAGATTTTTTTACTTCATGGTTTAATCTTAGGAGGTCATATGTTTCCAGGAATTTATCCATTTATTCTAGGTTATTCAGTTTATTGGCATATAATGGTTCATATAAGTCTCTCATAATCCTTTGTATATCTGTGGTATCAGTTAAAATGCCCCCTCTTTATTATTTTAATTTTTGAGTCCTCTTCTTAGTTAATTTCACTATATTTCTTGATTTCCCTTTTGATTCCTTTTTTGACCTATTGGTTGTTCAGGAGAATCTCTACATATTTGTGAATTTTTTAGCTTTCCTCTTGTTATTGATTTTATCTTTATGCCATTGCAGTTAAAAAGATACTTGGTATAATTTCAATCCTCTTAAATTTGCTAACAGGGTTTTGTGACCTATCATGTGATCAATCTAAAGAATGTTCTGTATGTGCTTGAAAAGAATGTGTATTTTGCCGTTGTTGGATGGAATGTTCTATATATGTCTTTTAGGTTCATTTGGTCTAAAGTATCATTCAAATCCATTATTTCCTTATTGATTTTCTGGTCTGGATAATCTATCCATTGTTGAAATTGGAGTAGTGAATTTCTCTACTATTGCTGTCTATTTCTCCCTTAATAATTGCCTAATATATTTAGGTGCTCCAGTTTGGGGTACATATATGATTAAAATTATTGTATCTTTTTGATGAATTGATCCTTTTATCATTATGCAATCATCTTTTTTGTTTCTTTTTACCATTTTTAATTTAAGGTCTATTTTGTCTGATATAAGCATAGCTACCCCTCTCTCTTTTGGTTTCCATTTGCTTGAATTCTCTTTTTTCATCCCCTTACTTTCAGCACGTGAATGGCCTTATGCTTAAATGTGTCTCTTAGAGGTAACATGTAGACAAATCTTGTTTTGTTTTGTTTCTTAATCCATTTAGCCATACTGTGTCTTTTAATTGGAGATTAAGCCATTTATATTTAAAGTAATTATTGATCAATAAAAACTTACTACTGGCTTTTTGTTAATTATTTTCTGATTGTTTTATAGTTCCTATGTTTAGTTCTTCCTCTCTTGCTTGCTTTCTTTATGAGTTGATGATATTTTTGTAGTGGTTTGTTTTGATTCTTTTCTCTTTAACATTTGGGTATCTAGTATAGGTTTTTACTCTATGGTTACCATGAGGCTTTCATAATACATCTTATATTTATAGCCATCTATTTTAGGCTGGTAACAACCTAACTTCAATTGCATAGTAGAGTTTTACCCATTTACTTGCCTCCCACACACAATTAATTTTGATGTCCCAATCTGCATCTTTTACATTGTGTGTCCATTAACAAAATATTGTACCCATAGCTACTTTCAACAATTTTGTCTCTTAACCATATTGCAAATCTCAAAGTCATTCACACAATACCATCGCAATACGAGAGTATTTTCAGTTTGACTATATATTTACCTTCACCAGTGAATTTTACACTTTCATATGTTTTCATGTTACTATTTTTTTTTATCTTGAAGCACCCTCTTTAGCATTTCTTATAGCCAAGTCTATCCTTCAGCTTTTGTTTGGTAAAATATTTACTCTTCTTTATTTCTGAATGACAGCTTTTCTGAATGAAGTATTCTTGGTTGATGGCAGTTTTTTGTTTTTTGTTTTTTTTTGTTTTGTTTTGTTTTTTTCCTTTGAGGCCTTTGAATATATCACCCCATTCTCTTCAGGTCTGCAAGTTTCCTGCTAAGAAGTCCGCTGATAACCTTAGTGGGATTTTTTGCCCACAGAAGGAAATTCTAGTTAAGGAGTCCCTCCTTGGCACATGGTCTGACATGCTGGCACTCAGAGCCCCCAGAGTAGCATTGGAGCTGGCATCCTCAGATAAGACCACTGTGCCTGGAACCTGAGGCATAGGTGTGCTTGCTGTGGCTGTAGCACTGATGTCTACAGTGTGGGCATCGCGCAGATAGCCCATGCAGCTGGTACCTGGGTCTCCAAAGTTCACCAACCGTGGCTCCTGCTGGCAGGAGGGAATGCAGCAGTGACAAAGGTCCTGGCATAACAGAGTGCAGTGGTGGCTTGGGCCCAGAGGGGCAAAGTGCGGTAGTAGCACAGCCTGAGGATGTGGTGAAAATCTCAACTCTGGCACCAGTGCACTCACAATAGCAACAGCATAACTCTGGTAGTGGTCTGTTAAAGGCACATGTTGGGACCCAGGGATCTGGGCACAGAGCAGTAGCAACACTGCCTTGGCAATGATATTTCAGAACTACAACCAGAGACCTGGGGGGTAGGGTTAAGGGCAGCGGTAGCCTTGTCCCAGCAGTGATGGATCAGAGCTCTGCCTTGAAGCTTGAGGGGAGGGGCCCAGGGTAGTAGCAGTGCCGCTAGCAATGATAGGTCAGAACTGTGACCTGGAACCCACAGGACAGGGGTCAGGGAAGCAAATGCCCATCTTGGCAATGACAGTTCAGAGTCCTGGGATGGGAGTTCTCAGAGCAATAGTGTAACAGCCCCAGTAATGGTAGCCAAAGTGTGACTTGGGACACAGGAAGTGAGTGACACTTAGGGTAGTGGCAGTGCCCCTGGCAATGATGAATCAGAGCCAGGACCTGGAACCTGGGGGCAGGGGGCAGGACAGTAAGAGTCCGTCTCTGAGCAGCAGTGACAGTTCAGAGTCTTGACCTGGGCGAGTTGTGAGGGGAGGGCTCAGGGCTACAATAGCACAGTCCCAATAATGATCGCCAAAAAGTAGCTAGGGACTCTGAGGTTGGGGCTTAATGGAGGGGAGCTTGCCT
The DNA here is from genome assembly GCF_018350155.1 of Leopardus geoffroyi. Classification (NCBI taxonomy): domain Eukaryota; kingdom Metazoa; phylum Chordata; class Mammalia; order Carnivora; family Felidae; genus Leopardus; species Leopardus geoffroyi. Next base: position 87,668,621 of record NC_059327.1, read on the forward strand.
GAGTAATGATGGGATAAAACCCCATTCTGGGGCTGGAGTGGGCCAAGAAAAGTGGCAGTTCCAGTTTAGTGCATGGTGCTGTGCCGTGGCACCCAATGCTTGACAGCGGGGTAGGTACATCAACAGCCAAAGCCCGCAAAGGCAAGTCTCACCTCAGCAGCCCCAGTTCAGGGAGCAGATGGGGAGTGGGGGCACTCTAGGATGCTGCATCAACTGGGACCAGCATCACTGAGGACTGTGGGAGACCTCAGTAGCAAAAGCTGCATTCACAGGATGAGACTTACTGGGGTCCTCCAGCTTCTGACTGGGGATGGGGTGATACAGGCAAAATGCTTTCTCTACATTTCTATGTAGACATCAATTTTTGAGCTCTGCCACGCTTTTGTTCCTTTTTCTTTGTTGTTTGGAAATCTCCCTGAGGTGGTGTTTTCTTCAGTTTGTAGCTGTTTATTTATTGTTCTTGGGTCTTTTCAGTTTGCGTGCATGCGTGCGTATGTGCATGTGTGCGTGTGTGTGTGTGTGTGTGTGTGTGTGTGTGTGTGTAGAGGCAAGTGTTAGGACTCCCTAGCCCTCCGTGCTGCTGATGGCACTCCCAAATCCCTCATTCTGCAGATGAAGTAATAAAGCCCTGAGACATAAGATGTTTTACTCAGTAATAGTCTACAAGTTTAAGACTGGACATTACAGTATGAGTCAGTTTGATTTTGCTGAGGAATTGGTTGTAATCTCACAGGTACTAAAACAACAAAACAATTTTAAACCGAATATGAAGTGTAGTTTTGAATGTTTATTTATATCTTCCTTCTGTTGCCTCAAAATATTTTCGGCTTCCTGGTCTATGAATTAAAGTTCCTATTTGAATACAAAATATTAATGTATTCTTGCCGAGAAGCCATCATGGGAAGTTGCAGAAGTGACAAATAAATTAATTGAGCATGATGGGATTCTAATGAAGTAAATAATTCTTGAAAGCGCTCTGTGAAATAGGCGGTTGTGTATTTTCAGTATTCAACCCCAAATAATTCTCATGTTGCTGTTTTTATACATTTCTGATTTCTGTACATTTTTCATTTCTCTTCTTTATTTCTTTGTAGACAGAATAACCAGAACATTACAAATAATACTGGAAGTTGTACCAGAAGAAGATTGTCATAAATTATGAATTAATGCATTTGAAATCTTGGCAATCTGCGCTTGGCCTTGTTTCTGCCCAAAGGGCTGAAACAAAATGTGGATCTTCACTTCATTTTATGAAAATCCAGAAGATTTCAACTTTGGTGATGGACTAAAGGAATCAGTTATTTCTATTCGTATCTTTTAGTGTATTCAAACTGGTTTCTAAGAAATTTAGTTATAACTCCATGTAGTTATAGAAAGTGGATATGCAAGCCTTCCATGAGCTCACATGATCTTTGAATCCCTGATACCTATATGAAGTTAGAGGAAAAAGACTACTGCATGAAACATTACTTCAGTGGTCTTTATAACATATGGCTAAGAACCTTCAAACTGAACACCAAGATGTTTTCTGTATATATGGGATCTATAACAGACAGTTTTTGCATACTGTAGTTGACTATACTGTGAAAAGTGTTTTCTATTCTTCTGGGGGATAAAAGGCATGCATCATCATTATGGACCAAGCAAAGGAAGAAATTTATTTCACATCAGCATTGTATTGCTTCCCCATAGATACTAACTTAGATACCATCTTGTAATGAATTATACCCAGAGCATTTTGAACAAAGGGCAGGGGCGATATGCCCAATTTTAATGAATACATTAAAGAGCTTCTAGGGACTATTGTTCATGAGAAAAATCCAGGAATTATGTCTAAAAATTATTGATAATTGATGATGTTAGGGTGTTTTCACTCATTATCAGGAAGCTCCATGGTTATGGGCCACTTTATTTTCATGGCAGCCCATTTGATCAGGAAAGGATGTAGCATCTTTCTTAGCAATACTCAGTTTGGTATTAAATACCAGTTTGGTATTAATACTAAGCAATACTCAGTTTGGTATTAAATCATCTTAAGCACAGTCACTTGTTTTGCTAATAATTTGCCCCTTGATAACATATCTAAACATGTGCATTTTTGAATCTTCAAATTGCCATGTCCATGAAAGACAGAAATCACCAAGAAAGAAAATACCCAAAATATTATGTCCAACACTATAATCCCATCTATATGCAGTGTTAGTAATTATGAACATTTTTTTTAAAATTTCATAGTTATTTTTACATGGTGATAAATTTTGACAGTTTATACATTTCCTTTATATATTTTATATTCTGTTAAGATATCTCTTCAGATATAACTGTCCAGATTAATTAGGAAAAGGCATATATTTACATAAAAATTGAGGAAGAAAATGTCACAGTTAAATAAGTTTTACAACTGATGTTTCTAAAAATTTCCCATTCTTTATCTCAACTTTGTCAGTAATTTCCTCACCTTAATTATCATTCAACTTGCAAAAGAGATAACTGATAACAAATTCACTGAAAGGTGAAAGTGTGTGTGTGTGTGTGTGTGTGTGTGTGTGTGTATTCAGACAGGTGTTTTAATGCTAAGTTTGGAAAATATTGTGGAATTTTCAAATAAGTGTCAAATAATGGTAGAAAGCATAAATTATTATTTACATACAACCAAGATCAAGTAGTCCATCATACCTGAGTATGTTTATCCTTTAATTTTAAAAGTGACAATTTTGGAAAGAATTACACTGATTAAGATAATCAAGAGCTGATAGTTCATAAACAATTGACCAAAGTAGAAATTATGATTTATAATACGAGGCAGTTCCAATTCACTAATTTCAATTTTTGCTCTTGATAACATTTAATACACATCCAAGATGGACATTTTTTTTTTTTCAGCCAAACCTGTGTTTGGGTCTCTAAGTGAATTCATAAAAATTCCTTCCTTCTTCTCTTACCATATGGTTTTCAAATTTTGATCTGTAGTCTCTGCTTCCTGTATCTATTTGTCTGTATCTCTCCCCACTATATTGTTACTGAGGTAAAAACACATTTTCTTTATTTTCCTTTATTATTATTATTATTATTTTTTTTTTTTTTTACAGTTTAGGCCCATATATATAAACTAAACTCTTCTTGAGATTTTTTTTTCCCTAATGAAAAGAAAACTGATAAAATCTCATGGAGAGGTTTGTGTAGTTCTTGATTATTCTTGAGAATAATGTGCCTATATCTTACCGTGGCATATAGGTCTCATTTTGTGTATCTTTTTAAAAAATTTTTTTTAGTATAACATTATACAAACTGACTAGGATACATATTCATTATTTTTTCCATCATTTTCAAAACTGATTTTTGCATTGTTAAATTTCTAATGCTACCGTCATAACATTTTAACCACAGAGAAAGTCAGCCAGTAGTTTTTTTAAAAGTGATGAAGATTAAGTTGTTCTTCAGCTTACTGTTAGGATACATCACAGCAAGATGCAAGGTTTCCGAAATCAGCAAATTGATATTCATTAATTATTATTCAGATGGTATCACATCAAGCCAATTCTAGTTGAAAACTCACCTGCACACTAAAATGTATATTTTTATTTGTGGTAAATAAAATTTTCTTTCTCATATATTTAAAATTATATATAGAGAGAATTATATATAAACCATTATATGCAACATACTCATACCAGTGTGGATATTCAAATGTTTATATACATATTATGAATTTATTATAACGCAAAAAGTCAAAGTGGCCCATACAGTTTGACAACTAATATACTCTCTTTCAAATGTATACTCTTTAGAGAACATAGTCTCAAGTATTTCATTATGAATTAAACAGATCTAGTAAAGACTTCTAAAACTAAAACAGTTTGATTAAAAAATGGACTGATTCTCCTTACATATATTGAATATTTCAGTAAATGTTTTTGACTCATTTTTAAAAATGTTGGATTATTTTCCCGAGATTTTTCTTTGATCAAATGAAGAAAACTGTACTATTGTAAATGATTAGGTTACCTAGAAGTAGACCTTGTTCTTGTCTCTAGGAGATTAAAGACTTGGAATAGAAAAGATGGCAGACTCCATACCGAACATAAATGTTAAGTGTGCACATGCACAAATACACACATGTGTTTATACTGTATCTGCCCCATCCCTGCTGGCACAAAAGTAGGACAGGTTCTTAGGTTACATTAGCAATGCATAGCGGTTTCTTGAACACTAAAATATGTACCTTGAAACAAATTTCGGGATTATTTTATGTGTCTAGTAGAATTGTTTCCTCAGTTGCTATTTGATAGATTAACAGATGGTTAACACGAGTATAATTACTTAACATAATTTTTTATGAACTGTAATCAGTCATCAGGAAACTCATTATTTTCTCTCTATTTATAGATGAATGTAGTGCTAACCAAGAAAGGGGGCATCTTTGATCGATAGTGGATTTCTTACAATTGAGGTATAGGTTATGAAAAGATAGAATACTGAACGTCAGAGTAGCAGGAAATGACAGCACGTGACTGGAAGTGATGATATTTTGGTGTAATTTATTGTGCAGCAGAGTCAGAGAACTGTTGGATGTTAATTGTTGTGGAAAGGTGGATATCCCGAGTAGCTAATGGGATGTAGCTTCAGTGCCCTCACTTAGACATGCCCCTTTCAAGTCTGTACCTAATTTTGCATTAAGAATTTCTCATTAATTTTCTTGACGGAGATCAGAAATAGTATATACATTTCTGGCCCTACAATATCTGCCCTGTGAGTAAGGTAAAATAACTTCCATTATTTTTTCTGTTAGAAATAAACATGGGCCGTTTATAGAATGTTTTTAAATAAAGTTTTGAGTTAATTTAAGTATCTATATATAAAACTACAAATGAGTTTCTCATAATATATATTACTTGATATAAATGGAGGGAGTTCATTTTTGACATTTTTTTTACGTTTCAGTTCTGAGTGGTAGAAAAACAATGAGTGGGGTTTTCATTGTAACTCTCTTTCTTAGGAAAGAACTCTCGAGAGATTTGGGATTTGAGTGCAGATGAGTAAAAGACTGATTTTACTTAAATGTAATCTTGCTTCATTTTACCCTACATGATATGCTGTATGTTGGTGCTGATGATGTTTACAGAGTCGCATTTTACTTGCTAACAATTCAAAGTCAGGAATTAAAGTATGACATTGTGTAACTGGCAAGAAGCTTGTGGTGGATATAGAGTAGATAACGAGTCATCTTGACAGCTTCTGTTTACATACTTTACATATAAGGTAAAAGAATTGATTACCTATAAGTGTATTTTAGGTTTGTTTTCTCATAAACAGTATTTTACATGTATCAATATATATAATACCTAAAAGTGTAACCTCTAGGTAGTATTATTAATGCACTTAAAAAGGTATTTTAAGAGCCAATTTTTGAAGATAATCCTTGCTTCTTTTTGTTGCATTTTCAAATTATTTGGTTTCTAAAAAATGTTTGGCCTATATTTAGATCCTATACAAAGTCACAAACGCATAAATCATGGTCTCACAGAAAGTTCTCCAGGTTTCCATGTTGTGAGATATTGTCCTTCTTTAGAACTTCCTAAGGATATTAGCTTGATATTTTTGAATCATTCTGGGTTTTTTTTAATGGATCAATGATTCCCTTTATTTTGTCACATTTTGGCATGATATCCTTTTGATGGGAGTGAGTCTTAATTTGAATTTATACAATTACCTAGATATCCTTAGTGTGAAACTACCACGTGGCTTACATTCCGGAAGTCCTCATTTCTCATCTCTTTGTTACCATTGGCTTTAAAATATCACTGGGAGGTAGTTATATGAAATAGTTATCTGTTACATGTGTGTATTTCAACTACTTGGATCAAGGGTACATTTATGGTATAAATCTCTCAAGAAAACTGTGGAGCAGTAGGCATCTGAGAGCCATGCAGATGGGTGCACTGGTTTGAAAGTGAACATACTTGTTTTTCCCTCAACATACACACTACTGACTTTTTTCAAAGCATGACTTTCAAGTGAACTAATTTATTGGTTAGCAGACTTGCTTGCCGAGTCCTTATTACCTCTTGAAGCCTCTAAAGGTCATGCCAAACGCTAGAGAAACAAAAAAGACTAATGCACAGTTACGTCTTTTGCAGAAGTGACTGTATTTTGAGCACCTTGGGCGACAGTGTATTTTGCACAGAGTCTTGTGGGAAAACATTAGGCTTTTGGGTGTTGCATCTGTATAATTGGTTGGGTTGTGAGGGATCTGACTTGCATGAGGATTGTGAAGATAGACCTCACTTATCCTACTAATTAACCGTCTTCAGCACTTGCTCAGAAGCTCATTTGTAATCACACCTGGAGGCAATGCAATGTGGTTCCCTGGTTCTAGGTTTGAACTGTCTTATTTCAAAGGATTTCTGATTTATTTTTTCCATAGAATTTCTCCTTCATTCCAAATTTCCATATACTGACTAATGCAATATAAAGAAATATTATATTCAAGTAAAATAATGCTTTGGGGAAATAAAACATTGTTTCAAATGAATGTATGCTTTTCACAGAATAGAGGTGATCTACATGAAACTGCGTGTTTTAATGATTTCAAACACTACCATATAGCACTTTTGAATTGCTTTGGAAGCAAAAGAACAATATATATCTAGGATTATTACACAAACCACAAGAATCCTCCAAAAAATTTAAGTAGTCTTGTATTTTTTTTTTATCCTCTCCCTGGAGAAGTTTTTTACCTAATAGTTTCCCTTTAGGATTATTACTAATGCTGTAAATCTGGATCTAAACTTTTTGATTCTTACATCTTGAAAACCAGATTCTTCTTTTGACACTATCCATGTACAGAGAGTGAGATATGGCTTTACTCTTTTAGGATATTTGGGGCCAATGTTATTTTGAACACAGGCATGGGCCTCAAGTTTCTATTTCTTTGTAGATGGGTTGCAATACAATAGTAATGAGTTTTCAGTGGTACCCTCAACATTTTGAGAACTTTGCAAATGTACGCATCAGTTGTGTTAAAAGCGCATTGCTTAGTATCATGAAATATAGTGTCTTCTCTCTGTGCCAAATTGGTGAGCAGACATGTAGTTGTGTTTTACTAATGCTGTTGGCTACCTGTGGTTTTATAATAAGTACAAGTCAGAAAAAGGCAAGACAAATGGCCTCTCGTACTGAATGCTTGGCGAACTTAATTTGTCCTACTTTTCTGACGAAGATTTGACCCTAGATTTCATAGAACTTATTTTTTTCTACTTATCGTAGAATGGATTAGATGGTAGTGATGCACTGGTAGAGATAGTGTTTAGTTATTGACTCAGAATTCATTTCATGATGAATTTTTTGCATCTTCTTATTGTATGTGTATCTGTATTTACTTTATAGGAAATGGGTTTAGTGAGCTTCGTGTTAAAATCTGACCTAGTAACGGTGACTTCTTCTTCAATTATCAAGGGGTAGAAAATATGTGTGTTGGTATGTTTGTATCAACACATTATTAGGTACTGGATATGAATGTATTTAAATGCCTCTGACATTCTATGGCAAGCATCAATAATTTGCACTCATGGAATCAATTAGCCCAGTGAAAAATGGTAGAGTACTCTGGAGGGTTGTGCTGGCAGCCATCTCTTTGATCTATGCTTAAATTGTAATTTACAGACCAGCTCTATCCCTTAACTTGAATCTGGAATTCATCTGTCATGACCTTGTACCATTCCCTTAAGTAAGGGGCAGGGGGAACAGGGTTTGGTCTGGTGATCTAAAGTACAAGAACAGAGAAATCCAGCTGAGGAAGAATGAGCCTCAGTATCCTAAATGGTCCTCCTCTGTGGTGGGGTTTCTTCACTCTGGCGTTATGATGATAAAACTTGGTAGAGGGGTTTGTGCATCTTTTATACAAATTTTATACAACGTCTTATATTTATAAATTCTTAAATAACAAAATTCCTTTTCTGCATCTGTATTCCAGCCATATTAGGAGTACTGATTTATTTAGATATTTGATATAAAAATATAAATGGTGTAAAGGGACTTTCATGTGTGAATTGTGTTGTGTTGCTTAAGGTTCTCTGGCACTGATGCCTATGCCATCATATAAGCATCATATGTGAAATAAAATGGATTTTTCTATAGTTTAATGATTTCCCTCTGGGGAGAGTTCTGCTGCAGCAATCACACTGCCAGATGATGTTTATGGGCTATTTGTATAAGTGGTAAGATACTATGAAATAAGAGTGCTTTCATCTGGTAGAAACATGTCTTGACACATGTGTTTTGGATGGAATAAATTTTGGTGCAATATGATGTCACTCAATTTTGCAATGAATTTAATTTCAATTGTATTTATGTATATGCATACCTGTCATGCTTCTAGTTGCTTCAACCTTCATATATGTATTTTTGTCCATATTTTTACTTGAAAATATTTTAAATGGAAATGAAATAAACATTGTATAGTTTGAATAATAAAAGTCCTGCTTTGCTTTTTTTTTTTTTAATTTTAAAGCAGTATACATCCCAATAAATTGAAGGCTTTCATTTTAATGGTTGAATTTATCAATCATTGACTCTGATTGCCCCAGGATGTTCTTTCTGAAACACAAATATATTAAAAGTCTTCCATGGTTTCACATTTACGTATTTATTTTTCTGGCTGGATAAAATCCAAAAGCCTCTGCACAGTGCAGGACTTTCCATAATCTTCCACCCTTCTTTCTCCAGCTACAAATGACCACTTCTAACATTCTCTGCAGCCATATTAAATGTTTTATCAGTAGTTTAACAGCAACAGCAACAAAAAGATGCTATTATTTCATTCGACATACTGTGGATTCTTACAGGAATTATATTTTCCTCCCCCATTCCTATCTTCTGCTTCCCACATAGCAAATTTCTATCCAATGTTCAAGACTGAGTCCAAAAGTCACCTCTTCCAGAAACCTTCCCCAAGACTGATCCCAGAATACCTCCACCATCTTGGATGCGCCTTTTTTGTAGAACTCATTACACCAGTGTAAACAATAGACTTGACTCCCTTCTCTGCCTAAATTTGAAATGGTGTGTGTGTGTGTGTGTGTGTGTGTGTGTGTGTGTGTGTGGTTTTTTTGTCTTTCACTGACTAAAGCATAATAGGTATTCAATGTTAATTAAATTAATATATTCAGTGAATGAATGAATGAACAACTTTTATTCATTAGGTTTCATGATAAGCTTTTCTTAAATGCATTTTTTATTACCTCTAAATTTAAGTAATCCATTAGATTCTATGGAAAGAATATTTCTATGGAATACCTTAACTTCAGAATGTAAGAAAACTAGAGAGGTTCAGTCTCTGTCCCCTCTTCCACTCTTCTCCCATCTCATCATCTCCTCCTCTCCCCTCCCATTCTCTCTTCTTCTCTCTTCTCCCCCTGTTCCACCCCCAGTTCATGTAAGTGAGTCTTGATGGAGGAAATAAACAGTGAAATGACCTATACTACAAACTTTTCCTATGAAAAGACATTTAGGCTTTTATATTTTCAATTATATATATATATATATATATATATTTATGTGTTTCTATTTTCATAATAATAACCTAAAAAATGCTCAGAAATGTAGAGCAAAAGGAACCTAAATTTCTGATGACCAAAACTCTCTTTGAAGTAGACACAGGAGATTGAGTAACATTTTCCCTGGTGAAATGCTTTGGGAAAACAATAAAAATATTAAACTAATAACTTTGGCGCCTGTTAAATTTAAACAATTTTGAAAAGAAATATAACCTATGGGATATGTAGATGTACTTACTTTAAAATTAATGAATATGACTGGATATATGTTTAATAAAATATATGGAAAATTGAGAGAATACATAATGTATAATAATTTGCTTTTAAACGCTCATTAGGCTGTTACATATACTGGTTTAGATTCACAAAGACTTTTGCTGCTGAAACACATCTAAAATTTTTCTACTTGAATTTGTAGCCTATGTCTAACTTATAAAGATTTGAGATCTTTATAAGCTGTAATAAGCATTACGTAAGCTGGGATGGGGTGGGTGAGCCATGGATAACTACTATTGCTTTTGCCTCCACATGCCCTAAAGATTATATTTGCAGACTTCCTAGAGCTCTGACTTTGACAATCAAGTCTTCATAGCCATCTTGTTGTTTTTATAGTCTTAAGCCTAAGAACACCTGGTCACCAGCAGGCATGGGATAATGCTTTCAAAAAATGTTTGATGTTTGAAAGAATTCAGAAACAAAAAATGTAATTAGGATTCATTACCTTTTAAAACTTAAGCTTTGAAGATTTATTAATCTCTGAAAGATGTGAAGCAGGACTTCAAAGTTGTTAATTCAGGTTAAAGACTACAAAAATTGAAATACCCTCTGGCTATAATAAAATAACTAAGTATAAATGAGTATAACCCTAGAAAAGTGTGAGCAAGCCAGTTATTTTCCTCTCACTTTAATTTTTCTTGTAAGAAAATCTTGCTTTTGTCACAGTAATTAACATTGTAATTATACAACAACATGTTATGATCATCATTCCTTCCATTTCCTAAAAGCTAAAGACACCATAAAGATTTGTTTCATTTTCTGGATTCTGCCTTAAACTTACGCTTACTTCTTACTCCCACATTGCTACGTTTCTTTCAGAATTTCTTGCTTAAGGAAGTAGTGAAAGCAGAAGCACCTCCCCAGCCATATCATGGGTAAGGGGTGCTAGAGATAGAAAACGGTTAGCAGTTTGTATTGCGTCTGCTTCATGAAGTTGGGGCGCTACTTTTTTCTCCTAATCGTTCAAATGTATTGATAACATTAGGGCCTCGGGTGCCATAAACAGTATACCCAGATGTGATCTAGTCCTAGGACGTTGGGAAGGCTTTCCTGAAGATGCAGCATGAAATGATATAGAAGGATGGATGAGCGGTAACCAGGTGAAGTGGAGGCTGGATGTGGAATGTTGTAGGCAAAGCAAACTGCGTGATAAAGGGCCTGAGCCAGAAAAAGTAGGGCTTGTTTAAAGAAATAAAAGCAAGACCAGTGCAACCAGAGCACGGAGACATCAATAATGCACCTCTAAGAGAGAAGTAATTGTGGAGGACTTATTTGTCAATGTTCAAGATTTTGGTTTTTACCCAGTATAATGGAGATGGCAGAGACAAATGAAATTCACTTATAATATGAGCGTTCAAGTTTACCAAAGTTTCAAATCTTATCCTCTCCTAAAATCCCTGAGAAGAATCATTTCAAATAGTAAAAAATCATTTCCATTTACTTCTTTTCATTTTATTTTTTTCATATTTGAGAAAGAGAGAGAGAGAGAGAAGAGCACGAGCAGGGAAGGGGCAGAGAGATGGAGACAGAATCTGAAGCAGGCTCCAGGCTCTGAGCTGTTAGCACAGAGCCTAGTGCGGGGCTCGAACTCAGGAGAGGTGAGATCGTGACCTGAACTGAAGTTGGAGGCCCAACTGACTGAGCCACCCAGGCGCCCCTGCTTCTTTTTTATTATTATTATTATATTCTATCCAATTAGTTTATATCGCCAAATAATAAGCTTGAGACATGTACTTTGCAGGAATTACATAAGCAACAAATACAGGAAATCTTTTTTTTTTCCAGAAATTTTATTGTTTTCTCTCCTTAGCATGTTTTCCTTCCTCTCCTCCAAGTTAGATTACATCCGACCCACATTGCTGAGTGCTCACCAACATTTATCTCAAGGACAATCTGATTTTTTTTTTTTTGAGAAATATTTTTCTGGTGCTATAGTTTTTTAACCTAGTGATAATTTCTAAAATGTATTTTTGTTGTCCAAATGAAAATATTAAAAAAAAATACCTTGCATGACATATTATTAAACAGAGTTACTATCTTAGAAGAAAAAAAAATTCTTCATTTGAATGTAATGTTTTAATATGAAAAATGCCAATGAAGTAAATTACTTCAATTTTTTCCTGGTTCTATATAAATAGAATGAATTTTTAGTTTTTTCTACTCTTCATAATTCACAATGTATGACAAGTGACTTTCCTGGCAAGATAACCTGAATTTTGTTTAAAGAATTAGAGAAATATGGGGTGTCTGGGTGGTGCAGTCGGTTAGGCGTCCGACTTCAGCCAGGTCACGATCTCGCGGTCCGTGAGTTCGAGCCCCGCATCAGGCTCTGGGCTGATGGCTCAGAGCCTGGAGCCTGTTTCCGATTCTGTGTCTCCCTCTCTCTCTGCCCCTCCCCCGTTCATGCTCTGTCTCTCTCTGTCCCAAAAATGAATAAACGTTGAAAAAAAAATTAAAAAAAAAAAAGAATTAGAGAAATAAACATTATTTGATATCATTTTAAAAACGCTTACATGGAAAACAGGGAGTTATCTGATATCCCTCCCACCCTAGCTTCATTAAGATATAATTAACAAATAATATTGTATAAGTTTAATGTATATAATGTGATGTTGTGATATATGTATATATTGTGAAAATGATTATCACATTAACATTAGGAATCACATCCATCACCTCACATAGTTACCACCTTTTTCGCAGTGACAACTGTTAAGATTTACTCTCTTAGCAAATTTCAACTATACATGTTCATTATCCATTCATTTGCCATCAGGCGCTTAGGTTGTTTTTATGTCTTAACAATTGTGAGTAGTGCTGTAATGAACCAGGTTGTGTAGCTATCTCTTTGAGATTCTGATTTCATCTCCTTCGGTTATATCCAGAAGTGGGGTTGCTGGATCATATTATAGTTCTATTTTTTTTTTTTTTTTTTGAGGAATCTCTACACTGTTTTCCATAGTGACTGTACCAATTTACATCCCTACCAATAGTGTGCAAGGACTTTGTCCACATCCTCACCAATACTTGTTATTTCTTGTCCCTTTGAAAAAAACAATTCGTTAACAGGTGTGAGGTGGTATCTCATTGTGGTTTTGATCTGCATTTCCCTGATGATGAATGATGAGCACATTTTCATGTACCCATCAGCCATTTGTGTATCTTTTTGGAAAATGTCTATTCAGGTACTCTGCCCATTTTAAAAATGGATATTAAAATGGATTTTTTTTTTTTTGCTATTTATAGGAGTTCCTTACATATTTTGGATATTAGCCCCTTACCAAATATATGGTTTACAAACACTTTCTCCTATTTCACAAGTTGCCTTTACATTTTGTTGATTATTGCTTATGTGGTGCAGAAGCTTTTTTGTCTTAATGGAGCTCCACATGTTTAATATGCTTTTGTCACTCTACTTTTGGCAATAAAACTATTGCCAAAAACCAATGTCAAGAATTATTTTTTATTGTTTTCTTCTAGGAGTTTTATGGCCTCAAGATTTACGTTTAAGTCTTTAATCCATCTTGATTTAATTTTTGTGAGTGGTTCCAGATAGGGGTTAAATTTCATCATTCTGCATGTGATTGTCCAAATTTCCCAGCACTATTTATTGAAGATTGTCTTTCCCTATTGAGCGTTCTTGGTTTCCTTGTCAAATACCAGTTGGCCGTATATGCATGGATGTATTTCTGGGCTCTTGGTTCTGTTCCATTGGTCTATGCAACTGCTTTCATGCCAGTACCATACGGTCTGATTACTAAGCTGCATAATAAAGTGTGAAATCAAGACGGGTTGTCCCTCCAGCTTTGTTCTTGTTTCTCAAGATTGCTTTGGCTATTCAGGATCTATTATGGTTGGTTCCACACAAGTTTTAGAATTTTTTTCTATTTCTATAGAAAAATGCCATTGAAATTTTGATATGGATTATATTTGATATGATTCCATTTGATATGGAATTCTGATAGGGATTGTAGATTGCTTTGGGTTGTAGGGACATTTGACAATGTTAATCCCTCTGATCCAATAACATGGGGTATCTTCCCATTTATTTGTGTCTTCTTCAGTTTCTTTCATCGTTGTCTTATGGTTTTCAGTGTACAAATTTTTCATCTCCTTGATTAAACTTATTCTTAAGTATTGTTTTTGATACTATTGTGAATAGCATTGTTTTCTTTATTTCTCTTTCAGGTAATTTGTTGTTAGTACATAGAAATGGAACCGATTTTTATGTTATTTTGTATGCTGCAACTTTACTGTATTCATTTATTAGGTCTAATAGTTTTTTGACAGAGTATTTAGAGTTTGCTGAATGTATGACAGTGTCATCATCAGACAAAGAAAATTTTACTTCTTTTTGATTTGGATTACTTTCATTTCTTTTTCTTGCCTAATTACTCTGGCTAGAACTCCCAGTACCTATCTGAATAAGAATGGTGAGAATTATTGTTGGTCTTAGAAAAGCTTTCCACCTTTTACCATTAAAGGTGACAGCTATGGTGTGTCACATTACAGCCTTTAATAGGCCGAGATATGTTTCTTCTATACTTAATTTGTGGAGAGTTTTTATCATAAAAGGATGTTCAATTTTCAAATGCTTTTTCTGCATTTATCGAGATCGTATGATTTTTATCTTTAATTTTACTAATGTGGTTTATGGCATTTATTTATTTGCTTATGTTACACTGTCTTTCCATCCCAAGAATAAATCCAATTTGGTCATTATGTATGATCCTTTAATGCTGTTGAATTTGGTTTGCTAGTATTTTGTTGAGAATTTTTGAATCTATGGTCATCAGGCTAGGCTCCCCAGCCAGATGGTGCCACTAGCTAGACTCTGTGTTCAGGCTGAATGGCAGGCTGGGCTTTGTGATTAGGCAGTCAGTTGGCTGTGATCCACTCTTTGGCAAGGCCTTTGCTGGGGTCCCTAGTCAAGCAGGGTTCCCAGCTGTACCTTATAGTTGGGTGGGACTGTTGGCTATGCTCCATGATTGGGTGGAGCTACTGGCTGGGCTCTGTGCTTGGAAGACACCACAGGTTATATGGGTAAATACTGTTGGCTCAGGTCCAAGTCTGTCTGGGGTCGCTGGCTCCCTTGCGGACAAAGCCAGAGGTTAAGCTCTGCAGTCGGGCAAGTCTGCTGGTTTGACTCTGCCTGAGAAAGGCCCTAGGATGGGCTCCACAGTTGTCCAGAGTGTCTGGCCAGGCTTGCCGGTCAGGCAGGATTGGAGACTATTCTCAGCAACTGGATTGGGCACTGACTTTCTTCTCTGCCTAGGAGGGCTCTAGGATGTGCCCTGGAGGTTTCCACAGTACCCCAACAAAAGATTTAAGTCTTTGAGTTTTCCTCTTGATTGGAAGAGATGTATAAATTTAGGTATTGTATAGCAGAGGCCAGTACCTGGAAGAACAGAATTATAATAGTATAATAGTCACACAGTGCACAGAGATAAGAAATAATAGTCACACAGAGCACACAGATAAGAAATGGAGAGACAATGTTGCCTGGTTTCCTGTAGCTTTCCAGTTCAAAGTTTGTAGTTTCCAGTTCAAACTGCATTTCTGATAAAAGATTCTTTAAGACATGGTTATTTCCTTATCATGTTTCCTCTTTTACTTTAATTACTTGAATTGGTATTTGTTCCTTGCAGCCCAAAGAGTTTTAGATAATAGGATATAACACATCATCATAACCTTTAAGGCTGAAAAGTATGTTTTTGACTGCTTCTGGGAGCAGAAGACAATACAGCAATCATCGCCGGACATATTTTCAATTGCCACATACCTGAAACCACAAGTCCAGGGTAGCTGCCAACTTGAACAAAATATGAGAAATAGAGGCTAGCATCAATGGACTACCATACATTGGGTCATCGTCCCAAACAGACATTCGTCTTAGATCCAAAGTCTCAGTAGTTTCCCATTGTGGTTTTCCCTTTTAATTCCTGCCTCATTCCATTCCTCCTCAGCTCATGCAAGCTTGCTCCCTGGAACTATGCTCTTCCCTTTTACATTTTCTTCAATGGAAAACCATCAATTCACATAATCTTCAACTGCCAATTTTATTTGCTCATGCAATCAAAAAGTATCCGTTGAGTAACTGACATTTTCTAGGTACCATGCTTGAGTTAGATTATGGGTGCAAAGTGCAAAAGACATGTTTTCTGAACTCAAGTTTCATTTCTATGTAGAGTACTACTAAATGTGATGGGGTAGGGGAGAAGAGGTGGTTTGTTCTTATACTTTATATTTACTTCCATGTGGAAGGAGCCATGTTAGAGAAACACTCTTAGCCTCATTCTAAAGGAGTCGTGTCCTAATTTTACTGGTGAGCTTGGAAAGGAAAACAAAAAACAAAACAAAACAATACTAATTATGTGTGTGTCTTTTCTCTCTTGGGAGCCATCCTGATCTCAGAGGGCATTAATTCCGCATGCCGCTCCATGCCCTTACAGAGTCAGAAATCCTTGGGAGGAGGCCAAAAATGGTACAATGCCCGCAATGGGATGGGCAAATCTTTCTAATCCTAGAGTTCAATATTAGAACGTCTACTTGCCCTTAGCTATGAATCACATTCTTTTACATTAGCTGTATCAGCAATAAAGATGATGTTTTTGTGCCCTTATCTGCCTTAAAATCTTGACTTATGTTTTCTTGATTTATAATTTAGGCGGGGAAGAGAAGTGGTATTTATCAGCCTCCCCAAGAATATTAACAATGTATGTCTTGAATCCTCTCCTCTCACCTGAGCTCTTGCCTGTAATCTAATGATTAGGAGCTGTATCCAGATGGAACTTTCACTACCTCGAATTCAGCACTTCATAAATGGAAATGCGCTCAAATTTCCAATCATTTCATCAAAAGAAATTGGGGGGGGGGTGGTAGTAACTCAGGGGTAGAGCATTTGACTGCATAAAAAGAAATCAGGAGTTTACCACCAAACCTGCCTACTTCAGTCCCATGCTCCTTTATTCATCAGCTCATTCAGGCTTGAAAGTTAGGTTCCCTAGGATTCTTCTTCGTCATCATCCTCCATAAGCCAGGCACAAACACCTGTTGTTTTTTTCTCCTGAATTTCTAATTCATCTGCCTTTTTATCTCCAATCCTAATCTAGACTTTATTGGATTATTGGAAAGCTCATCAGCTAGATTTTGCTGATCCCAAACTTTTCCTCTTAAACTCTAGCAGAGCTAATGTAACCTTGCTCAATAGCCAGTTTGACGATATTATTCCCTTCAGAAATACCTTCGATGGCTTCCATATTCAGATCAGACTCACTTTCTTGGCTTACAGGCTCTGCTGTAAGTGGACATGATGCAATCAATGCCTCTATTTACTAGCCTTGAATTTACTCAGACTTAACTCTTGTAAACCAAAAGCATGGTATGCTTAGCATAAATGTCTTTTCTCAAATTGCAAACCACATACACACATCATTGAAAATCAACTTCTACCCTCTGGACCATCTCCTCCAGATGCTGAAGGACCAATGCAGAGCCCAATACTCTTGACCTTTAGTGCATTTACAGTTATAACACACAGTTTTACAGTTAACCACATACTGTATTAAATTGTATGTTTCTGTGGCTTATCTTTCTTCTTTATATAAGCTGAATTACTGTGAGTTTCTAGAGCTGAAGAATCATTGTATATTTTCCATACCATAACATTTATTGTTAATTATACAGCAGATACAAAATAAATATTTAATGACTGATTAACTTACAAATTAAAAAAAAAAAAACCTGTCTTCACCTAAGAAATGGTTTGATTTAATAGCCTGAAATTTAAGAGTGATCTGATAATCAGAATCTCTACTCTGACCTCTTTGGCTTTCTGTGTTGCTCTAGGCAAGTCATTTTAGCTATTCTGAATGTATTTTCTTAATACAAAATGGAAATAAGACTTGTCATCGGTCTTATTCATAAAGAGTGGTGAGGAGTATCCTAGTCAATGCAAAGCACATGGCTAATACAAAGTTTAATAAAAGTGATAAATAACACCTATTACAAAATTGAACCATTGTTCAATTTCTTCTGCCCTTTCAGTTCTTTGATTCAATATTCTCTCACTAAAATCTGAGAGCTTTAATTTGAGAAAGTGTTTTGCTAATAATCATAGACTTTCTACATTAACCTTTTCTTATCATTAGGCACACCTGGATGATATCAAATTATTCTTTTAAGGAAATCAATATATCACTATAAGTGCATAGAGAAACATCTGGTAATGAAACTTCAGATAAGGGAAACCTGGGTGTGAAAAATGTTTATTAGAGCAAGATAGTAAAACAGGTGGCCCCAACTTAAGTTCTCTTCACAGAAAGAACAACTAGCAACGACCCACAGATAAGACACCTTTATGAAGATCCCAGAACCTGAGGTTGGAGCTGACGCAGCCCCTTGGATGACCAAAACCAAGAAAAATCACGTTAGAAAGGTAAGAGGACGGATTTTGTTTTGATTGCATCTACTTTCCAATAGATGTTGTCAGTGCCACACCACACGTAGGGGGTCCCCCCGCCCCCCGCCCCAGGCTATGATTTCTCTAGTGGGAAAAGGAAAACCCAAAGTGGACGCCCAGTTTCACCAGCGTTCTGAAGACACTTTCTATGAGCCCCATTTAGGTCTTGCCTCACAGGGAGGGATCGCCAGGGAAACCTGCTAGAGATGGAAAAGGGGGGCAAGGCTCCTAGTCACGGGCGTGCAGACCTTGGCAGACAGTGTTCCTGTTGGCAGAGGTGAGCATATGCAGACCCAAGCTGGTGGTCCTGTCTGGCCATGGAGCTCGGTCAGCAGTTCTGCCCAGTTTGGAGCCAAAGCCATCAGGCTGTCCCAGTGGCAGAGCATATTCTATTGCCCCTCTCAGACAATAAAGCGAGCTAGCATCCATTTAACTGATGGGCATAGTTTCTACCTCCACCCAACCACAGAGACCCAAATCTTTTGTCTGGCCAGGTACCTTGAGAAGCCACAAGTCTTCTTGTCACAATTATAGGTAACATCTGTAAAATTTAACACCAAGAAGAATTCAGTAATAGCCCTCAAGTCCCTTCACAAGTGAAGGGGTAAATGGTTTTTGAGGTAGCAGAATGCCCAGAGATTGTACCAACTCGTAAAGGTTTCCTGTAGATGCATATATACTGGTCCCCCTCCCATACTCAGATGTACATGCGTATAGAGCATGAATAAATCAAGAAACTGGAAAAAAAATAAGAAGTTAATTAGAAGTAAAATCAAATGCAGCCAGAGATAAGATAAAAACAATTAATGCTTAACAAACGTATACTGTGTGCCTTTAGCACTGCTCTGGGCACTAAGTATATGCCGACTCATTTAAACCTCATGACAACTTTATGAGGTCCACATTAGCAGGAAGCAACTGAGGTAAGTTGCAGTCAAGTAACTTGTTGAAAGTCACATGCAAAGTGTTTGGCACATTTTAGATGTCTTTAAACAAAAACATTGAAAATTATTCCTATTCTCCAAACGCCAAAAGTTTTATCTTTTAGTCTGTTTGTGAAGTATTGAAATTTCCTTGCTTACTGGGCAAGAGCAAAGAAACTTCCATCAATAAAAGTATTGATGATGAGTTTTACTGATTCTTTAGGATATCCATAGGTCATGGGACGTACTAGTGTTTATCTGGACAATTCTTACCTAGCTGCAGGGAGATGTTAGGAGTAGAAGCATAATTTGTGGCATTCTCTCACCACTGAAAAGTCCTGCTAATAGTAAGGCAATTCAGGCCAAATTGCAGGCATCATTTCTACATCCTTTCATGAAGCTAGTAAAAATAATTTTACTTCTTTTTAAAAAAATTTTAATGTTTATTTAGTTTTGAGAGAGAGAGAGAGAGAGAGAGATCATGAGCAGGGGCGGGGCAGAGAGAGAGGGAGACACAGAATCTGAAGCAGGCTCCAGGCCCCAAGCTGTCAGCACAGCTGACAAGTTCAAGCTGTGGGGCTTGAACTCACAAACTGCAAGATCATGACCTGAGTTGAAGTTGGAGGCTAAACCCACTGAACCACCCAGGTACCCCAAAGTGACTTTACTTCTAATTAACGATTCCAGATTCCTCTTAGTTTCTTGGTCTCAGAGTTTCCCTTTTTCTTTTTCTTTCTTTCTTTCTTTCTTTCTTTCTTTCTTTCTTTCTTTCTTTCTTTCTCTTTATTTTGCCATTTTTAGTGGGAAATTTTAACACTTCCTCAGAAGTTACTTAGTTCAAACCCACAAGACATTAAGATACAGAATGTTTGAAAATCATGGGGCACCTGGGTGGCTCAATCAGTTAAGCAGCCGACTGTTGATATCGGCTCTGGTCATGATCTCACCATTCGGGAGATTGAGCCACACCTTGGGCTCTGTGCTGACAGCATGGAGCCTGTTTGGGATTCTCTCTCTATCCCACTCTCTCTGCCCCTCCCCTGCTCATGTGCGCGCGCTCTCTCTCTCTTTCTCCCCATCAAAATAAATAAACTTTAAAAAAATGTTTGAAAATCACAATTATATATAAGTAATCATATATTTACATATAATTATATTTATATAATTAGTTGTATATGTTATATATAAAATTATATATATGTAATACCCATTAGGCAAATATTATTTTTGAGTAACCATGGGCCACTCATAAAACCTGAGTTTCTATTGGGACTCAATGAAAACCTATTAAATCTCAAGGAATCAATATCTTGGAGACTAAGACAATAATATAGCAAATTTGGAAATCAATAATAAATGGATAGCTTTAAAAAGTTTGTGTATCTTGGGGCACCTGGGTGGCTCAGTTGGTTAGGTGGCCAACTCTTGATTTAGTCTCAGGTCATGATCTCACGCTTCTGAGATGGAGCCCCGCCTCTGGCTCTGCATTGACAGTGTGAGCCTGCTTGGGATTCTCTCTCTCCCTCTCTCTGGCCCTCCCCTGCTTATGCTCTCTCTCTCAAAGTAAATACACATTTTTTTAAAAAAAGTTTGTATATCTTTTTTTTTTTTAATTTTTTTTTCAACGTTTTTATTTATTTTTGGGACAGAGAGAGACAGAGCATGAACGGGGGAGGGGCAGAGAGAGAGGGAGACACAGAATCGGAAACAGGCTCCAGGCTCTGAGCCATCAACCCAGAGCCTGACGCGGGGCTCGAACTCACGGACCGCGAGATCGTGACCTGGCTGAAGTCGGACGCTTAACCGACTGCGCCACCCAAGCGCCCCAAAAGTTTGTATATCTTAAAAATAACCTGCTAAGAAACTCCTGAGTAGAAGCCATGTATGAAATACTTGGAAGGAGAGGATAGCAAAGAAAACAACAATCCAGCCCTCTTGGATTGCAGCGAAGCATTCTAAGCAGGAAATTTAGGAGGTGAGGGGAATGTAGACGTCGGTACAGCAGAAAATAACAAGCACAGTACATCAGGACAGCGGCCACAAAAACAGGAGATGAACTGCACCCACTGATTGAGATGAAGGATCATGAACCGAAGACCAGCCCAATAGTATTTTTAAAAGATGATAGTTTTGAGTGAATTAACCATAATAAGGCAACAATGTGTTCCACTAAAATCGGTTTTTAAAAAGGAAGGGAAGTTATTTAACAAGAAATTTAAATGATGTCAAGGCACTTGACAGAATGGCGTGTCCCAGTGAGATCATCGTCAAGGCGTGTTGCAAAATACCCCAACTCTTTCAGTCATTTATGCATCTGAGGTTCATAAAAGAGAGGATAAAATAAAGAAGAATAAGGATGGTTAATCTATTTTATCCATAGATTAGTGCTATCTGCTATTTCACTGTCCAGGGAATTCACTACTATTATTGAGGATTCAGAGAAAAACCAAGTGTATAACAACCTTTCTGGCTTCTCAGATTGCCTGGCAGAATTTCTGACCTAATAATTGGAAGTTTCCATGTGGTGTGATTTTTAAGTACTAATGTCATATGAATCACAAGATATTCTCCACAAAGTTTTTAGAAGTTTATTTATTTATTTGATGGGGGGGGGGGCAGTGAGTGAGTAGGGGAGAGGAAGAGAGAGAAGGTGAGACAGAGAATCCCAAGCAAACTGTGCTGTTAGTGCAGAACCCAAAGCAGGGCTCGATCTCACCAAACATGGGATTATGACTTGAGCCAAAGCCAAGAGTCAGATGCTTAACCAACTGAGCCACTCAGGTACCCCAGATATTCTCCACAATTTACCTTTAATAACCTTTTAGCTACATGATAAAATAAATGTGGCAACGGAAGATCATTTCACTGACTTTCATTTGAGTTCCAATATGAATATGGATTTTAAATTACTGACTTATCCAATAAAATCTTTTTCCTTCATTCACCAAATGGGAGTCTTATCTCCATTATACAAGTGCAAAGGTAATTTACACTTTTAAACTGGAAATTGACTACTGCAACCCTGATTTGCTTTATACAACGTTTCCTGTCTTAGCTGAATTTTCCAGGTTATAATAAATGAATGATTGTGATGTTTTATAACGCGCATTAAAGTTTCTTTTACTGGTGGCATATGTTTCTATCATAGTTCCTCAATATTGTTAGTTCGATCATAGTTCCTCAATTTGCTGTTAAATGAGTCCCTTCCCTTGGCTAGAAAATGATTTTTATAAATTTGCAAATTATGTAGTTTAATTCAAAAATTTAATTCATTCAACAAAGAATAAGCAACCACAATGTGCCAGGTTGAGTGCTGTGTAGTTAAAGATAAAGCACAGTTTTTCTCAAGCAATTAAGTGTCTGATGATGAAAGAGACCCATAAACAGATACAAGATAGTGTTTTAAGGGCCTTATAGAGGCATACGTGGGCATTAGAGGAGCATTTAATAGTAACACCGAATTCCAGTTAAGGAGAATAGAGGTGAGATCCTGGAGGATTGATTCATAAACTGAGCATTAAAGGTGACGTGAACAAAGGGTCATGGGAGGGTTGGGATTGTGGAAAACGTTTCAGCATGTGCACTGCCATCGTGCAACATGTATAGTGCCAAGGAGCAGGACTTAGAGATAGAGATAAGGGGATGTGTTCATTTCCTATTGCTGCTATAATAAATTACTGCATACTTAGTGGCTTCAAACCACAGGAACGTGTTATCTTACAGTTGTGGTGGTCGGAAGTCTGAAATGGGTCTTACAGAGCTAGAATCAAGGTCAGCAGAGCTGTGTTCTTCCTGGTGCTTTAGGGAAGACTCTGTTTCTTTGCCTTTCCTGGCTTTCCTGCATTCCTTGGCTCATCGCCACTTCTCGGCATCGCTCTGACCTCTGTTTCTGTTGTCACATCTCCTCCAGCTGTGACACTCCCGCCTCCCTCTTGTAAGGACTAGGATCCCATTGGATCTGGCTTACCCACATAATACTGAATAATCTCATCTCAAAATACTTAATCGCATCTACAAAGTCCGTTTTGTTATGTAAAGTAATATATTCACAGGTGTCGGGGAGTGGGATGCAAGCATCTTTGGCAGACCCTTATTCTGTCCACTGCAGGGAACATGTTAAAAAAGTATTGAGGAGGACTGGTCTCTTATGAACATGGTGTGGGATGAATGAAAAAGAAAGTAAAAACTCTCAGGTGTTTAAACTTATCTCACTTTAAGAAATGTTACCAACTAAAATGGAGAACACAAGGGGTGCCTGGGTGGCTCAGTCGGCTAAGCCTCTGGCTTTGGCTCGGGTCATGATCTCGCGGTTCATGGGTTTGAGCCCCGAGTCGGGTTCCTTGCTGACAGCTGAGAGCCTGGAACCTGCTTCAGATACTGTCTGTCTCTCTCTCTGTCTCTCTCTCTCTCTGCTGCTCCCCCACTCATGCTCTCTCTCTCTCTCTCTCAAGAATGAATAAACATTAAAAATTTTTTTAATAAAATAAAATGGCGAATACTGGAGGAAAAGCCTTTTCCTCCATGTGGAGCATGTGGAGGTTGAGGTGTCTGTGGAAGCCAACAGGAGATTTCCAGCAGGTATGTTGCTATCCGAACCCGAAGCCTGGAGGAAAACTGCACTGGAGGTTTAGATTTGCATGTTCCCAGCCTCCAGAGAGCAGGGTTGGATTCATGTTGGATGAAAATACACAGGAAGAGATTGAGAATGAGAAGCACAAGAATGACAAGCTAGCATTTAGAGGTGTTTGGAAAATGAGCAGCTTTCCATGTTGGCTGGGGAGGACCTGTCAGAAACGGAAAATCAGGAGAAGAGAGTATCTCGGCAGCCAAGAGATCAGAGCAATGGTGTTGACACTGTGCTCCCCCAAAGTCCCACTAGGTGTCACTATACTTCATGGTAGAGAAAGGAGGGAGTAGATGGGACTCCAAGCCTGTCACCAAAATCAGAGAGGCTGCTTTTATTTGAGTTATTGGTCTGCAATATTTTTTCATGGGGTTTAATTTAAGTAAGGGGTTTTGTGATAAAACTGCCTTTATGTTTGGAAAACCTCTAGAGTAGAGAGTTTGAGGTAGAGTGAATGATGAATGTCACATGGTTGTTTGGCTGAGCATCCTGTGAATGTAGCCAAAAACAGTGTGGCTACTGATTACTTTTATCAATCTGGATAATTGATGGTGAGTGCTATTGGTCCCCTGGGTTCTCAGAGCATCTTTATCTCTCATGGTCCTTTTCACACTCTATTTTCATTTTTGTTTTAACTCCTCTGTGTATCCCTCTCTACTCTGTAAACACACTCAACATCATACCAGTGACTTTCACCTTTGTATTGCCAAGTGTAAAAAGATGAAGGAAAATGTATTCACTAGACTTTGTCTTAAGGAGAACACTGCCTGTCTTCAGGCAGAGACGACAGACCTCATAAGCATGCTCAAGCAAAATAGGATGCTTCCTAAACTGCTATGCATGAGAAAGAGAGATAAATGTCTTGTTCCTGAGGCAAAAGGAGAGAGAGAGAAAAGAAGAAAGAACAAAGAATCAAGGAAGAAAGAAAGATCGCAAAGAGAAGGCAGATTGTATGACAAAACTCTGTCATACAATTGCCTAAATTGTCAATAATGTTTCGATGCTTATAAACCCTTCTCTTCAATAACTGATAAAAGCTATGAATTTTTGGCTGAGCTAATATAGAGCAAAATAGAAACAGTGTGTGCGGAGGAGGTATTTGAAAAAAGTGCCACGAAAATGTAATAGACTGAGAATTTGAAGCTATCACAAAGAGGCTTTGTACTATAATAGGCCAAGGGTATTTGAAATGGGACATTTTAGACCCGTGTTGCCCAATAAAAGTATTATATGAGCTAAAAAAGCAAGCCACATATGCAATTTTAAATGTCCTTGTAGTCACGTTGAAAAAGTAACAATAAAAGTAGAATCAATTTCAAGAATAAATTTTATTTAACAAAATATATCCAAAATATTTTCATGTAAGAGTTATCAATGAAATATTTTACTTTTTTGGGGGACTACATCTTCACAACCTGATGGGCATTTTACACTCGCAGTGCATTTGAGTTTGAACTAGCCACCTTCCAAGGGCTATTTCAATAGTCGCATGTGGTTAGTGGCTTCCATATTGGACATCAAAACTCTAGGTCTCCACAATATAGGTAATCTGCAGCCAATATTGAGATTTCATTTTCATTTCTCTTCTGGAACTGCATCTTGGATGGTGCTTTGTCGTCTTCCCACTTGGCCTGTCAATGATTGCTTATGGCAGTCTGTGGAGTTTTAGAGATTGGAATCTATGCATGTGTGGGCATGGCTTCAAGGAAATGTCAAAAAACCTATTTAGTATAAAATGCAGATATTTCATAATTAAAATAGATTCCTTCTGTGTAAGCAGTGTCAAAACATACATTAGTAGTGACCTCATGTATAATCAAGGCCAGAAGTTATTTTGATATGATGAGGAAGCACCGGGAGCCACACTAGGGATCTTAGACTTCACTTTGCTTTGCCTATGCCATGGGTAATTTTAAAACTCAAAATTATTACTAAAGCTTGGAATTCTTTTTTTTTTTAAATTATGTTAGTTTATTTATTTATTTTGAGAGAGAGTGATGGTGAACAGGGAGAGGGGCAGAAAGAGAGGGAGACTGAGAATCCCAAGCAGTGCAGAGCCTGATGCGGGGCTTGAACTCACTAACCGCGAGATCATGACCTGAGCCAAAATCAAGAGTCAGACGCTCAACTGACTGAGCCACCCAGGTGCCCCTGAAGCTTGAAATGCTAATTCATGTAAGTCTGGTTTGATAATTCAGCCCTTTGCTTTTTTTTTTCATTAAGAGGGTAGCATATTTAATATGGAGAAAATGAAGTCTATGAAGATACGCCTAATAACTTGGTTGCTAATACAGCCCTAATTGTTAAGCAAGTACTTGATTGTTTGGCGGAGCTTACTTCAGCTAGAGTGGTGCAGTCCTACCTGGGAGCTACTAGCCACAGATGGCTATTTAAATTGTAATTAATTAAAATTAAATAAAAATGCAGGGCTTCATTTGTACTACTAGCCTTATTTAAAATGTTCAATAGACATATATGACTAGTAGCTATTCTATGGACAAGATGAATATCCAGCACTTCCAATGTTGCAGAAAGTTCTGTTGAACAACACTGCTCTATAACTTAGAGGTATGATTGAGACATAGAGTGTCACAAGTTAGAGACTTGGTTTTTAGTTAGAGCATTCCAGTAAAATAGGCAGAGATATTAAGAATGTAACAAGAAAAATAATTTGTTTTGGTTCTGAGAGATGAAGGAAGGTTCAGGAAAGGGGAATGTTCTAATGGGGAGAGACGGAGGGAATTGGGGAGCCAGATGAAGCTATATGTTCTGCCATATCATTCTATATTTGTGGGCACTACGTGTTTAACAGCATTACTGAACTTGAGACTAGGCCAACGTGTGTGTGTGTGTGTGTGTGTGTGTGTGTGTGTGTGTATTTCCTGTTAAAACAACTAAGTTTAAGTTTCAGATATGGATTGGTCTGGATGTAGATGGTACCAAGAAAAAATAAGGCTCTGGAATCCTAGCAATTGTGAGAAAGACCTTGACTTTACTAGAATTTTAGAATTTGTGATTCAGGCCATATATCCAGGTTCCTAAGAGGCACAAGGAAGATGGATTTAATATTTTGATTATATTAGCACATGATGTCTAGCAAGGTATCTAGCATTAAATAAATCCTCAGTAAAATGGTTGAATAAATGGATTAATCCAGTAGCAGTTAATTGCCTTCCTTGAAGCAACTTTTATTCGTAGACAACTATTAGTGTATGGAAGGTTAACACAACCTAATCTTTGACTTGCTTTCATTTTGCAGTGACAGTGTAAATTTAGATTGATGGTAGTTCGGATAGAATTACTTTTAGAAGCTGAAAGGCAGACAACCTTGTACTGGAGGCCCCTTAACCTTTGGAAGTCTATAGTGTTTCTTTATGTTAGATTTACTGCTGCCCTCAAAACTCTGAAGTAACTAAGTATGCGCTAATCTGGAGCACATCTTCTTAAACTATGGAATCAACCTTATAAATTGAAAAAGACTTTACAGACACCATCAAGTTGAAAAATGCAGAAAGTAGATGCTATGAAGACATTGACCCTTTTGACACATTCCAAGAAAGACAATTCTGGAAGCGCATCTCAGTTTTGATCCCAGGAAACCAGTTCTGAGGTCTGATTTAAGGGCCAAAATTGTCTTGTCTGGAAGCTGGTTTAAATTCAGTGTTACTAACTGTATAAAAAAGACTTCATTAAGTTGGCTTTCATTCTATTTATGCCTTTGTCATTTCCTTCAGTGTTTAAGTGAAAATAACACATAGGAAATCATTGCTGACAGGCCTAGAATTTATCTTCTATTATTTATTGTGATAGTCTCCTCTCCACCCACCATTACATTCTAACAAGTCAAATATCAGTTAAAGGGATGTTTAAGACCCTGTAATTCACAGCATGGTATCTGTTTTGACTATAGTTAATGGCCAGCACTTACTCCAAATGAGTTAAAGCATATTATTGTGTAAGCATTTATTTTCACTACTTTACTGCCTTAGTAAACAGTTTCCTATTTGTCCACTGCTTTTGCTGTTCTCTTGTAAGTTTAAACCTCAGGATGGAACCAGCTAATGAACAGAATGAGAGCCTGCACCAACTAGATTGATAAGTGTATGAAATTGCTACCACACTGATGTGCATATGTGTGTTTATCCATTTGTCAAACACATTTTTATGCATGGCCATAACTAGATGAGACTTTTCTCCCTTCAACTAAACCCCTCAGCGTGGGTTTCTCTCTCATAGAGAATGACATCACCATTAATCTTATTGCTCATGTCAGAAATTTGGCTATCATTTTTGACTGTTGCCCACACTCTGTCTCCTACATACATTACATTTGGTGACTGTAGATTTAATTGTATAGCATACAAGATAAGTTGAGCAAAGCTAAATTATCTCCCTTGACCCCCTTTTAGAATTATGTAGATTGCATAAATATGTACTATTTACAGGTGATTAATTTTAGAGACCTTAGTTTTTCTTTTATTTACATTACCTTTCTGCTTCACAATTGAGTTCATAGTGACCTTGGTTTTGTGAAATCACATTTTGTTTAATAGCTTTAAGTTATTGAATGAGAGAAATAGGAAATTGGATATATTAAAATATTGGCTTTTACTGTTTTCCTTCAATTGTCTTCCAAAGAACTCTGATGAGACCTTGGCCATCTATGACAAATGTAGAGTAAAACTCAGTCCACATGCTAGAATTAGCTTTCCTCAAATACATGTAAACATTTATGCAGTTAGATCACCCATTTAGCAGCTACTGTTAAGAAAACAGTCCACCATCCTTTCAGTTGTCCCTATCAGAGTCAGAGAAAAACATGTTTTTGCTCTATTGGGTTAGTTAGCTAGTTATAATTATTATATGTATTAGCTCTGTGTAATTTACTGGAATAAGTATCAAGGGAAATTAAGAGAAAATAATGAACATAATATGTGCATATAAGGAGCTACAGTCTCATGCAAAGGACAATACAAAAAGATATTTTAAATAAGCGAAATCTAGAGTCAACTAAGGCTATAAAATTACATTCAAAATTTGAGTGTCAAAATGAAGATGTTTTATAGTATCATTGGCGATGATAAATCATAGGAGGCAACCTAAATATCTTTAGCACAATAAGTAAATCAATGATACAGAACGTCACCATTAAAAATGTTGCTTTCCCAAAGTATTTAAAACATGAAGAATTCTCATAATATTATGTTGAATAAGAGTAATGTATGAATCAAAATCAAATAGTGCAAAACCCGAATCTGTGCAGCTTCCAAAAACGTGTCTTTCACTCTTATGTAAAAAAGAAAATCTTTTTTGGCAGGCTCAGTTCTTACAGCTCTGTTTTGCTCTATCCCTTATTATTGGTGTCTTCTATTACATCCCCCATCGGTTTGTGAAAGCTTTGGCACCTGGCCTGTGTCCATCAGAAGAGGTTATTCTGCCTTGCGGTAATGAACAACACAAAAATCTTGTTAACTTGTAATGATAAATTATTATTTCTCTTATGCTACTGTTTATTTCTCCTTCACTGTTTAGCACTAGTTGTATTCTTGTATTTCCTCTAGAACTCAGAGTGATGGAGACATCTCTCTCTGGAAAGTTGTCACTGCAGAGAGAAAAGAGACAAGGCAAGCCACACACAGGTTCTTAGAGCCTTGGCATCTCATCCACTCACATCACTTCATGCACACTTAATTGGCCAAAAAAAAAGTCCAAGCTCAGCAGAGTGAGTATGTGAAGCATTCTTTCAAGAAGGACACTGAAAAAAGGGAAGTAATAACATTTGATCTCACAGTAAACAGCAACCTCGTCTATCATTTCTTCCAGTATCTCCTATTAAATAACTTTCACCACGACTCCGATTTTAATGATCCATACTCAAGTCACATCCTATGCTATGGTTTCAGCCTCTCAAAGGAGCTCAAATCCTCTTTAGCCACACAACCTCCTAACTTCTGATTCAAGAAGAGATGGAAATACTTCATTTAATGAGCCCCTAGAGGGTATGTTGCTGGAAGCCAAAGATGCGTTGTCATCTACTTGAAAATGGTTAGGGGATTTCTTTGTGCTGAACTAGAGTGGTTTGGTGCTGTGGGTCAACTCAAGCATCTTCTTTCTTATAGATGGCTGGACCATTTATATTTACCTTCTCTCCCCCTTTTGGATTTTTTTCCCACATAACCAGGTAGGATAGGCGTGTGAAATGGGATAGAACCAATTATCCTTAATAAAAATTGAGGAAACTATTCTTTGTCTCTTGAATATCTTTCTGCCTGTTTTTGAGATGGTGGCTTTTCCCTACATTTACTGTGCAAAACATGTGGCCATTATTTGTGCTTTGGTCTAGAAGTAGAAAGAAATTTCCTATTTTCCTATTTAACACTTTCACTGCAGAACTTTTAGACTTAACACATAGTAGGTTCTCTCTAAAATGTCGTGATTGTCTCTGTCTTGTGGCATTATACGTGAGCTTTCATTTCTCTTATTTTTGTAGTTTTCCAAATTTTACTTTACAACAAACCCCTCACTACTGTCACATTCAGAACAAAATACAATAATTATCGTGCCTTAAAAAAAAAAACAACATAAGAAAAAAATAAAAAGTACTGCTAGGAGAAACTGGCATCAGGACAATCAGAACTAATTCAAGGTCATTTCTGGGTATATATAATATCTAGTTCATTTTTATATTTTTCATAATTCCCAATGTTGAAAGATATTCATGTGATCTTATGGTGGTAATAGTCCTAGGGACACACTCAAGAAATACTCCAAATCTACACTAGACAAATCAGCCATTTTTTTTTTTGCACTTCTGGGTAAAGATAAACAGAGAAGCTACCACCAGGGGAAAAAAGCAAAACAAAACAAAACAATACTGGAGATTACAGGGCTTCAGACTCACACTCCAACATAGAATTTGTGTGAGTTATCCTGAACCAAATAGTTGAACATTTTAGATGTGGTTTGTCCAGCTAAACTATCTAGGTTCTAGAACCTAGAAGTAAAGTAGACTACCTGTCCTTTCTTCTTACTTGCTTATTGAAGCATAAATGTGTTTAAGAATTTGTAATCAAAAGCATACCCACCAGTAAGCAGAAGAGAGTGCAGGAAACAACATACCAAGCCTTGGCTGCTTGTTTGAATGTTTTCTTAGGCACAGAGAAGTTTTCTATTTTTGTATCTACTTGCATAACAGAGGTAATATAGAGTCAATAGAGTCAAAGACCCGAAGAGAAACACACAGAAGGGGCGGGGGGCATGAGAAAGAGAGACAGAGACAGAGAGAGACAGAGAGTGAAAGGGAAGGAGTTACTGATTTTCTCAAGGGTTTTAGGTCATGGGACATTATTTTATGATCCTGGAAAAAAAAGCTCTAGGAAAGGTATACCCAAGTGGGTTCACTAATAAAATGTCCAATAAAATATCCCAGGAACTGAGCACTTCATGACAACGCTTTCTCTTTCTTGAAGAAAAGTAAAACTTGTTCAAGACAGTCTGTAGTCAAAACTTGACACAATTGTAGAAGCTAGTCACCCAATGTTGAAATGAAGAAATAGAAGTTCAAATGAATGAATCTTCCAATATTTCAAATGGGTTGGAGGCAGATTCTGGTATTTTTTCATAGAGACACAATCTTTGGCTTTGATTCGTCACAACATTAAATCTTTACCCCAACCAAATGGAAGATTTATTACCAAGTTTTCATGCATACAATTTATGAATAATATTAATAAATCCTAACGTGTAACAGATCTTCTAAGGATTATGTGTCTGAATTATCAAATTAAGGATCATAAAATGGACACACTTAACACTTCAAACATAGAATCCTCTGCCATACTGACAGCTTTGCTAATACTTGCATTATTTTACAAATTGCTTTTAGGGCTGTTGTGGTTTACTGGAGCAATCTGTATCATCCTGGCTTCTCTGGCTGTTACACAATTTCCTCTGAAATGCTTCAGAAAATATTTCTGACAAAAATAGTCAGGTGAAATTATGAAAATTAAAACAATTCTAAGGTTGAATCTGACCATGTAAGAAGTGAGTAAAATTTGGGATAAGAAGAAAAGTTAAAGCAATCTGCAATCTCCAAGAGTTTTAAAAAAACTAGTGTTTTTGTATAAAAAGAGAATTCTTTACCACCTTAATCCATTATTAAAGGTGACCATTCATCCTTAGTAATCAAATCAACTTGTGCTGAAAATTTAGTTCTATATGTGTGAATTGGAAGTGATCTTATTAGTGTTCTAGTACATCAAGTTTGATAAAATCCCCAATCCATTTCAGTTAAGTTTCTATTGATCCACTTAAGAGATCAATTTGGACTTGTTCGATTCTTTTGTCAAGGGATTTCATCTGGCTTGAGTTTAGCATTATGAAATAAATGTGATTTAGGAATGTAAGATGAAATAAAAAAGAATCCAGATGAGTGTTGACAATTATTTGAACTCAGATTTTTGCACTTGAGCATTTGATAGGGTATTGCCACTTAGAGGTGGACTAGAAAAACAATAGGACAAAGAAGTCAAAGAGTGCCGTTCAAAGTAGTTAGTCATACCTTCCCTCACTTCCACCAGCGATTATGTTTCCTGTGCCATTTAACAGTTTGACATCTATTTGCCAATCAAAATACAGTGTTAGCTTTATTCTTAAATATATTTTACATTTTCTTACACTGACTTCCATTAACCACCTATTTTCTTCATAGCTATTTTTCAGTTTCCTAGAATTTTCCGCATTTCATTATAATTTTTCGTAGAAGAGAAAGAATGAGTTTTGATGTGAAGATCTTGGGGACATTTACAGGAGCTCCACATGATGGCCATTTTTTGGCTTCTTTCCCTTCCTTCCTTCCTTCCTTCCTTCCTTCCTTCCTTCCTTCCTTCCAGAATAGTTGTACGAGTGGTCCTAGAAGACAACTTCCCAGAAGTGTTTCTATTTCATACTTAATTCTGTTCTCTTATTCAGAATGGGTGAGGTACTCGTTTTAGCAGGAAGCAGTCTTCAAGACCTTGTCTTCCACGTGGTATAAAGAATAGATGTGTAGGTTTGCAGTGATTCTGCATGTATTACATCGTCAGGGAAGTTCAAAGTAAATGGAGAATAAAGAGATTTAAAGGTAGGGACTAAATGTGGTGCAAAAGGTCAGAGATTTTATTTGGAGACCGACATGCTCTATAATGCCATTGTACCAATTGGTTTTCAGTTAGGCATAAAGGATTTAGTAGAATTTAGAGAAGAAATTAGACTATGGAAAAATATGGGGGCTTTGCTGAGGGAGTGATGTTCTGGAAGAGGGATGTTGGAGAATTAGAGAAGGAGTTACTAAAAAGCATGAAAGTATGGGTACAAGCAGACAGATTGATGCTTGCAGGAAGCCCAAGAAACTAACCCCTCCTGGTAGCCCAAATGGGACCAGATGTGCTCGTACACACACTGCCACAGGTTCTAATGGTGAAGAAAGAAATGATGAAGAAAGAAAAGACCATGGGCAAAGAGTCAAATGAAGGTACCCATTTTCACTTTATTTTTATTTCAGTTATTGAGATTATTAAATAATTAATATAATTAATCAATAATAATTAATAATTAATAATAATTAAATATAATCAATTATAATTAAATATAATATAATTAAATAATTATATTTAATATAATTAAATATAATATAATTAAATAATTATATTTAATATAATTAAATATTTAATTAAATAATTAAATTATTATTTAATACTTAAATTATTAAATTTAAATAAATTTAAAGATCTCTGTTAAAATACTTCTTCTGTTTGTGCGTTTACTAGATGAAAAATAATAGATGAGTTAGAAAATCCCACCCTGACATGTATAGATTTTGGGGTTCAACTTTTGCTTCATTTTACAGATGAGTAAATTAAGAACCGGAGTTCTTGAGAGATTCACTCAGTATAACAGTCGGGGCAGTGTCCCATCAGTCGACGCCTACCTCAGGGCTCTTTCTGCTCAGCCTTATTCCTCTTTGAAGAGACATTTTGACTAAACTGCTGATCAGATCTCATACTTAAAACGCTTTGATCCTGTAACTAGCCTTATTGACATTTACCTTAGCAAATCTACTTCTCAAGGCTTAGTCTTAAGAGGGAGGTTGATCTCTTGCTTCCCAAGAGACTGTATTGAAAGGGGTGGGGCGGGGCGCCTGGGTGGCTCAGTCGGTTGAGCGGCCGACTTCAGCTCAGGTCATGATCTCGCGGCCTGTGAGTTCGAGCTCCGCGTCAGGCTCTGTGCTGACAGCTCAGAGCCTGGAGCCTGTTTCGGATTCTGTGTGTCCCTCTCTCTGACCCTCCCCCTCCATGCTCTGTCTTTCTCTGTCTCAAAAATAAATAAACGTTAAAAAAAATTAAAAAAAAAAAAAAAAGAAAGGGGTGGGGGACAAATTGTGATTTACTGTATCTTTACGGCACAAGAATACTTACCTTTAACCAATTTCACCCAGAAATTCTGAGAAACTCTTACATGCCATAGACAGTAGTAGGCTATATGAAGAGGTACAAATAGGGTGAGAGCAGACCCCTTTGCTTTAGGATGACAGAAGTTTCGGGTGCTTCTACTATTCCATTCTGTTTGCTTGTGTCACATTCAGCTACCTTCACCTTAGCTTGGTAATGATTGAAAATACTTGCTCAAGTTGATAGATTAAAAATTCAGCTCAAATTTGTGCCAGTAGGCAGCAAAAAACAAAGGATGTGAAAAGGGGTTAAATAAACTTGGTTGGTTGTTTTTGTTTTGATGTGCGTGTGTGTGTGTGTGTGTGAAGGATACATAAAGATGGGGGGGGGGTTCCAGTATTTGCAGACTATTTTAGCATAAGAAAATTTTACCTTTTTGAAAACCAGAACACATTAGGAACCAAAGTCTACCCTACAATTTGACAATTTAAAGTCCAACTCTGCTAGTGTAGTAGTAATGAAAATCGGGATCCCTAGATTTCTGTGCCATTTAATATCCATTTTTTCTTCCATTTTCATGAGCATTCTAAGATCACCTGAACAAATTATAACCGAATTTAGTTGTGCTTATTAGATTATTGCTATCGCTCGGTTTATGTCATGTAAAGTAGTAAGTTGCTAATGCCATCAATTAATAATAGTGATAGCAACACTCGAAAGCTTAATCGATCTTCAAAACAATGTATTGTTTGTGCAGCTTACAGTCAATGCTGCAATAGACTGTTCTTTTCATACACTTAAAAGTCACAGAGAAATTACCTTTCTTTCTTCTTAGCGGTATAGGCTGTTCCTTCCCTGACTTCCTAGAAGTGGCTGCTAGGAATGAATTATTGTCAGCCTTTCAACAAGCTACTGAAGATGGAATCAATTTTTCAGGAAAATAGTGGCCATTTTACTATCCTGTTTCTTATGCCAAGAGAGGGTTGAGAGCAAAAGTAGTTTTGGGTGAATAAAAATATAACTAATGGAAGTGATACAGCATCAATTCCTAGAGTGAAATTACTGAAGAATAAATGAGCCAGAAGGGAAGGGTCGTGAATGCACGCTGAACATGCAGAGATGATTCTGTTCCAGACTGTGACATTTGTGCTCTGCCTGATTCCTTCTGCTCCCTGCTTCTGGAAGCTCTCCACACACTCACGTGTTCTAGCCTCTCCGGCAACTCCACTCCTCTTTCTTGTCTGCTGCGGCAGCTAAATTAGTCCCCTGTGTTCCGTCGGAATGGAGTTTGACAAGCACATGGATGCAACTTGACTACAGGCCTGAGGTGGGCGCCAAGAGTTGGCTGCTTTATTTAACCTAAAAAGCCAAGGGACAAGAAAAGGTGGGAGAGACTCCCGGTGGAAGGGTCCCCACCCTTTCCACGATGATAGTGTTCCCATCAACAAGCTGAAGAAACAGGGTTTACTCTCTGCTTCATTTCAGTTGGCTTTGTGAGATCTCTTCTCTGTTTCATTTCCTCATAGATTTTCTTGATGTTTATTTTAACCATACTTTATAGGGGAGAAGAAAAACCAATTTTGATTTGCCCCGGGTCTGATCCCTCTGCCCTTTTGAGAGCATCATTACACTGAATTTAAAGAGCTTACAAATGGTCAGGGAAGAGCCTAAAGATGATAAAATGATAGGGAAATAGAGCCCTATGAGAAAATATGTTTACAGAAATTGAATCATTTATTATAAAGAAATAAAAGAAGTGCAAGGATGATGAATGCACGGCAGCAAAGATTCCATCCAACGAGCTAACAGGGCATAAATAGAAAGAGGAAGCAGCTAAACACACAGGGGATGGAAACGTAAACCCAGAATTGTATTATGGTACCTTCAGTTAGTGAGGCACTGGAAGGGATTCCCTGGTTCTCACACGTCAGAATCACGTTGTATTTCCCAATCACATTTTTAAGACTCCTCTCCAATGTTACCTTTTTTTACTGTTTCTTTTGTTGCTTCTTCCAGTTGGCCCTTCCATCTAGAGCCCCAAGCCTCTTCTATTGCACTCGTAAACTTCCATCAGTTATTATAGTAGCGTATATTCAGGTATACAGCTTTCATGGTGACTTTCACGGGGACCCTGAGCTCTGTGAGAATGGCAATCATATTCTTTTAATATCTTCATAATTGAAAATCTATCACAGTGCTTCCCATATAACTGGTGCTCAATGAGTATTTTTTTTAAATTTTTTAAATATGAAATTTATTGTCGAGTTGGTTTCCATACAACACCCAGTGCTCATCCCAACAGGTGCCCCCCTCAATGCCCATCACTCACTATCCCTTCCCTGCCCAACCCCTCCATCAACCCTCAGTTTATTCTCGGTTTTTAAGAGTCTCTTATGGTTTGGCTCCCTCACTCTCTGTTTTTTTTCTTTCCCCTCCCCCATGGCCTTCTGTTAAGTTTCTCAGGATCCATGTAAGAGTGAAAACATATGGTGGCTACAATGAGTATTTTTTTTAATCAGCTTAAAGAAGTTGCTAGAGGAGTAGTTTGACTCTGAAGCAAAGACTTCTGCGAAAGAGGTTTCACATGCATAGATCTCTCTAGAGCACTAGGAACCTTGCATCCCTGTACCAGCCTTGAGCTTTTTCCCAGCTTTATTTTTTTTCTACCATCCTCTCAGCTCCTTCCTGACAATTCTAACCAGCTACAAAGACCTAATAATTAGCAATCAAAATTAACTCAACCCGAAGTTTTAAAACCCCAACTAACGGGAGCAAAAATGAGGACATAGAAGTCGTCCACCACCATTTACCCACATGATTCATTGACTTTTCAATAGAATCTAGGGCACCATATGGATGTGCTGAATGACTGATTCCCTGGGCAAGAAGACTGAAACAGCAACTCTTTGTGCATCTACGGGGAACAAAATAGTACGAAGAATATGTTCATTGTTGGAAACTGGTTCACAGGGCCAGAAAGTGTCCGTTTGTTCAATAATCAGTTATTTTTATGAGCAGTCATAATCACTTTCTATAAGTGGCAATTAGCAATCTAAGTATCCCAAAAAGTTCTCCAGTCCTTATCCTGGGTCCACATTACCTTTAGTAAAAAGCAAAACAGAAACAAAACACTGATCACTTGAAGTTTGTTTTGGACACTCTCATTGTCTCCTTTTCTTTAACATTCTTCACGTACTACCCTCACTTTCTGCTTTTTGTGAGCATGGCCGCAATGCTTAAAGTACTTCTTCTGTGTAAAGAGTTATTTTTTTTTTATTACTATTTTAGAGTCAGAGGGAAGGAGGTGAGGGACAGCAGGAGAGAGAAAGAGAGAGGGAGAATCTTAAGCAGGCTTCACGCTCAGTGGCAGAGTCCAATGTGTGGCTCTATCCCACAACCATGGGATCATGACCTGAGCTGAACTCAAGAGTTGGATGCTTAACTGATTGAGCCAACGAGATGCCCTGGAGTTTAAATCTTAAGTCTAATTGAGCAAAGGAAAGGCGTGTTCCCTTCTTAAGGATTTGGGGGAAAAAAATGAAAAGATCGCACGCTTCAATGAACACATGGAAGAGAAAACAATTTATCACATTGGATGAGGAGCATAGACGAGGGCACTAAAGTCTGAGCCCGTAGGTGACCACCTCCTCTGTACAGGCAGGTGACTCATGGCATTCAGAAACAAGGAAAATTTTGAAATACTTGTTCAAGTTTAATGGCTAATTCATTGCTTTGAATAATGGGTTTCTTAAAAAAGTTTTTAATCTGAGTCTTCTTGTATCCTGACTACATGAGGGAATGTGAGTCCCGAAGTAAATAAATAGGCTCTGTATGCTCTAAATGCATGGAATATTGACCTCCACTCTTGCCAGCAGTATGGTGGAGCAGAATGGCAGAGATGACTTATGAGGCTAGTCTACTACATTAATTTCGGTGACATACTCTTCCCTTCACAAATGGCTTCGACGTTCTCTGCCCACACAGCAAGTGCCTTCCTCAGAGTCAGCAGTAATATAACATTTGCTCACTTTCCACACATGTAAATAACCAGTTCATAAACAGGCTCGTGGAGAGTTTGTTTGCACGTATTAAAAAAGGATGGACTTTGCGTTGGTGAAATTTCGTATTTAGCGCTGGCCTTCCAATGACTGTTTTTAGTCAAAATATTAAATCTTTGAGCATTTTAATTAGAAATGAATTAGCCATTAAATGTGAACTAACAAAAGCAAAATATATGTCAAAAAGGTTTGACACAATGCTGTAAATCAGCTCCACATCCGAAGTTTTCATCTTAGTTTAGTGGAATAACTACATATTATAAAGGGTCTTTTAAGTGCTGCATAGCCAAGAATGTATCATATTTATGGTTTATTTTCTTGATGCACTCCCATAGCCTTGGAAAGCAAGTTCTATAATGAATATGACCACTCTGCATTTCTTACCATCTTTCAGCTCTGTAACTATTACAAAGTATTTTGAAAGTCGAGATTTCTCACCTTTATATGTACTTTATGTTAGAATTATGAAAGTAAGGTAGATGGCAGATGAAAGTTTTATTTATCTTACCCTTTAGAGGAGAATGTAAGAGATAAAATTAATAAATGGATTCCCTCAATGTTAGGAGCAAATTAGGAGACCAACAGATTTTTCCTGAACCTTTCAGCCGGTTTTGAATTCATTCTACTTTCAAGAAAATGTACTTAAAAGGGTAAATTTCTTTCTTATATAATAATATTATACTTCTGTGTAACATATTTGACTTCAGGATGTCAAAATGTAAATAACAGTGGATCACTTTAATTTTATGTATTTATTATAAATACTGTTGTTAACATAAAAAGTATTGAAAGGGGCTTATAAGATACCATTTATTTTTATAATTTTTTAATGTTTATATATTTTTGAGAGAGAAAAAGAGAGTGCAAGTGGGGGAAGGGCAGAGAGAGAGGGAGGTACAGAATCCAAAGCAGGCTCCAGGCTCCAAGTTGTCAGCAGAGAGCCCGATGCGGGGCTCAAACTCACAAACTGTGAGATCATGACCTGAGCTGAAGTCGCATGCTTAACTGACTGGGCCACCCAGGTGCCCCAAGATACCATTTTTATTAATTAAGAAAATTGGAGAATGGGAAAGTAAGTAGGAAAAATGAGATAAATTTGGGGATAATATTTAATCATAAAATATATTTTATAATACCCAATAGACTTTGCTAGGAGCTTGGCTGAAATTTTATCCTTAATCTTTCTGCAACCAACACAAGGAGCATTCAAGGATCATTTTATTTTAGATACTGCAAGATTTTTCCTTCCTTAAAATATAGATTTCAAACATATACTTCCAAAATGGTGAACTTAATAAAGGGATAATATAGTGAAAAAGGATTGTTACATTAAGAAAAGCAAACTAGGGGCGCCTGGGTGGCTCAGTCGGTTGAGCGTCCGACTTCGGCTCGGATCATGATCTCGCGGTCCGTGAGTTCGAGCCCCGCGTCGGGCTCTGTGCTGACAGCTCAGAGCCTGGAGCCTGTTTCAGATTCTGTGTCTCCCTCTCGCTGACCCTCCCCTGTTCATGCTCTGTCTCTCTCTGTCTCAAAAATAAATAAAACGTTAAAAAAAATTAAAACAAAAAGAAAAGCAAACTAAATTTTAATGAAAACATAACCTAAATTAGTCTTGGTATCAGACTTTTAGTTGGGATGAAATGATTTCTTGGCTGTACCAAGAAAAACTGAAGAGAATATGAAAGTGGACATTACTATATATCTGTGGTAATATTTATTCCAACATCTTCCATATCCCTTAAGATTATGGTGGATAATTTTATTCTGACAAATTAGCAAATTGGCCCCTGCGGAACTGTAAGTAAATATTGAATATAAGCTAAATGTATCCAGCTATCTCTATAAAACATATTGTAGGAATGCCAACGATACTGGCCAACTAGGAAAGCATCCAGAGAAATATTTGGACCTTGATACCTTTTTCCTTGTTCCATAGATCATGCAAATATTTGTTCCCCATCCAGATGTTAGTTAATGTTAACAGTATTGAGTGAGCAACGATTATACGTCAGAGTTTGTAGTTGCTACAGTTGATATTTAAAAAGAGCAGATCCATAATTTGTAGTGCATGTAATATAGTAAAGATATGAGACAAATACGCCAAAGACTGTGATCCAC
Source organism: Leopardus geoffroyi (assembly GCF_018350155.1). Classification (NCBI taxonomy): domain Eukaryota; kingdom Metazoa; phylum Chordata; class Mammalia; order Carnivora; family Felidae; genus Leopardus; species Leopardus geoffroyi. The sequence goes on from NC_059327.1 coordinate 87,709,062, forward strand.
AATCTGCCTCAGGAAGGCCACCAAGTATTATCAGCGTGTCTGATGGAGTGGCAGAGAGGCAAAGAGGGCCTCTTTTGAAAGGGTAGAAGTTTTCATGGAAGAGATGATATTTGAGGTGGGTCTTGAATCACGGATGTGTGTGGGACTAGTGGGGGGCAATGTTCCATGCAGAAATAATGTATCAAGCACTGAAGTGGCTTTTAGCTCCACTCCATTCTTACCTCTCTGTCCTGAGCCACCCAGAGAAGCAGCCACTGTAGGAAAAAACATTTCATTTCCCCGCTCCTTTATACAGTGTTAGACTGCGTCTCAATCTCTCCACTTTGAAACATGTCTCCTGTCCTATGTCTGTCCTCCCGGGTCCACCACAGACTCCTTATTTCTGTAGCATTCATCTAAACCAATAACTTATTTAGATGTCTGCCTGATTTTTCTTATCAGCAGCTCTGAGAGATGGTCTGACTCAGATCATGCCCTTAGTGGTATGCTAGCTGCCTCATGATAAGACTACAAGGAGCACCTCTTCCTCCCTATCCCTCTCCCCATCTTCCCCTGAAGCAGGCAGCCAGCACCAATACTTCGGATGAGTTGACTCTGGGACTCTGATTCTCTGCTTATCTGGGAGGCAGGACCAGATAATGGAAACCAGACCAATGATACAGGAACTGCAGGTAATCTGGTTTACTAGGAATAGGAGATTCACTCAGGAGATTGGTAAAACACAGGCTGCAAAGATAATCTAGGTTCATATAGTAGAAGTCTTTGAATGACAGGCTGAGGAAATTGTATTTGATTTGATAAGAAATGGGAGTCCAACAGAGGATTTTGAGCAGGGTCTACTGTTTGCATGCATTTCTCCCTCTCTAGATGGTGCATGTGTGCGTGTGTGCGTGCGTGTGTGTGTGCGTGTTTTCCATGATACGCTTTTATAGGGGAAAGGATGGGGTCTATTAGATTTTCTTTACGGTGTCATTCACAACTGTGTGTGCACCAGAAAGACTGTGGTGATGAGGATGATGATGAAAGTGAGGAAGTTTGTTATGCCACAGTGCCTTTCAGAGTGTCATCTTCATAAAAGGTTCAAGCATCCTTGAAAGGGAAATGTATTGCTTATAAAAGAGAGTAGACAATGCCAGCAAAAATGGAAACATGTATTTACGGGGTGGAAGTCTTTAGTTTTAACTGGCAGAGACTGGATGGAAACTGAAACAAATCTCAGAGTTTCATGCTCTACTGACAGCAGAGATGTGGTTCAGTTAGCTTCTAGCCGAGTGTTTAAAGGATATTGAAACCCTTCCAGTTTACAGTACATTTGGCAGCTCTCTGTTGGATAATCTTTTTTTATGTGTATTCTGTTTGGAAGTGAATTGTACACCAGTTATTTTAAGTAGTATTTTTTAATCTGCTGCTGTGTTAATTATAGCAAGGACAACGGCAACACAATCATAGACTGATGTGAATGTTTTATTCAATGAAGCAAAGAAATATCCACCAGGGCTGTATAGAAGTAGCAGTGGACTGAAAATAATCAAATATGAATGGGTTTAGGTAGCCAATGGCACTGACAGCTTATGAAGCCGAGCACCAGATTTTTTTTTTTTCCTGCTGCAGTTTATATGAGAGTCACTGAAGACAGAAACCCTTGGCATGATTATATTTTCTTGTGGAATGTAACTAATTTCACAGTGGAATAATTTTGACAAGAGTTCTTAGTTTCCTTCCATATGTTTTATTTCATTTTCTAGAAAAGGGGTCCTCGCCCTGGCACATTTGAGTGCTATCAAGCACCATAGGAAAACTGTTTATTTTTTGTGCACTCATCAGTGGCGGGAAAAAAAAAAAGAAAGAAAGAAACACAAAGGGAAGGTGAGTCAGGGTGAACGCTCTTATGCCACTGCAGGCTAGCACGGAGACCTAAAAACCAAACAAAGCAAGCAGACATCTTGGCTCCTCATCGAGGTCTGAACCAAAGAGACAATTATGGATGACCATGTGCGTGGGGGTTCCATACCATCTTTCCACCCCTGCTAAAATAACAGCCTTTATTTTAGAGACAGCCTGAGGAGTTGCTGTGTTTTCAATCAACTGTAGAAACACTTGAGAAGCAATCAAATGAGAAGAAGTGGCTGATACAAAAAAAAAAAAATCAAATTTTCACTTTTTTTTCTATAAAAAGATATCCTAAAATTTGTATTTAGGGTACGCCAGGAAGAACACAAAGAACAAACAGATGTGCTCTAACTGATGTTGGATTCATTGAAAGGCCGGTCTCTTACTCTCTTGAATTTTCTATTAATTTACTTCAAAGATACCATTTCTTTTTTTTTTTTTTAATTTTTTTTTTCAACGTTTATTTATTTTTGGGACAGAGAGAGACAGAGCATGAACGGGGGAGGGGCAGAGAGAGAGGGAGACACAGAATCGGAAACAGGCTCCAGGCTCTGAGCCATCAGCCCAGAGCCCGACGCGGGGCTCGAACTCACGGACCGTGAGATCGTGACCTGGCTGAAGTCGGACGCTTAACCGACTGCGCCACCCAGGCGCCCCCAAAGATACCATTTCTAAACAGGTTTCTGGGACTAGGGATCTTGGCACAAAGGGCCAAGCCAGGAGGCTTTACTCTGGTAAAGCCTATTTTATAGACTACAAAATGAAACTTTATTTTATTTTATAGACTAAAAAAAGAAATTTAGGACCATAAATGATTATGTGGGCCTGCCTCCTCCGCTCTACCCCATACACATATATACACGCACACACAGTCATGACATTTTTTGAATTGTACTCCAGATAGAAGTCAGTCTTCTAAATAATCGCTGCTTGTTATTATTCAGTTTAGCATCACAGAACAGAGGGCGCATGGGTGGCTCCGTCGGTTAAGCGTCTGACTTCGGCTCAGGTCATGATCTCGCTGCTCATGGGTTCGAGCCCCACGTCAGGCTCTGTGCTGACAGCTCGGAGCCTGGGGCCTGCTTTGGATTCTGTGTCTCCCTCTCTCTCTGCCCCTCCCCTGTTGTCTCTCTCATTCTCTCAAAAGTGAATAAATATAAAAAAAAAAAATGTTTCAAGTATCATAGAATCAGGAAAGGAGATGTAGAGCCACAACAGAGCAGTGCTGTAAATGCTGTTAAATGTAGCTAACACCAATTTAATCATTCCAATTTAGCAGCAGTTTAAACTCAGAAGAAAAAAAATAAGCAAACACTAAAGATTCATTCACAGAAGATTCGTTGCTGAATTTTAGGCACCTGGCATTGTGGTAATGAAGAGAGGCCTGAATAAGACAGCTGAATAAGAAACGATATCGGCTCTTGAGATTTTCAAAGCCTAATAGCAACAATATTTGTGCCTATATAATAGCAAACATAGAAACATTTATGACATAATATAATGAGTTCAATAATAAATGAATAGTTAATAGGCAGCTAGAGAATGAAGGGGGTTACTATAAACAGAGTTAAAAGCAAATAGCACAAATTGGAAAACATTTGTAGCTCATATAACAGAAAAAGATCCAATTTCCCTAATATATAAAGAGCATCCGTAAATGAGCCAGATTACCCAGCAGAAGAATGTGGAAATCATATAAACAAACAATTAATTAAAAAGGAGATACACATGATCCTTAGAACTGTGCAAAGGTACTCAACCTTAATCATAATAAAAGAAATGCAAATTAGTGTTACACTGAAATAAGATCTCTTACCTATCAAGATTGATAAAGATACAGAAGTCTGATAACCCTGTGCTATCAAAAATATGGGTTAAATATGTACTTCACGTCTTTCTTGAGAAGGTATAAATTGCTATACACACGTATGTACAGGGCAATGGGAAATGTTTATGAAAATTTCATACTGTCTGGTAGATCAGTTCCAATTTATTCTGTAGGTATAATAGTCCATATTTGCAAAATGACATATTATGAGGCTATTAATTGCTACAGGACTATTGCTCATTATAGCAAAAATTAGAAACAAAGCTCCATCAGGAGGAGACAGATTAAGTACATCATACAATAACTCTGCAGTAAAATACCATACAGTTGTAAGAAAATGAAGTATTAATATGTACTTTATGTATTAATATAAAACTACCGCTTTCCAAAACATTTATCATTAAGTGAGAAAAAAGCAGTGTACAGAACATACTGTATAGTATGCAGCATTTCTGTAAAACCAGAGGAAAATTATGCTTATCTTTGCTTATTTATGCATAAGTATTTTATGAAACACAAAACTCAATCAACAAGAAGAAAAATTGGATGACAGAAAACGGTGGTGTAAAACAGGCTCTTCACTGCACGCCTATTTATATTTTTGGGTTTCGAATCATGTGAATGCATTACCTGTCTGAAAAACTAAACACATTTTTTAAAAAAGAAAAGAGGAAGGAACATATCATTCCAGTCTGGATGGTCAGGAAAGACTTTAGAAACGAAGTGGTATCTGAGATGAATCTTGGAAGATGAGACGTTCAAGCAGAGAGGAAGAAAGGAAAGACGATCATGAGCAAATACTCAAAAGTATGAAAATATGTGGAGGGTCAGAAAAGCCATAAAATGGCACTTGGAAGGAAGCTTCAAAGAGCTACGAAGGGAGCAGTGATATATAAAACAAAGGGGATGGAAGGTTCAGGAAGGAGGGCATGATCATTAGCATCAAGAGCTGCAGGGAGGTCACTCAAGGCTATAGCACTCCTGCAGTCAGCCGGCAGCTGATTCTGCTTTTAGCTCTTAACTTTTTGCCATTGGATTCTGTGGTTGAGGGTGTTGGTTTTATGTCTAGTTTTGTTAACCAGTAATCTACAGATTGTTTTCTATAAACACATCCCTGTTCAAAAAAAAGCAACAGGAGGCATGACAACAGATGACTTAAAAGATTTAAAAATCTATTTTATGAGAGCCATTGCACATGCCAAACAAATTGTGGCTGGTTACAAAGCAGTCTATCTAAAAGCACAAAGCAGGGGCGCCTGGGTGGCTCAGTAGGTTGAGTGTCTGACTTCAGCTCAGGTCATGATCTCACAGTTTGTGAGTTCAAGCCCCACCTCGGGCTCACTGCTGTCAGGACGGTGTCTGTTTTGGCTCCTCTGTCTCCCCCTCCCTCGCTCACTCTTTCTCCCTCTCTCCCAGAAATGAATAAACATTAAAAAAAAATTAAAAGTACAAATAATGATTTTCCTAGCATTTGGCTTATTAAGATACTCAAAAATATTTGTTGACCGTCATCAAGTGAAGTCACATCCATGTTAATAAACCACTAGGGAGTGCAGTATAACATAGGGGATGATGATGAAGATGTTGATGGTGACGCAGTCATGGTGATCACATGTACTGGTGATCACAATAGTACTGGTGATCCTGAAATGAAGTGACATTTTCACTCTAGCCTTGGATTTGCCTTCACACCTAAGCCAGATCCCTCCAGTACTTTGCTTCAGACTTTGGTAAGTGAATAAAACTGGCTGGGGTTCCAAAAGGGCTCTGTGGATTTATGCTGGAAAAATGAGTAGGGTGCATCCGGGAGAAAAAGAGGATTGGGAAATGTAGACAGAAGAAACAACAACACGAGGAAAGCCGTGGTCTTCTGAAAGGGCCTGATGGGTTCTAGCGTCAGAAGTGGGAAGAGTTGCTACTGTTCTGACCTGGTCATTAACTGGTGGGGCAGGGGGTGGGGGAGGGGGGGTGGTGACATTAACTGGCGGGGCGGGGGCGGGGGGGGTGACACTGGCCTCATCACTTCACTTTTCTCAGCTTCAGTTTAGTCACTTATAAAATGAGGAGTACCCTAGACAAGATCCATGGTTTTTTGTTTTGTTTTGTTTTGTTTTATAATATAATTTGTTGTCAGATTGGTTTCCATACAACACCCAGTGCTCATCCCAACAATGCCCTCCGCCCTGCCCATCACCCACTTTCCCCTCTCCCCCACCCACCATCTACCCTCAGTTTGTTCTCAGTCCTTAAGAGCCTCTTATGGTTTGCCTCCCTCCCTCTCTGTAACTTTTTTTTCCCTTCCCCCTCCCCCATGGTCTTCTGTTAAGTTTCTCAAGATCCACATATGAGTGAAAACGTATGGTATCTGTCTTTCTCTGCCTGGCTTATTTCACTTACCATAATACCCTCAGGTTCCATGGTTTTTAATTTTTCCCTTAGTGATACTATTTTATTTTTCCAAGAGGACCCTGCTTAAAACAAAACAAAACAAAACACAAAGGAGGAGAACGGTGGGAGTGGCTCTGAGTGAAGCAGGTGTGGGCAACCCCCTGCTCTCTCTTCTTAGCACCTTGACAGTAGCTTTGGAAGGAAGCATTCTCACCCATTTGTAAATGACTGACTCAGATCGTCTTATGGCCGCTTCAAGTGCTAACTTTTTAATTGTCTGTGGTTGCAGTATTCTGAAAACACTAATAAGATGAATAGTCTAAAGGTGGAGTTAATATAAGAGAACTTTCTCAGGGCACCTGGGTGGCTCAGTCACCTTGAGCATTGGCCTCTTGATTTCAGATCAGGTCATGATCGTGGCTCAGGTCATGATCTCAAGGTTTTTTAGATGGAGCCCCAAGCCCAGCTCTGTGCTGACAGCACAGAGCCTACTTGGGATTCTTTCGCACTCTCTCTCTCTCTCTCCTCCTCTGCCCCACCCCGCTCATGCTCTCTCTTTCAAAATAAACTTAGAAAAAAAAAAGGCAAGAGAGCTTTCTCAATGCTCCCCTTGATCATTTTAGTAGTTTTCCAACTTTTCATTGTAATAAAGCTATTCACCTGGATGTTCTGGTGGTTTTGGCTACCCCAATAACTTTACTGAAATATCTACATACCAATTTCAAAATCTCATAACTGAAAAATAGATGGATTGGCATTATTTATTATATAGACTGTAAAGGCAAAGACAATGTGAGTCATTTAAAACCATCTCATCTTAATATCAAATTATATTTACTGGTACTGTATTTTTCTCCTGCATTATGTTATTCTCCTATTATTCTCTTATATCTGCCAGATGATCAATTATTTAAAAAATTTTTTTTTAATGTTTATTTTTGAGACAGAGGGAGACAGAGCACGAGTGGGGGAGGGGCAGAGAGAGAGAGAGAGGGAGACACAGAATCCAAAGCAGGCTCCAGGCTCTGAGCTGTCAGCACAGAGCCCCATGTGGGGCTTGAGCCCAAGAACAGTGAGATCATGACCTGAGCCAAAGTCAGACGCGTAACCAACTGAGCCACACAGACACCCCAATGATCAATTTAGAACAGAGAAGTAATGTATCAAAAGTTAATTTTCCTCACAGTGTGGCTATATTTCTATTCTTCTAAGTGTTTATTTATTTATTTATTTTTAAAAGAGGAAGAGGGACGGGGAGAATGCAAGTGGGGTGGGGGGAGGGGAAAAGAGAGAGGGAGAGAGAGAATTCTATGCAGGCTCCGCACTATCAGACTTGAACCCACAAACCATGAGATCATGACCTGAGCCAAAACTACGAATCAGACACTTAACTGACAGAGTCACCCAGGCGCCTAGAGTTCTATCTATAATTGATTAGGGCACACATGTGAAAGTTCATGAAATTAAAAGCTTAAATGTCATGCTTGGGGCTAAACTTGTAGGCTATATTTGAAGCAGTCCAAATCAGTTTATTATAAAGAAATGCTATCACACAAATAGTTAATTAATCCATATCTCTATCCCTTATATGATGTGTAACTCAAAGTTAGTAAGCCAGCTTCTTGCTTACCAGAAAGATGGATTGATTCTACTACCTAACTGAAATTAATCAACATTCTCAGTGCATTTGCCAAAATGGATCGTTTAGGAGAAAAACTCATGGTGCTCAGTGCTCGCTTTATTCAATAGAATTGACTGGAAAGGGTTAAGAGCTGGTGAGTGAGGACTGCGGTGGCTTTGGCTGCCCTCTGATAGCTTGGGCAGATGTGCATCAAGCCTCACGCTTTACTTCATGCAAGGGAATAAAAGATGTCCCCTCATGTATACGCCCATGATTGGCGCCTGCTGCTGGAATAAATATTGGAATATTGTGCAGTCCTTGTAGTTCCTAGTAAATGATCTGCCCGATTGGCATGTGCTCCAGAAAGTAGCGAGACTGGATAGGAGACAGAAGGGAAAGCGAGAATGATATCAACAGCCTCCATGGGGGATTTATTTTAAAGCCTGCCATCTTGTCAACATTGTTTCAATATGACAGCTGAGGCTTTTGCCAAGTATTGAACATCTGACCCATTTGGCTCATCACTTTAAGCTGTGCCGTGTTCTAAATGGAAGGGCTGACCCTCTGAGAAAACCATACTCTGAATCTGCGTTTGGTTCATCACCAAGTTCAAGATGATTATCTGAAGTTTGTTGAAACCTCAAGGGAGAATAAAATTGAACCGAAATCTCACCAGAGCAAATTTCTCCAGTGATTTTTTGGCCTTTCAGCTTTGGCTTAGAAATGCCATGAAAGCAACCTTTGTCCTCTGGCCATTTGGGATTGGACAGTAGATTACAGATATATCATGTGCCAATCTGGTGATATTCCAGTAGGGAAAGGAATTTGTTCAATCATTTTTGAAACGCGAAATAGGACGTGGAGTTTAGTGTCAGGTTTAAGCATTGTTTAAATTGTGTTTCTTCAGCCGACAGACACTTTCATATACAGCAGTTTATATATTTTAGCTCCCAGAGACTGAGATTTTTTCCTACTAAAACTTCAACAGCAAGGATAAGTCAAATATAACTCTCAGAAATAGTTAATAAAAACGTAAACTTTGGAGTTAGACCTGGGTTTAAATTTTGGCTCTACCATTTCTTAGACAGGGAACCTAGGGCAAGTTACTAACTTCTCTGAACTTTGATCTCCTTATCTTTAAAACAAGGCCCGGCATGGTCCCTTTACAAGGCCTGAAATGAGGATTATACAACCTCTAAGAATAGTGCCTGGACCACAGCACATTCTTTAGAAACGGTTAATTATTTTTATGTCAATAGAGCGCACAGTAGACATGTAATACATGCAATTAACCTACAAACTTTTTAAAGTCCCATTTGCCACCATCCTTTCCAAGGCAAGGGATTTTGTTGAAAACAATAGTGGCAGGAATGCAGTGATAATTTTGGAGAGGGATTATGATACTAAATATTGCCCTTTTATTTTAGAACACTTTGTAAGGCAGGGATTACATCCTTACATTTCACTGCGTATTGTTGGTATTTGCTATTTTTCCCTTTAAAAATCTGCCATGCACACTCGACTCCATTGGCCAATATTGTAACTATTTTTAAGAAACAATAATTCTTCTCATAATGATAAGAGCTGACAGGCTTTGTTTAGATTGGAGATGGTAATTTAAGAGCTTTTGATCCTTAGACTTCTGTCCTCCTAAATGGACGAACATGACCATTCTTAGGATTGTAAACAACTATGCCAGGAATGATAATAGTCCCAAACTGGCGGCGGAATTTGCACTAGTATTGAACTGGTTTAAAGTGGCAATTGCAGACCAAAATACATCCCCAAGATTGTGACATTTAGGCGGGACAGTGTAGGCCACTTTTCTTCCTAAATGTTTATCTGGTGATACAGAGTAGCCCCGTGTAACCAGATCAATAGTCAAGGAGGAGTGGATTAGTGGGTTGACTCACGGGCGGTCAGGTCGTCTATTCAGCAAACTAGAATGAAAACAATTTAGGAACCACGAATCTGTATTTAAATAAGTAGTTCTAAGAGTTTTATTTTTTACTTCTTCAATATAATTGTATGGCTCTGTCAATAAAATGAGGAGGCAGTAACTAGTCTGAGTAAAGAATATCTATTTTGATATATTGAAAGAGGAGGCAGAATTCAAGCTCTTCCATGGCTTGATATGGGATACGGGAAGTGACAGTGCCTGATTTTCTGTATGACTGGTCTTATGTACAGAGTTGATTCCAAAAATGGTGTTTTAAAAATACTTAGAACAAAGTTAGTATTGGAGTAATAACTTTTGTGTAGGTTACTTTGAAGAAAAATACCCATTTAAGCGATAGGTAGTTAAGACAAAAAATTTTAAGTTTATTTATTTTAAGAGAGACAGAGACAGTGTGAGTGTCGGGGGCGGGGGTTGGGGGCAGAGAGAGAGGGAGACACAGAATCTAAAGCAGGCTCCAGTCTCTAAGCTGTCAGCAGAGCCTGATGCGGGCTTGAACTCACGAAACTGCGAGATCATGACCTGAGCTGAAATCAGGAGTTGGACGCCTAACCAACTGAGCCACCCAGGTGCCCCATATGATAGGTAGTTTTAATGCCTACACAATTTTGTTTCTTTATTATGTCGCCTTTATTTATACATCTAGCCTTTCTCTTGAATACTATTCTTGTGCTGCCCATTTTCACTATGTCACTTTATTAGAATATGGAATTTTCTGAAAATAGATCATTAAAAACTCATTTAAATTCCATATTAAAAGAAAGCCACTTGTTACTAGTAGCCAGTCATTATGTGGTCCTAGTCACTCTTAAACATCAGTCAACTTTCATGGGAAAAGAGCACAATGGATGCCTTGATTGTTTTTAGTTTTCTAAAAATAAGTACTTAATTTCCATCAAAGGAAAATGAACATTTTCCCTTCTAAAGTTGACTAGTTAAGTGTACGAGTAATCAAAGCAGCCGACTATGGAGCAAAAATGCAGTTGCTTATGATTTGGTTCATTTACTAAATGCACGAATTTATTTTCTAAACTGCATCACAGGGAATAATATTGAGACTGATCGTAATAAACAGGTCTGTAAGAAGGATGGCCGTCAACTCTTTGAAACATGACAGTATATGTGTTTATCAAAGACTCAGAAAAAAGGCTGGAATCTTTCAGGTCCTGTGTACATTTCCCTAGATTTTACTTCAGCCTTTCATATTATATTCTCAATTTTATTCATGTGGGTGTTCTTAGGAATTATGAAAGACATGGAGTTACCACTTCTTGCTGGCTGTTACATGGTAGGAGATCCTTAGTATATCCTCTGGGTTCAGCCCATGCCTGGAAACATATTGTATGCATTAATCTATTTTCTCCTCTAACCTTTGTCAATACTTCTATCTCCTCAAACACTTGAGGACTATAAAATGACCAGAGTGTTTTGTCAAATGTCTAACCATTCCAATGGCTCCTGGATTATCTAAATTGCTCCGAAGAGAGAAGACTATATTCAATAGGAAAATTATGTCATTGTTCTTATTCACCACATGTAGACTAATAATGCCCTTGTTCCTTTTAACAACAGCATTACCTTGTTGGTAATTATTTCTTGTAATCTCACCGAAAGGCATTTAAAGAAAACTAATTGTACTCTACCTAGTCTCTTCATAACTGTGTTCTATTAGTTTCTCGTTACATCTTCATTCAATCAGTGCCGTTTTGAATACCACTCCAGACTACGAAGAACAGCTGGCTACTTGGAAGATTAGAAAAAAAAAAAAAAAAAAAAAAAAAAAAAAGGATGACCCAGATTTAATGTTAAGTAAAACTTCTGAATGTTTTGTTTTTTCTGCTCCTTATTAATGTGTATGGCCCCGTCTTCAAGGGGCTTTATCTTATCTCTCATTGAATGATGGCATTGACCAAGAATGTCCAAATTCAAATTCCACTCAAGTGAATCTTTCAAAAAATGTAATAGATTTTACTTTGTGCAATCAGCTGCTGTGCTTTCTAAAGTACTCTCACGGAGCAATGGGCACAAGCAACACAGGTCTTGTCTTCCATGAGTTATTATGAAATAAAATGAAATGGTCACAAATTGCGCAACACCACTGGCCTGCGTTTCCTTTATACAAAATTACTTCTCCCAAATACACCCTGTTAATAGTAGGAGGGTGCTTCCTACTTATTTTTCTACCTTTATGTTCTAGTAATTCTTTCTTTCATTTACTCATTCATTAGTAATATTTTCTAGGGAGTCATACTTTCAGGGTGTGCTGTATTATTTTCTTTAACCAACGATCTTGGTATTCCTGTCTACTCTTGATGCTCCCTTCTTGCAAAAGTTCTATTTCTCAGTTTCAAACAAAAGAGATAGTGGCCTCCCTCGGCTTTTCAGAATCTCTTTATAGACTGTTACATTGCTCAAAGGATTCTTTCCCCAATAGCTAGTCCTCAGAAATCATGAGCCCATTTTTTTTTCTTATTCGTACTTTTAACTGGTAGGTGTTGCTTGGAAAGTTAAATTTCCTAGTCTAAAACTTTCAAGTGACAAGCCTAATAGAAATTTCAAAGTCACTATTTCCTAGAAAACATACCACCATATAAAAGGGGAATATAATTAGTTTATTTAAAAAAAATGCAGGCAAATTTGGTCATGGATATTGAGACAAGGAAATAAAGGAAACGTGACAAGTCAAGGTAAAAGAATGTTTTCCAATTTAAAAAAAAAGCGATTTATATTCTAGGTCTATGAAAATCCCTTTCAAAATAGTGCAGAGGCCAGAAAATATACAATTATTTCTCTACCCAAAGAATGGTGGATGATTGGAATAACTGAGTAATCAGTCCAAAAAAGCAAACACACCCGTATTTGTGCTTTGTTCCCATAAGCCATTTCACTTTGCTACAGCCTAAGGGCTATTAACCTGGAGTCTGAAGTTTTGCAGTACCCTGAATCCTGTTTTCCGTGAACAGCTAACATTTGCATATACTGAACAAAATGATGTTTCAACAACAGAACATATGATCTTGAGATCTTCTTGTGAGGGGTCGATAATGAACAGAATTAACGGCAGTGTTGGATGTCATCGAGCAATTTTCGCAAAAGGCGGGGCGCATTCTAAACTCCACGAGTTGCATTGTAATCAAGCCACTCTTGTAATGAATGCAGGCCCTTAATTTATTGAAACTAATTTTGAAATCATGGTGCCACACATACCATCCGCTGTAGAAATAATTTATAAACATTAATTGCAGGAAAGAGAGGAGCCGTTTGCTTCAAAGAGCCCATCAGCAAGCTGTCCTTCCTGTTTTATCAGTAAGCAAAGCTGAGAGCAAATAACAGATGGAACTGTCCCTTGGTGGCGGCACAGAGCACTCATGAAATATAGCACAATCTTCCTCCAGTGTGTTATGTTTTTAACAGCGGAAGATCAGAAGCAGGCGAGGTGTGGGCTAGGATGAATGACTGCTTCTGATGAAACATCCTTTTCTTCTAGGAAGATTCCGGTAGCAGATTGGGCTTTGGCGGGTGATCTCGGTGGCTTGATACAGTGTCATTACAGAATGCATCTGGAAGATTCTGCGGAAAGAGACAAGCCTCGGAAGACCAAGGTGAAGCTGAGGCCTGATCTGTACTCTTAATGGGTGGTGAAATTCCAGTTCCTCTAAATAGCCATCAAAGACACCGCAGAGCCTAAGCTAAAGCTGCCCCAGACACTGAAACCTGGGACTCATTTACCATCTGCCACAATCATTCCATCCTCTTGCAATATTTTATTCCACTTACTAAAACTACAAGAAGGTATTCGTGCATTTTATGTGTGTGGGTGTGTGGCTAAAATCTCCTTTTGCATCTGTTGTTTGCATAATCACATCGAAGGCTGTTACCAGGGCTGGGGAAGCTGGATTTAGTATATACTTTCTTTTTTTCCCCCTAATGGAAAAATCTATCAGCCCAACTTTAGTGACTATTTTGAAACAGCTTTTTAGGCGGCGAGATAGGAAGTGGTCCTCAATTCCACTAGTACATCATTTATTCATGCATAGTTCACTACACTCTTCATCAAAGCTTTTCTAAATGTTTTCCACTCACCCGGGTACCTAACTCTGACTCATTCCTTCAACATTGAACACTGTTCTTATCTTCTGTTGGAGTAAAAAATATCAAGACTATTTGAGAGAACTCTTTTTATAAACGACTGCAACCTGCCTTCCTTCAACTCACAGCATCCCTTCCCTCATAATTCTTTCCTTTTCTCCGATGTTAGGTAGAAAATTACCCTCCTCCTCATGAAGTTAGCCCAGACACGTGTGTTCTTAATTTTGCCCGATTCCGTTCATTTTCCATTAATCCCTTAATTACTGAAATATTCAGCTTTTTTCTCTTAAATACATCCTCTGATTGGCTTGCATTTATCCTTTAGAAAGAAACAGAAATAAAGCATTACTTTCAACACTGTGTTGCCCTTCAAGCTACTCTCGCTTTTACTCCCACAAAACTTCTGAAAAGATTGGTCTACAGTTCCTGTCATCAATTTCCTTCATTTATTCTACTCCTGTCTTCATTACAATCCCATTTTCTGCTCCCCCATTCTTTGAAACTGTTCTATGAGAGTGCACAATTCCTATCTAGCGAGGACAATTGTCATAGTTTTATACTATTCTGCATCTGAGTGCTCTTTCTGTTTGGTGTAAATCCTCGGGTTTCTACTTCTTAGCAGGAAGCAGGGTTTCATGTTCAAGGATAAAGAGATCAGATGCTCTTTGTACCCCCAGGAAGCTAGGACACAGCACCTAGTACTGGTTTGGCAGTCAGATGGTTCCCACCTGGGGACAGAGGAGAATTTATTCGCAGAGGGGCAGCAGCAGAGCCTGGAACAGAGGTGATGGTGCTAGTTATAGAGCCTCTGGTGTCCTAAATTAGACTTTCTCTCTTCAGTGTTTCCCATTGATTATCTCTCTTGGTTCCTTTCTGCTTTCTGAGCCTAATTTTCCAAGTTTCCCATAATTCTGAAAGCTGCCTAATACTTTTACCATAAACTCCTTTCATCCCTTACTTTTAACATATTTGGTTTATGTTCTTTTGAGTTAAAGACCTCACTGATACAGAGAAAGGTACTTGGGAATGGGTTTAGTGTAATGGAACCTTAGGGAAAGTGGGGTTAGGAGTGAGGATGTGGCTGGTTTTCAGACTGGGGCTGAAAGCAATGAAATTCCATTCATCTTCAGCGACCTTGGCAGCCCATTGCATGCAGTGGTGAAAGAGCTAATTAAACACAGCCTACGGGTCTCTGGAATGAAAGACTCCCTTGGAATCAAATGCCTATTCAAGGTAAGGCTTTGGGAGAACCAAGTTGCCACTATCATTAAACAGATAAAATAAAAGACTATAGGGTTGCCGAGAATGTTTTGAGAGCATTGAATAGATGACAAAGGCGCATGGTAAGTTTCTCTCCTTAAATTCTTGATTATGGCAAAGACTGAATCTCAGAAACTCTGATAATGCTAAAAGAGTCTCTTCATTCTCTCAGCATCTTTCAACATCCATGTACTTGAAAATGAAACTCAGGGTTTGATATGGTTGCCGAATTATGATAAAATTACCTTTGGTCTTGCTGTCTTCTTGTGTGAAAGTGAGAGCACTGATCAGAAAAATGTCGAACCCTAAAGCATCAGAATCAGACCATGTGAGCTGATTCCAGAGGCTTGCAGTTTCTTGAACTCCTCACCTCCTCTACCCCCACCCTCATCCCATCCCCCTCTGTGGTGGTGTTCTGGACCTGGCTTTTTATGGCTCATGAGGGCGGAGCATTTATCTCTTCCCACTCTGTGTTCAGTGGGACACAGTATTATGCCGACCACTTGAAGTAAGCCACAGAATATTTTAAATGCTGCAACTCAGGATTCCCCTCCCCCTCTTGCTGGAGAGTGGGTTGTTAAACATTTACCAGCACATCCCTGTTCTTGGGATTTCAGAAGTACTTCCTTCATTATTTGATAGGTCTATCTCTTCTTGCTTGGAGATTGTATTCCTCTTTTCCCAGGGGCTAACTTTGTAAGAGAGAGAGCCAATTCACCCCTTGGAACTGTAGAGGAGAACTTTTTCCTTCTTCCCTTCTAAGTTCTTTGGTTGGTCTCATAGTTAAATTGACATAAGACAGAGTGACAGAAGAAACACAAACGCAATTTCATTTGTATGGGAGCCCATAAAAATATAAGACTCAAAGACATGACCAAAGCAGGCAAAGGTCTCATACCTTTTAGACAAGAAAGCAGTAAACTTGTGAAGAGTTGACAAAAAAAAAAAAGGGATTTGGGCTTGGGGTAACTAATTGGTGAAAAAGTAACAAGGTTTGTGTATACAGCCTCACAGCCCCAAATTTCCTATCCCTGGCTATAAGGATGTCTACTATCTTCCTTCTTAAAGAGGATACTTTCATGTGAAAGATTCAGGGGAACAAATGAGGGTCAGAGTGTTCTTTTTGTACTGTCTGGGTCTCAAGTAAGTTAAATTCAAAATAATCAGTATCCAAAGTGGCATATTTTGGGGTGGTATATTCTGCTCCTCTTCAGAATCTACAAACCTCCCATTATCTCCAAACTTCTAACTACTGGTCAGAGGCTGACATGTCCCAGAGGAGTCAATTGTGCTGTGAAACCTGGATGAGGTTTTCTCCTTTCATTTTTATGATGATAACACTTGGGACTATATGTAAGAATGATAATGACTAATAACAGTGACTGGCCTTGGATAGGTAAAGCATAATTTTTCAAAGTGATGACTGTATCATTCTGAGCTAGCTTGAGTGGGCCTGTTTCTTGGCTCATTTGTTTGACTATAATCTCAATTCAGTGGAGACTTAAGATAGTGAACTTGAGATTCTAGAAATTCTTTAACTAACACAGAGAAGGGTAGTAAGTACTCTGGGGTGAAATTACCATATATAAGTAATCTTTACCCTAATTTGTCCCCCAAGAAGTCTAGATCATTACTAAGGTCTTAAGAAATGTATTGGCGAGGGGACTGGCAGCAGTTTTGAGGAGTTTGTTTGTACTGTTCTTCTAGGCTGAGGATATCAGTGGCAGATGCTTCAGTTGAAATGGTTTCCCTGATTGATAGGAGAAAAAAACTGGTGTAGGGCAGTGGAGGTCAAGTGCAGCATTCAAAAGTAAAAGACAAAATTGTTGTGGTGGCCATAGTAGGCAGCAGGTCAAGTTCAGCAGTCAGAATGTTCTGAATTACAGGGAACTTTGGTAGTGGTTGGCTGATCAGGGGTCCCTTAACTGAAATATGTAATAGCACATTAGTCCTTCTTGATTTGTGTTATGAAAACACTCCACGACTGGAAAGCATAGGTCTGACACAGACCCCTATTGCAGGGAGTTGCTCACTCTAGCCCAATTATCATATTTGAGTTAGCTCCATAAGCAAGAATTACTTAATGATGGATTCAGCAATATCGCTTGATGTGCAATTAATCTCCTTCTTAGCCTTCACCAAAGGCTATTTGTTGGCCATTTACTATGTGGTACAGATAAATAGCTCTTAATCTGATCAACTCAGTTCTATGCTCTTGGTTCACTCAGAATGGCTGGGAAATTTTGTCCTTTTGAAGAAAGAATTCCAAAGACTATTGCTCTTTGATACCAATGATCTAGCAACCATCAAGAATAACAGTATTACATTGTGAGGGTAATGTGCTTTGAGGAGTTAACATTCACGTAAACATTATTAGGTACCAAGTGTTATTGTCTTGACTTTGTGACAAAAATAGACTTCATTTCAGGTCATGCTGATACAAAACCATCCTAGAATCTGGCTGCACACACATTTCATGCCAGGTATTATCTATATGTGAAAAGAATACAAAGAATGCATAAAATTCTGTATAGTAAAAATGCACATAGCCAACATGCCCTGGGAAAGGGAGATAACTGGAGCTTTGGAGTATTGTTAAACACTGATTCTGAGCTACCTAATTCATGGAGACTGAGAATATCACTGTGGTCTACTGATCAGAATGACAAATTGTACTTCAGGTTATACATAGAGTCTCCCTCTAGGTGTTCCAGTCTTGGGGTTATTTTTCTGAGGATATAAGTGGAATAAGTCTCATAAGCAATTGGCTGAGTCCCCCACTTGGTCCCTGTACCATGAACAGAGCTAGCAAGATTGAAATTGCCAAGCTTCTGGACTTGACCTTACCTACTCAAGTACTAAAATTCAAAGCAATATTGAATCCATAGGTGAATCACAAAAGTTAAAAGACATCATCAAAGCATGAATGATGTCCGGGTGAGGATTCTTTTCATGTCTCCATTTAGGCCTATGTAAAAGACATAGAGGTACATTGAGTGGTTATAAATTGTACCCAGTTATCCATTTAATAAACATTTATTCAGTACCAACCAAGTTTCATACTTTGCTGGATGTTGGGTCCAATGGAGAAGACTGGCATTGATCAAGATAATTCTATGAGCTCATGTTGTCCAGCATTTGTGTGTAAGTGTGTGCAGGGAAGGTTTGAAGGAGACAGCAGGAGAGATAAGGAAAGTCTTCCTTCAGCAAGTGACACTTCACATGAGCTCTGAGGCAGAGGTAGGTATTAGCTAATAAAAGGGGAAGGGCCAAAACACCACCCGCCACGGGAGAGAAGAGTGTATCTAAAGAACTGAATGAAAGACCCTCTACCTGGAGTGGCGATGGCCTGGGCCAAAGTGGCCAGAGAGGAGGCTGAAGTAATAGACAAGGGCTAAACTGGCTGGATTTGCCAGTCTTAAGAGCAATGCGAAATCAACCGCATGTATTTTTTTTTAACTTTTGTTTTTGTTTTTTAGAGAAAGAGAGTGCAAGCAAATGGGGGAGAGTGCCAGAGGGAGAAAGAGACAGAATCTTAAGCAGGCTCCATACTCAGCACAAAGCTCAACATGGGGCTCGATACCATGACCTGGGATCATGAGCTGAGCCAAAATCGAGAGTCAGATGTTCAATTGCCTGAGCCACCCACGCGCCCCAAGTGCATGGTTTTTGGTAAAGAAATGTCATGTTCAGATATTTAAAGGACTTCTCTGACTGCACTGTGGGTTTAATCAGAGAGTAACAAAATATAGTATTGATCTATTACAGCAATCCAAGGGAGGGTTTGTTGTATGGACATAGAAATAGGTAAATTTATGAGATATCTAGGAAGTGATATTAATAGGATTGGTGATGGCCTATTGATAATGATTTGAAAATTGGGCACATGGAAGTAGAAAATGTAAAGCAGTATTCTCATATTTCTGGCTTGTAGAGCAGAAGATTATCTATCTATCTCTCCATGTATCATCTTTCTATCTAAAATTTCTGGCTTGTATAGTATATATATGTATATATATGTGTGTATATATTGTAAATATACATATATACACAATCTGAAGTATCTGGAGTGAGTCTGATTCTTGGCTCATTTGCTTTGAGGGGTGGGGAATAAACTTGGGGCAATGATCATAAGTTCATTCTTGGACCTGTAGAGATGGAGAAGCCTGACACATTTATGTGAAGATGTTAAGTGAAAACAGACATGGGGGTGAGGAATGAGAACTGGTTTGGTGATGAAATGCATAATAAATACAGGGGTCACTGGTCCATGGATTGGAAATGAAGCCAGAGCTGTGGGGAAATCACAGAGAGAGAAGAGAAGAGCCTGAGACCATGCACTGAAGGACTCAGCAGCTAAGGTACGGGTCCCCCTGGAGTGCGGTTGTACAGCAAGCTACACTTAGCAAGAATTCACTAGAGGTTTTCGCACTTAAAAGCAAACAAACCAAAACCGATGGAGAAGGAGAGCACCCTTTCAGTCCCTCTCACATTTTACTAGCTTACTCTAAAATAGTGAAGATAAACAGAAAACGTTCCAAGTTGGATTGTAACGTCTGACTAAACTCCTCTGGTTCTGATAATGTTGGCTTTTAGGTATTTGGTCTGGTGATTCAAATAAGGTAAAAGATTTCTCATTTGTAAAATGACTTTCTGGTGCTCTCTATTTTGTGCCTTTTTCAGTGCTTAGCAAACTCTGCTTTATATTTAAATTACTTGGCTGGGAATCTGTCCACCCTTTAAGCCTGGGAAATTTGGCAGAGGAGGCCCACGTTTCATTCACTTTATGTTCACAATGCTGGGGTGATGTCTCCATGAGAGTAATTGCTTCTGTCTCTTATCAATACTTGTTTTTTTTAAGGTGTGTTTCAATTTCTGTTATAAAAAAAAGTGTGTGTATATATATTCATATATATGTATATGTATGAACAGTTCATATTTTTTTTTTTTTTTTTGCCTGAATACAAGTTGGCAAAACTTTAAACGGAAACTCTCGTTTTTATTATTTGGCTTAAAAGTAATCGGGTACATTAATAAGCTACCGGTGCACTTCGCATGTTTCACCAGATGGTCCCCAATTTTTTGTTCCTTAATATAAAAATGCACTTCTAAAACTAAACCACTGGGGGGAAGCATAGTGCAAAGTTAGCATTTAGTTCATCCTGGTGCCCAGCGTAGACTTAGCAAAGCCTCTGGGTCAAAGACTTGTGCTAAGCTCTTAGTGTTAGCAGAGCCTTTGTCTGTCTGTCAGTTGTCTTCCCTTTGTCAAATTCTTCCCACTTCCTCTTTTTTCCAGGGTGCTTTGTGGGTTAAAGCTTTTATTTTGAAACTTCTAGAAGCTTAATTAATAAACATGAAAACCAAGTCAAAGCTGGCACGATGCCCTTATTTTGCTCAACCACATGGGCATGCTAGGGTAATTGTAGTTATTTACATTTGGCATCCAACTGACTCAACGAGCAACATTGCCTTTTTTTTCTACCAGTACCGAAGCTATTAAATTAAACAGGTTAATGTGGCTACCGCATTTCGCCCCCTACTATCCCCACAGCTACAGTAAATCTGCCACCTGTTTATTTCCATAAAAATTCAATTAGGCGCCGCCAGTTATTCTTCTTATGCGAGCAATTAACCTCAGGCAGTTTCAGGTCCCAAAGAAAGGCCAGGCTGGCCTGTTCCTTTTTTCCCTCTTTGCTCCCTTTAGCTGCCGGTGGTTTCTTTTGCTAAGTGACTGCACACCCTCACACCAGTGAAAAATGAAAGAATAGACTCGACTGCTGTGCACTGTCATGCCGGTTGAAAAGCAAAAACTGAAAGATCGCCAACAACCCTTCCGCCTCCCCCTGCCTGGGCAGCGGGGGCGCCTTGGGTCCCCGGGGACGACAGCAGTGAGCCTGCGGCCAGGGCCCTGGGGACACCCCAGCGTTGCAGAAAAACACACCAAAAGGAAGGAGAACTTGCTCTAAAGACTGTTTGTTTTCTTTCTTCTTTGTCTTTGTTAAAATCTGACCGTGTAGGGAAAGGTTGGTAAAATGCCACGGCATCCTGGCTAAAGCAACAACACGATTATGACGAGATAAAGCCACATTCATCGGTGCTTCTCCACACTATGGATGGGACCAAACGCATAGCAATGCAGTCGCTTTTCCTTTCCTCTTTAAGAGGCATGTGTCTTCAGTACACGTTGAAAATGCTGACTTTTTCTTTTCTTTTTATGTCTGCTTCTCTTTGTCGTATTTCTTTCCCTTCTCTCAAAAGTCTACCAGTACGAAGAAAAATTACCGAATCTTACACCTAGAGATTTCCTACAGGATCTCATGGATGACCGGGGATTGAGGTATGGGCTTCTCGTTAATCTTTAGCACATTGACATATGCTTGAAGAAATAATAGCAAATGCCTAAATGTAGTCTCAAGAGCAAATTAAGACTGGAATGATCATTAATTAAATCACTCGTAGGTTTTCGGATAAAACGAATGTTTCTTCATAAGTGGGTGGGTGCTCACTACCAATGTGTAGTGATTATCAACAAATTCAGCGAATGAGGGAACATGGAAACAAAGAAACGAATAGGGTGTGAGATGATAGAACCCAAGGTGACACGTGGAGAGCTCAGGTTATTCCTGGGCGTTGTCACAAGTCCCGGTGGATCCTGGAGTCACATTTGCTCAGGTGTGTTGCTGGGCTGGCACAGATGTCAGATGTCAGGCATCCCCAAAATGCTCCCAAGGGATTAAGTGGGTGTGTGTGTATATATAACTATATCTTTCCTTTCCTCCTGCATCTGAAGGTGCCCTGTGCCAGCCAGCATTAGTACACTGCTGGGGTAGAAGAATGTAATAAAGTGGACTTTGAAGGCAGCATGTCACAGGAAAAAGATACAGTCTAATTAAATTTAATCTTCTTTTAAATGGTTACTCAAAAGAGAGACTCTATTAGAAGTTCAAAAGTGCATGTATAAATCCTCCCCAGGCAAGTCAGTACCCAGGGCTAACACAGCAGGTGGAAGAGTGAAGGAAATGTTAGAACCCGTGTTTCATCTTGATAGGGCTGACGGAACTTTAATGAAGAAAGACCAATATTCTGTGGCCCTGAAACCACATCCTCTGCTGTCAAATGGGTTCAAGTTCATGGTCTTGAAAATTGTCCTTTTCCGGTCTTCAAATGTTCTCATGAGTCCTTTTCTTTTCAGTTCAAAGTAGAAATTAAAATAGGTTTTAAGTGTTTATTCTTCATCCTAGATTCTGGGCAGATGCCTAATTTCCACTGCTTCCTTACCTCCTGAAGAGTTTCAGGCTTTTTGCTTCTGCCAAAATGAAGCAAACATACAGCTTGGTACTTTGAAGTCTGAGTTAAAGCAAAACTAAATGGACCATGTTTATCTGATCAATTAAAGCATTGCCTACATCCTTAGAACTGATGTTTCTCATTTAGACAACATTCTATACAATCCTCAGGAAATTAACAACAGAGATTGAGTTTGGGGAATGGGGGTCGTTATATAAAGAAATGCAGGAAGAGTGTGGAAGAATTTGACCAGGCTCCAGTATAAGCTACATAAACTGACTGGGCTCCAGTATAAACTAAAGAATGTCTTAGTAGAAGAGGGACTACAGAAAAATGTTAATGACAGTTCCCCGAGTAAAAGTTTGACTTCAAACTCCTGTTATGTGAAGGGATCTAGTATACTTAATAGTCTTTGGCATTATTGATGTGTATAATTTAAGAATAGTTATAATTATAAAAGCTCTCAGAGATTAGAATGTGTACAGTTCAGTTTAAGTATAGATCAACAAGGTGTGCTCTAAAAGCAGAACCATGCTAAGCAGAGCATTAGATTTAGAAAAATAAAAAGAGCATGAATTACAACTCTCTTAGAAGTATATAGGTTTTTTTTTTAATCACACTGATCAACACCAATTAATTAAAATGATATGAAATAGTAGGTACTTGAACCTCCAGGCTGTTCCCAGTCAATACCCAGTTTCATTCTTCTCAGCAATAGTGTGAAGCGGGGCGCTTGGGTGGCTCAGTCGGTTGGGCATCCGACTTCTTCGGCTCAGGTCATGATCTCGCGGCTCGTGAGTTCAAGCCCCGAGTCAGGCTCTGTGCTGACAGCTCAGAGCCTGGAGCCTTCTTCGGATTCTGTGTCTCCCTCTCTCTCTGCCCCTCCCCTGCTCATGGTCTGCCTCTGTCTCAAAAATAAATAAAACATTAAAAAAAAAAAAAGAAATAGTGTGAAGTAAAACTTGTTTTGCTTCCTTTCCAGCTTGCCCAGGACCTGTGCACATGACCTGTTCCAGAAAGACAGCAATCTCCCTTTTCCTCAAAAACCCTGCTAGATTCGTTGTCTTTGGCTGGAGTGAGTTATTTCATCCAATTGGTGCCAACAGAATGAACTTTAAGCTGCATATAGATAATGGTTGTATATTTTCATATTTGGCAGATTCTGTGGAGATTGCCTTCCAAATTCCAAGATCTATCTCCAGAATTGTGGCTTGGCAGGAAGACTAATGTACAGTCTTCATGTGTAGGTTGTTTGATTTGGGGTGGATTTCAATACTGTAGGTGTAGAGGCAACCTGAAATTTTATAAAATAGCTTTCTTCAAGTGCAAAGTTTTATGCCTTTTTCTCTTCAACTATAAAGGGGGAAAATGGTAAAGACAGAGCTGTTAAGTTCTTTGATCCATATACCCCTGCAAAGTTTTTTCCTCCCGGATTTGGTTTTGTATATGATTTATTTTATGCATCTATCCCTCCCACCAAGGCAGAGGGTGCCTGTTTTGATGTTTAATTAAGTTGTGATAACATTTTAATTTAATTACATATTATGCATTATAATTATTTGTGAAAACTTTTGTGGGTACAAGAAAAGCTGTAGAAGAAAAAAAGCAGATCTAAGGAAAACTGTTTTAAGATGCTGCATTTCTTGACAAAGAGCTGTGTCAATTTAATGGAACACTTAGGTCTCAATGCATTTACACATAAAATGTTGCGTCATTAAATGGCAGACTATGGGGCAAATTTGGAAATATTTAGAAAAAATATATATATTTTTTCCTTATATTTAGGAAAAATTCACATGTATGTTAACCCCTGAGACGGTGTTACTGATTATGTTATAATGAACTCATTATTTGCTCTTTCCTAGGCTTAGACTAACTGTCTTTGTTTATTTGACGTGATTGTAGGTATTCTTGAGTCCGGCCATATCTTCATATGGACCATTGAAATGATAATTTTGAGAAGAGTTAGAAAGAGTGAGGAACATTTTTATTCTACTCTATTTTTTCCTAGAAAGTTTCAACCTGCCATGAATCTCTTGAAGGTGAAGATTCTTCTTCTCTTATCAACAGATACTTGATAACATTTGGTCTGTTTCATGTTTGGAAAGATGTGGGTCTTGGACCTAAAGTTCCTGGTTTGGTAAGTGCTGTGTGCCGAGGGAAAAAAAAAAAAAAAAAAAAAAAAAAAAACAACAGCAAAAAAGAAACTCAACAAGGCTGGTGAGACAGAATCACAGGAAAGGGTCTCAAATTCTTATCCTATTTGACCTGTTACTGTTCGGCTGCCAAATACTTAAAATACAATAAATTCAGAGAGTACATTCTGAGTTTGTCTTCTCAAACAGTGTTGGGCCACATTTAAGTTGGTCCATCTTGATAAGACAGGAAAATGGTCAAAATTTTGTAAATTTTAGGTCCATCTTTGTTTGGAACACTCCTCAACTTCTTCACGTAGTACACTTGACTAGCAAGTTGTAATTAATTGGGTAACTCAAGGATTTGGACCTTCAGTTATCTGTTTATTAAAGAATTTAACAAAAATAGGGGCACCTGGGTGGCTCAGTCGGTTGAGCGTCCAACTTTGGGTCAGGTCATGATCTTGCGGTCCGTGAGTTCGAGCCCCGCGTCGGGCTCTGTGCTGACAGCTCGGAGCCTGGAGCCTGTTTCGGATTCCGTGTCTCCCTCTCTTTCTGCCCCTCCCCCAACTCGCACTCTGTCTCCCTCTGTCTCAAAAATAAATAAACATTAAAAAAAAATTAAAAAAAAAGAATTTAACAAAAATAATCCCAAGAACAGCATGATTCAAACACTTCACAAGTCCTTTTCAGATTTTATGTTCATATAAACTTCTCTGAATCTTCACTCCATTAATGTTTTAAGCATTGCCTCTAAAGGTTGTGAGTTTCCTCTACAAATTATAGGAATGAGTATCTTTGGTCATCATGTTGCATGAATAGTAAGCAATTTTTAGGTTACTGAACCTATTCAACTATTGACCCTCATTACCCTCACACTCTCCAGAGAGCTTAGGACCAGAACATTATGTGACTCTTCGGGTCACAACTGGACTCTGTGGTTGGGGACTTTGTGTTGGTGATCTTCTAAGAACTCAGTTTGAGCGCCTGGTCACTGCTTCTTCTACCAACCATCAGACAGGACCACTGAAAGAGTTAGGCTACTAGACGTGCAGTCAGAACAAATTATAATTTTGAGATGTCTGATTCCATCTCATTTTTTTTTTTAATTTTTTTTTCAACGTTTATTCATTTTTGGGACAGAGAGAGACAGAGCATGAACGGGGGAGGGGCAGAGAGAGAGGGAGACGCAGAATCGGAAACAGGCTCCAGGCTCTGAGCCATCAGCCCAGAGCCTGATGCGGGGCTCGAACTCACGGACCGCGAGATCGTGACCTGGCTGAAGTCGGACGCCTAACCGACTGCGCCACCCAGGCGCCCCTGATTCCATCTCATTTTAAGTTATATTTCAAGACTCATTGAACTTCTGATCTCACTTTTCACATACTTCTAGAGGAGTCTGACAAACATCCTCCTGAATGACAATTTGATGTAACTGGCTCCACTTTCAGAATGTCTCTCTTCTTCTTCTTGTGTCTTGGCCTTGGTCGACCTTGAAGCAAGTTCAATACTACCTTACATTCCTGACTATTGCCAGCATTTTTCCCTTTCCCTCCAGAAGTCATTATTGAAAGACACAGATTTTACTAAAATAAAGAAATCATTCAGCTTCCAAAATTCGTTATAAGAAAATCAGGCTTTGATATCTCTTCCCAAATTCTATTTCTCAAAATAGTCCTCATATTTCCTAGGAGACAGTTTATTTGTAAGAAGAGTTGTAGTAGTAAAAAGAACAAACTTTATGTTTCTACCTGAAAATAAATTTTATTGGTCATATAATGCTAATTTATTGGTTTACTTGGCTCAAATGGACAATTCCTCCTGTTCTCCAGCTACTGTCGAAAGAAATGCCTTAAGATGAATCAATGTGTGGGGCGCCTGGGTGGCTCAGTCCGTTAAGCGTACGACTTTGGCTCAGGTCATGATCTCACAGTTTTTTAGTTTGAGCCCCGCGTTGCCAGGAGTCTGCTTTGGATTCTGTGTCTACCTTTCTCTCTACCCCTCCCCACTTGTGCTCTATTCCTCTGTCTCTCAAAAATAAAATAAACATTAAGAAAAACAACAACAGGTGAATCAATCTGTAATTAACATCATTGTCTTTGATAACGTTGTCTAGAATAAGTCAATTCATTTGGCTACTTTTGACATGTTATGCAAATAATTAATCCTAGCAGATGTCTAATAAACTTATTATTCAAAACATATTTTATATAATTTTATGAATAGAAATTCTTTTGTTTGTTTTAAACTATTGGTAAACCTTTATTGTAACTTTCCAAGCTAAACCACTTAGGCCAAAGCTTCTTAAGCATCTGTAATAAAGTACTGCTTTGTTGGCGTTAATTGTCACAGTCACATTCCAATACTTTTGTAGAATTCACTGATCATGTGCTTGGATGGCATGACAATAACGAATTGATACGTAAGTCTCTTACTGCTTATATCCAATTTCTGTACTTCTTCTTCTTCTTCTTCTTTTTAAATGTTTATTTTTGAGAGAAACAGACACAGAGGGCAAGCGGGCAAGGGGCAGAGACAGAGGGAGAACCAGAATCCAAAGCAGCCTCCAGGCTCTGAGCTGTCAGCACAGAGCTGAATGGGGCTCAAACTCATGAACCATGAGATCATGACCTGAGCCACAAAGTCAGACGCTTAACCAACTGAGCCACCCAGGTGCCCCAGGGATTTTTTTTTTTTTTGACATTGTCCATTTAGTATTCTCTGTTTGAAAATTCATGTGAAGAATCAAACTGATTTCGTATTTGTAGAGAAGGTGCTTTTTTTGCAAGTTATTGTTTTAGGTCTAGTGCACTTTACTATATACAAGAATGAGTTGTTAATCTAGCCAGTCCAGGCTTAGATGTTACTGGAGCATTATTCATTTCTCCATGCAGCAAGTAAGTATTGAATGCCTACTATATGCTAGGCATGGTACTATGTCCTACTAACTCAATGGTGAGTAAACCAGACATATTTCTTACTCTCAAAGAGTAGAGAGTCTAGTGGGGGAGACAGTCATATAGTTAAGTAATAAGACAAATAAATGTAAACATTTGATTATGATAAGTGCCTTAAAAGGAGGGTACATTGTTATAGAAGTGTACTTAACTGGTGGACTTATTTAACCAAAAGTGATGAGAACATGTTCTTCTCTTCCATTTCCTTGTTTTATGCTACTAGGTAGCTTAACACCGATAACAAATAAATCATCCCAAAGATATTAGGGATGGTGTGAAGTTCTAAGAAGAGAGATATCACTTGGGCCAACATTCTCTACAGGTAGATGGTTGATGTACTGGTGGGTTTTACAGACTTGGCTAATGTAGTTTTTTATTTATTACCATACATGACTTGGTGTTGCTATAGAGACAGTTGTCTGGGTGTTAGTGATGTTGGGTAGGTGGTAACTTCAAGCAGAATAAGGATGGAGATTCCCTTCTGGGGGGCAAGCACTCTCACAGACCAAGACTTTAAGGCTATTTCCTAGAGCTTAGAGGTCCCTATGGATATGGAAAAGCTGTAATTAGTGTCAAAAAATATTCTCCCCAAATTAGATTTTCTTCAACTCTGGCTACAAATCACGAAGGCCAAGATAAATACAGACAGATCTCTTTTGGAGGAAGATTTTGGATTTTAGATTATTAGTACTGAACCTGGGTAGGCAGAACCTGACCAACTGCTAAAGATTCCATCTATCTTCAATTTGTTGACAAGAATTATGTTAACCTTTTACGTTTTATCCTGTTTCTTGGCCTTGGCTGCGGAAATGGTGAAGTCAGGTCCTACTGGAGCAACAAAATCAAAGTTGGGAAAGAATTTGTACGCTGACTCCAGGGTAGTGAAGACTATCCAAGATCTAGGGAATTAAATTCTGAGGAAAGGTGAGATGAAGGCAAAGCATCTGGCCGACATAGTTGCTTTTCATTGACCCGCAAACAGTTCCGGTTTGGGAATTGTAAAGGAGAAGGGTACAGAGATAAGGACACCCTGGGGCTTCCTGAAGGTTTATGGGGGAGCAAATGGCAGCACAACTAACCTCCAGTGGAAATAAAAATCATAATGAAACTTTAGTTATTGCCTGGTTACAATTAAAATATATGTTATAATGGTTGATGATAAAATCTTGGAATAAAAGTGGGTTTGTAAATATTCTCCAAACCCTGACCACTCGTTTGTTGGGGAATTGTCCAAGAAGAACAAAGGCCATGTTCAGATATAATCCTTATGGATTCTGGAATTAATACTATGATTTTTCTTTCCCATATCTTTTATCAAGAAGATCAGAGTCTCCTCTCACTTTGAGCTGTTAGCTACAAAGTTTCTGTTGCTCTCCCTTAAAATGTGCCCTTTGAACTTTAAGCTATGAGTGCAAACAAAGCTTATAAAACATAAATGTTAGAAAAATATATTTGTTCACTTACATTTATAGACCATACTTGTCATTGGCAATTGAATTTTCTCACTATTGTTGTGACAATTAACCCATGAGCTATGATCTCTTTTGTCTTTATTTAACCTACCAATATAAAAACTGTGTAAATAGTCATGTTAGTTAGAAGGATGCCTTGGACTTTGGGTCTGTTTTTCTTTTCTCCTACTGAGCATGTAAGGAAATAAATATGATGGCTTGTGGCAAACATTGGTCCTTTCCCACAATATCTACTCTCCTTTTTTCCTTAGTAACACAATTCCAACTTTATTCAATGCAGTTATGTGCCTAGCTAACTAGGAATTGTTTGTGTTTTCTAAACATTAAGAGGTAGGGGCTATTATATACTAGCTTGTCTCTTGACAAACAAGAAACTGTCATGGATTATTTAAACTTTGGAAATGTTTAAAGAGTTACATTTATTTCAGTGGATAATGTATTTTTCAAGCCTCATAATGCCAGATAAAAGTCTTTGATTTACCCTGACTTCTGAATGAAATCTGTGGAGTTGAACTAAGCCAAAAAAGAAAATTGTGAAGGGAAGAATATTGGACTTTAATATTTTACTACTTTAATTTACGAGGAGACAGAATTTTTACTGGGCATTTTACTTTCTGTGTGGTAGAATGATAATGGAATATTGTTCATTATGTTCAAATTTGGGAAAAAAAAACTCCATTCTTATATTTGGAATATAATGGCTGAAATGTGCCTGAGACATTTGTTATTTTTGTCCTCTGGGTATCCCTTCTCCCTTCACTAACAAAATGCTCCTGTTTTGCTTTACTGAGACATCCTACTTCATTTCTCAGGCCATGCGATTGGGAGGGACTGATCTACTCCTGACTCCAGGGCAGTGGCAATTCTGAGTCCTGGCCAATCAGAGTCATGAATTATTGTTTCAGGATAAGCTTGTGATATAAGCCTTCAGATTATCTCTCTTGAAGAATCCAAAGTACTAACCATTATTCCACTCTGGAAAATCTGTCTTTCAGGATTAGTAAGGTAGAAAGATGTATGCACTGAGACAATACTGATTGTCTTTTCAATGGCATGGAAAGAACCTGGCTGGGAATTAAGTCAATGCAAAGGTAGAAGAACTAAAAGATGGAGAGCAAGCAAGCCCTGATGTCATGTTTTGCAGCACACATCTGAAGCTGTGCCACATCTGGATTTTTCAAGTAGGTGACACAGTAAATTCCTTGCTTTGCTTACGTTCCACTTGGGATGGTGTTTGGTTACTTGTAATTGAAAGAATGGATCTAAGACATTCTGTAAACCGTATAATTCTTTCTTGTGAACCATGTTTGGATCATGTAGCTGAGCATAAATTGAAATTTGAAGTAGAAAAGGGAGAAAATTTGGGGCGCCTGGGTGGCTAAGTTGGTTAAACGTCGACTTCAGCTCAGGTCAAGATCT
Source organism: Leopardus geoffroyi (assembly GCF_018350155.1). Taxonomy (NCBI): domain Eukaryota; kingdom Metazoa; phylum Chordata; class Mammalia; order Carnivora; family Felidae; genus Leopardus; species Leopardus geoffroyi. Next base: position 87,739,365 of record NC_059327.1, read on the forward strand.
TGCAGTTCGTGGGTTCCAGCCCCGTGTCGGGTTCTGTGTTGACAGCTCGGAGCCTGGAGGCTGCTTCAGATTCTGTGTCTCCCTCTTTCTGCCCCTCCCATGCTCATGCTGTGTCTCTCTCTGTCTCAAAAATAAATAAACATTAAAAAGAATTAAAAAAAATAAAAGGGAGAAAATTTAACCCAGTATTGAGTGTGTTTCAGAGTTAATGTTGGATGCCTGTTCTGACATACTTCAAGAACTTAGTGAGCAAAAACCTAATTTTCCACTTCACTAGGACTTGGAGGCTACCAAATATCTCTTCTCCTACAATAGACACCATTTCCCCGGTTGAAACTTGACTTAGCTATTATTGGATATAGATGAATATAAAATAAAAATGAGAGAGCATAAGAAAGAGCTGGGGATGTTATGCTGTCCTCAGGCCATACTCACCTCTGCAGATACCATTCTTAGCCCCTCCAAGGGAGAAAGACATATTAGTTAGATTAGTCCTTATTAGGTCATATGAGTCCTTATTAGACATATTAGTTAGATTAGCCCTTAGTACCATGAATGAATGTGTGTGCAGTGTGCAGTGCAGGTAGCCAGGACATCCTGTTTGTGGGTGGAGTTATGGGGCAATGAAACCCTAGGCACATCCAAGTTCAGCTTCTAATTTCTCTTCCACTTCCTGTTTCCATGCAGCTGAGTGGATCTGGTTCCTCAATGGTTCTTGGGATGTGGTACTTTCTTCTGCTCTGTTTCTCCCTTTTTCTGTCTCTTCTCCTTATCTTTTCTCAGTCGTGAATGAGTGTGCTGTTCTCAAGACTTTAGATTCACGGAGTTAGGTAGCTCTGCTTGGAGCATTTAGACCATGTACTCCAGCTCAGACTTTACCAGAGTTCTGAACTTCAGAGTATGAAGCTTGTACAACATTGAATACAGAGGTATGCTGATTCACTCTTGTTATTTATGTGGAAAAGAAACAGTGTGTTTAAACAACAAAAATAAAGTAAATAAATGTGTTTTTTTCTTTTTATATTATCTGCCAGGAGTTTCAAGGCCAAATGTGTGGCTTAATTTTTGTATATGTAAAGAACCCTTGGGCATTCCTAATCTGTTTTTATAAGGCTGCGCTCAAGCTATCATTGGGCTGAGTTCTCATGTAGAAGCTCGACTGAGGCAGGATTCACTTCTCTTCTCACTGAGGTTGTTGGCAGAATTCATTTCCACGTAGCTATATGACTGAAGCTTTTTGCTGACTGTCAGCTGCAGGCTGTCCTCAGCTTCTAGGGGTTGCCTGCAGTTCTTTGCCACAGAGTTCTCTCCATAGGTAGTTCAAAACATGGCTGTTTGCTTTTTCACGGCCAGCAGAGCAGTGTCTCCTATTAGTCTGCTAAGGAATCTTATATAACATAATATAATGATGAGGGTGGCATCCCATTACCTTTGCTAGATAATGAAACCTAACTAAGGGATGGATATCCCATTATCTTTGCTATATTAAATTAGCTAGAAGAAAGTCACAGGTTCTTCATACACTTACAGGCAGGAGATTTTGCAGAATGTAACACACAGGGGTGAGATCCTGGTAGTTCTCTTAGAATTCTGCCTCCCATAGCCAATATTTCTCAAAGTACCTTTCATTGAAGATGACTTCCATAGTCAATATTCATCAAGAATAGTTTTAAAGTAACAGGATATAAGTGCCAGGTGACTGATTCAAATCACCTTAAGAATATAAATGACAAACTGATTTTTTTTTCTCACAGGACTGAAAATGTTAGCTTTAGGCAGAGGACAGGACAACAATGCGATGAGGATTGAGAAGGATTCTGCCTCCATTAAAAACTTGATACAATAAGTAAAAGGGGATATCAAAAATGGGAAGTCATGAACGTTAGACAGCACTTGGGAAAAGTTCTGATAGAGAAATTAGCCATAATGCGGAATGCGCTGAGGTTAGGATCAAGTGCAGTCCACTTGCCCTCTTCCCGGCGGACATTAAATCTGAAAGGACTCTGTCATGGACAGAATGAGAAAAGAACAAAACACAGGCTTATATCCTTCCACCCTGTCATGTTTTCCTAAACCAATATCACATTGTCTCTTATACCCTTCTGCATTTGTAAATATTGTCACTTTTTTTTTCTACGACAATCTTTGCTCATCTCATCCTCGTCTCCTGTGCGTCTGACCAACTTTCATTCATTTTTCTGTGACTCAGTGAGGTAACTCTAAGAGATCTCCTCTAACCTCTGCCTGTCATTTAGGTGGAGTTGGGTACCACAGACCACATGTCCATAAGTTGGTAGATACTCTTTGTAAGCTTAGCCAACCCCCATTTCAATCCCCTTCCTCCTCGATACCTCTAGCCAGTCATGGCCTTATGATATGGCTCCTGCCAATAAGCCACAAATTGCATTTCAATGTGGGGAAAACTCTTGTTTTCTTGAAACCGGAATCCTCCCTTTTTGGATGCTATTCTCTTTCTGGCAGTGGACACAGACATAATGGCTGGGGCTGTTCTAGCAGTCTTGTGATCATTATGGGAAAGATAAGAGACTCACAAGGACCTGGTCTCTGATATCCCAAAGCTGATGAAGTAGACTAACAACCAACTCCCACTACAGTTACATGTAAACCAAAAGAAAACAAAAACCAACCTTTAATTTCTTAAGTCATTATAGTTAGGCTCTTATTACCTGCAGCCTAATAAGATCCTAAATGAAATATAGTTTCATGTATTTCTAGATGATAACACTAATTACAAACTGACAATTATTTAGTTTTTAACCTATCCTGTGGTGCCATGAATGAATTGCTTCATATTGTAAATGTTATCTTATTTCCATTTTATTCATTGTAGCCTCCATCGTCTTAGAAGCAGATCTAGGACATAAGAAACATTCAGCAAATGTCTGTCACATCTTTTACCTTCCAAATTGTAAAAGCTTATCTGGAGAAAATAATGCATTCTTGTTAATCAGAATGAAAGATTCCACTGGTATTATTTATCAAGGTTTTTAGTTGTCGCCTTATTTTATTCAGCATGTTGTCTCCAGCTTAGAAATAAGTCAGATGAATAAAATCTACAGGTGTTGCAAAAGCTGCAGCTATAGCTACACTCTTGGATGATAAAAGCAACATTCAGAATGAAATGCTGAAAATTTTGGGAAAGTCTCTTTTCCTAAATGTAGCAAAATCAATAGGAACCAAAGAACCGAACACTTAGAGGCAAAAAATAAAATTCACATCTCCAATTTTGGATTCACAGTAGATCAGAAGGAAAAACTAACAAACCCAAACCTGTTTTGCTGAACATTAGACACGTCAAAGTTAAATCAGATGAAAAAGCATTGACAGAATGAAGAATATTTAACTTCGGGAAGATGATTCTGGTAGATACGGAAAAGGTAAGGAGAGAGAGTGCTTATAACGTGACATATTTGAAGCACTTTCTTGGAAGAGATAAGTTAGATTTATTAAATGCAGTTTCAAAGAGACTAAGAGAAAAATTTGGAGGAAAATGTGAAAGCTTTAGGTTGAGAAATTGAAGCTCAAAATGAGGAAGATGCTATCAACACAGATTTTTCAAAAGTAGATTTGCCTTGTGGGGCCCAAAGCTGTGCTGACTGGCAGTGAATTGTCATGTAACCAACCCCCTGTGAAGGATAATGGCAGAGATCTTCATGCTTTGGTTAGGAGCTTGACTTGCCTGTTAAGATATTTTCCTTTAAGCTAAAACAGTTTGATAAATTCTTTTCTTTTGTCCCGCAGGATGGTGTTTTGGGGTATGTTCTGAAAAAAAGTGACAAGGCAGTGGTAGTTATGGGGTGAGGACTTATCAACCGTATTACTTCTTAAATTGGGTTTTTACAAGATGAGGGTGTCCTATCCTGTTACTCCCTTATCTCAGGATAAAAGTATATCTAATGCTACCTGTCGCTGTTGGTGTGGGATGACAGACCATGATACTTGTCTATTTCAGATGGGTGCTGGCAGCTATTTATTTACAAACATAAGCATGTTCACATTCTGAGAAGTGTTGAATCAGAGGCCACAGAATACATGCCTGCATGATCATAGCATATTTTTATTTAATTTATCTTTTTAATTTACATTCAAGTTGGTTAGCATATAGTGCAACAATGATTTCGGGAGTAGATTCCTAAATGCCCCTTACCCATTTAGCCCTTCCCCCCTCCCACCACCCCTCTGTATGAGATCATAGCATACCTTTAACTTGGTTTGCCCAGGTGTGGACTTTTTGAATTTAATGTTTTTGAAGGTGTAATTAGCGGTGGACAAAGGGGACTTTGACACAAGTTTTCCAGCCCCTGTTGTGTCTCATTCTCTCACGAAAGTATGGACTTTTGCAATCTGTTTTGACTCCCAGGGATAAATCTGAATTAGGCAGAATAGGGTTATTGCTCTGATGACCCATATATTAGTATTCCTGGCCTTCGCTGCATATACCTAAAGCCATATTGGCCATGTTTCAAGTGCTCATTGGCCACATATCACTAGCAGCTACTGTATTTCACATTGCTGGCCTAGGCTTTTTAAGGGAGCCCCATAGGAATGACACATAAACTTCCAGGGGGTTGCCATGTGAACAAATCCTCATTCCTAATTCTACCTCTTCTTTCTTTCCCCACTATCTCTCTTGGGTTATCTATCTATCTCTCTATCTATCATCTATCAACATTATCATCTATCTATCTATCGTCTATCTAGCTATCTACCATCTATCATCTATCTGTCATTCATTTTTAATGGCCTTTAGGTCTCCTATGGTCCCATCTTCTACGTTTTCTAAAATAATTTACCCCTCCTTTGGAAACCATTGAGTCCCAAGTCCACTCTTGTGTCTCATAAATTACAGAACAGATATTTAGTGTGTTTTGCGCACTACTATTTCCCCAAACCTAAAAAGCTTCCTACCATGTGAATAAGAATTAAGAAAAATTGTTCAAATGAATGATTTCGTGCTCCAGATTAAGCCATAGGGTTGAAAGTGCTTTGGCTCTAAGAGAAGACTTCACTTGGAGTGAAGGAGTGGTCTCTTGGACAGAGAAGGGACAAGCAAGCGATCCAATTTGGGGAGACTAGTTTTTTGTTTTTTTGTTTTTGTTTTTTGTTTTTTGTTTTTTTGTTTTATCCTCCAAGGAGTATTTTTTAAAAATCTAATATCTTACACTGTAGAGATTAGTTTCCTATAGTAGATAATCCTATTCCACCTGTTAACATAAAATGATTTCTTTACCAAGAGATATTGGCTCTTTTCGTGATGTGGGTTATATTACAAATTCTCTTTAATTAATTTGAAGGTAAAGGGTCCAGGTGTGCTACCAATGCTGATATCTTGCTATAGTGATAAAATAAAGGCTACGCTTATCAAATATATTTTATATGTATATATCTCAAGTGCTGTAACCCTTGTTCCTTTCCCAGCTTAGCCTAGTGCCTTAAATGCAGTAGGTAGTCCATAGACATTGTTAAGTCATTTAACAAAGCCAAGCACTGCCCTAATCACGTCAAAGACCTCAGTCAACAGATAAAAGTAGATGAAAATCTTTACTTTTATGGAGCTTACATTTAAGTAGAATGATAGGAAGAAAGAAGATAGTAAGCCACAATTAAAATAAATAATGAAAAAATATGTAAGGAAGAAATACACTTTATTAGACAGTGATCAGTGTAATGTGGAAAAGAGTAGATTAGGAATAAGGAATAATGGGGCAGGGGGAGAGATGGGTTGTAACTTGAAGTAGGAAATGAACTAAAACATTTTAATTGAGGCCCCTATGCTCTGAGTTCGTATACTATGTTATCATTTTAAATATTTTTTTTTCAACGTTTATTTATTTTTGGGACAGAGAGAGACGGAGCATGAACGGGGGAGGGGCAGAGAGAGGGAGACACAGAATCAGAAACAGGCTCCAGGCTGTGAGCCATCAGCCCAGAGCCTGATGCGGGGCTCGAACTCACGGACCGCAAGATCGTGACCTGGCTGAAGTCGGACGCTTAACCGACTGCGCCACCCAGGTGCCCCTACTATGTTATCATTTTAAAAGAGAAAGGCATAGTTGTAATATGCACACATTATTTATGTGTATAAAAATGCAACTGAGTTTTTTTAAATAAGCAATTTTATTTGTATATTACTTGGCAGCCCTTTAGCTTGGATGAGACTGAATTGCTATAAACTGAAAGGTAATTATAGAGGACTATGCAACTAACTGGGGAAAATATAAGAAAGGAAAAATACATATGCCTTACTCAATAACCTTTATTTAGAAAAGAATAGAAATGATCATGCCAACAGATTTTGAGGAGTTTAATAAATATTTTGCAAATACCAATTATAATAAACCAATAATGACAATAACCTAACAATGGCAGAATTATAAAATAAAATTATATTTGAAAAAGACACATAACATAAAGCATCAGAATTATAGATATTTAAAAAAATAGTAACGGAGAAAGAGGAGCTATATCAACTTAGTAGTTACCAACTTTAAATGGGGCCTTCAGATTAAATGTCAAAAATAAATAATAGGGCCAGGGAGCCACCGATTTATCCACATTTATAATAAGATACAATTTAACTTTTAGCCGCATTATATTATGAAAGTCATTAAATTGAAAATAACAGAAAAACAGCCTAGTAGAAGACATTATAGTAATCTTTGATCATGGATGTGAATTTGGTCTCAAGTCTCGCATTGACAAATGACCTTCCATGTTTGCTGCTATAAATGAAATGGTTGGACCAAGGGCTCAGTGAGATCATTTCTAATTTTAGAATTATATGACCCAAGCCTGTCCAAAGATTCTTCTGGATTATTTTAACTAATGGAAATAATTACTTACGTTTAGAGAACTGGATTGTGCTATTCAAAATCGTATAATCCTCCATCATAAACCCAAGATCACACAGCTATTTATTAGCATAAATTTTCCTTTTAGTTGGCCCCTTATGCAATTAGAAGTTTTTATTTCATTTCTGATACCAATTCACTCTGTCATTGTGCTGGAAATGTACTGGTAGAGGATTAAGTGCACATAAAGCTATACGGTTATTCCTGATGCGAAAATACATTTTTAAAAGTTTTTTTTTTTTCTTAAATCAATAGGTAGCAGAGAAATATCAATACCCTTAGTCATAATGGTCTCAGTACCGGGGTCATAACAATAAATTAGTGGGATACAAAAAAAATAAAAGGCTCAGCTATAAAGACTTCAACTAGTTTCAGATCATCATGATATTATCTTACTGTTACTCAGGAGAGTTTCACTTTTCAAGATGCTAGTGTGAGGAGTCTATGGACCTCATCTCCGGTGAAACGAGCAAAACTAGTGACAACTCTAAAACAAAATCCAACCATTTAAAGTCTCAGGGAAAACACATAATGGCATACAGCAAAGAAGCAAAGGAAGAAACATATACTCAATAAAATCTGCTAAAATGCAAGATGCTATATGTGAGCATCTGTGGTATTTGAGCCACAACCCACTTCCTCTTTCTTCCCCATTCTAGTTCAGATTAACAGAAGCTTCATCCTGGGTGGGTGTGGCCAAGAAGATGGGCCTCCCAGTCCCTTCAGCTCCAATCAAAGCTTACTTTATCACATTCCCAGCGGAGTCACCAGCATTTTTCATTCCTTCCAACTACAAGTTGAAGTGGCTAAATTCCTGGTGAGTATGGATGAGAAATCAGGGGCGACCTTCTTCCACCCTGCCCCTATCCATAGGATGCAGCCTCTACTACATCCAGGAAGGTTGAGAATACTTGGCCCAAGATGGTCCTCACCCTGGCTCACTCACGGGACAAAGGTGCCATGATGGCAAAGGCAAGTGGAGAAATCAAGAGGCTACCATCATGGCTGGTGCCCAGAACAGCGGCTCACAGGAGGAGAGCAGTTCATGGGGTAGAAAGCTCTGTAGCCCTTCCTAAAGGAACAAGTGATTAATACATTCACAGAATAAGGGAGAGATCATACAATATTCACAATAGGTAGTGAACAAAAGCATTTAGCGAATTAAAGATTTGTGAAATAAAAAGGAATTGGAAAACTAAGAAAAGGATAACATTTCCTTATTCTGGAATAACATTTCTAAAAGAGAAAAATCTTATGGCATGCATCATATTAATGGTGAAATACTGAAATCTAATCCTCTCATATGAGGAAAGGAAGACAAGAATGCCCTCGATTATTTCTATTCATTATCATGCTTGAGATCTTAGCCATGCAACAAAGCAAAAGTAAATATACAAAAACATACATAAATACTATTGGAAGGTAGAAAACAAATTGCCATTTTCTCATTGATGATGTTATTGTATATATAGAAATCCAAAAAAAAATCTGTAAGTAAGTTATTAGAACAAATTCATGAATTTAGCAAGATTGCTGGATAGAGGTTTACATTTTTAAATTTTATTTTATACAGCAACAACCAAGAATTTTAAATTTTACAGACATTACTAAAAGAATGCAAATAGATTTTCCACTTTCCAAAAGAAGAGCAAGAACAGAAAACAACGCAAGGAGTCTTTGAAGAGACTACCACAGACTGATGTCAAGAAAGGGAGACTGCACATTGGCAACGACTTAGGAGGTGGCACAGGGTCATTTGTTCATTTGCCCTCAGCTCTTTTTCTAATCACAATCTGTATCACAGAGGGCTGGATGCCTGAAGACTACCTTCTAGAAATTTGTTTGCCAGCTGGCTTCTCTTTGGCTCTGACCGTGTGGCAGAGGCACTGGCAGGTGACTGGAAAGTGGCTGGAAGAGAGAAGCCAAAGCCCTACACCTTTTGGGGGGTGCTGAGGAGGGTAGAGCTTTCAGCAGAGCCTTGGCAGCAACAGTAAAGGGTGATGGGGGAGCTCCGGGGTGCTTCTCAGGCAGCAGGTTTGCAACAGCAGCACGGGTTCTGTGGGGCAGAGCAAAGCAACAGTAGCGGCAGGTGCTGTATACAGCAGTCGTGGCTAAGGCACCCTGCCCCCATCTACCCCAGGGACAGCCATGAGGAACTTTGGGCTCCAGGGTCCCTTCACAGTGGCAGGAGAATGGCAGGAGAATGACTGTGTACTCCAGAGGGTATCATTTCCCCTGGGCTCCTATAGCCTAAGCTGAAGGAGACTTACTCCAGGTACAAATCAGTGAGGAACTTGTCCTTTTCTTATTCCCTGTATCAAATTTCCTCCAGGAGGAATACCAGGTGACGTTTCTATTTTCCTGACTGAACAGGGATACTGAATATATGATGGGAGTGTAATCCCGCAGAAGCCGAACCCGTTTTTCCTTTGTCTTTTCTTCCACATTTACTCATATTTGATTTTACTTAGTAGTATGCATTTTTAAATTTACATATCTAGAATAAGTTCTCTCACTGATGTAATACATACCACGTAAGCAGATTTAAAAATTCCATAATAAAATTTATCTCACATAGGAATGAGAATATTAAATCAAGGAAAATATTAAATGTTGTACTTTGTATTTAAAAATATGAAACCACATCCTTCTGGAATTTAATACATGGAGTATAATTAATAACTTAAATCAAGATAGGCATCATATGATGGGTAAACACATTTTCCTTTCTCCTAAAAATTCTTTTTTGGGGCACATATTGAGAAGAAAATATGATTATACTTTTAGAGTAGAAATTTCTTATAGTATTTGTTTGCTAGAATTCAAGCTTCACATTTTGATTTTTTAGGACTTGTCACAATGTACTTATTACCAAGGATTGTATTTCCTGATTATGCTTTTTTTTAATGCCTATTTATTTATTTGTGGCGGCGGGGAGGGTTTGAGGGGCAAAGGTGGGGGGGGTGATCCCAAGCAGGCTCTAGTCTCAGCACAGAGCCCAACTTGGGTCTTGATAACATAGCCCTGGGATCATGACCTGAGCCAAAATCAAGAGTCAGATGCATAACTGACTGAGCCACCCAGGCGCCCCATGATTATATTTAAATTATGATAGTTTATTTCTCCATTGAATTTCAAGGAGCGTGATGTGATTCACTATGTATACTTATGAGTTGTTATTATCACAGAGGGAAACCATATATATATATATGTATATATATATATATATATTTATACATATATAAATAAATATATATATAAATGAAAACATAATTTTAGACATAAGGAAAAAGCTTAACCTTCATGAACATTTATCAGTGAAATCTGTGACACACCGAGAGCGAATGAGGAGGAAGACGACATGAGATAAGAGAATGTGCTTACCTAGTATTGTGCATTCTCGTGTATTCCTATATCTAGGGAATTTCTCCATATCAAGAAATAATAGATAAAGGTCTGTAACCCAAGATTTTCTGTAGATGACTGAAAGATTTGTTGAGAGTGATTGAAACTGCAATAAGAATTAGAACTATACATTTTACTACTCATTAAAATAGGCATATAAAAATCATATGTGTTTGCATATATATAGATAATATTTTGATGTGGGATTTTTTTTTCACTTCCTTGTTTGTGACTGATCCCCATCAGTCTAGATTACCTTACGATGGCATAATGTAGAGGGAAAAGGGTATGGGCTCTGGATACAAGCTGTCTGGTCTCAATTCCTGGTTCCATCACCAACCGCATTCTTGGGTGATTTCCTGAATCTCGCCATAGTTCAGGAATGTCATTGCCAAACATCACGAATGTAAAATTGATATTGCACACAACCACTTAGCAAGGTGTCTGCTCCAGTCCCTCTATATTACCACATTAATATCGTTATATCTGGAATGTGGAGGACAAAATAGTCAAAGTCAACCCTTTGCACTTTAAAATAGGTTCTTCAAGTCCATTTTATAGATTATATAATTAAAACTGGGCTTTCGGTGGCAAAGGACAAACACTTGAAAGCAGTTTTCTAAATTCCAAAATCTTTCCTTTAAACATCTGGAACAAAAGCTTGGAGCATTGCACATGAAGTTTTTACTATATATTATGAAATAGGAAGGGTGATTTAGGAGCAATTTCCTGCTGAACAGGGATTAGATGGGAGTTCTCCTTCCAGCTAGAGGAAAGCAGAGAAGAGTACATTCAGGCTTCAAAGTGGAGCCTACTCCCATATTTTTGGTAATTTCAGGAGAGGGAGTATGTTCTCGGCTGCCACACGGGAGGCATGGCTTTATAATGCTTCCCAATTGGGATGTCCAGAGGATTTTATACGAAGGTTTTGTATTTCCATGCAGAAAGAGAGCTTGGATTACGTCTTCTGCTACATCCCGAAGCTTGGAGAGACCTGGTGCGGAGAAAATCAAGAAAATGCTTTATGCCCTAATAAAGAACATCTGATTACAATGAAGGTTACTGGATTATATAGGAGGCCTGGGGTTGAGCTAAGGAGCAAAGAGAATGCATAGACATCAAGACCATGCTAGGGGCTCTGGTCATAAGCAAGGATGCTGTCCACCCACCAAAGCCAGATGGGAACACTTACATCAGCTGTGGATACAAAAAGAACCAATGTGGTCATAAAAAATTAACAGGGAGTGTGATCTAGACCATCGGAATGTGAGGATGGTCATAAAATGCATTCCCCTACCCCAACTGTTGTGATGACCCGTCAGCAAATTCTTGCTCTCAGAAGGCTTCTCGTGGAGGAGGAGGGCAAGAGGCAACTGCACATAAAAGGGCAGATCATTAATATCTCTATTAATTAAGCATTTACACCAAAGAGAACATGTCAACCTGAAGTGACTGAGTTACCTACAGAAGCCTAGATTACATTTCTTAAAAAATAGACTTTAGCTTATAGAGCAGTTTTAGGTTCACAGCAAAACTGAGAGGAAGACAGAGAGATCCCCCCCATACAGCTGCTGTGCCCACACATGCAGAGCCTCCAGGATTATCAACAGCCCCTCATCACAGTGGTAGTTTGTTACAATTGATGTACCTACGTTGATACATCCTCATTACCCAGAGCCCATAGATTACCTGAGGGCTCTTATTTTTAATTTTTTTAATGTCTATTTATTTTTGAGAGAGAGAGAGAGAGAGAGAGAGAGGCAGTGGGGAAGGGGCAGAGAGAGAAAGGGAGACACAGAATCCCAAGCAGGCTCCAGGCTCTGAGCTGTCAGCACAGAGCCCGAGGTGGGGCTCGAACTCAGGCACATCGAGATCATGGCCTGAGCCGAAATCAGACACTTAACTGACTGAGTCACCCAGGTGCCCCTACCTGAGGGTTTTTTTTTTTTGAGAGTCTTTATTTGCACTTCACTTTTGAAAGAAAATTTGTAGGGTACAGAATAAAAGATTGGTGTTTTATTTTCACTCATCCCTTTAAATATTTCACTCCACTCTTTTCTTGCTTGCTGATTTCTGAGAAGTCAGATTAATTCTTAACTTTGTTCCTCTTTAGTCAGGTGTTTATGCTTTATGCTTTCAAGATTTTTTTTTATCTTTCCTTTTCTGTAGTTTGGAAATGATATCCCTGGATGTGATTTTTTTTTTTTTTTTTTTTTTTTTTTTTTGCATTTTTCCTCCATGGAATCTGCTGAACTTTCTTGATCTATAGTTGGGTGTTTGATATTATTTGGATAAATTCTCAGTCATTGTGTCAAATATTGCTTCTGTTCATTTACTTTTCTTCCCCTCCTCCTTCGGATATTCTTATTACATGTATATTACAACTTTTGTGGTTGTCCCACAATTCACGGATACTCTGTTTCTCTTTTTTCAGTTTTGTTTTTTTTTTTTTTTTCTTTTTGCTTCTCAATTTTGGAAGTTTCTATCGTGATATCCTTAAGTGCAGAAATTCCTTCCTCAGATTTGTCCAATCTACTAATAAGCCCATCAAAGGCATCCTTCATTTCTCTTGCAGTGTTTTTGCTCTCTAGAATTTCTTTTTGGTTCTTATGATTTCCATCTCTCTATATCACCCATCTGTCTTGCGTGCTGTCTACTTTATCCTTTAGAGCCCTTAGCATTTTAATAATAATTGTTTTAAATTCCTAGTCTGATAATTCCAATATCCCAGACATGTCTGCTTCTCATGTTTACCCTGTTGTTCTAATGTGTGTTTTGCCTTGTAGAATGTAGAGTGTCTTATATATGTGTATATACATATATGTGTGTGCATATATATACATATATATGCACACATATATATAATGCACACATATATGTATATATGCGTGCATATATACATATATATGCACCTATATGTATAATGCACACATATATATGTATATATACACATATATATTGTAGGCAGTTGTGCTGAGTAGAAGAAGCTGCTGTAAAATCAGCCATTAGTAATGTGGGGGAGCCAGTTGGGGGAGGGGCAGCATTCCACAGTCTTTTGAGTAAGTCTCAGTCTTTTATGGAGCCTCTGCCTCCGGTAAGCTTCACCATGTGTTTCTCAGTTACTCACTGGCTCCTCACCCTCCTCAGGTGGGACAGGACAGCTAGAGTGGGCTGGAATCGGGTACTTCCCTCCCCCAGGTCAGTTCGACTCTGATATATGCCAGTAGGTGAGGCTGGGGATAAATAGTTTCTCCTGAGGGCAGACCTTGTTAGGGCGAACAGCATGTTCTGGTGTATTTCAAAATGGTTTCCTTCTCAGCTCTTGCTGAAAGTGAAAGGATTTTTCTCTCAGATATTTACTGTCAGAACCTGGTAGAGCTCTGGCAGGCACAGCTCAGGAAAGTGTGGGGTCCTCCCAATGACTGCGTCCCCCCGGAGTTTTTATCTTTCAGGCTTGTCCACACTGACAAACAATTCATTCATTGCAGCTTTTCATATCCTGGCACTGGCTCCACAGAGGTGTCAGCCCCTGGGTTTCTGCTCCGGTAAGTTGTGTTTCTCTATATTCACCTGTCAGTGAGTTTGGTGACCGCCGTTTGCCCCGTGACCTCGGTTCTCCTAGGGAACCTAAGGACGGTTGTTGGCTTTTCAGTTTGCTCAGGTTCTCACTTGTTAGGACAGAGTGGCAACTTCCACGCTTGTTATATGTAGAATAGGAATCGGGCAGTCTGGGTTACAGTTTTAAAAGGAGGCTCAGAGAACAAGTTGACGGCTGCAGGGAGAACAACAGCAAGTCATGTGTGGTGCCTAAAGGGGACGTCTCTCAATCGGATGGGGACCCCCAAATGTGGGGCGACAATTGGGTGGAAGCTGGGGCATGGGAGGTGAAAGAATTCACCTGAAGCAAAACAAAGGTGATAGAAGTTTACTGAATGCACCGTAAGGGAGCTGTGGGCAGGACCCCAGGGGAGAGGCTGTCTGCAGGGAGGCTGTGGGAGGGGACTGCTCTTAAGGAGGGAAAGTGCGGAGGTTGGCGACATATGCAGTTTTCTCTTTTGGGTAAGTGGGCCTGGTTGTAAGGAGCCCATTGGTTAGTTAGGGCCTATGGGTGTTTTGAGGTGGGTCGCCTGACGGGCCTGTCTATATTCAGCCAAGTGGTTGCTTTCAGCCCTTTCTACATGCATTCTATTGTTCAAGCCTATTTGCCTGAAAGGGACCTCACATTATGTTTTTGTACATCTGAATCATTATGGATAAATACCAAACTTGCCATAAATGAAGCAAACTTACACTCTATAACACATACCTGTGAACCGTAATCACTAAAACATGACTGTGTGAGGGAGAGCACAGGACTCCTCTTCCAGGCTCCTACTGCTCCTCTTCTGTCTGCATAGCTGGGTTTTGCAGCAATTCTCACTCCAGCCCCCTTCTCATGACCCAGCCTGTGTTAGGGCGGAGCAATCACTTCGTTTCAAAACCTTTCCTTCTAAATTCTTAGTCCTCACCTTTGCAAACACTTGCCCTTCTCTGCCTGCATGGTGTTTACATTTGCATTGTTGCTCTCCGTTATGTTCTCTCCTCCTTATTCTTTAGCCACGGTGATGGTTTCTGTGAGTTTCTGTGCTCTGTAGCTGTGTATCCAAAGCAAACGACCTTTCTTTTTTTAATGTTTACTTATTTTGAAAGAGAGAATGAGCAGGTCTGCGCTTGAGCAGGGGAGGGGCAAAGAGAGATGGAGACAGAATCACAAGCAGGATCCACGCTCAGCACAGAGCCTGACCTGAGGCTTGATCTCACAAACAGTGAGATTATGACCTGAGCCAAGATCAAGAGTCCCATGCTTAACCGACTGAGCCACCCAGATGCCCCTAAAGTGAACATCCTTAATCCCATACCTCACTCCTGTGTTTCTGTAATTGTCCAGCTATACAATCCACATTCTGGACGATGAGCCAGTGAGAGGGTCCTTGTACATTGCCATTGGCAGGATGAGTTGCTTTGTGCTGAGAATTGAGCAGAAAGGTGAATCCTCAGTACCTAATTGGATATCACTTCCTATTGAAACATTACTGTTCCCTTGCCAGCAGCAGCTGCGATTTGTTAGCCCCTGAATATTTGCCATCTAATAGTGTATAGACAGCAAGAGTTCTGTATACTCCCGACTAAAGATCTAACATAAAAATGATGATGCGTTTTTTTTATGAAGATTGAGAGTACTATTTCATGGTGTGCATTTTTTAAAGCAAACTAAATATATTATTTCACAACCAAAAATCGATTGCTTGTTAGTGTGTTCAATTTTCAATAGTTTTGAGTGCATTTGGAAGGTATGAACTGTAAGTTACTGAAGAAGTTGATTTTCCTTGTTGAGGAAAGCTAATCACAAAGGAACCAAACTCAAGTTTCAACACACCAATTTTGATTACCTTTCTACAAGCAGTTAGAATGTTATTTTCAAAGCTGCAGAGCAATTAATGGCTAGAACTGCAGGAAGTATTTAATTGAGTATTGATTTAAGGCCAAGCTGTTGTTTGGCTGAGGCATTGCATTATAATTAATGGACCTTAACCAGAGTTTAATTTTTCTACACTATACCTGATTTTCAAGCATTATAATAGCAACGCTCAAACAATCTATAGAGGGAGCTTTGAATTTTTCCTCTTAACTTTTTTTAAAGTTTTGACTGCATTTTTTTAAAAATATTTAAATGTTTTGGGGCGCCTGGGTGGCGCAGTCGGTTAAGCGTCCGACTTCAGCCAGGTCACGATCTCGCGGTCCGTGAGTTCGAGCCCCGCATCGGGCTCTGGGCTGATGGCTCGGAGCCTGGAGCCTGCTTCCGATTCTGTGTCTCCCTCTCTCTCTGCCCCTCCCCCGTTCATGCTCTGTCTCTCTCTGTCCCCAAAATAAATAAATGTTAAAAAAAAAAAATTAAAAAAAAAATATTTAAATGTTTTATTTATTCTTGAGAGAAAGAGAGACAGAACATGAGTGAGGGAGGGGCACAGCGAGAGAGGGACACCGAATCCCAAGCAGACTCCAGGCTCTGAGCTGTCAGCACAGAGTCCGACGTGGGGCTCAAACTCACAACCCGTGAGGTCATGACCTGAGCAAAAGTCGGATGCTCAACCGACTGAGCCACCCAGGCGCCCCTCGAGTGCATTTTTAACATACCCAGAAGACTTCTGGCTTTTGATAGTAACTTGGAAGTCTATGGCATTTGTGATATACTTAAGATTAAATTCTCCCATTGACATATTGCCAATTAGTCAATAAGTTCATTCATACAAATTTAATGCATGGAAGACAATGTTATTGGTGGAATGATTTACTGAAGAGGACTAGGCCTTCAACTTCCCTGGAGTTCTGTAGACAA
The DNA here is from genome assembly GCF_018350155.1 of Leopardus geoffroyi. Classification (NCBI taxonomy): domain Eukaryota; kingdom Metazoa; phylum Chordata; class Mammalia; order Carnivora; family Felidae; genus Leopardus; species Leopardus geoffroyi. Next base: position 87,756,018 of record NC_059327.1, read on the forward strand.
AGAACAGCTTTCCAGTTGTTTGGGATAGTGCTGAATGCTTACTTGAAGGGCAGAGGATGGGGTAAAAATTCCTTTCCAGGGCTCATCCATAATAACATCCAGTGATTAGTCCCTATAGAATGACAGAAATGTATGAATTCATAATTTTAAAAGTAGCCATCTGGTCACTTTCTGAATTGGCATATGACTTAAAATCTAGCCTTATTATATTTAAGATGATAACTTGAATTGTTATCAATTTAAATACATATCCAACGTAGACCATATCATTGGGATCTGTAGGTATACATAGATGAACAAAACAGGAGTGGCCCTCTGTCATGTGACAGCCTATTTTGGACACCAACATTGCAGAAATAACTACACCATATGGTGATATGTAATACATACTGTAAGAAGGAATGGCTTGCTCATTAAATCTGTTTCAAAAAAAAAAAAAAAACTTCCTAAAATTATCAGCCATCTCCTTTTCTTTGTCCTACTTACAAGTCCTTACCTTTCCCTCCAGTCACCGTTACAGCTAACTCCCCTTAATTTCCAGTCTTATCAACATTACCCAACAGTTGCTGCAAAGAATTCCGCAGTGTAAAAAGTTTGTTTCTTCAATCTCATCTTGCTATCTTAAACGTATGAGCCTCGCTGTTTGTTTCTGCTGTGGTGTGGGGATTTGTTGTAATCCCAGCGGCAATTTCAAGTCTGGCAACTGCTTCTCCCTTTCTGAAGTGTGGAACAGCGACTTTGTGTCAGCTCCCCCGAGAACGAACACATTGGGGGGAAAAAGCAATGGAACACTTACAGGAATGGTTATACTGGCTGCATTTTAAAACACTTCAATGGATTCAAGACTCCAGTACGTTTTAACGATCGTGTAGCCCAGAGCATAATTGGTTGATCTATCAGAAAAGTAGGTGTTCAGGATTAACCATGCGGATTTTAGCTACGAGTCACTGAGTGACCTTTAATTTATTCTGCATCTTCAAAATTAAGTGGTGTGAAGAAAAGCAAGGAGGAAGGTCGTAGATTTAGTTCCATTTCAGATCAACCAACTCACCTGCTGGTAAAACAGCATAAAAATTTAGCACATTTATAACTATTTTCATTTTGGTTGCTCATCAGTAAATGTTAGGGGGTGGAACTGTGTGGGATGTGTATGTACTGATGAAAAGGGTCATTCTTATCTTTTTGTGACTGTATTGTCTATATAACCAAGTCTGCATGTCATTTAACATTTGCAGAATTGTCAGCTCACTTAAAGAATTTTTCCTCTTTACACCCTGATATTTATTCACTTGGACTTTATTTGACATAGATGACGAAAATTCAAAACATTTTTGAGTATGTGTGTTTGTACACCTTAACTTGGTCCTCCAGCAATGCTATGGGAAAGCTCTTTCCTTAAATACTTATTATTAACATACTGGTTACAATAGAATTGCGCCTCTTATTTTTGTATTGAAACGTTTTCAAAGAAATACAAACGACTCTAACTGTATTGTCGAAGCAGAGGAATTCTGGACTCTGTTCTGTCTGACTGAGTTAGAGAATGGGAAGCCAAGACCCAGTGAGCTGATGAGAAAGTGGCTTCATCTTAGAAAGGACGTGGGCATCTGGGCCGGAAAGTGCTTGTGAATTACATAGTTACAGTTCAGGGCACAGCTAGGGTAAATTGGGAAAGGACAGGCATCTTGTTCAATGAATGAATATATGAGTGAGTGAATGAATGACAAAATTAAAGAATAGCCAGTACTGTTGTTGGCCGCTATGGTTAAGTTGTATTTTCTGTTACCCACCTGTGTTTTCTCAGTTCCTATAGCAGACTGGGGAAATGCCATCAAGGAGATCCATCTAAAGGACAATAGCGATGATATCAAAATGAGTGTTTGACCCCTTATGGTGGAGGCCCTAGAAGTGGAAACCCAAGTTGCATCCCTTCCCTGCCCAGGGTTCTATACAGATTGGGGAAAAAAAAAAGGCATCTGTTACACGAGGGTGGGAAAGACACTGGTCCTTGTCTCACGGATTTGAAAAGAATGAATCTTGTGGATGAGAGTGAGCAAAGCAATAGAGTTTGTTGAGAGACAGTAGAAAGTTCTCAAGAGTGAGAGGGGTCCTGACTGGGTAGCTGCTGGGGATTTCTGTCCCTGGCTTTTTACTGTGACCTTCTCAGAAAGTTTGTGAGACTCCATGCATGGCACCTAACCCTGGCAGGTCCGGAACATGTTTATCTTATTCTCTTCTTCCCCAAACTCTGCTGTCACTGCCGCTTCTTCAGCTTCCCACTTGTAGCTTCATCCTGCCTCCCTGAAGGTCCCTTATCTCTCCCTGCCTAATGTAACCCTCTCCCGATTCACATCTACAATATCCCATTTCAGAGCTCAGTATGCTGTTTTTTGTTTTTGTTTTTGTTTTTGTTTTTTTTTTTGCTATATAAACCACAGTTAAGTAACATTAGCCCACTATCCCTCAATTTCCTCCTCTTAAAAAGAGGATAATAATTGTCCCTGAGTCCTAGGGATGGCTTGAATATTAAATGGGGTGATTTATGGGAACTATTCACAATAGTTCTTGACAAATTTGAAGAACTGTCTAGTTACCAGCAATTATCATCATTATTTCATGTGTGGAATTTTGAATGTTTCGTCCATTCCCTTCTGTAGACTTTTGAATTATTTTTCTGAAAATGATGTTCCCCATTTGCATGTCTGATCAAGAGTGTTGTTGTCCATTGTCCATGTTACTCTGACAGTCACACTGATCTGACAGTCACACATTGCTGCTCTCAGGCAATCCAGCTCTCATGTCACTCCTCCTTTCCTTGGGTGGTCCCTGTCTTTTTCCCTCTCTGAAATTTCTAACTAAAAGAAAGGATATCTTTATTCCCACAAGACTTAGGGCAGGACTGACTTTCTCAGTTTCTTACAGTGCCTTGATATTAAAACAATACTTATTAGTCTTTCCCTTTCTCTTGTAGATGTCTCTCAAGATCCTCGGAAATTGGTTGGAAAACAGCACATGTGGACCCTTAGAGTGCTGTACTCCCAAATACGTCTCATTCTACTAGTACTAGCCCAGGCCAGACCTCAACCACTGTCTTCCACTTCAGGTACGTTTGCTGATCACTCAGAGCACACTTAAGTTTTAACAGAATGTCTCTCCCAAACCTCTTATACGAAATTCATCATTTGGTACTGTAAGCTGCAGCTATTACTTCCAAAAATCTCTTTTTAATTTATCTAATGTTGCTATTCCTGTATAGAAAGGAGGCAGAGCAGAGACGTGGGCAGGTTAAAAACTCGGGCGGACACATGGATATAACAGCTATCGCAAATGCAGAAAGCTGGGAGCCTTGAATTGCCAAACTGAAGCACACTGCTTTGACTCTGTTGTGTCACAAATATGCATAATAATGTTAAGGGCAACAACTTGAAGACCTACGGAGACGTTTTACATGATAGCTTTGGTCAACTGAATGCCAATGCCACTGACCCTTGAGGTTGGAAATGGTTTAGGGGAATAGCACACTAAGACGAAATTATAATGATTTCCCTTTCAACATGTATTTAGTTTCTCTATGGAAGACGTGCTTTGGACTATTTATGAGTCATTTTGGAGTCGCTGAGTGTAAATCTGGTTAGTGACCAAACAGGAAAAAATGTTTATTATTTTAATAATAAAAATACAGTGGCGTAGATTAAGAGAACAATTCATTACTCCATCCATGAGAGATTTCAGGAAAAAAATTGCCATCGATTCAACAGAATTAATTTGAGCATCATTATGAGTATGCAAAAGTATGTGAAAGAATGCAATTCATAGAGGCGGAAATGTTAAAAAAAAAAAAAAAAAGAAAAAGAAAAAAGCAAAAGCCATGCTGTGAAACTACAATATTTCTCATTCTTAAAAGGGATACGAGAATATGAAATAAAGCGATAACTTTGAAAGCAGATGTACAACACTGTGCCGTTCCGTTGTTATAAATCATAACAATGCTCCACAATGTAAATGTTTAAGATACTTTTATTGAATTACTGTGACAATAATAACGGCCGATGAAAGAAAGGCATCCATATGTATGCTAATTAAGAAAAAGCAACACACTGTAACTACTGCACAAATCATAAAATATTCAGTTCATGTTTGCTGAGAATCCAAAGAGGTTCTGTTTTAACTTTATAGGTGCAATTTGGCTGGAAAAGAGGTGTATGTGAAGCAGATTGTTAAATGCTCTTTTACTGTTACTCGCTGTTTAACAAGGTGCTCCAGTATGATGAGAGGGAAGGACAACTTGGACTTGAAATACTCTTTTAAATCACTTTGATGAGTTTGAAGAAGGATATTGACTCAAAAGGAAGTATCTGTGCTTTGCAAATCACTTTGATGGGCTTAAGTCTATTGGGTAGCTATTGACCAAGGTGATATGGTTAAATAGTTGGAATTGTTGGCCATAAGTTTGGTAGTACTTACTTTTTATCTGCATGTTAAACTCAGAGCTAAAGACTATAATGAGACCCATAACTCATTTCTTAAGTGGCCTTAAATGTACCCTACCGAATTGTCATTGTTCTTTCTATATCTGGGCTTCAGGGTACTTAACTACAGAAGACTGAAAAATGTCATTTCTTCCGTCAGATCTGAGAGTTAATTGAAATGATCTGACCAAATGCACTGGATATTTTCCTCATTTGTTGTTTTATTTCTCCTTTATAATGCAGTATTTCTAGCCTTTGAACCAGACTTGAGTTGTACAAGTTTTGGATCCTGGACTTATATTTTCTAGGGAGCATGGTTTTTTGTTTTTGCTTTTGTTTGTTTTTGTTTTTAACCATTGTTTTGTTTTTTACATTTTTAAAAATTTTTCTTTATTTTTGAGAGAGAGAGCGAGAGAGAGAGAGCACGGGGGAGGGGCAGAGAGAGAGGGAGACACAGAATCCGAAGCAGGCTCCAGGCTCTGAGCTGTCGACACAGAGCCCGATGCAGAGCTTGAATCCACGAACTGAGAGATCTTGACCTGAACGAAGTCAGACACTCAACTGACTGAGTCGCCTAGGCACCCCTTAAGGAGCATGTTTAAATTATTTTTGCTTTTGTGACTTTGTAGATAATAAAATTTTCTCCATAACCTGTTCCCCTTTCTCAATGATCTCACAGGCTCTCTCTTCCAAGTTGGTAAGGAGATATTGAAAATGGGTTAAAAACCTATGCTCAGAACTGCTATTTTGGGAACTCCACGCCTCTTCACCTGCTGCCAACTCTCTTTGTGTTCCAAGTCCTATAATGATCAGGGCAGTTTTAGCCCTAGTGCTAATGACTCTGTAGACCAATTGCTTTAACTCTCTTTCCTCACTATGTGCGTCCTAATCCTAGCAAGATTACTAGAATAGGCATGAAATTGCCTACACAGCCTTGAAGGTTTTGCACCAAGCTAGTGCTCTGGCTGAAGAAATTCCTCAGAGGGCACGTTTGCAAGGGTACTTTACTTAAGAGAAGAGCATTTTGTGCCCTACTTATATATTTGCTATTATAAACCATCAGGGCTGGAAAAGGCATATAGATTCAGCTCAACATCTGAAAGCATTCAGTCTTACTGAAACTGATTAGAAATGTATTTGGAGTCCAGAATACAAACATTTCTTTACTTGTCCCCTCAGGTTATACTTAGTTGGTGTAGAGACTACTTTGAATCAGTGCTGGAAGTATTTTCTTTTGAATCCTTCCTTGTTCCTTTTTATGTCTCCTTATCCCAAGTGCCAGTTTTGTCTTTCTCATTCCTTTTATAATGAAACAGACTTATCTCATCTTAGCATTTTCCCTGGCGTCAGCATCAGAAATCCCATTATTATTATTTTTTAATGTTTATTTACTTTTGAGAGAGAGAGAGAGGCAGACATGAACAGGGGAGGGGCAGAGAGAGAGAGAGGGAGACACAGAATCCAAAGCAGGTTCTCTGCTCTGAGCTGTCGGCACAGAGCCTGACATGGGGCTTGAACTCACAAACTGTGAGATTATGACCTGAGCCCAAGTCAGACGCTTAACCGACTGAGCCACTCAGGCCCTCCATCAGAAATCCCATTTCGCTCTGGACGTCACATTCTTCAGACTGGAATTTTAATCTTGTGATGGCTTCGAAGTGTGTCAACTCAGCAAGGGTAGTAGTGGGGCAGGGAATACTTCGCATTCTGTCAAGTCCTTCTTTAGCTTCTGACTGCTGGGGAGGTTATAGGTACTTAGCTCCTAGTCTCTGTAGCACACCTGTAGTGCCAAGTATAAAATAAATGGACAAGGGTTTCAGTTTGTCTCATGGGTTTCAGCTCATGCTTGTGAGTACCAGCTTGCTTTTTTCCTCTACCACGGTATGTCTATTTTTCCTTCCAACTACTTGCCCTGTGGGCTTCAAGCTCCAGACTCAAATGTGGACACAAGCACTTAATCAACACTTCAAATTCCATAAGGCCAAATCCTTGTGATAATTGCTTAATCTATTTTTTTTTTCAACGTTTATTTATTTTTGGGACAGAGAGAGACAGAGCATGAACGGGGGAGGGGCAGAGAGAGAGGGAGACACAGAATCGGAAACAGGCTCCAGGCTCTGAGCCATCAGCCCAGAGCCTGACGCGGGGCTCGAACTCACGGACCGCGAGATCGTGACCTGGCTGAAGTCGGACGCTTAACCGACTGCGCCACCCAGGCGCCCCTAATCTATTTTTATATCCATATCTATATATCCACCCTAGTGGCTTTGCACCTCTAATAAAATCCTGACATATTAATTTTGTATTGGAAATAGTTCTAGGAGACCAGAATTTTAAGAATGATTACTCCAAAATGGTTCTGCATTTTCTTGAATTGGTTCTTTGATCTGATAGACCTAAAGGTATTAGTGACTCTATTTCCAGCAGTTAAGAGAGTACAGATAGGCTGTGCCATGCCATGGTAAAATGGTTACATAAATGATCACCTTTAGATATCTGTAATCCAGCAACTCTAGAAGGCAAATCTCTGGATGACTAAGGATTAGGTGTCAGAAAAGCTTTTACTAACAATAAGAGTGTAATGGTATTGTTTGGTTGATTGTAACTCTCCTGGGGAACCTGGGAAAAATACATGATGAGCACAGGGCTTGAAATTCCAGGGTCCAAGTCTGCACTAGGGACCTGAAAGCTGCTTTGACTTCCAAAACAGAACAAAACAAGCAAAAACCAAAAACCAACCAAACAAAAAAATCCTTATATCCTGTAGTCACGATACGGAGTTTCTGGAAATCAAACCTAAAAGCTAACCTAGGGTGACTGAATTACAGTGCAAATGATTTCTGAAACTCCTTGGATCTCTTTTGTTAAAGTTAAGGCATTGATTGCGAAGGAAAAGGACTGTGAAAACGGGGATAGGGACATGAGGATGGGTTCTGATGATGCCAGAGTCTTAAACTCCTAAATTTTGCCAGTTGGAGTGCCCCTGTCTAAAGAACCTGCAAAAGCTTCCCCTGAGTTGGTTGTTGACTTGCAAGGCACTCTGATCCTTCTCAGGACGTGCTCGGCAACTTTCCTCTGGATCCTCCAGATCCTCTGGATCTGTGGTCAGACTCCCATCCCGGCAGGCCCTAAATGAGTATGGCAAAAGTGTGACTGGTCTGACTTGTGAGGTGGTACAATACAGACCAAAGGAGCTTCATGATTTCTCCAATTTACAGTGAAAGAAATCTGGGGAGTATGTGTGGGAAAGGAACTTTAGGGCATACGATCAAAGTAGAAGAAACATGAAATTAGATCAGGATGAATTTGCAGATATAAGCATAGTAAGCAAAAATCCCCAATTCAGTGTTTTAGCTTGAGGGGCGAGGAATTGCTCTAACACCTTGCTTAGCTCGTTGGCTAAAACACGGATTTGGAGGTCGCCTACGCTAAATGACATTGGAAGGCCAGAATCTGCATGGTACATTGGAGAGAAAGGTGTCTGAAGCCTTGGGGATATTGGGATGTTAGAACAGAATTCTCATGTAAGACCTGCTCACCACCCTGGGAGGATCCAGAGGACTTTCCTTTCCATGTAACTTTGATAAATATATTTTTAAAGAGTTCTGTGATGGCTCTTTTCTGGAGGCCAGAAATAACAGTGGGAACTCCTGCCAACAAACTGGGATCCTGAAATATAATGAGGATGACAGGATTCTGAGGTGGCAGGGAATAAGCAGAGGCACTTAGTTAGCAGAGCCAAAGCCATCACCAGGAACTTCTGACTCACAGAGCTGTTTGGCATTGGCTGATTGCTCATGGCGTTCCCCAGAACTAAAACAGAGTTAATCCTTCTTATCTTCAGATTCTATTTGGTAAAATATTTTTCTAACCTCAAAAGCAATACTAACAGTAATTCTTGGATACGTGCATGTGCAGAGTGGCAAAAAATGTGAATCACCTGACACTCCCATTCCTGCTGAGGTCGAACAGTGCAACCCTTTGCTGTTTTGTTCAGTCATGAGTTACGATGCTTTTGGCCACGAGCTCAGTGTTAATGAATAAACGATATATATTAAATAAGGTATCTTTAACCAGAAACATATAAAATAAGGCTTTATACTGACTGCCTGATGAAAGTGTAACCAGAGGCTGACAAGAATCTAACTCTGTATTTTCCTTAGGAGCAGTGGTTCAGTATTTGCTCATTCAGTGTCTGTGGTGACTTTATAGAACATAACTACTATGAATAATGGAATCAACTATATATAGTAATGAAGTCTTATTTTAAATGAGCAGAAAAGCTCTAAATCTGGTGAATTTGATTCATGAAAACAGGGTTGCAGCCTCTTAATTCTTTCCCATACTTGAGCTAGTTTACAGACCTAGAACCCTTCGAATAAAGGGAAGATTGGGTCTATTTGAGGAAAGATCTTGCTACACTGTCACAAAGTATAATGTCAATCACCCTCCCAGCCTTCCTCAGTGGCACCTGCAGTCATTGACCAGGGTTTTTGTGCATGTTTATGGATACTGGATATGGTATCTGAAGTCACATTAATTCCTAGAAATCCAAAGTGTCACTGTGGTCCACCGGTCAGAGTAGGAGCTTATGGACATTAGGTGATCAATGGATTTTCGTTTAGGTTCTCCTATGGTGGGCCGAGTGGGTCTCCAAACCCACCCTGTGGTCATTTATCCAGTCCTGAAATGTGTGATTGGAATAGATGACATCCTCAGAGACTGGATCCTGCTCTGTGAAGTGAGAGAATTCACAGGCACTGTCTCTATCTACAAAAATAGCAAACCACATTCCTGGGAGGATTACAGACATTAGTGGCACCATTGAGGACTTGAAAGTTGTAGCAGTTGTAGTTTAACTGCTACCTGGTAGACAGCCGCTGATCTGCACACAAATTGCAAGAAGTAGGGTAATTGTAGCTGGCTAGGCAAGCAGGAGACTTCCGCTCTCCTGCCGCAGGGCTCTATGAACTCTCCAGTCTTATGTTATGATCTTTGCCCCATAGATTTTGATCAGCTTCCTCCCACAGAATAATCTGTTCTTCTATTACGCTGATTATATGATTCTGCTGCGGCCCGGTGTGCGGGAAGTAGCGACTACTCCAGACGTTGGTAAGATCATTGAATGCCGGATGGTGAGAAATAAATCCCACAAACATGAAGTGGTCTACTAGCGTGGTTGATTTCTAGGTATCCAGTTGCGTGGGGGCCATACAATGGGAAGCACAAGTCCCTGCATGTGACCCGTTCAACCACTAAGAAGGGATAATACTCAGAGAGGCATTTCTGGATTTCAAACACAATATACAATTCACTTGTGTATGTCACTCTGACCCATTCATTGAGTGACCCAATGAGTTGCCATTTTGAGTGATGCCCAGACAAGACAATACCCCACAACGGGTCCAACGGCTGTGCAAGCCGCTCTGCCACGTGGACCATTTGAATCAGCAAATCTGATGATGCTTGAAGTGTCTGTGACAGGTAGGGAGGCTATTTGGTTGGCTAAAAGTGACCTACAACACAGCACTTAGGATTTTGGAGCAAAGCCAGGTCATTCGCTGTAAAAACAAAACAAAACGAAAGTCTATAGTCTTTAAGAACAGCTTCTGGCTTGCTACTGGACCTTAGAAGAAACTGAGCACCTGGCCATGACCTGCTAAGTTATCATGTGACCCAAGCTGTCCTTTATGAACTGGCTGTTCATACCATATGGATGGTATGGCACACCATCCATAAAGTCAGCCGTGCACACGAGGACACCATAATAAAATGTAACCAAGTCCTGGAGGCACAAGAAAGTTGCATGAGAAAGTTGGCCAAAGGGCCCTTACTTCTGACAGATTGTCTTCTCTTTCTCATCTTATATTTAAGCCTTCTTGCGGAGTTTTCTATGATCAGTTAATTGCCTGAGGAAGGAAAATGCACAAACTATCCACACATGCCTACAGCACGGCCACCCCACTTTGGAAAGGCCTCCACCGAGAGTGGTAAAGGGAAACTCTTCCAGTGGGTAGGACTTCGGGGGTTTTTACCTAGTGGTTTATTTAGTTTGAAAGAAGAGATGGCCAAATAGTATGGGCTGACAGCAAATCATAGACTGTGGCTAATTTTTTAGCCATTTGGTTGAATGGGCATAGAATGGAGATGTTTGTGTCCTATGTGAACATTTCTCAAATGGTGACCTCAACAGAAGGATTTTAATAATCAAGATGGAAAGATTTATTTGGTGGATACTAGTCAGCCTCCTACCCTGTTGTCTAATGGGCTCATAAACAAAGTGGCCATGGTGGCAGTGTAAAGGTTATGTATGTTTTTCTATTCACCAAGGCCAGTGTGACTGCAGTCACTGAGTGTTCAATCTGTCAGCAAATGAGATCAACACTGAACCCTGATATGTCCCCATTCCCCTGGGGTGTCAACAAGCTATATGTTGGCAGATTGATTGCTCAGGACTGCTTGCATAATAGATGGGGCGGTGTTTTGTTCTTACTGGAATAGACACTTTGGATATGGTTTCGCTTTAGATGTCCTCAGTGTTTCTGCCAAAACTACCATCTGTAGAATTATAGAACATCTTGTTACTACTTTCCATGTTTTGTTTTGTTTTTTAATGATAAATTAGGTGTCCTATAGCTTAGCTTCTGGCTCTGATAAAGCTATCAGCTTCCTATTAATTGGTTACCACTAAAATCTCCCTTGTTCTTAAGACGTCCCTTAGTCTTAAATCTTCCCATACTCTGTAAAATCACATCCTTTGGAGAGACCCTCAATGTGCTCCATTCTCATGTCCTACCTCTTCCCTGTGCAAAACTCAGAGCCACTGTTCTAGAGCTGGGACAGTGACCTACTTTTCTTGGTGTGATCTTTGTATTGGGCAGGACACTGGACAGGGTTTGTAATTTCTAGTTTTGGGGGCATGCTTCTCCTAGTTTGGAGGCATTACTTATCAAATGAGCTGGGTTAAGGATGATGGAGACCCCAGTATTTTCAGCCTGCTGTATCTGAGCTAGAGCCAGAGCCCTAGGAGTATAGGCTGTGGGGGGGTGGGAAATACTAGGCTTACCCCTCGTGGGGAGATACACAGCCCTTGAGCTCAGGGACAAGGGTGCACTCTCTTCTTGGTCACACCCCGTTGGAGTGGATCTTCCATTAGCTGAGCTGTAATGGGGATAAGATCATGGCTGTGGTGTCACAGACTTGAGGTTCTTACTAAGAGGTAATAGATTTTCTTGAATAAAGATTTCTTCATTCGATTTACGTCTTTAGGACACTTTCTGAGACTTAACTATTTTTTTTTTAATATATTTTTTAAAATGTTTATTTTCTTTGAGACAGACAGAGCATGAGTGGGGGAGGGGCAGAGAGAGAAGGAGACACAGATCGAAGCAGGTTCCAGGCTCTGAGCTGTCAGCACAGAGCTCAACGCGGGGCTCAAACTTACAAACTGTGAGATCATGACCTGAGCCGAAGTCGGACACCCGACCAACTGAGCCACCCAGGCGCCCCTTAACTATGTTATTTATTTATTTATTTATTTATTTATTTATTTACCAATTATTGTTACTTTTCCTGGGAAGCCAGTCTGCGGAGCTCCTCATACCAGCTTTCTGGACATGTATCTCCAGTTTAGCTTGCTTTTGATAGCACCTGGGATATCCTATCTTGTTAGGCAGAGGTGTCACTTTGTTCTTATCTTTATTTGGAGATTAAATATTGTTTAATGAGATGTGTAAGCTTGGCAAATTGGAAAGCAGTTGACTATGGCTGCTTTGTATTGTGTCACTTTTGACGAGGCTGAACTACATTTCCCAGAACTCCCTTTCCTTTCTGATTAGGGTGGGCCACATGAGGGATTCTTCTGGGGCATTAGGAGGGCAGAAATATAGCAACAGCCATTTGGTATTTGTTTGCAGATTCACCTCATGGTTGTGAGATCCCAGCTAGACCTGCAGCTGTTCCGCCTTTCTCTGGAAGCTAATTCAGCTTCGCTGGCTTCTAGGTCCCAGCTTCTGTAGCTCTACCAAGTTCCAAGGCAACGGCTCACAGGTTTCTCTTTGTCTTCATGGGCTCCAGCTCATGTGTGTGGGTTCCAGTGTTTTCTTGCTCTCCCTTACGCGTACACAGGACCAAGCCCTGTGGTGACCAAGATGCTCTTTCATTGGGACTTAGAGCATCTGTGACCTAGGATGGTGGGGGGGGGGTGCGGTGGGGGGCTAGATGAGTGATTAAAAAAAAGAAAAAAAAACAAAAAAGAAACAAACAAACAAACAAAACCCTCTGGGACCTGTGGTCCTAGATATGCTTGGATTGTTGCAGACTTTTCTACAGAAACATGCAATGAGTAAGAATTTTGGCTTTCACTGGCTTTTAACTTTGAGACCTTGGGAAGGTTACCTAACTACCTTGTGTCTCAGTTTTCTTGAAACTCATACACGTTGCGTAAAGATTGCAAAGCTCATGATAATTATCATTACCCACCTCCTCCAGCCTTTCGCTCACCCTCCACACAGGGAAGTTTGGGAATAAGCTGAGTAGACCATCAGGCAGGCCCTCCCAGCCTGTTCACGTTGCAGCTGTCAGGGTCCCACTGTCACGGAGTCCTGGCCTGCTCAAGCAACCGAGTTTCAATTCTGGTTTCTGTAGTTTCCATATCTTGTTCTGGATTTTTTGGTCCAATATTCAAACTCTTTGCTGAGAGCCATAGTAATTTTTTCTCCTAGAGGAAATAGTGTTTTTCTACCATGCAGCCTTTCTTGTTGGCCTTCTGAGGGTTTGGGGCCTCTGGGACTCTTTAGAACCCCGCTTTCAAAGGTGTATTGCGCCCTCTGCTGGTGGGATTTATTATGCTAGCAAGAGCTGCGGACTGAGATCTTGCTGTGTGCCTGGCACAGTGCAGGATTTGTGCACACATTTACCTTTCGCCTAGCTCTATCAGCTCTATCAGTTCCATCAGCTCTATCAGTTCCATCTTACAGACAAGGAAACTAAGGCTCAGAGGGGGCTACTTCACCGTCATGCAGCTGGTAAGCCAGCTGGTAAGCCATGCAGCTGGTCATGCAGCTGGTAAGCCAGCATTGGACCCAGTTAGTCTGGCTCTAGAAACTGTGCACTTCATCACTGTTCTGTAGGAAGAGCCACTTTGGGCTCTATTGGGTTTGGAGTAGAAATCTCTCCTACCTGCTCACGAATATATGTTGAAGTTCTATTCCATGTGTGGCATTCCCGAGGGAACTTAAACTCCCACAATCAGCCAAAAGTACCTACCTCATGGGATTTTCATGAGGAGTCAAGGACATATTTTAATGTACACAATCTGGCATTATATCTGACACGTGGTAGACCCTCAGCCAATATTACTTATTTTACCTTCTTCCAGATCTTTCTAGTTTTTTTCCACTTCTGCCTGACTGTGGGAAAATTTCCTATAGCCTTAGAGCTTCTTTCTGAGGGACTAAAAACGTTTTAATCCCCCTTTATCACACAATCCTAACTTCAGGATTTGAGTCCCATCCTCAGTTTTAACATCCCGGTGGGTTTTAGTTTCCCCACTCCCATTCTCATCATAAGACTTACAGGCCTTGGGGCGCCTGGGTGGCTCAGTCAGTTGAGCGTCCGACTTCAGCTCAGGTCATGATCTCACGGTTTGTGAGTTTGAGCCCTGCATCGGGCTCTGTGCTGACAGCTCGGAGCCTGGACCCTGCTTCGGATTCTGTGTCTCCCTCTCTCTCTGCCCCTCCCCTGCTCTTACTCTGTCTCTCTCTCCTTCAAAAATAAATAAACATTAAAAAAATTCTTTTTAAAGACTTATAGGCCTTAATGCAACTAAGACTCCTGATAACTTGCCTTGATATTTCAGAGTTAACAAGACAAATACAAGATCAGTTTGCTTGTCATTCATAGCTTCCTACCCTCTAGATTGAATAATGTCAACACTAGCTCATGTTGGTAAATCTCTTAAGTCCAGGTTTCTTTGCGTGCAAACAAGGTGATTCAGGACGCCTGTCATTTAGATAAGTATGTGATGCAGTGTCATTTGGATTAGTCCCTGGGAAGTATGAATCAGCATACCAGCTATCAGATCAAAACATGAATGGCACGCCTGTTATATCAAAATGACTTGCCACATAAGGGTCCATTATTTTAAGAAAGCGAGGGAGTTTACCTTTGTTTCCACAGCTGAATTTGCTAAAAATGAGTGATACTTCAATAGGCTATGCCTTTGCCATTTTAAACTTTGTTCAAATTCAGGAGGTTGGACCCAAAGATGTCTAAGATTCATTTATTCTAAATTCAAGTGGTTTTCATATTTCAGATCTCACCCTTCATATTTACTAAAGAATAGCCATGACACCCTACTGGGTGTTTATTAATAAGCTTCAGATATAGGTGCTGAAGTTACTGTTTGCATATAACCTGAAAACTATAATAACTTATAAGTGAAATTTATGGTACATCTAGTGACATTTTACAGTGTTTTTATTGCAAGTAAATCATTTTTAAAAATCTTGCGTTATCAATGTACATTTAAAAAATAGCTCAAATGTAATAGCTTTTATGTAGCTCTTGATAGAAAAGTTGAATAGGTTTGAAATACAATGGAAGATATAACTATAGATTTCACCAAGGTACTGTAAAGTTATAACGTACACTATATCTGTTTTAAAACGTCACTATGTAATTATGGGTATTTCTGAATAATTTAAGTAGATTAGTTACAATAAACCTTTGAAGAATGTTTCAAATTTGTCCCTCCCTTTGTGGGAGGGTAGTGGGCCTACTTGAGGAAAGCGATCCATGCCACTAATCCAGATCCTCTTAAAAAAGAACAAACTTCAAAGAATTTGGGGATAATCTTATCAAAAGGATTAAAAGATATACTAGAGGAAATATGATTTGTCTGGAGAATGGAATGGCTCACATAGTTATTACTTTGCTAAAGTGTAGTACAATGGACTGATACAGCTTCCTGCTTACCAGGATTAAATTACTATAATTTCTAAAATGCTCAGGCGTATTAAACCCTTGCCCATCTATTCTTTTGCTTTTTGGCATTTTGTGTTGTAATTGGTATGCAGAGGAAGTCTGCATGTGTCTATTGTATGACCCCCTACACCTGCTGTACCGTCTGTCTCTTTCAACAGATTGCATTAAGGACAATACAAAATACCTCGATTTTTCAATACAAAATCGTCCTTTTGGTGACATGGCACTGCTTTGCTAACTAATAGGTTATTCTGTATCTCAAACCATGTGGCCTAGAAGACAAGAAAGGTCCAAGAACGTTGAGTGCAATGGGGGGACATACAGAAGCGAGATTTGTCTATCATTCTGCTTCTGTGGATTCCAACCTATGGCTATGGATTTAGCTGTACATTTAAAAAAATAAATCAAAGACACTGGAATTCATGTGTGTCAGGGGAAGCCCGGTACACTTTCCTTATACTGGGAAGGTAAGAACTACCAGATAAGGACTTCCCCCTCTCACCATTTGCTACAGACTATGAGAACATTGTACCCTTCAAAGGCTATTCATTTCCCTCCCAGGACATGGGACCTAATGTTCTGTGGCACATTAATCATGCACCAGCGTGATTTATATGCCTACATGTTAGAATCCCCTTGCTTCGGAGATGAAACAGCAATTGAATACAAAGTTATGTATTTGGGGTAGAAGTACAGATAGACATAAATAGTAAAAAACCTTCATATTAATTATCGTGCAACTTAAATACGGATAGCCAGGACCAGGGTGGAGTTTCAAAAAAGAGAGAAAATCAAATAAGGCCCTTAAGCCATTTTGCTTATCTGAGTTTCTTATTCTAGCTATAATTCTCCTTATAAATCAGTACTTTCTAATCTCACTCTCGATGCAATGCTAGAGCTAACTGTGCTGAATAATAATTTTGTCCTCAGGTGGAGAGGAATGAAGGAGGAATAAACAGGCCTTCTAGATAATTGCATCAGCCTCCCCCACCATTGCAGTGCCATGCCAGCATGTCAAGTAATGTCTCTTTTGTCTCGCTGAGAAAAATCATTTCATGATTTATTACGCTGGATTAAAGGGCGTATACACTCAGGAGCTCGCACATGACTGAAGGGCAATCAGGCGTAAAGGATGTCAAAACACTTGGTATGTTTAAATTTTTCTGAATTTCCTAAGTAAAGTTTTTGGGCTAGGTTTCCAAGAAAACAGACGATAAAACGGACACAAGTTATGTGAACTCTAAATGATGGCACCTGGCCATCCCCCTATTTTAGAATTAGGAGAAGAAACTGGTTCTGCAGAAGGCTTTCTTTCATTGAGATTTCTGTTTCAGCAAATTACCGTTTGTCAAAGTGAATTCAACATGTGACTTCTTTCAATATCATTCTTTGTCAGTGAGATTGAGAGCCACGGTCGTTTCAGTGCACGGAATATACCATAAAAACGAGCCGGTAGTTTTTTTTTTTTTTCTCTAGATATCACTTTAAAAAAGCATAAAATCAAAGTTTACTATAGTGTTCTGTGCTCTGAATACCTGAAATTAGAGGGGGTCTCGGTCAGTATGGCAGTGATGAAATTTGATTTCTCATTTCTAAAATTTTTTTTTTCAACGTTTATTTATTTTTGGGACAGAGAGAGACAGAGCATGAACGGGGGAGGAGTAGAGAGAGAGGGAGACACAGAATCGGAAACAGGCTCCAGGCTCCGAGCCATCAGCCCAGAGCCTGACGCGGGGCTCGAACTCACGGACCGCGAGATCGTGACCTGGCTGAAGTCGGACGCTTAACCGACTGCGCCACCCAGGCGCCCCGATTTCTCATTTCTAAGTAGCTCTCGCTCCAGATAAGTTAGCTATTTCATCTACTTATTACTGAATCGGTTTCCTCTTTGTTTAAGATGACAAAGTTCCTCCTTCATGTGCACTTTAAATTGTTAAAAGCAAAAGACATATTTTTATTTACTTTTGATTCCTCACAAGGAAAGTTGAGCCCTCAACTATACACTACAATAAATAAGATATTTATTTAAAGTTTCCAGAAGAAGCCAGTTCTACTCTTCCAGCCACTCTTTTCTTTTCTTAAAGATATTTATTGGGGCGCCTGGGTGGCGCAGTCGGCTAAGCGTCCGACTTCAGCCAGGTCACGATCTCGCGGTCCGTGAGTTCGAGCCCCGCGTCAGGCTCTGGGCTGATGGCTCAGAGCCTGGAGCCTGTTTCCGATTCTGTGTCTCCCTCTCTCTCTGCCCCTCCCCCGTTCATGCTCTGCCTCTCTCTGTCCCAAAAATAAATAAACGTTGAAAAAAAAAATTTTTATAAAAAAAAAAAAAGATATTTATTTATTTTGAAAGAGAGAGAAGGGGGGAAAAAAAGAGAGGGAGAGAGTGCGCGTGTGCAAGCAGGGGAGGGGCAGAGAGGGAGAGAGAATCCCCAGCAGGCTCTGTGATGTTAGAAGCAGGGAGCTGGACTCAGGACTCGATCTCACAAATCCTGAGATCATGACCTGAGATGAAATCAAGAGTCTGACCGGACACTTAATCGACTGAGTCACTCAGGCACCCCCATCCACTCTTTTCGACTGAAGAATTTCACAAGATTTTGTGAAGAGAAAGAGAACTTGCCTAGCCAGCCAGATTTAAGTCAGATTATTCATCATAGAGGTGATGGATATCATGTCCCACTTACACTTATTCCTATATGTCATCTGTCTACTTCATGAAAACATAATTGCAAGATAAAAAGGAAACCACGTCCTCTCATCACCATCACCAATAAAAATTTATGTTAACAGAAACCTTGTGTTCTGACTTAGTCTATTCTGAAAGTATCATTTTCAACGTTTATTTATTTTTGGGACAGAGAGAGACAGAGCATGAATGGGGGAGGGGCAGAGAGAGAGGGAGACACAGAACCAGAAACAGGCTCCAGGCTCTGAGCCATCAGCCCAGAGCCCGATGCGGGGCTTGAACTCACGGACCGGGAGATCGTGACCTGGCTGAAGTCGGACGCTTAACCGACTGCGCCACCCAGGCGCCCCTGAAAGTATCATTTTCAAAATAGTTAGAACCTTGGTTCTTTTTTTTTTTTTTTTTAATTTTTTTTAACGTTTATTTATTTTTGAGACAGAGAGAGACAGAGCATGAACGGCAGAGGGTCAGAGAGAGAGGGAGACACAGAATCTGAAACAGGTTCCAGGCTCTGAGCCATCAGCACAGAGCCTGACGCGGGGCTTGAACTCACGAACCGCGAGATCATGACCTGAGCCGAAGTCGGACGCTTAACCGACTGAGCCACCCAGGCGCCCCTAAAATCTTGGTTCTTATGCATGTTGTGTCAGCATGATTCCAAAGTTTTTTTAGCTTGTCAATGAGGAACCAACAGAATAGCAAAATGGATTCATAAATGCATAAACAGAAGTATTTATAATTCCTGAAACAATATGGGTATAGCATTGCTAAATTAAATAAAAACTCCATGCCCTTCAGGGATTTGTGCATGTGGCTTTTGTCTGACAGAGTAAATGCAATGAGACTGACAAAAGACCACAAAGTTCTTGGGAAAATTATAGCAGCAGAAACACTGTAAACATGAAAGGAAAGAGGGGATAGTACAAAATGAAAGGGGGCATGGTCCCCAGAAGGCCAGCTGAGAAACCTATCCAGTTACAGACTTGTGCTACCTTTCTTGAAAATGAAGGGTAAGCATTTGTTGCTTAAATTTGCTAGGTTTTGGGGTAAGCTGTTACTCAGCAGTAGATAACTGAGACACAGTGAAAAGTTCAGTGTTGTATTTGAAGTAAGTGGCCTACACGTAATTTACGAATGCAGATAAGAAAGGTGCAGACATCCTTTACACAAAGTTAAGGAAGTGTCACCAGAAAGGCCCACAGGAAGTCTTAACATCAGCTCCTTGAAAGAGTGAGCCAAGAGCACATTTGGCCATAGGGACAAGAACAGGCAAATGAGATGTTTACAAGAAGCAGTAAGTGAAAACACAGGGGCTGGATTTGAAACCCAATCCTGCCAGTTATGTGTTGTGTAAAGTGGGGCCGGTCAGCCCCTTTGACTTGTTTCTCTGTGTGTAAAATGTGGGTGGAGATCACCCACCATGATGATTAAATGGGCCAAAGGCATATCCTTGTTTGCTCAGGATAGCCTATTTTTATGTTATTTGCCCAGGATATATTTTAATAGTGCCCTTCTTTCACTCTCAAAGCTTAGGTCGAATGATAAATTCTGTGGTGACCTGAAGATTGATCAAAATGATCCAGATGCAATTTTAAAAAGTTCTCTTTTAAAAAATCCCCACATTCACCCTTCACAACAACTATAATTAACATTGTGAATTTTATTTCAGTTAACTCTTTGCACTTATACAGATACGTACAGAGATATGGTCTATTGTGCATTGGTGGATGTGTAGGTGAGTGTATACATACTGTTTACCCATAAAATGTAAAAATATAAGCCGTATTTGCAAACAGTTTAAGATTTATCTGATGGTGGTGAGTCACGTGATTCAGAGTAGAGGGAAGAATAAGAATATGGCAGAATATGGCAAATCTGGTACCGGAATCTTCACGTTCATGTGCAGCATGGATCTGTTTCTGTCTGATGGGGTATAGTACAGGAAACGAGGAATATCCTAAGTTACAGCTATGGTGATGTCTCACCCATAAAAAGTTATCTAAAAAGAAAGAAAAATCAACAAAACAACAGAACTAAACTTTAAGCAGAATCTACTGGGATGGTGGGGACAGCAATGGGAATAGGAACTTAAAAAGTTACTGGCTTGCAGAACACCAGGATGGGGGCGCCTGGGTGGCTCAGTGGGTTAAGCATCTGACTTCGGCTCAGGTCATGATCTCCCAGCTTGTGAGTTCGAGCCTCGCGTCGGGCTCTGTGCTGACAGCTTGGAGCCTGGAGCCTGCTTCAATTCTGTGTCTCCCTCTCTCTCTGCCCCTATCCTGCTTGTGCTCTCTGTTTCTCATAAATGAATAAATGTTAAAAAAAAAAAAAAAAAGAACACCCGGATGGCTCCTTGGGTTAAGCACCTGACTCTTGGTTTCAGCTCAGGGCATGATCCCCGGTTTCGTGAGCTTGAGCCCTACATTGGGCTCTGCGTGCTGTCTGCTGGAGATTATCTGTCTCCCTCTCTGTCTGCCCCTCCCCTGCTCATGCCCTCTCTGTCTCGATCTCTCTCAAAATAAATAAATAAGAAAGAATTAAAAAAATAACTCACTGGCTGGGGCACTTTCTCAGGACATGGGTTTAGCACTCTGCCAAGAACCTAGTGACGGGGTGAGCTTGATTGTAGGGGAGCTCTTAAAAGATTCAACAAAGCGCTGTCCTGAGTGAACAAATCGAAATGTTTGTGTTGACCTGGCAGATGGTTAAAAAAAAAAAAAAAAGTAATACAAAGTCAAAGTCTTAGATGTAAATACTAAAATGTGTGTGTGAGGTGAGCCCAGAAACCTTTCCAGAGGATTATTTTCCAAAGATGGTCTAGGAGACAAATCACTTACCACGGCTATCAGAAACCAGATCAACATCACTGAAAAGTCAGTGGTGGCCTCCTCTACAGACCAGGGCTACCTGCCTCAAGGGATGTGCCATCTACCTCGCGCAGTGACCTAATTCATGCTTTCAAGGCAATTCTCATTTCCTGAAGTTCTCTCAAAGTTGCATCTTAAGCCTGAGTTGTACAAAATTACTATTAATAGCAGCAAGGTATGTTCTACTCATAAAAACAATTGCTTTTCTTTTCCTACAAATGTATCTTTTCCTACTAATGTTACTTCTAGAAATTCCGTTCTTCATAAAATACCATAATGTCCTGGGTTGTGGGGAAAGTTTAGTGAATCTTGGAATTTTCTTCTGTTACCAGACATATAACTTCGGCTATAAAAATTCTCTGAATTTCACAGGGTGCCTCGGTGGCTCAGTCAGTTAAGTGTCTGACTCTTGATTTCTGCTCAGGTCATGATCTCGTGGCTTGTGAGATCTAGCCCTGTTTTAGGCTCTGAGCTGAGTGTGGATCCTCTTGGGATTCTCTCTCTCCCTCTCTCCCTGCCCCTCCCCTGAACACATGCATGAACTTTCTCTCTCTGTCTCTCAAGTAAATATTAAAAACATTCTCTGAATTTCAAGTTCCTTATATTTAATATAATAAGCACTGACATTTGTTGAATACATACATGATATGTACAAAACACTCTTCTAAGCACTTTTCTTAGCATCCTTCATTCAGTCCTCATTATAACCCATGAATGTTTTACTATTATCATCCACAGTTTATTGATAAGGAAACTGAGGCAAAGCAAGATTGATAACTAGTAATGTGACATGATTTGTCATGGGATAGATTATTCTGGAATGTCTGGACCCACACTTTTAGTCTTTTGATAATTTGCCTTTCTACTTTGACTTACTATTTTAAAAGGTGTTAGGCTCTTACTCCAATCTTGGTTTCATGGATACAGTAGAAAATGAAATAGAAAAGATCTCTGTCATATTGTTGGTCACATTACACAGTGGAGAAGTGAAACTATGGAGGTGATTGTTATCAGGTTCAAATTCTTAATCCAGTGGACCTGGGATATATAGGGGCTAATTTTTTAATAGCTTTCTTTCTTTAAATGTCAGGGAAAATGATTGATGTATGACAAAGTGAAAGGCCCAAGTTCATAACAGATGGAAAGTCAAAACTTGCCATTGTGAATTCTGGCAAAGTGCAAAACCTTTGTGATTTAGTGATCAGAGGGAGGCAAATGACTCCTCTGTGCATAATAACAAACTTTTTACAGGCAGATAATTCAGTATATTAAATAATAACTTTGCACAGTTTGGGTGAATCATTTTATCTTCAATCTCTGGTGTTGCAATAGCTTTCACGTTTTTATCAGATTTGCCTTGGTATGAAGGATTTT
This sequence comes from Leopardus geoffroyi, assembly GCF_018350155.1. NCBI lineage: Eukaryota > Metazoa > Chordata > Mammalia > Carnivora > Felidae > Leopardus > Leopardus geoffroyi. The sequence goes on from NC_059327.1 coordinate 87,778,397, forward strand.
TACAAACTTATTATCTATATTATGTATAATGTTATTAGGAATAGGGTAGAAATATAAAATAGGGTTCTATCCTCAAAATGGATTTATAAACCAAAGTAAAGTGGGAGGAAGGCCTGTTATACATATTTCATTAGCTGCTTTGTGGTAATACCTATAGTTTTAAGGAAATGTGCAGAAAAAGAAATGATTGGTGTGGACTGACATAGATTTAGTAGGCTTTACTACGTAGACTGGCTTCTGACATTCACTGACTTTCAGTTCCTACCATCAGAGAAAAAGTGATCATTAAGGTCCTCAGAAAGGACAATATAACCTACTGGGAAGTACAATTTTTTTCATCATCTGTTGTTTCTTGTATGTGTATCATAGAAATGATATGCTTAACCAAAAGTAAAATTCGTATTAATCACACATAAAAAAAATTACTGCACACAAGAAAAGTAAATACCAGGTAAACCAATAAGACTTTATTCATTTTTAGGATATATGTTCTGTTGTTAAGCCATATGTAATTTATTCCTATAGATTTGTAATAAATAATTGATATAATGAAATTTATGGATTGTAATTGATTACTGAGCTTATGGTACAGATGAAACAATACATGCAGCTTCTAATTTATTAATGGTTTACATATCAGAATTCAGCCAACTGCTCCTTATGGAACCTGGTGAGATTCTGTATGTAATTTGCCGGGCCCAACAAATAATGGAGGACCTTTGGTCCTTATTTGACTCTAGTAGGCACTGAAGATCTTTCTGAGGAGCATAGATATAATCTATTACATATACTCTGGTATTATCTAGGTGCTGACACATCTATACCCTTTAAGCAAGGGAATGACTATCTTTGTTAAACGGTTATTTGACATTCCCATTCTCCATTATAAGCACACATTAGCCAACTGTGGATGTACAGATGTTGTTGGGTTACTATGTTTGGAAACAACCCATTACTGCCCAAAGGATAAAATTCTCAAATAACATATTTGTTTTTGTTGTAAAGGAAGACATGCTAAATGTAAAAAGCCTGGCCAACAAGAGGAAGAAATGAAAGGGTCATCTTATTGTTTACTTTGGTAGAAAAGAGTGTAGAGTGAAGCAAATATTTATTCTAGATTCTATTGCAGTGTTGCATTTTAATTTTTTTTTTAATCTTTATTTCTTTTTGAGAGAGAGACAGCGTGTGAGCAGGGGAGGAGCAAAGAGAGAGGGAGACACAGAATAGGAAGCAGGCTCCAGGCTCCGAGCTGTCAGCACAGAGCCTGATGCAGGGCTTGAACTCACAAACTGTGAGATCATGACCTGAGCCGAAGTCGGACGCTCAACTGACTGAGCCACCCAGGTGCCTCTGCAGTGTTACATTTTGACTCAATATTTTTACTTGGTGATTTGGTTTTTTAGTATGGCAAAATGATTAATATTGTGAGTATTGAGTATTGAGTTAGAAGTTTTGACAGTATAGAGAAGTATTACTCCTATGATGATACCCTTGCTTTTGTAATGGAAATAAATAATAAAATAGAATTCACTAAGATCAAAACAAACCAATAATATTTTTAAAAACATTTATTGTTTGGGGCACCAGGGTGGCTTAGTCAGTTAAGTATCTGACTTCAGTTCGGGTCATGATCTCACAATTCGTGAGTTTGAGTCCTACGTAGGGCTCTGTGCTGACAACTCAGAGCCTGGAGCCTGCTTCGGATTTTGTCATCTTCTCTCTCTGCCCCTCCCCTGCTCACGCTCTCTCTCTCTCTCTCTCTCTCTCTCTCTCAAAAATAAACAAATATTTAAAAAATTTAAAGACATTTAGTGTTAATATCACATTAGAAAATTTACATGTTTAAACTACAATTCCATTATTTCCAAGTAGTCTATAGTCTACTTTTGCTTTCACATAAATCTTTGCTATGCTGTAACAAGTATGGTAGAGAATCCAGATTGCCCACACAAATGGTACAGTAAACCACAAATTATTCTATTTCCCCCTACTGAAATTTATCTTCTCATTTTTTCCCACCACTACCACTCCATCATAATGACCACCTCAATTCTGTCCACTTAAAGTTTTGTTTTAATGTTTATTCACTTTTGAGAGAGACAGAGCACAGGCAGGCAAGGAGCAGAGAGAGAGGGAGACACAGAACCTGCAGCAGGCTCCAGGTTCTGAGCTGTCATCACAGAGCCCAAGGTGGGGCTCAAACCCACGAACCATGAGATCATGACCCGAGCAGAAGTCAGACGCTTAACCTACTGAGATGCCCAGGTGCCCCGGATCCTGTTGACTTTCAAATAAGAGAACTTTAAGACCCAAAGGCTTGTGGTGTCAAAGTTAATGGCATAGTTCCCGACTTCTGGTGTGTCCAAGCCCACGAATTAACTGTCCTTGTGTCACTGCCCTAAGATTATAGGTTAAACCTTGGATAGTCCCACCTGAGTATCTATCCTCAAACAAGAACAGTCTGCGGGAGTTCACAGTGCTTTTTTTCCCACCCACCCCCCTCCCCACCCCAGAGAGGACAACTCTCTTTCCAGGTAGCAAATGTGTGAAGCTCATCCAATTAAAATCTCCATTGACTCCTTGCACTGCCGGCTTCCCTCCAGCAAACCTGGCTGAGATTTAATTTTCTGCCGGGATCAGGTCAAACTCTAATCAGCCAGCCGTATATACATTAAGTACATTTAGACAAACTGATGATTCATACTAATTGTTTTCAAATTACGAACACCCAGAGGTTCCTCAAGGGTTCCTCTACTAAGCAGTATTGATTACTTCATTCTGAATATCATCATTGAGTACATACTATGCTCCAGGGTCCAGGCATTTGGGGGATATAAGAGTGAGAAAAATCAACAAGGTTCTTCCCTAACAGTGATTATCATTTAGTAACAATATGTAGTAGCTTCATCTTATTTGTCATGTACATGTCCTTTTTACAGATGATTTACACTGAGAACATTGCTAAAATATTTATTGAAAACTGCTGAGTTTATTTGAAGATGTGCAAGGGCAAAATGCAAGCTTGTCTCTGAGTTCCTATTTGACTAATAAACAGAAAGGAATAAATATAACGTAATTTGTTTAGCAAGAGGTATTATAAACATGGGGAAGAGTAGCTTACTTATATTAATTCAGATACCTTCCGGAGAGAGAAAGGAAAAGGCCGTTATGCAGCTGACGAAGAAATTGCTCAACTTTTTCTTTTGCTTGTGGGTGGGTAGCCCTGATAGGATAGAACCTTAATTTGAGAGGTTCCCCCCACCCCTAGCTGTCCTAACAGTGGAGTGAATAAAGTTAACTGAACTGTTCTCATCAATTACTGAATGGTTGACTTAAATTGATTAAAAAAGTTCATTCTTTCCCCATGGATATTTAGATACCTTGATGTTTCTAATTTTGAACTTTTAAAGTAAAGCAGTATGTACTGGATAGAAGATTCAAAACTCGAAATTATAAGTCCCACGTGGAGTTCGTTTGTTTTACTACCTTCCATGACAATGAGTTTAAATTTGACACACATTGGTCTATTTTCACCCCAATGTTTTATTGGTTCTCTGGAGCAAGAATCAGAAAGGAGAGTAGCTATTGCATAAAATATTGTCATTTTGACTTGCTGTGCCATTCTTTTTTTTTTTTTTTAATTTTTGTTTATTTTTGAGAGAAGTGGGGAGGGAGAGAGAGAGGGGGAACATGAATGCGGGAGGGGCAGAGAGAGGGAGACACAGAATCTGAAGCAGGCTCCAGGCTCTGAGCTGTCAGCGCAAAGCCCGATGCAGGGGTTTGAACCTATGAGCCATGAGATCATGACCTGAGCTGAAGTCAGATGCTCAACTGCTCAACCGACTGAGCCACCCAGGTGCCCCTGTGCTACTCTTACTTAGAGGTTTCCTTTGTCTTTATTTTTTTCACAAATATCTAAGATAAAACTTAAACCACCTTCCTATATAACAAATCAGATATTTTGAAGGAAGGGATAAGCATATTTTTGAGGATGCCAAGAAATAAAATCAAGATAATACAAGAATAAATTGTGATTCCAAGTCAGCAATTAGTGAACTTTAAAAGTTACTAATGGTGAATAAGAATTTTCCAAAATAGTATGGTTTTGTTTCATCATTAACTAATAGGTGAATAAGTATGTATTTAAATATTATAATCTTCATTTAAATTAAGAGAAATATAATTAAAAATTTTGCAGTGGAAAAGCAGCTTTTAAACATGTGTTTTCACCACCCTTAGTTCTCTAACACAAGAGAATTTTTAAATTAGTTTGGATAACTCAGAAATCAGAAGAAAAAAGCTTTTTTTTTTTTAAATGTTTTTTTTTACTTATTTTTGAGAGAGAGAGACAGAGTGCAAGCTGGGGAGGGACAGAGAGAGAGACACAGAATCTGAAACAGGTTCCAGGCTCTGAGCTGTCAGCACAGACCTGACGCGGGGCTCAAACTCACAAACTGTGAGATCATGACCTGAGCAGAAGTCATACGCTTAACCGACTGAGCCACCCAGGTGCCCCTGGAAGAAAAAAGTTTTAACATAGTTTTTATAATAAGGAATATAAGAAGTAAAAGAGTAAATGCTTTGCGTGCTTACTTTTGACGAAGCATTGAGTTGGATACATGATATGACATATTTCATATGTTATAAAGAGAATATTTTATACTTTCTACAGTAAGGAATATCGCATAGGTCAGTATCATCGGCATGCGAATGGTTACACCCTTAGGTCATTTTTGAGAAGGGTCAGTAGTCAGCAGTAAAATCTTCCTGCTGGCCTAAAGTTGCTAGAGACACAGTGCCCCTGTATCTTCCATAGTTTATCTTCTTCTTCTTTACCTGTTACAACCCAGCCATGTGCCCACTGTTGAACCAATCGGTTTTTACAATGGAAATACTAACCAGGAACCATTTACACTGGGTCTTATGTTTGCCCTGAGCAAGGTGCCAGCATCCATATGCACCAGCAGGGAGTACTCATTAGCAAATGTCTCCTGATAGATGGACTTGTCACCAGTACTCTTCTGGTGATTGAAATCTGTTACATGGCATTGTGATACAGCAGTTTGGAGTTGGGGACGTTTTTGTTTGTTTTGTTTTGTTTTGTTTTTCCTTGCTGGAAAGATTAACTTATTGGACTTATAGCTCTTAAAAATTACCAAGTAACACATGAAACCTACATTCTTAGTCTATGCTAGAATCTTAACCCTTCCCTGCTTAGGAGTATTAGGGATGTCATTAAGAAAAGTTTAATAAGAGTAACAATGAAGACTGAGTTAAAGTTAAGGATTGAATATGGATATGTCTTTTACTCCTATTTGTAATAAAAATGATATTTAAGGACGTAAATTATGAAGCTTCTCATTATTTTGAGACTTTTATAGACAAAAAGATAGATGAAGATACAATCCAGAAGCTTACAGAAAACAATGTGGAATAAACTAGGGCAACTCTCCAACTTTTATTTCTATTTAAAAATCTTATTGGACTAATTTGCATTTCTAGAAATGTGAAAATTAAGACTTTTTTTGTTCTCTCTGGTTTAAATGTGAATTCTTACAGCACTCACCACATTGGAGTGGTTATTAATAATGATTTAGTAGTTGTTTTGAGATAGATATTTTTATCATGTTAAGAAAGATCTTCTTACTACCGGGGCACCTGGGAGCCTCAGTCGGTTGAGTGTCCAACTCTTGATTTCAGCTCAGGTCATGATGTCATGGTTCCTGAGTTTGAATCCTATGTTGGGCTCTGTGCTTACAGTGCAGAGCCTGCTTGAGATCCTCTCTCTCTCTCTCTGTCTCTCTCTCTCTTAAAATAACTTTAAAAAAAGAAATATCTTCTTACTACTCATTGCTAATAAATTTCATTGAGTATTTTCTCTAAACTGGGATAGTTTCTTTTTGAATTATAGATGTTATAACATTTAGTAATTTTTCTAATATTAAAACATGTTTGACTTTCCACCTCCAAATTTACTTTGTTACAAATTAAAATTTTATACTAATAGTCAAATAAAATTGATTTATTATCTTCTTTTAAGGGATATTTTCTTATAAGGATTCTTTGCTCAATAAAATGCATTGACAAGCTTAATATATTTTTATTTTCAAATGCTATATATAGGGTGAAAATATTCCTCTTGGATGTCTGGAAGAACTTATACCTGAAATGTTTGGAAATAATTATATGATACATGTTTGTTCCTTTCAAGGAAGATCCCTTCTTTCCTTTCTTCCATCCGTCCACATTTACTTCCTTCCTTCTGCTCTTTTATTAAGTATAATATGCATGCAAAAACTGCACAAAACATAAACATCTCAGTTCTCTTAACATGTGTGTGTAGGTGTGTGTGTGTGTGTGTGTATATATGCGTGTGTGTGTATATGTGTGTGTGTGTATGTATGTATATACATATACTTTATATCCCTCCCCTGCAAACGTAAACATTGTCTCAGAGTTTCTAAACCTCAGCACTATAAATAGTTTGTACTAGAAAATTCTTTGTTGAAGGGAGTCTTACTGGGCATTGTAGAATGTTAAGCATCATCACTGTTTTCTACCCACTAGATGTCAGTAGAACACTCTTACCTTCTCTCTGCCCTCCTGCACCCCCTCCTTGCAAATTGTGACAAACCAATATGTCTCCTGATATTGCCAAATGACACTGGGGCATGGGAGAAAATCACCCCTGGGTGAGACTCACTGTATTACACTGACTTTTATGGTAGTCACTTCCTTTCTTTATTCTTTACCATGTAACTATGCATCCTTAAACATTATAAGGTAGTTTTGCTTGGAAAGCTTTATAAAATAATATAACTTATTAAATAGACTCCTGATCCTGGGCTCTTAAAATAGCCCACATAATTTATAACCTAACCTAAACTGGAGCCACAGGCATTAAGTATGATTGACCCAGGCAAGTCTGTATGATCACCCTACTTCTAAGATACATCAGCAGTGAACATTAACTTTACAGCCCCACACATCTAGGGCTCCCTCTTCCAATGGATAATTATACATAAAGTGATAAAAGAACAATTAAAAACAGGACATCCTCTAGGGAAAAATAGGGAGGCCTAACTCAAAGCATCAAAGATGAGAAGTTGCAGAATAGAGCATTCCTCTAATTTGGGTCATAAAAAGTTCTAGTCTTCAAATAATTTTCTCTACTAACACAACATACTGATTAAAATAAACGTCTTTCAAGATTTGCACATAAATGCAAAAAGGATCATAATCACCATGTTGAAGAGATTTTGTGTCTGTGGGGGATGTGTGTGTATTTTATTGAGGTATAATTCATAAGCCATTCAACTCACACATTTAAAGTATACAACTGAACAGTTGTTAGGATGTTCACAAAGTTGTGTACCTATCTTCACTATTGATTTCAGAATGTTTACAACACCCCCAACACCCCTTCCCCCCCATACCACTTAACAGTCTTAATTCCTCCTTCGCCCTAGTCAGGCAACCACTAACCTACTTCCTGTGTGTAGGTACTTGTCTATTCTGGACATTTCATATAAATGGAATGATACAATGTGTGGTCTTTTGTGACTGAATTCTTTCATGTAGCATAGTATTTTCAGGGCTCATTCATGCTGTATCATGTTTTGCTATGGTATTTCTGTTCATTGTCAAATAATATTCACTTGTATGTCCATTCTATATTTTATCTAGTCATCAGTTGATGGACATTTGTATTATTTTCATTTCTTGGCTATTGTGAATAATGCTGCTATGAACATTCCATGTGCAAGTGTTTTTGTGGACATAGGTTTTCATTCTCTTTGATATATACCTATGTGTGGAATTGTTGGTCTTGTCATTCTGTGCTTTACGTTGTAAAGAACCAACAAACTGCTTTACAATGTTGCCACACCACTGTACAATCCCATAGAAATGAATGAAGGTTACAATTTCTTTATATTCTTGTCAGCATTTGTTATTGTCGGTCTTTTTTTATTATTATTTTATCCATCTTAGTGGGTGATATCTCATTACAATTTTGATTTGCATTTCTCTTATGGCTAATGACATTGAACATCTTTTTACGTGTTACTTAACCGTTTGTATATCATCTTTGGAAAAATGCCTGTTAAAATATTTCCCCTGTTTTTACACTGGGTTCTTTTTTAACTACTAATTTATAAGAGTTCTTTCTATATGCTAAATACATGGCCTATGTCAGTTATAGGATTCACAAATACTTTTTCCAGTTCTGTGAATTGTCTTAATAAAGGGTCTGACCGTTGTTAATGTTTGTCTTCTGGAAACTTTTAAACCCTACCCATCTGAATTCCCCTTCCGCCCCACCCCTGAGTAAGCTGATAAAATCCAAATCGTCCTTCCTTTGGTTCAAGGGAAGTTCAAACCATGCATAAGGACTCTCAGCCCAGCCTTATCCTATAACTGCAAAATACCCCCAACCAATCTCCTTTCCTGGCTCTCTCAAGCTATTTTTGCACCTGCTCAGGAGTCATCTTGCTCACTCAGAAAGCGTCCTTGGATGCAAGTATGTATTTCATATCCTCGTGGTTCATACGTGGTGTCATCAGTCTTGCTATCCAAACTAATTATGGGTGGAAGTCCATTGGTTAAGAGGAGCGAGTGGTCACATAATTGTCTTTTCTCTGTCCCAGTAGTGTCCTTCGAGGCACAAAATTTTATAATCTTGACAAAATCCAATTGATTTACTTTTTCTTTTATCATTTGTGCTTCTGCTGTCATATATAAGAAGACTGTAGATAACCCAATCTCATGAAAGTTTACTCCTAGGTTTTCTTGTAAGAAGTTTATAGTTTTATCACTTGCCTTTTGTCTATGGTCCATTCTAGATTAATGTTTGTATATGGTGTGAAGAAAGGACACAACTTCATTCTTTTGCATATGGATATCTACTTGTCCTACTATTTGTTGAAAAGACTATTCTTGCCTCCATTGAATTCTCTTGGCACACTTGTTGAAAATCTTCTGACCATAAATGAAAGAGCTTATTTCTAGACTTTCAGTCCTATTCCATTGATCTACATGTCTGTTCTTATGCCAGTATCCCACCATCTTGATTAGTTTGTAGTAAGTTTTGAAATTAAAAAAAAAAAAAAAAAAAGTGAGTCTTCCAACTTGGCCTTTTTCAAAATTGTTTTGGTTATTCTAACCCTTTTTATTTTCATATGAATTTCAGGAAGAGCTCATCAATTTCTATAAAAAGAAAGCTGAAATTTTGATGGAAATTGTATTGAATGAAAAAGATTCATTTGATGAGTATAGCCATCTTAGGAATATTAAGTTTTGGATCCATGAACATGGGAAGTTTCCCCATTTATTTATGTCTTCCTTAATTTCTTTCAACAATGTTTTGTAGTTTTTATGTGTAAGTCATGTATCTTTTTATTTTTTTTATTTTAGAGAAAGAGAGAGAAAGAGACTGCAAGTGAGGGAGATAGGCAGAGGGACAGAGAGAGAATCTTAAGCAGATCCCATGCTCAGCGTGGAGTCCAACATAGGGGTCAATCCCTTGACCCTGGGATTATGACCTGAACCAAAATCCAGAGTCAGGTGCTCAACCGACTGAACCACCCAGGAAACCCCCTTTTTTAATTTAATTTTATTTTTTACACCCTTTATTAAACTTATTTTTAACTATATTTTTTCTTTTTGATGGTATTATAAATAAAAAAAGTTTTATTTTTTCTGAATTTATTGAGGTAAAATTGGAAAATATTTCTTTAATTTCTTTTTTGAATGGTTTGCTATGTATGTAAATACTAATTTTTGTTGTCTATAGATCTTCCTCAACCTTGATGAATTTATTAATTTGTTTAAATAGTTCCTTAATTAATGCCTTTGGATTTCCTATATACAAGACAAGACAATATTGTCTATGGATAGAGATTGTTTTAATTCTTTGTTTCCAAATATGGATGCCTTTTATTTTATTTTCTTGACTAATTGCCTTCCCTAGAACCTCCAGTATAATGTTGATTATATGTGATGATACCAAACATTCTTGAATTGTTCCTTAGGGGAAATGCATTTAGTCTTCCATCATTAAATATGATGTCATCTATGGGATTTTGTAGATGTCCTTTATCAGATTGAAGAACTTCCTTACTATTAGTTTGTTGAGTGTTTTGTCATGAAGAGATGTTGGATTTTGTCAAGCCCTACTTCTTTATCTTTGAGATAATCATGTGGTTTTTGTCCTTTATTCTATCGATATAGTACATTTGTTAATTTTCAAATGTCAAACCAACCTTGCATTAACAAACCTACTTGGTTATACTCTTTAATATTTGTATGTGTTGGATTCTGTTTGCTTATAATTTTGTGAGGATTTCTGCATTTATGTCTTTAAGGGATATCGTTCTGTACTTTTCTTTTATTGTCATATCATTATCTGGTATTGGTAACAGGGTAGTAGCAGCCTCCTAGAATGATTTGGAAAATGATTCTCCCTCTTTTATATTTTGATAGAGGATGTGAAGGATTGATATTAATTCTTCTTCAAAGGTTTAGTAGAATTCAGAAGTGAACAATCTTGTCCAGGGCTTTTTTGGGGGAAAGTGTTTTTTGTTTGTTTGCTTGTTTTGTTTTTAATTACTAATTTAATATATTTACTTGTTACAGGTCTATTCAGATTTTCTGTTCTTTGAGACAGTTTTTGTAGTTTCTGTCTTAACAGGACTTTGCTTCATCCAGGTGATCTAATTTATTTGAAAACAGGTTTTTATAATATTACTCTATAATACTTTTTATTTCTTTAAGGTCACTAGTAATGTCTCACATTACTGGTTCTACTAATTTGAATCTTCTCTCTTTTCTTCTTGGTCAATTCAGAGAAATTTTTGTTATTATTTCCAAAAAGCTAACTTTTTAAATGGGATATGTATTCTCTCTTTTAGCATGGCTCATAACTGTTTTCTTAATAAAAGACTGACTATGTAATAATAGTGGCAACCCTGGAAATCAGAAGATTATGTCTTGGGTTTGTCACCATTTTTTGGTGTTGTTGCTTTGGTTGTTTGTTTTTAATGACTTTACAGGGAAGATTCTGTAAAGAATGGATTTTTTTAAAAAATGCTACTACTGAATGCTCTTAGTTAGCTTAGTTCTCAGCTAATGACTGAACAGAAATTTCCTTAAATGCCTTGAAGAAATAGAATGTCCCCATCTTTGCTTTGTGAATGTGATGGGACACATTTTCATATCTCTGGCAGATATCACTACTGCCTTAGTCTGTACTTCCTTCTTGCTCAGAGCCGTAAGATTACCCAACTGAGAGATTAAGCCTTTTGAAGTCTTTCATGGTCATGTTCACAGCATTGGACATGCAAGTGATCATCTATATTCCCAGGAATATATTGGAAGGTTACAAAGCCCTCTATGGACCTCTCATTTGCCAGATTTTCTTGATTTTTTAACATGTTTGCTCAACCTTGTTTCCCTGCCTCAAGCAGGTGCAATTTTAAATAATTGCTGCTGATTATTTCTGACAAACACCCTGGGGATATGGTTTTTCTCCTAAATGAGCTGTGAGTCAGTTCAAATGAAGACAAGCTGTATAAATAAGACTTTTCCAGGCAATTGCCAGATAAATCAGATAGTAAGTATTCTCTGAGGCAAAGCTTTGTGAAGAGATTCAAACCTATTTTGCCCCCTTTATTGGCTGCTAGGCTGCTGTTTTTCACAACTATTGTGGTTATGACACTATTGATTTTCAAAACTACCACAGAGCAGGGGAGAGGTGATTGGGAATCAGAGCAAGTTAAAGTGTTACAAAGTTTTCTGTTCTTACATGGGTTTTAGTCCTTTTGTTGAATAAGTTCTCTTTAGATTGTTGCAAGTTTTTAGTTAATTTCCGGAGTTCAGAAAAAGTTTTGAAAAGTTGTGCCATTTTAATTGCTTTTATTTAGCAGCTGATTTTCCTGAAGTCCATACTCAGCCATTTTGGAAGTGCTTTGTTTTTGAAGGAATTTAGAAATTTTTTTTCCTAGAAATCCTATCATTCATTAAGAGTTTTGATATTATTAGGTGTAACAAACATTATCTTTTCATGTTATTTTTAGCTAATGTAACATTTTATTTTTCTGTTTTCTGTTTGTGCTTTTTTAATAATGGATTTCAATATTTTAGTCCTTTTTAATATACTTTTTCTTATAAATTTTTATTAACTTCTACTTTAATACTTCTTATTCTTTCCTTTTGTTTTTATTTTAATTATTAGTCTAATTACTTTTCTTCTGATTAACTGAAAATGGTTACATTTACATGAGAGTCCATGAGTTTTTCCCTAATAATTGTTCTCAGTGATAGATCCTTGAATATTGAGTATATACTACTCAGAAGAAAGAAAATTTCTCAGCTATCTTTATAGGTTGGTACATCCAAGTGGAAATAGCATGTGTAATTTCTGGGTAGTGTCCCTAGAGGGAGCTGTCCTCTTCTTGCCTTTTTACTCATTCTGCTGTCTGCAAAGCAAACGTGATATTGGAAGTTGTAATAATTACACTGGAGCAAGGAGCTGGAAGGATACTGATGATCTTTAAGTTGATCTCTTTATTCTGGATTTCTTACATTTAGGATTTTTTTCTTTAATGAGAAAGAAATTTCATCTTGTTTAAACTATCATTACAGGAGTTCTGTCAGTTGCAGATGAAAATAATTTTAACAGAAATAATTCCTAAGTGCTGATTTGATTAAATCCTATGTGTTTAACATGGTGTTACTTTTATTGCATTCCAAGAAATCTCATTTCTATGTGATTCTGTCATTTACTTAGCTATTATTCAGAAAATTCTCATTTTATTAAAATTAAAGATGCTTTTGGATTTAATTTTTATAATTTAGTTCTAGGGTTTTTTTTTTCCTTTGAATTATGACAAGTAAAATTTCTCCTTTTTGAAGCATATTATGGACATTTTTGTAGAATAGTAAAAGGTCACATATAATAAATATATCACATAGAGAGGGGATTCCATTTGTGGAATGGTCATATGAGGAGGTCTTTGGGCTGCTCTCCAGTGAAGCGACAATAACTGGAGAAAATTGAAAATTAGGTTAAAAACAACCATTCAGTGTCTCTGAAAATTGTTCTAAGAATATACAGAAATGAATATAAAAATATAAATATATATGTATATATATGTATATATGTATATATATGTATGTGTGTGTGTGTGTGTGTGTATATATATATATATATATATATATATATATATATATATTCAAACCAGAATCTTTGGTTTGGAGTAGGAGAGGTAGGGGAAGGGTGGTTGAGCCAGGAATAGGTTAATATTTTTTAGTGAAATATAATTAACCTACAGTATTATATTAGTTTCAGGTGTACGGTATCATGATTCAACGTTTCTATACATTACTCAGTGTTCATCATGGTAAATGTAGTCTTAATCCTCTTTATCTACTTTATCCATTCTCTTCCCTCTCCCCTCTAGCCACCACTAACTCATTCTCTGTTTAAAAGTCTGCTCTTTTGTTTGTCTCTTTTTTTCTTTGTTCATTTGTTTCGTTTCTTAAATTCCACCTGTGAGTAAGGTCACATGGTATTTGTCTTTCTTTGTCTGATTTATTTCAGTTAGTATTAAACCCTCTAGGTCCATCCATGTTGTTGCAAATGGCAAGATCTCATTCTTTCTTATGGCTAAATGATATTCCATTACATACACACGGTTAGACACACACCACCTCTTCTATCTCCATTCGTCTATTCACGGGCACTTGAGTTGCTTCTATATTTTGGCTATTGTAAATATTGCTGCAATAAGCATAGGAAGGCATGTACCTTTGTGAATAGTGTTTTCATTTTCTTTGGGTAAATACCCAGGAGTGGAAGGACTGGATCATACGGTCATTCTGTTTTTAATATTTTGAGAAACTTCCATATTGTTTTCCACAGTGGCTGTACCAATTTGCATTAGCACTAACAGTACATGAGGGTTACTTTTTGTCCACATCCCTTCCAACATCTGTTATTTGTGTTTTTGATTCTAGCCATTCTGACAGGTGTGAGGTGATATCTCATTATGGTTTTGGTTTGCATTTCCCTGATAGTGAGTGATGTTAACATCTTTTTATGTGTCTGTTGGCCCTCTGTATGTCTTCTTTGTAAAAAAGGTCTATTCAGGTCCTCTGCCCATTAAAAAAAAATTTAATGTTTATTTATTTTTGAGAGAGAGAGACAGAGCATGAGCAGGGGAGGGGCAGAGAAAGAGGGAGACACAGAATCAGAAGCAGGCTCCAGGCTCTGAGCTGTCAGCACAGAGCCCGACAGGGGGCTCAAACTCACAAACCGCGAGATCATGACCTGAGCCGAAGTTGGACACTCAACTGACTGAGCCACCCAGGCACCCCTCCATTTTTTAGTTGGATTATTTGTTTTTTGGGGGTGTTGAGTTGTATAAGTTCTTTATATAGTTTGGCTTTTAACCCTTTATTGGATATATCATTTGTAAATATCTTCTCCAATTCAGTATGTTATCTTTTAGTTTTGTTGATTATTTCCTTCAATGTGCAAAAGCTTTATTTTGATGTAGTCCCTATGGTTTAATTTTGCTTTTTTTTTTCTCTTAACTGAGTAGACATCTCCAGAAAAATGTTTCTACAGCTGATGTCAAAGAAATTACTGCCTACCTTTTCTTTTAGGAGTTTTATGGTTTCAGGTCTCACATTTAGGTCTTTATTCCATTTTACATTTATTTTTGTATATAATATAAGAAAGTGGTTAGGTTTCATTCTTTTGCATGTAGCTGTCCAGTTTTCCCAGTACCATTTGTTGAAGAGACTTTTCCCCCATTGCATATTCTTTCCTCCTTTACCATAGGTTAATTGACCAATGAGTATATATGTTTAAAAAAAAATCTAAATTTTGTCAGAATAGTGAGTTTCTATGGCACTTGAGCCAAAATCTGTTTCATCCTCTACTCCCTGCCCCCAGCTTAGCATAATAGAAGCTCTGTTCTGAACAAATGTTGCTAAGAAGACAAGGATACCTCTCCTGCCCAGTTCCCAATCAAGAACTACAATACTTCCCAAAGAGGAGAAGACTGCCAACTTGTCTTATCTCTTCCACCTATGCATTGCAGAGAATAAATTTCAGGTAAATGCAGTCAATAGTTTGGGCCCCCTTCTTCCACCAAGCTTTGACAAGTAGGCAGAGGCTATAGAGTTCAGGAATGGTGGGATGAGAATACCATTACATTTACCATCAATTGATAGTGTGCCATAAACATTCTCTGAGGGAAAGAATAGTCATTCAATAAATGGTACTGGGAAAATTGAAAAGTCACACTCAGAAGAGTGAAGTTGGACCCATTCTTTACATCATATACAAAAATTAACTCAGATCATAATCCTAAATATAACAATTAAAACTGTGAAGCTTTTAGAAGAGAGCAGAGGAGTAAATTTGTGACTATGGATTAGGCAATGGTTTATCTGATATGAAAACAGAAGCAGAAGAAACAAAAGAGAAATAAATCAGAGTCCATTGTTACTGATGAGAAGTTAGTATTCATCCTTATTGTTGATCTTATACATGTAATGATTTTTTTTTTGAGCTTAAGATTTTGTCTTTATCTTTGGTTTCTAGAAGTTTGATTATAATATGCTAAGGTGTATATTTCTTTGTCTTTATCTTTCTTGGTGTTTACTGAGATTCTTGGAGCTGAGGCTATTTGTTTTCTGACAAATTTAGACATTTTTGGTTATTATCTCTTAAATATCTTTGCCCCATTCTCTCCTTCCTTTGTTTCTGGAATTCTAACCACATGAATGTTAGACTACATGTTATAGTCTCATGGGTCATTGAGCTATGTTTAATAATAATAATAATAATAATTATGTGTTTATGTTGGGATAATTTCTATTCACATCTGCATGTCACTGATCTTTTCTCTTGAGGACTCTAATTTCCTGTAACATCCAATGAATTTTTTTCTGTATTATATATTTTAGCTCTATGATTTTCCTTTTTTTTTTTTTTTTTTTTCAACGTTTATTTATTTTTGGGACAGAGAGAGACAGAGCATGAACGGGGGAGGGGCAGAGAGAGAGGGAGACACAGAATCGGAAACAGGCTCCAGGCTCTGAGCCATCAGCCCAGAGCCCGACGCGGGGCTCGAACTCAGGGACCGCGAGATCGTGACCTGGCTGAAGTCGGACGCTTAACCGACTGCGCCACGCAGGCGCCCCTGATTTTCCTTTTTTAAAAGGTTGCTATGTCTTTTCTGAAATTCCTCATTGTTTAACTGATGATATCCATCTTTTTTGGACACTTTAAACATATTTATAATAGCTATTAAACACCATTTTTTTTTTGCTAGTTCCAAAATCAAGATCCATTGCTGATGGATTGTGGAACTGTTGATTATGGATATTTTCCTGCTTCTTTGCCTAACTGAAATAGGATTGACCACTGGAAACTGGATGATATGCAGCAAAGACTTAAATTTATATATTTTTTTTCTAAAAATGGTTGACCTTTGTACTATCAAACTATTAAATTAGTAATGATATTGTTCTTGTGGAAGCTGCTTTATTAGAGCAGGCCAACTTCAGTTTTTATACCTTAACATAGGGAGTGATCCTGAGTCCTCGGAGACATTTCTTACTCTGAATATGTGGCCTTTCTGGGGTAAGAGTATTTATCAAGCTTCCCTAACTTGGTGGGACTTGGTGAGATTTACAAACTGCTTCCCAGGAACTACATAGCTGCTAAAAATCTCTATGTAGCTCTTTAGCTTCCAGATGTTGCTTTCTGCTGTATCATTTGGAGATTTTCCTGTCAACACAAAGTTTAAGAGTCAGTTAAAGATTTGAGGGGAATTTATATGCAGATTTTAGTATTACACAATAGGTAGTTAGCTCTTTTCCAAGATTGCTCATTGCAATTTTCAGTTCTGGCAGCGCCAACATCCAGCTTCTGGCAATTCCTCTGTTCTGTGAAACTGTAGTTCTCTCCTCCAGGTGCCATTCAAACTTGGAAGTGCCTTCATGGTTCCGGACCTCAACTGCTATGATTCTCCTTTGTCAAGAGCCACATCCCCTCAGTTCTGCTATATGCTGATCATTCTCAAAGAACGTCGATGTTTATGTTTTTCTTTGAGAATTTTTGTTATGGTTAGGATATTTACTGCTAGATAGGCTAACATGCTATTACTTCAATGAAATTCCCAATGTTTTTTTATTATGAAGAAATTATGTGGTTAAAGAGTCATTCTATTGAGTACATTCATGTAAAACACTATTTTAAAGAATCAGATCTAATATGACACCAGAAATATAAGCAACAAAAGAAAACGTAAGTTGGACATTATAAAAATTAAAGTTTTTTGTATGAAAGGACACTATCATGAGAGTGCAAAGACAACCTACAGAATGGGAGAAATCACTTGTAAACTTTATATCTGATAAAGTATTAATATTCAGAATATGTAAATAACTCCTACAACCCAGCGATGAAAATAAACTATTTCAAAAATGGGCGAAGGACTTAAATAGACATTTTTCCAAAGATGATAGACAAATGGCCACTAAGCATATAAAAATGACTAATATCATTAGTTATTAGGGAAAGAAATCAAAACCACAATGAAATATCACTTCACACTCATTGGGATGGCTATAAATAAACACACAAACAAAATACAGAAAATAAGAAGTGTTTTAGTCAATGTGGGGAAATTAGAACCTTCATACACTGCTGGTGGGAATGCAAAATGGTTCAGTCACTGTGGAAAACAATTTGATAGTTCTTTAAAAATTTAGTATAGAGTTATCATATGATTTAGTAATTTCATCCTTGGCATATATCCAAAAGAATAGAAAGCAGGGACTAAAATAGATAACTTGTTCATAGCATTACTCCTAAGAGTTAAAAAGTGGAAACAACCCAAAAGTCCAGCAAAAGATGAATGAATAAACAAAATGTGGCTATATATACAATGGAATATTAGTCAACCATTAAAGCAATGTATTTCTGATACATGCTACAACATGGATGAACATGGAAAACATTATGTTAAGTGAGGTAAATCAGACATGGAAGGACAAATATTGTATGATTCCATTTATATGAAGTACCTAGAACAGGCAAATTCATAGAGACAGAGAATAGAGTAGAGGTCACCAGGGATTAGAAGGAGGGGAGAATGGGTGTTATCATTTAATGGGTACAGAGTTTCTTTTGGGGATGACGAACAAGCTCTGAACATCGATAATGGTGATGATTTAAAAAATATTGTGGATGGACTCAGTCCCGCTTAAAATGCCACTTAAAATCTTAAATTTTATATTAAGCATATGCTACCACATTTAAGAAATCATATCTATCGTTAAAAAGCAAGGATTTGTTACAAGGGAGGATATTCAGTGGTAGCTGGAGAAATACAATAGTATTTGCTAGCAAAGAAAGCATTCTAAAAAAGCAGTTTGAAACTGACCAAAACCAACCAGTTTGTGACAGAAAATAAATGGTGAGATATGATTTTGAGTTATTTCACATCTTACAGGTCCAACTATGTTTTAAGTTTTTGTAAGCATGGAAATAGGTCTTATTCTATACTTCTGATTCATAAGTTCATATTCACTAAATTGTTGAATATTAACGTTTCTCCTACATAAGATTGTATTTTCTTTTTGCCTTTCACATAAATTCACATTTAGAAAACCTCCCTCCTAGTGGATTCCTCCATGTTCTGGGACATTTTAGAATAGTGTTTATGTTTTATGCTATCTAACTAGCTATGCAATGTCTTTTTCTCATAAGTTGTTCATGCTACTCCTGCCTTATGATATCCTATGTGAATCATTTTGTGTTAGGTAGACTTGATTAATGCTTTGTGAAGACCCTGTTCGTGAAAAGATGACTCTTCATCCCTAACAACTGCTATGACAGAGCAACTTATCTAAACTACTCTTACTTATTAATTGCCCAGCCATCCCCCAATTATTAGTTCCATTTGTTTCCATCCAGCCTCTTCCAACTGCTTAAAGATAATTTTTGGTTGTGTGAATGAATGAAATACTTTGAAAAACATTTTTTAACTGTAGTCTTTTTGCAAGTTTATTTTATTATAAAATCAAATAAATGACTTCATATGTATTTAGTAGTTGTGTATTTCAGAATCAGGTCAAATATATATGAGTCCACAAGGGGTACTGTCCATCTGGAAATGTCTTCTTAGATTTTTGTCACTATTTTTTTTTACCTTAGTGTCTTTTTGTTCAGTTATCTCCATTCTCATCCATAAGGATTCTCTTTCCATTAAATATGACTCTCTTGTTTCCCCTTGGTCATATTATTCCACTTTGATTCCTATCCACAAGAACCTGTTATTTTAGAACAATAAGCTTACACTCTGAAAAAGTGTTTCTAAAACATATGTAGTCTTTTTAAAAATCCAGGACTATGTTCTCATTCTTTTATCCCTTGGATATTCTGTAACATTGAATTCTAATTTTAACTTAGAAGAATATGAAAAATAATCACTACTATGTATTTATGGTTGCCAGATTTTGCCAATAAAAATACAAAACACCCTCTTAAATCAGAATCTCGGAACATCAACAAATATATATACATATTTTTATATAAATATATTCCATGCAATATTTGGGACATATTTATACTAAAAATTGTTTGTTAAATTTGAAATTAATATTTAACTGTGTGTCCTGTATTTTATCTGGCAATCCTACTGATGTCATATCCAAGATAAGGGCATTTTAATTTATCCTGGCGTGATCATTTTCCAGAAACTTATGATTTCTAAATCCCAAAGCATTTTTAACGGTAAATAACATTCCTATTTGAAAGCTGTCCAATGATTAACTCCATAGCTAACTCTTAAAACATTTTAAAAAATTAGTTTTATATTACCATTAGAATACTTCTTGAGTTTTTCAATGGACACATCAAAATGCTTTAAAAAATTAATGGCCATATATATTTTAAGAAATTAAAATGGAGAAACAAAGAAATATGAAAATATCCATATAATCCTAGATTATACTGACTTTCCTATAAACTACACACAAATATGTTTCCATTTTGAAAAGAATGAAACAAAACCTATAAACATGTCATAAGATCATACTATTTTTCTTTAATTTATCACAAAAGTTAGGACCTATATGCACACTTTTTTTTTCCAAATTTGTCTTTTTAGAGCTAAAAATAAAGAGCTTCATAGCTCATAGCATGTACTCTAAATATGTACAGCCTAAAGCACAATTTTACAGCTGAATTTCAAGCCCTGTGAAATGGGGTTTCTAATGGAAATGCTGACAGACTGCTAGCTGCAGGGACACCAGCAGGCACCATTATAATAAATGGGTCTGAGAGAGACATGATACAGGCCCACAGGTAATTAATGGCAGGAGTAAAATAAAATATAGGCACACCATCCCACTGAGAGCATGATGCAATGGAAGAAACTTGTAATAAAACACAAAGAATGTCTTTAGCAAGAAGTGTGAGGAAAGTCTTGTAAAATAAATCATGAGCCAGGTCTGTAGCTATAAGAGTCATTGCATATTCCTTTATAATTAGGATTTTTTTAAAAAACACACTATAAAAATCATTTTTGGCTAAGCAAAAATGCTCTGTGTTGTGGATTGAGAAATCAATGAAACATAAACTCAGCTACTCAAAACAGCTAATAATAACCAGAGCTTTCTAGTTGGAAAGTCTACTTGTAAGAAGTCCAACATTATGACTCCATATTACAGAAGAATTGACTGTAAAATATATTCTTAGAATACAGAATGATATGGCTATTTTTTCTCTCCTCCAAATGTCTTGATTCAGTCTCTTAGTTGCATTTTTTGTTTAATTCTGGAGACCAAGAAGGTCCTAAGAACTTTCAGCTATAATTCTCCTTGACCTTTGAAGTCTGTAGTAATTTTTGGTTCATTTTTTCTTAATTAAAGGGTAGCTCACATCACCTTAAGTGACTGAAATCAACTTTGACTTTATTTCTACATAGGATGTTGACTCAGCCATTGTCTTTCAGAAAGTCGGTGTTTGTAAGTGCACAGCTATTCCTTTCTAGACTAAATTGTCTCCTAAAAAACAGAGATTCAGATTAAGACAGTACCATGCAGTTGGAAAAATACATGGTGGGGTGAGTGGTAAGTGGGGGAGGACAAAAAAAGAAAGAAAGAAAAAAAAAAGAATTACTATGACAGATTATTGACCTAAAAATTTTAAGAGATTTCCATCAGTACTTCATCTTGTTTCCTGGCCTCAGGGTGGCAATAAATTAATCCCATATGTTAAATGGGATGACTGAGTCCCCAAAAGTTTGAATGACTTGCCAAGGTCTCATAGCCAAGAAACTGGAAGAGTAATGAGAAATAGCAACCACTTCCTCCTGCTAACATTTTTCCATTTTAATATATTGCCCTTGTAATTTCAGAAAAGAATAAAATTTTTGCTTGAGTTAGAAGTATTCTCAGTTGATTTACAAGCATAAATTTGGGATGAATAATTCAGATAAACTGACTTTTGCTAGGAATGTCTGCATAGATGTTGACTGACAATTTCCTATACATGAAAGTATCAGCTATAAAAATCAACTACCATTATTTCCTCATTAATTACTTAGAAAAAAATTCAATAGAGTTATTTTTTAATGTCTTTTCTTCCTGGTAAAATTTGCAAAAATGCTTAAAGCTTATTACATTTTTGTAATTGATAATTCTTTTATTTTTTCCCTCTTTGATTAGCAAAAGCTGTCTCCTTGATAACGTTTCTGAGTCAGATTCTGAGATGAACAAAGAGTAGAGTAATTTATGAAAAATTCATCAGTTCTTTATTTCTGATTATAAAAACGTTTTGGTGAAATTTATGGGAATGTACTTCATTTATCTTTGGTTGACTGGCTGATATTGTCTAATTCCAATTTCTGGGTTAGTTGAATTACAATTTTGTAGTTGAAATACGTCGATAACTAAATTGTTTTCAAATTGTTTATCTTAAGAATGAAGTGGAAGTATGGTAGACCAGTATTTTTAAATTCTAATTGCATTTCTGACCTTGTATGATAGTAAGGAAAATCCTTTATGGTTAAGAATCAATTGAATGTAGGGATCTAGGGAGATGAACAGGTGAGATGAAAGAATCTATAATCTCCAGCCACCTTGACTTCTGTTTTGATAGCCACATGAGGTGTGGGTTACAGGAGGCAAAACCTAGCACCACCCAACATAGGATATTGAGTAGGAGGCATGCAATAAGGCCCAGAAGAGTACACCCGCAGTGAAAGAATGAATTCAAAGGACTACTCTATTGAGAAAGGCAGTTAGGGAACCTGGCCTCTCTTTCCCAAGTGGAGGAAAATTATTTACTACGAAAAAACTTCATGGAAAATTCACAGGACAGCTTTCAAGTGAATTTGTAGCCCAAGCACATATGGACTTTCTGGTCCAAAATACCTTCAGTCCAGTGTTTAGTTGTACATGGCCTCTGTTATTTAATGTATTCGCTACGTAGCCGGTGAACTTCCTGTACCTCTAGTTTTGATATCTTCAACATCAGGATATTTTCATTAATGTCTTTAATCAATAAACCAGGCTCTCGGCCTCATAAGATTATCAAAGCAAATTTAATAATTTGGCTTCAAATTATTTATAAAAAATGATATTCACTCTTGTATTTTTTAATTGCAGTATAGGTAAGCAATGGAACTTCTTTCAATTATATTATTAGTAACTGGATTTTTTTTTGTGTGTAAAATGGATATTGCATTGCCTATGTTTAAATCAATAACTTACTTATTAAAAGTATAGATTGTAAGAACTATTTTTATCAAGTTTAACATATAAGTTGTGCTTTCAATTTATAAACCTGATAGCTTTTATAAAAAACAAAAAATCCTTTCATTCATTTTTGATCGTTATTAAATTAACTCAGTTTAACTTACATAGTTGATTATATTTATGAACACATTTCAAACTATAGTCAAAGATTATATATCTGAATCTCTCAACTTTAATTACAAAAATGACAGATTTATAAATCTATCAGAACCTAATGCACTTAAACTCACAAATTAGTGTCTAAATTTTTAAATATAAAAATCATGTTATATATCAATCCAAGCATAGTTTGAAAACCTAAGCTAGTTTTCTTATACTTTTGAAATTAAAAAGCTAATATGATACTTCTTCAATTAGATCATATGCTTTTAAGCATTTCAAACATTTAAATGGCACAAAGAAATGATCACCATGGTGAGAGAACTTAATGCTAAGCTTACTTTTGGACTATTAATATTGTTGTTCTTATTTGCTTCCTTATTTTTGTATTTATTTCTGTACCTTCCAGGGATCGCAAACTGATTTATAATACAAATAAAAGTATTGGAATTAAGATCTCAGTCTGACTAGTTTCTTGGTGCCAAAATACAATTATAGATTGGGATTATGGCACAAGATTTTTTACAGGCATATGGAATGTGGGCCGGATTACTTGATAAATCCACCTGAATTATAGGTTAATATGGCTATTTTAGGGATAGAGTTCTATCTGTATTGAATAAATGAAGGGAAAGTGGGCACTTAAAACTCATGCTTTTCAGCCTGAATTTGTATTTTAATTTTTCAAGACCGTGCATAAAGTGTTCCCTGGGTAACTTTCAAGACTCATCTTCATCATATTTTGGTTTTAACCTCTCTTGACTTTTTAATCTTATTTGGAAGATAAAATTCCGCACTCTACAACAAAGTGCAACTCATCTCTTTGCCTTGGATCTCAATGAATAAAATTAATACTGTAGTTACTGGTAATAAAATTCTTTGTTGCTTAAGTAAAAAAAATAATTTACTTCTGCATGCTTTTTATATTTTTACTTTCTTATTTGTGTAACTAATTGCCATTTCATACTTGGGCTAAATTCCTGATCACTTTCAAAATTAGTGATTTATAAACCAGATAATACTCTTTTTGTTTGTTGCTTTTGGTGGTTGCTCACAGTTTTGTGAGCCAGGAATTTAAAAAGGGTCCAGCTGTTGGTTGTGCCTACAGTTATTTTCAGGCTTGACTGGGCCGAGCATCTAACATGAATCACTCATGTGATTGGCAGCTGATGTTGTTGGCTGGTTGTTCAACTAGAACAGTCAACTAGAGAGCCTGTGTATAGCTTTTACATATGGTGGCTCACAGAATGGTGGCCTTAGGGTAGTTGAATTTCTTATGTGGTGGCTCAGTACACCACTGTGAGAGGCCCTACAAGTAGGTTGGAAGCTGCATTTCTTTTATGACCTAGCCTTGAAAATTATTTAACTTCATTTTTTCTGTGTGCTATTGACCAAAACACATACCCATACAGATTCAAGAGCATAGACCTCAACTCTAGATGAAAGAGGTGTCAAAGACATCGTTGCCATAAGAAAATTCCATACGTATTTATTGTTAAAGCTGAAATAACTTATATGAAATTGACTCAAAATTATGACTTATCCAATCCTAACATTACATCTTGTTATATGGAGGTTTTCATTTAGGTCAAGTTTTAAAAAATTTTTTATGTGTGAACTGTTAAATTCATTGAAATTTATTACATAATTTTGTGCACCATAAATTGACAGTTCTTTTTTTTTTTTTTTTGAGTTTATTTGAGAGAGGGAGGGAGGGAGGGAGGGAGAGAGAGAGAGAAAGCTTTAACACAAGTGGGGGAGGGGCAGAGAGAGATTGAGGGACACACACACACACACACAGAATCTGAAGCAGGCTCCAGGCTCTTAGCTGTGAGCACAGAGCCCAATGCAGGGCTTGAACACACAAACTGGGAGATCATGACCTAAGCCAATGTCAGATGCTTAACCACCCGAGCCACCCAGGCCCTCCAAATTGACAGTTCTAATCCAAGTAGTAAGCACAATGGAAGATAAGAAATTATGATTCACTTTGTAATATTTTTCCATTTAAGAATATTTATTTATTTTATGACATTTAAACAAAATATCCTCATCCTCCTAGAAATAAGGTATTCTTAATTGATTAATAAAACTTTAAGGGCCTCATTACAGACATTACAAACAAATTTATCAAGGGCACTTCTGTCATCAAGAAAACAGAAGGATGGTGCTTGAACATAAGGTACATCAAATCATACAAGTAACAATGCAAATCAGGTGTTCTGTAACCTGGAATACAATGCAGATGCTTCTAAAGAATAAAATGGCAAAGTCAGTTTTAATATTAATGTTCTGATTTGTGGTGATCAGATTAATTTTTTTCAGGGGTAGGATGTCTTCCAACGATTTCCAGCAGCCCAGGACTACGTTCTCATGCTACTGGTGAATTACAAGGAATCTTATTTAGAAGTCTATAGCACAACTAGAATCTGTGATTGTCTGTGAATTAACACCTCTTTGTCTTCACTGATCCTGTCATCTCCCAGACTTCTCTTATATGAGTTTCCTGAATTACTTTTGTTTCTAAAGTACTTTACAAAGGAACTATTTTTTTTGTGATAATTGTAGATTCACATGCCATAGTAAGAAATTATGGTTAGATTGCCCTTCACCCAGCTTTCCCCAATGGTAACACCTTGCAATGGTATATATAGTATGATATCACAGTCATGAAATTGACATTGATGTTATCTGGCAACCTGATTCACATTTCACTAGTTTTACATGTATTTATGTGTGTTTGCATTTAGTTCTATGGAAATTTATATCATGTATAGGTTCATTTATTTAGCAACCTAATCAAGATACAGGAAAGCCGTATCCCTTTGCTGTCCTTTTGTGGTGTGTGTGTGCTGTCCTTTTATAATGACACGCTCCTTCCCTTCCCCCATTTGATTACTGTTAGGTTCAATAAATATAAAATTAT
Source organism: Leopardus geoffroyi (assembly GCF_018350155.1). Lineage (NCBI taxonomy): Eukaryota > Metazoa > Chordata > Mammalia > Carnivora > Felidae > Leopardus > Leopardus geoffroyi. The sequence continues at coordinate 87,804,267 of NC_059327.1, forward strand.
GTTTTAATAAACATAATTGATGCAACTAAAACAGAGGGAAAAAGGTAAGATTTACAGAAACTGCCGAGATTTTTATTTGAAAGTAATCTTGGAGATTATTAATGTAGAGAATTATTGCACTTGTAATCCTGTTGTTCCACAGTTATTACTAAACAAAATGTAGAAAAGGAATAGCAGTTCCCCTTATCAAATGCCTATATGAATACTTGGAACAAACATTATATATATCATGCTGGGAAATTTAAAGTGTGACCAAATGTTTGCTTTCTGTTTGTTAATTTATATGATCCAAACTCTTTCTATGTACTGTTTTGATAGGATTCATAGAAGATAAACAATCTCACAATTGTATGATAATGACGATGAAAGAGAAGTTTTAAAGCAATTTCAGCAATCTCAGGATACTTATCACTTTTTTTAACCAAAATGAGGCAAGTGACTATATATTTTCAAAATTTATCTTAAATCCTTGATCAGTAGGTTTTTTCAACAACTTATCCTTTAAAACTGTTTAAACTGAGGCACCTGGGTGACTCAGTCAATCAAGCCTAGGTCATGATCTCGCCATCCTGAGTTTGAACACTGCATCAGGCTCCGTGCTGACAGCTCAGAGCCTGGAGCCTGTTTCGGATTCTGTGTCTCCCTCTCTCTCCTTCTGCCCCTCCCCCACTTGTGCTTTCTAGCTCGCTCGCTCTCTCTCTCTCTCTCTCTCTCTTTCTCTCTCTCTCAAAAATGAATAAATTAAAAAAAAATAAATCTACGTTTATACTCAAATTACCTTTATTTGAATGACGTAGACTTTTGGTCTATTAATTTCATATGTTTGAATATTTTCCCCCATAGTGGCTTTTTTTTTTAATTGCAGTATAATTCACATACAATATTATATCAGTTTCAGGTATACAATATAGTGATTCAACAATTCCATTCATTACTCAGTGCTCATCATAATAAGTATACTCTTAATCCCCTTCACCTATCTCACCCATTCTCTCCCCCACCACCTCCTCTCTGGTAACCACTAGTTTATCTCTTTTTTTCTAACTGTTCATTTATCTTGTTTCTTAAATTTCACATATGAGTGAAATCATGGTATCTGTCCTTCTTTGACAGACTTATTTTGCTTAGCATTATTTCCTCTAGATCCATCATGTTGTTGCATATATATGTTTATATATATAAACATCTTTCTTTATCCATTCATCTATCCATGGACATTAGACTTCTTCCATAATTTGGCTATTATAAATAATGCTACAATAAACATAAGACTGCATATATCTTTTTGAATTGATGTTTTCATTTTCTTTGGGTAAATACCCAAAGTGGAATTTTCTTTGGGCAAATACCCAGGAATAGCATTACTGGATTATATGGTAATTTGCTTTTTTAATTTTTTGAGGAAAATCCATACTGTTTTCCACAATGGCTATACCAGTTTGGATTCCCATCAACAGTGTGTAAGGGTTCCTTTTTCTCCGCAGCCTTGCCAACACCTGTTGTTTCTTGTGTTTTTGATTTTAGTTATTCTGACAGGTGTGAGGTGATATTTCATTGTGGTTTTCATTTGCATTTTCCTGGTGACCAGTTGAGCATCTTTTCATGTATCTGGTGGCCATCTGTATGTCTTCTTCAGAGAAATGTCTGTTCACGTCTTCTTCCCATTTTTAATTGGATTATTTGTTTTATGTTGCTGTTGTTCAGTTGTATAAGTTCTTCATGTATTTTGGATACTAACCCCTTACCAGAGATGTCATTTGCAAACACCTTCTCCCGTTCAGTAGGTTGTCTTTATGTTCTGTTTATTGTTTCCTTTTGTTGTGCAGAAAGTTTTTATTTTGATATAGTCCCAATAGCTTATTTTTCCTTTTGTTTCTTTTGCCTTAGGGATACATATCTAGAGAAATTTTGCTAACAGCTGATGTCAGAGAAATTACCATTTGTTCTCTCTTCTAGGATTTTTATGGGGTCAGGTCTCACATTTAGGTGTTTAATCCATTTTGAGTTTATTTGTATGTATGATGTAAGAAAGTGGCGCAATTTCATTCTTTTACATGTAGCTGTCCAGTTTTCCCGCAGCGTTTGTTGAAGAGACTGTCTTTTCCCATTGCATATTGTTGCCTTCTTTAATTGACCATGTACCTGTGGGTTTATTTCTGGGCTACCTATTCTGCTTCATTGATCTCTGTGTCTTTTTTTGTGCTGGTACCATACTGTTTTCATTACTAGTAGTTTTGGAGTAGATCTTGAAATCTGGGATTGTGATATTTCAATTTTTTTTTTCTCAAAATTGCTTTGGCTATTCAGGGTGTTTGGTGGTTCCACACAAATTTTAAGATTATTTGTTTTAGTTCTGGGAAAAATTATGTTGGTATTTTGAGAGGGATTGCATTATATCTGCAGACTGCTTTGGGGAGTATGGACGTTTTAACAGTATTTTTTTCTTCCAACCCATGAGCATGGAATATCATTTCACTTGTTCTTGTGGCCTTCAGTTTCATCAGTGTTTTATGGTTTTCAGAATACAGGTCTTTTACTTCACTAAGTTTATTCCTAGGTATTTTATTATTTTTGGTACAATTGTAATAAATGGGATTGTTTTCTTAATTTCTCTTTATGCTACTGCATTATTAGTGGATACAAACGCAGTGGATTTCTGTACATTGATTTTGTTTCCTGCTACCTTACTGAATTCATTTGTTTGGTAGATTTTGGCGGACTCTTAAGAGTTTTCTATATACAGTACCATGTTGTCTTCAAATAGTAAAAGTTTTACTTCTTTCTTGCTGATTTAGATGCCTTTTATTTCTTTTTGTTGTCTGATTGCTGTGGTTAGGGCTTCCAGTACTATGATGAATAAAAGTGGTGAGAGTAGACGTCCTTGTCTTATTCCTGATCTTAGGGGAAAAGCTCTCACTTTCTCACCATGGAGTGTAATGTTAGCTGTGGTCTTTTCATACATAGCCCTTATTATGTTGACATATGCTCCTTCTAAACATCCTTTGTTGAGGGTTTTTTTTTTTTCCACGAATGGATGGTTTACTTTGTCAAATGCTTTTCTGTATCTATTGAAATGACTATATGTTTTTTATTCTTTTGTTGATGTGTTGTATCACATGGATTAATTTACAAGTATTTAATCACCCTTGCGTGCAAGAAATAAATCCTACTTGATCATGGTGAGTAACCTTTTAAATGTATTATTGGATTCGGATTGCTAAGAATTTTTTTGAAGATTTTTGTGTCTATGTTCATCAGAGATATTGGCCTGTACTTCTCTTTTTTTATAGTGTCTTTATCAGGTTTTGGTGTCTCCGTAATGTGGGCATCATAGAATGAATTTGGAAGCTTTCCTTCTTCTCCAATTTTTGGAATAGTTTGAGAAAAAGAGGTATTAGCACTTCTTTAAATGTTTGGTAGGGGTGCCTGGATGGCTCACTGGGTTAAGTGTCCTACTTTGGCTCAGGTCGTGATCTCACTCTTGTGAGTTTGAGCCACGCATTGGGCTCTGTGTTGATAGCCCAGAGCCCGGAGCCTGCTTTTCTCTCTGCCCCTCCCCTGCTTAGCTCTGTCTCTCTCAAAAATAAATAAACATTAAAAAAATTAAAAAAACCAGGGCATCCGGGTGGCTCAGTCCGTTAAGCATCCGACTTTGGGTCAGGTCATGATCTTACAGTTGGTGGGTTAGAGCCCTGCATTGGGCTCTGTGCCGACAACTCAGAGCCTAGAGCCTGCTTCTAATTTTGTATTTTCCCCCTCTCTCTTTCTGCCCCTCCCCCACTAGTGCTCTGTCTCTCTCTGTCTTTAAAAAATAAATGAATGCTAAGAAATTTTTTAAAAAATTAAAAATAAATAAACAAAAAAATGTTTGGTGGAAATCATCCATGAAGCTGTCTTGCCCAGGACTTTTGTTTTTTGGGGGAGATTTTTGATTACTGATTCAATTTCACTGCTGGTAATCTGTTCAAATTTTCTATTTTTTCCTGATTCACTTTTGGGAGGTTATATTTTCTAGGAATTTATCCATTTCTTCTAGACTATCCAATTTGTTGGCATACAATTTTTCATAAGATTCTCTTATAATCCATTACAATCCATTGTATTTCTGTAGTGTTGGTTGTGAGTTTTCCTTTTTCCTTTTTTATTTTAAGTCTTCTTTCTCTCCTTTTTTTTTTCTTTTTCTTTTTTTTGATGATAAACCTTTAGGTTTATCAGTTTTGTTGATCTTTTCAAAGAACAAGCTCCTGGTTTCATTTATCTGTTTTAAGTTTCTATTTTGTTTATTTCTGCTCTAATCTTTATTGCTTACTACCTTCCACCGGTTTGGGGTTTTGTTTGTTTTTTTTTCTAGCTGCCTTAGGTGTAAAGTTAGGTTGTTTATTTGAGATTTTTCTTGCTTCTTAAGACAGACCTGTATGGCTATGAACTCCCTTATTAGAACAGTTTTTTCTATATTCCAAAGATTTTGTACCGTTGTTTTTTTTTTTTTAATTTTCATTTGTTTCTATGTATCTCTTGATTTCCTCTTTGATTTCTTGGTGGACCCATTTATTGTTTATTAGCATGTTATCTAACCATGTATTTGTGTTCTTTCTAAATTTTTACACATAATTAAATTTTTACACAAAATTTACAATTATTGTATCTCATTGTTGGATTGTTCCCTTTATTGTATGTATTGTCCTTTGTTTCTTGTTACAGTCTTTGGTTTAAGGTCTATTTTGTCCAGTATGAGTATGTCTACCCTGGCTTTATTTTCACTTCTAGTTGCATGATAAATGCTTTTCCATCCCTTCACTTCCAATCTGTATGTGTCCTGCATTGTGAAATGAATCTCTTGTAGGCAGCATGTGGATGGGTCTTGCTTTCTTATCCATTCTATCACCCTATGTTTTTTTGATTGGAGCATTCAGTCCACTTACATTCAAATTGATCATTGATAAGTATGTACTTGTTGCCATTTTGTTATTTGTTTTATGGTTGTAGTTCTTTTCTGTTCCTTTCTTCTGTTACTCTCCTCTCATAGGTTTGCTGGCTTTCCTTAGTGATATACTTGGATTCCTTGCTTCTTATTTTTTGCCTATCTATTGCTGGTTTTGATTTGGGGATACCATTAGGTTTATATATGACATCTTATGTATATAATGGTCTAAATTGATGGTTTCTTAAATTTGAACCCACTCTACAAGCACTAAATTTTTACTTTTATCTAAATTTTAGGCATAGTTGTCATACTTTATATCCTTTTATTTTGTGAATTCCTTGACTGATTTTTTGTAGATATACCTAATTTTACTGCTTTTGTGTTTCTTACTTTTCTTACTCCTATCATGGTCTTCCTTTTCCATTCAAAGAGTCCCCTTTACCATTTCTTGTAAGGCTGGTTTAGTGGCGATGATGTCCTTTAAACTTTGTTCATCTGGGAAACACTTTATCCCTCTTTCTATTCTGAATGATAGTTTTGCTAGATAGGGTACTCTTGGCTGCAGGTGTTTTCCCTTCAGCACTTTGAGTATATCCTGTCATTCCATCTGACCTGCAAAGTTTCTGCTATAAAATCAGCAGGTAGCCTTATGGTGTTTCTCTTGTATGTAACTATTTTCTATTGCTGCTTTAGAAATTCTCTCTTTATCAGTATTTTTTGACAGTTTATGTAAAATGCCATATGTCTTGGTGCGAACTGCCTTAGGTTGGTTTTGTTGAGGGCTCTCTGTGCCTTCTGGATCTGGATTTCTGTTTCCTTCCCCAGATTCGGGAAGTTTTCAGATATTATTTCTTCAAATACATTTTCTTCCCTCTTTTCTCTCTCTTCCTTCTGGGATCCCTATAATATGAATGTTTTTACACTTGATGGTGTCACTGAACTCCCTAAATCTATTTTCTTTTTTTTTCTCTCTCCTGTTCAGCCTGGTTACTTTCCATTACCCTGTCTTCTAGGTCACTGATCCATTCTTCTCCTTCTTTTAATGTACTGTTTATTCCATCTTGTGTATTTTAAATTTCAGTTATTGAGTTCTTCATCTCTGTTTAGTTCTTTTTGTTTTCTCTCTTTGTTAAGGGTCTCACTGAGGTCATCCACTTTTTTTTTTATCAGGTGCAGTGAGTATCTTTATGGCCATTACTTTCAATTCTCTGTCAGACATCTCTGTTTCATTTAGATCTCTTGCTGTGATGTTGTCCTATTCTTTCATTTGGGACACATTCCTCTGTATTCTCATTTTGTCTGGTTCTCTGTGTCTGTTTCTATGCATTAGGAAAGTCAGCTACATCTTTTGCCCTTGACAGTAGTGGCCTTATGAAGAGGAGGTCCTCTAGTGCTCTGTAAGCCAATGTCACTTGTTCATTAGAACCTGTACTTCAGGGGTGTCTCCTATGTGTGTTGCCTGCACGCTAATGTTGTGGCTGAATCATGTTTTCCTTCAGTTCAGTCATCTGCAAGGCTGTCTTTGCCATTTGTGGACAGGGTTTGGTTCTTTTGTTGTTAGCGTGCCAGTCTGGGGCTGCCTTGGTCTTGTGTTGGTTCACACCAGGTATTTGCCAGAGCTATGAGTACACCAAACTGCAGGGTGCTCTCTCTGTGTTGTTCTCTGAGCAGCTTCATTGGTGGGTGGGACCTGCTATCAGACTGGAAGCTTGCCTCCAGCTCAGTGCGGGGGCCATAGTCAAACTCATGTGTGTGGTTTTCTTCCTCTTTGCCTGGAGCAGGAGTTATTTTGGGGTGCTACTCAGCCCCACTGGGGCTGCTTGCACACCGTCATTCTTGTGCCACTTTGGATAGACTCATGATGAGGCTGGGTTGCAGGGGGTAGGTTCACAGAAGAGCTTGGAGATAGGGTGTGCTGTTAGCAAGGCAGATGGAGAGTGTTAGTGCTGTTCTGTTTCCCTTAGTTGTCCCTGTAATCTAGGTTGGTAGAGAGGGGGTGGGAAATGGCATTAATCTGTTCTTTTGTTCCAGGACATGCTCTAAGATTAGTAAACAAATCTCTCTCTGGTATACCTTAGGCATTTTAAACTGCTGCTTCTATGCTGTATCTTGGTGGGGTTGTTTGTTATGCTGTCTTTTTCAGGGTGGGGACTCAGTTTCCTTTGATCCTGGGCTCTCCAGGGCCAAGTCAGCTGAGGTGTTAAGCCTCACTGGCTATAAGAATTTACAAAGTTAAACCCCTCTGGTTTTCAAATCCAAATGTTATGGGGATTTGTATTCCCAGTGCAGGTCCCCACGCCTGATGTGCGGGGTCTGTTTCTCTCCCCTCTCTGTGCCTGTGGCATCCTTCCCTCCCACGGACAGTCCTGTAGGTCACTTCGGGTCCAGACCACATCTCTGTTCTTCTTCTCCTCTGTGATGTAATATTTTCTTTATGTTTTTCTTGCTAAAAATTTTTATTTACATTTATTTATTTTTTGATAGACAGAGCACAAGTGGGGAAGGGTCAGAGATAGAAGGAGACACAGAATCCGAAGCAGGCTACAGACTCCTAGCTGTCAACACAGAGCCCGACAAGGGGCTAAAACTCACAAACCGCAAGATCATGACCTGAGCCGAAGTCGGACGCTTAACCGCCTGAGCCACCCAGGTGCCCCTCTTTATGTTTTTCTGCAGTCTTGCCAGTCTTCAGGTCATTTTTCTGGGTTATATACACCGATAGGGGTGTTATCTAGGTGTACCTATGGAACAAGGTGAACCTAGGCTCCTCCTACTCCACCATCTTTTAACAAAAACTAAAATTTTCTAATTCATGAGCTGCAATATTATCTACTCTATGTCCATCATCTATTTCATTGAAAACTATAGGGACTATCTGTTCTTCTATAAATCCAACTTTTGTTGTAGTCCTTAAATCTTATTATTTAAAAAAATGTGATGGATTTATTCATTGCTTGGATGTGTTAAAATAATTTTTAAAACACTTAAGATATAGGTGAATAATCAAGTGTAGTGGAACAATTTATATCTTTAACACTTTAGACAAAACTGAAACTTATTTTCAGACATGCTAAGAGTTAATTCAAAAATTAACACAGAATCTTTCTCCCACACTCCTAGTATAGGTAATATTCATCAGGCTTTCTCAGTGAAGAGAGCAATGAGTTGATTTATATTCTGGTGCAATCTTAATCTGAGTATCTGTTCAAAAATATTATGAATAAATATATTTTCCTGTGGTTAGAGCTGGACCTTCAGAAAGTAATCCTGTTCAGAACTTAAACTCCAAAACACATTTACAGATAGTGATAACATATTTTTGTGTCACAGCAATTTCAAAGTATAAATACTTACTTACATACACACATACATACATACATACATACATACATACATACATACATACAATGTGTTCCACACTTTAGATTCTTTCTCAGCCTAACAGTTGTGCTCATATGTGCTTCCTGAGAATGAAAACTGAACTATCACACTTGTATTCCTCAAGAAGAAGCATTTTAGGAGGCTAGGAATATTAGATTCTAAAAATACATAAATACATATTTTTAAACTTTCTGAAATGAACAATTTGAGAGAAAATATCTTATGTGCTTTTTTTTTTTTTCAACGTTTATTTATTTTTGGGACAGAGAGAGACAGAGCATGAACGGGGGAGGCGCAGAGAGAGAGGGAGACATAGAATCGGAAACAGGCTCCAGGCTCCAGGCTCCGAGCCATCAGCCCAGAGCCCGACGCGGGGCTCGAACTCACGGACCGCGAGATCGTGACCTGGCTGAAGTCGGACGCTTAACCGACTGCGCCACCCAGGCGCCCCTAAATTTTTTTTTTTTTCAACGTTTATTTATTTTTGGGACAGAGAGAGACAGAGCATGAACGGGGGAGGGGCAGAGAGAGAGGGAGACACAGAATCGGAAACAGGCTCCAGGCTCTGAGCCATCAGCCCAGAGCCTGATCTTCTGTACTTTTTGACATGATGAAGGGTGTATTAGAAAAGTTTACCTTAATGCTACCCACCAATCAAATAGCTCTTTCATTTACAAACCAAATAACTTGTGTGAAAATGACTAGAAATATTTCCCTAAACCTTCAGTTTTGCTAGATCTTGGCTTAGCTTTTCTTTGCTTTTTTATTTTAGTCTGTCTCACCAGTGTCAATGTTCTGATTAGTTTCCACTGCTATGAAATAAAAGTGATCCACATGTCATCTGTTAGATATGATACTTTTATATGCTGTTCTTATTTTCAGACTTCACACAAGTTAAAAATTGTCCAGGAGAGAGAATTCCTTTTCAATTCAATATTGGTCAAGTACAAACATGTTGTACACATAATAAATTCTGTTGAGACTCTTTGGTAAAGTATAAACTTCCAGTTTCAGGGTTTTTTTTTTTTTTTAAAGTTGTGGTCATGATACAAATTTATAGTTTCATTTTTGCAGTTATGCAGGCTTTGAATTATTAAAGCCACCCTGAACGTTTTGTGGAACTATTGTTTACATGTGGCAGTTTCGTTGGTACACAGATTAACAATGAACCAATCTGTAAACCCTTCTTCGTATATAATTTCTGAACTTCCTTCTTCCTGCATTGCTGGAAAATATTTTAAATGCATTTGTGACATACATAGTATCCAAAGAATAATATCCTTGGCCAGATTTTTAAAAATTACATTGATTTTGAGACTTCTCACACAAGAGAAAACTTTTTAACTGAGACAAGCATGATAGCTTAGTGTCATTCAAGATATACCAATAGAAAACGTGAGCGTCATAAATGTTAAGTGCCAAAGTGGTTAAAAGCATACCGATTACACTTCACATGGAAAACCACCTCAGTTTACATTTTACTGGAAGCAGGAAAAACTGTATCCATGTCTTTTTATTTATTCAACTTAAAGTTCTTCACATTGAAAATGCTACTTATTTGCCTCTTGGAATGACATATTTGTTAGCAGTATGGGAAACTAGCGAGGAGGGTATAACATCAGAATTTAAGGTCTTTCATCGTTTAAATTTACTCTGTGAAACACTTCTGCTTCTGCATGCAGATGGGCTAATGGTGCTGCGACTGTCATTAACCCAGAGTCATTTCCAAAATGCTATACTGAGAGATTATTTTCTGTGATTATAGTCTTGGGCTTTCAGTTGCATGGCCTATTTTTGAGCATAAAGTCATTTTCTTTTTTGTCTCTTAGCAAAACACAAAGATTTTGCTAAAATGAATTAACTCTGTGGTTGATTGCCTCCCAACTGTATTCTCTCAACTGCAGCTACTGTCTTTTGCAAAGCACAAGGCATTGCTCTAGGTCATGCCCCAGTAAGTCACTGACATATCTTTAAACGTGCTTGCTTCCATCAGTTCGTTGGGTGGCACGGCTCTGTTCCTCATTGATTTTCACACAACCAGCCTAGCAAATCTGAATTCAAATAAGCAGCACTTTGGTGCTGATGAACTCGCTATTCTGCAACACTTCCATTTCATGCTAAGAACAGAGTGCGGATGGCACTGGGAAAATGGAGTCTGAATACGATTTCAGACATTGATGTTCTATATTTCATTGGAATTTGTACCTTGGCTCTTTAAATCTTAGCCTCATCAGGGAATATATGCCTTACTCATCTATCTATATTGATCTGTGTTACATGTATCTTCATATCTAATCACTTCACCTGAAACTTTCTTGTATCCCTGTATCTGAGTTTTTTTCAGACTCACTGCTGCTTGTCGCCCAGGTGTGGAAGCTGGAAGCTATATTTACTTCCTTTTTCATTCTTAACACTCCTACCCTGTCACTAGTAAGTCCTGTTTAACTTCTTGTGTTCCTCCAATTACTCTTTCCTTGCCTCACTGCATTTTACCCCTTCAGTGACTTCCTGTTTTACTCAGTAAAAGCTGAAGTCCTTACATGACCCACATGGAGGAAAATAGAGGATGATACAGTGGTAAGCTCAGGGAATTTGTGACACGGGACATTTCCAAAGAAAGTAATCTGAAATGGACACAATATTTTGTATACAAATCTATTGTACACAATTAAAATTGCCTTTCATTATAATCTTCCCGTGGATAGCTTTTCTTTGTGTCATCTCTGCCTATGGAGCCATGTATATCCAGGGTATGTTCCCCATAATTCCGAGAATCTTCACGGAAAATTAGAATTTTTAGATTCTTTGCACTTCCTTCTATATTAACTTTTATTCTCATTTCAGCTTAATATTGTCTCATGGATTTTCATTCTAATTTCATAATGCCATATCTTACAGAATGGCAAATGTTTTCCTGTCATTTTTTCTGAATACGGCAGGAGAATATTTTCAGAAGTGTTTACTTTCCATAAATCTTCAGGATGATTTCACAGTCCTCTCCCCCGCCCCCTTATTTTTTGTTGTTCAGCAACCGTGAGCATTTTTTCCGTGCTTTGCTCATTCTTAAAATGAGATGAGCTCCCATAAGACTTGGTTTTGGTTAAGAGATAAGTGGTTGGAATGCACTTGCCTCAGATCTTTGTTGAGTTGGTGATAGTCACGGATCCCTTCGGACCCACAGCTGGAGTTTAGGTTGACTCGTTCAGCCGTTAGTCTAATACTTGATTTCCGGAAAATATTCTCTTCCAAAAATGTCCTACTTCTATGAATCTAAAAAAAGACACTAAAAACAAACAAAACCTTCTATTCTCTACACTCAGTGTCATTAGGGTTGTTATTTTCTTGGCCATATCATACTTTACCTTCTGGAATCATTTATCCCAGGAAGTAGGGTAATGCTGGCAACCTCCTCCCATCCCCTTCACCCTTTCTTTACACTCCCCTCTCCCCACCTGGTTGACTTCAGCTGTTTCAGAATTGATGTGCAAAGCCAAAAGGGGTTGGAGAAAGAAGAACTCTCTGCCTCAAAAGTAATTAAGACAACCGCCTATTTTTCTCTGACCGATACCAATTTTAGACTTAAGGCAGTAGGTAACTTGCCACTTTGTGAGTCTGTGTCGTGAGATTCAACCTGTATATTACTGAAACACAGCTAGTAGTTCCTGAAATCAGTGCTATTTTTTCCGTGGACAAGTAAATATTTCACATTTCTGTTAACTTGTCTTTGAGGCTTGTTCTTAAAGTCTCACATTTTCTGTAGCATTTAAAATATAGTAAGCTGAGAAATTTTATGGTTTTGGTCTGGTTCACTTGTTTTGAGATAAATTCCAAGAATTTCACTGCAGCCTTCCCTTTCAGACCTCAGTTGTGGGAGTAGAATACTCAGGGTGAGCTTGGTTTCAAATGCGATAGTATATGAACTGTGAGGGTTGCAGATGGTTTAGTCATATTGTCTTAAAGGCATTGAATCGGAAACATTTCTTGTCATTAAAATGTATAAAAAAACGTGAGTTCAACGAATTTAACAGTAACGCTTCTCTAATAGAACATTGCATGTTGTGGCAAAATTGAATACCATTTCAAGAAGGTAGATATAATCATGATAAAATATTTGGCAGTTGTGTGCTTGACATTTAATATATGCATAAAAATAAGGCATAACTCAATTCAATCACTCGGGCACAGAGATACACTAAGTACTGAACTTAAATTTGAGACCTGCAACTGTATGCTCTGTGTGTAGCCCCTAATAAGGAAGCATAAAATTGCCAACGGAATAGAGAACATGATTTCTGACCTTAGGAAATTTGCAATTTGATGGATATTCCGACCTTTTGATGTTATGCAGACCAAATAACTCCATATGTTTTTTAAAAAGTAAAGCCAAACACAGCTGATCCTTGAAATGCTGATTTTTCAGCACAGATCAAAACAGCAATAAACAGAGGAAGAGGAAATGGAATATTTTCCTATGAAGGGTAAATGACTTGAAAGAACTTACACTTTGAAAGTTTCATCAAATCAGTATTTTTTAAATGACTAATCTGCTCATAGAAATTTGCCTTCTATTAGAATCTTGACTGTACTGAACCTAAAGGCCAAGGACTCTCGATACTGTATACATAGCAGACTTATATTAAGTGTTTCTTGAATTATAAATAATGGATATATAGTGTTATTAATTAAAAATAAGGGAACATGGTTGACTTGCATTTGAAACTTTTGTCTATTTTAATTTTAGATTTCTTTAAAACTTTGTGAGACTCCTAGGAATGCACAGGTGAATAAACTCTACTTTTTATACATTGATTAAACAACAGGAGACTTGTTAGTACATTAAAAGTCATGCTTTCATTTATCATTAACCTCTTAATGCCTACTAATCTTACTTGCTCTTTTCTTACCAGTCAGTAAAATCTGCTATCAGAGATTGCCATGGATCTTTGTTTGTTCGTTTTTAATGTTTACTTTGAGAGAGAGAGCACATGAGAGTGGGGTAGGGGCAGAGAGAGAGAGTCCCAAGCAGGCTCTGCGCTGTGTAGAGCCTGCACTAACAGTGCAGAGCCCAGCTCAGGGCTCGGTCTCAATCATGACTTAAGCCGAAATCAAGAAACTGACTGAGCCACCCAGGCACCCTGCCATGCCATGGATCTTAGTAATGTGGGTTTTTAGCTTAGCAAAAAAGGCAGCAGCAATTTTTTTTTTTTTGGATAACAGGCTAAGAATCTGGGACTTAATCTGAGACTTTAGATGCTAGCTTCATCTTATTTGCCCCTCAGGTCAGCTCTCCACTCTTCTCCATTCTATTCCCAAAAGGCTGAAGTGGGGGGTGGGGGGGACATAACTGGTTTCCAATAGAAGAACCTAGGCGCCAGATTGGAAGGAGGGGGGAGTGGGAGAGAAGTAGCAGGTCCTCTCAGGGCAGCTTTTCCCTGTAACTAATAGCATCCTTTGTTTCTGAGGCCGGGCCTTGGAGGATCTAGAAACAGCCCTGCGATCTGACACCACTAGGTTCTTTCCATGTACCCTGTACACTTGTTTATTAATACTCTTGGTTAAATCTTTCTAGAAGAATCATAATTTGAATATTCATTCTGTTTTCTATTGGGACCCTGCAAGAAAAGACCTTTCTTATTTTTATGCTGTGTGCTACAGAATCAAAACATCACCTTTCTCAGGAAAGAGTAACATGATGTGATAATTTTGAGAACCTTTAGGTAAATCATTAAAATACCATTAAATCTTTATTTGAATCACTACAAAGCTTTTTTTTTTTCTTTTTCAAAATGAAATGATGAAACAACAAAAGAATTTCTCATGTGTTAACGTTTTTTTTTTTTTTCTTCCTGTCTCTTTCCTGCAAGTGTATTTATCAGAAAGAATGCAACTATCATGCATTATGAAGTAAAATCATTCACTGGGAAATGCTCACAGACATCTAAATTAATGAACTAAATCTGTCACTTTCAAAATGCTAAACTCATTGGATTTTTCAAGAAAATGAAATAAAGACTACTCCCTGAAAAATTTTTAAAAGACGATACATTCAGTTGAAACACAATTGATATTATAAAGCCTGTTTTAACAATGCATTGTGGGGACTTTTTACTAGTGTTGTATAAGTCAGACTGCTTCACAATAATTTTATTCATCATATTTTTATGTTGAGAATGTTATCCATCCTTGAATTCAGGATTTATAAATCATTTTATACTCATGATCTTGAAGTAAACACAGTCCACATTAATCTTTTGGTTACTTGATATTTTCTTAATGCCTGTGCAAGAGACTTTATACATCAAATGTGCTTGCTTATTTCTACCTTAGACTCTTTTTCAAGTAGTTTGCCATGCATCTCTGTATCAGGATTATGAGTGTCTGGTTCACAGACTGTCTTCAATACTTCTTTAGGATTCCCTAAAGTGCATATTACAAAGCTATGCACACCCTACAAATATTTGTTGATAGATTTCAGTGACTAAAGATACTCTGTAGCATATGCTGAATTCTCTGATTATGGAATTTCTAGGTACATAAAGTTAGTTAATTGAATCAAGCTTTAGAAAACATGGAATTTTGGCTTTGAAAGAGACTATCTTACCCTTACTCACTAGCCTGTTGGCAGATGTTAGAATGTATATAATATAACCAACATTGTTTTAAGCAGAGCGAGGAATGGAAAAATGAGATACAAATAAATCCATAACTTCAATAAGCTTACGTTATAAATTAACAACACATGGTAGACACCTCTACACATTTTAGCTTACTCAAATGTAAATGTTTTCTTCATTAGGAGGAGCCTTCCCAGCGTGAGTTGTATTAGGAGTCAGTGCTCTCCTGCCACCATACTAGGGATGAGTAAGCTGGATCTTCCTTCTTTTAATTGCTGGGGAGAGAATAAGACATAATCTGCTGAGACTTTGAATCTAAGAATTTAACACAGAAACATAGGGAGGTTAAGACATTATTTTGGCACTGAGGTTGAGAGATTGAAGCAGTAAAGGTAAAGAGTATATCTTATTCAGACTGTTTCCAGAACCAACCTGAACTGTTTTCCTGTTTCCTAGCATCCTTGTATCCTGCCTATAGCCCAAGCTTGGTTCTACAGACTTTATTGATTCTGTAAATTCTATTTCTGCTGACGTTATCTAGAGTTGCTGGCAATCAAAAACTGGAGTTGATGAATCAGATAAAAGCTAAAATTTGTATAAAATTTTGAAAGTTAAACATTAATCAGGGTAATACCTGTACGTGAAATAATGGTTGAATGTGGGCTCTAGTTTTCCCAAAAGATCTCATGGAAGAGAAGACCTACCTGTTGGAACTTGATGAAAGAGTAGACTTTGAATAAGTAGGAATGAGAAAGAGAGTTCCCTTCATGTAAGTAACATTGCCAACACCAATGGATTGAGGAATGAATGGGATTATGTGGGGGCAGTGCCATTTTTTTCCAGAATGAAATAAGTTTTCATTCTTTTAAATTTCACCAGGATTTTCTTATATACATAAGAATTTTCTTACATATATATTATTTACATAGAATACACATATTTGTCAAAAGTCTGGTAATAGTATGGATTATAGTTTATATATGTTTACATAAATATCAATAGATTCTTAAATAAGCATGCATGTAAATGACACATACATGTGTTTATTTTTTAATGCTTTCTTACTTAAAATTGTACCCAACCATTTGAACTCTTTAATTTCATAAATTCACAGCTGCTGCCAGTGTTCTTGCCTTAATTGATGGCAATGACAAGAGGCAGGTACAGGTACTTAAGACATACTCTGAGTCAGCCAACTCTGAACCTCCAGCCTGTGGCCAGATCAAGAATATCTCAGTGATGTTAAATAAATATTAAATGTAAATTTAAGTATATCAGGTTGAGTAAAAACAACAGAAATTTAAGGTCCAAACTGCCCCCTTTTTATTTGAAGAGGTGTTTTTATTTTTTCTATCTCTTAGTTATTTTTCTATTTATGCTTCTCAGTTTCAAAAACGTGATAGGCATTAAGGCCATTTTAGTCAGTGAATTAGAGTTAAATCTTATAATTTGGTTGAAACTGGCTAAAAATAAACACTTGTGCTTTAAGTCTTCATTGAATTAAGCACAATTTTATTGAGTGTCTTCCCATATGGTTGTCAGTGTCTTAGTAAAAGAAGAGCAATGAATGATAAATAGGAGGAGATCCCAGGCTTCAAGAGGCTTGCATTCTAGAGAAAAAGACATTTTTGTTTGTGTGTTCGTTCCATTCTGGGAGACACAATAGGTTTCGTGCTAAACTATGAATGGGAATTCACCCTCTGTGTTTTAAGTCAACATTTTCTTCCCCATTAAATTGTGGGAAATTCTCAGGCAACGCAACTGCAAAAATATTGCCTGAGGAATATGCCTCTCAAAGATTAATATTTCTCAATTAAAAACTGAGAGGTCAATTACTTTTTATCAGAATCATTAGACATATTTTATAACTGCTTTCGTGATTCTTCAGGAAGGGGAAAATAATCTTAACTATTAATATAGACTGAATCTAGGAGCACCTTGTCTCTTGAACTTAGAGCTTCCTCTGAATTTACTCTCAATAAATTCTTTATGCAAAGCACTATTTAATAATATCTTTTAACATGTCACATTGTTTTCATGGTAGCAGCTCTTCCATGGCAAGTTTCTCTAAAGGGAAGTACAGTAGACTGAGATTCAAAATTCTTAGTATAACCTTGGTTCTTGTGCTTACCAGCTGTGTAACCTTTTAAAAGTGTAATAAGCACGCCCAATTTACCTACATCATACACTTATTGTAGGATTATACACAATAATGAATATAAAATCTCAAATGAAGTGTGAAAAGCTACAAATAGAAGCAATTACACTTTTAAGTTTAAAAAGGATGCTCAGTTGAAAATGGTACAGTATATTTATCATTTAACAATTAATTAGTTTCTACTCTTTATTGTCCTTGACTTTACAGAGCTTATACTTTCTTCAGAGAGAAAAACAGTATTATATGTTTACCTTACATACAACAAGATAGTGCCATCGTGCAACAATACTTGGCACAGATTTTTCACAGAAATGTTCAACAAGGAAAGGACTTGTGAAGAGGTAAATTAACTGCAGTCTAACTTGCCAGGATATGTGCCATGACCATGGACTAAGTCAATCTTGAGGAAGGGATCCTTTTTGCATTTGTACCTATTTTCAGTTTGCACAAGATTCTCTTATGTGTTAGGAGCATCTTGAGTGCCATTTATATCTTAGGAATGAAACTTTAAAATTATCCATTTTTAATTATATTGGCAATAATATAATATTGCCCACAATACAGTTGGTGATCTCTTTACATTAGATTTGTTATTTGAGGCTGAAGAAATTGTTCTGATGGTTTTTTCATTATACTTAAGACTGATAAACATAATGTGTCCTGTTTTTGTACTTGTACAAACAACAAAATGATCAAATTGCAATATTTTAACTACAAACATTATTATTTAGCTATTTAAAATTATTAAAATGTGGTGACAAACAAGTATTCTTGTGTTATCAGAATAGTCACTGTGATTCACTATTGATCATCTTAATGGTTAATTTCTTATTACCCCAAACCAATGGCCTCTGATTTGTTACACTGTGTATCTTGAATTATAGTGAATTTCTCTGCTATTATTCAGGATACGTGGGACATCAATAATTACTGCCTGAGAGTTCAATAAACATGAGATAAAACTATCATGAATTAAATAAGCATTTAGTAACAACCATCTAAAGTGAATATATATGGGGCGCCTGGGTGGCTCAGTGGGTTAAGCGTCCCACTTCAGCTCAGGTCGTGATCTCACAATTGATGAGTTTGAGCCCCAGGTCAGGCTCTGTGCTGACAGCTCAGAGCCCTGAGCCTGTTTGGGATTCTATGTCTCCCTCCTTCTCTGCCCATCTCCCTGCCTACTTGTGCTCTCTCTCTCACTCTCTTTCTCTCTCAAAAATAAATAAACATTAAAAACAATTTAAAGTGAAATTACATGTGTGTCCTATATTAAAAATATTTTACATATATATTCATATAAAATTTTGCAGAACACACACAAAAAAAAACAATTTCTCTTTAAATATTTAATATGTAGAATGTCTTTTCATTGTAAACTGGTCCATTAAAATTTTTTTAAATGATACAGTATTCGACATGGATGTAATTTCCAACACTTTGTGTCTCTTCTTGTAGTGGTTAGAAACACACATTACATAGTCAAAGTCACATTCCATTTTGAGTGTATTTTTACTGAAGTAACATGCTGAACTTTAAAACAAAAATAAATATTTTAATCTACTCTTCTTTGCTTTCTCTGCATTATTATTTCATCAAAGCAACTTTTTTGCTCTGAAATCCAGATGAGATATCATAATGGAAAATACCATCAATAATGGAGTATTTTTTTTTTTTCATGGAAAAGAAAGCAAGGTATTCTAAAATTCTGAGACTTACTTCTCATGTTTGATAATGTGTACCACAGGGCCTCCTCTTGTTGCTGGATAATGTTTCTCATATGTACACTTACATTTTATTTTATTATTTTATTTTTTAAGCTTATTTTTATTTTTGAGAGAGCATGAGCAGGGGAGGGGCAGAAAGAGGGGGACAGAGGATCTAAAGTGGGCTTTGCACTAACTGCAATGAGCCCAATGCAGGGCTCAGACCCACAAACCATGAGATCACAACCTGAATTGAAGTCAGATGCTCAACTGACTGAGCCACCCAGGTGCCCCCACACTTACACTTGAGTATGGGAAGAGTCACAGAAAGGCATAACAGCAACCAGTTTAAATATTTAAACAAGCAGTCCAACTCATATTTAACCAGTTTTTAATTGTTAGGACAAAATACATCCTTTTGGTTATTTTTCATAGATTGCTAGATTTTGTTCAAAAATAAAAAATAATTATTGTCATTTGAGGGAATAGTAATACTCCTTGAAGAACATACAAAATAATTTTTCTGATGAATTTTGCATGAATATAGTGAAAAGATATGCTAGAGATTTGAGTTCCAGTAACACACATCCATGTCATGAAAAGTAAGAATGACTTTTCACAACCCAATGGGGAAAAAAAAAAGATGATTTTATAAACTTTGCATAGGACAAAGTCTTTTTGCATGATGGAGTTCATGATCTTCTGGGAAGAAATTAACTCTCCTGGTGAATAGCTTAAGCAAATATATGATGAATTTTAATGGTAGTAAAACTTTTTTAGAAAACTACTCACCTAATTCATTCTCAGTTGACTATGAAACATTAAATATCTTTAAAAATGCATTCTTTTTTTGTATGAAATTTAACAATTCTGCAATTTGAGTAATTATTGAATTACTGAATATTAAGTAATTTTCCTCAAAATACCTCTACCAAAAGTGAATCTTTGAATTGGTTTTAGTGGTGTTTTTTTTTTCAGCAGTTTTAGGTTTATAGTAAAATTGAAAGGAAGATACAGAAATCTTTATGTCCCCTGTGCCCCCCCCCACCCCATACATAGACTCTCTCATTATCAATATCTACCACCAGATGGTACGTTTGATATACTCCATGAACCTTCACTGACACATCACAGTCACCCAAAGCCCATAGTTTACATTAGAGTTCACTCTTGATGTTGTATATTTGAGTTTAGACAAATGTATCCATCATTAAAGTATCAGAGTATTTTTATTGTCCTGCAAATTCTCTGTGATCTTCCTATTTATCCCTCCCACTACCTGCAACCCCTGGCAATGATTGTTTTTTTTTTTGTTTGTTTGCTGTTTGTTTTACTGTCTCCATAGTTCTACTTTTTCCAGAATGTCATATAGTTGGAATCATACATTGTGTTAGCCTTTTCAGATTGACTTCTTTTACTTACTAATGTAAATTTCTTCTGTATTTTCATGCCTTGATCACTCATTTCTTTTTAGCACTGAGTGATATTCCATTGTCTGGCTGTATAATAATTTTCTTACTCATTTACCTCCCAAAGGACATCTTTCTCAGTCCAAGATTTGACAATTATGAATAAAGCTACCATTTGCATCCATGTGTAGGTTTGGTGTGGGCATACATTTTCTGCTCCTTTGGATGAATACCACGGAGTATAATTTCCGGGTCATATGGTAAGAGTGTGATTAGTTTTGTAAGAAACCGCCAAACTGTCTTCCAAAGTAGCTGTACCGGTTTTGCATTCCCACAATTAGTGAATGAGAGTTCAAATACTTTGATGTTGTGTTCTAGATTTGGCCACTGTGATAGGTATGTGGTGGTATCTCATTGTTTTAATTTGCATTTCCCAGATGATTTGCAGGGCATCTTTCAATTTCTTATTTGCCATCTGTATGTTTTCTTTTGTAGGGTGTCTATTGAGGTCTTCGACCCATTTTTAATCAGGTCATTTGTTTTCTTATTGAGTTTTAGGAATTTTTGTATAACATGGATATCAGCCTTTTATGAGATGTCTTTTACAACAATTTTCTTCCAGATTATGGTTTGTCTATTCATCTCTTGACATTGTCTTTTGAAGAACAGAAGTTCTTAAATATTAATGAAGTCCAGTTTATCAATTTTTTCTTTCATGGGTCATGCCCTTGGTATTGTATATAAAACTCATCACCATGTCCGAGGTCATCTAGGTTTCTTTCTATGTTTTCATCTAGGAGTTTTATGGTTTTGCATCTTATACTTAGGTCTATGATCCATTTTGAGTTAATTTTTAAAATTTTTTTCTTTTAGAGATAGAGTATGTGAGCAGGGGAGAGGGGCAGGGAGAGAGAGAAAATCCATGCTCAGCACAGAGCCTGTTGTGGGATTTGATTCCATGGCTCTGGGGTCATGATCTGAGCCAAAATCTAGAGTCAGGTGCTCAACCACCTGAGCCAACCAGGCACCCCTTGAGTTAATTTTTATGAAGCATGTAACTTCTGTGTGTGTGTGTGTGTGTGTGTGTGTGTGTGTGTGTGTATAGTATATATATATAGAGTGTGTGTGTATATATATATATATATATATATATATATATATATATATAGTATGAGTATATATATATATATAGTATGAGGATGCCCAGGTGTTCCGGTACTATTTGTTGAAGGGATTATCTTTGCTTTATTGTATTGCCTTTGCTCTTTTGCAAAAGGTAGTTGATTGTATTTTTGGGTACCTGTTTCTAGGTGTGCTATTCTGTTCCATTGATTCTAAGATTAATTGCAGCTTTATAGTAAGTCATTATGTCAGATAGTGTTAGTCCTTCAACTTTGATCTTCTCCTTCAATATTGCATTGCAAATCTAGGTTTTTTGCCTCTTCATATAACCTTTAGAATCAGTTTGCTGATATCCACAAAATAACTTCCTGGAACTTGTTAATGGTTTTGGCAATAAATTATGCTGAAGAAATACTCAAAAGGGTCAAGTTAATGAGAGAAAAGATCAATTATTCCAGTAACTCAGAATTCAAATCTAGTAATACATAAATTATTATTGAACTTTTTAAATTAAATGTACCTGCCTAGTGAATTAGTGAATTGCTCAAAATTGAGACAAAATTTCCTCATGAACTTATCAGGTGCACGTAACCAGAAGGCTGTATCCTTTATTTGTTTTAAATAATATCTGTTAAGGAATTTAGGATTGTAGGAAGGAGATAAGAAATATAATAGAAAGAATTTCAAAATGTTTATACTATATTCGAGATGTATAGAAAAAGAGAAATATAACAAATGTGAAAAATTAATCCACCAGAGAAAAGAAGCCTTCTAATGATCAGGAATATAATTTAGTATAAGATGTTAAAATATTTGTATGTTGTTGATGTTAGGATTCCTCAGTGTATAGCATTTTAGTTAACATAGAAAAAATGCGCTGGCAAAATGAAAAGCCTGTGTTGGAAGTGTAACATGATTGGTTTGTATATGTATTAAGTTTTGGGCAGAATTTGTATGAAGAAAAGACCTCTGGTAGGTTTATCATTTATTTTAAAAATTTATTTACAGATTTTTAAAAAAAGCTACAGTTCAAAATCTGATTCTGTTTTATACTTTTCAGTTGAGCATGAAAAATTGTTATATTTTATAAACCTGGCAGATTTTAGTGATAATTTTTATTTGAACAATGGATTATGTTTGGGTCTCATTTAAAAATTTAAACACTTTCCAATGTTTTAAATTACATGTATAAATTTAATTTTCAGTTTAAATAGTTCAGTTTTTTTAAATCTGCATACTTAAATGATTATAAGTATAATACATTAAACTTAAATGGAATGAAGCTTAAAGTCTCTTTAATATTTCAAAATTGAATGTAAATATTTTTTAATAATCACACATCTAAATTACTTTATTACATATGTAACTTGAAGTTAAGAATTCTAATTCTTGTCAGGAAAAAAAATTGAATATTTGGAAGGGACATAAAAAATTACTGGGTATGAAGTTCTGGCAATGTTAACTAGAATCACAGCATTATAGGATTTTGTGGAGGGGTGCACTTTTGATTGGCGTACAACTTGGTAGAGATAGAAGTTAAATTGTAGAAAGTGATAACAATGTAAGTTTGTTGATCACAGAAATACAAATCATTCCTGCAAATGACAATACAAATGAATTTTGCCACATAGATAATCTAAATCTCTGCAAGTCAAATTTTCATTTGAACTAGTTTTAACATCTTATGGGTTCTCTTGGTAATTAATAAGTTAAATATAATCTTTGATAGTAGTCATTTTATGGTTTTATGAGAGTCATGGTTTTACTCTTTTGAAAATTCCACTTTAACACTCTAATAGGCCGACACCCTAACAGTCTAATATTTGACATAAAATACCAAAAAAAGAAAAAAAATGAGGAACGATGTCTTTCTTAATGCACAACTATGAACTCCAGTGTTTTCCTTAAATTTTACTGTAGGTAGTTACCCTCCCAGAGCTGGAAGGCAGATACACACTAAAAGAATACAAAGCTTTCCAGATAAATCATGTGCCACCAGAAATTTCTGCCTAGTAGGAGAAGCTGCAAGTATCCCTAAATTGTTCTCATCTCTGCAACTATCATGTTAAGCCCCTTTTTAGAGTTATAGTATCCTGAGCTAAAAAATCTTGCCTTATTTCTGCTACCTAATGGCACTTTCTCCTCAGTCTTCAACTTTCATCGAAGTTACTCACTTGACGGGATTATACATCGTGTCTTCTCTTAAAGGACATAAATGTCTAAGTCTAAACACCTTATAACCTGATAAAATTCTAAATTCTTCTATATTTTCAGGACCATTAAACTTCTAAGGCTATTTAAAATACTATGTAATTGATTTATAGGTATTTTTACACAAGTTTTTTTTCTATTAGGTTCAATTTACTAACAAATTGAATTCTTAATAAACACAGACATTTTTACAAATATTTGACAGAAAAATAATTTTATATCTCTAGATATAAGTACAGTTAAACTATATGATTTAGATAAGAGTCTTTGAGGAGTAAATTACATAAATATTTGCATGTTTTATAAAAATTTTCATACTTGTGGATAGCAGAAGGCTGATGGGTGGGGGAAATGGGTAAAATAGGTGAAAACGATTAAGAGTACATTTATCTGATGAGCACTGATTAATGTATGAATTAATTAATTTTAACATATATTTTAGTTTACAACTTTTAGCCAAATAATATGAAAGAAATCACAGCTTGTGTAAGAAAAAAATGGAAAGTTCATGGGATATGTTTAAGATATTTTACATTTTTATTTCCCATCAACTCAGGAGATTATCATGAATGTTTACAAAAACCAGTACTTGACCTTGAGAGGTGACTTATACCCTTAATTTAAGCCTAGAAATGACACCTTTATTCAGCATAGGTTTGGAAATCACATAGCACTCCAAAGGTCCTTTGCCTAGGGGACCTTCAGGGCAATTGCACTGGTTTGAAACAATAATGAGCTCTCTGTGAGGCTGACTATGGAAACTTATCTGTCATTCTGACATGTTAGAAGAAATCTACTGGAAATGTTGGTGGCAAGAACATGAAATGGACTTGTTGAGATATAAGATATCCAAAAGGAGATACATTTAAAGACATCCCATTAATCAAACTGACAATGGAAAGCCCAAACAGAGAAAAGAGTACAGATGTCTTACTAAAGTATGGCTCATTAATTTTTCTTTTTTCCCCTTTCCTTCTCCATATTTTCTATTGCAACATTGCTTGATTCTGAATATAGTCAGTTTCATGGGGATGATTTAAAGCCTGGTAGTTACATTACATAGCAATTTATTTCAGAAATATAAATATTAAAAAAAAACAAAAAACCTCAATCTCACCCTTGAGATTTAAACTTCTGTTTTCTAACCTAGGATTAAAAATAGCTTGTAAGGAAATGTTAGGTTGGAGATCTGTAAGAGTTTCCACAAACCAGTGGAATCCAAATTGTTAATGAAACAAATGGTTTGTAAAAGATGTCATACTGTGGTAGAGCCCCTCCCTAAGGAATATGGTAAAAACCTCAAGACAAGGGAAGGCAATCTGGTTATGTGCATGTATGTGACATCCCTCACAACTCTGTAACATAGACCGCCCAGACCGTATGTCTCTATGTTACCATGTATGGGAGATGAAGTAGAAATTGTATAAAATGCTACACCCTGCTGCACTCAGGGCTCAGTTTTTTGGATATGAGCCCACTTAGCCGGTGTTGGCACAAATAAAGTTGCTTCCTGGAAAGAAAAGACTTTGTGTCACAACTCTCTGTGCAAACCTCAGTCCTGTTACAATACCAAATGTTAAAGTGCTCACTCTACCATTAGCCATAGCTAAAGTCTAAACATTTTAATTTTAATTAATTAATTGATTTAATTTTATATTTAATTTTTAAAAACACCTTAAAAACTTATTTTTAAAAATTTTATTGTAATCAGTAAATTAAACAAGTATCACTCATGAAGTATGAATATGAAGAATTTTTATTAGCTTTTTCTGCTGATACTTTATTTGTAGTTCTAGTTCTTCCTCAAACAAGATAAAAAGAGTACCTTGTTTTTCTTGTATTCACAAGAATTACGCATAGCAAAATTACTTGGTCACTTAGACTTAAAGAAATCAGAGTGTTGGGAAGTTAACATGCCTGGACCAGTGCAATAGCAATACAAATTCAAGTCTTGGAGTCCCTGCTTCTTGAGCTAAGTCAAGTTGTAATAAGACAAGCTGGCAAGGTCAGGCTCTTCTCACTCTGTCAGTTCCAAGCTCTCTGCTTATATAGCCTTGACTTCTGATCCTTGAAAGGAAAGGAAGGAGAACAGAAAAGGGACGGGAGCAGTAATATTTACTTGGCACTATGATGGCATTATCCTTTTCTGAACATTGTAGACTCTGATCAGTTGCTGTCATTTTTCTTTTGAAAATGTTCCCATCTGCCGTCCCCCAATTTCAATGGATTAGTCTACTATGATGTTTTCCACAGGGTAAGTGTATCATATTTTATCTAGTTTCTTATGTGTTTTTCTTTTCTTTCTTTTTTTTTTTTTCAACGTTTATTTATTTTTGGGACAGAGAGAGACAAAGCATGAACGGGGGAGGGGCAGAGAGAGAGGGAGACACAGAATCGGAAACAGGCTCCAGGCTCTGAGCCATCAGCCCATAGCCTGACGCGGGGCTCGAACTCACGGACCGCGAGATCGTGACCTGGCTGAAGTTGGACGCTTAACCCACTGCGCCACCCAGGCACCCCGTCTTATGTGTTTTTCAATGGCTATACATCCAGTGTTGATTTTATCTTATTTTTGTTAAGTCTGTTTTGTTTGGTGTTTTTGTTTTGTTTTGTTTTTAATGTTCTCCATATGGTTTTTGTGGGGGTATCCACCATGATCCCATACCAATTCTCATCTAATTAAAGTCCATATTTGGTCCAAGGAAACGCTAGTTCTCACTCCTAGAAAGTTTTGGAAATGAAATTCTCCTAAAAATGTGGCTCATGTTCTATGACAAAGATTCTCTGACAGCCCTTCTATCCCTTCAAATTTCTAAAGAATGACTCAGACACTAGTTCACTTATCACCTCACAAATAGTAGAGGACGTTGACCAAGATTTTACTGAATACCTTTGAAGCCCTTTCGCTAGACTTGAGTTCAGGGGGTAGCAAACTCTGTATTCTTCTTTGGAAATGGTGAGATTATAGAGAAAATCTTTTCAAATAAATCCTCTTTGAGTGTCATCTTAACTTTCTAGCCACTTTTTGCCAGGAATGTATAGTTGACTAACACATGGCTGGTGTTCTTACAATTTCAGTATACACCCTGCATTTGGGCCTCAAATTTTACTTTGGAAACTTAGCAATAGTCTCAGCAAGAGATATAGTCAGATGTAGTCAACAAGCAATGGTCTCAGACTAAGAGAATTACATTTTAAAATCTAGGCAGAGGTAACTTTAAGAGACAAAACAAATATGGATAGTCCTTGGGTACATTTCTTCCCACCTCTGACACTTTAACAGAGTTGACTGAATAGAAGAATAGTGGATTATCAACTATTAAGATCATTCTTCCACTGGGGACCTTCCATTGCTACATAGACACAAAGATGTTTCCTGCTCCTCATTTCAAAGATCAAGTTCTATTAGAACATTTGTGATGATGCATACAGTCCAACTTCATCTGGTTTAAGTATGCCTCTGGGGATTGGAGGAAGCCTAGAGGTTCTAGTGTGCTCTCCTACTCCACCAATTATTTTTTCTTAACAAACCCTATTTTATATTTCTACTAGCTGGATGTATACACCATTTGCATGAGAATTGGCAACACTGAAAGGACAGATACCACTTTGTCCCCTGTATTATATGTTCTTAGAAGTGGCAATGTTTAACTGGCTTAGCTTGGAAATGAGAAACATTCCTTCTTAGGGACAGTGGCTATAGGGAGACTATAAAAAAGTGTCAGAACTGCTGAGAGAGGCACTTTATATGCCATGGGTGGGGGCAGGGGGCGGTCACAATATTATTTCATAGCCCAGGACCAAGCCAGGTGGCCAGTGTTTAGAAGACCTGAACTCCATGGGTAACCATGGACTCTAGAAGCCCCAGAGCCTATGGTGGCTGTTCATCTATAATTCCAGAACTGGAAGAAGTGGTACTAAGCCACTATAGGCCCCAAACAAGCAAGCCTTTCTAAAGTGAAGTAGATATGTCACAAAAAGAAATCATGGATAATTGGGCCAGTGAAAAGGAGGCTAGATTTTGCAGAGTCTGGGGGAACCCTGCATGAATGATAATGTGTTGTATCTAAAAATTAGATCATACAGTTATAAGGATGAATCATCTTGGCTGTTGTTGCAGACTTCTCCTAAGATCAAAGGACAAACAGACCTACTTGAAATAGATCTTACCAGCTCATGAAAACAAAACCAAAGCAAACTTGGAATTTTGTTGTTGTTGTTGTTTTTGGCTATTTCTAGGGAGCAAAAACCCAAACAAATTGATTGAATATAAATTCAGACTTAAGAGAATTATATTCACAGAATATACTAGACCAATTCTAAGACCTAGTTCACACAATCTGAACTCCCCAAAAGAAGAAGTTCAAATTCCTAAACTTATTGGATACCAGAACTAACACAGCTATTTTTTTGGCTTTTGTTTTTTGATTGACTTGCTATTTTTTTATGTTGGCCCACACAACCTGATAGGGCTATCCAGGGTGTGTGTATGTTCTTGTTGATTAAATGCATTTGTAGCCCTGTTATTGGATTCTGTAACAATCAGTTACATGTATGGCCAAGAAAATCTTGAATACCTAAAGCTGGCCAGAATTGTACAATGGGAACACTGTTCTTATGTTAAGAAGAGAACATGAATTTAGTACTTTCATGTAAGATTCAAAACACAGATAGAGATAGTATGAAATGCTATCTTCTGCTTTAATAGCTTGTGTGGCTGGTAAAAGTTACTGATACTATAAGCCACAGAGGAAGTAGTCACAATTGTTCCCGCTGTGCCTGATATCACTGCAAATTGCTGATGCTACTGGCAGTTGGCATGCTGTTCATAATATTCCTAGTGCTCTTCTTCATTTATTTTTTGAAATGTTTATTTATTTATTTCGAGATAGAGCGAGTCAGGGAGGGACAGAGAGAGAGAATCCAAGCAGGCTCTGCACTGTCAGTGCAGAGCTGGACATGGGGCTCGACTCATGAACCACAAGATCATGACCTGAGCTGAAATCAAGAGTCGAATGCTTAACTGACAGGGCCACCCAGGTGCCCCCTAATGTTCTTTTATTTAAAAATACCTTTCCTGGGGCGCCTGGGTGGCTCGGTCGGTTAAGCATCCGACTTCGGCTCGGGTCATGATCTCACAGTCCGTGAGTTTGAGCCCCGCATCGGGCTCTGTGCTGACAGCTCAGAGCCTGGAGCCTGTTTCGGATTCTGTGTCTCCCTCTCTCTCTCTGACCCTCCCCCGTTCATGCTCTGTCTCTCTCTGTCTCAAAAATAAATAAATGTTAAAAAATTTTTAATAAAAAAAAAAAATAAAAATACCTTTCCTGAAATACAATTGTGTCCGTTTGTTTTTATCTGGAAAGGCATTCAATACACTTTTATGACTTGATATCCCAAACTGTTATTTGCTTGTTGGAACAACTCTAAAATTCTGCACGTTGAGTGAAATTTAACTATTGTATTACATTGATGATATATTGTAATCTTAGAAATGCTGATAAAAATGCCTTCATTACATTTCAAGACATTCAAGCTAGCTGACTATATATGGGTCATGAATGGGGTCAATATCTAAGGCTCTGCATCCCAGTGATTGCTCAGAGCCCAAGAGGACATTCCACATCTTCCTATTGAAAAACAAAAAACAAAAAAACCTACACCTGTAACCACTAACTGCAAAGACAGAGGCTTGGTCCTGGATTGGACTTTTATAATTTGAAAACTGTACACTCCTCCAGACCCAGGCATTTTACTAAACTCTCTCTACTAACTCAACAAATAAATTTGAATGAGTGCCCACAACAAGGAACCTTGAAACAATCTTGAGAACAATGAAAGAAAGTCTTCTCTGGAGCCATCTATTTCCTTCGGAATCCATAAAATTACAGGTGTTTGCAACCGTGAATTTCTAGTGTTTGGTCACAAAAATTTCAGAACTACTTGGTGTCTTTGGCATGGATACTCACCTCTACTTTAAGTTTTGGAGTACACCTCTCCTCCCCCAACCCTACTGTTCTGTGGTATGCGTACATCTGCAATTAGGCCCTAATAGAGATAAATAATTTCTTTGATACAAAGCCAGGAGTTCCAGGAGTTTTACCCAGTATTTCAACTCTTGAACGTGCTCTCTTTCAATCAAAATCACATAAGCTGCACAAGTCCCAGAGTTTCATTGTAAAATGGAAATTGCACCTCAGGTCAAGGGACAGCCTCCAGGCATTTGAATCTATACAAGACACATGGGAAGATAATAAAATGAAAACTAAGAAAAAAAAATTGAACCAACTCTACAGGGGCTGTAATGTAGATAATTGTCTTTATAATATATTTATGAGAATAAGTAAATGCTTGCTTATTGGGGACCTCATGTAGAGACTTGCTGCCCAGCGAAACGTAAGCTATAATTTTCTTACTGTATAGACGTAAGTAATTCTGAAAAATTTGGCTGGGTAATTCTGAAAATTTCGGAAACTAAAAATAACCAATTGTAAATCTTACAATGAAAAAACACAATAACTAAAGCAAAAATAATAATAAAATCAGGAAATAGAATGAGGCTAAGTAGACATAATAGGAGAGAGTAAGTGGACTGCAAAATGGATGAAAAGAAAATACTCAAAATGAGGCACGGTATTAGATAAATGGCCGAAAATACAGAAGGGAAAATAAATTTCACAGAGGAAAGAGGGAAATGGTCTAATATTTACACAATCAACTTCTGTAAGGGAGAGGAGAGAGGATTGGGGAAGATTTAATATTTAAGGAAATAATGGCTAAGAATTTTCCAAAAACTTTACACATAATAAACTGTCTCAAAAATTTCCTTGAACTCCATATTGGTTTCTGGTGGTTTTCACCACCAAATGAAATGATACTTCTACAAGGAGAAATTCTAATGGCTCCAATAAATTTGAAATAAAACATTTGGGCTCCTTATTACACATGAGAATACAATTTTGTGTGTGTTTTATTAAAATGTAGACATAGTACATTGTTGGATAAATAAATGACTAATTTTCAATAATAAATAATATTTCTACTACATTAATGGGGTCCAAATAGGCTGTGAGTAGAATCCAGAGGATTCCCTAAGTGTTACATTATTTTGCCATTTGTAAATGTTCACTGAACCTCTCAGGGCACGATCCACATGGACTTAGGTTCATCTGTAATAAAGATATCTGGCAAAAACTCTTGACAGAAGTATTGGTCTAATGCCTGCAGAACATGGAAATGGATAAAGGAATAGCCTCTTAACTGGCTGCAGAGATTAAGACCCACTAATGTCATTTATAGTAATTTTTTTCTTAAAATTAAATAGAAGTTGTGATAATTGAATGTTGTATTTTCTTTCCTCAAACACTCTATATAGGCTATATTGGTAATGTCTGAAAATTTCAAATGTTGCTGAATGACATTAACATCATTATTGGATTTTTGATACTGGAAACAGCATATACCGTGGAAATTATTGTTAACATAATGAATTGGCTGAATGTCTCTTTGAGGAGAGAGTAGGTGTTCTTAACCATACATGGAGTAATATTATGTGTATGGAAAATATTAAAAATGCTTGTGAGCATAGTACTGAATGTACTGTTCCTAATTCCTGCTTTCTCTTCATCCTTCTTGTCTTTTCAGCCATGTCAAATGAGCAACAATTTATACCATGCAATGACCCTTCCCTCTTCATGTCATCATTGACCAGAGTTGATGGACTCTGATCTAAGTAAGTCAATCTATAAACTGATTAGATATATCTGATGTATGTTCTAATTTATGTTCTAATGTATCAAGACACATATCTTTTTTGGTTGAATAGAGATTTGGGTAAATTAGTCAATCAATGGTAGAATCGGAGTCTAAATAATACTGTAAGGATAGGTCTAGGGAAGCAATTATGGCCAAATTACTAGATCCATGAGTTATTATTGCATGTTTATTCATATCTTTAAATTTTTCTATAGTAAATATTTGTAATAAGATGGGAAATTTAGAGGATTCAGTCTCTATTTGCTTGGGGTGGGGGGGGGACTAAAGACAACAATAGTGCATTTATATATCCTTTCAGGATCAATATTCACAGAATTGAATGTAGATAAATAATGTTGGTAATTTATAACTTTGAATAGAGGCAGTGGTGAAAATACAAACCAATCTTTCCCCATTGAGACTGAATTCATGCTTCTCTTTAAAGTTAGAATTAATTTATTACAATGTAGAACTTGAAGATGAGGATAAACCAAGAGGTAAAAAGAAAATCCAATCTAATCCTCTCTCACATCAAATGAAACCTTATTAATTTTTTTCTAGAATTAAATACTATTAAAGTATCGAGAAACATGAAAGAAAAATAAAAAAAAAAAAGATGTTGAGATGGGAAAATCAGGAATTGCATAGTACAGCCAAAAGAAAAGACTAAAAGATAACAGGGTTTTTTTAAAAAAATTGCTGTTTAGCGTTTTCTTTTTATCTTGAAGGATCAAGAACTGAAAATTGAAAGTTCTCAACCAAGCCCAGAAACCAAATTTCATTTATTTACTTATTTATCTATCTATTTATCTATTTATTTAATTTATTTAACTAATTTATTTATTTTTCTGAAGTATAGTTGACATACAATGCTACTGTAGTTTCATTGTCGAATGTAGTGATTTGATAAGTCTTTATGTATGCTATGTTCACTTCAAGTGTGGTTGCCATGTGTTAACATACAGTGTTATTACAATGCCATTGATTATATTCCCTATGCTGTATCTCTTATTGCCATGACTTATTCATCTCCTAACTGGCAGCCTGCATCTCCTGCTCCCCTTCATCCATTTTGTCCATTTCCCAAACCACCTCCCTTCTGGCAGCCATCAGTTTATTCTCTATATTTACCCATTTGTTTCTGCTTTTGTTTGTTCATTTGTAATGAACAAATTTGTTTGTTCGTATGTAATTCCTTAGAGTCTATGTATAACGGAAATTATGTGGTATTTGTATTTCTGTGTCTGACTTATTTCACTTACCATAATACCCTCTAGGTCCATCCATGTTGCAAATGGCAAGATCTCATTCTTTTCTGTGGCTAATATTTTTTAAGTATTTTATTATTTTTATTAAGCTTTTTTATTTTTATTTCAGTATGGTTAACATACAGTGTTATATTTGTTTCAGGTGTACAATATAGTGAGTCAGCAATTTTATACATTACTCACTACTCAACACGATAAATGTACTCTTAAATCCCTATCCCCTATTTCACACATTCCGTCCCCCCTTCCACATGCCCTCTGGTAACCGTCAGTTTGTTCTCTATAGTTAAGAGTCTACTTCTTGGTTTGTCTCTCCCCCATTCATTTTGTCCTTTTCTCATTGGTTTTGTTTCTTAAATGAGTGAAATGCTATGGTATCTGTCTTTCTCTGACTGGTTTATTTCTCTTAGTGTTATACATGCTAGCTCCATCTATGTTGTGGCAAATGGAAAGATTTTATACTCTTTTATGGCTGAATAACATTCCTGTGTGTGTGTGTGTGTGTGTGTGTGTGTGTGTGTGTGTGTACATACACACACCATTTCTTCTTTATCCACTCATCTGTTGGTGGATACTTGGGCTGCTTCCATTATTTGGCTGTTGTAAATAATGATGCAATAAATGTATGTAAGTAATGACGTATGTACCCCTTGGATTTGTGTTTTTGTATTTTTTGGGGTGAAGACTCAGTGGTGATATTACTGGATTGTAGGGTAGCCAGTTTTAACTTATTGAGGAAACCCCTACTGTTTTCCACAATGGCTGCACCAGTTTGAACTCCCATTACAGTGAGCAAGTGTTCCTCTTTCTCCACATCCTCTCCAACACTTGTTGGACACAACACTTTGTTGTGTGTTTGATTTGAACCATTCAGGCCAGCATAAGGTGATATGTGATTATAGTTTTGATTTGTATTTCCCTGATGATGAGTGGTGAGCATCTTTTCATTGGCCATCTGTATGTGTTCTTTGGAGAAATGTGTATTCATGGCTTCTGCCCATTTTTAATTGGATTATTTATTTGGGGAGTATTGAGTTGTGTAAGTTCTTTATATATTTTAGATATTAACCATTTATCAGACATGTCATGTATAAATTTCTCCTCCCATTTTGTTGACAGTTTCCTTCACTGGACAGAAACTTTTTTTATTTTGATATAGTCCAAATAGTTTATTTTTGTTTTTATTTCTCTTGCCTCAGGAGACATATCTAGAAAAATGTTACAGCCGATGTCAAAGAGATTACTGCCTGTGCTCTTCAAGGATTTTCATGGTTTCAGGTCTTACATTTAGACCTGTAATCTATCTTGAGTTTATTTTTGTGGATGGTGAAAGAAAGTGGTCCAGTTTCTTTCTTTTGCATGTGGCTGTCCAGTTTTCCCAACACGATTTGTTGAAGAGACTCTTTTTCGCACTGTATATTCATTCTTCCTTTGCTGAAAATTAATTGACCATGTAATTGTAGGTTTATTTCTGGGTTTTATTTTTTTTAATTTTTTAATGTCTATTTTTGAGAGAGAGAGAGAGAGATTGTGTGAGTAGGGGAGAGGCAGAGAGAGAGAGAGAGAGAGAGAGAGGGAGACACAGAATCTGAAGCAGGCTCCAGGCTCTGAGCTGTCAGCACAGAGCCTGGCATGGGGCTCAAACCCATGAACCACGTGATCTTGACCTGAGCCAAAGTCAGACACTTAGAAGGCTGAGCCACCCAGGTGCCCCTATTTCTGGGTTTTCTGTTCTATTCTGTTGATCTATATGTCTATTTTTATGTCAGTAACATACTGTTTTCATTACTACCTCTTTGTAATATAATTTTAAATCTGGAGTTGTCATACCTCCAGTTTTGTTTTTCTTTTTCAAGACTGCTTTAGTTATTTGAGGTTTTTTATGGTTCCATACAAATGTTAGGATTTTTTGTTCCAGTTCTGTGAAAAATGCTGTGGGCATTTTGATAAGGATTGCATTAAATGCGTAGATATCTTTGGGTAGTATAGACATTTAATAATATTTGTTCTTCCAACCTGTGAGCATGGAACATCTTTCCATTTCTTTACATCATCCTGAATTTGCTTCATCAGTGTTTTATACTTTTCTGAGTACAGTGTTTTCACCTGGCTTTTAGTTTTATTGATAGTTCCATCGCTGTGCCAAAGCTTTTTATTTTGGAAAGCCCAAATAGTTTATTTTTGCTTTTGTTTCCCTTGCCTGAGACAACATATCTAGAAAAATGTTGCTAAGTTCAATGTCAAAGAAATTATGGCCTATGTTTTCTTCTAGAAGTTTTATGGCAAAATCATTTTCTACCACAATGTCTAACAAATGTAATTCCTTCACCTATCCCTAACACCTACACGTGTACATACACGTGCCATAAAGCTGTTCATTAATGTTCCATTTGTTCATCTTAGGTTACAAGTAGCTTTAAGAGGGTCTTTGTTAAGCATATTTGTGGACGGTATTAGAACTGGAAGAAACAGTAGGTACCTAGGCACCACAAACTCTTACCTCAAGAATTCTGTAATTTCTGTCTGTCTCACAATCCTAGGACAGCCACATGGTGCTCTGCTCCCACCACAGACAGAAATACTGCTTTTGAAGTACATCATTTGCATTCTGCATCTTCTAACCAAATCCGCTGGGATATCTGATACTGTCATAAATCTCCCCCTCCTTAAAAACTACTTTTGCCTTGATTTCTGATTTACCTCTTAACATTCCAACTAAGTCTCTATGTCCTGGAGTACACAGTCTGTTTCTTCCTATGGATGGAAGTCTCAAACCTGATCTCCAAACTCCATTTTTCTTCATTCTTTTCCAGGATTTTAATTCACATCTTTGTCAATATTTCACAAATTCTTATTTCCATTTTATTTATTTAAAAAAATTTTTTTAACATTCTATTATTTATTATTGAGAGACAGAGAGAGACAGAGCATGAGCATGGAAGGGGCGGAGAGAGGAGACACAGAATCTGAGCTGTTAGCACAGAGCCCGATGCAGGGCTCGAACTCACAAACTGAGAGATCATGACCTGAGCTGAAGTTGGACGCTTAACCCACTGAGCCACCCAGGTGCCTCTCTTATTTCCATTTTAAATCAACTGTTTATTTTAAATTTAAAAGTTCTGATGCATATTATATCACTCTTAATGCATCCTTGGTGTTTGAAGAAGCCAAAAAATATCACTCATCTGTCCTAAGTTTCGAACTAATTTGCAAGTAGGACAAAATAATAAGCAGATTGAGAAGCCAAATCTAAACTTTATGAACGTCAAAGTTGTTTGGGAAAATGTGGCTTACGCCTAATCTTAATATTGAGACTCAGAATCAGACAGATTTAGCCACTTGTCACTCACAGCTCTGGGCTGGGGCAGAGGCCTCACTGAGGAGATCAATTTTGATTTTCTAGAACTACTGGAAGTGGGACAGAACAGGATGCTCTCTATACATGGCTCACCCCAAAGGAAACAGGGACTAAGCAGCTGGGATATTCTAAGATGGTCTTTAAATCATTCCTCCATTCTTGGAGAGGACTGAGTCAAAGTAGAAGGAAAGCAGGAAGGCTAAACTAATGATACTCACTCCACAAGAGAGGAAACACTAGAAAGTGAAAGAATAGATATTCACACCTCCAGGATATATAACTGAATTCATTCACTATCAGTTCTTTTTCAGCCTTTTCCTTTAATGGTGTTTTATTTTGTTCGGTTTTGTTTTTTGCCAAAGAAACTAGGTATGTTGATTTCACAGTTTTAGAGGTTTTTATTTGGTCTTACATTTCATTCCACATTCTCTTGCTTTGACCATTTACCACTTTATTTTCTTTCATTTCCAACCAGTAATCATACATTCTGTACTCTTCAACTTATGTCTCTGTTATTGCGATAATATTCCTTATTTTTCTCCCTTCATTACGTCTGCCTTCAAACTATATTTCAGGCTAACAAGAATCATCTTTTATATACATGGTTTTCACTCTGTTTCTTTCTTTCTTTCTTTCTCTATACTACATATTTAGGGAAGACATCTTTTAAACAAGATAAGGCTGATAATAGTATAGTTGTTAAGAGCATAAGCAATGGAGTCAATGAAACTTGAGATAAATTTTCATCTCTGCCAGTAAATGGCAACAGAAAATTGGATAAATTACTTTTCTCTCTGAGAATGAGAAAAAAGAATTTGAACAGATCAATAAGCCATAAAGAAATTAAAGTGGTCATTGAGCTTTTCCTCTCTCAAAAGACTCCAATCTGAGGCAGATCTACGTGTGAATTCTCCAAAACTTTGAAAAATAGCTGTCTTCTGTTAATGGAAATAAATGCAAAATTCATAAATAAATTATTGGCTATTTAAACTTAATACATTGGAAATAATATATTATGAAAATATAGGTTTTATCACAAATATAAGTTTTTGATATCATATTAATGTATTTAGTGACAGATATTAATAGAGTAAATGAGAAAAATAATTATTTCAATCAACCTAGAAAAACATTTGATAAAGTTAAATGTTTATTTTTTTGTTAAAAACTAAATTCAGCATATTAGAATGTGCTTAATTTGAAAAAGTTTTCAAATTAAGAAGGGAAATTCCTTAATTTGAAAAAGTTTAATATCCCAAACCCTAATAAAATATTGCGTTAATTCCTTTTAAGTTAGGGAACATTACAAAGATGTCCACTATCTGCCCATTAGTATTTAAAAGAAAACTGAAATTTCTGGCCAACTGTTTAAAAAAAAGAAACATAGAAAACTGGCATAAGGATTGAAGGAGAAGAGATATACCTCACTATTTACGGATCGTGTGATTACCTAGAAAAAAAATAACCAATAAAATCAACAAACAATTAGAACTAATTAGTGCTATTCATTAGTTCTGGAAAGAAAAACAATTTACTAAAGCAATAACCAGGAAAGAAAATAGTAAAGTGAAATGCTTTTTATAATGACAAACGATAAAATATCAAGGATTTTACCTAATTAAAATTACAACTGAAGTGTCTGAAGACATAGAAAGATAGCAGATAATCAGGCATTAAGGTGAGATAACCCATTCACTTAGATGATGAATTAATACTATGTTAATATCAATTCAAAACCATTGCCAGGTCATCCTAGTGCCACTGTATATCTTCCTGGATAATGTCCAAACTGTCACTCCACATAGAACTGAACCTGCAGTGAAACACACACTCCAGAATTATAGGAAGGACAAAAGACGCTATAGGAAAAAGCTATACATTGTTGTAGGAAAAAAAACAAAAAAAGTCTATGAACTTTAGTGAGAAAAAAAAAAGTAATATGGATTTTCTTTTCTGCAATGCTATTAGAAAGCAGATCTCCAAAATGCCATAAAGTAAATAAACAGAATAGATGATGGAAGGTGATAGCTGGAATCCTAGAGGATTATTAATGGAATATCTCTTATGTAGGGGGGTTACTACACAGTTGTCAATTTTGATATTATTTTTTAAAAATACATCAAGCACACCTCATTTTATTGTACTCTGCTTTATTGCATTTCTCAGATGCTGTGTTTTTTACAAATTGAAAGTTTATGGCAACCCTGCGTTGAACAAGTTTATCAGCACCATTTTCCCATTAGCATTTGGGTAATCCATTTGTGTCACTTTGGGCAATTCTTCTTATATTTTAAACCTTTTCATTAGTATTTGTTATGATGATCTGTGATTAGTGATCTTTGCTGTTACTGTCGTAATTATTTTGGGGTGCCACAAATTGCACCCATATAAGACAGCAAACTTAATAAATATTCAGTGTGTTCTTACTGTTCAATCAACCAGCCATTCTCCCACCTCTCTCCCTCTTGTCAGGTCTTCCCATTCCCTGAAACATAATATCTTGAAATTAGGCAAGCAAATAGCCCTAAAAAGGCCTCTAGGTGTTCAAGTGAAAGGAAGAGTCACACATCTCTCACTTTAAATAAAAAGCTAGAAATGATTGAGCTCAGTGAGGAAGGCATGTTAGAAGCCCAGACAAACTGAAAGGTAGGCTTCTTGCACCAAACAGCCAAATTGTGACTGCAAAGGAAGCATTCTTGAAGGAAACTAAAAGTTCTATTCTAGTGAACACATGAATGATAAAAAAAGAAAAGAGCCCGATTGCTGACTGACGTGGAAAAAGTTTCGGTAACCTGCATAGTGGATCAAATCATCATAACGTTGCCTCAAGCCAAAGCCTAAGTCAGAGCAAGGCCTGAATCTCTTCAGTTCTCTGAAGGCAGAGAGAGGTGAGGAAGTAGCAGAAGAAAGGTTTGACGTTTGCGGAGGCTTGTTGATAGGGTTTAAGGAAAGAAGTCATCTCCGTAGCAGAAAAGTGCCAAGTGAAGCAGCAAGTGCTGATGGACATACTTCAGCAAGTTATCCAGAAGATAGACTTAAGATAATTAATGAAGGTGGTTACACTAAACCACAGAGTTTCTGTGAAACAGCCTTCTGTTGGAACCTCCTGTGAAACAGCTTTCTATTGGAAGAAGACGTCATCTAGAACTTTCATAGCTAGAGAAGAGAAGTTAGTGTCTGGCTTTATATATTCAAAGGACAAGCTGGCTTCTGTTGTTAGGAGCTAATGCAGCTCATGATTTTAAATTGAATCCAGTGCTAGTTTTCCATTCCAAAAGTTCTCAGGCCCTTAAGCATTATGCTAAATCTACTCTGCCTGTGATCTAAAAATGGAACAACGAAGGTTGGATGACAGTGCATCTATTCATAACATGGTTTACTGAATATTTTAAGCTCACTGCTGAAACCTATAATTCGGAAAAAAAGGATTCCTTTCAAAATATGACCGCTCACTGAAACACACCTTGTCACCCAAGAGGTCTGACGGAAATGTACAAAGAGATTAATGTTGTTTTCATGCCTGCTAACACAATATCCATGTGGAAATCCATGGATCAAGGAATCATTTTGATGGTCAAGCCTAGTATCTAAAAAGTATATTTTTTAAAGCTATAGTTGCCACAGATAGTGATTCCTCTGATGGAGGAAGACCTTCTAGATGTAATTTACCATTCTGGATGCTATTAAGAACATCTGTGGGACTTCTGGGTAGCTCGGTTGGTTGAGCATCCGACTTCGACTCAGGTCATGATCGCAGTCTGTGAGTTCCAGCCCCACATTGGGCTTGCTGCTGTCAGCCCAGAGCCCACTTTGAATCCGCTTTTCTCTCTGCTCCTCCTCCACTCATGATCTCTCTCTCTCTCTCTCTCTCTCTCTCTGTCTCAAAAATAAACATTAAAAAGAATTTGTGATTCATGTAAAGAGGTCAAAATATCAACATAAACAGGAGTTTAGAAGAAGGTGATTCTAACCTCATGGATGACTTTGAGGGGTTCAAAACTTCAGTGAAGGAAGTCACGGCAGATGTGGTAGAAATGGCAAGAGAACTAGAATTAGAAGTGGAGCCTTAAAATGGGACTGAATTACTACGATTTCATGATAACACTTGAATGTATGAGGAGCTGCTCCTAATGAATGAGGTGATTTCATTGAGATGGAATCTATTGCTGGTGAAGATGCGTGAAGATTGTTAAAACAACAACAAGGTACCTTATGCAAAGTATATTGCATAAAGTTAGTTGATAAAATAGCAGCAGAGTTTGAGAGGATTGGCTTCAAGTTTGAAAGAAATTCTCCTTTGGGCCAAATACTATCAAACAGCACCATATGCTACAGAGAAGTCATTCATGAAAGAGTCAATTGATGCAGCAAACTTTTCTTATTCTGTTATTTAAAGAAATTGCCACAGCCACCTTAACCTTCAGCAACCATCACTCCTGATCAGTCAGCAGCCATCAACATTGAGGCAAGAAACCTCCACCAGGCAAAAAGATTATGACTTGAAAGCTTAGGTGAGATTGAAAGCTTAGATGAGGTTAGCAATTTTTAGCAATTCATTTAACAATGTAATATAGTTAATTAAGATATGTACGTGGTCTTCTTAAGACATTATGCTATTGTACATATAAGAGATCATAGTATAGTGTAAATATAATTTTTATATGCATTGGGAAACAAAAAAAAGTTCATTTGACTTGCTTTAACACAATATTCATTTATTGTGGTGGTTTGGAACTGAGCCCACAATATCTCTAAGGTATGCCTGTGCAAGTTACATATATTTTCTATATAAAATGCTCTTTCATTTATATAAAAAAACAAACTATATATACATGCTTTCATATATAAACACACGAAAAATTCATAATATTAGATGCTTCTGGTTAGGGGAAGAATGTTTTGAAGAAGTAAGAGACTTTTGAAACATGTAATTAGATATTAAATACTAAGTTAATAAAATCACTTAAAAATAAATGTTGAAAAATACTGAAATAGCATCAAATTTAGAAGTCAACTTAGAAATAAACATTGACAGAAGCAGGAAACTATAGAAAACAATAAAAATAGTGCCAAAATGCATGTGAACTAAAATAACTAAATAACTAAAATAAAATGAGCTAAAATAATTTATTATTATTATGGAAAGATTCAGGTAATCAGTATGTTAAGAACGTCAATTCACTAAATTATTCTATATATTCAATTAAAGCCCAAAAGAATTTTTACTGGAACTCAAATATATTTTTCGAGTGTCATGGAAGGGCATAAGATAGAATAATTTTGACAAAAAAGAACAAATGGTGTGACTTGCTCTACCAAATATCAAGAAAAAATAAAGATATGTCAATTAGGCCAACGTGACTGGTTTATAGATATATATGAAGACTTGTAAAACAAAATATAAAACTAAGAAATAGACCTACATAGTTAATAAATGGGCTGCCATTGCTGATTAGGATGAAAAAAATGGACAATTCAATAATTTGTGGTGGGGCAATTGATACTCTCATAACAAAAATCTGTTCTGAAGGTTGGAAAGAAGAATTCTAAAAGTTAGGGGGAAATTGGGAAAATATCTTCGTGACACTGGAGCAGGGAACAGTTTTCTAAACAAGTTGAAAATAGAATCTGGTAAAAGAATTAGTAAATTCAACTAAACTAAACTTTTAAAAAATTGTACATCAAAAGATACAATATAAAATGAAAAGGCAGCCTCCATACGGAATACTAATATTCAGAATGTCTAAAGAATTCCTATGAATCAATTAATAAATACAGTTCTACAGAAGACTATTCCAGTCATACATACAGACATTTCTCAAAAGAGGAAGCCTGAGTTACCAATAAACAAATGAAAAGATGGTCTACCTTGCTAGTAAACAGGCAAATGCAATTTGAAATCACAATGTGACCATACACTCAAGAAATTAGGAGACATTAAAATATTGGAATACATGTATTAGTGAAAATGTAGAATATTGTAAACACATTAACTTTCCTTGTGATTCTATAAATCACTTCAACTGCTTTTTGAAAAAAAAAAGTGGCAATTAGTTTAAAAATGCATACATACTTTCACCTAGCAATTTCTTTCCTAAGAGTCAAATTTAGATAAATACATTTAGGTACAAAAATGCTCATAGCTGTATTTTTTGTTTGTGTGTAGTAGAAAAATTTAAAAATCCTTGAGGTAACACAAATTAATAAATGCAGTGAAATGATTTTGCATACATATTCTCAGAAACTCTAAGTGTGAAAAAAAAACCAGAAAGATAAAATAATGCAATTCATATAAATTTCATCCTCAAACACTATGTAATATTTAGATATATGTGCATGTATAATAAACATAATACCTTCCTAAGACTATTTACTCCTGGGAGATGTAGGGAAGGAATTCAGTCAGGGAGAGTATCTTAGGTTGGGTTTCCTAGGAGCAGAGGTTGAGATGGGAATTTTTGTGAAAGTTACTTATTAGGGGAATTCTCTCAGGGGAAGCAAGGTGAAGGAAGCAGGAAAGGACAGGAAGAAGAAACCTAAGCAACAATGTGGTCTCTGCTGGAAAATAGATTCGGTTTGGTACTACAGGAGCACTGGAGGACAAATTATACATGACAGGACACCATCACATTGGTTGCACCCTGATGCGTCATACTGCCATGTCAGTTGTTGGCCAAGGGTTGCTGTTGGGTAACTTTCTGAAAGAGAAGGTTGCTTTTGGGCAAGCACACTCCTACAGAAAATGGACAACTATGAGCTTTGCAGGTAACATAGCAGCTGGTTGATGGATTACCTCACTGATCTAGTGAAGGTAATCTGGATGGAGTATCAAGAGCATCTATTATAGCCTACTGTTTGTACCACTCAGATCTTCTTACTTGTCACATTTAGTTTGCTACATTCAAGAACAGCTTGTTTAGGATTCTGGTTGGCCACAATTTCCAGGAAACATATATAAGAGGAAGGTTTGTGGGATGAAGCAAAAGATGTCAGATACCTAGGAGACCAACTCAACATAAGGAAGGTCCTCCATTGATCAGATAGAGGGGGCACAGAGTGAGGATAAGATGGCTGCCTCTAAGAACTGATGTTCATCATAAAACAAGAAACTCAGTCTTAACAGCTAGCTGCAGAAAACTGAATTCTCTCCAAAACATTAATGAACATGGAAGTGGATAGATTCTTCTCCAGAGCCTTCTGATAAGAGAACAGTTCAGCCTTATGGGACTTTCATCAGAGAACCCAGATTAGCCCACCTGAATCTCTGACCTACAGAATTGTAGGCTATAAGTCTGTTCATTTCAATCATGCATTTAAGAACTTGGGAAATTACTACTGGTTGAATCTATACACCCAAGGGACCTACTAAAAGATGGACCCAAGCGTAAACCAGAACTCCATTTATTGCCTGACTCCATTTATCCTTACTTTAACAGGGAAGCCATGAGGGTACTTTGGCTCCCCAGATACTGGTGTCAGATACCACTCTATTCAACAGCCCTAGAAAGATCTGAGCATTCCTCTTCTCAATGTACAGTTTGTAGGTCCCTTGGGGAGACTGTAGGTCCCTTGGGGGAAAAGAACTGGGGAAATTACCACAGTATACAATTTGCATGCTGTTTCAGAGCCCTTAATGAGGACTTGTTCCCACCTTCAGTAATGGGTTCTGAGTTTGAGGACTGGCTCAGGTTTGGAAAATGGGAAAAATATCATGATTTTCCATATGTATAGGTGACCTCAGTCTTCTCTGTTCTTGATTTCTTTGATCATATATATTAAGAAATAATCTTGTTGGCCACCCATCTAACATGCCTCTGAGAAAATCATGTTCTATAAGCCATGACAATAGATCCCTGCAGATTCATCTTTCCTATTTGCTATTCTGACCCTGCTGCTATTACAATAATTGTGTCCATTGCTTTTTGGCAATCTTACCATCTCACTGCTACTCAAGAGCCCTGTACTTTAAGGATGTCTCTTACCATCAGTCCCAGCCTGCAGACAGCAGCCATTGGCGAGCTTCTCAACAATGCTATCGCCCCTTTGCAATTGGCCTCCTTTTTTCTGTGGTGAATGGAGTGTGCTCCAGGCTATTCTGAGAAACACAGTCAATTATTGTTTTGTTAATTCTTAAACAGTAGAACCATTCGAGAATCTCCTCAGCTTTGAGTTTTGTTTTTGTTTTTGTTTTATGTCTTCCTCCATAGTCTGAATTGGTGGTTCAGGCATCTCCACCTTATTTAATTTGGGCCGTCACTTGTCTTAAGCTTCTGAAAGCCAAGCTTCTGAAAGCCAAACTCAGCAGCGTATTTGGCCCATCACCTCAAGGATGTTAAAACGTGCCAAAGGAGTATGTCCCTATATAGACAAACTCTCCCCTATGGAGTTTGATAACTCTATTTCTTGAGCCAACAGCCTCAGGATTCACTCCCAGGTTTATTCTTGTTTCCTGCTTGTACAAGGTAGCCGGGTTCTACAGCTCCTGTGGTATATAATCTCTATCCTGTTTTAGCAGTCCTAGAATATTGCCAGTCAGATTTTGCTAAAATTTGACCAAATTATGTATGGATCACGGAGGTGGGGGGAGAGGTAAAGAATGGAGGCGAGAGTAGATCCTAAGGAATGCAAGCATTGTCTTTTA
This sequence comes from Leopardus geoffroyi, assembly GCF_018350155.1. NCBI lineage: Eukaryota > Metazoa > Chordata > Mammalia > Carnivora > Felidae > Leopardus > Leopardus geoffroyi. The sequence goes on from NC_059327.1 coordinate 87,848,808, forward strand.
GGGTATCAGTAGATCACCTGCAGTATTTGGGAACGCTGCATGGTCTTTAAGTAAAAGCGTCCCCCTAACTTCAGTAAAGGGATGTGGGCTACTTGTGCTGTCATGTGGGGTTCAGGGAAGCCTGGGAGTTCAGCTAGCCAAGGGCATCTATCCTGGATATGTCCGTCTAAAGTCTCAAGGTTTGCAGAGATATCCTCGATTATTGGTACTCTGTGAACAGTTGGACTTTTAAAACTGTTATGTGTATTTAAAACAATCTATTTTGTTGTTTTAATTTGTAAGAAGACTTTTGCTCCTATAGCCCTATGTTCCTGGAGATGACAAATGGTTACTGGAGTTAATGATATCTCGGCTTGGGAACTGCCTTGTCAATTTCCATGGAATTTTTCAATATTTTTTCAACTTAGATTTTGAAACGGTTTTCTGTTTCAAGTTGGTTGATTCTTCCCAAAATGGACCCAGGTGAAAGTGTTTATATTCTGTAAGTGCTTCTAGGAACTGACAAGAAAAGACCCAGGATTACTCTGACTTTATGTTGACATCTAAGGGAAGATGAACCTATTCATCCAGGCAAGACTGAAAGTTGATGTTTAATGTTTAAAGTGTAGTATAGGGCTTACACTCAAGAGAACCTCAGACCTAAAGATAAACACGGGGTACAAGTGCCACGAAAGGGCAAAGAGTCATCCAGTACTTTGGCTTTTATTTTAGCCATCTGCAAAAAAGAGAATCATATTGGAGAACAATAGCTGACACAAATGGTGAGCTGATTCATTATTTCATTACTTTAAACTTACCAGAAATATGAAACAATTTCTGTGGCCTTAAGCAAGAATACTGGGAACGTGGATTTGTAGTGTTGCAGGGCTCTGATAATTAATAGCACTAAGATCTTGGGCATATTAATTAACCTCTGTCTTTGTTTCCTCTTTGGCATCTTGGGGATAATTCTATCCTCAGTCAACTATCATGAAGATTAAATGAGATGATATGCGACAAGCTTTAACCCAGTGCCTGGTAACAATTAGCACTTGAAAATATATTTCTAAAATTAAAGTTGCTCCCTTCTTTTTCTCCTACTCTGGATGCAATTCTAGCTGGGCTTGATGCATTGGGAGCTATTAAAAGAAATCTGTTAGGATATTCATGGAGATTCTTGTTGAAAGCAACGGAAACTGACTCTTACTGATAAGCAGAAAAAGCATTTTTTTATTAACGGATAGTTCATGGAATACTAAGGTGTCTGAAGAACCAAACTCAAGACTCAGCCTCCAGGAACACTGCCCAGGAACATGCCACGGAGCTGGCTTGCTGACCAAACTGCTGCCACGCCTAGCCCTCACGCCCTCCTGCCACAAAGTGCAGCTCCTTGCCACCCCACTGGACTCATTTCCGAGCCAGGAACTCCATCTTGCCACCACTGCCCCTCAGAAAGCCAGCTGCCTCTGCTACTACCCTCATGGCAAAATGAATCCTGTGCAGATTCTTCTTTGGGTGACTCAGTGCTGAGGTAATTTTTTGCATTAGTGATCTCTGATCTCATTAGTTGAGCCTAAACACCAAAGATGAGGGAATTGGGTTTTGTGGGCTGGACCCTGGGGAAGCTCAAATCATAAAGGTGGGAAATCTCCAACGTAACAGGGATGTTTAAATGTTGTGAAGCAGCCAGAGAGAGAAAAAAAATCACCCATTATAAATCACTGTGGAGAGGGATTTTTTTTTTTTTTTTATGCTTTGAGCATCTACTGTTTAGTAAGAGCTGTGTTGATGGACTTGGTTCTTTTTTTTTTTTTTAACATTTATTTATTTTTGAGAGAGAGAGAGAGAGAGAGAGAGAGAGAGAGAGAGAGAGAACAAGTTGGAGAGGGGCACAGAGAAACAGAGGCACAGAATCCAAAGCATCAGGCTCTGTGCGATCAGCACAGAGCCCGATGCAGGGCTCGAACTCACAGACCACGAGATCATGATGTGAGCTGAAGTGGGGCGCTTAACCAACTGAGCCACCCAGGTGCCCCTGATGGACTAGTTCTTAAGTGAAGGGTCTGCTTGGTTTGTGGTGGTTCGCCACTGAGCCAGCTCAGAACACTTTGGCTACTTGTCTCAGGGTGTATTAGAATCAACTTCTTTCCCTCGCAGCATTCAGTAGAACATTTAAAACTGTATGAAAAGGCAGGTTAGTAGATACTGTTAGCTTCTAAACTATTTATTTGTACATATGATAAATTTGGCTAATATTTATATTAGGATTTCACACTTAGAGTAAGTGATTCTATTCAGCATGAAGTAAAGGAAAATGACTTAAATATAATGACACTATAAGGCTGCTAAAAGTAATGAATTGGTGTTAGTTAAAAACCTCATTTGGTTCAGCATGTTGAAATATCAAGGGCATGAGAATTACATGACACGTCCTGTCACAGCAAATGGTACACACTGGAATGAGGGAGTCATAGAAATGTGCTATTAAACTTCCATAACCAAAGGAGAAAATAGTGGAAATAGTTAAAAATTCAGTCTTTCTGTTAATAGAGAATCTAAGATTATTCCTTTAAAAAGAATACATATAAGGAAAAAAATCTATACAATTATGCCCAAAGTCATAGCTCTATAATCCTGAGATGGAATCTAAAAATATCAAGATAGTAAATGTTTTACCTTTACTACATAGAAAAAAAGAAACAGCATTTTCCCCCCAGATGGGCCAGTTCATAGGAAGATACTTTTCATTTAAGTTACTATTAATTTTAATTTCTTGAACCTGGTACTCCTGAACATTTGTTCCTAATGTCCACTGGAGGTTCATCTATTTTTTTTTTCTTTTTTTTTTTTTTTTTTAATTTTTTTTTTCAACGTTTATTTATTTTTGGGACAGAGAGAGACAGAGCATGAACGGGGGAGGGGCAGAGAGAGAGGGAGACACAGAATCGGAAACAGGCTCCAGGCTCTGAGCCATCAGCCCAGAGCCCGACGCGGGGCTCGAACTCACGGACCGCGAGATCGTGACCTGGCTGAAGTCGGACACTTAACCAACTGCGCCACCCAGGCGCCCCGGTTCATCTATTTTTAATGATAGCGAATGATACAGATTTTCAAGTGAAGTTAGAGGAACTGAAGTTAAATGTCAAATTTACTAATGTTACAGCTGTAAAGGAATACGATTTTAACTTAAACAAGAAATTTTCTCTCTCCCACTTCAGCTGCCTAATAGAATCTAACATTAACATTAGTTGGTTTGTTTTTACTAAGCACTTTCGGTCTCCGTTATTTTATGGAGAAGAGAAGCTGCTGCTTTGTAAAAGTGAGTCAGTTGACCAAGGTGACAAGATTAGAGCGTATCAAAAGCAAGGCTTTGGACACAAACAACCTGAGCCTACAATTTCCTGCTTAAAACAGGAAAACTACTAATAGTAATAATAGTCAACAGATTTGTTGTGTTTTCCAGGGCCAGGCACTGTTGTAAACACTGTAAAAGTATTATTTAATCTTCACAACAAAACTGTGAGGTTGGTATGATTATCTCCATGTCACAGATGAACAAAAAAGAGGCCCAGAGATGTTTAAGTGACTTGCCCAAGGTCGCACCGCTAGTAACGGGCAGATCTAAATTTTGAATCAGGCTGTCTGGCTCAGAACCCAGGCTAATAAATACCCCTCTCTCTCAAATGTAAATTGACTTAAAGAAATATATCAGATTCTGATGTATTATGTCTGAAGTCTGAATATCATGTTCGAAGTTACTTTTTTAATTGTTTTTGCCTTAAAATGATAGGTGATAGAAACTGGTATTACACTAGTGAACAAGGTGGAAAGATCCACAACCCACACAAATTTAAAAGCTCACGGGAGACAACTAGGAGAGACTGGAGATGACAGGAAAGGGTGTTATTATGGAGAAAATACAAGGACCTTTGGGACTTCATCCAGGGACATGATTTAATGTAATAGGCCAGAGAAGGTCTCTTGGCTTATGTAATGTTTAAATTGATGTGTGAATACGCAGGTGTTATCCAGGGGCTTGTGGAGATGAATATCAGGCAGATATTAAAGGGGTGATGGTACGAAATAATTATTAGAGGAACTGAAAGTAGTTTCATACAGTAGTTTCGAAGGGATGGTGAGCATACCAGTATTTGAGGGTAGAAAATGTGTTGGGAAGAATTTATGGAGGGAATTTGAGAAGTGTGGCTTTTATCCCGACAAAAATGAGAAATCATCATGGAATTTTTAACAAAGTAATGATCATCAGTTTTGTGCTTTAGTAAGATTGGCCTGCCCAATGGAGGGATGATTATAATGGAGCCAGACTAGAAGCAGAGATAAGTTATAAGGCTGTTCCAAATGTCCAAGCAAGAGACCTTGGTGGCCTATGCGAGGAGGCTTTCACTGGGCAGGGGAGAGAGAAGTAAACAGATGGTGGAAATATTTAGGAGGTAGAATTTATCTTTGTGGTTGCATAGACGAATTTCAGGTTAACACCTAATGTAACAGCTAATGCAACACTAATTTCTAATCAGGGTTAGTGGGATAAATGGCAGTGCTATTTACTAAAACTGGGAACACAGTAAGCAGGTTTTGGTGAGGATGATGAGCTCAATTTTATCAAGAGAATTAAATGGATGTGTCAATAAGAGAGAGAATTTTAACCAATTAAATATAGCATTTATTTATGCAACTATAGATGTTGCAGTGAACTTTTCATAAATAATTTTTATGAATATAGTAAATTCAATGTTAGAAAACTGGTTTTATTTTTGGTATTGTTGATATCTACTGCATTTTGAATCGCTCGTTCTGCTTTATGTTCTCTAACATTAAGGCAAGGGAAGAACTTTAGTTTTGAGATCCAAAGAGAGGAGTTCTGGAAAATCAAGGTGACAGTTTCCTCGTACGGGAAAGAATGAGCATGCTATCCTTGTAATGACTTTGCTGCTTGCAGTAATGAGCAAATGACTTTGAATTATACGAAGGTTAATTAACTGGTCATTGTTGATGAGAGTATAACTCTGCTGTGGGTCATTTGTGAGACACAGTAAGTGCAGGGCAGATTTAACTTGCCATTCCGGTTTTAGGCCATCCTTTGTTGTGAACACAATTCTAAATTCACTCTCTGTTACATTTTGACTGCTGCCATAGGTATGAATTAGCAAAGTCTAAACAGCTGGATGAATGTACACATTAGATGCGTTAGATTTATTCAAAGGCGCAAGTGTCTGTAGAGATAGGAGCTTGAAAAGTTTCTAATGGAAAAATGGCTCTGAGAGGGTCCCTGCAGTAGCAGCCAGAGTCACACTGATGAAAAGGAGGTTTCAGAAAAACTCCAGCACTCGGTTTTAAGAGAGAGGCCAAAATCATTTCAAATGTCTGGAAAGGCTTTGGCAAGGAATAAATGTATTAGGTTAGAAATTAAAGATGACGTATTATTTGCGTAAGTAGTGGACTATTCAAACGATTCTGCTCAAAAGCCGCCGCATTTCACTGGGCAGGCCATAAACTGCACAACTGTTCAATGTGAATGGATGTGAGGCCAGCCTTTATGATTTTGTGAAGGATTCTACTCGGAGAAAACCGTTATTTTTAGCCAAACACTTCACCTTAATGAATAAGATACAAAAGAAGTCCAATCCTATAAAGCACTACCATAAGTTATGTTTTTATAAATACAGAATGCACAGTTAGTGAATTATAAACGTACGATTCAGTGCATAAATCCTTAATATATAATTTTGAAAAATCTAAGCTATATTAAGGATGTTGCTTTATGTATGTAATACATATATACTGTCTTGTAATACTTTATGTATTTAGAGTTTTTAATTATTCTACTCAGCCAATTACATAGCCAAAATTATTCTAAAATTGTTGAAAATGTCAATTCAAGTTATGATGACAAAATGACATTTGACTGGAATCTATTATAACTGACATTGTGGTTCTTTTGATTTATTTTCAGTGCTGAACACAGATATCATTTATTTTAATATTCCTCTTCTCTGGCAATGTAATAAGAGCCTACTAAGCCAAGACTTATAAATAAAATATGTGCTCATTTCATTAATATTTTCATGATTAGCTGTTTGGGGATTTATGGATATGTTGTAGGGAAGTAAGATTGAACTAGAGTATAGATTCCCTCCAGATAGAGCCAGATGCCATGCATTTTTGTAAATATGAATAAGTTGTGTTGATTGTCAAATGTTTTATTATCACCATAAATACTCAAATGCCCTTGTTTTATTAGTCCATGGGTAACAAAATAAAACAAAAAATGTAAGATTGCTTTATTTAAAGGTATCTCTCATAATTGTGTGGTGGAGAAAAATATATTTTTCTATGCTGCAAATGTTTTTGTGTATGTGTGTGAGTAAACTGAAAGAGAAGAAGCAACTCCCATTTCTTACCCTAATTTTATACTTTTTTTGTATTTCCAAGTTCGCATGCACGCACGCACACGCACACACACACACACACACACACACACACACACACCACCTATAGCATTTGCTTACGTCAAAACTATCAGCTTGCAATTTCAAGACTTTTGTTAA